>NC_136070.1:666372578-667608828 GCF_964261635.1 Lissotriton helveticus
TAGGTAGAATACTGATGCCAATGGTGGGAATAGGCCTACTGATTTTAGGAGTAATAATTTGTTGCAAATGTCGTAAACACAGAAAGAGATACACAGTAATTGAAAGAGGGAAGAAAAGAAATTGCAATGAAATAGAGCTTGAAGAATTAAATGGCAAAATGTATAAGAAAATGAAAACTTTTCATTTAAATAATGAGAAAAACCCCAGAAGAAATATTGAAGAAATTGAGTTGGGTGAATTGTGAAAAGTTGGCATCTGTTTTATTAATTGGTGATGATATAAAATATCATCAAAGAGGGGATTTATGGAGCAAGGATTCGCATGTAACACGACTTGCTTGTACTCAACCCCCTCGACATAACAGTAATGCATTAATCAACATGTTCGTATTACTAATATTGCATTACACTACATTTTGGGTATCTAAATGAAGCTTGCTTATGTGTTTTTACTAACCGTAATCCGCTTCCAACTAAAATGGCTGTTTTTACGCGAGATTTTCTACTGCGCATGCGTCTGTCATACTCACGTGACATGAGGTACTCTTTGCTTTGGAGGGAATCTTTCGCATCTGCGCACTAGAACTAAGATGGCTGCTCTGTGTTACAGCATGCGTGAAGCTTGCACTGCTGCTTATGCTAAGCTGTTCGTTATGCTTAACCTTAACGCAATAGTTAACCATAAAGTGATGGGAATTGAGTAGAAATAAATGGTATACAGTGCATTCATATATCCTGTGTTCTCAAACTGTTTCTTTTCTATTTTTACATATGAATGAAATTTGGTCCTAAAGCTTGTCGCTGAACTCCATATTGAAACTTTTGAGCCTGCGCACAAGAGACTGAAAAATTCATCGAGTCATGGCATTGAATGATTGCCAAAGAACAGTCTTGACCAAGATGCACCTGGGAACCTCACCTCCTGAACTTTACCGGGGAAAAATAATTCTAATATGAACTAAGATTTAACAAATGATAGAACATCCATTGTTGGGTGGAATAAAGTTGTCATGTGAAAATAAATTGATGGGCGGGAACCATAGTTTAAATATGACACCCAGAAAGTTTCATTTTTGGTATGGTGTGACGACCTCTCCTCATTCCTTGTCCAATCAAATTTGGGGATCCTTACACTTGCAACATTGGAGGGTGGTACACTGACCTGAAAAATAGTATAACTAGCGTAGGTTTAGCTAGAGAAATTTGTCCGACTTGTCCGAATAGCTGACCTGTCACTGACCCAACGCACTCAATAGGTGATAGAGAGCAGAGGTGCTGCGAAGCACTCTGTCAGAAGATCCGCTGACCCAATCGGGGTCCGGGAAGCTGAGGTGCTGGTAAAGCACTTTGTCGGGGAAAATTGATAACCCAATTGGGGTTCCAGCTGTTAGCTGCAGAGAGGTAGTAGCGCAGGCGTTGCAACTTAACTGCGGTGCCAGTCTTTACCTTTGGTGGTCCTGTCCTGATCCAATTTGGCTTTACCTGTCTTGATTCTGAATCTGCACCTGCTAGCCTACTGGCGTCTGCAACATTCGTGGTTCTGTCCTGTAAACTGATCTGTGGCCAGGGTTAGTTCTTCACACCATTCCCAGGTAAATATAATTTTGTGTGGGTATGTCATTGACTTGTTTCCTTCTCTCACCCTCCCTAAATGTTATATACTTGACTAGCAGCCCATCCCGACGTTGTCCGGGTATGAAATAGAATGTCTGCAATGGTTGTCATGTATGCATCATTAGGTAAGTTGCAGAAAAGGTTAAGATTAGTTAGATGGGTGCTTTAAGAATGACCTTGCACATCATCTTTTACCTGTTCCGTTTACTTGTGCATATAGGGTAAAGTTAGTTCTCCATTGCTGTGCAACATGGGCGTACGCTTCTGCAGCCAGTGTGAGGCTTCAGCCTTGTGATATGTGCCTCAGCTGACGTGTTTGCCCGCTGTGTTGTCAGTTCCACGACCCACATTGGCGTGAACGGCGAACGCACCGCAAATTGCCAAAAGCACCGCCCAGTGTTATTGTAACGGTAGTCGCCCCAGAAGACTTGGCGCAAGGGGTGGAATCCAACTTGGTTTGAGGCGCGCCTATCGCTGTCTGCAGTCGCCCCCAGCCCTACGCACATGGCCACATCGGAGTCCTGTGAACGCTTGTTTTCCAGGATTTCCGTGCCCCATTTTTGCCGATTGCCCGTTGAATACCGCGCACATTGCTGTATGGCCACGCCCCCACATGCCCACAACGGAGCTCTGTGAACGCTTGTTTTACCGGATTTCCGCGCACCATTTTTTCCGAATGACGCGACCATTGCTGTATGGCGACGCCCCAGCACAACGCCCACGCCCACAAGGAAGTACTGTGAAGGGTTTTATTTTCGGAATGCCATTGTAATACGTAGCGAATGCCGCGCCCATCACTGAATGGCCATGCCCCCAGCACAACGCACACGCCCACAATGAAGTACTTTTAAGGCTTTAGTTTATCGCTTTATGCACACGCCCCCAGCAGAATGCCCCGAGCAGAACACCCACTCCCACAAGGGACTTCTTTGCCCCTAAGGTTCTTTTACCCTTCTAATGTATATGGTGGCCAGCTGTATAGCCTATGTCCATCTGCTCCAACTGTCCTTTCCAATGCTGTATTGGGTGTTGTGATTGGTGCTGTGGTTCCTGAGATTACCCGCCTCAAAGGTTTGGGCTCTCTCTTTATATTAGTATGGATAATAGTGTTTGCATGTCATGTTCCTTCTCTTTACCCTTCCTATTGCTAAAGTTTTGATATGTTCCCCTTTTCCCCTTCCCTTTTATTAAACGCTTAAACATTTTGATCGTATTTTATGTTCCTTCTCTTTACCCTCCCTATTGCTAAATGATCGAAATTAGTTTAATACATCTTTTGCATAGTTACATTTTGATTCTGATCTTCATAATTGATAGTCTATTTGTGTTTAATCTGTGGATCATGACCATTTAAGAAACTTAGATAAAGAATTTAAAACTTCCCGAGTTTGCAGTTATTATATGAGTGCAAATGTTATTATTCCTATTATGCTAACACCCTTGATCCCTTAGGACTTTAGGTACCGGTGACGTGAATGGGTAAGTGAAGGTATAGATAGGTCAAAAATCCTAAATGAATAAAATACACTGGAGCCGAATTATGGGGTCACCAAAGTATATCTAACCTTATGAGGGTCGAACATTGCTTCATGAGAAACTCTCTGGGCTTACCAGTACCCCGCTCATCCCTTTACGCTTAGACCTGGGACTAGAACCAATAGAGTAGCTAGTAGTAGCACGGCCTATTCTTTACTGGAAGAGGCTTTGGTCAGTGCCCGAATTAGCTTCCTATAGACAGGAATTTGCAGAGGTTTGGGCTCTTTTAAAAAGTAAGAACATTTCGTGGCTCTCACATATTAGGGCACTCAGTAACAGGATTGGCCTACCAGAGTTGTGGGAGAACCCTGAAGTAAGTTGCTCAGGGATAAGTAAAGCACAGCTCTTGCACCATCTGAGGTACCTAAATTCGGTTGCTCTACAACGATCCACTACAGTGGGTAGATTGATGCTAGAGTTTCTTCTAGTAAAGACTGAACCAAGAATGGAGGAATTATTGGATGTAATTTCTCCTCCACTTGCAAGGAAACTCTACATTCAGTTTAGGTATGTTTCCCTCCCAGTAAGGGTACTTACCTCCAAATGGGCCAACACCAGAAGATATTATGTGCTCTGCATGCAATTATAAGCAAGAAGATGTTCGTCACATACTGTTTTTCTGCCCTGCCTATCTTGAAATAAGGAAATGCTGGTTGATACCCCTACGTAGGAATCTAGGCTTTAGATAGTGTGACCAAGCGTGTAGAGTCTTAAGGTATGATACCCACCCCCCTATTGTCTTTGCCGCATCACGGTTTTTATTCGGTATGTGGCGTAGACGGAAAGGTTTTGTATAACATCTGTGTTATCATATATTTTACATTCCTCTCCTCGATAACTATCTAGTTTAATTAGTTTTTTAGGTCTATTACATGACTGAACCGCTATTTATTGTTTTTTCTTTCTGTGCCATTGTGTATGTATTTTATTTGCACTTTTATGGTCTTCGACCGAAATAAAGTTATCATTGAATTGAATTGAATTGTATAGCCTATGTCCATCTGCTCCAACTGTCCTTTCCAATGCTGTATTGTGTTTTGTGATTGGTGCTGTGGTTCCTGAGATTACCCGCCTCAAAGGTTTGGGCTCTCTCTTTATAATATTAGTATGGATAATAGTGTTTACATGTCATGTTCCTTCTCTTTACCCTTCCTATTGCTAAAGTTTTGATATGTTCCCTTTTTCCCCTTCCCTTTTATTAAATGCTTAAACATTTTTCTCGTATTTTATGTTCCTTCTCTTTACCCTCCCTATTGCTAAATGATCGAAATTAGTTTAATACATCTTTTGCATAGTTACATTTTGATTCTGATCTTCATAATTAAGAGTCTATTTGTGTTTAATCTGTGGATCATGACCATTTAAGAAACTTAGATAAAGAATTTAAAACTTCCCGAGTTTGTAGTTATTATATGAGTGCAAATGTTATTATTCCTATTATGCTAACATCCTTGATCCCTTAGGATTTTAGGTACCGGTGACGTGAATTGGTAAGTCAAGGTATAGATAGGTCAAAAGTCCTAAATGAATAAAATACACTGATAGTAGAGCGAAGGTTACTTGCAAAAATTTGTGAGGTGTTATTGATTATGGGCTCAGGCGAATATTGACAAAAGACTAGTCGGGTTACCTGCGCGCTCTATCACAGGCCCAACCAAGGTCAATGCGTCCTAAAACAGATTCTGCCCTGCCCCTATGGCAGACGTGAACTTGGACCTGCTCTAGGAAAGACTATGCAATGCAGCCCCAAGAAATTGCGAATATGATACCAGTTCCCTTGTGGCGTTCGGGATTTCGAATTACTTGAGAGTTGTTTGGCTACTGCGAAGTAAATTGTTGAAAGCTGCCCACTGACAATGGTAATATCATGTGTAATACAACACTCATGCCATTGGGACCAACTTAGTAAGTAGATCAACCAATTAGCAAATTGCTATTTGATTATCCTTTGGGGCTTGTGAATGTGCTTGTGAGTGCTTTAAATGTCCACTGCGAAGCCCATTCGAGATAAATTAAAGAACAATCAATAGATTATAGGTGTTTGATGGATTTGATTAAAAAAAGGTGTAGATATAATTGTAAAGTTTCATGATGTATAGCATCTAATGTTGTAATCCTGATGCTGTTGGACCTATGAATTTACCCTTTGATTTTGACCATTTTGTGTATGGGAACTGAGTAAGGATTTTGAAGCTTTTTAAAACTGTATTGAGAACGTTGTGCCAGACAAATAACACATGCGTCAGTAATCATTTTATCTTCTAACTTGAAAAACAACAAAGTCGACTTCCCCAGCCCCCTGCACTCTGCGGAGAGGGGTGGAGGGAGAGCAGATCTTCACCACATCTGACAAACTGGACAAACTGCTGGCAGCAATGGAACACTCCAGGGTCACCATTGAGGACCGGTTTGGAGCCTTAGCCACTGACCGTAACTTTCTCAGGGACGATCATCGCACGCTCACCGATAGAGTTGCAGACAGTAAGAAAACCCTTTCTTGCCCAACAGCCACTTAGGAAGGCTCAACAGATCACAATCCGCGACCTTCAAGGTTGTGTAACACAGTTGGAAACTAGAGCGGAGGACCTGGAGGGTCACTCCTGGAGAATCAATATTCAAATCCTGGGGCTTTCTGAGGGAATTGATGGGTCCGACCCCATTGCTTACCTAGAGTTTTGTTTCAAAACTTTCACCCCAATCTCAGAGCTCACACCCTTTTACTCCTTTGAGAGGGTGCACCGGGTCCTGATGCGGTGCCAGGCTCTGTGTTCCCCCCTCGCCCAATGCTGGGGAAACACCTTCACTTCAAGGACAGGGATGTGGTGCTGCTTGGTACCAGGCGAGCAGGACCCCTGCAGGTTGAGGACAAGCATATCATGCTATTCCCTTACTATACCCGTGCTGTGCAGCACCAGCATTCATCTTGCGCAGAAGTGAAATGCTGCCTTCGCCAATGGGAAGTACAATACTCATTGCTGTTCCCGATGCACCTTAAGATAATCCCAGAGGGCACCACTCTCTTTTTCACCGATCCTACTGAGGCATTGGACTAGACTGACCAACACTCGAAAGAACCTGGAATTTCAGATGCCGACTGTACCCACAATGCTTGAGAGCACCGACACAGGCAACAATGCATGGGAGGACTCAGTCACGCACAAGGCCTTCACCTGAGTGTCTTTGAACAGGTCTCCCAATCTGGAACAAATTATTGCGGATCGCAGGTGAGCTCTACAGGCTGCCGCAAATTTAGGGCCTGGCTCCTGAAATCGGTCTGCTTTTCACAAAAAGGACAGACCTTGCAGACAAATCCCCCTTAGACCAAAATATAACACTTATAACACCTATCTAGGGTGGGATAATTAGAATTTGCACATCACTTGCCACGAGTGGAACAATTTCCGGCAACACAAGCTGCTAGGAGGGAATTTGCTATCCTCTCTATGACAGAATACGTGCCTGGAAATATAACACTCAACATCCTACAAGAAGGAAAAAACAAATTGGTATGTCTGGTATATATTTATTAGCAAATAACACCACACGGTAGGCCAAATACACCTATCTTAGCAGACTTTAACATATCAACAATATGATTGAAGCACAATCAAGGCAAACATATATGTAGAAATATATATGTATATAAATGTATGGAACCTGAAAACAGAGAAATAGGTAAGCAACAATAGTAGGAAAATAAGAATTAGTGGAACACCTCACCATTGCCTGTTCAACCTCCTCCACTTCACCAAAGGGGAGTCCGTTCTTCGGCCGAGATAGGAAACAGTAGTGACACTATACGCCCCACCGCCACAGCTGCACGTCTGCCCTGTGATGAACTTCCACCGAACAGAACCCAGACACCTCCTTTAGTACAAGTGGAGAAATAAGACGAAGCTCCTAGTGAGCCTTGCCCCATTTTCCCATCAGAGTCCGTACAACTCTGCACCAAGGCCACAGCTTCAGCTGGTCAGGCATCTGTTATGGCTTCAGAGCAGAGCGAGCACATACCTCTGACAAGATCCAGTTCTTCTGGTCAGTAAAGTGTGAAAAACAGGAGGAAAGCAAAACATGCCCCCTTCACCACTGCAGCTTCGTGCAGGCACAGAAACTGGCTTCAGTCAAGAAAATGGAGTTAGTTAAGCCATGCACACAAAAAGTCCCAAAGCAAGATGAAATTGCAAAGCAAGATGCCATGAGAGTAGGTCAAAGGCAATAGTCAGCACTGCCATAAAGCAAGGTAAAGTCAGAAAACAGAATGACATTAGACCACGTCAAAGCCAATAGGTCAAAGCCATAATTCACCTAATCCAAATACCAATATACATTTACTCCCTCAGTATCCAACATAGAGCACATGTGTGCACCACCACCTACAACACTGCACCTCAACATCCCACACCTTCTATTCTTGACAAGACTATTCTACTGAAAGACAGCAAGATGATAGAACAGAAGAGAATCAGGCATATGCAAGACCATCCTACATTAAGGCTAGAATAATTTAACACATTAAAATCAGTAAAAAATGGTGGTGGTTGAGGGTCATCAATGGGTGCCAGACCACAAAAGTGGCTCATTCACTACAGCTCCACAGCCACAGATGATGAGAAAGGACCCCACATCTTCACATCTAAGGAAGACCCCAGATGCTCGAGCAGCTCCAGGGCCAATTCACCTACACCTCCAGTAGTGACTCCACAGACAGCGGATGCCCTCATCTAGCTGACTTGTGTGTTCCACCTGCACTGAAAATTGCACGGTGATGCAACACTACATTACTGTATCCCCTATGCCCCTGGAAACCTTTCTTCTTGGACATTAATGACCAATTCACCTTCTCTGTCTTGTATAGTTCACCTCCCACAATACACTAGAGCATGCACTACACGTTCTGTTTGGGCATATTGTTGGTTGCGGTAGGCCCCGCAGTATTGGGAATGTCCCATTCACCTGTTATTGCAGGTTTTCCTTAGTCTTCTCATCCCTCCACCCTCAGCACTATGGTGGGGGGTGAAAATGAGCTTTGGAAATGGGCACACTGGCACTGGAAAAAGGGACCTTAAGCGTCATCCCTACACCACTGACGGTAAACAACGTTTCGCCCAAAACTATCTCCGCGCATGGAATCACAACGATGTCGTTACCACAACCGCGTTGTGATTCTGCATACCATTACTCCGCCAGTCGGAACAACGAATTGCGGAGGGGGGGAGGTGTTGGATATAAAATCCAACACCTTCCCTAGTGTCCGCACTGACTGGAGTTGGAATAGTAAATTATACTAGTCCAACATCCAGCACTTGCCCTCTGCAAGTCGTTGTTCTGACTTGCGGAGTAATGGTATGCGGAATCACAACGCTGTCTTGGTAACCACCGCGTTGTGATTCCCTGCGGGAAGAAATACTGCGGGGTAAAGAGACATATTCACCACTGACACCTCGTCATGGCTTCAATCGCTGACATCTGTTTTCTCACCCCTAACATTGAAGGCATGCATACTGCTTGAAAACGCTATGCGGTCTACTCCTATATCAAGCACCAGCAGGCGCAAATAGTTTTTATGCAGGAGACACATTTTACCATGGAAGAGCTGGACCGCTTGTGTATGTGCTGTAGAGGTATTCTTTGTGCCACTACCTATTCGGCGTATGCGCGAGGGGCCATAGTGTGGATCCGCCTCGGGTCACATTCCAGGAAACTCGCAGAGTGATCGACAAAGATGGTCGGTACTTCCTCCTTGAGGGACATCTGGACAGCCAGCCGGTACTCCTGGGAAGCATCTATGCCCCCAACTCCAATCAGGGTAAATTCTGGGAAACCCTCTCTGGAACGCTGGCCCACTATACAGCGCCCTCATGAATATTGGGGAGGATTACAAATGCGTGCTTGACATGTCTCTGGACAGGTCCCACCATCCCCTTCCACACAACCCGCCCTACATACAGAGGGAATACTTTCGCGCCTGGGTCCACCACTTGACACTTATGGATGCTTGGAGGTCCCGACACCCCACATCCAAACTATACTCTTTCTATTTAATCCCACACAGTCTTTATGTGTGCCTTGACCTCCTTTGCTAGTCTCCTCCGATTGTACCTGTGATCCAGCAGGCTAACTTTTTAGGCCGGGTAATATCTGCCCACGACATGCATATCATGACTCTCAAATGGAGACCCCCTGAACCCCTCCACACCCACCTGGCGGCTGCCATGTGAGTGCCTTGAAGATCAGATGTTACGTAAGGAGCCAGAGACAAGCATCTGCTGTTACTTTTCCGAAAAACAAACCACGGCGTCCACCAGGATGCTGGAATGGTATCCCTTTAAAGTGGTGGCTAGAGGAACTTGCATTAAACAGATAGCGGGGTCCATAGAACTCTTGAAAGAGAATCAAAGGCGTCTGAGCGCAGCTTGTCTACCCTCAGCAAGGCGGTTAACGCTAACCCGACACTTGCATTCCATTTTCAGAGATGAAGACCGCGCATGTGGCCCTTCTTGAAAGCCTGAAATTCTATAACTTTAAGGCTAATGCTGCCAGGGTACACTGAGAGAGTGATAGGCCTGGTGCACTCTTGGAATGGCTCGTCTACCAAGACTCAGTGACCCACCTGATCAAGTAAGTGATCGCTCCCACCAGTGACAGGATCTGTACCCAGACTGACATCTTGCAAGCCATTTATGACTATTACTTCACCATATATCGGTCAGTGCTAGGCAATCAGATGGAACCAACAGATAAGTTCCTAGCTGACCTCCCCCTATCGCAGATCCCCACTCTTGTGAGGAACTTCCTAGATGCAGAGATCTCATTCACTGACGTAAAGCAGGCAATTATTGCCCTGGCTCGAAAATAAAACCCAGGTATGGACGGCCTGTCCCTAGAATACTTTCTACTCCTGGCACTCCAGTTGGCGGCAATGTATAAAGCGGCTCTGAAAAATAGTGAGCTTCCCCACTCTCTGCGTGAGTCTCTTTTGATCTCGATTCCAAAATAAGACAGGGATCCTAGCCAGGTAGCCGCCTATAGGCCAATCGCTATACTTGGGGCAGATTACAATATTTTAAGCAAAATACTAGTTGACTGATATGCCCAAGTCCTCATGGAGCTCGTGCACCCAGATCAGAAAAGCTTTGTTCCCAGCCGAAGCACCTACCAAAGCATCTGCTGCCTCTTCCATATCAAGGATCAGGTGAGGGATTGATTGCCTCATGCCGCCTGCCTCATCCTTGATTTGGAGAAGGCGTTTGACACCCTGACCTGACGTTACCTATTTGCCCTACTCGCCCGCATGGGAGTGGGACCTAAACTCCTAGTGTACACAAAGCTACTGTAATCAAACCAGATCTGGATCTGTTTGATTCGTCACATCTGGGCTCCATTCCCGATAGGCCGAGGTACAAAGCAGGGATGTCTGCTTCCCCCCCTACTATTTACACTGGCTTTGGAGCCCTAAGCCACATGACTACGCAGGGGGATAGTATGTGGTGTTCCTTTGGTGGGCGGGACACACAGTGTGTCCCTATATGCAAATGACCTGCTCCTTTAGATATGGGAGATAACGGCTGACCTCGACCCCCGACTTGCTACACTTGCTGACTTTGCCGCAGCGGCTGGGCTGGGAGTAAACTGGATGAAATCTGCTGTTTACCCACTCAGCTCCGACCTCCCACCAAAAGAAGTACGCACTGGGGATTCATGCCTTGTATGGCATGCACAATTGCCCTGCTACCTGGGAGTCCACCTGTATCATAATCTTAACGATCTTTATGAAGGCAACCATTGCAGGGCCCTGATGGGCGTATGTTCTCAAGAAGGCTTCTGGTAGACACTGCCCCCAGCCCCCATTGGCAAGATCGCTCTAGTGAAAATGGTCATTCTACCCGCTGTAGGAAACTGGCTCTATATACACTACACCAAAATGAGGTATAGGGTGTATAGAGAACAAGTGACCCCATAGGTAGGCAGAGGTTAAAGTTAGATAGAACCTTACTCTCTAATTGTGGTAGAGTGGTCGAGCAGTAAGGCAGTATCAGAGGACAGTGTTAAGCATTTGATGTACACACTCAGTCAGCAAATGAATTCACACACTCAATAACTGAACTCTAGGCCAATTGTATTTGTATAAAAATATATACTGTTGTTTTATTTTTAGAACCAAGCAAGCCTGGCTCAGGTAAGCATTAAATACTTTTTAGTAATAAGTTACTGGATATAGAACAGAACAGTCTGAAAATGCAGTAGAAATTGTACTTTGTATGATTTACAGGGGATGCAATAGGATGCAACACTTAGTAAATACAGTACATTAAAATGAATAGGCTTTTTCAGTAAATTACAGGTAAGTTACTTTTTACGTTACTTTTCTAACTCAGTGCTGGATACCTAGATTCAGCACTGGGGCATTTCCTGTAAACAGGTAAGTAATTACGTTTTGGTATTTGCATGATTTTTAAAGAATATTTTCAGATTTCAAAACTCCACACTTTGTTGTTTTTAATAAGAAAAACAGTACATTGAAATGAATAGGCTTTTTCAGTATATTACAGGGAATTTACTTGGTATGTTACTTTTCTTACTCAGTGCTGGATACCTGGATTCAGCATGCAACATTTCCTGTAAACAGGTAAGTAAATACATTTTGGATATTTATGCGATTTTAAAGAATATTTTTAGAATTCATAACTCGACATGCGGTACCGACGAACTTTTTACTTACAGGCAGGCACTAAAAGAACTCATTGCACTAGACATACATGTAACCTTCCCTTGGTTGGTCAACATACGTAGATGGCTAATAGACCTGGGGCTCAGCGAGTTCTGGCTCCACCCAGAAAAATCGACTCATAATTCAAGAAATGAACTTAAGAGGATTTATTGGAGCCAGGCTGTATTAAAAGTAGCACAGAATAGCATTGTGGCCCACTCACGAATGACTACCTGATGGTTAAACCTGTCCCTTGTTTTGAGGTTTTTCTTGATCAAATAGAACCTCAACTTGCAAAAATATTGTATCTAAAACTTAGGTACGGGACTCTTCGTGTGACATCCTTTTCAGCCAAGTGGGGAATGCCTTGCAAGGGGGAGGAAGATAACAAGTGTACAATGTGTCAAATGTCTACAAAGGAAAGTATAGTACAGTTCTATTTTGCCCTACCTACATGAAAGCCAGACAGAAATGGATTGCACCGTTGGGAAGGAAAATAGGTGTGAAAAGTTATATGGATATACTACGCATTTTAAAACCAGACAATACCCAGCTGGTTGTTTTTGGAGTTTCGAGATTCTTATTGGCTGCTAACTATACTAGAATGAAGAAGGGTTTGAAATTTTAATTAGGATTTTGTAATAACAGATCTGAGAATATTAAGCATCTACCTTTTTCTAGCTGATCATTTTTATTGTATAAAGTATTTATATTTTATTGTGAAATTTATTCCCAGTAACCCCAGGAAAATCCTTTTGGTAAAAAGGTACTGTATTTTATTTATTGAATCGTATTCTTTGTTTTAATGGCAATTGCACTTTAGTCCGGATTCTGCGCATTTGCACAAATGTTATGTTCCACGAATTAGTCATCTATACCTGTGAATATTATTATAATGGATTTAATGAATGTGTTCTTTTTTGCACTGATTTGATTGCACTTTACATTCGTATTGCATATTTGCACAAATGTAACATTGTATAAATTGGCAAACTATAACTGTGAACATATTTTATGGTTTGGAAAGTGTTTGAACATTGTATGACTTGTTTTTTTCTTTAATGATTCTTTGAATTGAATAAAGATACTTTGATGATGATAACTAGACACTTGAAACTTTTAGGAAGAAAATTTTGAATGTTATCCTATGGAGGAAAAAGAAGTTAAAGGTTCACAGGTAAGTAATCGACTGTGGGAGTTAAGGTTCTGGGGTTAGACTCAGGGGTCCCCAGGGTCAGTGATGAACTGTTGTTGCACCCTCAGCGGCACTAGGTCGGCCAGATGCAGAGTGTTGAGGCCGAGTGTTATCCAATAGGGGATGGGGGCCTCCGGTTGGTTGTGGGAGCAAAGCTCCTAGGGTTAAGGTCAGGGCAAATGGGGAAACAAAGTAGCACAAAAGGTGCACCCTCAGCGGCACTGGAGCGACCGGGTGCAGAGTGATATTTCGACGTCAGGCGCCCTGTTGTTTTCTTTGGAGAACCTCTGGTTTGCAAAAGCACTGCAGGCAAGGAGACAAAGGACTTCTGGGTGCAACCACCACTTGGAGAAGTAAGTTGGGAAGTTAAGGGTTGGTTAGGCACCATCGGTTTGGGCACACAACGCCGTGGGGCGTCGGGGGCAAGGGTGCCTTTTGAGGTCAGATCTAAGGTTAGAGGGGCCTTCTGGACTCAGGCTGCAGGCGTCGGCTGGAGGCTTGAGGCAGGTCAGGGGTCACTGGATCTCAGGTCAGGATCACTGGAGTGACCTCCTCGTGGTGTTTTTCCACTCAAGCTTGGGCCGGGTTCAGCGGGTGCAGAGTGGGCTGGATTTTCGGTCCCAGGCTGCTGCCAGAGGAAGCAGTTGAACAAATCAGGTGTTCACGGGAGAAGCAGTCTTTGGAAGTGAAGGCAGGCAGGTCCTCTGGGGTTTTTGAGGTTGCAGGCTCAAGGACACACCAGGATTTCACAGGAGCAGGTTCGAGGAGAGACAGGCCGGTAGGGCTGGGAACTCAGTGGGCGTCTTCTTCTTGTTAGCTGGCTGCACGGCTGTTCTGTCTTTTTTTTTTCTTCTTGTTGTCAGGCTGGATCTCTGGAAGGAAGGTTCAGGGTGCCCCCTAAATACTAGATTTAGGGGTGTTACAAGTAGGTAAGGGCAGGGACCAATGGTTCCCTTCCCTGGGGTTAGTTCACCCCCTATCATGCCATCCTCCAGTGGGAGGGGGGTAGGAGCCTGTCCCTGGTTGGCTAGGTCCCCCCATCCTCAAGATGGCGGGGACTTAGAGTTGTGCTTCACCTCCCCTCCCCCGCCTGAGGGGTGGAGTTGACAGAGATGGGCACACCTCTTTTCCTCACTTGATTTTCCCGCCGGCTCTCCTGCCCAAAGTGGGGCATAGAACCAGCAGGGACCAGTTGCTGAAAGCAGCAAAGGGTCTGGGGAGACTCACAAAGACAGCATGCCTTTGAAGCTCCCCCTCTTGTGAACCCTGCCCATCCAGGAGGAAGAGGCTTGGCACCTTGTCCCAGCATGTGCATTGTTTCAGGCCCCCGAGAGCAGCAGGCTCTCGACCCAGGGGTCCAGAAACATGTCTGTTGGTGGCAGTCTAAGCAGCCACTCAATCAGGTCAATAGGAGTTGGTCGAGTTTCAGGGAGTATCTCTAAGATGCCCTCTGTTGTGCATTTTACATTTCCCATACTGGCATCAGTGTGGGTTTAATGTGCTGAGAAGTTTGATACCAAACTTCCCAGTTTTCAGTGTAGCCTTTATGGTGTTGTGGAGTTTGCAATGACAAACTCCCAGGAACATATACTCTTAATGGCAGCACTGCACTTACAGTGCCCAGGAATGGACTTGGGCACTGTAGTGGTTCAGGGCTCTTACACCTGTACCCTCACCACTGGCATAGGGCACCCAGCTAGAGGGGTGACTGAAGTATGCCAGGGCAGTGGTTTGTGGGCATGGCACACAGGGATGTGCGCCATGTCGACTCTTCACTTTGTTCTGCACCAAGACAGGCAGCCTGCAAAAACAATGTGAGAGTGTCAGGGTACAGGGCCTCTAAGGGTGGCACAATAAGAGCTGCAGCCCCTGAGTGTCTGTGGTACCATTTACCAGGGACTGACATGTGGCCAGAGATGCCAATTGGATTTAGGCTTCAATGCCATTTTAGGGAAGGAACATAGGCCCTGGGTACCTGATTAGCAAGAGCCCAGGGCACACTCAGTCAAAGAACATCAGCAATTCAGCAAAATGTGGGGGCATACCATGCAAGAAAGAGGGCACTTTCTCACACACACCTCCTATATTACTTTGCAAACGTTCCAGTTATCCCACCTCACTCTTACTTTAAAGAGCTGGATGTACTTCTCTGTTTACTCATTTAGGGGACTGGACGTCGGTGAGTCGCCTTGTCCAATGTTCAGCTACTGACTGATGGGGAGGCCTTGGGGCACCATCCTTCGAGGCATACTTCCTATTGGCACAGCTCAAATGGCTGTTCCACTGGCCAGATGGATGGTATTTCGGGAGGCCTGCAAGGAGAGCGGCTCGCTGCCAGCAATTTCCCGTCTGCTTCTACTGGGAGACAAGCCCATCCCAACCTATCACATACAAGTAGCCACACTATGCTTGCCCATGATGCCACACACCTAACACTTCACTTTTACACATGTTATGGTCAGCTCTACCACATTACTGGTGAACCATCAATGCTACGCTGCGGGCAGTCACAGGACTCCCGGACATATACACTTGGGAAGCCTGCTAGCTAGGCGATTTCAAGTGCCGGAAGTAGAACAAAGTGCAAACATGATTTGCAGCCCTGACCCCACTTTCAGCCAAGTGAGTAATCACACTACACTGGAGAGCACCAGGGGGGGCCCAGTGGAGGCATGGACAGGGGTAGTGTGGCAATAGGGTGCTGAGATGTGTAAGCACTTCGATATGAAGAGGTGTGCCGAATGGGCCAATGCCCCATCTCCCAGCTGTGGGCCATCTTGCTCATGCAATTCAGCAAGCACCTGACAAAGATCCTGAGCCCCCACACTCATAGTGCCCATGAGTGGTACCTTGATGGGCATCTTTTGCAGAGGAATTGACTACCCCCCCCACACCCCACGAGGGCTGTCCTCCCCAGTTCCCCATTATTCTCACAACTCTCTAACATCCAGAGAGGCCATGACACCGTTTCCTGCACCTAGACACACGCTCCCTAATACCATCACTGTATTAGAACCACATCAGCCCCCTCTTACCACCCCTCCCAATGTTCAATCCAAGTTAACAGTTTAGTTTTGCTTATAGGTAAGATAAAACAATGCATCACTAATCACAGGGGGTAACTTAAAGCTCCTAGATTTGCTTCTTTTCACTGCCTGGTGTTTAATGCATAGTTCTGAATAACCTGTTATGCCTTTGGCCTACAACAGCTTTTCCTATGTAATGGACTTTGATGCATATGGCTACAATTTGTAATGCTACTAATCCATTGAAAACTCAATAAAAACGTTTTAAAAAACGTAGAATGAGGTTGTTGATAACAGAGATTGATGATAGAATATAACGATGAGTCGATAACAGAATATAATCCTATTCAATGTTTGCCTTTCATTAGAAATTGACATTATTAATTTATGTGACAGAAGTTCAAATAATATTAAATAATGGTAAGCTCCTGCAGAAACACTTATAAAGCTAGTTCCATTAGACACAGGCATACTATCACAAACCAAAACAAGGCTTAGTCAATTCAGAAAAAAAGTCCCCGTGTTATGTATAACTTGTAAAGATTTAACACAAATGTCTATGCACTGGTTAAGTTAACATATATATACATTATAGTGAATTAAGCTCTATTTGAGAGAGTCAACACAATACAAACAAATAACATATTTCACAGAGTTTCATCCCTCCTTAGACCATAAGCTTGGTTATGCTAAAGGGCCAGAGGAGGAGCTGGTTCATTATGTCGGTTATGTGGGAAGTGATCGAGGCTTGAGAATTGACAGGATTTTCCATAGAACTAGCCATCCACACTTATAATTCTGCACCCAGAAATAAATTTGATCATTCACAAGTATGGATTTACTGCAGGCCTCCCGTTTGCGTGTACACAAACACAAAATAACCACAGGAATCTATCCGTACCCATGCCATTTTGCAGTTTTTTCTGAGGCACTTTTCCCCTGGGGCATTTTGCCTTTTGTGTTTTTTCTGGTGAAGTGCACAACGAAAAGTCCAAAAGTTAATGTTTTCCGGAAACTTGTCATTCCGATTTGAGTGGAGACTCATGTATCAGCGCAAATCGGTAATCCAAAAAACATTCACTTCCGGGCCCAAAAGTGATGCTTGTGCATGACTGACAGTGCAGTAGTCCTATTGTCCCCTTTACAGTTTCAGCCAGTGCCTACAAGAAGCTGTTTGGCTGTTCTACTGCCTGGTATTAGCTGGGATAAGAATAGTTTGTTAAATTTGTTGTGATCCAGGGCTTAATTCCAGATACAAGTGAGGAATTTGCAGCGAGGTCTGAATGAGATGTTTAATGTATAAAATTCTGTGTACATGACACAAATTACCTGGGGCCTTATTATTCATAGAACGCACAGTCCCTGTTTGCACCATGGTGCACCCTTAACTAGGTTCACCCATCACAACCAGGGTCAGTTTTTCTTGATACAGATAATACCCTGCCCCCATGGTGGCTGTGAACTCCACTTGCCCTGGTGGCAGTTCGTTAGTGAAAGGAAGACCGCCTGTTTGAAACAAATGATCCATCTTTCCCAGTACAGGATGGCACTGACGTAAAGGGTGATGCTTAGGGGGTCAAGGGACCACTTCCCCCTGTCACCTTACTGAGGTCACCCTAGGGGGCACATCAAGTGTGCTCCACCCCTGTGTGGCAGACTCGGTGTACCTCCTGGTGGTCTCTTTTCCTCTGCACGCGTGTCTATAATATGGCATGAACGCAGAACTAAAATGTTTCCCTTAATATCATGGGGATAATTATGCAATATTCCCTCATAAGAGTGCAGGAGCTATATGTGTGCCAGCATGATTTGTATTGTCTGTGGCCCATTCGATTATGCCAAAGTGCCTCATGTGCGCAGAAAGCGGGCAGTCATGCCCTTTGTGTCCCAGGGACACTTCGTGCAATATAGCCCTTGCAATTCAATCCTTATCTCCTGTCATAAATAACCTGTCATTAGGAAATATGTCAGAACCTTCAAATGGATCTTCAAATGGATCCAAATGGATCCCAAATGGATCCCTCCCGACACGAGAAAAACCGTCACCCAGGCCCTCATCACCAGCAGACTCGACTACGGGAACGCCCTCTACTCAGGAACAACAACCAGGCTCCTGAGACAACTACAACGAATCCAGAACGCCTCGGCACGACTGATCCTCGACGTCCCCCGACGCAGCCACATCACACCCACATGAGAGGCCTTCACTGGCTCCTCGTCAACAAAAGAATCACCATCAAACTCCTCACCCACGCACACAAGGCGCTACACAACACCAGACCAACATATCTCACCAACCGACGCAGCTTCCACACCCCCACCCGCAACCTTCGCTCTGCCACCCTCGCTCTCGCCACAGTTCCTCGTATCCGGAAAACCAACGCCGGCGGCATATCCTTCTCCTACCTCGCTGCCAAGACCTGGAACGCTCTCCCTACCAGCCTACGACAGACCCAGGACTGGCTGGCCTTCAGAAGACTTCTCAAGACCTCGCTCTTCGATCAGTAGCAGCCCCCCCAACCCCCCAGCGCCTTGAGACCCTCACGGGTATGTAGCATGCTCTACAAATGCATTGATTGATTGATTGATTGATTGATTGATTGATTGAACCAGTCAGAGACACAACAAACAGGAAGTGGAGAAAAGAGGCCTATTTATTGGACTTACCTGACCTATCCTGAATTTATTTCAATCTGAAATTGTTGTGTAAACATTTTCTCTACGCTATTTATATATGACATTTTTATTATTGTGTATGACTTTTTATAGTTAAATTCAAATACTCAACTTATTTCTTGATATTTGATAAAGACTAATAAAGACAAATAGATTAATGAAAAGGTTTTGCAATCCTAAAACAATTTTTGTTACCTGTAATGTTTTGACATTTATGAACTCTGTCACCTACATCACAAAATATCTCAGAGTTATTCTCCATCCCCTTTAATTTGCAGTGAGTGGGTTTTCTATCAGTTTTTATGTTGGTTATTACCCTCCTCGCGACCAATGAGTTAGTTTACCCATATTTTATTTTATTGATTCATCTATCCATCGCAGTCAACCAGAGTCAGATCAATGGCAATGAACAACACTGCTTACCGTCGGTGAGCAAGGAGCACAGAGCTCTGAAACGCGTTCGACAGGAGCCAAATAAAGATTTGGATACAACCCACATGGCGTTGTCCTTTCCTGCTGTGGAATACTGTGATATATATATATGGTAACTCGCATCCACTCCAGATAATTTTCCAGAAAAACTAGCATGGACCCAATGATTAGTGCAAATTTCTCCGTTTATTTTCACCAGATAGTCCGCCATGATGCATTCCGGCCGATCGACTGCCTTGATCACATGATCACATGATATATATATGTATACAGGTATACAAACAGCAATACTGCGATATCCTGATTTTATGATGTAAGATCCGGTCACAATGCAACATGAATCATTTGATCAGTATGTACTTAAATGATTAATTGTCTGTGATTACAATGTTTTTAATTACCAAGCACTTTAGCACTTTATTATTCGCCACTTAAAACCATTGCAATGTATGTGGATACATATATTTAAATATGGGGCGTTTGCATTAAATAATACACTAAATCGGACACCTGAGTGCTTGCCGTTTTTTCGACTTTATCGAGTTGATACGTGTTGCAATGTATATATATATATATGTATATATATATATATATATATATATATATATATATATATATGGGTTTATTTATATATATTTATATTTATATAGCTGTAACACTTACCTTAATTATTCTGACCTACGTGGTAAAGGCATATGCGTGGTAAAAGGCATACGCACAGTAAATGTATGCATTGAAAGAATGTGTGGTAAAGGCATTCCTGGTAATTTTCAAGGTGGTAATGTCATACAACTGGTTTGGGCCCAAGAGCCTCTATCTGTCCTGAGACCCGCAAACATGGTCTGACACTCCACAAACACAAAACTTGGAATTATCTCTAATCCTTAGGACAAAGCATCCAAAGCCGAAACTCGGTAAATACCCAACCCCATGCATGGAATCTCATTCTGCAAACTGGGGTCTTCCATGTTCAGTAGATAAAGATATGAGGCTGGAGAGCCAAGCCAAGTCCTAGTTAATGTAGGGGAGTGTTCATCCATCAAATATTGCCAATCTGGCAAAAAGACAAAAATATAGAGGCAAAAATCATGCCAAGAGACGTGAATTTTTCCTTCAGGGTCACAACCTTATACCAAACATCGGGGGATTCTGAAAAAATAGGAAAAAAGAAAGCAGGCTCTGTATATACTATACCAAAATGAGGTATACTGTGCACAGAGTCCAGTGGAACCCTAAAGGTAGGAAAAGGTAAAAGTAGATAGCACCTTACTCTCTACTTGTGGTAGTGTGGGCGAGCAGTAAGGCTATATAAGAGGGTAGTATTAAGCAATCAGCAAATTATGTCACACACTCAAAGACTGAACTCAGAGCAATTTTTTTGTATAAAAATATTGTTGTTATTTTATTTCTAGAACCCAGCCAAAGCTTTCACAGGTAAGTGAAATACATGCTTTGCTAAATATTATGCAGTGTTTACAAGTGAATGCAAGTTCAAATGCAGTTGTTTGAAATACATGTAAGTCAAGGTATTGAAATTACTGTACAGATTACTTTTTTGTTACTTTTTAGATTACTTTTTAAGGTACTTTTTCTGCTCAGTGTGATATGCCTGGATATCACATTGGGCCATTTTGTAGAGAAAAGGTAAGTAAAATAAGTTTTCACAATTGTGATTTTTGAGGTTTCCATACAAATCGATTCCACACTTCAACAGTCAATAGGTTCCTATGGAGAGAAATTAATTTAACGATTAAAAGGTGAGTACTCAGTCTTTGGGGTTGAGTTGCTATGGTATGAACAAGGGTTCCCCCCCGGGTCAATAGGTTCTTTGGTTTTCGACTTCGTTCCGCATTTGGACACCATTTTGTGTCCCGTCGCCATTTTGTATTGCCTTCACTCAGGCAGCACGGCGATCGGAGTGTTTTTGTCGTGTCCAGCTACTACGTGTCTCTTTCTGTTAAAAATTAACTCCCTACCCTTGTTCACAATGCCGATGTCAGGGTCTGGCCGAGTCTACTATTCCATGTCTGGGCTGATTGATCCCTGTGTCGACTGACTGTTTGGCTCTCCTATTCTTTCCCCACTTTATCTTATCCGACTGGCCTTCGCTATTCTCTCCTTGTATTCTCTCGTTACACAACTATCCTTTGAGGCACACAAATACGTCCTGCCACCTGCAAATTAGATTATGGCACTAGCATTGATTAACTTGTGGGGAGGGGTAACACACAGGGTCTGAAAGAAGGGCGTATTTAGGACATTCAATAGCTTGTTTTCCAACTTCTCCTATTGGTTAGATTTGTATGTATTGAGAATACATGTCGTAAATATGTGTGCTATAAAAGATTGTGCGCCACGGAATTGAACTGGCAGTCTCCTAAGAACCTACTCTGTACTTCTGGAACAACTGTGCTTAGCTGCAGCTAATAAACCTGGTTTTCTACGCTTAACAGAGTGTCTTGTGTCTCTGTCCGATAAGGCAGGTGAACTCGGAGATTAAGGCGTACCCTGCGCCGCCAGGCCCATAAGGCCCGGTTCTTCAACTGGCGCCCAACGCGGGGCGGGATCAGTGGTAGTGGTTGAGTCCGATGGTCGTGAGGAGCCCCGCAGGAAAATTCTGGAGGGTTTGCGAACCACGTCAAGGGACCCCTGCATGGCGAAGTGGACCGAAGGTCTTTTGCAGCGCGGCTACTCCTTCTCGACGGCTGCTGACGACTTCTGCCCTGACTTCCGCCCTGCCTTGGCCCTTTGGTGATGATTGGTATTGCGAGACGTTAGACGGACCTCTGTACGTTTGTGCTGTGTAATTTGCTTTAAACCCCCTTGACGTTCGTAAATAGACCAGTGACTTCAACATGCCTGGTTTTAGCAAATTTAGGAAGTTTTGTTGTTTTAACTGTAATCGGGATTCCCGGTTGGAGGAGTCTTGTCCAATTCCTCCGGTCGGAACTCCCACTTATGACCTCTATTCAAAACATGCTGTTAGCCCCATTGCCTTTAATGAAGCATGGATCCGATGCACGAAGAAAGATGGTGTTTTACAGTGGCCATGAAATGGTAGCTTTGAGTCTGATATATTAGATAATCTAGAAGCAATTTTGTTCAAAAGAAAAGCCCGACCGGCAATGTTTGACTCTTTCCGCCTCTGGCGTAAGGAAGCCAAACCAAGAGAAATTAAACAGGCGAAAAGAGATAAGAAAGCGAAAAATATGACGATTATACAAGCTGCCCAGTAGTTTAAAAATAATGAGATTGATCAGGCGATTGAAGTCTCTGACACACAGCATTGTATGGCAATCGATAAATGTTACCCTGTGTTGCCTACTTCCCCACAGAGCAAGGATCTTGACGAAGATCCCTTAATGTCCCATTTGTTGAGACTGCCTCCGCCCTATGTACAAGGTGCTAATGCACCCCCACTGTTCCCACTTGTTCAGCCACTTGTCAGTCCGCCACAGGTCCCGGCTCTTCCACAATTACCTCTTCCAGTATTGCCACCCCCGCCTCCTTTGCCACCGACGCCCATTCCTGGGACTCCTATACCTCAGTCTCCTTTATCCTCGGTTCCTCTTATAACTGTCAGCCCCCCTTCTGCTCTGCCTAATGCCTTGTCTCCTGTTCTACTGTCAGATTCCCCTACAGCTCGTAGACGATTGGTCGATACTGTTTCTGGCCTTTTCTCCCCCCTCTTTGGATCTTTTAACTTAACTCCTGCTCTTTCTCGAAGGCAATCCCATAGTCAATTCCCAGGACCCGTTGAGCGAATTGTGTTGGATAATCTTGCCCGCAAATGGATTATGAGTGGTACACAGTATGGTGTGCAGGATATTATGAGCACCTTTCACCAGTGGGATGCACCCAGACAGAGGTATGCTTTTAATGTTATGTGTGACACTCTTGTGAAAGGTTGGGAGGATATGGAATTGGGTTTAGCTCCCCAGGGTCTGTTAGATGTACAGGCTACATTTGATAAGGGACTTATTGTGGGTTCTGAGGTTGAGAACGCCGTAAAAACACTTGTCACTTTTAGGTCTTCATTTTCTTCTCAGGCTTCTCTTGAACATGATCCTGCAGTTAGTCAAAAAGTGAAACATTATCCTATGAGAGAAGTTCCTCCAATATGGAGAGATGCGGTTCCACAGGCAGGTGCTGTTCCAGCTGTCCCTACTCATTTCCAGCGAATATGGGTACATGTCCCTTGGAAAAGATCGGAAGTCTTGGCACTTAAACAGTCTTTACCGGACCCTCGTAAAAATCCTGCTGGGTATTATAAAGAGCTGTCCCAGACTGTTAATGCGTGCGTTATGAATTTGGCCGATATTGATATGTTGATAGGAAATGTAGTCCCACAAGCCTTATGGGCTCAGATTCGTAGGGAGGACCATGATCAAGCTTTAGGTGGTAATTGGGCTGCTATACTTGCCATGGATGCTGCATAAGTAGGTGGTGCTAAACCCGATGCTTTGATTACAGAATTGCCTGGTAGAATCATTACTTTAATGAAAATGATGATACCTGCCTTACGTGTTAACTGGGATAAGTTAGCGGCATGTAAACAGAAGAAAGATGAGAGTGTCTCCGATTTCTTTACCCGTTTCGAGGAGACGTTTATCGACCACAGTGGTCAAGATATGAGAACTGAGGTTGGACAGCGATTATTTGTGGACAAAGTCGTATTTAATTTGCTTCCAGAATTGTCGCATAAATTGAAAGACTCCGAGAGTTTGTGGGCTGTTTCTTCGTCTGCTCAGATATTAGCCACTGCTCAGTATTATGAGAATAGGGATAAGGAGGAAAAGGATAAACTTGAGAAAAAGACTAAAGAATTGAAAACGAAGGTTCTTTTGCAACAGGCCTATCCCCCTCGTTTTGCACAGTGCCAATTTCAACAGCCTCCCCAGTTTCAGAGGTTATTACAGGAACCTGAACCTTTTGTCCCGCAACCTTTGCTCGGTCCTAATCAATGTGCCTATGGTAAAGAGGAAGGTAATTTTAAGAATAGCTGCCCGGTTTTATTGCAGCGTAATGGTGGATTGCCAGGGTCGCGAGGCCGTGGTAGTTTTCAGTCAGCACCCAGGGGTAGAGGGCGAGGTGCATTACCACAAACACAGCGTTCTTTTCCCCCTCAACATTCTTTGAATTATTTTGACCAACAGAATACTCAGTCTGCACAATATTACAATGACGACTACTGTGTTGAGGGTGGGAATGAAGATTTTCATACTAGTTAGGACAGCCATGGACAAAGTAAGGGAGTTGTATCAGTTCCAGTGGATCAGAATGGGCCTTATGTTGAAGTTGTTGCATTGGGTGTTTCAGAGCCATTTCTTTTGGATACTGGTGCAATGAGAAGTTCTATCATTCACTCTAAACTCCCTGGGGCACCTTTGTCTGGCTTAACAAACGTTTCTGTAGGTTTCTCTGGCGCCCCAGTTCATAACCCGGTCTCTTGCCCTTTGCCTCTTTCAATTGGTCCTTATGACTTGGAGGCCCGCTCATTTTAATGACTGGTGCGGTGAGAATTTGCTGGGTTTGGATTTATTGAAACGTCTTTGTGCAACATTGTACTGTTCCCCTTCTGGTGTACATCTTACTTTAGGCAAGAACTTGGTCTCTCCTATGTATTTGTCTAAGGACAAATTTCCACCCGAATTGCATTCCCTTCCTGCTACGCTTTGGGCTACAGGTCTAAAGGATGTTGGTTTGCTTCAAATTCCACCTTACGTGGTTACTGCCAAGCCTAATGTTAAATTACCACGCATTCCTCAGTATAAAATTTCCAGCGATGGTGAAAGAGCTTTGTTGGCTATTATTTATGATTTGGTTCAGAAGGTTGTGGTGGAAGAAACGAGAGGAAATGTTTGCAATAGTCCTGTTCTACCTGTTCTTAAACGTACTGACTCCTCGCAGCCTCCTGTGTATCGATTTGTGATCGCTCTTCGGGAGATTAACAAGATTGTTGTACCTCAGTTTCCTGTCATCCCAGATATCACTGCCTTGCTCACAATGATACCTGCTTCGGCTGCCTGGTTTTCAGTTATCGATCTTAAGAACGCTTTCTTCAGCATTCCTATTGCTGAGGAGAGTAGAGATATTTTTGCCTTCTCTCTCGGAGGCCGAAGTTTCCAATTTAAACGTGCACCCCAAGGCTATTGTGAGAGTCCTTCCATTTATAGTCAGGGTTTGAAATCTCAGCTTGATGCTTTCACTTTGCCCCCAGGTGCCACTCTTATCCATTATGTGGATGATTTGTTGATTGCTGCTGATTCGGAGGATGTTTGTAAGGATGCGGCTGTTGCGTTGTTGCGTTATATGTCTGACATGCATCACAAAGTGTCACCCTCTAAACTACAATATTGTCGCCAAGAGGTTACCTACTTAGGTCATCTCTTGTTGAAGGAGGGAAGGCGATTGACCCCAGAACGTATTAAAGCAATTGCACAAATGTCTGTACCATCCACACAAAGGGAGGGGAGTGCCTTTTTGGGCATTACCTCCTAGTGTAGGCAGTGGATTCCAAATTGTTCTTTGTTGGCTAAACCTCTGCTGGCACTTACTTTGAAAGACACGCCCCAACCTCTTCCCTGGACTGATGAATGTCAGAAGAGTTTTTCTGACTTACATACTGCCTTGTGTTCTGCTCCTGTGTTAGGTACTCCGGATTACAGTAAGCCTTTCACACTCTATGTTCATGAAAGAGAAGGTTGTGCGTTGTCAGTTTTAACACAACAATTTGGAGACAAACAGCGGCCATGAGCCTATTTTTCGGCTACATTGGATCCAGTAGCCAAGGCACTACCTAGTTGTGTTAGAGCTACAGCAGCGGCAGCGATCTCCATTCGTCAATCTGCTGGATTGGTACTGGATAACACCCTTGTGGTTATGGTACCACATGCAGTGGATACTCTTTTGAAGAGGACAAAAACACAAAATCTCACGAGAGCTCGTTTGTCTAGGTATGAGTTGACGCTTTTGGCTAGGCATATACACATTAAGCGATGTAATACTTTGAATCCAGCAACACTGTTACCCATTACAGAAGAGAAAGATACCCAAGAACAGCATGATTGTTTTCTCTGTACAGAGGAAGAAACAAAAGGCAGAATAGACTTAAAAGATACACTACTCGTGGATCCGGATGGGATCCTATGAGTAGATGGGTCTTGTTTTAAGCTCCCCAATGGTGAAACTTATGCTGTTACTACTCTGTATACACTAGTGGAGACAGCACGCATTAGACAGAATTCAGCCCAAGCAGCTGAGTTGATTGCCCTGACAAGAGCGTGTGTGTTGGCTGAAGGGAAGAGAGTGAATGTGTTCACCGACAGCCAATATGCATTTGGGGTGGCCCACGGTTTTGGCCGTCTCTGGAAAGAAAGAGGATTCTTTACTTCCCATGGGACTAAGATACAGCATGGTCAGTTGGTAACTGACCTTCTCGAATCACTTGCTTTGCCTACCCAGATAGCAATTGTGAAGTGTAATGCACATAAAAGGATCACTGATGATGTGGGTCGCGGGAATGCTTTTGCAGACGAGGTAGCGAAAGAAACAGCGAGAGATGCTACAAGTTGCATGTATGTTGCAGGCCCTGCAAGATGGGTCAGAGAAGCAGGAATGTGTGAGGACACAATAGAACGTGTGAGAATGATTCAAGAAGAAGCTACGGAGAAAGAATTGAGTAAGTGGAGAGAAAATACGGGAATGTTGGACGCGACAGGATGTTGGACAGAATTGTCAGAAAACCAACGTTGGCTGTTACCAGACGCCTATGTATTGCCTGTGGTTACTATGGCGCATGGTCCAGCCCACATCAGTGCGAAAGGGATATGCAAACTTCTAGCTCCAGAATGGCAGAATGAAGGAATCCCTAAATGTGCAGAGAATGTGGTGAAACATTGTATCGTTTGCCTGATGCATAATCCAGGAAAGGGGACCCCAACCCCGGAGGTCATTTTGCTCCCCCTACGTATCCTTTTGGGGTGTTACAAATCGACTACATTCATATGAAACGTTGCAATAACTTAAAGTATGTTCTGGTGATGGTGTGTGCCTTTTCCAGATGGATAGAGACCTACCCCATAAAGGATAATACTGCTTTGTCCACTGCCAAAGTCCTCTTGAAGGAATTCTTCCCGAGGTTTGGTTTGCCGCGAGTTGTCTGGAGTGACAACGGAAGTGAATTCGTAGGCCAAATCATGCAGAAGGTATGTACAGGCCTTGGTATTAGGCAGAAATTCCATGTGGCAAACCACCCTCAGTCAGCGGGTTTGGTAGAATGCTATGATGGCACTCTCAAGCTCAAACTGACAAAGATTCAGGCCAGCACGGGTCTTCCTTGGCCCGATGCTTTACCTTTGGCACTCCTATCTACGAGAACAACTGTACATTCTTGCTTGGGATTCAGCCCATACGAGGTTGTTTTTGGGCGCCCAGCTAACGTTTGGGGAGTCCCACGCCCTAAAAAGTACTCTGACATTCAGTATCCTATGTTGATTGACTACTTGCATGACCTCACCACTAAATTGCGTGTTCTTCATCAGCAGGTACAAAACGCTTTGCCAGAGGCTTCCACAGACCCCGGAGACTGGGTCTGCCTGAAAAATTTTCAGCGGAAGAAGAATCTGGAACCTCGCTGGGCGCCGCCTCAACAGGTCATTCTAGTCACACGTACAGCAGTGAAAGTCGTCGGAAAGAAGAATTGGATCCATGGCGTGCACTGCAAAAGGGTACCTTTGCCTTTGCCTTTTGATCAGTGGGTTCGCAAGGGTATAGGTGATAGTGAAGGTGAAAGGGTCCTCGGTTGGTACCTTTCAGTAGTGCACGTCTGGATCGGATGAGATCTGAGAAAGAAGATGACGATGTCTTGCAGCAAGCTGTACCATCACATCTGCGGTTGAACACAACAAATCCAGAGACTTTGTTTCGAGAACAAACGGTACCTGACAAGGATCGGTACAATCTGAGACCGAGACTGACAAAAAACAATTGAACTCTTTTTGGTTATACTTTCAAGAGACATTCTTTTTTACCATCCATCAAGTTGCAGGGTCACGGTAGGAGTCTTAGGCTGTGACCTGAGTAGTGACATAGGTCTGCAGGACTTGCAGTGTCATAGGACGCCTAATAACCACAACTAAGTGATCTAGGAAGATTACCGTGAGCAACGCTTTAGAGAATGGATATTGAATTTGGAAAGAATGATAAAAAGCAAAACATGAATAGTAAATGTAAAAAATAGTTTTTTAGTCCATGTGGCATAGCTTTGTGCATTTTAATATGTACATGTATTTTATTGGCTTGTGTGGGTTGGGTTGTTCACACTATGCAGCAAGCACCTGTTCCTACTTCTGTTTCTTTGTCTTCTCCCACTACTGTCTTTCCGCATCAGTTTCATACACTTCCAGAACACAAACAAATTAGGAGAACAGAATATTTTTAACAACTCATTTATTCAGCTGTTGCATCAGCACCAACTAGCAGTCAATACAACTGATTGTTGGGTTTGTGGACTTCTTGCCCCATAACACAGAGAAAGGGATGCCATATTTAGTCCTTCCGTTCTCTTATGAGGGTTCTGCTTGGGCCTATCTGACTATGTTTTCCAATGCATACCAGAATGAACATCGACATCCTCTTGTTGGTCCATATGGTAGTGGAGCAGATTTTAGTCATAGCTCTGTGATAAAGGGAATAGTGACTATGGCTAGAGTTTCCGAAAGTGGTAAAATTCCCGTTGATGAGAAACGAGCGTATGATGGTTGGAATGTGACTCATTATGTTACTAGCCTCACAGATAAGGTTAGATAAGGAATGTCACCACCAATTTGGACCGTACCTCATCGAGGAAATTTGTGTTTACAGATAAACAGTAAAAATATTAAAAACCAACAGGGAAAGAGTATTTGTTCCCGTACATACATCTATTCATCACAGATCCCTTCACCATTAGTACCATCTCAAGGCATATACTTTGTCTGCCATGACAGAGCCTACACGTGGCTCCCCACTAACTTTTCAGGAACATGTTATGTGGCTTTTCTTCTCCCTCCGACATACACTGCTCCTTCAGGTCATCATAGAAATAGATACGGCAGAGGAGTTATTGATACTAAAGACACCGCAGGACAAGAGGGAGGGGGCTTTTTCAAAGGACTCCTTCCTTTCTGGGGCCCAATGGTCAATAGCAGGAATATTAGGCAACTAGTTTGTGTTGTTGAGGCTACCATAAATGTGACTGCTGGAGCCTTGAGTAATTTAACAGCCGAACTTTAGGCGGACCGTCTTATGACTTTGCAGAACCGGATGGTTCTAGACATTATTCTGCAGATCGCGGAGGAGTCTGTAAATTGATCGGGTCTAGTTGCTGCATTTATATTCCTGATAATGCCCCTACAGTATACCAAGCCATCTCTAAGTTGCACGTAATCTCTGAGTCAATTCATCAGGATGCAGGAGATTGGTCGGTGATGGGATGGTTTTGGGGACTACTGTCCACATGGGGATGGAAGGTATTAACCTTCCTAGGAATGGTTTTGGCCATCATTTTCTCCTGTTGTCTCTGCGTACAATATGGACCTGCCATCTGTGGTCTTTGTACCACCATGTGTGTCCCAAGACCGGTGTCACAGAGAACAGAGCACATTAAGATGATGTTGCAGCAACAGCTTGACGACCTCATGGCCATTGACATCGACTCAGATTAACTTGAGTTCTTTGTGTTTTGCCTGAGTAATGGCAAAAGGAGGGTCTGAGGTTCTTTGGTTTTCGACTTTGTTCCGCATTTGGACGCCATTTTGTGTCCCATCGCCATTTTGTATTGCCTTCACTCAGGCAGCACGGCGATCGGAGTGTTTTTGTCATTTCCAGCTGCTACGTGTCTCTTTCTGTTAAAAAGTAACTCCCCGCCCTTGTTCACGAAGCCGATGTCAGGGTCTGGCCGAGTCTACTAACCTGGTTTTCTACGCTTAACAGAGTGTCTCGTGTCTCTGTCCGATAAGGCAGGTGAACTCGGAGATTAAGGCGTAACCTGCGCCGCCAGGCCCATAAGGCCCGGTTCTTCAGCACTAGGGCGGCTGTGTGCAGAGTGCTGAGGCCCAATGTTATCCATTGGGGGATAGGGGGCCTCGGTTGGTGGCTGCTTACGAGCAGGCCACTGAGTTTTGGGAGCAAAGCTCCAGGCGTTAGGCTCAGGGCAAAGGGGGATTCTGTTTAGCACAAAAAGTGCACCCTCAGCTATGTAGGATCGGCACAGGGGCGGCGCAGGGGTGACCCGGTGCAGGGTGCTGTTTTGTGGTTGGGTGCCCTGTTGTTTTTGATGGGGATTCTCCGGTTTCAACAAAGACTGCAGGCTTGGAGACAAAGCTCTTCTGGAGGTGACCACGAGTTGGAGAGGTAATTTGGGATATGCCTTCCGGCGGCATATCCTTCTCCTACCTCGCTGCCAAGACCTGGAACGCTCTCCCTACCAGCCTACGACAGACCCAGGACTGGCTGGCCTTCAGAAGACTTCTCAAGACCTCGCTCTTCGATCAGTAGCAGCCCCCCCAACCCCCCAGCGCCTTGAGACCCTCACGGGTATGTAGCATGCTTTACAAATGCATTGATTGATTGATTGATTGATTGATTGAACCAGTCAGAGACACAACAAACAGGAAGTGGAGAAAAGAGGCCTATTTATTGGACTTACCTGACCTATCCTGAATTTATTTCAATCTGAAATTGTTGTGTAAACATTTTCTCTACGCTATTTATATATGACATTTTTATTACTGTGTATGACTTTTTATAGTTAAATTCAAATACTCAACTTATTTCTTGATATTTGATAAAGACTAATAAAGACAAATAGATTAATGAAAAGGTTTTGCAATCCTAAAACAATTTTTGTTACCTGTAATGTTTTGACATTTATGAACTCTGTCACCTACATCACAAAATATCTCAGAGTTATTCTCCATCCCCTTTAATTTGCAGTGAGTGGGTTTTCTATCAGTTTTTATGTTGGTTATTACCCTCCTCGCGACCAATGAGTTAGTTTACCCATATTTTATTTTATTGATTCATCTATCCATCGCAGTCAACCAGAGTCAGATCAATGGCAATGAACAACACTGCTTACCGTCGGTGAGCAAGGAGCACAGAGCTCTGAAACGCGTTCGACAGGAGCCAAATAAAGATTTGGATACAACCCACATGGCGTTGTCCTTTCCTGCTGTGGAATACTGTGATATATATATATGGTAACTCGCATCCACTCCAGATAATTTTCCAGAAAAACTAGCATGGACCCAATGATTAGTGCAAATTTCTCCGTTTATTTTCACCAGATAGTCCGCCATGATGCATTCCGGCCGATCGACTGCCTTGATCACATGATCACATGATATATATATGTATACAGGTATACAAACAGCAATACTGCGATATCCTGATTTTATGATGTAAGATCCGGTCACAATGCAACATGAATCATTTGATCAGTATGTACTTAAATGATTAATTGTCTGTGATTACAATGTTTTTAATTACCAAGCACTTTAGCACTTTATTATTCCCCACTTAAAACCATTGCAATGTATGTGGATACATATATTTAAATATGGGGCGTTTGCATTAAATAATACACTAAATCGGACACCTGAGTGCTTGCCGTTTTTTCGACTTTATCGAGTTGATACGTGTTGCAATGTATATATATATATATATATATATATATATATATATATATATATATATATATATATATATATATGGGTTTATTTATATATATTTATATTTATATAGCTGTAACACTTACCTTAATTATTCTGACCTACGTGGTAAAGGCATATGCGTGGTAAAAGGCATACGCACAGTAAATGTATGCATTGAAAGAATGTGTGGTAAAGGCATTCCTGGTAATTTTCAAGGTGGTAATGTCATACAACTGGTTTGGGCCCAAGAGCCTCTATCTGTCCTGAGACCCGCAAACATGGTCTGACACTCCACAAACACAAAACTTGGAATTATCTCTAATCCTTAGGACAAAGCATCCAAAGCCGAAACTCGGTAAATACCCAACCCCATGCATGGAATCTCATTCTGCAAACTGGGGTCTTCCATGTTCAGTAGATAAAGATATGAGGCTGGAGAGCCAAGCCAAGTCCTAGTTAATGTAGGGGAGTGTTCATCCATCAAATATTGCCAATCTGGCAAAAAGACAAAAATATAGAGGCAAAAATCATGCCAAGAGACGTGAATTTTTCCTTCAGGGTCACAACCTTATACCAAACATCGGGGGATTCTGAAAAAATAGGAAAAAAGAAAGCAGGCTCTGTATATACTATACCAAAATGAGGTATACTGTGCACAGAGTCCAGTGGAACCCTAAAGGTAGGAAAAGGTAAAAGTAGATAGCACCTTACTCTCTACTTGTGGTAGTGTGGGCGAGCAGTAAGGCTATATAAGAGGGTAGTATTAAGCAATCAGCAAATTATGTCACACACTCAAAGACTGAACTCAGAGCAATTTTTTTGTATAAAAATATTGTTGTTATTTTATTTCTAGAACCCAGCCAAAGCTTTCACAGGTAAGTGAAATACATGCTTTGCTAAATATTATGCAGTGTTTACAAGTGAATGCAAGTTCAAATGCAGTTGTTTGAAATACATGTAAGTCAAGGTATTGAAATTACTGTACAGATTACTTTTTTGTTACTTTTTAGATTACTTTTTAAGGTACTTTTTCTGCTCAGTGTGATATGCCTGGATATCACATTGGGCCATTTTGTAGAGAAAAGGTAAGTAAAATAAGTTTTCACAATTGTGATTTTTGAGGTTTCCATACAAATCGATTCCACACTTCAACAGTCAATAGGTTCCTATGGAGAGAAATTAATTTAACGATTAAAAGGTGAGTACTCAGTCTTTGGGGTTGAGTTGCTATGGTATGAACAAGGGTTCCCCCCCGGGTCAATAGGTTCTTTGGTTTTCGACTTCGTTCCGCATTTGGACACCATTTTGTGTCCCGTCGCCATTTTGTATTGCCTTCACTCAGGCAGCACGGCGATCGGAGTGTTTTTGTCGTGTCCAGCTACTACGTGTCTCTTTCTGTTAAAAATTAACTCCCTACCCTTGTTCACAATGCCGATGTCTGGGTCTGGCCGAGTCTACTATTCCATGTCTGGGCTGATTGATCCCTGTGTCGACTGACTGTTTGGCTCTCCTATTCTTTCCCCACTTTATCTTATCCGACTGGCCTTCGCTATTCTCTCCTTGTATTCTCTCGTTACACAACTATCCTTTGAGGCACACAAATACGTCCTGCCACCTGCAAATTAGATTATGGCACTAGCATTGATTAACTTGTGGGGAGGGGTAACACACAGGGTCTGAAAGAAGGGCGTATTTAGGACATTCAATAGCTTGTTTTCCAACTTCTCCTATTGGTTAGATTTGTATGTATTGAGAATACATGTCGTAAATATGTGTGCTATAAAAGATTGTGCGCCACGGAATTGAACTGGCAGTCTCCTAAGAACCTACTCTGTACTTCTGGAACAACTGTGCTTAGCTGCAGCTAATAAACCTGGTTTTCTACGCTTAACAGAGTGTCTTGTGTCTCTGTCCGATAAGGCAGGTGAACTCGGAGATTAAGGCGTACCCTGCGCCGCCAGGCCCATAAGGCCCGGTTCTTCAACTGGCGCCCAACGCGGGGCGGGATCAGTGGTAGCGGTTGAGTCCGATGGTCGTGAGGAGCCCCGCAGGAAAATTCTGGAGGATTTGCGAACCACGTCAAGGGACCCCTGCATGGCGAAGTGGACCGAAGGTCTTTTGCAGCGCGGCTACTCCTTCTCGACGGCTGCTGACGACTTCTGCCCTGACTTCCGCCCTGCCTTGGCCCTTTGGTGATGATTGGTATTGCGAGACGTTAGACGGACCTCTGTACGTTTGTGCTGTGTAATTTGCTTTAAACCCCCTTGACGTTCGTAAATAGACCAGTGACTTCAACATGCCTGGTTTTAGCAAATTTAGGAAGTTTTGTTGTTTTAACTGTAATCGGGATTCCCGGTTGGAGGAGTCTTGTCCAATTCCTCCGGTCGGAACTCCCACTTATGACCTCTATTCAAAACATGCTGTTAGCCCCATTGCCTTTAATGAAGCATGGATCCGATGCACGAAGAAAGATGGTGTTTTACAGTGGCCATGAAATGGTAGCTTTGAGTCTGATATATTAGATAATCTAGAAGCAATTTTGTTCAAAAGAAAAGCCCGACCGGCAATGTTTGACTCTTTCCGCCTCTGGCGTAAGGAAGCCAAACCAAGAGAAATTAAACAGGCGAAAAGAGATAAGAAAGCGAAAAATATGACGATTATACAAGCTGCCCAGTAGTTTAAAAATAATGAGATTGATCAGGCGATTGAAGTCTCTGACACACAGCATTGTATGGCAATCGATAAATGTTACCCTGTGTTGCCTACTTCCCCACAGAGCAAGGATCTTGACGAAGATCCCTTAATGTCCCATTTGTTGAGACTGCCTCCGCCCTATGTACAAGGTGCTAATGCACCCCCACTGTTCCCACTTGTTCAGCCACTTGTCAGTCCGCCACAGGTCCCGGCTCTTCCACAATTACCTCTTCCAGTATTGCCACCCCCGCCTCCTTTGCCACCGACGCCCATTCCTGGGACTCCTATACCTCAGTCTCCTTTATCCTCGGTTCCTCTTATAACTGTCAGCCCCCCTTCTGCTCTGCCTAATGCCTTGTCTCCTGTTCTACTGTCAGATTCCCCTACAGCTCGTAGACGATTGGTCGATACTGTTTCTGGCCTTTTCTCCCCCCTCTTTGGATCTTTTAACTTAACTCCTGCTCTTTCTCGAAGGCAATCCCATAGTCAATTCCCAGGACCCGTTGAGCGAATTGTGTTGGATAATCTTGCCCGCAAATGGATTATGAGTGGTACACAGTATGGTGTGCAGGATATTATGAGCACCTTTCACCAGTGGGATGCACCCAGACAGAGGTATGCTTTTAATGTTATGTGTGACACTCTTGTGAAAGGTTGGGAGGATATGGAATTGGGTTTAGCTCCCCAGGGTCTGTTAGATGTACAGGCTACATTTGATAAGGGACTTATTGTGGGTTCTGAGGTTGAGAACGCCGTAAAAACACTTGTCACTTTTAGGTCTTCATTTTCTTCTCAGGCTTCTCTTGAACATGATCCTGCAGTTAGTCAAAAAGTGAAACATTATCCTATGAGAGAAGTTCCTCCAATATGGAGAGATGCGGTTCCACAGGCAGGTGCTGTTCCAGCTGTCCCTACTCATTTCCAGCGAATATGGGTACATGTCCCTTGGAAAAGATCGGAAGTCTTGGCACTTAAACAGTCTTTACCGGACCCTCGTAAAAATCCTGCTGGGTATTATAAAGAGCTGTCCCAGACTGTTAATGCGTGCGTTATGAATTTGGCCGATATTGATATGTTGATAGGAAATGTAGTCCCACAAGCCTTATGGGCTCAGATTCGTAGGGAGGACCATGATCAAGCTTTAGGTGGTAATTGGGCTGCTATACTTGCCATGGATGCTGCATAAGTAGGTGGTGCTAAACCCGATGCTTTGATTACAGAATTGCCTGGTAGAATCATTACTTTAATGAAAATGATGATACCTGCCTTACGTGTTAACTGGGATAAGTTAGCGGCATGTAAACAGAAGAAAGATGAGAGTGTCTCCGATTTCTTTACCCGTTTCGAGGAGACGTTTATCGACCACAGTGGTCAAGATATGAGAACTGAGGTTGGACAGCGATTATTTGTGGACAAAGTCGTATTTAATTTGCTTCCAGAATTGTCGCATAAATTGAAAGACTCCGAGAGTTTGTGGGCTGTTTCTTCGTCTGCTCAGATATTAGCCACTGCTCAGTATTATGAGAATAGGGATAAGGAGGAAAAGGATAAACTTGAGAAAAAGACTAAAGAATTGAAAACGAAGGTTCTTTTGCAACAGGCCTATCCCCCTCGTTTTGCACAGTGCCAATTTCAACAGCCTCCCCAGTTTCAGAGGTTATTACAGGAACCTGAACCTTTTGTCCCGCAACCTTTGCTCGGTCCTAATCAATGTGCCTATGGTAAAGAGGAAGGTAATTTTAAGAATAGCTGCCCGGTTTTATTGCAGCGTAATGGTGGATTGCCAGGGTCGCGAGGCCGTGGTAGTTTTCAGTCAGCACCCAGGGGTAGAGGGCGAGGTGCATTACCACAAACACAGCGTTCTTTTCCCCCTCAACATTCTTTGAATTATTTTGACCAACAGAATACTCAGTCTGCACAATATTACAATGACGACTACTGTGTTGAGGGTGGGAATGAAGATTTTCATACTAGTTAGGACAGCCATGGACAAAGTAAGGGAGTTGTATCAGTTCCAGTGGATCAGAATGGGCCTTATGTTGAAGTTGTTGCATTGGGTGTTTCAGAGCCATTTCTTTTGGATACTGGTGCAATGAGAAGTTCTATCATTCACTCTAAACTCCCTGGGGCACCTTTGTCTGGCTTAACAAACGTTTCTGTAGGTTTCTCTGGCGCCCCAGTTCATAACCCGGTCTCTTGCCCTTTGCCTCTTTCAATTGGTCCTTATGACTTGGAGGCCCGCTCATTTTAATGACTGGTGCGGTGAGAATTTGCTGGGTTTGGATTTATTGAAACGTCTTTGTGCAACATTGTACTGTTCCCCTTCTGGTGTACATCTTACTTTAGGCAAGAACTTGGTCTCTCCTATGTATTTGTCTAAGGACAAATTTCCACCCGAATTGCATTCCCTTCCTGCTACGCTTTGGGCTACAGGTCTAAAGGATGTTGGTTTGCTTCAAATTCCACCTTACGTGGTTACTGCCAAGCCTAATGTTAAATTACCACGCATTCCTCAGTATAAAATTTCCAGCGATGGTGAAAGAGCTTTGTTGGCTATTATTTATGATTTGGTTCAGAAGGTTGTGGTGGAAGAAACGAGAGGAAATGTTTGCAATAGTCCTGTTCTACCTGTTCTTAAACGTACTGACTCCTCGCAGCCTCCTGTGTATCGATTTGTGATCGCTCTTCGGGAGATTAACAAGATTGTTGTACCTCAGTTTCTGTCATCCCAGATATCACTGCCTTGCTCACAATGATACCTGCTTCGGCTGCCTGGTTTTCAGTTATCGATCTTAAGAACGCTTTCTTCAGCATTCCTATTGCTGAGGAGAGTAGAGATATTTTTGCCTTCTCTCTCGGAGGCCGAAGTTTCCAATTTAAACGTGCACCCCAAGGCTATTTGTGAGAGTCCTTCCATTTATAGTCAGGGTTTGAAATCTCAGCTTGATGCTTTCACTTTGCCCCCAGGTGCCACTCTTATCCATTATGTGGATGATTTGTTGATTGCTGCTGATTCGGAGGATGTTTGTAAGGATGCGGCTGTTGCGTTGTTGCGTTATATGTCTGACATGCATCACAAAGTGTCACCCTCTAAACTACAATATTGTCGCCAAGAGGTTACCTACTTAGGTCATCTCTTGTTGAAGGAGGGAAGGCGATTGACCCCAGAACGTATTAAAGCAATTGCACAAATGTCTGTACCATCCACACAAAGGGAGGGGAGTGCCTTTTTGGGCATTACCTCCTAGTGTAGGCAGTGGATTCCAAATTGTTCTTTGTTGGCTAAACCTCTGCTGGCACTTACTTTGAAAGACACGCCCCAACCTCTTCCCTGGACTGATGAATGTCAGAAGAGTTTTTCTGACTTACATACTGCCTTGTGTTCTGCTCCTGTGTTAGGTACTCCGGATTACAGTAAGCCTTTCACACTCTATGTTCATGAAAGAGAAGGTTGTGCGTTGTCAGTTTTAACACAACAATTTGGAGACAAACAGCGGCCATGAGCCTATTTTTCGGCTACATTGGATCCAGTAGCCAAGGCACTACCTAGTTGTGTTAGAGCTACAGCAGCGGCAGCGATCTCCATTCGTCAATCTGCTGGATTGGTACTGGATAACACCCTTGTGGTTATGGTACCACATGCAGTGGATACTCTTTTGAAGAGGACAAAAACACAAAATCTCACGAGAGCTCGTTTGTCTAGGTATGAGTTGACGCTTTTGGCTAGGCATATACACATTAAGCGATGTAATACTTTGAATCCAGCAACACTGTTACCCATTACAGAAGAGAAAGATACCCAAGAACAGCATGATTGTTTTCTCTGTACAGAGGAAGAAACAAAAGGCAGAATAGACTTAAAAGATACACTACTCGTGGATCCGGATGGGATCCTATGGGTAGATGGGTCTTGTTTTAAGCTCCCCAATGGTGAAACTTATGCTGTTACTACTCTGTATACACTAGTGGAGACAGCACGCATTAGACAGAATTCAGCCCAAGCAGCTGAGTTGATTGCCCTGACAAGAGCGTGTGTGTTGGCTGAAGGGAAGAGAGTGAATGTGTTCACCGACAGCCAATATGCATTTGGGGTGGCCCACGGTTTTGGCCGTCTCTGGAAAGAAAGAGGATTCTTTACTTCCCATGGGACTAAGATACAGCATGGTCAGTTGGTAACTGACCTTCTCGAATCACTTGCTTTGCCTACCCAGATAGCAATTGTGAAGTGTAATGCACATAAAAGGATCACTGATGATGTGGGTCGCGGGAATGCTTTTGCAGACGAGGTAGCGAAAGAAACAGCGAGAGATGCTACAAGTTGCATGTATGTTGCAGGCCCTGCAAGATGGGTCAGAGAAGCAGGAATGTGTGAGGACACAATAGAACGTGTGAGAATGATTCAAGAAGAAGCTACGGAGAAAGAATTGAGTAAGTGGAGAGAAAATACGGGAATGTTGGACGCGACAGGATGTTGGACAGAATTGTCAGAAAACCAACGTTGGCTGTTACCAGACGCCTATGTATTGCCTGTGGTTACTATGGCGCATGGTCCAGCCCACATCAGTGCGAAAGGGATATGCAAACTTCTAGCTCCAGAATGGCAGAATGAAGGAATCCCTAAATGTGCAGAGAATGTGGTGAAACATTGTATCATTTGCCTGATGCATAATCCAGGAAAGGGGACCCCAACCCCGGAGGTCATTTTGCTCCCCCTACGTATCCTTTTGGGGTGTTACAAATCGACTACATTCATATGAAACGTTGCAATAACTTAAAGTATGTTCTGGTGATGGTGTGTGCCTTTTCCAGATGGATAGAGACCTACCCCATAAAGGATAATACTGCTTTGTCCACTGCCAAAGTCCTCTTGAAGGAATTCTTCCCGAGGTTTGGTTTGCCGCGAGTTGTCTGGAGTGACAACGGAAGTGAATTCGTAGGCCAAATCATGCAGAAGGTATGTTATTAGGCAGAAATTCCATGTGGCAAACCACCCTCAGTCAGCGGGTTTGGTAGAATGCTATGATGGCACTCTCAAGCTCAAACTGACAAAGATTCAGGCCAGCACGGGTCTTCCTTGGCCCGATGCTTTACCTTTGGCACTCCTATCTACGAGAACAACTGTACATTCTTGCTTGGGATTCAGCCCATACGAGGTTGTTTTTGGGCGCCCAGCTAACGTTTGGGGAGTCCCACGCCCTAAAAAGTACTCTGACATTCAGTATCCTATGTTGATTGACTACTTGCATGACCTCACCACTAAATTGCGTGTTCTTCATCAGCAGGTACAAAACGCTTTGCCAGAGGCTTCCACAGACCCCGGAGACTGGGTCTGCCTGAAAAATTTTCAGCGGAAGAAGAATCTGGAACCTCGCTGGGCGCCGCCTCAACAGGTCATTCTAGTCACACGTACAGCAGTGAAAGTCGTCGGAAAGAAGAATTGGATCCATGGCGTGCACTGCAAAAGGGTACCTTTGCCTTTGCCTTTTGATCAGTGGGTTCGCAAGGGTATAGGTGATAGTGAAGGTGAAAGGGTCCTCGGTTGGTACCTTTCAGTAGTGCACGTCTGGATCGGATGAGATCTGAGAAAGAAGATGACGATGTCTTGCAGCAAGCTGTACCATCACATCTGCGGTTGAACACAACAAATCCAGAGACTTTGTTTCGAGAACAAACGGTACCTGACAAGGCTCGGTACAATCTGAGACCGAGACTGACAAAAAACAATTGAACTCTTTTTGGTTATACTTTCAAGAGACATTCTTTTTTACCATCCATCAAGTTGCAGGGTCACGGTAGGAGTCTTAGGCTGTGACCTGAGTAGTGACATAGGTCTGCAGGACTTGCAGTGTCATAGGACGCCTAATAACCACAACTAAGTGATCTAGGAAGATTACCGTGAGCAACGCTTTAGAGAATGGATATTGAATTTGGAAAGAATGATAAAAAGCAAAACATGAATAGTAAATGTAAAAAATAGTTTTTTAGTCCATGTGGCATAGCTTTGTGCATTTTAATATGTACATGTATTTTATTGGCTTGTGTGGGTTGGGTTGTTCACACTATGCAGCAAGCACCTGTTCCTACTTCTGTTTCTTTGTCTTCTCCCACTACTGTCTTTCCGCATCAGTTTCATACACTTCCAGAACACAAACAAATTAGGAGAACAGAATATTTTTAACAACTCATTTATTCAGCTGTTGCATCAGCACCAACTAGCAGTCAATACAACTGATTGTTGGGTTTGTGGACCTTCTTGCCCCATAACACAGAGAAAGGGATGCCATATTTAGTCCTTCCGTTCTCTTATGAGGGTTCTGCTTGGGCCTATCTGACTATGTTTTCCAATGCATACCAGAATGAACATCGACATCCTCTTGTTGGTCCATATGGTAGTGGAGCAGATTTTAGTCATAGCTCTGTGATAAAGGGAATAGTGACTATGGCTAGAGTTTCCGAAAGTGGTAAAATTCCCGTTGATGAGAAACGAGCGTATGATGGTTGGAATGTGACTCATTATGTTACTAGCCTCACAGATAAGGTTAGATAAGGAATGTCACCACCAATTTGGACCGTACCTCATCGAGGAAATTTGTGTTTATAGATAAACAGTAAAAATATTAAAAACCAACAGGGAAAGAGTATTTGTTCCCGTACATACATCTATTCATCACAGATCCCTTCACCATTAGTACCATCTCAAGGCATATACTTTGTCTGCCATGACAGAGCCTACACGTGGCTCCCCACTAACTTTTCAGGAACATGTTATGTGGCTTTTCTTCTCCCTCCGACATACACTGCTCCTTCAGGTCATCATAGAAATAGATACGGCAGAGGAGTTATTGATACTAAAGACACCGCAGGACAAGAGGGAGGGGGCTTTTTCAAAGGACTCCTTCCTTTCTGGGGCCCAATGGTCAATAGCAGGAATATTAGGCAACTAGTTTGTGTTGTTGAGGCTACCATAAATGTGACTGCTGGAGCCTTGAGTAATTTAACAGCCGAACTTTAGGCGGACCGTCTTATGACTTTGCAGAACCGGATGGTTCTAGACATTATTCTGCAGATCGCGGAGGAGTCTGTAAATTGATCGGGTCTAGTTGCTGCATTTATATTCCTGATAATGCCCCTACAGTATACCAAGCCATCTCTAAGTTGCACGTAATCTCTGAGTCAATTCATCAGGATGCAGGAGATTGGTCGGTGATGGGATGGTTTTGGGGACTACTGTCCACATGGGGATGGAAGGTATTAACCTTCCTAGGAATGGTTTTGGCCATCATTTTCTCCTGTTGTCTCTGCGTACAATATGGACCTGCCATCTGTGGTCTTTGTACCACCATGTGTGTCCCAAGACCGGTGTCACAGAGAACAGAGCACATTAAGATGATGTTGCAGCAACAGCTTGACGACCTCATGGCCATTGACATCGACTCAGATTAACTTGAGTTCTTTGTGTTTTGCCTGAGTAATGGCAAAAGGAGGGTCTGAGGTTCTTTGGTTTTCGACTTTGTTCCGCATTTGGACGCCATTTTGTGTCCCATCGCCATTTTGTATTGCCTTCACTCAGGCAGCACGGCGATCGGAGTGTTTTTGTCATTTCCAGCTGCTACGTGTCTCTTTCTGTTAAAAAGTAACTCCCCGCCCTTGTTCACGAAGCCGATGTCAGGGTCTGGCCGAGTCTACTAACCTGGTTTTCTACGCTTAACAGAGTGTCTCGTGTCTCTGTCCGATAAGGCAGGTGAACTCGGAGATTAAGGCGTAACCTGCGCCGCCAGGCCCATAAGGCCCGGTTCTTCAGCACTAGGGCGGCTGTGTGCAGAGTGCTGAGGCCCAATGTTATCCATTGGGGGATAGGGGGCCTCGGTTGGTGGCTGCTTACGAGCAGGCCACTGAGTTTTGGGAGCAAAGCTCCAGGCGTTAGGCTCAGGGCAAAGGGGGATTCTGTTTAGCACAAAAAGTGCACCCTCAGCTATGTAGGATCGGCACAGGGGCGGCGCAGGGGTGACCCGGTGCAGGGTGCTGTTTTGGAGTTGGGTGCCCTGTTGTTTTTGATGGGGATTCTCCGGTTTCAACAAAGACTGCAGGCTTGGAGACAAAGCTCTTCTGGAGGTGACCACGAGTTGGAGAGGTAATTTGGGATATGCCTTCCGGCGGCATATCCTTCTCCTACCTCGCTGCCAAGACCTGGAACGCTCTCCCTACCAGCCTACGACAGACCCAGGACTGGCTGGCCTTCAGAAGACTTCTCAAGACCTCGCTCTTCGATCAGTAGCAGCCCCCCCAACCCCCAGCGCCTTGAGACCCTCACGGGTATGTAGCATGCTCTACAAATGCATTGATTGATTGATTGATTGATTGATTGATTGATTGAACCAGTCAGAGACACAACAAACAGGAAGTGGAGAAAAGAGGCCTATTTATTGGACTTACCCTGACCTATCCTGAATTTATTTCAATCTGAAATTGTTGTGTAAACATTTTCTCTACGCTATTTATATATGACATTTTTATTATTGTGTATGACTTTTTATAGTTAAATTCAAATACTCAACTTATTTCTTGATATTTGATAAAGACTAATAAAGACAAATAGATTAATGAAAAGGTTTTGCAATCCTAAAACAATTTTTGTTACCTGTAATGTTTTGACATTTATGAACTCTGTCACCTACATCACAAAATATCTCAGAGTTATTCTCCATCCCCTTTAATTTGCAGTGAGTGGGTTTTCTATCAGTTTTTATGTTGGTTATTACCCTCCTCGCGACCAATGAGTTAGTTTACCCATATTTTATTTTATTGATTCATCTATCCATCGCAGTCAACCAGAGTCAGATCAATGGCAATGAACAACACTGCTTACCGTCGGTGAGCAAGGAGCACAGAGCTCTGAAACGCGTTCGACAGGAGCCAAATAAAGATTTGGATACAACCCACATGGCGTTGTCCTTTCCTGCTGTGGAATACTGTGATATATATATATGGTAACTCGCATCCACTCCAGATAATTTTCCAGAAAAACTAGCATGGACCCAATGATTAGTGCAAATTTCTCCGTTTATTTTCACCAGATAGTCCGCCATGATGCATTCCGGCCGATCGACTGCCTTGATCACATGATCACATGATATATATATGTATACAGGTATACAAACAGCAATACTGCGATATCCTGATTTTATGATGTAAGATCCGGTCACAATGCAACATGAATCATTTGATCAGTATGTACTTAAATGATTAATTGTCTGTGATTACAATGTTTTTAATTACCAAGCACTTTAGCACTTTATTATTCCCCACTTAAAACCATTGCAATGTATGTGGATACATATATTTAAATATGGGGCGTTTGCATTAAATAATACACTAAATCGGACACCTGAGTGCTTGCCGTTTTTTCGACTTTATCGAGTTGATACGTGTTGCAATGTATATATATATATATATATATATATATATATATATATATATATATATATATATATATATATATGGGTTTATTTATATATATTTATATTTATATAGCTGTAACACTTACCTTAATTATTCTGACCTACGTGGTAAAGGCATATGCGTGGTAAAAGGCATACGCACAGTAAATGTATGCATTGAAAGAATGTGTGGTAAAGGCATTCCTGGTAATTTTCAAGGTGGTAATGTCATACAACTGGTTTGGGCCCAAGAGCCTCTATCTGTCCTGAGACCCGCAAACATGGTCTGACACTCCACAAACACAAAACTTGGAATTATCTCTAATCCTTAGGACAAAGCATCCAAAGCCGAAACTCGGTAAATACCCAACCCCATGCATGGAATCTCATTCTGCAAACTGGGGTCTTCCATGTTCAGTAGATAAAGATATGAGGCTGGAGAGCCAAGCCAAGTCCTAGTTAATGTAGGGGAGTGTTCATCCATCAAATATTGCCAATCTGGCAAAAAGACAAAAATATAGAGGCAAAAATCATGCCAAGAGACGTGAATTTTTCCTTCAGGGTCACAACCTTATACCAAACATCGGGGGATTCTGAAAAAATAGGAAAAAAGAAAGCAGGCTCTGTATATACTATACCAAAATGAGGTATACTGTGCACAGAGTCCAGTGGAACCCTAAAGGTAGGAAAAGGTAAAAGTAGATAGCACCTTACTCTCTACTTGTGGTAGTGTGGGCGAGCAGTAAGGCTATATAAGAGGGTAGTATTAAGCAATCAGCAAATTATGTCACACACTCAAAGACTGAACTCAGAGCAATTTTTTTGTATAAAAATATTGTTGTTATTTTATTTCTAGAACCCAGCCAAAGCTTTCACAGGTAAGTGAAATACATGCTTTGCTAAATATTATGCAGTGTTTACAAGTGAATGCAAGTTCAAATGCAGTTGTTTGAAATACATGTAAGTCAAGGTATTGAAATTACTGTACAGATTACTTTTTTGTTACTTTTTAGATTACTTTTTAAGGTACTTTTTCTGCTCAGTGTGATATGCCTGGATATCACATTGGGCCATTTTGTAGAGAAAAGGTAAGTAAAATAAGTTTTCACAATTGTGATTTTTGAGGTTTCCATACAAATCGATTCCACACTTCAACAGTCAATAGGTTCCTATGGAGAGAAATTAATTTAACGATTAAAAGGTGAGTACTCAGTCTTTGGGGTTGAGTTGCTATGGTATGAACAAGGGTTCCCCCCCGGGTCAATAGGTTCTTTGGTTTTCGACTTCGTTCCGCATTTGGACACCATTTTGTGTCCCGTCGCCATTTTGTATTGCCTTCACTCAGGCAGCACGGCGATCGGAGTGTTTTTGTCGTGTCCAGCTACTACGTGTCTCTTTCTGTTAAAAATTAACTCCCTACCCTTGTTCACAATGCCGATGTCTGGGTCTGGCCGAGTCTACTATTCCATGTCTGGGCTGATTGATCCCTGTGTCGACTGACTGTTTGGCTCTCCTATTCTTTCCCCACTTTATCTTATCCGACTGGCCTTCGCTATTCTCTCCTTGTATTCTCTCGTTACACAACTATCCTTTGAGGCACACAAATACGTCCTGCCACCTGCAAATTAGATTATGGCACTAGCATTGATTAACTTGTGGGGAGGGGTAACACACAGGGTCTGAAAGAAGGGCGTATTTAGGACATTCAATAGCTTGTTTTCCAACTTCTCCTATTGGTTAGTTTTGTATGTATTGAGAATACATGTCGTAAATATGTGTGCTATAAAAGATTGTGCGCCACGGAATTGAACTGGCAGTCTCCTAAGAACCTACTCTGTACTTCTGGAACAACTGTGCTTAGCTGCAGCTAATAAACCTGGTTTTCTACGCTTAACAGAGTGTCTTGTGTCTCTGTCCGATAAGGCAGGTGAACTCGGAGATTAAGGCGTACCCTGCGCCGCCAGGCCCATAAGGCCCGGTTCTTCAACTGGCGCCCAACGCGGGGCGGGATCAGTGGTAGTGGTTGAGTCCGATGGTCGTGAGGAGCCCCGCAGGAAAATTCTGGAGGATTTGCGAACCACGTCAAGGGACCCCTGCATGGCGAAGTGGACCGAAGGTCTTTTGCAGCGCGGCTACTCCTTCTCGACGGCTGCTGACGACTTCTGCCCTGACTTCCGCCCTGCCTTGGCCCTTTGGTGATGATTGGTATTGCGAGACGTTAGACGGACCTCTGTACGTTTGTGCTGTGTAATTTGCTTTAAACCCCCTTGACGTTCGTAAATAGACCAGTGACTTCAACATGCCTGGTTTTAGCAAATTTAGGAAGTTTTGTTGTTTTAACTGTAATCGGGATTCCCGGTTGGAGGAGTCTTGTCCAATTCCTCCGGTCGGAACTCCCACTTATGACCTCTATTCAAAACATGCTGTTAGCCCCATTGCCTTTAATGAAGCATGGATCCGATGCACGAAGAAAGATGGTGTTTTACAGTGGCCATGAAATGGTAGCTTTGAGTCTGATATATTAGATAATCTAGAAGCAATTTTGTTCAAAAGAAAAGCCCGACCGGCAATGTTTGACTCTTTCCGCCTCTGGCGTAAGGAAGCCAAACCAAGAGAAATTAAACAGGCGAAAAGAGATAAGAAAGCGAAAAATATGACGATTATACAAGCTGCCCAGTAGTTTAAAAATAATGAGATTGATCAGGCGATTGAAGTCTCTGACACACAGCATTGTATGGCAATCGATAAATGTTACCCTGTGTTGCCTACTTCCCCACAGAGCAAGGATCTTGACGAAGATCCCTTAATGTCCCATTTGTTGAGACTGCCTCCGCCCTATGTACAAGGTGCTAATGCACCCCCACTGTTCCCACTTGTTCAGCCACTTGTCAGTCCGCCACAGGTCCCGGCTCTTCCACAATTACCTCTTCCAGTATTGCCACCCCCGCCTCCTTTGCCACCGACGCCCATTCCTGGGACTCCTATACCTCAGTCTCCTTTATCCTCGGTTCCTCTTATAACTGTCAGCCCCCCTTCTGCTCTGCCTAATGCCTTGTCTCCTGTTCTACTGTCAGATTCCCCTACAGCTCGTAGACGATTGGTCGATACTGTTTCTGGCCTTTTCTCCCCCCTCTTTGGATCTTTTAACTTAACTCCTGCTCTTTCTCGAAGGCAATCCCATAGTCAATTCCCAGGACCCGTTGAGCGAATTGTGTTGGATAATCTTGCCCGCAAATGGATTATGAGTGGTACACAGTATGGTGTGCAGGATATTATGAGCACCTTCACCAGTGGGATGCACCCAGACAGAGGTATGCTTTTAATGTTATGTGTGACACTCTTGTGAAAGGTTGGGAGGATATGGAATTGGGTTTAGCTCCCCAGGGTCTGTTAGATGTACAGGCTACATTTGATAAGGGACTTATTGTGGGTTCTGAGGTTGAGAACGCCGTAAAAACACTTGTCACTTTTAGGTCTTCATTTTCTTCTCAGGCTTCTCTTGAACATGATCCTGCAGTTAGTCAAAAAGTGAAACATTATCCTATGAGAGAAGTTCCTCCAATATGGAGAGATGCGGTTCCACAGGCAGGTGCTGTTCCAGCTGTCCCTACTCATTTCCAGCGAATATGGGTACATGTCCCTTGGAAAAGATCGGAAGTCTTGGCACTTAAACAGTCTTTACCGGACCCTCGTAAAAATCCTGCTGGGTATTATAAAGAGCTGTCCCAGACTGTTAATGCGTGCGTTATGAATTTGGCCGATATTGATATGTTGATAGGAAATGTAGTCCCACAAGCCTTATGGGCTCAGATTCGTAGGGAGGACCATGATCAAGCTTTAGGTGGTAATTGGGCTGCTATACTTGCCATGGATGCTGCATAAGTAGGTGGTGCTAAACCCGATGCTTTGATTACAGAATTGCCTGGTAGAATCATTACTTTAATGAAAATGATGATACCTGCCTTACGTGTTAACTGGGATAAGTTAGCGGCATGTAAACAGAAGAAAGATGAGAGTGTCTCCGATTTCTTTACCCGTTTCGAGGAGACGTTTATCGACCACAGTGGTCAAGATATGAGAACTGAGGTTGGACAGCGATTATTTGTGGACAAAGTCGTATTTAATTTGCTTCCAGAATTGTCGCATAAATTGAAAGACTCCGAGAGTTTGTGGGCTGTTTCTTCGTCTGCTCAGATATTAGCCACTGCTCAGTATTATGAGAATAGGGATAAGGAGGAAAAGGATAAACTTGAGAAAAAGACTAAAGAATTGAAAACGAAGGTTCTTTTGCAACAGGCCTATCCCCCTCGTTTTGCACAGTGCCAATTTCAACAGCCTCCCCAGTTTCAGAGGTTATTACAGGAACCTGAACCTTTTGTCCCGCAACCTTTGCTCGGTCCTAATCAATGTGCCTATGGTAAAGAGGAAGGTAATTTTAAGAATAGCTGCCCGGTTTTATTGCAGCGTAATGGTGGATTGCCAGGGTCGCGAGGCCGTGGTAGTTTTCAGTCAGCACCCAGGGGTAGAGGGCGAGGTGCATTACCACAAACACAGCGTTCTTTTCCCCCTCAACATTCTTTGAATTATTTTGACCAACAGAATACTCAGTCTGCACAATATTACAATGACGACTACTGTGTTGAGGGTGGGAATGAAGATTTTCATACTAGTTAGGACAGCCATGGACAAAGTAAGGGAGTTGTATCAGTTCCAGTGGATCAGAATGGGCCTTATGTTGAAGTTGTTGCATTGGGTGTTTCAGAGCCATTTCTTTTGGATACTGGTGCAATGAGAAGTTCTATCATTCACTCTAAACTCCCTGGGGCACCTTTGTCTGGCTTAACAAACGTTTCTGTAGGTTTCTCTGGCGCCCCAGTTCATAACCCGGTCTCTTGCCCTTTGCCTCTTTCAATTGGTCCTTATGACTTGGAGGCCCGCTCATTTTAATGACTGGTGCGGTGAGAATTTGCTGGGTTTGGATTTATTGAAACGTCTTTGTGCAACATTGTACTGTTCCCCTTCTGGTGTACATCTTACTTTAGGCAAGAACTTGGTCTCTCCTATGTATTTGTCTAAGGACAAATTTCCACCCGAATTGCATTCCCTTCCTGCTACGCTTTGGGCTACAGGTCTAAAGGATGTTGGTTTGCTTCAAATTCCACCTTACGTGGTTACTGCCAAGCCTAATGTTAAATTACCACGCATTCCTCAGTATAAAATTTCCAGCGATGGTGAAAGAGCTTTGTTGGCTATTATTTATGATTTGGTTCAGAAGGTTGTGGTGGAAGAAACGAGAGGAAATGTTTGCAATAGTCCTGTTCTACCTGTTCTTAAACGTACTGACTCCTCGCAGCCTCCTGTGTATCGATTTGTGATCGCTCTTCGGGAGATTAACAAGATTGTTGTACCTCAGTTTCCTGTCATCCCAGATATCACTGCCTTGCTCACAATGATACCTGCTTCGGCTGCCTGGTTTTCAGTTATCGATCTTAAGAACGCTTTCTTCAGCATTCCTATTGCTGAGGAGAGTAGAGATATTTTTGCCTTCTCTCTCGGAGGCCGAAGTTTCCAATTTAAACGTGCACCCCAAGGCTATTGTGAGAGTCCTTCCATTTATAGTCAGGGTTTGAAATCTCAGCTTGATGCTTTCACTTTGCCCCCAGGTGCCACTCTTATCCATTATGTGGATGATTTGTTGATTGCTGCTGATTCGGAGGATGTTTGTAAGGATGCGGCTGTTGCGTTGTTGCGTTATATGTCTGACATGCATCACAAAGTGTCACCCTCTAAACTACAATATTGTCGCCAAGAGGTTACCTACTTAGGTCATCTCTTGTTGAAGGAGGGAAGGCGATTGACCCCAGAACGTATTAAAGCAATTGCACAAATGTCTGTACCATCCACACAAAGGGAGGGGAGTGCCTTTTTGGGCATTACCTCCTAGTGTAGGCAGTGGATTCCAAATTGTTCTTTGTTGGCTAAACCTCTGCTGGCACTTACTTTGAAAGACACGCCCCAACCTCTTCCCTGGACTGATGAATGTCAGAAGAGTTTTTCTGACTTACATACTGCCTTGTGTTCTGCTCCTGTGTTAGGTACTCCGGATTACAGTAAGCCTTTCACACTCTATGTTCATGAAAGAGAAGGTTGTGCGTTGTCAGTTTTAACACAACAATTTGGAGACAAACAGCGGCCATGAGCCTATTTTTCGGCTACATTGGATCCAGTAGCCAAGGCACTACCTAGTTGTGTTAGAGCTACAGCAGCGGCAGCGATCTCCATTCGTCAATCTGCTGGATTGGTACTGGATAACACCCTTGTGGTTATGGTACCACATGCAGTGGATACTCTTTTGAAGAGGACAAAAACACAAAATCTCACGAGAGCTCGTTTGTCTAGGTATGAGTTGACGCTTTTGGCTAGGCATATACACATTAAGCGATGTAATACTTTGAATCCAGCAACACTGTTACCCATTACAGAAGAGAAAGATACCCAAGAACAGCATGATTGTTTTCTCTGTACAGAGGAAGAAACAAAAGGCAGAATAGACTTAAAAGATACACTACTCGTGGATCCGGATGGGATCCTATGGGTAGATGGGTCTTGTTTTAAGCTCCCCAATGGTGAAACTTATGCTGTTACTACTCTGTATACACTAGTGGAGACAGCACGCATTAGACAGAATTCAGCCCAAGCAGCTGAGTTGATTGCCCTGACAAGAGCGTGTGTGTTGGCTGAAGGGAAGAGAGTGAATGTGTTCACCGACAGCCAATATGCATTTGGGGTGGCCCACGGTTTTGGCCGTCTCTGGAAAGAAAGAGGATTCTTTACTTCCCATGGGACTAAGATACAGCATGGTCAGTTGGTAACTGACCTTCTCGAATCACTTGCTTTGCCTACCCAGATAGCAATTGTGAAGTGTAATGCACATAAAAGGATCACTGATGATGTGGGTCGCGGGAATGCTTTTGCAGACGAGGTAGCGAAAGAAACAGCGAGAGATGCTACAAGTTGCATGTATGTTGCAGGCCCTGCAAGATGGGTCAGAGAAGCAGGAATGTGTGAGGACACAATAGAACGTGTGAGAATGATTCAAGAAGAAGCTACGGAGAAAGAATTGAGTAAGTGGAGAGAAAATACGGGAATGTTGGACGCGACAGGATGTTGGACAGAATTGTCAGAAAACCAACGTTGGCTGTTACCAGACGCCTATGTATTGCCTGTGGTTACTATGGCGCATGGTCCAGCCCACATCAGTGCGAAAGGGATATGCAAACTTCTAGCTCCAGAATGGCAGAATGAAGGAATCCCTAAATGTGCAGAGAATGTGGTGAAACATTGTATCGTTTGCCTGATGCATAATCCAGGAAAGGGGACCCCAACCCCGGAGGTCATTTTGCTCCCCCTACGTATCCTTTTGGGGTGTTACAAATCGACTACATTCATATGAAACGTTGCAATAACTTAAAGTATGTTCTGGTGATGGTGTGTGCCTTTTCCAGATGGATAGAGACCTACCCCATAAAGGATAATACTGCTTTGTCCACTGCCAAAGTCCTCTTGAAGGAATTCTTCCCGAGGTTTGGTTTGCCGCGAGTTGTCTGGAGTGACAACGGAAGTGAATTCGTAGGCCAAATCATGCAGAAGGTATGTACAGGCCTTGGTATTAGGCAGAAATTCCATGTGGCAAACCACCCTCAGTCAGCGGGTTTGGTAGAATGCTATGATGGCACTCTCAAGCTCAAACTGACAAAGATTCAGGCCAGCACGGGTCTTCCTTGGCCCGATGCTTTACCTTTGGCACTCCTATCTACGAGAACAACTGTACATTCTTGCTTGGGATTCAGCCCATACGAGGTTGTTTTTGGGCGCCCAGCTAACGTTTGGGGAGTCCCACGCCCTAAAAAGTACTCTGACATTCAGTATCCTATGTTGATTGACTACTTGCATGACCTCACCACTAAATTGCGTGTTCTTCATCAGCAGGTACAAAACGCTTTGCCAGAGGCTTCCACAGACCCCGGAGACTGGGTCTGCCTGAAAAATTTTCAGCGGAAGAAGAATCTGGAACCTCGCTGGGCGCCGCCTCAACAGGTCATTCTAGTCACACGTACAGCAGTGAAAGTCGTCGGAAAGAAGAATTGGATCCATGGCGTGCACTGCAAAAGGGTACCTTTGCCTTTGCCTTTTGATCAGTGGGTTCGCAAGGGTATAGGTGATAGTGAAGGTGAAAGGGTCCTCGGTTGGTACCTTTCAGTAGTGCACGTCTGGATCGGATGAGATCTGAGAAAGAAGATGACGATGTCTTGCAGCAAGCTGTACCATCACATCTGCGGTTGAACACAACAAATCCAGAGACTTTGTTTCGAGAACAAACGGTACCTGACAAGGCTCGGTACAATCTGAGACCGAGACTGACAAAAAACAATTGAACTCTTTTTGGTTATACTTTCAAGAGACATTCTTTTTTACCATCCATCAAGTTGCAGGGTCACGGTAGGAGTCTTAGGCTGTGCCCTGAGTAGTGACATAGGTCTGCAGGACTTGCAGTGTCATAGGACGCCTAATAACCACAACTAAGTGATCTAGGAAGATTACCGTGAGCAACGCTTTAGAGAATGGATATTGAATTTGGAAAGAATGATAAAAAGCAAAACATGAATAGTAAATGTAAAAAATAGTTTTTTAGTCCATGTGGCATAGCTTTGTGCATTTTAATATGTACATGTATTTTATTGGCTTGTGTGGGTTGGGTTGTTCACACTATGCAGCAAGCACCTGTTCCTACTTCTGTTTCTTTGTCTTCTCCCACTACTGTCTTTCCGCATCAGTTTCATACACTTCCAGAACACAAACAAATTAGGAGAACAGAATATTTTTAACAACTCATTTATTCAGCTGTTGCATCAGCACCAACTAGCAGTCAATACAACTGATTGTTGGGTTTGTGGACTTCTTGCCCCATAACACAGAGAAAGGGATGCCATATTTAGTCCTTCCGTTCTCTTATGAGGGTTCTGCTTGGGCCTATCTGACTATGTTTTCCAATGCATACCAGAATGAACATCGACATCCTCTTGTTGGTCCATATGGTAGTGGAGCAGATTTTAGTCATAGCTCTGTGATAAAGGGAATAGTGACTATGGCTAGAGTTTCCGAAAGTGGTAAAATTCCCGTTGATGAGAAACGAGCGTATGATGGTTGGAATGTGACTCATTATGTTACTAGCCTCACAGATAAGGTTAGATAAGGAATGTCACCACCAATTTGGACCGTACCTCATCGAGGAAATTTGTGTTTACAGATAAACAGTAAAAATATTAAAAACCAACAGGGAAAGAGTATTTGTTCCCGTACATACATCTATTCATCACAGATCCCTTCACCATTAGTACCATCTCAAGGCATATACTTTGTCTGCCATGACAGAGCCTACACGTGGCTCCCCACTAACTTTTCAGGAACATGTTATGTGGCTTTTCTTCTCCCTCCGACATACACTGCTCCTTCAGGTCATCATAGAAATAGATACGGCAGAGGAGTTATTGATACTAAAGACACCGCAGGACAAGAGGGAGGGGGCTTTTTCAAAGGACTCCTTCCTTTCTGGGGCCCAATGGTCAATAGCAGGAATATTAGGCAACTAGTTTGTGTTGTTGAGGCTACCATAAATGTGACTGCTGGAGCCTTGAGTAATTTAACAGCCGAACTTTAGGCGGACCGTCTTATGACTTTGCAGAACCGGATGGTTCTAGACATTATTCTGCAGATCGCGGAGGAGTCTGTAAATTGATCGGGTCTAGTTGCTGCATTTATATTCCTGATAATGCCCCTACAGTATACCAAGCCATCTCTAAGTTGCACGTAATCTCTGAGTCAATTCATCAGGATGCAGGAGATTGGTCGGTGATGGGATGGTTTTGGGGACTACTGTCCACATGGGGATGGAAGGTATTAACCTTCCTAGGAATGGTTTTGGCCATCATTTTCTCCTGTTGTCTCTGCGTACAATATGGACCTGCCATCTGTGGTCTTTGTACCACCATGTGTGTCCCAAGACCGGTGTCACAGAGAACAGAGCACATTAAGATGATGTTGCAGCAACAGCTTGACGACCTCATGGCCATTGACATCGACTCAGATTAACTTGAGTTCTTTGTGTTTTGCCTGAGTAATGGCAAAAGGAGGGTCTGAGGTTCTTTGGTTTTCGACTTTGTTCCGCATTTGGACGCCATTTTGTGTCCCATCGCCATTTTGTATTGCCTTCACTCAGGCAGCACGGCGATCGGAGTGTTTTTGTCATTTCCAGCTGCTACGTGTCTCTTTCTGTTAAAAAGTAACTCCCCGCCCTTGTTCACGAAGCCGATGTCAGGGTCTGGCCGAGTCTACTAACCTGGTTTTCTACGCTTAACAGAGTGTCTCGTGTCTCTGTCCGATAAGGCAGGTGAACTCGGAGATTAAGGCGTAACCTGCGCCGTCAGGCCCATAAGGCCCGGTTCTTCAGCACTAGGGCGGCTGTGTGCAGAGTGCTGAGGCCCAATGTTATCCATTGGGGGATAGGGGGCCTCGGTTGGTGGCTGCTTACGAGCAGGCCACTGAGTTTTGGGAGCAAAGCTCCAGGCGTTAGGCTCAGGGCAAAGGGGGATTCTGTTTAGCACAAAAAGTGCACCCTCAGCTATGTAGGATCGGCACAGGGGCGGCGCAGGGGTGACCCGGTGCAGGGTGCTGTTTTGGAGTTGGGTGCCCTGTTGTTTTTGATGGGGATTCTCCGGTTTCAACAAAGACTGCAGGCTTGGAGACAAAGCTCTTCTGGAGGTGACCACGAGTTGGAGAGGTAATTTGGGATGCCTAAGGATGCTGGTGCACCATCAGTTGGGCCACTCAAGGCCGTGGGGCTTTGGGTGCAGGGGTGTCTTTAGGCGTCTGGTTTCTCTTACCAGCTCCGGTCGCGGTTGGGGGTTGATCCTTCAGAAAGAGGCTGCAGGCTTTGCTGGGAGATTTGAGGCAGGTCAGAGATCACCAGATCTCGGGTCAGAATCGCCGGAGAGACCTCCTCATGGTGTTGGGCCACTCGAACTCCGGCCGTGGGCGACAGGTGCAGAGTGATGCAGACTCGTGGAATTCACCGGAGCTGGACTCTGTGGGTGAACAAATCCTGTGTTCACGGTAGACAGAGGGGCACATGTATCAATGTAGGCTTTTGCGATTCCCTAATGCGATTATTAAGGAATCACAATTAAGGAATCGCAAAAACCTATGCATATTGAAATCGCTTAAAAAATAGCGATTCCCAAATATTCCTTAATTGCGACTCGCAAATTGCGAGTTGCAATTAAGAAATGGCTTCCCATTCATTCCTATGGGTCTACAGGTCCAGAGGAATTAATGGAAATTGCATGCACAATTTGCGAATACATAATAGGTACTTGCAAATTGTGCATGCAATTTCAAGGGTGCAAGGGTACCAAAAGGACACCCTGTTGCACCCCTGAAATTGATATGTGCACACATGTTGCACACACATATGCCCAAAGGGCATATGTGTGGGTTTAACATGCAACTTTGAAAAATGCACTTTAGTGCATTTTTCAAAGTTTTCGCTATTTATCACCTGGCATTATTTTTTGGTAAATAAGGCACCCTAATAGTAAAATCACTATTTTAAAAGGCATTTTGCATTGCATTTAAGGAATCACAATGTGCGATTCCTTAAATGGAATTGCAATTTGCGATTTTTGGATTTGGGATGATGCATCCCAAATGCAAAAATACTGCCCGTTTACGACCGGTTTTTGCTTTGATGCATCCGGCCCAAAGTCTTTTCTTTGAAGTCAGGGCAGGTCCTTGGAGTGCTTGAGGCTGCTGGCTGCAGGACACACCAGAGTTTTGCTTCTGCAGGTTCAAGGTGGGGACAATCCGTTAGGGCTAGGGCCAAGTCAGTGGGCGTCCTCCTCTTCTTAGTGTCGGCATGGCTGTTCGGTCCTTCTTCATCTTTTCTTCTTGGTCATTGCTTGTCTGAGGAGGCAAGGTTCAGAGGTACCCCTAAATACTAGATTTAAGGGTGTTACAGATAAGTAAAAGGTTGGGACCAATGGGTCCCTTCCTTTGGGTGGGTACACCCCCTATTATGCCACCCTTCAATGGGAGGGGGGCATATGCCTCACTCTGTTTGGCTGCATCCACCCATCTGAAAGATGGCGAGGACTGAGAGTTGTGCTTCACCTTTCCTTCTCAACCAGTGGGGTGGGGTTGGCACAGGTGGGCACACCTCCCTTCCTCACTCGTTTTTCCCACCGGTCTCTCGCCCAAAGTGGGGTCAGAACTGGTGGGACCAGTTTCTGGAAGCAGCAAAACGCCTGGGGAAGCTTACAAAGGTGGCAAGCCTTTAAAGCTTCCCCTTCATAGACCCTGCCTATCCTGGGGCAGGAGGCTTGGCCCCTTCCAGGATGTGCATTGTTTCAGACCCCTAAGAGTAGCAGGCTCTCGACTCAGGGGTCCAGAAACATGTCTGGTAGTGGAAGTTGCCCTCTGTGTGCATTATTCATTAAAGTGCACACTGGCATCAGTGTGGGTTTAATGTGCTGAGAAGTTTGATACAAAACTTCTCAGTTTTCAGCAAAGCCATTATGGTACTGTGGAGATCGTAATAACAAACTCCCAGCACTATATACTCTTAATTCCATTACTGCACTTATAATGTCTAAGAATTGGCTTAGACACAGTAGGGATACAGGGCTCATGCATCTGTACCCTCACCACTGGTATAGTGCTCCCAGCTAGAGGGGTGCCTGATCTATGCCAGGGCAGTGGGTTTTAGGCATGGCACACAGGGATGTGTGCCATGTCATCTCTTCACTTTGTTCTGCACCAAAACATGCAGTCTGCAAAGGCAGTGTGTGAGTGGAAAGGTACAGGGCCTCTAAGGGTGGCACAATAAGTGCTGGAGCCCTTTGGAGGCCTTCCCTGGTCACAGTGCCCTGGGTACCCGTGGTACCATTTACCAGGGGCTGACCTGTGGCCAGAGAGTTCCAATTGGATTTTTGCAATGGATGCCTATATATTACTTACAAAGGTGCCTTTATTTAAATATCTCTAAGTAACAGATCGCCAACAAACCCCTGAATTTAATGACAAAATAAAACGTAACATTAGCTGTTGGTTGTGAGGATATCTTTAATCTAGCCAGGTGTGGACTTCATTTCTGGTTACAGGAAAACACAGACTCTAGATATTCGTGTTGAATCACCTGCCGCAAATTTTACCTTGCGTATCTGCCATGAAAATCAGATAACCGGGTGGCAGTCTTTGGTTTGTCAGTGTTAATTACTAATTTGGGTTTCTTTCCCACTAGTCAAGAGTGAGTACTTTGTGCTGAAGGATGTTAGGTGAACAATTCATATTTACTATGGTCACATGTGTTCTATAAGCAATAGATAGTGCTTGGTCCCCATCTGAGGAAAGCAGGACTAAGTGCCTGATTACAAGTTTGGCAGTATTGGAAGGCGTTGCCAAGCCAGCAACAACACTCCAAGACTGCCAACCCCATAGTCAGTCTGCCCACCAGATTATGAGTTGTAATCGTGTTGGGCGGTCCTGTAGCAGTGGTCCCATTGCAGTGCCTTTTTAAGGCTCAGAGAAGAGCCTTAGAAAACAGTGCCGTGAGAGTGCCAAAGCACGTTCCTCCACGGCATGGACTTTGCAGTCCATGCCGTCCAGAAACAGGGGACAGGGGGTGCATGCAGACACGGGGGCACACCATGTGCCCCACTGCATGCACCCCAATGCACAGAGGAGACAGGCAGCCCTGTAAGGGCCCCCTTAGCCCCCTTAATTTCCTCACCTCCACTCTTTTAATGGTGGGCTCACCACCATGAAAATGAGGGCATTGAGGAAACTCGTAATATGCTCGGTGGTGCCGCAGAGACACCACCAGCACATTACTTCCTCAGATCACTGCACCACCGCCATGGAATCAAGGATCCCCAGAGTAGCAGTGGTCCAGTGACAGTCTGTCGGAGGGATGGTTGGAAGTAGAAGCGAGGAGGCCATATAGGATCAATACTGTGGTGTTTATTGGTATTAAACCACACAGCTCAGTAATGCCAAAGGTTTCAAAGTCAGGATAAACACAGTGGACATTGGAGGATAAGCCTGTTACAGCACAGGATTGTGCAGTAGAGTGGACTCTCAGGTGTCTTGGTTGGAGGTAAACCTTCCGGGATGTCCAAAGGAACTTTAGATGCTTCTAAGGAGTTCAGGTTGGATGCCGGAGTGTACTTGAAAAGAAAGCAAGAAAAGGTAGCGGTCAGTAATGATGCCCTACACAAGTCTGCTAACCATCACCATACCACGTGTAAAAATGGGTTGAAAAATAAGTGAGGGCTAAGGGAAAAATTAGAAGGGAACCATAAGCAAACTTAGGGGTGGATCAGTCGTTTTTACTGATCCTAACGCTCGCAGCGCTTGTTCGGTATTTCACGTGACCCTTCCTGCACAAAAATAATCCTGCCTGTAGCCCAGGCACCTTCCACCATGGATGCCTGCGTTTGTGCTAGGCAGCACTCAGTGCACCAACACAAGAATAGAGCGGGGATGTGTTATATCTTTTTAGAGATAGTGCATTCCTGATCACTCCCTGTCATGCAGCACAGCACAGCACAGCAAGTTGTCTTGCAGCCTTGCGTGACATTTTGTCAAATCTGGCCCCAGTGTTTCTGCTAAAGTGGTCTTAAAAAGGCTTATGTCTTTGTCATCCAAAAATGGATTATCCTGTCGGAATGTGGTGGTTTTCGACCAAACCCCTCAACAATTGATCATTGTTTTGTATTTTTGTCAATTGATTGGAGGTTCATATAAGTTGCTAATAGTTTATGTTGCTGTTTCATGGATGTCTGGGTGGATTTTGATGGAGTAGACAAAGCTACTCTTTGGGAAAAACTACCTTTGGTCCATTTCCACATGGTTACTGTCTTACACGTTCTTCATCATTATACCAGGGTGCAAGTAGAAACTGATCTTGAAGGCCATTTACTAAATAGAATTCTGATCCACAATTGGTTACAGGTGGGCTGCGTCCTGGGCTCTTCTCTCTTCATCCATTATCTTGAGGTTTCACCCAAGTATGGCATAAGACTTTGGACCCGATTATGAGTTTGGAAGTCCATAGGCCTGCTGAATCCGTGATGGTAATCCTCACCCACTGTTTTACAAGTACGGCGGTTGGACCGTGTAAGGTAGATCCCAGGTGCGGACCCATCACCAATACCAGAGCCCCAATAAACACCGCATGGGTGCCATACCGTACCGAAGACGACAAGGCATCAGAAAATCCATAAATAATGGAAGACTTCTCCCTCGTTCCGCAGAACGAAGAAAGCGACCCTGGAAGCAATGAGTCGCGACGAACGCAGGACGAATACTCGGTCCCTCCAATCAGCATCGCCAGACAAAAGTCAAACCAGGCAAAAAAGGAGAGGAGATGGCACTTCCTGTGTGTCAGCTGGTAGGAAGTATCCGGAACAGGAAGACGGGACACACTCCAGAGAAGCCGAGACGCTGCCCGAGATCGACGCTACCACCATGTCATGAATGATGTAATATGTGACGTCATCAGCAGTGCATTGCAAGGGGCGCAAGTTATAGTTAAGTGAATTAAATATAAGAGGGGAATTTCTATGGTTTTGTATGAGAGAAATGTCCAACTAACTATAATGTCCCTGAAACCTATGGTTTTTCAGTGAATTTAAAAAGGTTTTTTAAATGCTAATTTCAAATTAAAATGTTCATTAAACCTATGGTTTTTTCAGTAATTTTGAAAAAATTTGGGGGATATTTTGTAACTTGAATATCCTAAAAATTAGTTTTTGTAATCTCTTTAATTTATTAAAATAATATATTGTCTTCTGTTTTCTTAAATATTAATATTTATATATATATATATTTTTTTTTTTCTTTTTTTTTTTGGGAGAAAAAAGTGGAGTCGTGCACCCATTGTGTACCTATCTCAGTGGGTGTGCGGATTCAAACCGCCATATTGCTAAAGTCATGAAGGATGCGCGTTTCAGCCAGCCCACTCCGCTTACGCTTACAAGGAGGAAACTACAACGCTACATGTCCCATGTCTTCCCTGTAGTGATATGCTTAGTTGTCAGCATGCCACGGCCACTCCCTATGGCTGATTTACACCCATACCACACCCATGTAGCACATGCATCACAGGACATGTGACCCTACCAATAAAAAGGGCCGGGCGCACATGCTCTACGCCATTTCCACTATCTATCTGGGTGTATCTGTGTTCTTATTATGTTGGTGGCAGCCAAGGCACTTTGGCCAATACGGGCCTCCCGCAATGTGGGTATGACTTGAGGTGAACATAGTTAGTGGCAGCCGTAGCACTTTTCCGGACACTGGCCTCTTGCCACGTAACGATGACTTGAGGTGTACAGAGTTAGTGGCAGTCGATGCATTTTGGCCGACACGGGCCTCCTGCCATGTGGCGATGACTTGAGCTGCACTGAGTTAGTGCCACCAGAGCTGAGCGGGTGCGCAGCCTGTGATGATGAGTGGGCCTCGTTACATCATCCTGGCAATCAAGACCTGATCCCGATTTGAGATGTGAGCTCAGCTGGACCATGTGTATGCCAAAGGCAGCTGGCTGTACAAACATGACTCCTCGGCGTGGTGCAGCAGGATGTGCTGGGGGCCTGTGCCGCGGAACCCAGCGATGGATGAGGAGGTTTGCCCCGGCATGTGGTGAACCCTCTTGGAGACAACCGGTGGTGGCAGGTGAGCATTGAGGTGTGGGTGCGCAGGGTTGGGCAGTCATCGCTGGGTGGAGGACTGGTCTGGGGACCAGGGCTGGGATGTTTGCGAAAAAAGTAGGAATCATGCACACTGCCTGAGAAGATTGCGACAACATTATTGTACAGGCCCCGGTAGTCCAGTTTGCCTGCACATTGATGGAATGCATGTGGTTTCTGTTGCGGTGATTGTGTGCAGTGTCAGCCGGCGGCAAAATTAGTACATGTGCGCAGTCAATTGCCCCCAACAAGTGCAGGAAGCCTGCTTTGGCGTAGTGCCCTTGCTTGGTCTCCAGCTGCTCCTATGCAGTGTGGGTGAAGTGAACATGCAGGTGTATCAAGCTGAAATGAACCGTGATGCTTACAGGAGTGATAAATCCTGCATAATGATCCGTAACAGAAGTTACTGTGGTTGTAACGTTCCTTTTGTTTCCTACGAAGGTTACAACCACACGAACTTCTGTTACGGTCATTTTGTGCAGGAGTGATCATACCTGTAAGCATTCCGGTTTGTCTAAGTGCAATACATTATACCATATTACATTTGTGACCATACTAACGCTTGACCATTGTCTTAATTTATCCAGCAGGTTTCTGAATACGGAGTTTTCGGATTTCCAGGACAATCTACAGTTATTTCGATCCACAAGTTGATGTTCCCCGTTGGCAATTGCACTCCTTGTTTGATGTTTTTGTGATGTAAATTTATGTTTTTCGAATAATGTACAGTTTTTCCACTACTGTTGACTACTAGACTTCATGACCTGGCGCACCCCCATTTCAGTGACTACAATCTTGGATCTGGAGCACAGAGGCGTGAAGCAACGGCTGGGGTTGGGGTTGATTGTGCAGGAATACTACAAATTGAGACGAGCGGGTGGTACGGGCCCTATGTTGCTTTTGTAGACATGCATTCAAGACGTGTGAAGAAGTTTAATAGAGCTGGCTATGAGACTCCTCGACTCTCGCAGTTGTTAGTTGGAAGGTGCCAGAGGCCAACAGGTGCAACACAGCCAGCAGCTTTGTCTGCGGAAGGATGTTGATTGTCCGCTGTGTTGGTACCGTCAGCCTGTGGGCAATGTGGCAGTGTGCACCAACTTGAGAATGGGGCGATAATTCTTTCGCCACTTTTGCTGCGCTAAAGTGCAGATAACTCGGCGATAACTCTCCACTGTTGGGTTATAGGGCTACTCTAAAACAAGCCCTTCTGTTTATTAGGACTTTGTTGTAGCTACATGCGAATCACAGGAAAAAAGATGAAAAAAAAAGAAAAGTGGGCAGGGTACAAACACCCTGACCCCCTAGGCCTGCTCAGGGGATACCACAAAAAAGCCAAAGGGCCCAAAAATTATTATTATTTTTTTTTTTTAAAAAGCCGATGGGTGCACGAATCCGGACAAAAAAAAATAAAAAATTATGGGGGGTATCCTCTAGGACTTATCACTGAGTTATCTGCACTTTAGCGCAGCAAAAGTGGGGAAAGAATTATCATCCCATCCTCAACCTGGTGAAAACTGCAGATATCGCAAGTTTCCCAGCGATAGCTTCCGCAAAAAACATTGCCATGAATGAGAGCTACAATTAACGCTAATGATATGCAGAGTAGGCGTTCCAGTGCAAAAAAACCATGAAAACACCACTTCCCGATATTTTCAACGACCAGCCAAATCTGCGATGCGATCCAAAAACAGGCGATAAGCTGCGTTAGCAGTAAGAATTTAACATCTGCCTTTTTCTGGTGTAAAGCAGGACGACTACCTAAAGTAGGAAAGGGAGCCCAGCCCAGAGCCATATCTAAAGACCAACACATGTCAAAGAGCTACTGATCATGCAGCTCCGACACCCAAGAAGGCTACAACACCCACCGCCACCACCCCCAGGACCTCCCCCCAGACCCCCCCACTACCACCGAGGCAGCGCAGAACAGGACAGCAGACCTTCCCAAAACAGCATCCCCCTTCCCCCACACAATAGCTGAATGTTGGGAGAGGTGGGAACCAAGTATATGTGAAGGAGGCAAGTCACCCATCAATAACAATGCACACAATTCCAAGTGTGGCGGTGATGTGCTGGATTGCACTAGGTGATCCAGCTGGGCCCCGATGATGAAGCATGCCACCTACCAGGTAGGTGGGTGATGGGTTTCTAAACAACAACGACCTGTTGTTAGCATCCAACGATCAGGTGACAGGGGACTATCCCTGACCTTTACCTGCTGTAGGACTTGTCCATGTTGTTCTAATATTCACTTCTGGGAAGGCCAACGCATCTGCCAGAGCAGCGGCCCTCACCCTGCCATGAGGCCGCCGCCATGAGTGCCAGCCTCCTTGACACAGGCCCCTTGTGAACCCAGCGAGCACAGCACCGCAGAGTTATGTCTGTACAGAATACTGCCTTTGATGTCCAATGCAGACAGCAAGGCTCACAATTTAGATCAAGTCGCGATTGCAGATGACACAGCCCAGTAGGCAATAGACATTGCTACCAGTGCGGCCCGTCCGCACCACACATCATCGCTTGCTGCGCACTCGCTGAATGCTTCTGATGCCACTAACTCAGTGCACCAGAAGTAATCGCCACGTGGCCTAATTGAGGCAGAATTCATTAGGCAAAAGACATTGCTCCCAGTGCGGCCCACCCAAACCACATATCATCGCTGGATGCGCATACGCTGAGAGCCACTGTTGCCACTAACTCAGTGTACTACAAGTCAACACCACATTGTTGTGGGCCCTTGCTGACCGCTGCCTCTGGCCTACACTGCGGTCAGCAGGTCTCACACATATCCAATCCAATCCTGACCTGCAAGGACACACCATCATCGCTGGTTGAGCACACGCTGAGCTCTTCAGGTGCCACTAACTCTGTGCATCACAACTCATGGGTGCTTTATGTTTGACTTTGGTGCTGTAGACACCGGACGCAACAATGTCACCTCAGGCAGCAGGAATATCCCGAAGGGACATTAACAATTTCTTCACATGAGCAAACTCATCTCTGGTGCCCCTACCTCAGTGCACCACAAGTCATGGACCCTTTACGATACAATCATTTGTGTGTGATTTAAGATCTGGTGCCCCTACCTTAGTGACCACAAGTCATGGACCCTTTATGATTGAAACCCTATGTGTGATCCGATGATCATTGTTGTAGTTGTTGCCAGCACCAACAATTCCCTGAGGGCTGGCTTACACTCACCCCACACGCATCCAGCACAGGCGTCACTGGACATGTGACCCTGGTAATAAAAAGGGGCCGGGCGCACATGCCCATAGCCAGTTCCACTATCAGTGCTTTAAATGGGCTGGTACTCACTGGTACTGAGTACCAGCACTTCTTCATTCTCTCCCCTTGAGTACTAGCACTTTTTCTAGAGAAAAGAGATTACTGGTACTCATGGGGACCTGACTTTAACCGAGGAAGTTCTACCTTGAGCTCTCAACTGATACCAAGTCAGCACCTTTATCAAGCACTTTGATAGAATCAATCACAGGAGCTTGTCACCAGGATACAGCGTGAGCTGCTTTGTAAGTCATCAGATCAGGGGTGTGTCTGCAGAGTCATTCGCTTATCAATCAATCAATCAATACATTTATAGAGCGCGCTACTCACCCGCGAGGGTCTCAAGGCGCTGAGGGGGGGGCGCTACTGCTCGAACAGCCAGGTCTTGAGGTGTTTTCTGAAGGTGAGATGGTCCTGGATCAGTCGTAGGTGAGAGGGGAGGGAGTTCCATGTCTTGGCGGCTAGGTAGGAGAATGATCGTCCTCCGGTGGTGGCTTTGCGGATTCGTGGGATGGTTGCGAGGGCGAGGCTGGCGGAGAGGAGTTGGCGGGGGGGAGAGTACAATGAGAGGCGCTTGTTGAGGTATTCGGGGCCCATGTCGTGGAGTGCTTTGTGTGCGTGGGTGAGGAGCCTGAACGTGATCCTCTTGCTAACGGGGAGCCAGTGCAGGTTTTTCAGGTGAGCCGATATGTGGCTGTGGTGAGGGACGTCGAGGATGAGTCGTGCGGAGGCGTTCTGTATTTGCTGCAGTCGCTTCTGTAGTTGGGCTGTGGTTCCTGCGTATAGGGCGTTCCCGTAGTCCAGTCGACTGGTGACGAGGGCCTGTGTGACCGTCTTTCTGGTTTCTGTGGGGATCCACCGGAAGATCTTTCGGAGCATGCGCAGAGTGTTGAAGCAGGAGGATGAGATGGCGTTGACTTGTTTGGTCATCGTGAGTGAGGAGTCCAGGATGAATCCCAGGTTGCGTGCGTGGACTGTGGGAGATGGTGCGGTGCCCAGCGCAGTGGGCCACCAGGAGTCGTCCCAGGCGGATGGGGATTGTCCGAGGATGAGGACCTCCGTTTTGTCTGAGTCCAGTTTCAACCGGCTGAGCTTCATCCATTCCGTGACTTCCTTCATTCCTTCCTGGAGGTTGCTTTTGGCGGTGGTTGGGTCTTTGCTGAGGGAGAGTATCAGCTGGGTGTCGTCGGCGTAGGAGATGATGTTGAGGTTATGTTTGCGTGCGATGGCAGCGAGGGGGCTCATGTAGATATTTAAGAGGGTTGGGCTGAGCGAGGAGCCTTGGGGTACGCCGCAGATGATCTTGGTGGCCGCGGATCGGAACGGTGGGAGGCGGACTCTCTGGGTTCTGTTGGAGAGGAACGAGGTGATCCAGTCCAGTGCTTTTCCTTGGATCCCAGTGTTGTAGAGGCGGGTTGTTAGAGTGCGGTGGCAGACGGTATCAAAGGCGGCTGAGAGGTCTAGGAGGATGAGGGCGATAGTCTCCCCGTTGTCCATCAGGGTCCTGATGTCGTCGGTGGCTGCGATGAGGGCTGTCTCCGTGCTGTGGTTGGCTCAAAATCCAGACTGGGATGGGTCGAGCGAGTTGTTAGCCTCGAGGAATGCAGTCAGCTGTTTGTTGACGGTTTTCTCGATGACTTTAGCCGGGAAAGAAAGAAGAGAGATGGGGCGGAAGTTCTTGAGGTCCTTGGGGTCCGCTGTGGGTTTTTTCAGAAGGGCGTTGATCTCTGCGTGCTTCCAGCTCTCTGGGAAGGTGGCTGATGCGAAGGAGTTGTTTATGACGTTCCGGAAGTGGGGTGCGATGATGGCGTCTACATTGTTGTAGATGTGGTTGGGGCATGGGTTGGAAGGAGAGCCGGAGTGGATGGTGTTCATGACGTGGGTGGTGTCTTCTGTGCTGATGGGGGTCCAGTCGTTTAGGGTGGGGGTCATTGCGTTGGAGACTGGAGGCGGAGTCTGGGTGTCAAAGCTGCTGTGTATGTCTGCGATCTTGCGGTAGAAGAACGTGGCGAGGGAGTTGCAGAGGTCTTGTGATGGTGTGATGTCGTTGTTGCTGGTGTTGGGGTTGGAGAGCTCTTTTACGATGCTGAAGAGTTCCTTGCTGTTGTGGGTGTTGTTGTCCAGCCGCTCTTTGAATGATGTCTTTTTAGTGGTGCGGATCAGCTGGTGGTTTTCGCGAGTGGCGTTCTTGAGGGCTGTCAAGTTTTCTGTCGTCCGTTTCTTTGAGTCTTTCAGGGCGTCGGTAGTTTTTCTGTTGGTGTTGTTGCCTGGGGGGTTCTTCAGTGGCGCGAGGTTGACGCCGCAGTTGGTGATCCAATGTGTGAGATTGTGAGCTGCGTCGTTGGTGTCAGGGGTGTCGGCTGGGGGGTTCTGGCTCAGTGATGTGGTGATGTGGTGAGCTTGTCTGTTGTGACTTTGCTCCAGCATCTGCGGGGGATCTGTGGCGAGCGGTGGTGTGTTGTGGTCTTCTTGTAGGTGAAATGGATGCAGCTGTGGTTGGTCCAGTGTAGTCCGGTGGAGTGGCTGAAGGAGACGTGGTTGCTGGTGGAGAAGATGGGGTCCAGCGTGTGGCCGGCGTAGTGGGTGGGGGTTTCACCAGTTGCTTGAGTCCGAGGTTGGCAAGGTTGTCCAGCAGGGTGGTAGTGTTGCTGTCGTTGTTGTTCTCTAGGTGGAAGTTCAGGTCCCCAAGGAGGATGTATTCTGGTGAGGTTAGTGCATGCGGGCTGACGAAGTCGGCGATGGTTTCGCTGAATTGTGTGCGTGGGCCCGGGGGTCTGTAGACGAAGGTTCCTCTGAGTGTGGTTTTGGGGTCGGTGCGGATCTGGAAGTGTAGGTGTTCAGCGGTGGAGAGTGTGTCTTCAGCGCTGGTCGTGACGTGGATGGTGTTCCTGTAGATGATGGCGATTCCTCCTCCGGTTTGGTTGATGCGGGCCTTCCGGGTGATCTTGTAGCCGTCCGGGATAGCTATGGCGAGGTCGGGGGCCGAGGAGGCATTCATCCAGGTTTCCGTGAGGAAGGCGACGTCTGGTGCCGTTGTGTCGAGGAGGTCCCAGAGTTTGATGGCGTGTTTGTGGACGGAGCGGGTGTTGAGGAGGATGCACTTGAGGTGGTTGTTGTTGTTGTTGCTGGGTTCGACGGGCGGGGTGTAGGTTGGGAGGCAGGTGAATTTGCAGGCTTGGCAGGTGAAGGGTCAATGGGTTCGCTGCGGGGTTGCTCGGTAGCAGGCCGGTGGTCGTCCGGTGTTGAGTGCGTTGAGGGTGGTGGTGTTGTATCTCAGTCGGGTGCTCTGGGCCATGCATGGGTCAGGGGGTCTGGCGCTGGGCGCGGTCCAGGCGCGGAAGGGTGCAAACGGGCTTGAATTTGGCACACCTTCAGTGCTCCAGCGGCGCGCCCGCTGCGCGGTCGCCGTGCGGCCTCTATACGAGGTGAAGTGGGAGGGAGGAACAGCTGGGAGGCGGGAGCGGGGCAGCCAATGGGCGAGGGCAGGGGAAACAGAAGAGAAAGGGGTCAAGGCCGCGGGGGTAAGCGGGGAGCGGGGAGGGCACAAGGGCAGGGGCGCGAGGAGCGCCTGACAATACGCTACAAAAACAAGTTACAATCTACAGTCCACAGCAAGTACAGAGGGAAAAAACACAGCAAAGTACAGCAAAGTATAGAGAGGGAGAACACAGTTACTGGATACCAGGGGCGAACCCTCGGCAGCGGCGGGACAGAGACTCGGGCAACTACGAGGAGCCGTGCGGCGTGGGGGGTGACCTGGGGTCACCCCCCTACTCCATTGATCTTTCACAGTGGGGCTGAGAGGGGGCTGTGAAATCTAATGGGTGGCGGTGGGAGGCACTGTTCAGAACATAACAAAAGAACATAAGCTAATGCTTTTACTGTCGACACGCATCTAAATTGCCTTTTTGCATGTTTAAATAAGAAGGGATCTTGTTACCAAACTCGCTGATTCCTATTTTATCGACCTCAGGCAGACTGAAAGTCCAATGAAAAATGTGGAGATTGGCACCTGGTTCCCCAGTACAGAGGTTGTACAGTGCAGTGGCTGACGGTAGGTGAACCGCCGTGACCCCGCGATGGACATGACACCATCCCCGAGGTGTCTTTTTGACCCACCACACCAGCTGAGGCACTACTAATCCGACAACTGGGAGGTCTCATCCAGCACTACTGAAGAATCTGGAGGTAATCCCTTCCCTAGCGGTAGTTAGTATTTAGCAGCACCACAGAGTGTAGATAGATTTTCACTTCTTAGGTCCTGATAAATTGCCACGGTATTCCATAACCACCAGGCAAGAAACATGTTGACCACAGGGAGATGAGCACAGCTTAAACTGAACTCTCACATCAGGGGAGTTGCCACTCCTCACACAATTTTAATAAGGTGGATAACCAACCTCAATAAAATTATCCTTTGGAATATCCTACCTTTTTTAAATACACATTCAATACACTTCACTGTATCTACACTTTCACAGGCCACACACCCCCACTTCATCAAATGGCAAAGGAACAAAAGGTCTCACACAAAGAGCCCCTTCGCGGTGCCCGTTGGGTATTGCAGCGCCGACCCAACGAAGAGAAGGTCCAAATGATGAAGCATGACACCTGGCTTGCTGGTTGTGGGAGTACCCTAGTTCCGCAAAAGCGGGATCCCCTGTGTTTCCCGTTTTCCTCCTAACGCTTTTCCTTCAACCCCCCCTCCCTTTTTACCACCATCATATTTTAATGGATGGTATACGCCTATTGCTCAGGCTTCATGAATAGAGGAACAGCACCAACTTTTGATATTGGTGACTTGATAGGGCAAGGTTGCTGGACCTCTTTAAACAGCCCACCAGTCCCCCCTTCCTGGAGATATTCCAGTACAGACATTGTCAGCTCTGGCCCTAACTCAGGTTTGCAAATGTTCCAGGAGAGACTCGCGTACTAGACAGATGGCTCAGTGGGCGGAAGGTCACCGGTTCGATTTAAGGCAGGCTGAAGCAGCATGTCATCCTTAGGCGCTTGTAAAAATTAATGTGTTTTAGTTAGATTTTTGAAAAATCCGTTATGCAATGGCCTCATTAGTATTCAGACCTTGAGGTTTGATACATAAACTGTCATTATTTCTTTGGAAAGCTTCACATTACAAACTTTCTTTTAAACTGTTTGCAAGTGTGAGTGGTTCCGTTTAAAAAGTACTACTTTTATGTACAGTTTACAAAATCGAATGGGAAATATTTGCTGAAGTTAACTTTGTGGATGCTGTATTCAGAAAGGAAGGTTTACTGAAAGTCATAGTAAGTGACAGTGGAGCCGATTTAAAGCTGAAACCTTCTAACAGTACTGTCATGGAGATGGGCTTTGCCTTTACACTGTGTTAAGTTAGCATGAGCTTATTAGAAGTTTAAACGCCATTTTTCCTCTCTGCTACTTTTGCACACTGCACACAATATTATAAATGTTTAGAGTCTAGCAGAATATTTTGCTTCACACGAGAATACTATGTTTTCCTATAGTATCAGCCTTGCTTGGTAAGCTATGTCTGAACAGTGAGTGCCGAGGCCTTCAAGGTTATTTCAACACAGTGGTTGTTGTTCGGTCTGATCAGCGCACGTTCTAGACATAACACATATGCAGCTGTGGCCACCTCTGATTTTGGCACGTTTAATAATGCACTGCGCAGAGCATGCACACACAGTTGAACAATAATCCCAGAGAGACCTTCTGTAGATATAATATAATATATAGCAAGGGAGGGTAAGACTGAGGTGCAATTTAGCCTTCTTCCCTTTAGCATTTTAGCATGCTTTCTCCCTTTGTATTTTATGGAATAGTAACTATGCTGATAATCTTGTTGCTTATAATATGTCTGCTTGTATTAGCTAAGATACTGCGCCTGAGAACACAGCATTAGAAATACATATTTCAAACTTGCACGTGTCTTCATATACTCCTCGTTTTGGACTGGTATGATAGTATAACGAAAGAGTGTTCGTGTGTTCCACGTTACTTGAGGTATTCTAAGTTCATGTTCTGGGTTGTCTAATCATTGGGGGTATGGAAGAACCAATGAGACACTGATAGCTAGTCTGGTAGGGGATTTTGGATACTAAGGTGAGTTTTGGTACCCCCTAATTTACTGAGGTTCCAAGTCTCTATGCACAGTTCTGTGTAGGAGCAGAATCCCTGGATCAGGAGCAGGAGCAGGAGTGGGTAAAGCTGCCTACCACCCAGAAGGAAATTGGAGTGTGCAACGGTTTAACAGCAAATATACAGGGGTTATTGAGTTGTCAAAAAAACAAATAAAGTGAATTGGGAGAAAGAAATAAGACAAGTATTGTAATGGGACAGTTAAAAAGAAGCTTTATGAAGCGGCCATAAGAAACATAGAAGGAGTGGAAGGGGGTAGAAGTAACAGGATGGGGAGAGGAGGAGGGGAGAAGAAATAAGATGGAGGCGGTCGGTGGAAGGTTAAAAAAGCGATGTGACGTGGCCAGCCTTCACGGCGTCATATCGTAAACAAAAAGGACAAGAAATAGCACCTGAATCATAGTGCGAGCAGCGGATGAATACTAAAGTTCTTTTTCATATTTATTTCATTAACAATTGCAAATGCAAGAATGCATTTTACATATATTATAGTAATGTAAGGCATATAATTATTAGCTAAATTAACACAAGTGGGATCATGGTGTGTATTTTTATTACACATAGTGCAACCAGATTAGCCTGTAGATACTTTATTCTTTCTGATATCACATCTGCAGCATCTATACTCCTTCCACCACTCCTTTCAACCACATAAAACGGAATGTTGAAAGGCTGAGCCGCCAACAGCAATATCGCTATTGTCTGTGTGTCCGCATTTCTCATCCAGAGGCAGAGAGAGGGAGAAAATATACTGCACACTAAAGTTATACAAACTATGGGGCATATTCACAAGGAGCTATCGCCGAATTATTGGCATGTTATCGCAGCCAAAGTCGTGATAAACATACCCCACCATTCACAAGCTGGTGCTAACAGCCCACAGCACCAGTTTTCCCACGATAGCAGCCGCAAAAAACATTGCCACCGAGGACCCCTGCAAATATCGCTGATGAGATACAGAGTATGCATTCCCTTGCCAAAAGCCGTGACAACACCACACCACAACATTCACAATGACCAGATAGAACCGCGAAAACCCCCACAAAACACACGATAAGCCGCGTTAGCAGCAGGAAATTTACACCTGCTCTGACCTGGTGTAAAGTCGGACCACAGTCTGCACCACAAAAGGGAGCACAGACCACAGCCACACCTGAAGACAAATAGATGCCATGGGGCAACTGAACATGCAGCACGGACACCCAAGAGGGCCACAACACCCACCGACACCACACCCAGGCCCGCAACAACCCCACCCCCAGGGCCCACCCCCAAACCCGGACCAAGAAACTGCACACCAACACCACGAATCACAAAACAAATGTGTTGCCTGTGGTCGCACAAGCAGGAAAATCAACATGCATGCGTCGGTAGAAAATGGAGAACCAATCACACAGCAATGCAATCACCAATACAAAGCACCATACAAATAAAAAACAAAACAACCATTCGGATGGATGAGTTCTAGCGGGTTCACACTGGACAATCAGTAGGACATAGCCTGGAAGACTAAATCCAACAGAAGAAGGTGTGCCATGCTCCCAAGAAAGGAAAGAGAGGGAGAGAGTGAGGGAGAGAGACAGAGTGAGATTGCACAAGCAGTGCAAGGCCTTGCAGGGCACCTGGCACCACATGCCAACATGTGTGTGTGTATCGCCATCAGTACACCATGGGCCCAAGGCTGTGTCCCAATCTCAGTGCCAAAGCCACATCACACCGAAAACGCAAGTAGTAGTCAGACAAACAACACAGATGAAAGCTCCATTGCTCCAATGTAGAAGGCGGGAGGACACCTGCACCTCTGACCTTGGTCCAGAACGCGCCTGGAATACCCTGAGAGAGATGCCATGGTAGATGTGGACGACTCACACCACGCATTGCGCAAATGAATTATCCGAATCATTCACACTCCACACACACAAGCCCCTGCCTGAGGGACCCCCGCATGGGATGCCCTTGACACTCATGGAAACAGCAACCCATTCAGCCCAACGTTGCACACACATTCGAATCATTACCCAAAGCCGTGGCATATCTTCCACACAACTGCCGCAGTTCAGAAGAGTGCCATTTCCACGAGACGCATCAAGGCAATGGCAGGCCATATTGGGCACATGCACAACTCCCGTCACTTGGAACATTACCGTGCACGTATGCTGCATTTACTGGGCGCAGTGCCACTGGCAGTGCTGTGGATCAGTTACCGGCTGAGCTTCAGCATTGCCTACGTCACTTGCGTCCAGCCCTGGTTCCACTGCCGAACATGCACATTTGAGTGTTCCATGGAATTCTGCCTATCCAATACAACAGTAGATGAATTGGACTATGACTTGTGTCTGCTCCCCCTGTTGGATCACAAACAGGATTGTAACTGAGACAGCCGTGCATGGAATGCCTTGACATACTGCGTATGTATTGGCAGTTGTGTTTGGGAGATTGCACAATTCCTCGTGTGCAGTGACCACATAGAGGCGCTCCCCTATTGGGCTGTGTTGCGGATTGGTGAAACAGCGTGGGCTGAGCAAACCTGCCCGGACCAGTTAATGGATTGGCTCACCCTGGTGTTCCTTGACGTACTATTGCAGCACATTGCACATGAAGCTGCGTGGGCATTCATGGACGAGTAACTCTGTACCTGCAGCCACATCTGACTGTTACCCACAGCACAGGTCCCAACAACTTGTAGCATCATGGGGATTTCTCACATATCCCACCACAACAGTGGACACGTCTGCCATCCTCCAGACTCTGAATGCATGTGCGTGGATCAACGCGTGTGTACATACATCTATGGAAGGTGATGCAGGTCCATGCTCGGAGCAACACAGCATCGTTTTGCAACGTTGCCAGTTCGGACATACTGCTGGGGGAGAGTACACACATGGCAATCAAGCACAAAATGTGAACCTGTTGGACCCTTTCACCTGATCAATGTCAGCAGAGCAGACAATCGCCGAACTCCGGTGGCAGAGCCCTATGCAGATACCATGGGCAGTGAGTCATGCCCCCTCACACGGGGCAATGGGCAGACGCCAAACAACACCTGATTCATCTAGCAAGGCAAGATGGGCTGGGAGTGTTGCCATCCGTGATGATTTTCGTTCATTGTTGCAACAACAATGTATGAACCTCAACATGTACCCAAGCTGCTGCAAGTGTCTTAAGCATGTCTCTGCCTGTTGTGGCTGTTGCCTCATCCGTACTGACACGCACATCCCAATAAAGTCTATGTCACCCTAATGGTGTCTAACTGTGAGGTGTGTTGTTTACATTGTCCACTTGTGTGCCACAATGAGCATCATGCCTACACAGGGAGTGACTGACTGACGCATGTGCAATGGTGGTGTGTCCCTTTTGCAAGTTCAACCTCTGTGAGCCAGACATTGTTTTGGGATAGGTGCTGGCTGTCATGTGCACTTATGTGACTTTAGCAATGTGAGTATGGTGCACAACCTCTGACCATGTGAGCAATGTCATACATCATAGCAGAATGTGTCCACACAGATGTACGGGTATACGACGTGCTGTTCTGTTGTCACAGATGATGTAGGCCAGCATTCCTGGTCTGCTACCGATTTGGTCAGTCCTACCCACAGCCCTATTCAACACAGGGACGTGTGCCTAGTTTGGGGGGTCGTGAAATTATTGTTGATGTGCAATGGGGACACAGCTAGTACTCACCTTCACAGTCAACCAATTTGCCATGTGTCTCAGGGATACACATGCGCATAGATGTAAGTTACCATGGCGTACCTTCATGTGCAATCATTGTCCATACATCCAGCCATACTTCCATACGTGAGTGAACATAGTAATGACACATCTGTGTGATTTAAAATGTTTTATTCACATTCAGGTGAGTGACGGAGCTGGTGCTGTACATGGCCATCCAAGCCCAAATCACATAGAAGCCCAGTGGTGGGCCAAACACAGTCCTTTGGGGATTGAGAAGTGATAAGGAAGTGGGAGAGTGCAGTCTGCAGCAGGATTGCTGTGTAATTGGCCAGCAGTGATGAAATGGCAGTCCGTGTCAAGGTCCGGGTGCATGTTTCAGATTGTTCCGGGGGTCAGTATGAGGTGTTTCCCAGGGCATGATGCATAGGTCATAACAAGGCAGGGACCTGGCATATGGCGGTGATGGATGCTACTGTCTCCTTCCTCACAAAGTAATTCCCATCCCCTTCTTACTCCCCTGATACGGGTTCTGTGTCCGGTGTGTGTGGTGGGGTGATAGCTACATCACTGTGTGCCGCTGACACAACAGACTGTGAAGGTGATGGTGCAGCATCACTGTGTGCAATGAACATATCAGGGCTCGGAGCTATGTGTGTCGATGTTCCTGCTGCAGTCATCTGGGAGCGGCTCAGTGGCAGCAAGGGCAAGATGAAGTACTGCAGGGCATTGAGGGTTCCCAGTTACTACTTGCTGGTGTCCAGCCGTGGCAGGCAGACTTCCAGCCTGCATCTGCTCCATTGTCTCCATTGACCTCTGCATCTGTGCCAACTCTGTGCTCTGATCGCTGGTGCCTGTCTGACCACACAGTTCTTGTATTAGATTCCTTGCCCCATCAAGGTCAGCCAAGGTCCGTGATGGAGCATGGTGCATACAGGGGGTGTCCGATAGGGACTGTACGGGGTCCCTGATGGGACTTAGACACCCACATATGGCATCAAGTTTGGCTGCCACAAGTTCGAAGCCCACCCGCAGCTGGTCAGTCAACTCCACCTGGCAACGCCACATACGTTCTTCGAACTCCATGAATTGGTCAGGGGGTGCTGGGAGACAGCCGTGGTGATGTGTCTGTCCAGGTGGTGGGCTCACCTTGGGGCAGCTGGCCTGACCAGCTTCTGGGGATGGGGTGCGGAGGCTATCTATGATCTATTGGAGGATGTTGGTGCAGATGACCAGGGGGTCCTCTTCATCCTCACTGAGCATATGTCTGGTCTGGTCTGCAAGAGGTGTTGTTTGTCCCTCTGCAATGTGTAAGGGGAGATGCAAGTTAACAGAGTTGTACATATATGTTGGAGATTTGCAGATGTTTACGTTCAGACTGCATGCCAATGTACATTGTGACCTTTTTGGTGTAGCTGGCTATTTGATGGCAGTCAGTGTGTTTTTTGACTACATGACGGATGTGTGGTAGTACCTGTGCATTGTCATCACACAGTGTCAGGCAATGCCTGATCTGAGTGGACAGTTACTACGCATGTACAGGACCTGTTGTGAGTCATGTCCTATGGTGCTGGTGTTGCACTTTGTGCTTCATTGCTGTCATTGCTGATGGTCTGTGATTGTTATGTGTGTGCTGCATTGTGGGGGAATTGCCCCTGCAGCTCTGATTTCGTGTAGCCTTTTCCCTTTGAGGCAGAGTGCCTTTCAATTGTGTGCTTTACGGGGCCTGTTTTGTTTTTGACTTGGGTCATATGTGCTCTCAGACTGATTTTGTGGCCTGATGCATTGTTCGTCTGCTGCATGTATTGTACATCATGGGTTGTGTGTGCACATGGACATGTCGGAGTGTGACCTGCTCCTTTACAGATGTGATCCGCACTGGGCTTCCTCCATGTCGATTAGTGGGCCATCTCATGTTTTTGTGCTGCAGCCATGCTATTGGGCATGCACTGTTTCTTGCATCGTCAGTGTGGGTCACAGAGCCGCTGCTTTGCTGGATTCAGCACATGTGCATGTGTCGGTTGTGTTATTGGTGATCTGGAGGGGGCCCCTTTGTGCACATTGTGGACAGGGTCCTACTTGGTGTTTGTATGTGTACCAAGGCTCTCAGTGACATGATCCAGGGTAATTGTGGGTGTGCAGTGTGCTACACATAATTGTGCATGTGTGCCATTGTGTCCATCTCCCCCCGTCCCCCTAGTCCCTGGTCATCACTCACCCTGTTGCTGTTGGTTCAGGTCATATCGTGCTGTGTCCCGGCCCCTAATTCCTTCCACCGTCTCCACACTGCTGACTGTGGCCACCATTTCCTTCAGCTCATCAATCACCTGCTGTGTCGCAGTACTCCCACCTCCAGTCGCCCCTACTGCCTTCCTGTTGGCGGAGAGCTTCTCCTTGGTTTGGCTGTGCACTTCATGCCAGCGCCTCTTGACCTCCTCCAGTGACCTCCTCGCCACTCCGACTGCATTGACGTTGTTGATAATGGCCTGCCATATTTCCGTTTGGGTTTCCAGTGCCACAGTGGAGGGGGCAGACAGTTGTTGGTAGTGTCCTATGACCTCCGTGACGATGATCCGGTCTTCCTGCGGACTGAACCCCGTCTTCCTCTTCCTCTTGTCCTTGCCCTTCCTCGAAGATGGGGTTCCATGCTGGTCCTCTGTGGGGCTTGTGGGGTTCGGCTTGTCCTCTGCTCTTGTCCGGGTGCATCCACGCTGCTACGCAGTTTGAAATGTTTGTTTTTCTTTTATAATTAATTTTCCCGCCAGATGCGTGGGATTTGCAGGCCTGTGACTGGTTTTCTCTGATTTTTGTACATCGATTGGCCTCATCGCATGTTTTTTGGCATTCGCTTATCACATTTTAGCAGTGTGGCGTTGATTTCACGCGGACATTTGCAGCGTTATCTGGTGTCTATTGCATGCTGCCGCCTTGTGAATTCCACGTTGACACAGGTTTATTTTCCCGCAATGGGCTGCGATGTTGAAAGTTGCGTTACGCTACTTTTGTGGTAGTTATCATACCTTCTTGTGAATATACCCCTATGTCTCTTCGAAAGCAACTCTGGTTTCCAGGTTTGACAGAAACACTCACTAGTGGCGTGAATGAAAAGACTGCCTGATGAATTCCTCGCTTTTTGCAGTTGCGCCTTCACCAATCATGAGAACCAATAAGCATAAGTAAGTGAGCTTGGGGCATCATAGATAACAATAAAGTGGATAACTCTGAAGGTTAATGCACTTGCTTGAAAGATCTGTGTACATTCTAAACAAAGGTTCAACTCACCATAATATTACATAGAGGATCAATGTGTCTGCTGGAAAGCACAGCATGCTACATGTAAATCACAGATTAGCTGTTTTATGTAGATGGCTTAGTTGAATATTGTTTTTGTTGCATAGAGCCTTGTGTTACCTGCAGGTCAAAAGTTAACATCCCTGTATTATAGCTTAGTGAGTTATGAGCCTGCAGCAAGGACCTGCCTGCAAACAAGACGGCATATATTTATAACTTGCTGTTTTTTTCTCAATACTTTCTTATTTTAAAGTTGTTAAAAAAAAGAAAAGTTTCTTTGGATAGTAATAAACACTTATTAGTAAGTGCCATATATATAGTTATCTGTGAGATAACTAATGGACAGATACATCCCACATTCAAACAATGTATGCAGATTTCGTGCATACAACCTTGGCACGGTAAAAAAGCTAACTCCGCCCCTTGTTCCCCCTTAGCACCACCCTTGTGCCCGCCCTAAACTCCGCCCACTGTTCCTTTCGGTGAGTACCTGCACTTATTTTTTTCAATTTAAAGCACTGTCCACTATCTATCTAACTGTGTCCGTGTGTTCATTATGTATGCAGGACGGCCCTAGGTCCTACAACATGACATTGTGCTGTTGACTGCGCAAGCAACCATGTTACCTCTTGCAGTGGGGAAGACCTCGGTTATGTAACTTTGTCTGGGTCATTCTATGAGTACATGGGTAGAGAATGGGTGATTCGAGTACTGCAAGGAGTGTATGGTGAATTTATAAGTGCTTGGGGATTGGCAGAGTGATTGGATAAGTACATATGTTGGCAGAGCCTAACCCTCGAGCACGAGCTTGGCTCTAATTGGCTGCCAAAAAAAACCAGAAATTTCCCCTGACACACTCTTAAATGGTCCTAGCGTGCATTAATGCACCAATCAGACTGTATGGATACTTGGTTAAAAAAAACACTTTATTTTCACAAACATTTGTTATAAGAGCTCATGATACATACTGCTGCATGATTTAATTACAATACACAATACAAATTATTTAAAAAAACAGAAATGACACAGGATAAAAGAACCTACTCAAAATACAACTCCTTTGTTCCTACAAACAATCACTTATGACCAGCATAAATGAAGACAACACAACATGTATTACCTAACTAATTGTCAATTACAGTTTGCACATCAAATAGGCAATTCTAGATACGTCAGTTAGTACATTGTTTGCATCAGTATTTAATCATACACGTTTCAATACTCAGATTGTGCCTGAACTAAAGCGTCGACGCGTTTCGATGGTTTTCAAACAATACTACCCATCTTTATCAAGACTGCAAAATTTTGTTGTCTTAAATCTTTACGGGATTGCTGTATTTCTTCTCCTTATTAACAAAGCAGATTTACAAAACATAATCAATATTCAATTACTATATCCACATAAACTAATCAAATCCTTTTCTAAAATATACATTAAAAAACCTTCATCTCTTCTTCATAAAAAAGTGCTCTGTCAGACTTCATTTTGGGCGTGGGTGCTGGTATTCTCCCACTGATCCCTAATTCATATATATCCTCGTTTCTATGAGTCAATTTTTTTTTCGAACCCCAAGCTATTATCCTTACTTCTATCTCTTTTTCTAGCTAATGTTGGTTTCATATTTATGCTCCAACCCTTTGTATGACCTTCCATAACCTCCTTCAGAGGATCTACCCGAATCGTGAAAGGTACAGCTCCACTGTTACTCTAATACAGTAACTCCTCTAATTCAAGAAATTTTTAAGAAAAAGAAGAAGAAGAAACATACATGGGGGTCCTTACTTTGCAATTTCTAATTTTTTACCCCCAACTCCCTTACTTTAAACAAAAGGACTAAGTACCTGTACACTTCAATAGTGCGCAACTAAAATAGTGCGCGTATACACTGTTTTATTCCATCTAATAAACACACAAGCTTCTTGCTCAGTTTTCGTAACGTCTCGATCTCCAGTAATGTCCCTGTTGTCTATAAGGGGCAAGAGAAATACACAGGGGCAGTTCTTACTTACTTGTTCAAGCCTATTTTGTGGGTCAACTGCTACACATGCCTCCAATAAACAAACGCCCCTGGTTATGCTTCTTTACCTGATATAAAGCTGCCGGGGTCCACGTTTTCGTTTTGCAATTAAAAAATGTTTTTCATGGAAATGCACACAATTCGTTTGGCCTGGTTAAGTACGCCACTGTAACAAAACCAAAGTAAGTTTTTAAGTTTACGAATAGAGCTAAATTAATGCTGCTATTCATATTGGCCTCTGTTCCATTATGTAGCCCCCTAGTGTCTCACATACCTGATGTAGCTTGAGTGGTGCGTATATACAGAGTTTTATTCCGTCTCATAAAAGACACAAGCCTCTTGGCCACTTGTAGTAACGTCTCGTTCTCCCGTAATTTCCCCGTTGTCTGTAAGGGGCTGAAGTACCTCATTCCCCTGTCTTTGTAAAGGGGTCCCTCTCATAATTTTTCCCATCTAATTGGCTGCCAACCAGTGGCAACCCCGACAGAGCATCAGGATTGCAAACCAAGCCTCGGGCGAGCCGACGATATGCACAAAGCTTCTATTAGAATGGATCATGACGGTAATCGCACAGCTTGGTTCAAATCAAGTAGGGGCGTGCGGCAGGGCTGCATTCTTGCACCCATGCTGTTCACTCTTTATATAAATTCTTTAGAGAAGACTCTTTTAACTGCTACCTTGGACACTCCGCGTGCAGGGGATACACGCATCCCTGTTCTCCTGTATGCGGATGACGCAGCTTTGATAGCTCGGACCCATTTAGGTTTGAAAAGACTCTTAAATGCTTTTAATGATTTTATGTCTTCACTTGACTTAGTGATAAATAACTCCAAATCTCACGTCATAGCCTTTGGGGCTGTCAAAAATAATACAAAACAGTTCTATTGCAATGGTGACGTGATCACAAATGTCAACATTTTTACTTACCTGGGTGTAATTTTTGACAACAAGGGAAGCTGGGCTCCTCAAATTACAGCTAAAACTAAAGCAGTTAGGAGCTCGGCCAATGCTATTTTAAGTTTTTCGAGGAGACTGGGTGGGAAGCCAACTGTTGCTTTATTAAACTTGTACAGGGCAAAATCGGTGGCTATAGCCAGGTATGGTGCAGGTCTGTGGGGCTATGTCAATGGCGAATCTATTCAAAGGGAAGAAAATAAGTTCCTTCGTTCCATATTAGGGCTTCCCCAATCAACAGCCTCGTTTTCAGTTCACCAGGAACTTGGTTTAGGGTATATCACTGATACCCTTCTAATGGCTCCTATTTTGTTATGGATTAGGACCTGGGCCAATAACAATCTAGGTTTGAACCACAAAATACTGGCCGATTGTTTAAAATTGGATAACTCAAAAAAAATTGCTTGGCTATCATACATTCAAAAGTGTTCTTTGGACCTTGGCCGTCCAGAGATTTTTTCTGCCCCCCAAGGTCTAAAGAAATCTGATTTAGATTGGGTTAAGCTCAACTTTTCCAAATTGAAATTTATGGAGAGGGAGGGACGCCAACTTACTAAACCCACGATCAGAGCCCATTTCCTGACCATCACTTGCTTTACTATACAACCGTACCTTGCCATTGTTAACATCCCTTTTCACAGGTGGCTTCTGGTTAAATTTCGGTTTAACCAGATTTACATGGTCCTTTGTGATAGCCAAGGTTGGTACAAGGAGGAGGATGCTCCTGTCTGTAATTGCGACAATTTCTCAACGCAAGATAATATGCACCTTATGTTGTTCTGTCCTTTTTTTATTGTGCCCAGACAGAAATACCTGATACCTTTACTGAAGGACAAAGCCTTCCACCAGGCTAAACCTGCCCTCCCGTATCTCCAATTGTTGGATTCAGCTTTGGTCATGTTTAGCGTGGCCAATTATCTTGTTGCTGCTGTTAGGATCAGGAGGTGACTACTCAAAACGTAACACAAGGGTTTTGCACGAAAGGATGAAATGGAAAATGTTTTTGTACCTGATTTTTTTAGCTAAATATTTATTCTTCTATAGCTGTTTTCTTTAAAATGTGAATATATAAATTATGATTGATGTTTTTTTAGCTGTTTTTAAATTGTGAATATATAATTTTTTATTGATGCGTGTAATCTTTAAAAGTAATCTCTAAATGAATATGTACTGTCCCTTTCCCTTGATTATAGAATGCTTTTATGATTTTTAACTAAATCGAATAAAGTGTTTTTTGACTTGACTTGAGTAGGCACCGCACTGGTTTCTGAGGCACCCGCCTTCCTTGCTATGGGATCCCACAGCCTTTGCTCTAGTACCCTGGGTTCCCGCCCACTAAAATCTGGGCCACTGGCTAGCGGGAATACCACACGGATGCCTGGAAAACCAAGTCCAGGAGCTTGGACTTCTCATTGTGGTATACTGCATTCTCATTCAGTGGATACCCTCCCAGGTCTTTGATCTCTGGATCAAGGAATTCTGACTGTTGGATCCCCAGAATACCTTCCGGAGGGCCTTCCACTGGATCACCTAAAGTGAGCTGCTGGGTCCTTGGAGCACCGGTAATAAAATGCCCAGTATCCTGTCTGCAGGATATTCACAGCTGGATCATTGACATACAGCGAATAGTATCTACAGAATTCTGTAAGCGTAAGCATAGTGGTCAGAGCCGGTGTATGCCAGTCAGGTGCGCAACCAGAGCCAAATTTCAGGGGAGGCTGATAAACATTTTGGGGGGTGGGCTAATTCTTCCAGTCATAGGCAGAGTGGAGATGCAGGTTCTCTAAAAAGGGGTGAAAACATAACAAAGCCTCATTAACAGGTAAATGGTCTTTTAAAGACATGTGAAGTACACGAGTGCCGTTCCGAGAGCAGCACACCCAGCGCGTTCATGCTAGGGGGCTGCGCTGAGAGCCGTGCACCCACTCGTTCACACTAGGGGGTCGCGCTGAGAGCCGCGCACCCAGAGCGTTCACACTAGGGGGCCGTGCTAAGCGCCATGATAGGATCAACACTCCAAACTTTTCGAAAAAAAAGGTCCACTTCCATTAATTTATATTCGTCCCGAGGTCCCCATCCCCTGGGCATGTCCATTTCTTGAATGTTTTTATTAATCATTAGGAAAGGGGGCCACGTGGTCCCCCTTCCCTTGTCCACTTCTGGCCCCGGGGAACCCATCTCCTGGGGCCTGGTCTCTTACTTGGGGATAGTGGGGGAAGCCCCAATGCCCCCACGGTTCCGCCGTCTCCCCGTCACCTGCGGGAACCGGCATTGCTTTTGGGCAAGGAGAGCTGCTAGTAAGCAGCTCCCATTGCCCAAAAGCAATCCTGCTTTGCTTCATTGAAGCAAGAGCAGGTTTTCCTGCTCTCGCTTCAATGAAGCAAAGCAGGGTTTGCTTTGACAGGCCTCCCATAGCAAAAGTGGTGGTCCCCAGGGCCTCAAGGGCTCGAGGAGGGGGCCTCGCGCCCCCCCTCCCTCTATTTTCAAAGCCCCGGGAAGGTGGTGGTCCCCGGGGCCTTCCGCACCTAATTTACATAGCCCTGGGGAGGTGGCGGTCGCCAGGGCTGCAGAGGCCCCCCAATCTACCTTTTTGCGAAATTTGGTGTAATTCCGTTCAGCAGTTTGTGCTGTAGCCTGTAATAAAATATCCTATGGAAATAACATTGGGGAAAACACATTTTGGACCCCCCTTTTTTCTCAGCCCTACCTTGATGAATCACCCCCAAACTTTCAGGTTAGGAGCTGACCTGGATTGACCTTTTTTTTGAGGATTTCGCGAAGATTCCTCACACAACACCAAAGTTATTAGCAAATCAAAAAATGCTTTTCCTATGGAAAATAGGTTCTAACTATAACTACCTACTGCCAACCGCCAATTGGTAATATATATATATATATATATATATATATATATATATACATATATATATATATATATATATATATAACAATGTTCCTGTTTCACCAATCCGAGGTGAAAAAACGATCAGGTAAGGACCTCTTAACGTGATTTTTCGTAATCAAAACAGATGAAAAGAGGCAGCAACGATATTATCCAGTGAAGTATAAATATTTATTTCACAAAGATGAAATAAACAGACATAGTGTCGTCCATGACGCGTTTCACTCCCAGAAGGAGCTTGTTCACATAACGCGCCCCGTAGATTGACCACATTTTATAATCAGTGCACAGGTGATTTGATTCAAACACAAAAAAGTGCAATAGTGAAAATAAAGAAAAGACTATAATGGGCGCCATATTACAAGTACAACAGTGAAGAATGCCATATTGATCCCATCACAATTATGGAAATCTCAAATTATTGAAAGGCGATTTGCTCTTTTCTTAAAAAGTTAATAACAATGTTCATGATTCATCACAAACAATGCATCAAATGTATGAAAGATAAAAAATAACCGACAAGTGTCATTTATCTCGGTACATTTTAAACAATATGCATTGGTTAATGATTCAAATTCGCAACTCTTGTAAATAACAAGAGATGAAAAACTAAAGATGATCGACAAGTATCATAATCAAAAGTACATTATAATGACATACACAAAGAGGAGCAAAAAACCAATAAACATTCCAGATCACATCCATTGTGAGAAAGTCCATCGTCAATGATTCAATTTATGGAACAACGTTTTAGATGTAATCCAAGGCGAATTTGTTTCTTTTGGAAATCAACAAGTTTAGTTGGCAGTAGAAAATCATGTTGTGAAATATGGCCTAAAATATAAACAAAAAATATAATTTTTAAAAGAATAACATAACTAAAGCGTGCTAAATCATTAAATAAACAGTGTATAAAAAATATTAATAAAAAGCTACAGCGGAGAGACCCAAAGAACAAAAACCTAAATGTAGCCAATTTTTTATAAAAATCAAACTCTAGATTACAGTATATATTTGGAACATTCCAAAATTGAGATGCAGATCAGTGCGTTAGAGAGCAATTCAAAGGTAAACTCAAAGTATCTTATAAGACACCAAAAAATAGAATGAGATGTTACATAGACATAGTCTTTTACAGGTATAGTTCGAATGCCCATATTATGCCCTATTGACTAAATTACAGAAAGACATGTAAATCTTCTGTAAGATTAAGACCATTGGGAGCTCTAGTGTCGAGTAGAAGAATAAGATGTGCTTCTTTTTGTCTCAGTAAACGTTCACGATTACCACCCCGGCCGGGGACTGGTACAGAACACAGGACAGTATACTCTAGGTCTTTCAACTGGTTATTATGAACAGCTTTAAAATGTCTGGCGACAGGATAATCGCTATTACTGTTCACAATTGCGCGTATATGCTGTAATATGCGCTGATGCACAGGGAGTTTTGTACTACCGATATATTCCAAATTGCAGGTACATCTTAATTTGTAGACTGCAAAGTCTGACCTGCAAGTCAGATGTTCTTTTATAGGAATTTTTGTGTCGCTAAAAGCCGATGTATAGTGTGTGGAATTACGGGCAAAAGTACATGCTCGGCAAGAAGTGCATTTAAAAAAAACAGTTTTGAAAAACCATGGTTTTTTTGGTAGAACTTCCGGCATTGGTCTGTCTAGGGCATCACGCATTGAAGGTGCTCGTCTAAATGTAATTGATGGCAGTGTAGGTAACATTGGATTCAAAATATTATCTGTAAGGACAATTGGCCATTCAGAACAGATAATACGGTGAATAGCTCTTTCTTGTGAACTAAAGGTGGTAATTAGTCTGATCGTGCATTCCGTTTGTGGATCTGGAGCAAGTTTAGGTTCCAGTAATGTATTACGATCTAGGGATTTTGCCTTAACAAGAGCCTGCTCTAATGTTTTCCTAGTATACCCCCTTCTTAGAAACCTTTCTACAGAGGAGTCCAGACAAGCGTTAGCTGCTATTGTATCACTACAGATACGCCGAATTCGAATGAACTCGCCGTAAGGAATGCTGTTAATAGTATGAATCGGATGCGCACTGTGGGCATGTAATATGGAGTTTCCTGCAGTTGTTTTGCGGAAGAGTTTAGTTTTTAATTCAGCATTCTCCACATACATTTGAACATCCAAAAATTCTGCTACATCCTTATTGATAGATGCCGTGAATTTTAGATTTAACTCATTGTTGTTAATTTCATTAACAAAAGACCTAGCCTCTGTTACAGTTCCATTCCAAAAAATACACACATCATCGATGTAGCGCCAGTAGTGGGAAATGTATGGCAACCATTTGGCGTGTGTGATCCTGAGTACGCGCTCCTCCCACCAGCCAACATGTAAACATGAATAACTGGGGGAGAAGCACAAACCCATTGCCACACCGCGCAATTGTTAGTAAATGTTACCTTGGAATTTGAAATAATTTGAAGTTAAACAAATCCGTATAATTTCAAGCAGCATTAAATTATGTCCTCGAAACATAATGTCCCGTTTGTTTAAATAGTACTCTGAAGCATGTAAACCCTGAGAATGGTTAATCGAGGTATACAATGACTCAATGTCCATTACCAGAAATATAAAGTTAGAACACCAACATACATTTGTAACCTTATTTAGAAAATCCGTGGTCTTTGAGATACGAGGGTAAAGAAATCATAAAGGGTTGTAAGAAAAAATCAACATATTTGGAAATCTTTTCATTGATACTACCAATTGCTGAGATGATCGGGCGCCCAGGTACTGGGGATACCAACTTATGAATTTTGGGGAGGAAATACAGAAATGGAGTAATTGGATTTTCAACATTTAGAAAATTGAACTCATTCTTAGAGAGTAGACCTGACTTATACCAATTTAATAGTCTCTTCCGAGTGGCCGCTTCAGTATTGATCATAACATGCTGACTAGATATTGTGTAGCATGAGGAGTCTGAGAGATGACGAGTAGCCTCAATAAGATAGTCAGTTCGTGCCCAAAGTACAGTATTCCCTCCTTTGTCTGAGTATATATATATATATCTTGACACCTTACCCGGCTGGGAAAGATTTGAGTCGCACTAATTCACGGTTGATTTCATTTCATTATTTATTCAAGTTTGACGGATTAATTGTCCCAATGCATTTCGGCCCTTCACTCGGCCTTCTTCGGGGGAGAAAGTTCTTCAGACAGCAACCGGTTTCGCCTCTGGGTACCAGATAATTAATTGTTCCTTTTTTATTTCTTTCCCTCTGGTGGGCGTTACACAATTACCAATTTGCAAGGCTTTCTGGTATCCGTAGGCTGCATACCAAATCATGTGGATGATGTCTGACGTCTTGAATTAATGCCGTGATTTCCCCGCACGCCACTTTCATGCGCAATGGGGACTCCGACCAGAATCCAGTTTCTGGTAGCAGCCGCTGCCATGAAGCTCTCCGCTATTTACACAGTCGCCCTTTTTCGGGCAGGCATGGCGCTCTTGAAGAGGTGCGTAACTCCGCGGCAGGAAAAAGCCGTAAATAACATCTTGACACCTTACCCGGCTGGGAAAGATTTGAGTCGCACTAATTCACGGTTGATTTCATTTCATTATTTATTCAAGTTTGACGGATGAATTGTCCCAATGCATTTCGGCCATTCACTCGGCCTTCTTCGGGGGAGAAAGTTCTTCAGACAGCAACCGGTTTCGCCTCTGGGTACCAGATAATTAATTGTTCCTTTTTTATTTCTTTCCCTCTGGTGGCCGTTACACAATTACCAATTTGCAAGGCTTTCTGGTATCTGTAGGCTGCATACCAAATCATGTGGATGATGTCTGACGTCTTGAATTAATGCTGTGATTTCCCCGCACGCCACTTTCATGCGCAATGGGGACTCCGACCAGAATCCATTTTCTGGTAGCAGCCGCTGCCCTGAAGCTCTCCGCTATTTACCCAGTCGTCCTTTTTCGGGCAGGCATGGCGCTCTTGAAGAGGTGCGTAACTCCGCGGCAGGACAAAGCCATAAATAACATCTTGACACCTTACCCGGCTGGGAAAGATTTGAGTCGCACTAATTCACAGTTGATTTCATTTCATTATTTATTCAAGTTTGACGGATATATATGTATATATTACCGACCAAAGTTTTCCTGCGCGTTACCACTCACTCCCAGCTGGCGCAGAAACACAGAGCACGGACCAAAATTCACGGTATTCGATTTCTTTATTCGCTTGTCGGTTTCATGGTTTCATAACGTTTCGGCACCCCTGTGCCTTGCTCACATGACTATATATATATACTGATGTGAGCAAGGCCGTCTCTAACGGCCGTAACGCGTCATGGCGAATTGGTGATTGCTTAATAAATCACTTGGATGAATCGGGGTCCACTCTTGCCTTTTTTCAAAAGCGGGATCTAAAAGCGGGCAGGTGCACAGATATATATATATTCACTGAAAAAACCATAGGTTATAGACCATATATAGTTAGGAATTAGCATTTACAAAACCTTGAAAATTCACTGAAAAAACCATAGGTTATAGACCATATATAGTTAGGAATTAGCATTTAGAAAACCTTATTTTACTCACACAAAACCATTGAAATTCCATATATAGTTAGTTGCACTAACTATATATCGCGCACCCGCAATCCACTGCTGATGATGTCACATATTACATCATTCATGACATGGTCAGTGACATCACTGATGACATCACTGATGACATCTCAAATGACATCACTGATGATATCTCTTTTGACATCAATGGTCACATCAATGATGATATCATTAATGTGACAATACAATGCATCTCCTCAACTTTAATATAACCTCTGTTACACCCAGTGTTAAATACAGAGTATAATTTTTGAAACCATTGACACACCAATACTAGTTACTACATACGCATTCACTGATTCCTACGTCTACACACACATTCACTCATTCACCCATACAATCATTCATACATACAATCACTCATCTTTACAACACTATCATATGCACTCATACACCTATACAGACACTCACACTCTGCCACTCATCCATGGAGTTACTCACACACCTAGTCAGTCCTGTAAAGAATCAATCACACTTCCATTTTCTAATCTACACAGTTAAACATAGAGTACCTTACATTTTCAAACATATACTAACACATACTTACTCTCTTATAGAATCACTGATACAAGTACACATTGATCTGCACAGAGTCACACACCTCCCAGCCAGCCATACACACACTCAGTCTCCCATACAAATACTTGTGCAACCAATCAATAACCCATATAGCTACTTATATAGCTACTGATCAACACATGCAGCAGCTTGCACAACAACAGACATACTGATGCACACTTTCAGACAGTTTAGTCACTAACCCGTGCATTTAGTAAGACGCATTTAATCACTCACTCATACAGTCAATCACGCACCTACTAAAACCTTCATTCAGACACTTATACATCCACTCATTCTTCAATATGTAAAACATATTTAAACTTTACAGAAACACATAATCACTGGATGTTGTCATCAGTGATGTCATCAGTGATGTCACTGACCATGTCATGAATGATGTAATATGTGACATCATCAGCAGTGGATTGCGGGTGCGCGATATATAGTTAGTGCAACTAACTATATATGGAATTTCAATGGTTTTGTGTGAGTAAAATAAGGTTTTCTAAATGCTAATTCCTAACTATATATGGTCTATAACCTATGGTTTTTTCAGTGAATTTTCAAGGTTTTGTAAATGCTAATTCCTAACTATATATGGTCTATAACCTATGGTTTTTTCAGTGAATTTCATTGGTTTTTTAACAGCTAATATCTGTAGCTGTAAAATGTATTCTTCTTTAAATCCAAAAATATATTTTATATGTTTATGAATAATTTTTTTTTAAAATATTTTTTTTTCTTCGTTCCCGCTTCGCGAATCGGGAAGCTTCCCGTTAGCTGACCTTGATGCCGCGAAATAGACCGCGAGCCGGTAAACGTTTCTTTACCGCAAGTGCCGCGTTAGAAAACAACATCGTGACGCCTCCCGTCCGCATGACGTTCCACGTTGTCGCGTGATACGTCATATGACGTGCTACGTTAGCGAACTGGTACGCGAAGCGAGTGCCAAAGCGCAGGTTTCTGGAAGCAAACCGGGAGGCCCTGCAAAGCGCTTAACGTAAACACAGCAAGTCATGTGACTTGGTAATAACACTTTTCATTGGTTCATTTCACTTTTGGTTTCCTAATGATGTAAGACTAGGTCATATAATCTAAAATGAACACTTTTGATTGGTTGAGAACTCTTGTTTTTCCCAAATGATGAAAATCCCTCCTTCTTTCCTCACTCTGACTTTCATCATTATGAGAGAAAGACCCTTTGTGATCACTGAGCAATGGCTTCTTTAGTAGCTTCAGCTGGTGCTTCCCCACCACCTCCACCACATCCAAGGAAGAGTGGACCACCTGCTCAAGTTGTAATTCAACAAGAAGAAGAAGAAGAGGAACAGGAGGACGAGCACGAAGAGAGGCAGTTTTTGCCTGAGCAGCCCAAGACGTCTCACCGGAAAGAAAACTTCATTTGGCAATTTTTTAAAATTCCCAAAGGTCAGAAAAAAGTAAATGCAAGATACGTAACTTGCCTTATATGTCAAGATAGACTGTCCAGAGGGACCGACAAAAAATACAGTTTCGGAAACTACACAATGCATCGCCATATGACTAGGTGGCATCCTAACAACTACAGTGCTGCACAGTTTCGGAACGACCTAGATAATCTCCCTATTATGGCCAGAAGATCTGTTGTACCGGAAGTAACGGGACCAGAGGGCAGGGAGATGGTGCCAAATATACAAATGAGATTTGGTGAAGTAAAACACACCTGCGTATTTTGCGATGGATTCATTTCCTACGGAGAAAGAAGCATCACTCTGATCAACAGAGCTATTGACTATCATATGCAAGTTTGTCCGAAACGCCCAAAATAATAAATACTTCTTTTTTTTGTTTTGTTGCTCCTGTTGAGCCCTTTACAATGAATCGTTTTCATTGCCCCCTCCAAGAAAAACCCAAAAAAATATAAAACTGTTCCGAAAAATTCAAAAACATTAAAAAAATGTTCAGAAAAATAAAAAAAAAAGTTCTTTTCAGAACTACCTCCCCGTTATTAAAAAATTGGTACAATATTTGGAACTGTGCCAACCTCTATTTCTCTTAGTTCGCTTCCTAGTTCGCTCGCTGGTACGCGAACTGGAAGCGAACCAAAAACAGTAAGTATAAGGGAAGGAAACACACACTTATGTTAAAAGAAAGACAGCTATAGGGGAGTAAACTAGAGATACTATTACCCATAATCCACTACTGATGATGTCACATATTACATCATTCATGACATGCTCAGTGACATCATCAGCAGAGGATTGCGGGTTTTTTGGCAACATGCCTTATCCACGGTTTAATAACGCTGCCTTTTGCTTTATATAAGTTTTCAAATTGTATGAAATATATACCAATAGGTCTTTATGAACCTTTAGGTAGTGCTTTTGTTCATGAGGTCTGGTCGCTTCCATACACATACAGATGTTTCAAAGATGATCAAGAAGTTTATCTGAATGGAGAGGAATGCACTGAGACGCCAGATCATTCACTAATGTGTAGGCACATACAGTTACACGATTCATGCAACAAACACCGACCAAATATGGCTTGCGTGTTGCAAGGCACGCCAGTTCCTGCTATCATCCCCACGTTCAAGTTGTTGGAAAATGGTAGTTATTTGATGCTCAATAATGAAGATTGTTCTGAGTTAATTAAAAGTATTCCTTTTATCGTAACAGTAAGTGAACGGGTTATTTGCTGCAGAAATGTTCTATTTCCTCCCACACATGAACATAGGGAGTTTTCAATCTGGCCACAAATACCAACCTTGGGACACGTTTCAACGGCATGACAAGAATAAGAGCTCTTTTGTCTCAGAGAGAGGTGGCCTTGAGTTCGGCCCGTGAAACTTTCGTACTTCACATAGCGAACACCCGTACACAGGTTTGCCTTTCAATTTCAGCAACATGTTTCCGACTATCTTTAACGCATCCTCCACAAAATCCCTGGCACACTTTTTTAAAGTTGTTACCAGTGGTCTCGTGACTTCATTTGAGAAAATCTTTGGAGTCATCCCTGCTCCCTTTCATTCCATTTTCTCCACTCTGGTTCGTGGATTGCATTTTTACTTGCATTACCAGCGGACGCTCTTGTGCTTTTTTACATTTTTAAATATGGATGTCCCTCCTATGCAACCTCCGACCCTGCAGCTGCTGACACTGTTCCGCAATCGCATGCTAGAATATTATGGCACAATGCCGTTGGCGATATTAAGCACGGCATATGGATTATCTTTTCGGTTCTCCTACTTCACCTGTGTCCAGCCTGTATTTCACTGCCTGACCTGTGATTTCGATTGGGCCATTGATTTGTGTCTCTGCGGACCGGTTTCTCCTGACGTCGACTTTAATCAGCTGATGACTCCTATCATTACTCACGAGTTGATTTGTCCTGGCGAAAGGATTATGGCTGTGGCATTGATGCATGGACTACTTGGTCCCTGGAATTTACTGGCGGCAGCACAGTCTTTCTTGGAACACAGCTTTCTTGAAAACCCACCGAGCTGTCCTCTGATGGTGATAGAGGATCCGGTGCTGGGAGAGCACGTATGTTCTTTTCCGCTTTTAAATTGGATGGCTGAACTGTTTTCGGATGAAGACGGTGACTTCCTGTTGGAGGCTGTTGCAGCTTATTTTGCATACACAGTTATGTCATAGACCTTTTTCATGTTTCATATGCTGAGTACTAGCATTTCATTGACAATTCATTGACTTAATTGTCAAGTTTTTATTATTTACCTTGCCTATTGGCTTAAGACTCGATAAAGTACTTGGCTGTTTTATTTTTCTTTAGCATTGAATTTTCCTAGTTTTTAATGCTTTACCTTGCGGACCGTCCACATATAAACTTGCAATCTGCTCTCATGAGATGGCACTTCTATTATCTTATTCAGTTCGTTTCCGGATCATGAGGAGGTGTCATCTAGGTCCTGGATATCTTTACACCGTGTTAAGTTAGCATGGGCTCATTACCGGTTTAAACGCCATTTTTCCTTTTTTGCAACTTCTGCACACGACATTTAGTTGTTGCTTTAGCTTTCCACCTAGTAGTTCATCGTGGTTTACATGAGAATAATATGTTATTGGTCTACTATCTGCTTTACTTGTTAAACTATATCTGTACAGCGAGTGCTAAAGTTTCAAGAACAACACGATACAGAATTGTTATGAGGTCTGATCTCCACGACTTCATACTCATAACATAAGTGCAACTTCTGCCAATTCTGGGCATGAGGCGGGTTTTATATTGCTTTGCCGAACACACATACACAACAGTTGATGCGGTTCACATGAAGAGAGAGCTGGTGTATGCTGATGTGATTCCTTCAAATCTAAGACACTAAAGTATGGGCACGCCCTAAACCAACACAAAGAGACCTTCTTAGCAAATAATATAATATGTGTATTAGGGAGGGTGAGATACAAGCAGCCGCGGGCCGTGGAGGGAGTTACGGTGAGGCAGGGAGGCGGGGAGGGGGAGAAGCAGGGTGGAGCCCTCTCTACCTTGCCCCTCCCCCTCCCCGCCTCCCTGCCCCACCGTAACTCCCTCCACGGCCCGCGGCTGCTTATAAGTGTTGCTAACTCTTATTCATTTACAGCATGTTAACATACTGTCACCATTCGCTTTTTATGTACTAGTAACTATGCTGGTAATTTTGCTACTGATAATATGTGTACTTGTATTCTCCACCCTGCTTCTCCCCCTCCCCGCCTCCCTGCCTCACCGTAACTCCCTCCACGGCCCGCGGCTGCTTATAAGTGTTGCTAACTCTTATTCATTTACAGCATGTTAACATACTATCACCATTCACTTTTTATGTACTAGTAACTATGCTGGTAATTTTGCTACTGATAATATGTGTACTTTTATTATCTAAGGTACTACGCCTGAGAAGACGGCATTAGTAAATAAACATTTCAAATACACATGTGTTCTTCTTAACTCCATGTTCTGGTTTCTAAGAAATATATAACGACCGACTGTTCATGAGTTCCACGTATCCTGAGGTACTATAAGTTCATATTATGGATTGTCTAAACATTGAGAGTTTGTTATATCCAATGTGACACTGTACCTAGCTTGCTAAATAGTTTTTGATTACTAACGTGAGTTTTGGGACACCCTAATTCGCCGAGGTTCCAATCCTCTGTCCACAGTTCTGTGTGAGAACAGAAACCCTGCGACAGGGGCACCCCCGACCCTTGCTGGACCTTCATCACACTTGCGATACAACTCCAGCAATGCGCCACCTTTACGGCACAGATACATCACGCATCTGTGCTGTTTTTGCCCCGTGATGCGCCGCATTGTAAATGCAGCACACCATAGGTGACGGAACAGCGGCACAGAATGACTAACACATCCCTGGTGATGCGCCAGTCATCATAAATCTATCCCTATGCTTCTTATCTTGTTAGAGATGAACCGCCATATGTATCATCAAAGTTATTTGCATTTCCTAAATAGCGAACTTTAAGGAATAAATAGCGATTCTTTACCATTCCTAGTTTGCGATGAGCTATTTGCTAATTAGCCGAATGTAGCCCAATGAAGCCCAATGTAGCCCAATGTAGCCCAAAGATGGCCGCCAGACACACAAAAAAACAAATGTAGCCCAAATATCAGCCAGATGTAGCCCAACTATAGCCCAGTGACAGAATGACCAATCAGCTTCGCAAACCTCCGTTACGCGAAGCGGAGCGCTGTTACAGATATATATCTTTTTTTGAACGTTAATTTCTCAAAATCCACTGGAGCACATATATTGAGACCTAGCAAAGGCACATCGGGCTACCAGTCCCTAATATTTTGCCAAGTTTCGTGCAAATCCATTCAGCCGTTCAATTATTATTTTTATTATTTTTTTTTGCCCCGCGGGGCCCTTTTAAAACCTCCACATCAAACCTAGGGGGTCAGCGAGGATCTACTATGCCCCCTTATAGTTATTTCCCCCTTTGTTTTGACCTCCTCTTGTCTCTCGATCCTACCGAGAGACAAGATGGCGGCCGCTACGGACTGTTTGGAATGTTGACAGACGCCGGAGAACCAATCAGCTTCGCTTCACAAAGCTCCGTTGCGCGAAAAGTCCGCGAACCAGAGCGCTAACCGGTCCGCTGTTACAGATATATATCTTTTTTTAAACGTTAATTTCTCAAAATCCACTGGAGCACATATATTGAGACCTACAAAAGGCACATCGGGCTACCAGTCCCTACAATTTTGCCAAGTTTCGTGCAAATCCATTCAGCCGTTCGGGCTAAAAGTGAGGCCAACCGCCCTATGGAAAACTCAATGTTAAAAACACGTTTTGGGACCCCCCTTTTTTCTCGGCCCCCACTGGACGAACCCCCCCCAAATTTTCAAGGGCTGCTCAGAAACAAAATGTGCCATTTTCCTGAAAATTTCAGCCAATTCCGTCCACAAACGCCAAAGTTATTAGACATAGAATTTTCAAAAAACCCATAGAGAAAAAATCCTAACTATATATACCTACTGGCGACCGCCAGTAGGTAATATATATATTTAAATATATATATATATATCAATGCTCGAAGGTGTCCACCTTTGAGTAGCACGCGAACAGCAGCTTGGTTTATGTATAGGTGAGGACAGGGATCCACTCGTAGACGCCGCTCCGTACGGGATCTTCCCGACGCGTTTCGAAGCTCCATATGCTTCTCTTCAGGGGCTTAAACGGAAGCGGTGTGCACAACCGCCGACCCACTTCCCCATTTTATATATAACACACCCACCGATGGGAGGCTCAAATGAGACTGTGCATTCTGGGAAGTGTGGTCCGGGAAGCACACAATAAAGTCCTGTATGGACTCCACAAGTGGGCCCGTCCTCGATTCCAAGTACGACTGCTGCTTCACTTTAGTGACCCCCAGGGTACCGGGGTGGTGCATACTCCGCGGCTGGACGGCTGCGTATAAATCAATGCTCGAAGGTGTCCACCTTTGAGTAGCACGCGAACAGCAGCTTGGTTTATGTATAGGTGAGGACAGGGATCCACTCGTAGACGCCGCTCCGTACGGGATCTGCCCGACGCGTTTCGAAGCTCCATATGCTTCTCTTCAGGGGCTTAAACGGAAGCGGTGTGCACAGGTGACAACCAATGACGTGTTAGGTATCAAGCACTGAGCACTTTAAATGTAGTATGTTTCTCTAAGAGCGTCATGTGACCAAGGCCTCTGAGTAGGCTGAAACGCGTCATGTTGGCAGGCTGCTACAAACTTAAATAAAAATCACTCACCTGCGTCTTTTGGGTCGGCTCTCGTTTGCTCTTGTGGAGTACCGGGCACCACTTGAATTGTGCCAGTTTCCAAATGTTTATTGTGCACGCTCGGTCCTGACGCGTTTCGGCTCGGGGGTGAGCTTTGATCACATGACACGGTATACAGACTTTTTTCACTTTTAAAGTGCCAGTGCATGAAAATTAGTGTTCATGTGCAATGCTAAACAATAGATATAGCAGACAGACTTGCCGCAACAATAATGTTGTTTCAAAATCTAGCGACCCCGCTTTTGACAATAAACATCATCATATATATACACATCAATGTATATTAACTGTATATAGTCGCAGAATAAAAAGCATGAATTTATAAATACATCTTGATGCGGCATCATACCATGACTTAATTCATAGTGGTAAAGCATGTATTGCATAATCGCCCACCCAATCTTCTGCTACAATTCAGAGTGTATGTGGTAAAAAACTGAATAAAAGAATAGTGATATTGTAAAGTGACAGTGTGCATATATATATATATTTTTTTCTTCACCAAACGCCCTAGCGTGCAGAGGCGCACTCACAGCAAGTCGAATCCATCTGGCTGGTTCTCCCACAGGTTCCGCCATCCGGCCGTTTTAACTAGGACAGGAACATGCAGAGCCGCTCCATGGTGAAATTGTCAAGACCTGACCGGTTTCGAAGCACTCGCTTCTTTCTCAAAGGTCTGTGTTCGGCAGTCTCAGGAACTCCGTTCTTCAGGTCAATAGTTAACCTGGCAAGCTCCGCCCTTAGTGGGCCGCGCTATTTTAACACGTCTTGCATTGTGGATTTCGTAGTCCTTGAACAGAGTGTAAATTAAACCTATAGTAGGTTCTGAGTTACTGTCAAATTAAAACATTTAATACACCCTTAGTGGGCCCAGGGGCAGCTCCCATGCTCGTGTTATGCCATCTTGCTGTACCACATACACGGCCTGGAATCGTTCCGACCCGCGGTCTCCTCTAGTTGTCAGGATGTTGCTGCCCCCCCGCGGCAAGGCTGCCGCGCCATAATTGTCTTCACCAAACGCCCTAGCGTGCAGGGGCGCACTCACAGCAAGTCGAATCCATCTGGCTGGTTCTCCCGCAGGTTCCGCCATCCGGCCGTTTTAACTAGGACAGGAACATGCTGAGCCGCTCCATGGTGAAATTGTCAAGACCGTATAAATATGTAAGTTTCTGTATTTTAACATTTCTTTTTTATGTTTACAGCGGCGGCTTCCCTGTTAGGGCAGAGGAGAGTCACCCCAATGGCTGAGAGCCAGTAAATTCAAACATGAAAAATAAAATGATAATAAAGGAATTTTATTTTTCTTGCAGACTACCAGCCGAGCTAGGAAAGGGGCAGGGCCATCCATTCTGACAACACCAGGCAGCTACAACAAGGAGGCGGAGTGATGGACACTGTTAAGTGCGCATATCGATTTGGCCAGCTGTCTGAAGCCGGCCAAACCGGCATGCGCACTTTGCAGCCTGTAGCCCAAGCTGGATGCACAGCCGGTGGAGTATAAACATAGGCTCTTAGTCCCTCTGTGAGGTAAAATCAGTCTGCTCAGACCAATCCCAGCTCTTCTTTTATGCTGGTAATAGTATTACCTTACCAGCATGATAGCAGTGTCAGTATTGGCCTAGGTAAGTCTGAGAGCCTCTGTATTGCACCCATGGACTGCTGGGAGTCCGGACAGGAGGAGAAGAGCACCGTGGCGGTGGCAGCAGCAGGTAAGTATTCTCTTGTTTTTGTTCTCCCCTGAGATGCCCCATACTCATATGTTTTATTACTAATTCTAAGTTGTACATTACTGCCCAGAACCGACAGTACTTGGCGACGGTCGTAACATGCAGCAGAAGTAATCTGAGCAATTTCCCCTCACTGGAGATTTGGAAATGGAAAGGAGAGCCGAGTTGGAAATGAAATGCTGTCCATTTAAACGTGTATGTCACTCCATTTATTCCTCTCAGCCTACATGGCGGGCTCAGAGCAAGCAAGGAGCAGCACCACTAGCAATAGACTGATTATCTGGGCCTGGAGCACTAAACATTGCCGTGTGCCAAGCACTCCGATCTGCTCGGGCTACAATCCTCACTGTTCTTTGTAGTTCACCAAATATACAAGCGACAAAGCTGCTGCAATGAGGGCTGACGTGGGTGCCGGCCGGAAATCAGATCCTGAGATGACCCTTTACAGCAGGAACATAAAAAGACTCCCCAAGAGGGACAGTATTCTCATGCTGCCTCTCCCATGCAAAGACCAAGTTCATTGTCCACACATATAGCTGATGCCACCTCCTTCAGAAGGGTTCCTACACAAGAAACAGGGCATAGAGGAATAACCTGGCTTGCACAGAATCACACAAATGTGTCAAGTGGGAAGCCAGAATTGTAACTATATTCTTCTGGGTCAATAACAGGCAGCTAGGCCATTAGATGTCAGATCTGTGCAGCGCAATGGATCCAAGAGCTTATTGCATTTTATTCAGGACATTTTACTGTGCGTTAGTTATGGTGGTAGTGGAGGGGAGGCACAAACCAGGCGGCCAAGGATGCACATTCCGCAGGGTTGGAAATATCAGGGTGGGTGGTACGCGCACATGGCATCCGTGCGAAAAGAGAAACTACAAAAATATCTTTAGCAAAAAAATTATCAGCTTTAAAAAATATCTTTGAGCTACAAAAAAATCTTGATTATATCAAATCAAATTAGTCTTTATTCGATATTTTTCAATCATAAAAGACACAATTACAATACATACAATATCATTAAATATCATTAAAATTAGGATTCCTTATGAACATATTTCATTAAAAGAGGAACTTTTTCGTTAAACGAGCGATTCAGTATAAAAGTTAATAGCATTAGTGGATAATAGACAGATATTCACTAGAATTATTATATCCATAAAATAAAAAAATAAAAAACCACCAGCATAGTAAATAAGTTATTCATAGAGGTACAGTACACACAGGAGTCGCCACACTATATATATAAACTAGCTATATATTGCGGAGTGGTGGTGATCCAGCAGCCTATAGGAAATATGTCATAAGCTACGCTACCCAACTTCACAATATTCACCATTAATCATAAATCAATTACAAGGCAAATAATCTAACATGATATTGACCAACTGAATCATGTGACCTAATTAACCTATTCACAAATTATATACATTTATATACAACCGCTGTAAATGAATTCATCATATTTTGCAAAACTCTACAAATTAATTAAGTCACTGTGGCGATAAGATTTTGCTAATGGTAACCTAAACTCATGAAATAACAAGACCAGCTTGAATTTCAAAGTAAGATTTTTATTAGCTATTTGTTTAATAAATGCATTAGAAATCTTTATTAAAGCATTTTTATTAGAATCTTTGCAAATAGTTATGACAGTGTTATAAAATTTAAAAATATTATTCAAATAGAAAATATCAATTTGGCAATATCAAATCCAAGTCCCTAACTACATTTGCTATATTAAAGAAATAAAGAGTAAAGTCTTTTGAAGTCTCTTACGTGCACCAAGGAATGTTCATCTGCACGACACCCTTCATCAAAGGTCAGCAAGAAGCCAGATTCCTCTTCCATGGGGAAGAGTTTTTATACCTTTCTACACTAAGCTAATCTAAGTAAAAGTATAGTTTTCTGCTGAACTCAGAGTCCCATTGGCTTTAAAGTGACACCATCGTGTCATTCCAATTTTTTTTTAGAACATCAGTTCCGTCACTTTCTTAGAGTCCATTGTCTCTAGTTTTCGAACAACGAGGCTTCCTCCAGTTTGCAACATTAACCGAAAGAAAATCATTGCTTCCTCGGATATGAAATTGTCGCACACTCCTCTGCCGGCTCCTGGCCTTGGCCTTGCTTGACTGAGGAACAGTTAGCTCATCACAACAAATTGTTTCAGGCAGCAGGAATTTTTCCATCATGGACTCCCTTTTGCTCCAAGCAGAATTTTAACGAACACGAATGCACTAGGCCCAAAACCACTTTCCAAAAAAACACTATTATATAAACAAACACAAGAAAATAATTAATGCGAGAAATACAGTTTGTTCTGTTGCCACCCACCATAGTTAATGATCAACCCATTAGTCTAAATTACCTAGCTGAAGCACACAAATAAAGCAGCATTTATATCTACCATTCTTCATTTAATCCAACAGGATTCTTTATGCACCTGTAAAGAGTTAAATGACACCACATAGACATGAAAGCAAAATAAGCACATGCCATTATTTAAAACAGCTGCTATTAGTCATGACATAACAATAGACAAAATTAATATATTATTTTCCACCTCAATGAAAATGCGACATAATGCACGTTTATGAGCACACATGTTAATAACCCTCGTGTCTTTTGTGAATGCAACTTTTTAAAACTAGGTTGAATTAATATTCACGCAGTACAAATTGTTAGCATAATTAATTAAATTATGGAAGTGTGACTTCACGAGCTAAAATGAAAACATTTCTGAATCTCGCTCCATCAACTCCCTCATCTGGTGATTTCCAAATCACCACACCACACCCAAAATTTGGCAAATTTATCTAAAAAATGAATATGGTTCGATTTCACTGTGTTAGTATTTCTAAAGATTTGTTTCAGCAAAATCTTTACAACTATCATATTGAGCTCTGTGTAACTCCTCTAGCTCTATCTCCCTTTCCTGTTCCTTTCTGATTTTGTAAATTCTTTTCTTTTCCTTCATGTCCTTCTTTCTCTTGTGTAACATACAACTGATCTTCGTCAAAACTATCACAAAAATGATAACAAACAAAGGTGTTAGAATCTTGCCAAGAACTGAACCACCAATTTCTTGAAACCAGGTTTTGATAGCTTGAAATCTTTTTGAAAGACGTTCTGTAAAGTCATTCTCTTCTAAGGGAACTATTTCTGAATGCATCTCAGTGATGTTTTTAATGTACATTTCAATATTCTTGCTCTCGTCAGGGATGTATGTACAGCAGTGCTGAACATGTAAAATGCCACAGACTCCTCCCTCTTTTGCTAAGAGTATATCTAAGGCAAGGCGATTCTGCATCACCATTGAACTAACCGCAATGACCTCGGTATCCACTAATTGGAAACCACCTGCTGTGTCAGTGGACAATCTGTCAACAATTGTGGACAATTTTCTGATTCTTCCTGCATTCAGGGTTATACCTACTAAAGGTATCACTGCCTCAAAAATGTCTCCCAAAATTTTGAGAAACTTTCTCTTTTGAACCTATTTACATGATTACTAATTTCAAACGAACCTTCTGCATTTCTGTCAACATGAAATATTTTTGGAAAAACAAGACCAACATAACATGTCCCGTACCAATGATCCGGGAGACTATAATAAGCTTTGTCTCCACAGATAAAATAAATCCCAGGAAAAATTGGATCTCTGCCACCTTTGAATCCCCAACCTCCCATGATTTGGTAAGTGTCCTCACAATTGCTAGCACCTACAAAGTAATTATCAAAAAGAGTATTATCTCTCCTAATGCAAAGCTTGCCACTAATTGGTTTATCTATGTGAATTGCAACATTGTCAAAAGATTTGCCATTAAGCTTCTCATCCTCTCTCTGCCAAAACTTGGATTTGGTCTGTTTGACCTTTTCATTCCTTTTATAAAGTGCCCTTCTCTCTTCAACTAAGTTCAGGAAAGTCTTTTCCTCTGTTCTCAATTTGCAAGTTAGATTATTTCTGTAAGCATACTCATAGGTGAGTTCATTAGTAACTAAAAAGAAAGCCCTCATCTGTTTAGCTTGCTTGTGTTTATTTAAAGCATTCTCAATTTTCAGGTTAGCAAAAATCTCATCATAATTTGAATAATAATACTCCAAGCGACCAGTCTGATAAAATAAGCTAGCTATCACACTGCAAGTTATGCCATAAGTAAGACGAAGCATATTGTATGTCACTCCCTCAGAAACAGAAGCAGGTAACTTTACACAGATGTAACAATCTTTGACACTCATAACCTTAACATATTCTCCCAAAAGCCTCGAAAATGTATTGCTAGAAAAATAACTAACAGACCTATCTTGATGAGCCTCTGGTCTGTGATCAATAACTTTGTTAGCTTTGTTTGTTGCACTATGTTTGTCTTGACTAACTGAAGCTTTGCTTGTCATATTGACTTTGTACATCTCCTTATCGATCCCAAAAGGAAAGATGACAGCTAACACTAACCAGAGCAGAATTAATATGAGCATACATATCAGAGTCATCTTACAGCAATTTTGAAGAATGGAACATTTTGAGGTACTACGCTTCAAAACAACAGGCATTTTTAGCTAGCTTTAACTAAAAAAAAAAAGGAAACAAAAATGTAAAAATGTGTCTAATAAAAACCTGAATTTTTAAAACACCCCCCCTTTTCAATTTTTTTTTTTTTAAATCCTCTAACAACTTTTCTTCGATCTTGCGTCACAAGTTATTTTCCAACTAAACACAATTTCTTCGACCTTGTGTCACCTAACACAATTTCTTCAGCCTTATGCTAAAAACAGAAACCTAAATTCTAACATATTAGTACTTCAATCGTTGTCACTATTGTCTTCAACTTCTTCCTGACTGCTGCTATTTATCTCAATTACAGGTGGAATTATAATATAAGCCCACTCAGGAGACTTATACTTCTGATTTGGTTTCAAAACTCTCTTTGTTTTTCTAGAGATAACCTCTATTCTTTTTTCTTTCTCTGCTTTCTTTTCAGGATCCTCTTGACTAGTTATCTCATTTACCTGCTCCTTTGATCTTTTTATTAACCTGACTCTCAACCCTCCGTTTTCACTTGGCCAGGTTTCACCTTTTCTCAGAATTTTCCTTTTTGGTTCAGTTACATTAGATTCTGTTTTCCAAGATCTTTTTCTCACACTTTCCCTTTGACAATCTTCATCACTTTCTCCAGAATCACTGTCAGAAATTTCAATTCTTGACTCAGGATCTTTTCTAATCGGCAGCTTTACTCCGTTAGGAACTGTACTTTTTATTCCATCACTGGTACTTGGCAATTCGTTTTCCTCCACTTCATCAATTACCTTCAACTTCCCAGTTCCGGATTTCTTGTTCCTGCATTCAGAGCTTCTTCTCTGCTTTTCGATACTCTCCTGGTCTTGCTTCTGAACTTGATCAGATTTTTCTTTCTTTTCAACTTCTTTTTCTTTATCTTGATCAGATTCTTTTGCCTCTCCTACTTCTTCATCAGAATCTTCTGCTGATTCTTTTTCTAGCAGATCTTCATCATTTTCAGAATCTATTTCAATAATTTTCAAATTCTTTCCATTCACTGAAGGTTTTTCCAGATGTCGACTTCTTTGTCGATCTTCAGAATCTGGATTTACTTCAGCTTCTCCTTCAGAATCTGAATCAGCTGTTGTATCACTCTCTTCATCAGAGTTTTCAGGTTTGGTATCGGAATAGTATGACTTGGATGAATCCACCTTCTTATTCCCCTACACTTTACTGCATTTGTCGTCACAAGTATCACCTGTCTTGCTTTCTGCCACCTCGGAACCAGACAGTTTCTTCTTCGGTGAACTTTTGTTCTGGCCCAAACTCCAGGTCTCAGATCAGGTGTTTGCACTTTGTCTTTTGACTGTACTTCAGTTCCCACCTGATTAGACACAGAAGTCACGACGTCAGATAGCTTTTTTTTCAATACTCCAAAATTGCACTGTCATTAATGCTCAACAGTTTTCCCACTGGTATGAATGCTTGTCTCATGACTCTACCCATGACAATATCATGAGGACTTAGACCTGTCTTTTTATCTGGTGTACTCCTCAGAGTCATTAAAACAAGTGGAAGAGCATCTGTCCACTATATGCCTGTTTCTAGACACATTTTTCCAATTCTATTTTTAATTGTTCCATTAATTTGCTCCACAACTCCAGATGCCTCTGGTCTGTATGCACAGTGCAACTTCTGCTCAATGTGTAAGGCTTCACAGATCAATTCAACAGTTTTTTATCAAAATGTCCTCCTCTATCACTCTCTACGGTAACAGGGAATCCGTACCTTAGAATAATCTCACGTAAAAGCAACTTTGCTACAGTAATTGAATCACTGTGTTGTGTGGGGAATGCTTCTACCCATCTTGAAAACAGACAAACAATCACCAAAACATATTGCAACCTGTTGTGTTTGGGCATTTCAATAAAATCCATCTGTAACCTGGTGAAAAGACCACCCTCTCGACCTAATATTCCCGTTCCCACAACTGATTTCCTGTTTGGGTTCATTTGTTGACAGATCAAACACCTTTGACAGAGAGACTCTGCAATTGTTCTAAACTTGGTATTAAACCACATTTCCTTAAAAAGTCTAATCATTGAATCTCTCCCAATATGACCAGGGCCATGGTACATCCTGGCCATGTCAGCAATCATACAATTTGGTAAAACTATTCTGCCATCTTTGTAAGTCCAAACTCCATCTTCATCTCGCTGTCGACATTCTGCCTTCAACCATGAGTTTTTCTCATCATCATCAGCTTTATTTTGTAAATCTCTGATTTCCTGCCATGTCTCAACAATTGATGTTAGCATTAGTGAACTCGAAACAAATTCTTTGTTTTTCTCCCGATTAAGTGCATAATTATTCCTTGCACAATATCTTGCTACTTCATCTGCGTAAGCATTCCCTTTGGTGATAAAATGCTCACCTTTTCTGTGAGCTGCACACTTTAAATACTACAGCAATTTCTTTTGGCAACTGTATGCCATCAATCAATCTTTTGATGAACTCTGCATTTTTAATTGGTGAACCTGCTGATGTCATATAGCCTCTCTGAGACCAGAGCTGTCCATAATCATGCACAACTCCGTATCCATATTGACTATCAGTAATTATGGTGACTCTCAGATCCTTTGCCAATTCACAAGCACGAATTAAAGCAATTAATTCAGCTACCTGTGCTGAACGAATTCCTTCAAGACATGATGCTTCTTCAACATCTGCCACTGTGCAGACTGAATATGCTGCTTTCAAAATACCTCCCTCTGATCTTAGACAGGAGCCATCTACAAAGTAGACATAATCTGATTCAGGCAATGGTGCATCTTTAATGTCCTGTCTTGGCTTAGTACAGTATTCCATAACATCCAAGCATTCATGTTCCACATTATTTTCTTCGCTAATTTCAGTATCAGGTAATAATGTGGAAGGATTTAAACTCACATACCTTGCAATTGACACATTGTCTGATCCTAAAATTATCTTTTCATATTTTGTGAGTCTATTGCTTGTCAAATGTTGCGTTTTGCTTCTGGTAAGGAGAATTTCACCTGAATGGGGAACATAGACTTTTACAGGAAATCCCATTATGATTCCTTCACTCTGCTCAAGGCTAACACTAGTTGCTGCAACTGCTTTTAAACAACCTGGTAAAGCTTTTGCAACTGGGTCAAGAACTGCTGAGAAATAAGCAATAGGCTTTCTCATGTTTCCATGTCTCTGAATTAACACGGACAAAGCACACCCTTCCCTTTCACTGCAATATAGCTCGAAATTTTTCTCATAATCTGGCATGCCCAGAGCTGGAGTTTCACATAAACTTCTTTTTAATTTTTCAAAAGCTTCCAACTCAATTTCATTAAGAACAATTGGATCTTTTATGTCTGATTTTGTTAGTCACTGTAGTGGTTTCGCAATTACTGAAAATCCACTAATCCATTGACGACAATAACCAACCATTCCCAGAAACATTCTGACCGGTCTTTGTGTTTTTGGAGGTTGCATTCCCTGAATCATTTTTATTCTCTCAATCGTCACCTGTCTCATTCCCTTTGCAATTCGATGACCAAGGTATTTTACTTCTTGTTTACAAAACTGCAATTTTGCAGGAGACACTTTATGTCCTTCATCTGCCAGATGATTTAAGAGAATAATCGTATCTGTTACACAGTTGTCTCTTGTTTTAGCTGCTATCAACAGATCGTCAATATATTGCACTAACGTCGATCTGCCAGGTAAACTTAAGTCTTCCAAAGATTTCTTCAACAACTCATTAAAAATAGAAGGACTCTCTGTATACCCTTGAGGAATTCTACACCATGCGAGGGTCCTATTCTGGAATCTGAAAGCAAAGATTTCCTGACTCTCTGGATGTAATGGAACAGTAAAGAACGCATTGCAAAGATCAATAACAGTATACCATTCTGCATCATGTGGAATTTGGTAAAGAATGACTGCTGGATTTGGAACAACTGGACAACAGGGAACAACAATTTGATTAATTTTTCTCAAATCCTGAACTATTCTGTACGTTCCATTTGACTTTTTGATCCCCATAATCGGTGAGTTACAAGGACTGCTTTCAATTTCTTTTAAAACACCTTGTTTAATGAATTTTCAATCACAGGAATGACACCCTCAATTGTTTCAGCTTTCATTTTATACTGGGGAATGTTTGGAAATTCTATTCCCTGCTTCACTGTAATTTTGACTGGATCGACATGTTTCATTAGACCCATTTCATTTCCAGTCAAATCCCAAATTTCAGTTTTGACTGTCTCTTTTAATTCCTCTGGTAAATTTTCTTTTTCAAATGCAGGAAATAATTTTGTTTCTTCTGTTTCAACCAACATCATTGTCAGTCGGTACAACCCATCTTCTTCCATGGTTTGTAATTCAATTCCATCAGGTGAGCAATATATTCTGCAATTCATTTTGCACAATATATCTCTCCCCAACAAGTTCACTGGACTACTGTTGCAAACTACAAATCTGTGTTCGTCTTTAAAATTGCCAATTTCAACCTTGACAGGATCAGTCAGATCTGTTTTAATCTGCTGATTACTTACTCCGACTACTTGGATGGTATCCCCAGAGAGAGGCAGGTTTCAATTTTCACTGATCTAACAGTAGAACGGGTAGCACCAGTGTCCACAAGAAAAGTGATTTCTACATCATTCACCTTTCCATTTACAAATGGACCAGACTGGTCAACCTCAAGAGTGGCTCCAATTATACACTCTTCCCCCTCTCTCGGGCACCGTCAGAAACGATCATCAGAATCACTTCCTTGATTTTCTGTCAACAAAAATTGTCCTGTTGCATTTTGCACATTTGATCTTTGAGCTCTTATTACCTGATCACTTCCTTCGAATCCCACACCTGGATTATATTTTTGACCTCCCCCACAATTAGGAAATGGAGGCTGTGGAATCTGATTTTGTTGCTGCGCTAACTGATACTGTAGCTGTCGCTGAAGACATCGTTCTGCATCTGTGGGTTTAATGATGTATTTTTAAAATTTCTGGGTGGGTTTTTACACTCGCTTTTCCAATACCCGATTTCGCCGCAATTAAAACAAGGCAATTTCTGTTTTAATTCTTCAATTTTTGCATTAAACTTTGACTTATTAAAATTAATTTAAAATTTTCCTTGACCTTGATTCTGATTCTGATTCTGAGCAAAATTTACATTTTTATTCTCAAGGCTTGCAATTTGTTGCTCGGCCACCTTCACTTGTGCCCACATTGCTTTTTCTTTTAACTTTTTCTGTTTCACTTCTAACTCATCACTGCAGTAATTTTGCTTTTCTCAAAATATCGTCAACTGAATTTGATTGCCATCCGACAATATTATTCCTGATCATTTCTCCAATTTCTGGTCTAAGACCATAAACAAATCTGTAGATAAAATTACTCATATCTTTTTCGTCTAATTTTTCATAACCACTGTACTGTTTGAAAACCAGTAATAATCTTTCATAAAATGAATGAACTGATTCTTGTGGTTCCTGATTTGTCCTGTCTATTTTTACCCAATCAACTTCTTTTGGCGCAATTTTATTTTTCAACCAGTAAATCACTTTTTCATATAAATCCATGACCACTGGGGCTGGAGCACCTGTTTCTTTAATTCGCTCCGGTTCCTCTTTTGGCCAACTCACAGCAATTTTACATTCTGTCCAAAGATCTGATGGGACAACAATGTCAAAAAATCCATCCAGATCAATCCACAGAACTTTTGAAACTTTGATAAATCTGTCTACCTGTCGATACCATTCCACAGGTTTTTCTCTCAACCGAGGAAAGTCATTTGTGAAAAGCAAAATATCTTGTCTTGACCATGGGACATGAACATATCCTCCACCTGCAATTTCTCTCATAGGAAATTGTTTAGACATTTTATCAAATGTATCCAATCTTTCATCTTCCTTCTTTTTAGTCCACTTCACTCTCCATTTACTCAAGTCACCTAACTTTTTGATATAAACAATTAATTCTTTTATATGCGTTATTCTTCCTATTGTGTTAAAGTTCCCAATGTCCCTTTCTGTAAAATCTAATCTGCAGTGTTTTCCTAAATTTTTTTGTTTGCTCAAATCGATTTCCAGTTCAACTGCCAGTTCTTATAACTGATCATATTTATTCTTTGTTTTCCATTGAATGCTCTTACAGATGAACAGGAGTTCATCATCTTGATATTACTTCAAACTGTCAGGACCAATTGTGCCAATTATTAATTCTTCCAAATCTGCTTTCAATTTCGCAACATCAAATTTTGAATTAGAATCTCTTTTCTCAGGAGTCTCAGCATCTGATTCTGCACCCATCGGTGACTGGTTAAAAGAACCTTCATTAAAAGTCAAATCAGGCATTTTTATTTTTTCCTCGTTGAATTTCAGATAATTCTGAATAAAATTTCTCAGCTACTTTTTGAATTTCTGCATTTAATGGAATTATCAAACCTGGCTGTTTAATTTCTTTTTGCTCAAAAACAGGCTGAACAGGACCAATCGTTACTGGAACTGTTACTACTTCCATGCCTTTAGTTATCTGTTGAATTAATTTTTCTTTTGATCGTAAATATTCTGAAGTATTTACAACTTCCTCATCTCTGGCAGCTCTTGTTAAATTTCTAGGGGCTTCTTTTTCTATTGGTGTTTCTGAAAAATTCCTGCTTTCATTATGAACACTAAAATTGGTTCTGGTTTCTAATCTTTCTGGAGTTTCAAAAGATTCAGAATTATTTGGGTACAATTTGGGTGAATCATTTAATGGAGGTGCACTTGGTGTGGTTCCTGTAGAAACCATCGGAGGAGACCATGAACAAGGCTGTCTAAGTGGAGTTTGCTTTTTATTCGTGGTGAAAATTTCTTCTAAGACTGCATCTTCTGATTCACTTTCTACTACAACATTATTTTTCTTTTCAGTTCTCTTTTCACCAGGAGACCCCAAAACCATTTCTCTAATTAAATAGAGACCATCGCACATATCTCCCTGTCTCCACATACGCATTCTATCTTCATGCGTTTCTCTTCTGTAACTTGGTATTTTTGGAGGTCTTTTTATCCCACTTGCTTCTTTTTGAAGTTGAAACATCTCATCCTCCCATTCAACTAAAGCTTCAAATTGTGTTGGTCTAGGCTTAGGTATAAGAGCTGACATCTTTTCTCTTAAATTCCTTAAAATGTTTATGTTAAATGAACCATCGTCCGGCCAAACCAATACGCCATCATCTTTTGTATAATGCTTCCATACATCAAACCACAGAACAGTATGATAACCATATTCACCTTCCATATACGCTGCAGGTGTTTTGTATTTATGAAGTAATTTACCACCTCGCGTTTCAATTTTCTTGTCAGGTAAAATAAAAAATTTCAATTTCTGAAGCATTGTAAGCTTTTTCTCAACATGTTTGTAATAATAACTTATTTTTACATCAAATCCACTTAATTGGAAAAGATTGTAAAAGTTTCCTGGTTGTTCCGTATCACCAACCGATCCGGGCGCGAAACACACCAACAAGCCAATCAAGTTCGAGCTACGTCACTACTTTACTCGACCAATAAGAATGGAGCTTCCCATAAGAGCCAATCAGTATCTAGCTCCACTAAGTCACGTGAGCCAATCAGAGTACAGCCTGTGACGTATGATATCCAATCATTGCGCGGACCGTGTGACGTACACAGTCGCTGCGGTTTTTCGTGTCTCACTCTCAGCGCTCACCCCTCCTTTAAAAAAACTTTTCACAGCGCCATTTTAAGAACACTCTTTAAATGAAATTTAATTAACAACGACAAAAAGGACGACTCATTTGTCTGTTTCTCTAAATAAAGTGACAGATTTTTACAGACTTACAAGAATTCTTTTACGTGGAAAAGACGACGCTATTCTCACAGAATATACATTCGCCGATAAAGTAAACCTTTACTTTACCCTTCAAACAGGTAAATAACAAACGCGTTTCCCTCTGAATGCACTTAAAGTAGCAATTCAAAGTTTGACTCGAACGAAATTACAGAATCAATTACGCACTTTCAAACGGAAAGTATCCCTAACCATACACACATGAAATCTTGGCAGGACTCTAACCAACCACAGATAACATGAATCGTTAGTATAATAAGCGACGTTATTTTACCCTTCTCTCAAGCTTGAATATATTCTATTACTTTCTCGCAGTGAGTTTTAGAACGGGCTCATTGTCCCTATACTCAAAGTTTCAATTTCATAGACAATCCTCACTATACATAAACTCTATCTAACACACCTATATCCCTAACACGTGTTGTACGACCACAACACTTGTGATATACGACGATATCACAATTCTGAAACAGATCAAATGTACTGTGTGACTACACTCTCATCAGACTACTCTGTACCGGTACAACTAGGATTTTTCACACTGCAGGAAAAAACCTTTTAACTACACATAACAAGAGAACGAACTCAACATATGTTAAACATCGATCCTATGTAACTACTATGTAGCATGTTGGTTACCATAGCAACCATCAAATCTGCTACCAGGAAATTGATCCAGCGGCCTATAGGAAATATGTCATAAGCTACGCTACCCAACTTCACAATATTCACCATTAATCATAAATCAATTACAAGGCCCATAATCTAACATGACATATATTGACCAACTGAATCATGTGACCTAATTAACCTATTCACAAATTATATACATTTATATACAACCGCGGTAAATGAATTCATCATATTTTGCAAAACTCTACAAATTAATTAAGCCACTGTGGCGATAAGATTTTGCTAATGGTAACCTAAACTCATGAAATAACAAGACCAGCTTGAATTTCAAAGTAAGATTTTTATTAGCTATTTTTTTAATAAATGCATTAGAAATCTTTATTAAAGCATTTTTTATTAGAATCTTTGCAAATAGTTATGACAGTTTTATAAAATTTTTAAATATTATTCAAATAGAAAATATCAATTTGGCAATATGAAATCCTAAGTCCCTAACTACATTTGCTATATTAAAGAAATAAAGAGTAAAGTCTTTGGAAGACTCTTACGTGCACCAAGGAATGTTCATCTGCACGACACCCTTCATCAAAGGTCAGCAAGAAGCAAGATTCCTCTTCCACGGGGAAGAGTTTTTATACCTTTCTACACTAAGCTAATCTACGTAAAAGTATAATTTTCTGCTGAACTCAGAGTCCCATTGGCTTTCAAGTGACACCATCGTGTCATTCCAATTGTTTTTTAAAACATCAGTTTCGTCACTTTCTTAGAGTCCATTGTCTCTAGTTTTCGAACAACGAGGCTTCCTCCAGTTTGCAACATTAACCGAAAGAAAATCATTGCTTCCTCGGATATGAAATTGTCGCACACTCCTCTGCCGGCTCCTGGCCTTGGCCTTGCTTGACTGAGGAACAGTTAGCTCATCACAACAAATTGTTTCAGGCAGCAGGAATTTTTCCATCATGGACTCTCTTTTGCTCCAAGCAGAATTTTAACGAACACGAATGCACTAGGCCCAAAACCACTTTCCAAAAAAACACTATTATATAAACAAACACAAGAAAATAATTAATGCGAGAAATACAGTTTGTTCTGTTGCCACCCACCATAGTTAATGATCAACCCATTAGTCTAAATTACCTAGCTGAAGCACACAAATAAAGCAGCATTTATATCTACGATTCTTCATTTAATCCAACAGGATTCTTTATGCACCTGTAAAGAGTAAAATGACACCACATAGACAAGAAAGCAAAATAAGCACATGCCATTATTTAAAACAGCTGCTATTAGTCATGACATAACAATAGACAAAATTAATTTATTATTTTCCACCTAAATGAAAATGCAACATAATGCACGTTTATGAGCACACATGTTAATAACCCTCGTGTCTTTTGTGAATGCAACTTTTTAAAACTAGGTTGAATTAATATTCACGCAGTACAAATTGTTAGCATAATTAATTAAATTATGGAAGTGTGACTTCACAAGCTAAAATGAAAACATTTCTGAATCTCGCTCCATCAGTGGCTGCAATAACCTCCAGGCTATTTCTTTTGAGGGCCCACATCCAACTCAGAAACTTCGCCATTGCTATTGCTACATCTTCGTGTGCATCTGTTTTCAGGATACGCAGCGCTGTTTGGCATGATCTTGTGCAGAGGTTTAAACAGATGCACTTGAGCCATTTATGTCGAGGACCCTTGTATGCTGGGCATACAAACAATATATAGGCAATGGACTCTTCCGTCGTTAAACACGTAGGGCATTTGGTATCTAGTGCATTATGCCATTTTCACGTGAATGTTTTTATAGGGAGGGTACCAACTCTAAATTGATGATATAGTTTCCTGTCACATGGTCTAGCAATAAAATCCCAATATGCTTCAGGCCTAAATTCATACTTGTGTTCCAGGAAAATGCCTGTCAAGGAGGTACTGCTCATCAGTGACATGGACTTAAGGTTGACCGTGTCCCTATATAATGCTTTATAATCATTTTTCGATGGGAACAGGTTAACTACTGGGTCCTCCCACAAATAGCTGAGCGCCATATCAGCCAGTGAGCACTTGAGATTTTGCAGCCACTTAATTTTGGATGACGTATCTGCTTCTCTAATATGCTTCACTGCGTTTGCATATGGTAGTAACTCCGCGGTTGTCCATAGTCGTCTCCAGTAGGCTAAGGGTCTAAAACCTGCAGCCTCCTCAAATGAATTACATCCCAAGTCTAGGAGTAGTGGTTTCAGGGGGGGTCGATTGAGGAAGACCAGTTAGAGATCTCAGAAACTTATTTTGGGCTAGGACTAAGGGAGAAAGATTTTCAAAGCCCCAGAGCTCTGCACCATAAATTATTGATGCCCTGATTTTCCCTCTATAGATCGTTAAAGCAGGCCCTACTGGTTTGGTATGGGAAAGTCGATGCTCTTTCAGTGGGGCTCCTGCTAATTGATTATGCCTGAGAACCAGCAGATCTATCTGGGGTTTCCAGTTCAACCTCTTATCCATAGTTACACCCAAATATGTGAAGGTGTCAGTTTGTTCCAAGGTAGCCTTATTCATAGTCACTCTGCCTTTCACTATTTTGTGTTTATGTAACACCATGAACTTTGTCTTATCGATATTTACTACTAGCGCATGGTCGTTGCAGAAAATGGTAAATCTGTCAATGGCGCGTTGCAGACCTGATTGAGTTTTGGACAGAATTAAAGTATATGCAAACATTAATAGTGGTACCTTCGAACCAGCAAGAACGGGTGCATCGGTTGGGTAGGCAGTATAGTATGTAGCAACCTTGTTTATAAATAGAGAAAAAAGGGTAGGGGCCAAAACGCACCCTTGTCTGTCCCCCTTGTTTACTGGAAAGTGATCCGTAGGTTCGCCCTGATTGCCCCAACTTACCTGGGCATAGTTTGACTCATGCAGTTTAATAATCATAAGTAGGAGCGCAAGAGGCATCCCTGCTTCCTTTAATGTGTCCCATAGCTTATTACGGAGGACCAAACCGAACACTGATTTTAGGTCTATGAATGCTGCGTATAGAGTGCCCTCAGCTAGAACCCAGTACTCCAGTAGATCATCATAAACCTGAAGACTTGGTTGATAGTGCTACCATGGGGATGAAAACCAGCTTGAAAAGTGGATAGAATATAATGGTCATCTATCCATGTGTTAACTCTACTCAACACAAGCCTGGCCACAATTTTTTGTATTGTGTCAATTAGGCTTATTGGCCTATAGTTGCTTGGGCTGGTGCAGTCCCCTTTTTTTATATGGGTATTATTTCTGCACCACGCCAGGATTCGGGGATAGGAGCTCCGCTGGCCAGGGCATTGGATAATGTATGAATATATTTAAGCAAATTCATTCTATCATGTTTAAATATATTGGCCGGGATACAATCCGGGCCGGGGGCCCTACCAGTAGGAACGCATCCAGAACTCTTTCGATCTCCCCTATTCCAAAGGTTAGTATGTTGTTAGAGACTATTTCAGGGTAATGTATGTGGGTGCCTGATGTGGCAGCAAACTGGGCCTGGTACTGCAAGACCAATTGTTCTGGTGCCACATTATTGACAGGTTCAGGCCCTATATCTCCACTACCCCATTTAACTGTTTGCCAAAATTTCCACCATTTTTTCCCATTACTTGCGGGCAAAAAAACATTCCATCTTTTTTCATCAAAACTCTTCTTTGCGATGCGTTGCGCATTTTTGTATTCTGACCGTGCAATTTTGACCTCCTGTGGTACTCCTGACCTGATTGCTTGGGAGAGGGGCCTAGATGCTGCCCTACATGCCCCGTCATACCACTTTGTAGACTTTTGGGTTTCATGACTACTAGTTCTTTTATTCTTGGTAAAGAAGACTTTCAGCTTAGCAAAAAGGTTCTCATGTACCTTTGTGAGGACGGAGACAGAATCATCATGGGTGTCTAGGGTTGAGATGGTTGTTAGTGTATTTTCAACTGTTGTCTTTATCTGATCTACAATATTACCATCTTCTAATACTACTGCCCATTTTAGCCGGCGACATAATTACGTCTGCTGTCACTATTTCATTTTGCGCCACATGTAGTTCCAGACCCTTTGTCCCTAAAGTTAGCAATAGGGGATCATGATCACTCTCCATTCTTCGTGGGATCTTCATATCTTCGAGGCCATAAATCTAAATTGGTAAGAAAGTAGTCAATACGGCTACTTCTTATCCCATTGTTAAAGGTGTGATGGCTTTCGCTATCTGACATCGACCTCCCATTTACAGCCCTTAGACCCCTCTCCAGACATAAGCTTTTTAGCTGGAGCGCTGCCTCAGTCCATTCTTTAATTGGGGGCAGTGTTAGCAGGGATTATATGTAAATACCACCCTTAAAGAACCTACATTTGTAATTTCAAAACAGAATTCCAGCGAAAATGAACGATGACCATGTATAGTTCTACTTGGAACAACAAGAGAGTAATGGAGAAAAAGGAGACGCTCCTATTCCCCTGGGGTAATCATGCAAAAACAACAAAGGAGCGTCACAATTGTAGTGACTACAAGACAAAAGGTTAGTTTGTCAGCAAGTGAACTAGTACACAGTCTATGACAGTTACAAATGAAACCTAGTTAGGTTTTTTAGAAGGCCCTCACTCACCACTAGTTGGTGACATGCTTCATCATTGGGCCCCACCGGGAGTGGCCGAATGCCACCCCAGTGTGTTGCGATGCCAGAGTTACTGCGGAGCTGGTTCTTGTTCGTGAAAGTGAAGTGAAGGATTAAAATGTCACAATTAGGTCAAAAAAAGAATTTTATTAGTTTGCCAATTGGACAGAGTAAAAACAGTGAAGGTTAAAGGACCAGGATTATAAGTCCAAGATTACCCTTAAGTGTGGTGATCAGGTCAACATGTTTCAGCCTATGTGATGTAATTAATCAGGCATTCGTCAGGACCAATGTGTGAATGATTAGTGTTATGTAAGAACCACGGCGGTATGGGCGCGCTAAGGCCCACCCTAACCTGGGGTTACTTGTGTAAAAAATAAAAAATATTAAAAAGGTTTCTAAGATTCCAACGTGTTGGAGTGGAACTAAGTTTATTAGGGGGCGCTAAAGTTCAAAGCGCCATGGATCACGGGGGGGAGGGTGGATAGCGAAATGGCACACCGCCTCCTTAGCTAGGCACCGGTTATTGCACCTGCATACCCCTGCGCCGGACCCTGAAGGCGCTTTGAACTTTAGCGCCCCCTAATAAACTCGGTTCCACTCCAACACGTTGGAATCTTAGAAACCTTTTTATTATTTTTTATTTTTCACACAAGTAACCCCAGGTTAGGGTAGGCCTTAGCGCGCCCATACCGCAGGGTTCTTACATAACCCTAATCACTCACACATTGGTCCTGATGAATGCCTGATTAATTACATCACATAGGCTGAAACATGTTGACCTGATGACCACACTTAAGGGTAATCTTGGACTTATAATCCTGGTCCTTTATCCTTCACTGTTTTTACTCTGTCCAATTGGCAAACTAATAAAAGTATTTTTTGACCTAATTGTGACATTTTAATCCTTCACTTCACTTCACTTCACTTTCACTTTCACGAACAAGAACCAGCTACGCAGTAACTCTGGCGTCGCAGCACACTGGGGTGGCATTCGGCCACTCCCGGTGGGGCCCAATGATGAAGCATGTCACCAACTAGTGGGGAGTGAGGGCCTTCTAAAAAACCTAACAAGGTTTCATTTGTAACTGTCATAGACTGTGTACTAGTTCACTTGCTGACAAACTAACCTTTTGTCTTGTAGTCACTACAATTGTGACGCTTCTTTGTTGTTTTTGCATGTATAGTTCTAATCAGAACCTAATATAATTAGCAGCAGGTGCCAGATCACGAGGTGTAGTTAGTGCTGTCATGAGAATTTATGTAATTAGGCCTCTTCACTGTGACGAGGGAGGTATTTACATAAAGACCGCATTTTTCGATCCTCTAAGCACCAAATGAGCCTCGCGTCCAAAGAGCCACATGTCTTAACTTCACAGCCTTGGGTTTCAAACTGATTCTGATGCAGGTCCCCTCACCTGAGATTTCAATGGGAGAGGGGTGAAAAGGGAAATGTACAATTCAAATTAGACCACTGCAAATTAAATCATCAATATGGTGCCCAACTTTATCAGTTAAAGCTAGTTTTTGTATCTGCTCTTTTTAACAAGATAAGAGCGATGTGCTAGTTCCCAGAAACAAATATTTCTTTTTTTTTTTTTTTAAATATTTTTATTGTCACAGGATTCCATAAAAAACAAACATAATACATAAATACAGTTGCATTTTCAAGTATTTTTCGAAAACATAAATTTACATTGCTTGTAGTAAAGGGTTAGGGTAATGTGATGCAGAAGAGAAAGAAAGAAAAAGAAAAAGGAGGTAGAGCAAAAGTTAAATTATACAGCTTCTGGACGGCCCTAGTAATAAAAGAGCCATTTCACAAACACAGATAATGGTGGTTTGATTGTTTCTCACAAATATCTTCGTATATGTACACTAAGCCCCAATTTTTATACCTCAAAGAATTGCTTCCAGATTTTTTCCTTTCTAACTAAAGATTTTGGTCCTCTATATTTTGCGAGTGTAAGTTCCATGGTTCTGATTTCTATAACCAATGTTAGCCACTCAGCAACAGTTGGAGCGTTCTTAGATATCCAAGCTCTTGCTATAATTAATCTTGCACAAGCTAATAAGATTGTTATGAGATCTTGATTGGGACAGTGAGTCTCATAAATGTCAAGTAAAACCAATTGGGGGGATAAATCCGGTAACTTAATCTGACTGTCTTGAAGGTGTTTTATAATTCCCATCCAGTAGCTAGAGTATGCCGGGCAAGAGTAGAGCATATGTTCTATATCAGCAGCATATGTGTTACACTTCACACATTTTGTTTTTTCTGATGTTTGGTTCCCTTGAGCCCAAGCCGATATTCTCTCTGGAGTGTAATATAATTCTGAAATAGTCCTGTATGATTGCAGTCTTAAGTTAGAGGAATGAACAACATCATTTATATGAGTTAAGGCTTTACTGATCTGTTCTGAGTTTATGTCCCGATTTAGCCGGCGAGACCATTTAGTAGCTATATTGGTAGTATTTTCAATTTTATCCTTGGTTAAAAGTTGATATCCCAACTTTATAAGTGATTTAATTTTATCGGAATATATACACTCTATAATTTCAGACTGAGTAATTAATGTTAATTTCATTTTATTGAAAAAGAAGTCTCTCAGTTGGCGATATCGATAGTGCATATCGTTTGTCACACCATATAATATTTTCAAGGTGTCGAAATCTAACATACCATTATTTCCAAATATGTCGCCTAGTGTATTAAGACCACAATTAATCCAACGATACCCAGTCCCATCCGAGAAAATTCCAGGAAGACCCGGGTTGTCCCATAGTCTGAGTTCCGAATGATAAAATGAAATCTGACTGATGTACATAATCTTCTTCCAAATATTTATAACATGCTTAGCAGTCTTAAATTTCACCCGTTTATGGTAATTAGGGTCATGTATGCGAAGCAAAAATTGGTTTGAGTCAGTACCTAGCAAGTATTGATAAAAGAATATGCAAGACTCTTTCTTTAATAAGCTCCGAATTCGAAAGAAAAAGGTTGCCAAAAAATATAATTTAAAATCCGGAAAAACAAGTCCCCCTTTTGAGATTGATAGTTTCAAAAATTTTATAGCCCTGCGTACCTTTTTGTATCCCTAGATAAAGCTGCAACAAACAGAATCTAGTTTTAAAAAAAAAGATTGATTCGGTTGTAGTGGAATGGCTCTAAACAAATAGAGTAGCTTAGGGAGTATTTTCATTTTAATCAAATTTACCCGGCCTATTAGACTAAGAGGGATTTTGTGCCATTTTTTAAGAGTTGTGGAGGTTTCTTTTAGAAAATTATCATAGTTTGTTTCCAATATTTTCCCTACTTTAGCCAATAACTTGATACCTAAATAAGTAGCTTCTCTGCAAGTGTCATAGATATGTATATCAGGAGTGTAGTTAGCTATAATTTGAGTTTTACTCACGTTCAATTTGTAACCTGAGATTTGGCCATATTTTTGTGCCTCGTTAATAATTTCTGGCATAGCTCTGTTAAAGTCGCTCGTATAAATAGCTATGTCATCAGCATAAGCCGTTAATTTCAAAACAGTTCCTCCATGACTCACTGGGATAATGTTTACTTGGTCATTTAAAGCATTTAAAAAAGGTTCTAAGGATAGGGCAAAAAGTAAGGGGGAAAGAGGGCAGCCCTGTCTCGTACCTCTTAGTATTTTAAAATTTGCTGATTCTTTATCTCCATAACTAATCAAAGCTAATGGTTCGTCATAGAGGGACATAACCCAATCCAAATAATAACCGGAAAGCCCCAATTTCCTTAAAACTTCCCACAGATAATCCCACCCCACTCGGTCAAAAGCCTTTTCTGCGTCTAACAGAATCATACCGAGTGGGGTGTGTGTACCTTCAGCAACATCAAAGGCGATTATTGAAGTGTTAACGTGTGTCGTGGTATCCCTTCCCATAACAAAGCCGTGCTGTTGTAAGTTAACAATAGAAGGCATACTAGGGGCCAGCCGATTTGCCAGTATCTTAGAAAAGATTTTAGCATCAGTGTTAAGTAAAGAAATCGGTCGATAAGACCCACATTCTTTTTCTGGTTTCCCTTTTTTCAAAAAAAATATTATTTTCGCTATTTTCCATGAAGGAGGTGCCTTTTTGGATAAGCGGATTGAGTTTATCACTTTCTCTAAAAGAGGTAGTAATTCTTGTGCACAAAGTTTGTAAAGTTCACCTGGTAGGCAGTCTTCTCCGACCGCTTTCCCTGATGGTAGGTTATCTATGGCCCGTTTTATTTCGTCTAGTGTTATTACAGAATTGAGTTGTTCAATTGTTTCTACACTGAGTGTTTGAGATGCAGTTATGTATTTTTCTAAATATTGTGTTATGGCTGATTTTGCAGGTAATGTCTCTGGAGTGTACAATTGTTGGTAAAATTTAACAAACTGGTTTAATATTTGATCCGTTCTATCGTATGTGTTTAAGTCGTTCCCTACTATTTCTTTGATTTTTGTTTTAGCTTTCCTATCCGCGGTTTTAAAGGCCAGTAATTTCCCAATGCGATCGCCGCCCTCATATTGTCTGAATTTATATTTTTGTAGTTGTGAAGTGTATCTTTCTCTTAGTGTTTTTAATAAGCCTGCTTGTGATTTCGCCAGCTTTAGCCTAATACTCTCAGTGTTATTCTTTGCATATTTCGTTGCCTCTGCCAAGGCTATTTCCAGATTACGAATCTCATCTATTATTTGTTTCTTCTCATGGCGAATCTCAGCGTTTTGCCTAAATATATATTGTTGGGCGAAGCCTCTGATACTGCATTTACATGAATCCCATACCATGTTGATATCAGCAGTATTAATATTAATTGAAATAAACTCCTGAATATGTTGCTTGAGTAAAGTTGAAAATCTTGTATCTGTCAATAGATGTCTCGGGAAAGTGAATTTTCGAGTTTCTTTAATTTGGTCGGGAAACATAACCTCAAGTAATAGTGGGTTGTGATCAGAGGTAATTTTAGGGCAGATATTAATCAAGCAATTATCTAAAATTTGTTCTGAGGCCCAAATCATGTCAATTCTTGAGCAAGATCTATGCGGTACAGAATAATATGTATACCCTGCCTGAAGAGGATATTTTGATCTCCATATGTCTCGGACATTGTTCAATCTGGCTAATTCCAAGATAGCAGTTCTAACTTTATTCATTCTTTTGTGTTTACTTTGCCCGGTGGAATCAATTTTATAATTGATAGTACAATTAAAGTCCCCAGCTATTACTAGTTCTCCTTCCCAATCCAATAAGTATAAACTTAGTTCTTCATAAACTCTAGGGTCATCAATATTTGGACCATATATTGCACATAGTACTATCTTAAAATTATCACATTGCATCTGTGCAATTGCCCACCTCCCACGAACATCTGAAGCAGTTTTTATTGTTACGAATCTGGCACCTCGTTGTATTAAAATAGCTACCCCTCTTATGGTCTCATCTAAAGTAGAGCATACCACCAAATTATAATTCAAATGTGAAAGCAGCTTACGGTCTTGATATTTAATATGTGTCTCTGATAGCAGAACTATATGCGGATTGTACATCTTAATCTCCTCCTTTACTAAGTTTCTCTTATTTTTACTGTTCAGTCCGTCCACATTCCAACTTAGTATTCTTAATTTAGACATGTTACTATCCTGTTGGTTATCCAGTACAAATTTCTCCCAACTACCTTTTCCCTTTTCATATAGATTCCATTTTTTTTACTGAATTTAAAGAAACAATCGAATCCTGTGATCCATTTTTTACACACGTTTTTTCCCCCCCCCCACCCCTGACCAAGACGGTCAGACCCTCCCCTGCAAGGACCCCAGCATTGCCCTCGCACCCACCCGTCCCTTAGGGGGGAGCACCCCTCTATCTAGTGCTGCCGCTGAAAAGGCAGCGGAGAGAGAAAGCTAACATGATAAACTGCTCATGCTCATGCCACAATCACATTACTCCTTGTTTGCTCGTTCGTTTTATCTACAACAGTTTAGCCAAGATGCTATTTAATTTTCATTCTGTTTTTCTCTTTCATTATCCCTAGAATATTTTTCCAGAGCTTGTTCAGCATCTTCTACATCTGTAAAAAAAAACACCTTGCCATTTCGTATAACCTTAAGGCGAGCAGGTTCTTGGAGATAGGCCATGCAACCCAAATTTTTGAAAGGATCTATCAGCTTCCTAAGCTCCCAACGTTTGTCCATGGTGCCCTTACTAAGATCCGATTTCACAAAAAACGTTAAATTATCAACAGACACGGGATTGTTCGGTCTTGCTTTCAATGATACAGCTTGCCGCAAAAGAAAATTACCAAAATAAATCAGAAACGGTCTAGGGAATTTACTATTAGTGTTTTTTTGTATCAGAGGCAGTCTATGGACTCTCTGCAACTGTGAGTCCCAATCCCAGTCCGCAAGATCAGAAAAGGATCTCTGTAAAAGTTTCACCACAAATGTCCTAGGGTCGGACCCCTCCATTCCTTCCGGTATACCAAATAGGCGAAGGTTTTGCCTTCGAGCGCGATTTTCCAAATCCTCCACCTTGGCCTCAAGCTTAGTAACTCTTAGAGTATTTTGTTTTGCAGTTGCTGAGGTCTTATTAACATCTCCTTCTACTTCTACAATCCGTTGTTTAATATCCTCGATCTCTTTAGTCGCGCCTCCCAGGCCTTGGCAGATGGTACTCATTGTTTCTTGCATCTTGGTGTTGTCTTCTCTGAGTTGCAGATACTGTTGTTGAATCTCCGCTCTTTGCTCTAGGAGAGTCTGCATTATTGATTCCATGAACATCCTTGTAGGATCTGGAGTCTCATGGGTATTCGGAAGACTAGAAAGAATGGAAGGGTTAATGGAGTTAATGGAGTCATGAGATTCCTGTGGTACCATTGATTGAAGACATATTTCAGATAGCACTCCAGAGCCTGTTGGTGTATCTTGGGTCTTACTAAGAGAATCGTCTGATCTCACCTCTATGTCTTTTTCTCCATTACTATTGGCAGTATTCTCGATAACGTTTTCAGTAATCGGTATCTGCGTTTTTTTCAGTTTAGATATTATAGTCTGACTTTCCTCATTTAGTTGAACTGAACTGATGATAACATGATCAGGATCTTGGTCACTTAGTTCGAGTGTCTCAATATTATGTTCGGCGGGAGTTGAAACGGTGTTGTCAGTTAGAGTAGGCGGGGGAGTTTTACCTGTTGTGAGTACCCCAGATGCAAGCACTGAGTCGGTCATAGCTGAGATGGAATGTAGCGGGGACTCTTGGTTAATAGAGGCATCGTCTTGAGTATGTTCGCTAGTAATGTCTGCAAATTTGTTTTTGCCAGCCCTCTGAGTATTGAGGACCTCGTCTAGGCTGGCGCCTGACAATCTTAGAGCCATACTCTTGACTCCCCCCTTCGCCTCAATCCATCTTCTCAGGGGGCTATCGTCAATTAGGCGGCTTTTCTTATTACCAAGGGCTTCCTTGTTGACTGTCTTAAGTACAGCATTTTTTTGTTTAGTTTTGACTTTCATCTTAATTTTCTTGATGGTGGTTTTTATAATTGCTGGGTTCTTAAGTGCTCCTTCCACTCCCTCATCTTCTGTCAACTCCTCGTACTCTAGATTCGAGTCATCATCAGCTACAGCCGTGCAATCCAACATTGTACTCTCGCCGTTTCCTTTCTCCCTGATTTCAGTTATTTCGACTGGGTCATTATAAGTATTATCGGTAGCGGAGATAGACTGCACCACCCTGTTTTTAGGATTATCATGGGATTGCACTTTAGTTTTTACTTTCTCAGAATCTTCTACCATTTCTGTTATTTGCAGGGTTAAGCTTCCAATGTTAGAGGTATTCGCTCTGCTTGCTACCTGTGTCTTCGAAACAGCTTCTGACATATCTACACATGAGACATTAACAGTGGCAGAAAGCTCTTTATCAATTTCTGTATCCGTATCCGAGTTTACCACCATCGTTGAATTAGATCTATTATTTTCTAATTCTTCATCTTCTTTCTCAGTGTTATTCAGTTTTTGTTTTGGAGTTTGGAGCGCCGTTACACGCACTAAGTTCGGCTCAAGTTCAGCCCTAACAAAAGTGCCTGCCCCTTCCCCTTGTATCTTCTCCTCGGTCTCATTAGCCAGTTTACCGTTTTTCTCTTTTACTTTCGACCCCCCGCATTTGTCCACACCGTTGTTTTCCTGAGCGAGCTGTGTCTCTTTACTGCTGCTAGGCCCCCCCACAACCGCTGTCCCAACAATCCCTGTAATTGCAGCCATTTTACTTGCGTTTGGTTGTCTGCCTGCTGGGGCTGGGGCTGGGGCGGTCTTCTTGCTCCGTGTGGTCCTCTGCCGTCCGGACATCGATTTCCCTGATGCCTCCGCCTCCACTCGCTGTGGCTGCCGCTGTGTACCTGTGGTGATTGTTTCCTGAAACAGGTGCGCAATCTGCGGAGGTGAACCAGCTCCGCCTCTCCCTCTCCCTCTGCCTCCCGGCGTGCTGACCGGTCGAGCTGCCGCGTAGAACCAAACACGGGAGGTACGGGAGGTGTTATTGCCTAACTGAAGAAGTGCCCTTAACATCGAGCTTCTTCTTTGTTCTTCCCAGCCGGAGGATTAAACGCGCGTAATCCCTTGTTATTGTGCTTATCTCAGTTTCTCCGCTTCTCTGCTTCTCTGCTGCCGTATATCTGTGGCTTTTCTCCGATCACCCCAATCTCACTGCTCGCTGCTCGAAACAGAATCTCGGCGAGCAGAGCAGAATCATGTAGCGTCCTCACTCGGCGGTGTCAGCCCGCCATCTTGACTCCTCCCCAAGTCGTCCGTCCAGAAACAAATATTTCATATTGGCGCATGTCACGAATGCACCTCAGGGTTAATTTTCAATACAGCTGTTTCATAATTTCACAGTGAATAATTGTGCCCAATTTGTGCCACAAAATCAATTCAATGAGCTCATGGTTTTTATGTCAACTCATTTGCGGGAGGTGACAACTGTGTTGTACTGTGTCTTTCTTTTCCCTTTTCATTCTTTCTGTGTAAAAAGCTCGAAGTATGTAAATTACTTCTGCTCGCGGGTTCCTGGATTTTTTTACAATGTTCATAATTGCTTGCAAAGCGTAGGAACTTGACTTCAATGCTTCCCAGGGCAGTGGGCCTATTTTACAGTAATGAATAACTTCAAAGATTTAATAAGCAGCATAATGAGCTAAAATGTCCCCTTGTAGAGAGCCCACACTTTTTTCATCCCACTAAAAGACCTTTCTGCACAGATTTCTATAGGACTGTTTGCAGCCAGCAGCTGTGAGTGCTTCCTGAAGCCTGACTAGAGCATTTTCTTACAAAGTTGATGCCAAATGCAGTACAAGACAATAGGCAAGCACGCACTTTAAAGGGCTGAAGTGGTTGCACTGTTCAATTTGCATATAACAGTAAGTGGTGAACACATTCATGTAGTAAAACATGGAGCGGTTTTTAATGTGTTTAATATTTCAAGAATATACACTCCTGCAGCTTTATAAGCCTTGCTTACTCACTCAATTCATTTGCTTTAAAATGGACCATTTGCCAATATTTTTCAATTTTTTCTTGGGAGGAAGGCCCAACCTGGATAAAACGTTTTTCCATTAAGCTTGCTCGCTTCGATTGCTACATAAGTCATGTCCAAATTTTACGCCTCACCACTTTCAAATGTCACCAGCCGCCACTGTATGTTTAATTTAACTATGTTTAATTAATTGTATTTAATACAAATGTGTTTTACACTTTTGAAACAATTATTTTATTACTTATTGTTTTCATGAATTTTTGTATGTACTGGTGTTTGGTTACTATTTTTTTTTAATGTTTTTATAATTGTGGACACTTTGGTCCTGATGAAAGCCTGGACACTACCAGATAGGTTGAAACATGTCGACCAACCTTAACATGTTAGCAGTCTAATTCACACTGCTTTGCACTGCTTTTTAATCCTGCCAGTTTGGACAAGCCAATAAAAAGTTTTTGTCCCTACCAGGTAGTTTTAGAATCACATTTATCTTTCCAATCACATCCAGCGCTGCACCCTCACAAACGCCTAGCCCTCACATATGGGATCTTAGCATTCTTAACATCTTAGGACATTCAATAAAAACATCCCAGAGCTCCTACCTCACAGTGAGGTAGTTGTAGCCCTCAGTGGGACTAGGTTTTCCCACTGGGAGGAGAAGCCCATATGATAAAGCATGCCACCTATGGTGGGTGAGGGAATTCTTCCTGAAAGGGATTGCTCCCCAGAGGGGCTTTACTGAGAGACACATTTTCACCTCACTCCATGATAGACCCGAGAAGTATTGTGTTATGATTATTGCTTTGGGGAATCACTTTTCACAGGTCTCTAAATTGTTTCCCTTGGACCCTCTCCTCACCCTTTCTGTACTTTTAATAATTATATAGTCTGATTTTAATTTTCTATGGACTTTACTAAGACTACATGTTTATATTGTATATACTATGTTACTAATTAGTGATATTCCTATTATGTTTTGAAATTTAGTTATTAAATATGTATCTATCTGTATGTAGAATTTAAATGTAAAATTATTTTATTTCATTTTTAAGGTTACATGTATTTGTATGAACATACATTTTTAAAGGTATTAGATTAATGTTATTTTTAATAGAAAATACATATTTTAATAAATGCAATACTTGAAAAAATATAAAACTTTTTGATAGTTATTGTAATGTTAAATACATTTATATGTATACGTATTTACCTATGTAATGTTGATTATTTTGATCCATAATATTTTTGTAATCAGTATTCTTGTACTTTAAGTTACAAGTAAGAAAAATCAATATTTTTTACATCAATATTTTTTCTGCAATATTTTAGTGTTGCGATATTTTTGTGGTCATATTCCATCCTAGAAGCATAAGAATCAGGTGGAAAGTTAAAGAGAGGTCTATCACATTGAAACAGATGGCTTCCCACACAAAGCCAAGTATTTCATTAATTCTAGGAGGATTATGCCTAGCTACATGCATGAATTTAGATGTCTTAGAGCATAGGTACTCACAAACATTCTGTACGGGACCAAAATGACAGTGTGGTTGGTGGCTGAGGGCCGCACCGGTAGGGATGGGGTCAGTGGAGGCGTGTGAGGCTAGATAAATATATAATTTTGCTTTCAGATACGTTTATCCTGGTGCTCTAAATAGATCATTACCAAGCTTGTCAGCAACTGGCAAAACTGACAGAGGAGAGCAGAATGTTCTATAGGAAAAAACTAACAGCGAGGAAGGGGGAAAGCAGGGAAGAACAAAAGAAGGAGGTACGCCGAAAGAAAAGGAAGAGCAACACTCTTATTAATTTTTATTGAAAACATTTTAAAAGTTATGTACACCAATGCTTCAGTAAGAATGAAAGATGGAATAATACAACAGCTGAGAACAAAAAAGATATGAGAAGCTGGAGTATATGGGATTTAGAACAATTAAGCAAAGATCTATCTGTGAAAAAACAAATAATCCAATACGGTTGAATGCAGCCCTGTACCCGACCAGAAACTGAAATACCATTTCACGCAAATTACTATTTTGAATTGATCTGTGATCAATATCTTTTTAAAGATGATGTCAGTAGGAGTCAGGTAGTTTGTTTGAAGTTTTTATACAATGTAGTGTCTGATGTCGATGCAGAGTTTAAGGGACAACTTCTGCAGCCAATTTCAGAACTTGTGACACATTTATTACCCCAGGTCCCTCCTGTCCTCGTCCCATTCATTACAAAATGGGGATAACTATTTCCCGATAGAAAAAAGGAGCAGAGAAATGCTGGGGATCCTAACCCTGCCCCTCCCACTGGGAGTACATAAGCAGTACATACCCAGCATTCCACCTGTTCTTTTTTCTGTCTGTCAACAGAAGTGGGACTAGGTGCTGGTGCTGCTCCTGCTGGGCTTGAGCGGCTTTCTCCCTTGAAACTCCCTGTTCAGCTGCCTGGCTGTTCGGTCGGGGTGTCTGCTGTCCTGCCTCCCGGCATGCCAGGCTTGCTGGGAGGCTGGGATCTTCACACCCAGCTCTTGTGTGCCGGCGCCCTAAGTGGCTGGTGCGCCGGCCTCTGGGTCTCTTCCGGGTCGAGGGGCACACCTTCCTGGGTCCTGGCCGGGTGGAAGATGCGCCGTGGTTGCTTCCCTGGATGTCCACAGGCCCTGGCGTGGTTCCTGAAGGTGCGCCTTGGGCTGGATGGGGGGGCCTTGTTCGTGTCTCCTGCCCGACTGGGTTTTGTCTCCGATCGCTCCTGGTCTACCGGCTTGTGGCTAGTTCGGCTTTGCCACCGGCGGGACTCCCTGCCTGTGGCTTCGCCTGGTTCAGGCTGTGTTGTGGCCTGGGGGGGTGTCCACCTGGGTTTACCGGGGGCTGTGTTCTCTGTGTTGCCCGGGCGCTTGCTTGCGGCATTCCTGGGCTGTCTGGTGGGGCTGTGTTTGCAGATGACTGTGCTGTGGTGTTTGTGCCATCCCTGGGATGTGTTTTGCCTGCCGTTTCCCCGCCCCTTTTCCCGGTGTTGGTGTCCTCGCTTGTGTTCTCTCTGCCTATTGGGTGGTTGGTCCCTCTGCTGTCCGGTCTCAGTTCTTTCTGTTGTGGGGTGTTCCTGCCATTTGTGGCCTTGTGGTTCGGGCTGGGCTTTCTTTGCCTGTCCTCCCACTCCTGTCTTCCCTACGTGCCCCCTTTTTTTTTGCTCACAGTGTGGGTGTCTGTCAGTCGGCGTGTGCATGCCACCCCCCCCTGTTGGGGTGTGGTCCCATGGTGTTTGTCTTGCCGCTTTGGGGGCCTGCCCGCCTTGCTGCTGGTTGTCTGGAGTCTGAGTCTGAGGTTCGGGTGGGGTATTGTGCCTCTGGCTTCTTTGCTCCCTCCGGTTCCCGGGCTGTTGTCTCTCGGTCGGCGGCCTCTGTCTTGTTGTCGTCCGGATTGCTGCATGGTCTGGAGGTTCTGTGCTGGTGGTCCTTGTCGCCCTTCCTGCCCTTTTGCTTTGACCTGTGCTCTGCATGGGCTCCTCCTGGGTGCGGGTTGGGTCCCCTGGTCCTCCTGCCCGGGTGGGTTGCTTGGCTTTGGCCTTAACTTCCTGGTTGTTGTTTTTTTCAGGTTGTGGCTTGTTTCTTGCCCTCTGCACTAGAGTTTTGTTTCCCTCTGCTCATGCCTGCCCTTGGTACATGCTGGGCCATGGAGATTGTGTGCCTGTGCAGTCTATTTGGCTTCTGCCCAAGCTTTTGTTGCCCCTCTGGCTTGGCTGGTTTGGGGGTTCATTTTCCCTCCCCGTGGTATTGGGTGTTTCGGGGTTGTGGCCGCTGGCCCTGTCCCTCCCCTTCCGCTCCTGTGCGTGTTCCGGGTGGTTGGTCCCCGGCCTGTCTGTTGTTGGTCTGTCTGACTGCCTGGTTTATTTGGGGGCGTCTCAGGCTTGTACTTCTGCCGTTTCTGTTTGCCCTGGTCTTTGTGTCCTTGGATGTTGGCCACGCCTGCCCCTGCTGCTCTGGCGTTTTCATGTCGGGCCTGGTTCCGTTGGTGGCCTTGTTCCATGTGGGGTGTTTGGTTTCCTGGGATTCTGGTCTCTGGCTCTTCTCCTGTCCTTTTCGGTTTGGTTGGGGCCTGGCTGTCTGGTCCTCCTGGTTGGTCTTTCACAGAGGCTGGTTCTGTTGGGTTCTCGGGCCTGCTCCCTTCTGGCTCTATGGGCCTCATGGAGCAGCTTTCCGGGGGTTGTGTTCCTGTTTCCGGGGCTCTCTTCTGTGTGCCTTGGCCTTTGCTGGCTCTTGGCCTGTTCCAGGGATCTTGCTTTGGCTCCTCTTTCCGGGCTGGGAGCTTGGTGGTTGTTGTGTGGTGGCTCTGGTGATTGGTGGTGGCCGTTATTTCCGAGGGCCTGGTCTTCCTCTGTAGGGTTTCGGAGGCTTTGCCCTCTGGGCTCTCTGGGGTCCGGGTCATTCTGGTTGGGTGGGGCTGGTGCCTGGCCGGTGATTCCCTCCTTCCTGGTTTGGTCTGGGTGGTCCTGCCCTAGGTTGGTCCTTTAGGTTTGTACCTGTGCCCTGTGGCTGGCCCAGACCTCTTTCCTTTTTGCATTCTTGGGTGTGGCTGTCTGGGGATGTTGGTGTTTGTCCCCTGGTTGGCTTTATTTGCCCTTCGTGCCTGGTTGCGTCAGGGGCTGTGGGCCTTTCTTCCCGTCATCTTTTTGGGTCTGCTTGTATGCTGCTGCCGGGTCCTCTGTGCCTTCCTGGTAATGCTGGGCTTGTCGGCCTTTTTCTCCAGTGGGCTCCCTTGGCCATGTCCTGTTGGAGCCCCGTCTTTTCTGGCCCCCTGCAATCTAGGGTATTGGTTGCATTGGTGCCTGTTTTTCTTCTGGGGCTGTGCCTTTGGGGTCTCTTCGGGGTGCCTCATTTTTGGCTACCTTTTGGCCTGGTCGCCTTTTGGCGTGCTCTCCTCCGCCTGATGGGTTGGGTTTTCCCTTTGGTTGGCCTGGATGCTCTGTTTCCAGTTTTTGTTCTGGCCTGCCTCCTTGTTGTAGCTCTTGCCTTCAGTTTTCATTGGTCCCGGTTTCCGGTCCTCTGTTGTTTCCCTGCTGGCCTGTCAGCATGCCTTTAAATACAGGCATCCAGAGTTCCATCCTGAAGCCCAATGGAGGGCTATAAACTTTGTCCCACATCGAGGTGCAGCAACCAAACCCACTGGAGGGTCGTGAAATTCAATTAAATGTGACTATATCTCCCAGAGTGCTTTGAAAATAAAAGACGTTTTTCCTAGCTTGGAAGCACACCTGAAGCCAAGTAATTTGCATAAAACTCGAGTGGGAGAATGCAGTTGAAAAGAAGAGGCTGCTGACACGGGCCTCTGATGAGAATCAAAAGAGATTCAAAACGCGTAAGGCCAGGGACGCTTTCTGTGGGGATGCCAAGCTGGATGCCTTTCTGAAATAAAGTATGTTACTTACCAGCAACGGAGTGCAGTCTTGAATCTGGACAATCATGTCGTGTGAATATAATCGTGGTGATTCCAGGCCGCGTGAGACAACGCACCATCCTCAAATCAAAGGACTCAGGGGGTGGAAAATTCCACTTCTGTCCGGGCGCAGTTGGTCTTTTAAATACAGGCATCCAGAGTTCCATCCTGAAGCCCAATGGAGGGCTATAAACGTTGTCCCACATCGATGTGCAGCAACCAAACTGACTGGAGGGTCGTGAAATTCAATTAAATGTAACTACATCTCCCAGAGTGCTTTGAAAATAAAGGACGTTTTTCCTAGCTTGGAGGCACACCTGAAGCCAACTAATTTGCATAAAACTCGAGCGGGAGAATGCAGTTGAAAAGAAGAGGCTGCTGACATGGGCCTCTGATGAAAAACAAAAGAGATTCGAAACGCGTAAGGCCAGGGACGCTTTCTGTGGGGATGCCAAGCTGGATGCCTTTCTGAAATAAATATGTTACTTACCAGCTACGGAGTGCGGTCTTGAATCTGGGCAATCCTGTTGTGTGAATATATATGTATATACATGTATATATATGTGTATATATATATTGGCCACACTATTTAACTAACATTTGTTTATTGTATAGTTCTTGTGTGATCAGGCATTTATGCTGAAATATTATTGTACCTTGTTTCCACAATGAATTATCGTGGTGTACCATTAAGTACTTTTTTTATGTTTATCATGGGACCATGTGATTCACTTGAGAGGTGGAGCATCACTTTAAAAAATAAGTATATAATTAGTCAGCTGACCGGTTGTACGGTGTGTGAACAAGAGCACTTGTTACTCGAAACGCGTCGCCCGTTGAGAGGTCAACAATAAATCTACCTTGACGACATCCTGGGGTCCATGTCTTCATTTCGCCGTTCATATATATATATATATATATATATATATATATTACCTACTGGCGGTCGCCAGTAGGTATATATAGTTAGGATTTTTTCTCTATGGGATTTTTGAAAATTCTATGTCTAATAACTTTGGCGTTTGTGGACGGAATTGGCTGAAATTTTCAGGAAAATTGCACATTTTGTTTCTGAGCAGCCCTTGAAAATTTGGGGGGGGGTTCGTCAAGGGGGGGCCGAGAAAAAAGGGGGGTCCCAAAACGTGTTTTTAACATTGAGTTTTCCATAGGGCGGTTGGCCTCACTTTTAGCCCGAACGGCTGAATGGATTTGCACGAAACTTGGCAAAATTGTAGGGACTGGTAGCCCGATGTGCCTTTTGTAGGTCTCAATATATGTGCTCCAGTGGATTTTGAGAAATTAACGTTTAAAAAAAGATATATATCTGTAACAGCGGACCGGGCAGCGTCCCAGGACGCGTACTTTTCGCGCAACGGAGCTTTGTGAAGCGAAGCTGATTGGTTCTCCGGCGTCTGTCAACATTCCAAACAGTCCGTAGCGGCCGCCATCTTGTCTCTCGGTAGGATCGAGAGACAAGAGGAGGCCAAAACAAAGGGGGAAATAACCATAAGGGGGCATAGTAGATCCTCGCTGACCCCCTAGGTTTGATGTGGAGGTTTTAAAAGGGCCCCGCGGGGCAAAATAAAATAATAATAATAATAATCGAACGGCTGAATGGATTTGCACGAAACTTGGCAAAATATTAGGGACTGGTAGCCCGATGTGCCTTTGCTAGGTCTCAATATATGTGCTCCAGTGGATTTTGAGAAATTAACGTTCAAAAAAAGATATATATCTGTAACAGCGCTCCGCTTCGCGTACTTTTCGCGTTACGGAGCTTTGCGAAGCTGATTGGTTCTCCGGCGTCTGTCAACATTCCAAACAGTCCGTAGCGGCCGCCATCTTGTCTCTCGGTAGGATTGAGAGACAAGAGGAGGCCAAAGCGAAGGGGGAAATGACCATAAGGGGGCATAGTAGATCCTTCCTGACCTGTTAGGTTTGATGTACCATTTTGCCAAGTTTGGTGTAATTCCGTTTAGCCATTCAGGCTGTAGACGTATGTAAATGTCCTATGGAAAATTGCATGGGGAAAACACATTTGAAAGTGTTGAAATTTAGAACCAATTAAAATGTTACTTTGGTTTTGTATTTGTGTGTGATGAAAGTTAATTGGTTATGTATATATCTCAAATGAGAGGAAACCACAGCCATTTTGTGATACTACTGTCTGAGGTACATTTGTGAGGAATTTTTGGTGGTGAATTTCTGGTGTTTGATTTACACAGTACTAACACTTCTCCTACTTTTAAAAAGGTGAGTTGTTAATTTGTAAGGGGAACTATGTTGTACACTTGAAGATAATTTGAAAAATGTTTTCTGTTATTTATTTGCAGTCCTTCTGTTATACTAAATACTTGATAAAGTTAGTTTTATATTATGTATTACTAAAAACGCTAAATGAAAGTGATTATTTTTTTTCTGCAATTTACAGCAAGCAATTTCAAAATAAAATGGCTCACAATGAAGAGACCGTGGCAATTTCTTTTGAATTGTCCACTACATTGATTGAAATTGAGAGCACTAATAATGAAATATTGTCACAAGGAGGAGATGACTTGAATGATTCCACTACATTGATTGAAATTGACAGCACCAATAATGAAATATTGTCACAAGGAGATGACTTGAATGATTCCACTACATTGATTGAAATTGAGAGCACCAATAATGAAATATTGTCACAAGGAGGAGATGACTTGTATGATTCCATTAGATTGATTGAAATGGACAGCACCAATAATGAAATATTGTCACAAGGAGGAGATGACTTGAATGATTCCACTACATTGATTGAAATTGAGAGCACCAATAATGAAATATTGTCACGAGGAGATGACTTGAATGATTCCACTACATTGATTGAAATTGACAGCACCAATAATGAAATATTGTCACAAGGAGGAGATGACTTGAATGATTTTTTTGATCAATCTCTTGATGGCGAATTTATCGAATGTTTGGAGATGATAGAGTTAGAAGAATCATCATTGCAGACTTTTCATGAGGACATTGGTGATGAGGACATGTTACTAGTTCTTTCAAATTTAGAAAATTCTGAAGAATAAATTTATATTTAGAAATCAAAAATTGTTTGAGACATTATTCATTTTTATTTTTAATTTATGAGGTTGTAGCGAAGTGATTGTAGTATAAAATGAGACTTATAGTATAGAGTGCAACATTTTTATGTTACATGGTAAGTTTACTCATATTTACTTCCCTTGTGCCACTATATTATCTCCAATGTGTATTTGACATCTCTTCTTTATCTCCGGCCTCCTTTCTCTCACTGTGTGTCTCCGATGCATCTTATCGCTGCTATTTTGTGTAATTACAGAAGAGAGTAAAATAAAATAGTTCGGAACGTGAAAAGGGGGCAAAGTAGAGTACTCCTCACCCCCTAGGCCTTTTTAGGCGGTCCCAAAAGGATCAGTTTCTGCTTTCCTGAGAGATTATGGTATGAGTTCCATATACCACAATAACTTGCATTACAACATGCAAGATATCTATCTCCTATTACCAACTTTTGGAGATATTCGCGCTAAGCGCGAATATCTCCAAAAAGTAACACCTGCCCTGAGCAGTTCTTAGCCATGTTATGCAATGGGAGGTGGATAACATGGCTAAGAGTATTAGCTCGGTAATGTATGAATATCGCTGAGTTTTTAGCGATATTCATGCATTGCGGCCGTTTATTATCGCATTTGCGATAAACCTTGATAATAGCAAGGTTTATCTTCGATAATTTCTGACGATGCTTAGCGGTAAAAAATTCGTTGGTAAGCATCGTTAGCGATAAATATCGCTTAACTTTGGTAATATGCCCCAACGTCTGTTAACGTTCGATTCGAAGGAAATGAGGAAGTGTTGAAAAACATTGTCTGCGCCATCTTGCCTTTTTTGAAATGCCACACTTTTGTCGTGCACGGCAGCCATTTTAGATGCCTTGACCAGACCCACTCTCTGCACGCTGTCGATTCGTAGCATGGCTCCTCACCCTCGCAAGCATCTTCCCCAGGCACTGGTCACCCCCGCTCTCTGTCTTATGCATGGGCAATAAACCTCCCCCCATCTGCGCTGCTCTTCCCTGAGAATCACACTCTGTGCCCGCCCGACACCTCCCTTTCGCCCTATTCACTACCGCACCCTCTGACACTCCTCTTCCTCTGTGTCCGATTGTCCAGGCTATCACCTAGCCCTGCAGATGTAGTTTATGGCCCCAGCTGTAAAGAATCACCCCTCTTCAAAGGAGTTATAGTAGATCAAGGCCCACACCCGATGAGATCCGTCACACCACACGTGTTCCTACTATCTGAAAACCATCCTGTATTGTGATTGGGGAGGGGACCGAGCCTGAAGCGGAAGATTCCAGGAATGACTCTTTGTACATCAAAGTTTTTACAATTATGTGTCACATTAAAAATATATAGCACTCCAACAAAGTAGTAGGAATATAAAACTTTAATAACATATATATATATACAACAAAACAAAAACAGTAAAAACATTTAAACAACGAAGAGACCGTGGCAATTTCTTTTGAATTATCCAATAGATTTATTGAAATTGACAGCACCAATAATGAAATATTCTTGTCAGTAGCGGTCTGTTGTGCGAATAGTTCCAAGGCAGCAGAACGCGCTGAAATCTAGATGGCACGAAAGTGATGTCTAGTAAGTTGCCGCCCAGCAAATAACGGCGTGGGGCGCCGCGGGGGTGAGTGAGTCCAGTAGGCACCACAGCTATTCTTACCGGCATTGCAGAATTACTGCTGGGGACAATGCCTGTGCTGTAGCAGGGTCACAGCAGAAACAAAAAGGATTCTGTTGAAGATGTTGTTGGTTTTAAATTTGAAAACAGTTCTGGTGTGAACTGCTATGCTAATGTAGTGGTTAATGTTTTGTTTTCTCTAGAAAATGTAAAAGAGGGGGAGGCAGTCCAAAGTTCCGTTAAAAGGGCAAAGGAAAGGATCGGTGGTTTGAACTATCAGTCAAAAAGGGGAGGGGGTGCAACAATTTTTCCTACCGGGTCACACTGTGCTTTCACCGGAACTGAGGTCTGCAGGATTCTAGTAATTCAAAGTGAGGCTGGCGCCAGCATGGGAGCGCCGACGTCCCGCGGATACAGTTTCGTCACTCCACGGGCGATCATGGCAGTCATTCCCCATCGGGGGTCGGAGACTCCCGCGGCTCCTCTAGAATCTTCAAGGTCGTGGAGGACTACGGTGGTGGAGTCAACCAGTGACCGGGCCATTTCTTTATGCTGGGCCCGCTCTTGCCAGGTTGACCGCCATTTTGAGAGTTCGGTAGCTACTGGCGATCGCGGGGTCAAATGAGCGGACGGGCTCCACCCTGCCGGGCGAGACGTTGCAGCATGGCCACAGTGGAAGAACCCTTTACCGGGCGCCTGGAGCGCTGAGGGTGCAGCTGGGAAGCCTCCACCTGGGGAGGCGGGAGAGGCCTGTTCGCACCGTCTCTCCCTCCCAGTGCACCCCACGGCGTCTCGCTTGAGATTTGTTATGGCCGGACCAGGCGATGAGGACGAGGGGGGGGGGGGTCGGAGGCCTGTGCAAGACATCCCCCCCCAGTGTTGTCGCAGCCATTATTCATGAAAGAAGAAGTGTCCCGTCCGTCTTCGGGCCGGGCTTCCGGTAGATGTCGGCCGGACGCCCCTGGCTCTGGCCCCATGAACGGGTTTCTTGGTTTATCGGCTGCAGCCGGATCCCGTCGGCCTCGGCCCCCCGACCGTTGGTGGCCGGACCGAAAGAGCATGTGGCGGGACTACCTGAAACTGTCAAGGGCCACCGCGGCCGGACTGGGAGAGAGAGGGGAGGGTCGAGGACACGGACATTCCCCCACCTAAAACTGTCCAGTGTTGTAAATCCCCCTGGCCGGGTCCCGCTGGCCTCGGCCTCTCCTCCGGCTACACCCTACGTTAGGATCTCCTGGCCGAGGCGTGGCAGCAGGACCTGCCTTATATGGGCTGCTCCCGGCTGGGCGTAGCCGCAACCCTGCCGCACCTTGGAAGTTTCCAGAGTGGGGGCGGATGTTCTACTGACTTGCATTTTCCCTAGTCTATCGATTTTTTTGGCGTGGCAGGCGGTGGGACAGCGAGGGGTGATTTGGTTTCTCTTACTGTTTTTCTGGTCTCTCACCACTGGCATATTTTAACGTTTTCTTGTTTCTAGGACATTAATAGGTTTTATCATTACGTTATGTTATCGTTTCTTTGTTCGTTGTTTAATAAAAGTTCATGTTCATCAGTGGCCTACTGATTTTCGTTTTCCTATTCTTTTCTTTCCAGGTTGTTTCATGCTAAAGTTTCTGTTAACAGGATACAGTGATCACTTCGTTATTATTGCATATGTCCTTTTCACTAGGGGTGCTCTCTGGTCGGGCCAGATGACGTATCTCTAGTAAATGGTCCGGGTGAAACAGGTGCATCAATCAGTGGGGAGTAGATAGGCATGACAGATTACAACGGGGGAGAAAGGTCCGCATTACGTACCCTTTCACTACTTGCAAAGATTTTCCTACGTTTATTTGCAAACAGGAAATACCTCCAAAAAGAACTAATTCCCAAACAGTCAATGTTCGGACAATCAATCAATCAATCAATGAGGAATGAAATAGGTACGACGTGTTAAAGGCTTGCGTTACCTACCCTTCACTATCTGCAAAGGGAGAGAGAATATTCCTATTCTTTCTCGTTTGCAGGCAGAGAAGATCCTTAAGAGAACCAACTTCGAACAATTCAATGCTCGATTCAAACAATCAACAAGGGGTACTGTGAACACAAATGAACGCCGCTTATGTACATACGCATTGCTATTTTCAACAGGTTGTTCCTAAAGTTTCTATTTTAGCGAGGTCAAAAAGAGATCCCATTAGTGGCCTACTGATTTTGCTCGATTCCTTTTGTTTTTTTACACGATTTTTCGCTATCTGCAAAGACTAAACAGAGTATTGCGACTCTGTGCTTGTTTGTAAATAGAGAATGAACCAAAGAGAACAATCAATCAAATGGAGAGAGAAGCAGGCACGACGGATTACAAAGGGGGCAAAGGCCTGCGTTAACTACCCTTCACTATCTGCAAAGAGAGAGTACTCCTAATAGAAATGAGGGGTGGGGGGCAGCATTCAAAGCAGATCAGTGTGCAGAAACACGAAAATGTTTTTACTTACCACGTACTTGACATTCGACAGCTTATGATATTTGCTATTAAAAAACCATTGAAATTCACTGAAAAAACCATAGGTTATAGACCATATATAGTTAGGAATTAGCATTTACAAAACCTTGAAAATTCACTGAAAAAACCATAGGTTATAGACCATATTTAGTTAGGAATTAGCATTTAAAAAACCTTATTTTACTCACACAAAACCATTGAAATTCCATATATAGTTAGTTGCACTAACTATATATCGCGCACCCGCAATCCACTGCTGATGATGTCACATATTACATCATTCATGACATGGTCAGTGACATCACTGATGACATCTCAAATGACATCACTGATGACATCACTGATGACATCTCATTTGACATCAATGACCACATCACTGATGATATCATTCATGTGACAATACAATGCATCTCCTCACATTTTAATATAACCTCTGTTTCACCCAGTGTTAAATACAGAGTATAATTTTTGAAACCATTGACACACCAATACTAGTTACTACATACGTACTCACTGATTCCTACGTCTACACACACATTCACTCATTCACCCATACAATCATTCATACATACAATCACTCATCTTTACAACACTATCATATGCACTCATACACCTATACAGACACTCACACTCTGCCACTCATCCATGGAGTTACTCACACACCTAGTCAGTCCTGTAAAGAATCAATCACACTTCCATTTTCTTGTCTATACAGTTAAACATAGAGCACCTTACATTTTCAAACATATACTAACACATACTTACTTTCTTATACAATCATTGATACAAGTACACATTGATCTGCACAGAGTCACACACCTCCCAGCCAGCCACACACACACTCAGTCTCCCATACAAATACTTGGACAATCAATCAATAACCCATATAGTTAATCATATAGCTACTGATCAACACATGCAGCAGTTTACAGAACAACAGACATAATGATGCACAAATTAAGACAGTTTAGTCACTAACCCATGCACTCAGTGAGACACATTTAATCACTCACTCATACATTCAGTCATGCACCTACTAAATCCCTCGTCCAGACAGTTATACATCTACTCATTCTTCAATATGTAAAACATATTTAAACTTTACAGAAACACACAGTCACTGGATGATGTCATCAGTGATGTCATCAGTGATGTCATTTGAGATGTCATCAGTGATGTCATCAGTGATGTCACTGACCATGTCATGAATGATGTAATATGTGACATCATCAGCAGTGGATTGCGGGTGCGCGATATATAGTTAGTGCAACTAACTATATATGGAATTTCAATGGTTTTGTGTGAGTAAAATAAGGTTTTTTAAATGCTAATTCCTAACTATATATGGTCTATAACCTATGGTTTTTTCAGTGAATATATATATATATATATATTCACTGAAAAAAACATAGGTTTCAGGGACGTTATAGTTAGCTGGACATTTCACTCGTACAAAACCATAGAAATTCCACTGTTATAGTTAGTTGAGCTAACTATAGCTCGCACCCCCGCAATGCAATGCTGATGATGTCACATATTACATCATTCATGGCATGGTCAGTGAAATCACTGATGACATCGCTGATGACATCGCAAATGACATCACTGATTACATCACTGATGACATCATCCAGTGAATATGTGTTTCCGTAAAGTTTAAATATGTTTTATATATGTAAATGTAAATGTAATGTAAATGTAGGTGTACTTATATATCGCAAACCTGTCACCCAAAGGGCATCCTGGCGCTTGCTTAGGGAACCCGTCCTGGTATTCCCCTGTGAGAAACCCTGGCAGGGTGTCCACAAGGTGAAAGCCAGGCATCCCGCCGCGAGGGGCCGTAGTGGAGATTAAGCAAGCTATTGCCCAGAGTTGCAGAGTGTGACCCTGTGATTTGAGTAGGCACCGGAGCGAGAATTGTCGAGTCCGTGGAATTTTTGAGCCCGAGACCCGCCGAGGCGGGGAATCGAACCCTGGTCCGCAGTCGATCTCAGCTTCCGGGTCTGCCGCCTCTAACCACTGAGCCACGCTTCTCCACCAAGGTGTATTGAAGAATAACTGGATGTATGAGTGTATGGGCGAAGGATTTAGTAGGTGCGTGACTGACTGTATAAGTGTGTGATTAAATGTGTCTTACTGAATGCATGAGTGAGTGACTAAACTGTCTGAATGTCTTTATCAGTGTGTCTGTTTTTGTGTAAGCTGCTGCATGTGTTGGTCAGGAGCCACATGAGTGTCTATATGGGTTATAGATATGTTGCCTAAATATTAGTATAGAAGACTGAGAGTGTGTTTGGGTGGGTGGGAGGTATGTGACTCTGTGCATAGATATGTGAGTGGTTGATTCACTGGGTGTATGAGTTTAAGAGTGCATGTGGAAACAGCTGTATGGGCGGGTGAGTGTGTGTTTGGATGTGTTGGTGAAAGGTTGGATGTCTCAGTGGTACTTGTCCAAGTAACTACATATTTAAAAGGCAGTGTATGTGAGAGTTGGAGTATATAAATGACTATATATGAGAGTCAGTGATTGTGTGAGTGGCAGTATGGTGAGTGTATACTTGTATTAGTGAATATATAGGAGAAAAAGTATGTGTTAGTATCTGTATAAAGGTGGTGTGTGTATACCTGTGTAGGTGGGTAAATGGAACTATGATTCATTCTTTCCATGACTGACTACGATGAGTGCAGGAGTGAGTAGGATGAATGGTGGTGTGTCTGTGTCTGTATAGCTGTATGAGTGTATTTGATAGTGTTGTATTGATCAGTGACTATATGTATGAATGGTTGTATGGGTGAATGAGTGCATGTGTCTGTAGACCTAGGAATTAGTGAGTGCGTTTGTAGTAACTGGTTTCGGTGTCTTGATCATTTTGAAAATGGAACTCAGTATTTTACAGGGGGAGTATCAAAAGTTAAAGTAGGGTGTGAGGAGGTGCATCAGATTGTCGCGTGGATGATGTCATCAGTGATGTCATCAGTGATGTCATTTGAGATGTCATCAGTGATGTCGTCAGTGATGTCACTGACCATGTCATGAATGATGTAATATGTGACATCATCAGCAGTGCATTGCGCGGGGGCGCGAGTTATAGTTAGCTCAACTAACTATAACGTCCCTGAAACCGATGTTTTTTTCGGCTCTCAAACAGATAAGTTGCCTTTACTACTCCTTGTCTTTACTAATGTTAACACTTGATATTGATATTGATAGTTGTTGATATTGATAGATCTTTATTACTGCTTATTGAACCTTGCCTATACATATGTATGATACTGCTTATATATATGCTATACACCGCTGGTGCTCATGCTGACCCCCATAGGGACTTGTGTGTTCCCAATTACCGGCGTTTGTGTTACCTTTGCTGTAACCCCTCCCCAAGACTTCCAATTTTCGGTTGTCTTCCCCGCACCGTGTGTCTTCCCTGTACCCCCCAGTACACTCGATTACACCCGCCTTACACGCCGACCGCTCACGGCTCCCGTTTACTCCTGAAAACAAAATCGGCCCTTTAAGTATGCCTTAAAATGGATCACCTTCTCAAAACGCACCATCGCTGCCCGTTTCCCCTCGCGCTGTGTTCCCGATACCATCCCGGTATCTTGCGCCGCCTCGCGTGTCCCGCATTAGAGGAATGACCCTCGGCAGCGGCGGCGCAACGCCCCCTGCCTCCTAAGGGTCATTCCTCTTCTCCCAGCACTGCCTCGAGCACGTCAGTTGCTGTGAGGCTTTCCTGAGCTACCGACAGACTACTGCTTCGACCAAATCTTACCACAACCCTGCCCAAATACGTCCATAGGGCAAACGAAGGCAAACAAAGGCATTCTCTGGCAAGCGCAGGCACAACTTTACAAAAAAAAAAAAAAAACGTGGCATTCATACAGATAAAAAAAAAAAAAAAAAAAAAGGGAAGATAAGAGGCAGGTTAAGCCTTCTGTTTTCCATTATCACTAAACAAAATGTCAGATATGGAGAGCGAGGATGCTACGGCTTCCTCTCCCTCTCATAATAGTGACGCTTTCAAAAACTTTCTGAAAAAGGAAATGAGAGCATGCATGCTCGATACCTTTAGCGAGGTAATGTCTCGTAAGAGGACCCTCAGCGACCTTGGGCAACACCCTAATGACCCTACAAGGCTCAAAGCACCTAGAAAAACCAAGCACACTATAGATAGTCGTGCGGGGAACTTTGGAGGTCCTAGCACCTCTCTGGATTCGGGAAGCCTTAGCGCTCCAAGAGGCATTGGTGCCCCTCGCGGCACAACTAGGTTGGGTACCCCTGGCGGTACAACTCTGGAAGGTGTCCTAAGCGGCACGACTGGTCACGGTGCTAGTGCTCTTTCCGATACCTACTCTGACCTGGAGGAGACCTTCGAGGAACCCTACGACGAGTTCATTTTCGATCCTAATGATTACCTCTCCAACGACTCAGACCCCAACTCGTTTCCAGATTTAGACCCTCCTTCCTCCTCCAAGGATACCATCCTTGACCCCCTAGGGGGTGAAATGTTTTCTCCTGTCAATATCTCACGCCCCAATAGCTCTAAGTGGTCCCCCCAGGAACATGTCGGCAAGTTTATAACCAAATGGTTGAGAAACTCCTTGGAAACTGATACAAGGAACATTATGCGCGCTGAATGCCCGAGACCATGGATTGGGGATAAGGTCTGCCAGACCCCCAACCTTGACCCAGACCTTATTAAATTTCTCTTTAAACTGGGAAAGGACCCTAGAAAGGGGCTCGAAAGAGCATTTAAATCCTGCCAGGACCGTCTACTAGACATCCTAGGCCCTCTCACCAAAATCCTTGATCTTGCTGAGGAGTCCTATATATCAGATACTCCCCTCGACACTGCGCTCATCAGGGGTTGGAGCCAGAGAGCCATCGTTCTCCTAGGGAACGCCAATTCGAGCCTCAACATGGAAAGGAGAAAAACTGTCTTAAACAGAATGAACCCCAAACTCGAGGACTTGGCCGACAAAGAACCTTCTTCCGAACCTCAAGGCCTACTCTTCGGGCAAGATATGATTAAGTCAATTGGCAGATACGTCGCGACCTTTACGGCGCTTGATAGGGCTCAGAGTAACCTGAAAAAAGTCTTTCCATCTAATGTTTTTGATCAGGCCGGAAGAAGGGGCCGTTCTTTCGGCCGTGCCAACTTCCGGCCCTATAACTCCGGCAGAGGAAGAGGTGGTGCAGGAAGGGGATACTGCCCCTCGAACAAGCAGTTCTACCCCCAACGAGGAGCTCGTGGTTCCCGAGGCAGAGGCTTCCCCTCCCGTGGAGCACCTAATACCAACACCTCAAGTAAGTGCCCTCCTTCCTCCTTCCCCTCCAAAGGTCGGGGGAAGGCTCAAATTGTTTTACCATGTCTGGGAAAGTTATACTCAGGACCCGTGGGTCCTACAAACTGTCCGCGGGTTCATGATAGATTTCGTGGACATTCCTTACCAATCCACGACTCCAAGACCCTTGGACCTCCCCCCGGAACACCTAGCTATCGCCAAGGAGGAGGTCTCCTCTATGCTAAAAAAGGGAGCTATTATCGAGGTTCCTTGGTCACAAAAGAATTTTGTAAGTACCCTCTTCTTGGTAGAGAAAAAGGACAAAGGCTGGAGGCCTGTCATAAATCTACGGGAAGTGAACAGATACCTGGTCTATCGCCACTTCAAGATGGAGGGCATCCATCTCCTCAGGGACCTTCTTCTCCAAGGAGATTGGCTAGTCAAGCTAGACCTGAAGGACGCCTACTTTACTATCCCTATGGCCAAGGAACACCAATCCTTCCTCCAATTTATTTGGGACGGACACCTCTACCAATTTCGAGCTCTCCCCTTCGGTCTCTCTTCCGCCCCATGGTGTTTCACCAAGGTCATGAGAGCCATTGTTTCGATTCTCAGAGCAAGAGGGGTTCGCCTAATTATTTACTTAGACGACATCCTCATCATTTCTCAAACCCAGGAACAAATTCTAGAAGACCTCAGGGTCTCCATGGAATTGATAGAGGATCTCGGCTTCATTATAAACAGAGAGAAGTCCATCCTGACTCCCTCAAAATCCCTGGAGTTTTTAGGCTTCACCGTGAACACCTCAAGCTGTCTTCTTTCACTCCCGAAGAAGAAGATCGCAAAAATCCGAAAAGAAATCAGGTTTGTCCTGAAACATCAATCTCTCTCTCTACGAGAGCTAGCCAGGCTCTTGGGTCTTCTTTCCTCTTCGATCCAAGCTATCTTCCCGGGCCCTCTAAACTACCGTGCTCTCCAGAGGGTGAAAGTTCAAGCCCTCCGGTCCGGTCTCTGGTATGGGGACAAGATCTCTCTGGATCAACCAGCGAGACTGGAACTCGCTTGGTGGCTGGACAATTTGGATGCATGGAACGGAAGGGCTATCTTTGGTTCCACCCCAGACTTCGTCTTGGAATCAGATGCGAGTCTCCATGGCTGGGGCGCTCGCCTCCTCGACCAGGACACCGGCGGAGTTTGGACCCCTTCGGAGTCCTCCCACCACATACATTTTTTAGAGCTAACCGCTGGGCTTTATGCCTTGATGAGTTTCAGACACTCACTTCAGGGCAGATCTGTCCTTCTGAAAATGGACAATGTCTCTGCGGTCTCCTACATCAACCGTCTCGGTGGCACGAGGTCCGCAGACCTATCGGATCTGGCCAAGAAATTATGGATGTTCTGTCTAGAACACAAAATTTCTTTGAGAGCAGAATACCTTCCGGGGAAATCCAATATCTCAGCAGATTGGAACTCGAGGTTCCTTCAAGATTTCAGCGACTGGAAACTCGATGCGACGATCTTCAATTCCCTGGACACTCTCTGGGGTCCCTTCGACGTGGACCTCTTCGCAAGCAGGTTGACCTTCCATCTTCCCCAGTACTTCAGCTGGATGCCAGACCCGGGTGCTCTAGCTGTGAACGCTTTCCTCCAGCCTTGGGCTCCCCTTCGCCCTTACGCCTTTCCCCCCTTTGCGATGATTCAGAGGGTTCTTCAGAAGGTGAGACAGGAACAATGCTCCCTTGTTCTGATAACCCCTTTTTGGCCGTCTCAAGCCTGGTTCCCCACTGCTCTGGAACTTTCTTGCGACGTTCCCTTCTTGATTCCCGCGACTCAGGGCCTCCTCCTAAACGCAGACGGAGAGGATCATCACCTGGTTGTTTCGGGGAGTTTGAACCTTCTTGCCTGGAAAGTGTCAGGCAATCTCGCCAACTGTCTGGACTTTCGTCGTCTGCTCTCACTCTCCTCGGAGAGTCATGGGCACCCGGAACCCATTACAGATACAATAACATCTGGAAGAAATGGTCTAGTTGGTGCTTGGAAAGGAACCTGGATCCCGTGGAGGCTCCTATAGTCTCTATTGTTAATTTCCTTGTTGAAATCTACGATAATGGTCTCTCCTATAGATCAATTAATTGTTTTAGATCTGCAATTTCAGCCGGCCATGCTCTTGTCAATGGTAAAACGGTAGGTAAAAACGTTATTATCTGCAGAGTTCTTAAAAGCATTCGTCTTAAGAGACCCCCTCGTCCTAGATATCAATCAGTTTGGGATGTTAAACTATTGCTTGATCTTTTTTGTTCATGGCCTAATAATTCTCTCCTTAACAGGAAATGTCTCTCTATTAAGCTCGCCTCTCTCTTATGTCTAGTTTCTTGTCGCAGAGTTTCTGATGTCAAGGCTCTCGACATCTCTAATAGATGTTACGACATGTTTGGTGTTAAATTCGAAATATTTAGAAGAACTAAAACCATGTCTGATTCTATCTTTTACCCGCGTTTTGATTCTCACCCAAAACTATGTGTTGTTGATTGCATGAAGGAATACGATTCCAGAATGTCTAACCTTCGTCCTCCTGGTGCAAATCAACTTTTAGTTTCTTACGTTAGTCCCTTTAAACCCATCTCATCCTGCTCTATCGCTAGGTGGGTTAAAATTGCTATGAACCTTGCTGGTATTGACCTGTCTAAGTTCCAGGCTCACTCTCCCAGGAGCGCTATGGCCAGCAAGTCTTTCTGGTCTGGTGGTAAGTTGGATGCTATCCTTAAATCCGCTGATTGGTCTAACGCCTATACCTTTGCACATCACTATTGTAAACCAATTGAACATGTTTCTGATGCAGTTATTCAAGGCTACCAACATGCATAATGTAGCCTCCTGTCTTGTAATGAAATTGCGATTCTCCTATTTACATGACCAGAGAATCTGGATTTCATTAAAGACACGGAGGCTAACATTATCCCTCCCGTCCCTCCCTGAGGGTAATTGTGAATTGTTATTTAATCTGGTTTACAATTATTTAATCCGTTTTACAACCTTTTCATGCTCTCTTATTGTGATGTTTTTGTTCATGCTTCTCATGAAGTCACTTTCCTTCCTTCTCCTTGATTTACCTCATCTTTCCATTTCAGACAATTCTAACTGATGAATCTACTTGGAATTCAAGATGGTCTCCAGTTCCTCATTCAAGTTCAAGCTTTGTTCCTCCGTTTCAACTTCTCCTGTCACTCGAGGCATTTAAAAGAGGCTGATCTCCCTTGGCACCTGGCCTTTATGGATACTATGATGTCACCTAATTCTTGTTCTTACCTTTGTGACGTAAGCGGCTGTGTGAGAGCTGCATTAAAAGGATTAATGCATAATGTTAGCCTCCGTGTCTTTAATGAAATTCAGATTCTCTGGTCATGTAAATAGGAGAATCGCAATTTCTATGGTTTTTTAAATGCTAATTTGTCTGAACTGGGGTGGCAGAGTGGGCTAAAGAACGGTGATGGATTAAACCAAGATCTGTTGACTGGGTGTGAGTGTTTGATTGGTTCAGATGCTCCGACCATCACCACCCCCTTTTGTACTGCTTTGTTCGCCATAAGTTGGCAGGGTATGCTCAGAGGTGAGTCCCTTGCTCACTTTGCCACTGGATTCAAGCAAGCCTGGCTGAAGACGGCTGAAATGCCAGAAACCGGTCCTAGGAAGCTTGTTTCCGGTCCAGGGAAAGCATGGCTTGGCAGTTCGGGCTGGACTGTTCCCATGAGGCACAGGGTCAGACTGCTTTGCATATGGCCATGTCTGAACTGGAGTGGCAGAGTGGGCTAAAGAACGGTGATGGATTAAACCCAGATCCGTTGACTCGGTGTGAGTGTCTGATTGGTTCAGGTGCTCCGTCCATCACCACCCCCTTTTGTACCAATTTGTAACTATAACATCCCTGAAATCTATATTTATTTCAGTGAATTTCAAAGGTTTTTTAAATGCTAATTTGTCACTATAACGTCCCTGAAACCTATGGTTTTTTCAGTGAATTTCAAAAGTTTTTTAAATGCTAGTTTGTAACTATAATGTCCCTGAAACCTATGTTTTTTTCAGTGAATTTCAGTTTTTTTTTTAAATGCTAATTTCTAATTATAATCTTCTTTACACCTGCAGTTTTTTCAGTGATTTAAAATTATCACTTCATTATGAACCTAGTGAAAACAGCCGATATCCTCAGTTTTCCAGCAATAGCTTCCACAAAAAAAAAATGTGTCACAAATGAGAACAACAACTAACGGTAATACACGCTGATCGCCAAAGGTACTACTAACTCAGTGCACCATAAGTCATAGCCTCATAGTGTTATTGAGGCAGTATTCAATAGACAAAAAGACATTAATCCGAGCGCGACTACCCCGGACCATGCATCATCGCAGGCTATGTACACACTAAGCGCCAAAGGTACTACTAGCTCAGTGCACCATAAGTCATCCCAAAGAAGAGTGAACAGTTTTATGTCAGCAGTGAGGCATACTATCACTCGAAAATCCCCCAAAATACTTATAATATAAAAAGAACAGGAGAATCAAAGTACATTACTCTTTACAATCCTGTGATTTTGAAGACGTGGACATACAATATGTTGTAGATAACTCAATTGCTGTTGCTTGCTATGTCACGTCATATATTACCAAGTCTGAGAAGACAGAATTGAAAGAAATGTGGGAGGTAATTTCACAGGAGAAGACACTTAGCAAAAAATTGTACAGCTTCAGCTTGAAGATGCTTTCACATCGAGAAATTGGATCCTACGAATGACCCTGAAACCTACATATTTTGACAGTGTATTCCAGAAATGTTTCATCTTTTGTTCCATACATCTACACTGCTGTCAGAAGAGCTCACAATTTAAATTGAGACATGTTTTATTTATTACAGAGAGAATTGTACTCTATGTCCTCGAACTTTGTCAAGAGGAAGTGACTAAAATAATTCCTCAATGTCTGTGCTGACTACTGCAACTAAGAGGTGGAGAACGTTACAATGCCAGATGTGATGTGGCAGAGATCGTACTTGCACCTTTCTTTATAGCTGGACTAATTTACCAATAAATTATCACTAAAATTATAAATACGTCTGTGGAGTGGTCACTACAACCCTTTATAATAAAATATTTTGTGTATAATTTCACATCTGCTGTCCTACCTCAGTGTACCACAAGTCATGAACCCTTTACGATAGAATCTTTTCTGTACTATTTCATATTTGGTGCCCGTACCTTAGTGCGGCACAAATCATTCACCCTTGATGATTGAATCTCTGTGTCTGATCCAACGATTACTGTTGTACTTGTTGCCAGCACCACCCATTCCCGGAGGGTTGGCTTACAATCACCCCACACGCATCCACCACAGACGTCACTGGACATGTGACCCTGGTAATAAAAAGGAGTCGAGCACACGTGCCCATACCCAGTTCCGCTATCTTATCTCTGTCCATGTATTCATTATGTATGCAACATGCTGCTCCTAGGCCCTACTGCATTACATAGTGCTTTGGACAGCGTATGCAACCATCTTACCTTTGACGGTGGGGAAAAACTTTAGTTATGTAACTTTGTATCGGTCATTGTACAAGTACGTACATAGATACTGGATCATTAAAGTACTAGAAGGAGAGTGTATACTGACTTTATAAGTACTTGAAGATCGTCGCAGTGACTGTATAAGTACATATGTTGACGCAGCCTAACTCCGACAATGACTTTGTCTCTAATTGGCTGTCCTCCATGTGCCAAAAAATGAAACTTCAACTTTCCTTGGCCCTGTATTGCTACAGCTGCACTCCACTGAATGTGCAATAAACATTCATATCTACCCAGATATCTCATGTCCACCATCTTTCATGTGTGGAACTATGGATGAATATAGGGTCAGTTTTTCCCCCTTCCTACCATGTTGGCCATATTGTGGGACTTGGCTCACAGAGTGACACTTTGGCTTTTCCAACCCGGGTGACGGTAGCACTCAACCCGCATACAGTGTTGTCAGATTTTTTAAACTTTCTATAGCCCAAAGCCAACTAAAATGTAGCCCAAACTAGACCAATATTGCTACTTTAGGGAAAGAGGGGCAGGGACAGCGTCAAGCAGGCGGTGAATGCATTGGAATTGATGTTGCAGCAGTATGCCAAGTAAATATTTGTCTAATAATGCGCTTTCACATACTACTTTGCTGGAACGTTGTATATATATTTATGTTTCAAAGCTTTTTATTCGACATTTTGTCATAAAGCCAGCAATAAAATACATTCATATACATGATTTCTTTAAAAAAAGACAAATAACAATGTCAAAACAGTAAAAAAAAAAGGACATTATATACATAGATCAAATCCCAAACTACATCACAATCTATTCACAATTTGCATGGGGAGGCGTTATCCATTTCATAATTTAACAAACAGTTAATTATCTTCCAGTTAAAAGTATTTACAAGACCAGGTTATTAAAAAAAAAAAAAGTTATAAACATAATATAAATAGATAAAATGCCAGTATAAAAAAAAGATTAAAATGCTATATTTTTAGTCCATGTTTCTTCCTAATCAAGCAGACACTATAAAGATACCTACTAACTCCAAAGGTAATCAACCTAGAAGTTGAGGATCTAAGTAGTCTTTCGGCCTCACTAAATGATCTTATGCCCAAATTTTTACAAAGAGGTTTTATCCATTTCATACGTTGTATTTTGTAAAAAGGGCAAAAGAAAAGAATGTGGGCCTCATCTTCTTTTTGCTTCAATTCACACAACTTACAATTTGAGTCAGTCCCCTTAGATTGAGCCCACCGACTGGTATGTGCATTTATCTGTAAAATTCCATATCTGTATTGAAGATATACGGTTTTAGCCAATGGTGGTTCAACCTCATCCATGAATTGTTCGAATATAGGGGTATCCTTAAATTGTAAAAAATTTTGTGTCAACGAGCCAGTGGCAAGTTCGTGTACTCTGGACGACATGTAGTTCCAATAAGCAATTTTTACCTGTTCTTTAGAATTAGTTTGCAAAGCAGTTGGATTTTTCCAAAAGTGTGAGAGACCAATCCTTGTAAACCAAGTGGATATATGTCTAAACCACTTGATAGAGTTATATGTGTCCAGTTCCCTAATTTCCAATAAACCGGCTCTATAGTCGGCAAGTTCGGGGGTGGACCACAATCTCACCCAATAGAGTAGTGGCCTCAACCAACATAAAGGGTCTGTGCGTTTTAGGTTGATGTCTAGGTAAACAGGTACCAAAGGCGTTCTTTGTGGTAATCTTAATAGGCGCCTAAAGAACGCATTCTCGTCAATGTCAAATATCTTATTTGAATAGGGCCCCCAAATCTCGGCCCCATACAGGGCTGCAGATTGGGCCTTTGCTTTGAACACTTCTATCGCAGGTGTTATTGCTTTTGAAGTACTCCCTCCATGAATTTTTAAAATAGGTAGAGAGTTGTGTTTAAGTGTCAGCCTACTTTTTTCTAGTTGTTTTTTCCAAGATATTTTGTGATCAAGCCTGATGCCAAGGTAATCAAAAAATTCCACATACTCTAATTTAGTATCATTTAGTACCAAGTTCTTCTTGAAAGTTTTTGGTGGATTAATGGCCATGTTCTTAATTTTAAGAGAATTAATTTCTAGCCCCTTTACCAAACAATAGCTGTTAAATTGATTTATTAGATTTTGTAGACCCTTGGGTGTTTGTGATATTAGAATAGTGTCATCCGCAAATAACAGTGCTGTAATTGCCTCATTACATAATTTCGGAGAATCGTGTTTACACTGTGCCAGATAAGGGGGAATATCATTTACAAATAGAGAAAAAAGGGTCGGGGCCAGCACGCACCCTTGACGTACCCCCCTTTTAACTGGTATTGATTGGGCGAGTTCACCATTTCTTCCCCACCTAACTTTTGCAAAATTATCAGTATGAAGTTTTATGAGGTTAGACAGCAATTCATGCGGGACACCCATGTCCTTAGGGTATCCCATAATAGGGAACGGGGGACAAGGTCAAACGCTGAGCGTAAATCCATAAAGGCAACATATAGACTACATTTCTTGATTTGGACATATTTCCAACAAATACACATGAACCTGTACACTTGGTCCACGGTGCTTCTCTTTATTCTAAAGCCTGCTTGATATTTTGAAAGAATTTTGGCTTCCTCTATCCAATCTAAAATTCTATTTAAAATGTGTCTGGCCAAATTTTTTTGTAAAATGTCTATTAAACTTATCGGTCTGTAATTACCTGGATTGTAGCGGTCCCCTTTTTTGTATATGGTAACTATTTCCGCACCCTTCCATGTCTCAGGGATCGGAGTTCCCAGGAGAATAGAATTGCACAGAAAATTTATATAGGGGCACCATACTTCGGTATTATGAGTAAATAAGTCCCCTGGTAGTTTATCTGGGCCTGGGGCTTTGCCCGCCTTGATTGCCTTTATAGCATTCAGGGTCTCTTCAATGCTAAATGTAAGAGGACTACTACACAAGGAAGAAGATTCTTGTTTGTTTTGGTCCGAGGACCCCCCTCCCAAGTCATATAATTTTACAAAGTGGTCATACCAAGTTTTTTCATCCAAGAAAAAGTCCCCATTGGAGCTGCCCGTTTTGTTATTAGGCTCCAGAAGGTACTTTGATCGTGCTTCCTAGCAGCATTTAGAAGATCATCCCAGATCGAGTCATCCCATTCCTTTTTGGCACTAGAGAGAAGTCTTTTATAATCATATCTACACTCTCTTACCCTTCCCTGATCTTTAGATTTCACGGCATTAATTAAATTACTTTTTGCTAGGCGACACTGCTTATTGTACCAGGGTGTCTCTAGCTCCAATTGCCTTCTTGTGCTACCTTTTACATTACTACATGCTTTACTCAGGAGGGGAGTTAATGACTCAACTAAGTGGTAGTGCATTTTGAGTACTTCATAAGAGCCCAGGCTCAAGTTACCATATAAAGGAATGATGTCCGAAAAGGTGTTATAAATACCCATGAGTGTATCTTTTTTAGCTAATATGTGTGGCCACTTTACAGCTCTTCTGTTATTAGATACCTCAACCTCGCCTACCTCACTGGTAGGTTCAGTTATACCATCGGATATTAAGAATGGATAAGAGGGTAGCCCCAATTGCAATGGGAAATGATCACTTTCTGGTCTTTCCACGACCTTAAAGGTTAGCAACAGATGCCACAGGTTTGTAGTAAGCAGAATAAAATCAATTAATGATTTACAAGACCCCTTGCTGTACGTGTAATTTGCAGGTTTATCAGGGGCCAACCGCCCGTTACATGCCCTTAAGTCATTTGTTATGGTCAGTTAAAAAATCTGCATAGCTGCCACCGTACTTTTGACTAGTTTTAGGCTGTCTAGGGAGGGGATGTCAAGAGCCCTATCTTCATTTTCCATTACATTTTCGAGACCCTGCACTGGCTCGAATTGGCAGTTGAAATCCCCACCTATAATAATTTTGGAATTTGCATCTAGTTTGGACAAGTACGAACTCAATTGTTCCACAAGCATTGATTCCTTATTTTGGGGGTTGGGTCTATTATAAATGTTTATCAAATAAATTTCCCCAATATTATTCGTAGTCAATTTCACTCCAAGCAAGTCATTTGAATCAAAGAACAAGGGTGAGACAGCTACATTCAGGGATATTCTTATCCAGATCAACAAATCCCCTGATGGTCTACCTCTTACAGATGCGATTGCCCCGCAATGGAATGTTTTATAACCAAGTCTGTGAACCACATTGATTGCCCATGTTTCCTGTAAGAGTATGATATCATGCTCTTCCAGGAAGGAACTCCAATTCCTATCACAAAGGTTCCTAGTCAGACCTGCAATGTTCCATGACAATATTTTTAAGTCTTGTTTTAGTGAGCATTGTACTAAATCACCGGTGGGCATATTGCATGCATTTGTCGTTTCCCCCTCATTTAAACCATCCAAAAGCTCACTACCAAGTACCATTTCTTTTGGCTCATCTTGTACCAATAGTGGAATGTTTTGATCCTGTAAAGTGCAAATATCATCTGGATTCCTCTCTTGGGGGTCTCTGAGGACACTTTCAGGCAACATTTCAATCCCCATAATCTTTAGTGGATCAGTCTCAGGTAGCGTTTCATTAATTCCTAGATCCTTTAGGTGGTCTCTAAGTAAGGGGGAAGGTGTTCCACAGTTTGTATACTTTCCTTTTTGTCATTTTCCCCACCATGACCAGTTTTTATCCGTATCCGTATTCAATGGGAACGTTCTGCTAACAGGAGTTACGGGATCAAGAAACGAATATCTGTTGTTCCCTGGCCAAGATAAATCTCTATTGTCATGTATGCGTTGGTTAGGATAAAAGTAACTGAGATCACAGGTTCCGATTCCTAGTTGGCCTAGTTGATTCTGGCTGTACACAAGATGTGCTACCGAAGGGTCTTTAAAATTAACCAGTATGCAGTCCCCTGTTATGTCTTTAGGTCTAGTACCCAACCAGCTAACTCGTCGAACTTGTATGACCTGGCAGTTGGTGTTATGTGGCAGAGGTCTGTTTTCCCTCAGCCAATACAGTGTCTTATTTTTCAGTTCATCATAGGATTCCCTTTTGTTGGGTTTTAAAGGGGGTACGCCAGTGAGCACTACCACATATGGTTGACACCCCGGGGGAAGGTCTGCATTAGGAATTTTTCTGGGCACAAATTTGCCTGTATTGCGATCTATGAATAAATCTTTATCAATGTTATTATTATTGTTGGGGCCATTGTTGGTTAGACAAACAGGGGGGACTATCCCATCAACCGGCTTTAGAGGCACCAAAGTTTGAGGAGTGGTTGTAGTAGGTGCCATTCTCCCTTTACGTGGCGCCGGTTTTGGTGGAACAACCAGTTGTGTACCTCCATCAATTGATTGCACCTTGGGAGATACTACTTGGGATCCTCTTGGTACCATATTGGCCCCAGTCTGATCTGTCACCTTGTTTTATTGAGTGGGTGTGTTTGTTGTGATGGTTTGGGAATCACTGAGCTAGAATCTCCCTGTTAGAACCTGAGATGCCAGGTCACCTAGGGTAGCCTGGCCTAGGGGTAAGACATGCAATTTCTAGAGGCACAGTGTGAAGGTTGCAGACCACCCAGCAGTAAATCCACGCAATAGCACACAAAAACAACACTACACCAAAGTATAGGAAAATAAGTACTGCTTTATAAAAATAATATTTCTTTGCTCTTATTGCCTTTAGAATTCACAATTAAATTACACTTCAGTTTGTGTGGAATATAGCAGGAATACTTTTCAATTCTAAAACATATTAACAACCAGCATTTAGAGTATAGACAGTTCACTTAGACAACTGGCAGATAATTCTTACACTTTTATAGCTCAGTTAGGCAATTACTGTACTCAGCTTACTATGCATCATCTCTCATTACAGTATTACTCTAAAGTTTGGTAAGATCAGCCTTTTAACTAGATCAGGGTAACACTTTCCTTTACAAAAATAGCATTTACAGTTCTCTTTCTTATCTTGTTAGGGAGAAATGGGTTAAGAACCATTTAGGTCAGCTTACAATAGAACCCTGTCAGGGATTCCTCATAGACGCTGTACTCCCAGAGTCAGAGTCTCAATTTATATACAGTTAATTCTGTGGAAGTCACTCCCACACGTAACTACCTCCTTACTTGTATCCACAATGTGTTGGGTCCTTCTCTGTGTCAGAAGCAGGGGGAGTAATGACAGCGAGGGGCTCGAGGAACCGAGGCTGAAGAGGCTCTCACGCCTCAGTAGGCTCCTCAGTGCCCCCCAGCTCAGGACGACTCCTATTTGTAGCCCTCGCACAGAAAAACCACAAGGGCAGACACTACGATGCCCCAGACCCCTACCGGGCCTCGTATCTCTCCCTCCCTGCCCGGGCCAGCTCCTCAGTGTGGCGCTTGGGCAGGAGGGACAAGCCGATTGCTCCGCAACCTGTAGAAGCCGCCGGCGCCTCTCCTCAGCGCTGGACGGCAAAGACGCTCCTCCGGCGGGCATGCGGAGTAGCGCGCGTGCCGGTGATTCCTCCCGCTGCTCCCGCTCCGAGGAAGGAACACTACACTCCCGGGCCTGCTCGATCTTAGGCCCCTCCTGCGCCAGGGATACCTCACTGCTTGGTCATGCGCGCAGAAGCAGCGTCTCCCAAATGGAGATCGCGCACTCGCGTCAGCGCCTGCCCGCTTCCTCCTCTCTCCCTGGGACCGGGGAAATTACCTCAGGGCTGTTACTTCCTCACCGCATCCGCGACCACAGCGCTAATCCAGCGCTTCTCCACAGGGCCGAATTGGGGTTTTCACTGCACAGCCTTCCTCCGCTTCCGCCCCAGTCAGTAAGTGATAAACTCGGGGGGGGGGGGGAGGGGGGGGGGGGGGGAAAGGTTCTGCCTCAAAAGAAAGTCACGGCAGACAGAGGCAGAATGCAAATGTCCACTGCACGAGGGGGCCACAAGGATTAACCCTTCCTCTATCAAATACTGCTCAAAGAGAAGCCTCTCCTCTGGGCAGAGGACTGCGTACACAGCACTGCAGTCTCCTTCTCCTTTGCCACCCCACTTTTCTTAAGCTAGGGGTTGGTCAGGCGCCCAGGGTCTCCCTAAATCCTTCACAGCGGGGACAAGATAAGGATCCCAAAGGAAGGGTAGAGAAGTGGATTTAATAGGCTGCTTCCCAGTCCAGGAGATCAACCCCTTCACTAGTCTCTCCCCACCTCTCAAGATAGCCTGTCCTCCAGCTGACTCTCACAGGTAGACAAAATGGCTGCCCCGCATTCCGCCTTTTATAGGCTGCCCCATAGTGGTCCAGAATGGACCAGAAGGTTCTGGAATGCCCTATGCTGGTCTATGGGTAAGTTCTGGACTTGGCAGTTAGGGCAGTTGGTAGCCACCATTTTGTGGTTCCAACTTTCCCTGTCAGAACAGGCCTCTGGGCCTGAGGTAAAAGATTATGAGGGGAAAAAGAACACCTATCCCCTTGACCAACACCTATAAAAAGTAGTAGACACAAAAATTATTAAGGGTATGAGGGGCAAAAAGGGGACAAAATAAATAATAATGAGGAGGGACTACGCAAAAAATCCAGACAGGTCTAACACGCGTCCCCCCCAGCTGAAAGTGGGGAGAACTACCCAACCCCTTGGGAGTCCTCATCACTAAGGCGGAAATACCTGGAGAGACCGTCTGCATTGGGGTGGTCCACTCCAGGCCGATGTTCCACCCGGAAGTCCATTCCCTGTAGGGAGATGGACCACCTCAACAGCTTGGGATTTTCCCCCTTCATTTGCATCAGCCAACGAAGGGGACGATGGTCAGTCTGAACCAGGAAGTGCGAGCCAAAGAGGTATGGCCGCAGCTTCTTCAGAGCCCACACCACCGCAAAAGCTTCCCTCTCAATTGCACTCCACTTCTGTTCCCGGGGAAGCAGTCTCCTGGATAAGAAGACTACAGGCTGATCCAGGCCCTCTTCATTTAGTTGCGATAACACTGCCCCAATGCCATGTTCGGATGCATCTGTTTGGACAATGAACTCCTTGGAGAAATCGGGAGCCTTCAGGACCGGTGCTTCACACATTGCCTGCTTCAACTTTTCAAAGGCTTGCTGACAAGCCTTCGTCCAAACTACCCGTCGAGGTTGTTTCCTGGAGGTGAGCTCTGTGAGGGGCGCTACAATAGTGCCATACCCCTTCACAAAGCGACGGTAGTAACCTGTGAGGCCCAGGAAAGCTCGGACCTCAGTCTGTGTCTTGGGGGGTTCCCAGGCCATGATTGCCTCAATCTTCGCCTGCAGGGGCTGCACTGACTCCCTACCCACCAAGTGTCCAAGGTACACAACCGACCCCTGCCCAATCTGGCATTTGCTGGCTTTGATGGTCAATCCAGCTTGTTTCAGGGCCTGGAGAACTGCTTGCAAATGTTGCAAATGGTCCTCCCAACTGCTACTGAAGACAGCAATGTCATCCAGGTAAGCAGCAGAGAAACTCTCCATTCCAGAGAGGACCTGGTTCACCAGTCGCTGAAATGTGGCAGGGGCGTTCTTGAGCCCAAAGGGCATCACACAGAACTGGAAGTGTCCCTCAGGCGTGGAGAAGGCTGACCTTTCCTTTGCTCCATCTGTCAAGGAGATCTGCCAGTACCCTGAAGTGAGGTCAAAGGTACTTAGGTATTGGGCAGCTCCTAGCCGGTCAATTAACTCATCCGCCCTAGGGATTGGATGAGCATCAGTCTTTGTAACTGAGTTCAGTCCTCGGTAATCCACACAGAACCTCAGTTCTGGTGTGGTGCCCGGTGGGGCGGCTTTGGGGACTAGCACCACCGGACTGGACCAAGGGCTGCTGGAAGGTTCTATCACTCCTAGCTCTAACATCTTGGCAACTTCGCCATGGATGCTAGCCTTCACCTTGTCCGACAGCCTGTAGGTCTTGGACTTCATTGGGGGGCTGTCTCCTGTGTCCACATCATGGGTACACAGGTGGGTTCTTCCCGGGACAAGGGAGAACAGCGAAGAGTACTGCCCCAATACCTGGCAGCAATCCTCTCGTTGCTCAGGAGTTAGGGATGGGGAGAGAATCACTCCCTCCACCGACCCATCCTTCTCTTGGCATGAAAAGAGATCTGGGAGAGGCTCGCTTTCTGCTTCCTCAGCACCATCAGTCACCAACATCAGGATGACCTCTGGCCTCTCATGATGGGGTTTGAGGCGATTGGCATGAGGCGATTGGCATGCAGCACCCGTAGGGGCTGTCGCGGGGTCTTAAGATCCACTAAGTAAGTGGACTTACCCTTCTTCTCCAACACCTCAAATGGGCCTGTCCAACGATCTTGAAGAGCACTTAGCTCTCCAGGTTCCATCACCCATACTTTCTGGCCAGGCTCCAACTCCACCGGGTGAGCATTTTGGTCGTACCATTCCTTCATGACTGCCTGACTGGCCTCCAAGTTGTCAGAAGCCTGCTTCCACAACTTGGCCATCTGGCTTCTGAAGGCCAACATGTAGCTCACCACATCCTGAGGAGGTTTTCTGGGAGACTTCTCCCATCCATCCTTCACCAGGCTGAGAGGCCCACGCACAGGGTGCCCACACAACAATTCAAAAGGGCTGAAGCCCACTCCCTTCTGCGGCACCTCTCTGTAAGAGAACAGCAAGCAAGGCAGGAGGACGTCCCACTTCCTCCGTAAGCTCTCCGGCAGACTTCTTATCATGCCCTTCAGGGTCTTATTAAACCTCTCAACCAGTCCATTGGACTGGGGGTGATAAGGAGTGGTGAACCGGTAGGTCACTCCACACTCCTTCCACATCGTCCGCATGTAAGCTGACAGGAAGTTGGTCCCCCTGTCGGACACAACCTCCTTGGGAAATCCTACACGGGTAAAGATTCCCATCAGGGCCCTAGCCACCACAGGTGCAGTAACAGTCCTCAGAGGGATGGCCTCTGGGTACCGTGTGGCATGATCCACCAGAACCAGGATAAACCTGTGACCAGCTGTTGTTGGTGGATCCAATGGCCCTACAATGTCGATGCCCACCCTTTCAAAGGGGGTGCTAACGACTGGAAGTGGTTCTAGGGGAGCCTTTAGCTTCACCCCTGTTTTCCCACTTGCCTGGCAGGATACACACGTCCTACAGTATGTGTTGGACGCCACTTTCATCTGAGGCCAGTAAAAGTGGAGGACAAGCTGTGCAAAGGTCTTGTCCTGGCCTAAGTGTCCTGCCAGTGGTATCGCATGAGCCAATTCCAGCAGAAAGGCTCGGTATTGCTGCGGGACCACCAAGGCCCTTGATGAGCCAGGTAGAGGTACCTTGGGTTCACTGTAGAGGAGGCCATCCTCCCAGTAAATATGGTGGTGTCCCGTAGCATCACCTGCTGCCTGGGCTTCAGCCTGACGCCTCAGTCCCTCAAGGGTAGGGCACTCCCTCTGCCCCTTACAGAATTCCTCTCTGGTAGGACCTCCCTCCACATGCCATTCAGCAGGGATGGATAAATCCTCCAGAGAGTCTACTCCCCCCTCCATGGAATCCTGGCCTACCACCGCAGGTGGCCGATCTGTCACATGGGGCGTGGAAGCCGAAGCAGGCTGTCCCTGTCTCCGATTCTGTCCCTTTTTGGCAGCGGGTTGGGCCATTGTTCCAGGCTCCAACCCAGGCGAACTCCCTCTCCGGGCAGTCGCAGACCGTGTGCTTACACAGGCCCAGTCAGGTGTACCCAGCATCGCAGAATGCGTCCGGTATTCCATCTCTCTCCAAGTGTTGTGCTCCATGTCATTCCCCAACAGACAATCAACTGGCACGGCAGGGCTTACGGCAACTCGAAGTGAACCTGCAACCCCTTCCCACTCAAAGGGAACCTCAGCCACTGGATAGTGGCCCATTCTGCCGTCAGCCATCGCGGCGGGGTGGAGTACATTAGGAACAACCTGCTCTGGAGACACCAGTTGACTTCTCACCATAGTCATACTGGCTCCTGTATCTCTCAGAGCCTCCCCTCTTTGGCCATTGATGGTAACCCATTGCCCATACTTTGTAGTATTTGGGGGCACCTGGATCTTTGGTACCATCTCCCGCTCTCCCAGGGACACTAAGGTGACACCTGCCCACTCACCCCCCTTATCTAAGGGCAACTCCTCCCCGAGCGCTACACTAGCTACTCCCGGTGACTTTCCTCCGGTGGGAGGGGGTGGTCTCTTTGGGCATCTGACATCTCCCTTATAATGTCCAACACCACCACATTCAAAACAGTGGAGAACCCTTGGCTGCTGGCTTTGGCCAGGATTAGGGTTTCTGGGCGGGTTTGCCCTAGGGGTGAAACCTGCTCCCTTACCTTGGAAATTATTTTGGGGACCTTTGGAGAACTCCTTCTTTTTATCTCCTCCCTCCTTCTTCTGGGGGGCGCCCTGTCCGGCTTTTTGAGAATCCCCTCCAGTCCCCTTTGAGGACACCCGGGTACTTGCCCAAGTGTCTGCCTCCTCTGCAAGCTTCCGGGGATCGGTCAGCTTGCTGTCCACCAGGTGTTGGCGCAACTCGGGAAAACATTTCTCGAGGAGGTGTTCTTTCAAAAATAGATTGTACAGCCCCTCATAATCTTTCACCTCGCCGCCCTTGACCCAACCCTCCAAAGCTTTCTTGGCGTAGTCTAAAAAGTCTACCCAATTCTGGGTACTCAGTTTGTGACTTCCCCTGAATTTCTGTCTGTACCTTTCAGGGGTAAGTCCAAACTTTTTCACCAGTGCCACCTTCATTGTAGGGTAGTGGGTTTGCTCATCCTGCTCCAGAGCCAACAAGGTGTCTCTGCCAGCAGGTGGCATGTATTTATACAGCCCACCTCCCCAGTGAGTTTCTAAGATCCCGTGAGCCCTTAAAGAAACTTCGTAGGCGGCCAACCATTTGGCAATGTCATCACCTGGGGTGTAGCTAGCGATGACATCTTTGGGTAAATAGGGTCTGGATTCCCTGGTGTTCACTTTATTTTCGCTGCCACCATTATCAGGATTGGGAGACCTTCTTAATAAGGCTTGTAGGTCCATCTCTTTGATGGTTCGCTCATGGGCTAACCTCCTTTCCTCCCTTTCCATATCCATCCTAGCTAATTCCAACCTCGTTCTCCTCTCCTCCCTCCTATCTTCCAGCTCGGCGTCAGTTAAACCCCTGTCTGAGACGCTGCTGCCCGCCCTCGAAGGTATCCTGGGACCTGTCAGCAGATTCCCCCTTCCAGCTTGGTTCAACATTGCAGTCTCAAGGACAGTGTCCCCGTCACTCTCTTCAGTTTCTGGTTCCTCCCTTAAATGAGCTTCCACCCATGCCCTTATGCTTGTCAGCAACTCTCCTTTCTTGGCACCTTTATTAAAGAATACCCCCTGTTGTTGACACCATTCTCTGAGTTGGGCCACAGTATTGGCTTCTAGCTCTTTAAAATTCAATTCCATTTTTCACTATGGAATAAAATCAACACACAGGAGAAAACCAAGAAGTGACCTGGGGTTAACCTCCACCCACCACCAGAAATAAATTTAGAAAAAACAAAATTCAAATTAGGAGGGCCGCAAGGAGAAAACTCCTGGTGTAGGTCAGTGTATTGCGTTGAATTACTAATGAGTAGCTGCAACCAAGTCAGTATCCCACCGCTAGGCACCAAATGTTAGAACCTGAGATGCCAGATCACCTAGGGTAGCCTGGCCTAGGGGTAAGACATGCAATTTCTAGAGGCACAGTGTGAAGGTTGCAGACCACCCAGCAGTAAATCCACGCAATAGCACACAAAAACAACACTACACCAAAGTATAGGAAAATAAGTACTGCTTTATAAAAATAATATTTCTTTGCTCTTATTGCCTTTAGAATTCACAATTAAATTACACTTCAGTTTGTGTGGAATATAGCAGGAATACTTTTCAATTCTAAAACATATTAACAACCAGCATTTAGAGTATAGACAGTTCACTTAGACAACTGGCAGATAATTCTTACACTTTTATAGCTCAGTTAAGCAATTACTGTACTCAGCTTACTATGCATCATCTCTCATTACAGTATTACTCTAAAGTTTGGTAAGATCAGCCTTTTAACTAGATCAGGGTAACACTTTCCTTTACAAAAATAGCATTTACAGTTCTCTTTCTTATCTTGTTAGGGAGAAATGGGTTAAGAACCATTTAGGTCAGCTTACAATAGAACCCTGTCAGGGATTCCTCATAGACGCTGTACTCCCAGAGTCAGAGTCTCAATTTATATACAGTTAATTCTGTGGAAGTCACTCCCCCACGTAACTACCTCCTTACTTGTATCCACAATGTGTTGGGTCCTTCTCTGTGTCAGAAGCAGGGGGAGTAATGACAGCGAGGGGCTCGAGGAACCGAGGCTGAAGAGGCTCTCACGCCTCAGTAGGCTCCTCAGTGCCCCCCAGCTCAGGACGACTCCTATTTGTAGCCCTCGCACAGAAAAACCACAAGGGCAGACACTACGATGCCCCAGACCCCTACCGGGCCTCGTATCTCTCCCTCCCTGCCCGGGCCAGCTCCTCAGTGTGGCGCTTGGGCAGGAGGGACAAGCCGATTGCTCCGCAACCTGTAGAAGCCGCCGGCGCCTCTCCTCAGCGCTGGACGGCAAAGACGCTCCTCCGGCGGGCATGCGCAGTAGCGCGCGTGCCGGTGATTCCTCCCGCTGCTCCCGCTCTGAGGAAGGGACACTACACTCCCGGGCCTGCTCGATCTTAGGCCCCTCCTGCGCCAGGGATACCTCACTGCTTGGGCATGCGCGCAGAAGCAGCGTCTCCCAAATGGAGATCGCGCACTCGCGTCAGCGCCTGCCCGCTTCCTCCTCTCTCCCTGGGACCGGGGAAATTACCTCAGGGCTGTTACTTCCTCACCGCATCCGCGACCACAGCGCTAATCCAGCGCTTCTCCACAGGGCCGAATTGGGGTTTTCACTGCACAGCCTTCCTCCGCTTCCGCCCCAGTCAGTAAGTGATAAACTCGGGGGGGGGGGGGAAAGGTTCTGCCTCAAAAGAAAGTCACGGCAGACAGAGGCAGAATGCAAATGTCCACTGCACGAGGGGGCCACAAGGATTAACCCTTCCTCTATCAAATACTGCTCAAAGAGAAGCCTCTCCTCTGGGCAGAGGACTGCGTACACAGCACTGCAGTCTCCTTCTCCTTTGCCACCCCACTTTTCTTAAGCTAGGGGTTGGTCAGGCGCCCAGGGTCTCCCTAAATCCTTCACAGCGGGGACAAGACAAGGATCCCAAAGGAAGGGTAGAGAATTGGATTTAATAGGCTGCTTCCCAGTCCAGGAGATCAACCCCTTCACTAGTCTCTCCCCACCTCTCAAGATAGCCTGTCCTCCAGCTGACTCTCACAGGTAGACAAAATGGCTGCCCCGCATTCCGCCTTTTATAGGCTGCCCCTCAGTGGTCCAGAATGGACCAGAAGGTTCTGGAATGCCCTATGCTGGTCTATGGGTAAGTTCTGGACTTGGCAGTTAGGGCAGTTGGTAGCCACCATTTTGTGGTTCCAACTTTCCCTGTCAGAACAGGCCTCTGGGCCTGAGGTAAAAGATTATGAGGGGAAAAAGAACACCTATCCCCTTGACCAACACCTATAAAAAGTAGTAGACACAAAAATTATTAAGGGTATGAGGGGCAAAAAGGGGACAAAATAAATAATAATGAGGAGGGACTACGCAAAAAATCCAGACAGGTCTAACACTCCCCTTATAGTATCAGCTCCAATCTTGGAGTGAAGTTTTACCAATGATTTTAGAGCAAGAAAAATTGTCCAATGAACTTTGCTCGAATTTGTCCAAGCGCTCCGAGAGCCCTTTCAGTCTTTCAGTAACTGGTAATAGCAAAGATGTCATGAGCAGTTGGATTTGCTCGATCAGGGGGATAGCTACAGGTAAGTCTTTTGGGCAATTTGTCGGTTCATCGTCCAGCGCTTTAGGGACTAAGCCAGTTACAAGATCACCTCCTTCTTTCTCACTTGCTTCTATTTCTATAGGCATGGTTTCGGGCTCTGTCTCTATAGGCGTAGAATCGGGCTCAGGGGATTTACAATTGAAGCCCCTATACATGTAATTCCTACGTATTCTCTTAAGAGCCTTCAGTCTATAGGCTTTCCTAGGGGATAATAGTCTTTTCCTTTTACCTGTACCACAGTTTGCCTTAGGCAGGGGCAATGTTGAAGCTTGTCCCACTGGGGCCTCGTGTATCATTATTGATGGCAAAGGCGATTGGTCAGTTGTTGGGATAGCTGGTCGATTTGTTCTGTTAGCCTCGACTGGGGCTCTGCATGTTGTTGGCAAGTCCGGAATTATTTCAAGTAGACCATTATCAGTTTTCGGGTCTGTCACACAGGGCTGCGTATTGCTAGAGTTTGCAGAAATTAAAGGATCTGCCATATTAGTGACCGTTGGAGATCTAGCCTGTGCTAGTGATCCTAAAGAAGAACGCTTGTTTGCGAGGTGTTCCAGCGATAGTCTAAGTTCTGCTAAAATAATTTCTTTCTCAACAACAGAGACGGCGCGGGTTATAAAGTTATCCATGGTGCCTATCATTGAGTTTCCCCCTCGCTTTGGGCATCTGCCTGAGCGTGTAGCCATTGGGGAATAGGCAGACATGTGGAACTTGCAGTACGATAAGCAGTGGGTAGTATTTGATGCAGAGAGCCCAGAATAATGATAACTTATATTACCGTGCAATATTTTCTTACACAGACGGCCCGCCCTTTGCCCGGGCTTCGCCCCGGGCGTCCCGCTCGCGTCCCGCTAGGCGAGCCGTGCTCAGTGATATAGGTGTAGGGTGGTGGTGGGCGGGGCACGCAGGGGTGCGCTGACCGGTTGTTGCGTGGTCAAGCAGGGACTCCTGGGATAGTGAGTCCCTGCCGCGCTACTCCCCTGCAGCCTCTCTCAGCCCCGCTGGTGTTGAGCAACAAGAAACGCGGCGGCCAGGCAGCAAACAGGGTTGGTGGGTCCTCCTACGAAGCGGCTCCCGCGGAGCGGGAGCGGCGAGCAGTTGCAGGTAAGGAGGGGGCAAAACAGCACACAGTTCCCCACAGCGTCTTCGTAGGGCACAAGGGGTCACAACTGACCGCGCTCTCACTTCCCTTTTCAGCCGGCTTGTTGGTGTGGGCGGGGCACGCAGGGGGGCGCTGACCGGTTGTTGCGTGGTCAAGCAGGGACTCCTGGGATAGTGAGTCCCTGCCGCGCTCCTCCGCTGCAGCCTCTCTCAGCCCCGCTGGTGTTGAGCAACAAGAAACGCGGCGGCCAGGCAGCAAACAGCGTTGGTGGGTCCTCCCACGAAGCGGCTCCCGCGGAGCGGGAGCGGCGAGCAGTTGCAGGTAAGGAGGGGGAAAAACAGCACACAGTTCCCCACAGCGTCTTCGTAGGGCACAAGGGGTCACAACTGACCGCGCTCTCACTTCCCTTTTCAGCCGGCTTGTTGGTGTGGGCGGGGCACGCAGGGGGGCGCTGACCGGTTGTTGCGTGGTCAAGCAGGGACTCCTGGGATAGTGAGTCCCTGCCGCGCTCCTCCCCTGCAGCCTCTCTCAGCCCCGCTGGTGTTGAGCAACAAGAAACGCGGCGGCCAGGCAGCAAACAGCGTTGGTGGGTCCTGCCACGAAGCGGCTCCCGCGGAGCGGGAGCGGCGAGCAGTTGCAGGTAAGGAGGGGGCAAAACAGCACACAGTTCCCCACAGCGTCTTCGTAGGGCACAAGGGGTCACAACTGACCGCGCTCTCACTTCCCTTTTCAGCCGGCTTGTTGGTGTGGGCGGGGCACGCAGGGGGGCGCTGACCGGTTGTTGCGTGGTCAAGCAGGGACTCCTGGGATAGTGAGTCCCTGCCGTGCTCCTCCCCTGCAGCCTCTCTCAGCCCCGCTGGTGTTGAACAACAAGAAACGCGGCGGCCAGGCAGCAAACAGCGTTGGTGGGTCCTCCCACGAAGCGGCTCCCGCGGAGCGGGATCGGCGAGCAGTTGCAGGTAAGGAGGGGGCAAAACAGCACACAGTTACCCACAGCGTCTTCGTAGGGCACAAGGGGTCACAACTGACCGCGCTCTCACTTCCCTTTTCAGCCGGCTTGTTGGTGTGGGCGGGGCATGCAGGGGGGCGCTGACCGGTTGTTGCATGGTCAAGCAGGGACTCCTGGGATAGTGAGTCCCTGCCGCGCTCCTCCCCTGCAGCCTCTCTCAGCCCCGCTGGTGTTGAGCAACAAGAAACGCGGCGGCCAGGCAGCAAACAGCGGGAGCGGCGATCAGTTGCAGGTAAGGAGGGGGCAAAACAGCACACAGTTCCCCACAGCGTCTTCGTAGGGCACAAGGGGTCATATATATTTATAATCTGGCAACTAGCACAACCAAAATTTTAACACAGAACCCGAAAGATATAGCCCAATTGTGAATGATCTAGCCCAATCTGGCAACACTGATGCCACAGCCACTCCCTCATGGCTGGTATACACCCACACCACACCCATCCAGCACAGGCGTCACAGGACACGTGACCCTGCTAATATAAAAGACCGGGCGCACGTGCTCTGTGCCATTTTAGAATTTAGAGTACGTGACCTCACTTCTTACTGAGTTAGTAGCACCGCAAGCACTGAGCGGGTGTACAACCTGCGATGATAATAGGTGCACTGGTATGTCCTCTGCCATGGCCATATCAAGACTCAGTAGCAAATGTGAAACCTAGGGGTAGAAGTTAACGTGAGTTCAGTCATTCTTGCTTTATACTTGCTGCTTACAAAACATGTTCTGAGGATTAAACCACATCAAGAGAATTACCGTCTCTTTCTTTTCATTCCTGAATACTGGTATTTCCTACAATTACTATTTGTGTACTATCTTTCAGATTTGGGAGCTTGAGGGTGTACTATGTCCCGGCACAGGGTTGGAGACACACCGGTGACACAAAGGTGAGCTGCGAACATTTTCTCCAGTGTCAACACTCCCTCTCAATCTCTTCCTTTCTCTCTTTCTCACACTTTCTCTCTTTCTATGTCTCTTCCTCTCTCTCCCTCATTCTTTCTTTCTCTCACTTCCTCTCTCTCTCTCTCTCTTCCTCTCTCTCACACTGTTTGTCTCTCTTCCTTGTATCTCACTCTTTCTTTCTTTCTTTCTTTCTTAATCTTTCTCACTTCCTATTTCTCTCTTTGTCTCTCTCTCTTCCTCTCTCTCACTCTTTCTCCCTCTCTCTTCCTCTCTCTCTCTACCTCTCTCTCACACTGTTTCACTCTTTCTCTCTCTCACTCTTTCTCTCTCTCTCTTCCTCTCTTTCTCTCTCTGTCTTCCTCTTGTATCTCTCTTTCTCTCTCTCACTCTTTCTCTGTCTTCCTCTCTCCCTTACTCTTTCTTTCTGTCTTCCTCTTTCTCTTTCGTTCTCTCTCTTACTCTCTCTGTCACTATTTCTCTCTCTTCCTCTCTCTCTCACACTGTTGATCTCTTTCTATCTTTCTTGTATCTCACTCTTACTCTCTTTCTCACTCCTTTGCTGGACGCATAACGCACCATCTTATTTTTCTTTTTGTCTTGCAGGCTCCTATTCACAAATTGTCAAGGGATGACATGCCGTGGCAATACATAATTTTATTTGTTGTTGCTTTGTTTTAATAAAATGTTTTATACGTAAATTCATACATGACTAAGATTCTTATTTGTCCAACCTCACAAGCATATGTTTTATTAAAACTGCAACACCAGCCGATTTCTTAGGCTCCACATTTAAAAAAAGTTACTGTCACATTTGTTTGTGGGGGGTGAGCTGGGATCGCGGACAAGGAGCTGCTGCCGGGGGATGTCGGAGTAGTGTTGGGTGTCCGACCTGCATCACCGTTGCCTCCATTGCATCTTTTCTCAGAGACCTGCAAGCCGGCGGACTGGCTCATAAAAATGCGGCCCGAGAAGTCGCACCGGAAGAGCTGCGAGCCCATCAGTGGTTCGCAGAGGGAGACTTGCGGGCCCAAGAAAGTTGTGGACGGTATGCTGATGATGTGGGAAGAGGGTGCGTTACCTGCTGATGTGGGTAGAGGCAGCGTGAAAGGGGTATCTCTCACAGACAGAGCTCCGGTATGTTTCAGAAATGCTCGGACAGATGCCAGCTGACGGACTGATTCACAAAATGGCTTTTCAATGCTCATATAGTGAGACTTATGAACAGTTCGTACCCAGGCTCGGAAAGGGACAACTAGGGCCCGTCCGCTCAACTCACAGAGGCAGAACAACGAGCACGTCTGCTCCAAAAGGAACAGCAGCGTAGTAGCTCACAGAGATACAGGCACAGCAGCGTAATAGCTCACAAATGTAGAGGGCAGCGAGCGGGCGGACTGGCTTCCAAAGGCATACCTCCAAAGTGGCCATATTGGGCAGAGGGAGCGTGAAAGTCATGCTGCCTGGCGCTCACCTGTTTCTCCTTATTGTTAATAAATCTTAAACCTTCACTGCATCCAAATCCTCATTACACAGAGCTCCGTTATATTAAATTGCCCCCGGAACCTTTTTTTTTATATTTTCACTCGATGCAAGGCACAAGATGGCTGCTAACTCTTTCTGGTTTCAAGTGTCAGCAGCCAATCAGAGGACACTTCCTACTTCGAAGAGTTAGCAGCCAATCAGAGGCAAGCTCGTGCTCAGGGGTAAGGCACTGACCAGATATATATATATATATTTTTTCTCTTTAACATCTCATAAACTACTGAAAAGATTTACACCATTTCAACATAACCGCTCTTTCTAGACCAAGACCTTTCTCCCTACCAAATTTGGCGTAATTTCGTTCAGCAGTTTGACCTGTAGCCTAGTCTAAAGTTTCCTATGAAAAATCCATTGAGAAAACACGTTTTCACCCCCCCTTTTTTCTCAACCCCCCTTGACCAATCACCCCTAAACCTTCAAGATAGGAGCTGATCAAAAAAGAAAACATTTTTGGAAAATGTTGTAAAGAATCGTCAAATGGCGCCAAAGTTATAAGCAGATGGAGAGCTCCAGGAGGGGGGCCGCGCAACCCCCCTCCCAACATGAGTTAAGCCCCGAGACTGCAGTGGTATGTATTATTTTAGGACCCTATTGTAAGTTTCCCGAGTCATACCCTAATATAGGTATAACTCACTATATCCTTATATAGGCATAGAAATCATAACCATATTTAGGCATAGCTCATCAAACCAGGCACCTTCAAGGTATAAATATGCCCACACTTGCCCAAGCAAACACACGGTGGTTTGGACCAGTTCGACTATCTACTTGCCAGACGCAGCCTGCTACAGCAAGAGAAATCCAGCTCCAGTGTTTCCAAGCTACACTTGCGGGTTGCTGGGAAATCGAGTCCCGAGAACAGCCTTCTCAATTCTAAACTAAGGTACAGAGCTGATTAGACCCTTAGAGAAATCTTGGACAGATTCTTGGCAAAAAGAATACTACATTTATGCTACACCTCACTTACTTTTTCCCTTGTACTAAGCTTAGGTTAGGTACACCGGGGTAGGCGTATTTTAGAAGCACCAGTTTAGTACTTTTAGCCTCTGTTATTTATGTATGTATTTTTATATGGTTTAGGCACCATACAATGCTCTTACAGTATTATTTTATTCTACTATTTATACTGTACGCATTATATTTTACAAACTGTGTTACGATTGTAGCAGTTCATTTCTTATGCTTGAGAAAGAAGACTGTTCATAAATCTTTTTATTGAAAACGCCCGTCTTATATATTTCTCTGCACCTCTAGTGAAACGCAGCATGCACGATTGACTGAGTGAAATATCTATCTATTGTTTCCACGACTCTGAAGATATGTTTTATCTTGGGGAAACAAAGTTGTCATGTTTATGCGGTTGTCAGAGACTAATCCCTTCTTGAGAATTCGAGAAAGTTTCTAGTGACCTTTCTAGTGACCTCTGAGCTAGCTGGCACACACAATTAAGTTTAGTTTAGTATATTCGGTAGAGACCTAGTCGACCTCAGTCCTACGTCTAATCTACAGGATATATTATTCCAATGCGCAGAGCCTATTGGGAATATAGGAACTACACTACATGGCGCCAATGTTTAGTAAGGCACTAATTTAATGCTAGATACTAGAGTAACTCAGTCGTGCTTTTCACAGAGACCCCTTTTCTCCCATAAAATACTCCAATAGATGTCTGGAGTGGGTTAAAGGATAAAATATCCACCTCAAACTTAGTAGGATGAAAAATCCTATGTATTAGTTTTTGGTTTGTTCAACGTTGAAGGATACAGTGTTCCAAAATATTGTGCACCTTATCTTTATTTCCTTGAAAACTTGCTCTGCAAACCTTCATAAAAAATGACGGAGAGTGACAAAGAGTTAGCTAGAGCTGCAACAGCAGCACTTGTACAAAACCTAGATGAGACAGGTCTCCAACAAAATGACCCGGATGTTATACACATCCCGGCAAATATAAGAAAAATTATAACTTACAATCTCAAAATAATGGAGTATCATCGAGAGGTGGTAAAGTAATATTTGTGATAGAGGCACATGAATATCAGCAAACAGAGGTATTATATTCATGGATTGTCTTTCCACAAGCAAATCCAGTAGCACATGAGTTCCACTACTATAAAATGGAGGAACATCCAGCGGAATACACTCCTTTCGAGGACGTTGAGATTCCACTAACTTACCAAGAGCGTCAGCTCTGGTTTAATGGCGCCCATCAAAATCACATTACCATGCTCGGTCCACTAGGTAGACCAGGAGCTACATGGCCGCTACTAGCGAGCTATACACCACACCCTAACATCGAAAGAATGACAGATGTAGAACTGTTAGCTCAGCTAAAACAACTAATTAAAATACATAGACAATTGGTACAATATGTCATGCGGACTTTAACAGTCCAACCAGCTGTAAGAATTCCACAGCACACCCCTTATCAGGGTAACACAAACAAAATCACACCACAGACTATACAGTCAGTAATCAGTAAATTGCCAGCAAAAAGGGAACAAATTCCATTCTGGTTAGGCCAGAAAATTACTGAAATAGAGGCAGTATTTTCCGATAGTACACCTCATGAGAACCAAAGGATTCTAACTCTGTCTACCAATGGGGATTGCACCACACGTAGAGGACTGTGACACTTGGGGTACAGTCTTTGCTTCAATCTACACAAAAACACATGATGTCCCATCTATGGTGGTAATACCAGACGTTCTAAGACAGATTCAAAATGAATACTGCCCAGAACTGGCCTTAAATCTTGGTATGAAATTAAGAAAAGATTTCAAGCAGGTATCGGCTATACTATTAGCCAATATTAAAGGTGAAGCAGCATCTGTGGCAATCCACCAGAAGCTAAAAGAAACAGATATTACTGGGCAACCATATGAGCTTGCCAGAATTATTGAAAAATCCTATGAAGAACTAGGAAGAGACAGTTTGGGAGGGAAACCAGTAAAACTCGAACTAACAGAAAATACTGAAAAAGTTTTTATAAAAAAAAATCTAACTACTCCTAAAAAGAAATGGGAGAACACTAAACAGACACTTCCTAAAAAGAAGCGTTCTCCGTCCAGAGGTAGATCTCCTCAAAAGGAGCACTCTGAGAAAAGGTATAACCTTAGAAATAGGGATAATATAAGAAAACCTGATAGATATCAAGATACTGATACACGATCCTCTCGTACCTTTCAGACTTCCTCGCAGAAATCCGAAAGACGAGGACGATCAGAACAAAAAGAAGAACAAGTGAAGTCCAAAGATGATCAACACGTTCCGAAGAATAAGAAAACCCAATTCACCAAAAAGAAGGTAACAAGTCTAAAAATCAGACATGCCGAGGATCTAGAGGACACAACTCAAGAACGGGGAGTGGGCCCAGACAATGCTGGACAGTGCATCAGAAGTCACCATAGCTCGCAGGATCCTGAAGGATCATCTGGAGACAGTGGATCTGAATGAATACATTCAGGTTGAAACTGCCGACACCAGGGTTAGTGTACCCCATAAGTTATATGAAGTAACGCTTAGGATAGAGGGGGATATAACGAGGAAAATAAAAGGATTCTTTTGGGAAAAACTATCTAAGGGTTATGACATCCTTCTAGCTGAAAAAGACTTGCCACCTTAATTGTTAGGGAGTGCCCACATGGCAAAGAAATCATTATGCCAGCCTTCTCTAATCATATTCCTATACATAAAAAATACACCCATGCCAGAAAATGGGCTGTAGCCCAGGCTCCAGCATTATATAAAAATCATGTGGGATGGTATGAGGATTCTCCTCACCATAAGATCGAGTTAAAAAATCAACCTACTGCCCAGAGGCAGTATCCAGTAAAGCAGGAAGCTAAAAAACAAGTCAGGGAGATGTTACATCAACTTGAATACCAAGGGGTGATTAAAACATGCACCTCCTCAATGAACAATCCTTTGTTTTCTGTCTCCAAACCAGATACTACATATGGTCTAGTTTTGGACTACAGACATTTAAACTCTTGTAGCAAAACCTTTGCAGTACAAAATGCACACAGTGCAGCACTGATGAATAATATCGTGCACAAAAAATAAAAAACTACATTAGACATTTCAAACGGTTTCTTCTGTCAAAACATTGCACCAGAAAGCAGGTACTTGACCGCTTCCTCAATCATGGGGACACAGCAACAATTTTGCCATCTCCCCCAGGGATTCAAGAATAGTCCAGGATTATTTTCAGCCAGAGTAACAGAGTTACTACAAACGTATGATGATGAGGCATTATGTTATGTCGATGACATCTATCTTACAGATGATGATTTGGACAGGCACTTGAACAGGGTGAACACCATAATACTTGGGTTCGCCTCAGAAGGATATAAATTCGATTTTAAGAAATCACGAATTGCCCACCTCAATGTCCTATTCTTAGGATACGAACTTTCGAGTGAAGGCAAAAGCCTGGCAGCAAACTTTTTAGAAAAATGTGCGCTGCTCCAAACTCCAAAAACGCTGAAAAACCTACAGTCAATTCTGGGATTCCTAAACTTTGGAAGAACTAACATTCTGAATTACGCAGAGAGGGTTAAACCTCTCTACGAATTAATCAAACCTGATTTCAAACCTACTAATTGGACTCAAAAAAACACAGAAATTTTGCGTTCAGTGCAAACAGACATGTTAGCAGCAAAACACTTACAAACTTGCGACAATATACGTGACATTGTGATCCGAATCATCCCAGGATTCACATACCTAACCTTTAATGAAGGTGAAAAGGTACCAATAGCTTACACATCACACTTGTACACACAAGCTGAAATGAAATTCACTTCAACAGAAAAAATTCTGGCAGCTGTTCAGTCTGCTGTAGCAAAGGAGAGAGCCCTCGCACAGGGTAAACGCATTAAAATCATTACACCTGTATCTGCCTTAGAGGCAGTCACAAAAGCAAGCATTCCAAATGCAAAAGCTCTACATCCGAGATGGATACAATGGGTTAATTCTCTTGCTGCAACAGACGTTGAATACGTTTTTGACCCTTACTTGAAGACACAAGAATTTCTCTAATACGAACAAGAATGTCCTCTGCCTACTGAAATTCTACCTCTAGAACATTACGGCTGTATAATATATACGGATGGATAAGCACAACCCGCGATTGGGGGCAAACAAGCTTACAGTGCTGCATGCGCGATTGTTAAAGGTCGCTGGCACAATGGTAAATTCAGACCTATGGTCACAAAAACTCAATCTCTCGGGGACTGTACAGCTCAGCGAGCTGAACTACAGGCATTCAAGATGATGCTTGCAAATACCGATCGCGAATTCCCCACACTCACAGTGTGCGATTCATATTACTGCGTTCAGTCTTACAATGAATATCTGCAGACCTGGGTTCAAAATGGTTTTAAAGACGAAAAGGGTGGCACAATCAAGCATAAAATGCTTTGGGAAGCTCAGGGGCACCCGACAGGGATGCCCTCTGTCCCCGTTACTCTTCGCGCTGGCCATGGAGCCCCTGGCAGAGACCATGAGACGGACCCTGGGTGATGGCATACCCCTGGGTAACGGCACTCACCAAGTGTCGCTATATGCTGAAGATCTACTGGTGTTCGTCAGGGATGTGGGCCGCATTCCAGAACTGTTGGCCCAGCTGTTGAGCCGCTTCGCTGGTCTATCGGGCCTCTGGGTAAATGCAGGCAAGTCCTGCCTCTATGCATTCAGTGACGAGGTGGGCGATCCAGAATACCACCCCCATGGCACGAGAGTCCAATGGAGAGCAGACACGTTCAAGTATTTGGGGGTCCAGATCTACCGTCAGCCGGCTGACCTCTTCGACGGGAACCTAGGACGAGCGGTGGCAGCGCTCAAGTCACAGATTGGCTTCTGGTCCACGCTCCCGTTGACGCCCACAGGCAGAGTGGCTCTCGCTAAAATGGTCATGCTCCCCCGCCTCCTATACCATTTTACTAATTTGCCCATGTTTATACCTGCCTCCTTTTTTTCCATGCTCAATAAGGTCCTGCGCGACTTTATTTGGGGAGAGTCCCGGCACCGGCTGTCGCTTGGCAAACTGTTCCTACCCGTAGACAGAAGTGGATTGGCCGCTCCCTGCTTTGAGCATTACTATCTGGCGGCGCAGCTCCAATGGATCGCCCGCTGGTTAGCGGATAGAGGGAGAGAGGACACTGCCACAAACGAGCCGCCCTACTCCTTAGAGCGGGTCACCGCGCTTTTCCATCCACTGGCGACACCGGTGAGTCCTGCCCCGTTACTATTGGCGGTGGCATTTAAATGCTTCCGCAGAGCATTGTCACTCACGAGAAAAGTACTCCCCTATGCACCGGCGGTGCTGCTGGAAGACTCGCCAAGAGGCGAGGGGGTTCTCACGTACCACATGTTGGAGCAATGGCATGAAGTGGACGTACAGACGTTGGGCGATCTATACAGGGACGGAATACTGCTACAATATGAGACGTTAGTCACCGAAGATGGACTTCCCCCTGGGGGGTTCCTGATGCATCGCTCCCTCACGGCACGTATGACGGCTAGGTGGGGAGACATTACAACGGAACCCCAACAACACCTGACCGTGCAATATCTCCATGTCATGGGTAGGGGTAGGCATCTAACTAAATGGTTTGCTGCATCCCTGAGGGCGCACAAGGATCTGGACTTGGCCCCATTGCGTGGCAAATGGGAGCGGGACCTAGGGCGAGCACTAGCCGATAAGGAGTGGGAGAAATTCCGTAAAAGCCCGGCACGAATCCCCAGAAATATGTGCTTCCCCGTAATTCACGTCTACATAGTACACAGGGCCTACCTCACTCCTGACTTAATAAATAAATACTTTCACAGGGTTGACGCATCCTGTCCCAGATGTGGCGAGGTGAATGCAGATCTTCTCCATATATTGTAGCATTGTCCAAGATTGAGCGCTTACTGGAGGGACATTAGCGAGCTACTTACGCAGTGCACCGGCCGCGTCATCCCTTGCAACTGGCCGGAGTACCTACTGCATCATTTTAAATGCGCACCCAAGGACAAGGTGTTGCCCCGCTTCCTGGACCTGGGGATGATAGTGGCAACGCGCCTCCTCACTAGGAGGTGGAAGGCGAGTGACCCGCCTAGTGTGCTGGCATGGATTCTGTCCCTTCAGGCGTGGGCTCGGACGGAATGGACTGCCATAAAACGGGAGGAAACAGTAGGGCTTCGCAAGGAGCTTATGGCAGACCACTGGGAATGCATGCTTAATCCCCTACAAACAGCGGGAAACGCTACAGACGAGGAGATGGCGAGGGACTAGACATGCACGCTAGGCGACAGGGGGGTGCGAAGCGGGCAGTACACCAGACACCTGGGTTGGTACACAACAAAATGCTGTAGCATAGGTGCAACGGAGGTTGGAGGCATGCGTGCTCGGGAGGATGGAGTGGGGGGTCAATGGGGGGAGACGGGACAGGGGAGGGGTCGGAATGTAATGTATATTTCTGACTAGGCCGCAGTTTGTTGGTTCTGCTTTGTTATAACAGAATTTTTACAGTTACTCTATAAAAATCACTTCTGTACACAGGGCTGGGGTGCTCAGGTTCCCCTACGATATGGATGTGCTTAGGCACCTACCCTGATCTTTGTATTGTTCATGCGTAACGCTGCAATGCTTCGTGGGTATTTTATTCTGTTCATGCACTGCAAATTTGGCATAACCAAAGAAATGTAATGTTCGAAATGCTACTCTTGTTGTAATGCCTAAATAACATAAATGCCAATAAACAGATTTGACAAAAAAAAAATGCTTTGGGAACAAGTAGTTCTTTTACAGAAAGAACTACGAAAGACTCACGTGATCCATACACTGAGTCATCAGTGTGTTGGCGTTCACGTTGAAGGGAATTCATTGGGTGATGAAGCCGCGAAGGCAGCTGTGCAAACGGCTTCCGTAGCTGCTATTACTCGTTTGAAAACAAAAATAGACAGCAAAATAATGCAAGCAGTCACTGCTTCAATAAAAGACAGTGGCAAAACATTACCGAAGGGCTTTCCACTCAAATACTCATATATAACTGATGCCAAAATGTTCCTTTTGCTCGAATCCCTGGAGTGGGGGATAGAGTAATTCCAAACATGGAACACAGTTTAGGACTAATTTTAGCAGCATACGAAGGGCTTGCCTCTTCACACGCAGGTGTTTCTGCCACAGTTTCATTATTAAAACAACAATACTGGTGGCCGCGCATGAGGAAACAAACCAGAAACTATGTTTTGGAATGTGAAATCTGCCAGAAAATGAAAGTTTCAACAGTGAAACGCGCGGCGCAGACGCCCCTTCTGATTTCAGATAAACCACTAGGGTGTGTTCACCTGGACCACTGTGGTCCCTTACAAAGGGATGGCAACTATAAATATATCATGGTCGCAGTGGATTCATGCTCGAGATTCATTTGGATGTGGCCCTAGCGCTCAGCTGACGCTCGAACTGTTATAAAAGATTTGCGAGTCTTTATCGGCACATACACAATCGGCACGCTACATTCTGACCAGAGTCCTGCGTTTAGCTCTAGGGCTTAAAAGGAGGCCATGGCCAGCTTGGGCATTGCATTGCGATTTTCGCGTCCATTCCATCCTGAGGGAAATTTGGTTGTGGAGAGAAAAAACCATGACATAAAGCAATCTATAACAGCAAGGGTATTATGTTCGGGTGATGGGTGGGTCAAACATCTAATAAATGTCCAACGTAGTCTTATTTATTTATTTATTTATGCGTTTTTATATAGCGCGGACTTTACCCGAAGGTGTCAGAGCGCTTCACAATAGGAACAGAACTGATACATGAGAACATTACAAGTGAACACTTTACAAAAGCAAATGTTACATTACATGAGGCAAAAGTGACAATCGTGAGCAAATAAAATACAAGAGGTAGCAAACGGTGCATTACAGGGGGAAAAAGTGGCATGTGTGCAGGTTACAAAAGCATACAAAGTACAAGTAGAGGTATAATACTGCAATAAATGGAGGACACTCAAACTCAAGAACAAACGTTACGTAGGCAATGGTGGCACTTGTGCAAGTATCGAAAGCAAACAAAATGTAAGAGGTAGCAAACAGTGTGATACAAGAGAAAAGTGACGTGTGCATGTTGCAAAAGAGTACCAAACACAGGTGAAAGGGCAGTACTGCAATAAATGGCAGACTCTCAAACCACAAGAACACACTGGGAAGGCACTTCCATAGTCATGGAGAATAGAACTTTTCAATACTAAAAGGTCTTCCTTCAGATAATAGAGAGGGCATGAATTAACTTTGGAAGTGTCTTTGAAGGAGGAGAACTTTGAGGTCAGTTTTGAAGGCCTGGGAGGAGGTGGTGGTCCGGAGCTGAGGCAGAAGTGAGTTCCAGATTCTCACTGCGTTGCCTGAAAAGGATTGGGCCATTGATCTTTCCTTCTTGAAAGTGGGAGGTTCAAGCAGTAGATTTTCGGCATTTCGTGATGGTCTCGAGCCTCCAGAGAGTTTCAGTTTATTCACCAGGTAGCGAGGAGAGGAGGAGTGCAAGGCTTTGTGGGTGATGCAGGCAGTCTTGTAGGTAGATCTTGCCTCGAGGGGAAGCCAGCGGAGGGTGGATAACATGGGTGTGATGTGGTCGCTTCTTTTGGCCCCATAAATGAAACAAGCTGCTGAGTGGAGAACAGACTTAAGGGGGGACAGGTGGGATGTGGCGAGGCCAGTAAGAAGAGAATTGCGGTAGTCCAGTCTGGAGAGGACCAGCGATTGGACCAGGGTTTTAAGGTCATGCTCCGGGAAGAAGCGACGAATCCCCCAAAGAAGCCGCAGTTGGTATCGAGCAGACTTTGCAATTGAATTAATGTGGGAGTGTAGATTGAGTTTTGTGTCGAGTATGACACCAATGGATTTTGCGCTGTCGACAATGATGGGTTTATTGTTCAGTAGATTCATCTGGTCCATCCATGATTGAACCGGTGGAGGAGAAAGTGAGGAGAAGAGGGGGAGGAATTCAGTTTTGGAGGGATTCAGAATCAGTTAATGTGTTGACATCCAGTTTTGAATGGAGTCCAGAGTAGACCTTAGGACGGAGAGATCATGAGTGGAGGCAACCTTGAGGTAGATTTGAGTGTCGTCTGCATAGAGATGATAGTGGAGCCCGGATTTACTAAGGAGATTTCCCAGTGGTTCCAAAACGAGATTGAACAATGTGGGTGCAAGTATAGAGCCTTGAGGAACACCTTGACCCACTGCCAAAGGAGATGAAAGACTGTCTGCTATTTTGATCATTTGTGATCTATCAGAGAGGAAGGAAGCAAACCATTTAAGCACAGTGCCCTCCATGCCCATTCTCTCTTGAAGAGTGTTGAGGAGGGTGTTGTGATTGACAGTGTCAAAGGCTGCAGAAAGGTCAAGGAGAATTAGAAGACAAGACCCCCCCCGAATCGAGTATCCGCAGTGCGTCATCAATGCCAAGAATTTCTCTGGGTGGAATCACTCCATATGAAATCCTTTTTGGTACTAGAATGTTTGTCGAAGATCTCGATCGTCACACTTCAGTGGTGGAACAAAAACCCTTTGATATCAAAGATCGTTTGGCTGTTTTACAGGACTTAAATGAAAAAAGAAGAAGTCTAAGCAACACCAGCGAAAAACAAACAACCACTGAAGAAAAACCACCTGTCCCAGCAAAACCTGTTTAGATTCCAAAGATTGGGGATCTGGTCAGGGAGAAAATAGCAGACAAAAAGGAATTTGGGCCTTCTTACAGAAAACCAGTACCTGTACTAGCAATCCACGGATCAAGAACAGTACTACTGCCGCCCCTTGCTGGTAAAAAGGAGAACCGGTCTGTGTCAATTGACCTGGTAAAACCACACTATGTGGCCGATAATAAGTAGTTGGCCCAGTGGACTCCCAAGATGTAGCAGACGACCAAATCTTGCTACTATTCAAGAGGTTCAAACTGAAAGACTTACCATCTTTGATAAACCTGAAGTGAGAAAAGAAGGACTATGCAACAAAACCATGGAACTTGTGCCTCTTGAAACCCAAATACCAGTTCGTAAAGAAACTCCCATCTACAATGATGTAGCATCTGACTATACAAACATGTCAAGGGAACAAGCAACTCTAGCGATTTCGAAAAATCCGGAAGCGATACCAAAAATTGACAGAACTACCTCTGGCTATTTTATCAACTTCGATAACTTTTCTGAGGATCCCAGTGAACCTGAAACTACTCCAGCGAACAAATCTTTCAAGGGAAAAGTAAAGGAACTTGGTCAAGAGCTTACAAATACATATCTGGTTTCACCATGGGTTGAACTTTATCTCCTGCTATGGCTCATTCTTGTGTTAAGTTTGGGAAAGCTGATAGATGGAAAGCACATTAAAATGGACACAGCAAGTAAGAACATCAACTTGCTCCTGAAGCCACACAAATCATCTCATTGTGAACAACGAGACCTGTCATCACTGAACATCACAGCGGTCCCACTACCTGGTGGAATAGCATGGGATAAAACTTATTATGACATTTATGGCCCTGTTGAGCTGCTAAAGATTCCTCATCAATTTAAGGTTTCCTTGAGTGATTTTGTCTCACCTAGCACATTTTCTGATGATTGGGACTTTGAGACTGTTAATAACATGATGGCAGACTTAGAAAAGTCAGCAAAGTTTACAAAACATGAATACTTAGAAGGTTCATCAAATTATGAAGAAATGTATTGTTTTAATAATTTTGGTCATCATTACTTGCATAAATCTGCAAACCCTAGAAATGTTTTAACTTATAATCAATGGGAACATTGTCCAACACCTCCAAAAGGTAGTTCTAAAACGTTTTTTAGAAAATTTCCATATTTCACAGGTTTTCATGTTACAGACCCAGAAAGTTTTTACTTTAAAATTATGAATAAGACAGGCATGAAAGGTATGTTGACAAATACTAAACAAATTTATTCTGCTGCCTTTTATGCTCAATTGTCCACCTTAGGCTTTGACTTTTGGAAAGACAACATTGAAACAAAAACTGTTTGGGGCACAAAAGACTAGCAGGTACAAGGTTTAGAAGCATTGTTCAGAGCCTGCATCATCCCAGAACAAGTGATGTTCTTAAATGACACTGTTCAACAGACATCTTGTCTTGGCCTGGCTAAGATAAAAGATTTAAGCAAACCGTCCATACCTAAACCCACACCTGATAGTAATTTTACTTCAAGTGAGGAGGTAGACGTAAATTATATTTTACAACAGAACAGAACAAATCTTGAATGGAAAAAATTGTTAATCTGGCCCACATACACGAATATTTGTCAAGATAGATTCCTGAACAAGACACAAGGGTTCACAGTAACTCGGCCAGATCCAAGATATATCCAAAGACAACATCCAGGGATAATAACAACTTTTAGTGTAGGAAAACTATGCCTTGAGTGGCTACAGAAATCCACACTTCCAGACATAAAACAACACTTATCTTTGCTTAAAGATGGCGTTGATTTACGAGAATTCTTACTAGGTCCTTGTAATCCACGTCATAAACGTTTCATATTCGCCGGTATATACGCTTCTTACAATGAAGCTTGGAAAGTCACGCAAAGGGAAACAGCTGAAAGAATACTCAAAATTGATTGTATTAATCTAGAGAAATCACTCTCTGTAGTTGGCAATGGGTGAACAACTCTGTCGTCCAGAATTTATTTTTTGGACAGCATTGTATCATCTGCCATAGACATAATGGAACAGGACTTGCTAATGCTACAACATGACCAGTCTCAATTACGTTCTATAATGCTATTAGGCTGGACGTTGCAAAACTTTAGTTCTGGCTATGTGCCCTGTTGTTTAATCAACACCACGTCACTGTTTACTGTATTTAACCTTACAGATAAACAAATCTCATTGGCACAGAAGGGAGCAGACTATACGGTACTGAGCAAAGAAAAACTGGAGAGATTACCATTGACCGTTTCTGAGAAACCATCAGTCAAATGGATAATACATGGCTCCATCACGATACCAGTGACGACTTTCCAGTTTCAGTATTGGTTAAAACATATACCAACAGGCCTGTATGAAAGGTTGGGTAAAGAATACATTGAGTCGACCTGGGATTTACCATACACACACAAATGTTAGAGTGGGGGAAAGGAAGTATTTCTTAGTGGTAAAAATTGTGAAAACTCACTAAGCAGTACACAATTGTGTCAAGGTAGTAATTTACACGGAGCCTGTGAAGGTTCTTCCAAAAACCTTTCTTGCCACCTGCAGGGTTCGCCCACTGCGGTGATAGATCCAATTTTCAGGCAGCTTTCCAATGGCAGCTACGTTATGCTCATTGATCACAGCTGTTGTGGCATGGTGCCAGGAATAAGCTATCTCGTTACTGTGTCAGCCAGGGTCACTTGTTGTATGCAAGTATTGTTTCCAAAAAGTAAGACAGACGGGAAGACGCCGCTATGGCCTTCACTGAACATCTCTTCTATACGAATTGATACTTTAAGCAGAATAAAAGCCATTCTTTTGCAAAAAAACTGTGCCACTGACCTCGTCCAGAGAAACGTAGGATCTGCAGGTTGCAAGGTCCTCTGCAGAGATACATGCATAATTATCAACAAACTGCCCAATACATTTCGCAGAAATGTTAGGTCGAATCTTTAACATGTCTGATACCAACCGTATTGCACATTTATTTAGGATGATTTTTTTGGGACTGTTAGCACCTTGTGAAGCAGTCCTGGGCATTTTTCCTAACTTCGTCCACTCTGTGTTCGGCGGTCTGCCTCTCATTTTGGGACTCGTAGCAGGGATCTTATTTTTATTCCTGCTGCTCCGTTATGGCAAATCCGGCCACCAACAATACCCAAGCCGGCATGGAACATGCGCTACAGGCGATGAGGTACCTTGACAGAATAACACAGATCCTTGGCTTGGCTCGTTTGAGAGATCTGAATACCATATGGTTCCTATCATTCAGACCAATCTGGCAAGAGTGCATCTTACCTGTTCTACGATGCCTGCTTTGTGGAGAGGAATGCGTGTTAGATGTCTGTCTAACACTACCATTGGTTGCGCCAACGGATGCTGACGCATTACTGGGTCCGGTAACGGCTCACGTGTTGTGTTGCCCCCAACGGCTACCAATCCTTATGACGGCATTCATTCAGATCTCACCAGCAAATCCAACTGGAGGTGAGACACGCGGATGAACAGGCACACAGGTAACATCTGATATGAACATTGCTAACGCGACTGATGCTGACGGCGATGCTTTGCATCTGTGCACAATTGACCTTTTTAATGAAGTAGTCGAACTTTCATCTACTGTGGTAGACAATTTCTTTGCCAGCCTTGATGACTTAATGTTTTCTCCTGACACTGAGAATAACTTTTGAAATTAAGCCCACAGCGTTTTTTCGAACTCTGAAATTCGACCTTCACTTTTTCAAGATAAAAGCTTCCATGTTTGGAACTCTACTTCACTACAATTTGATTTGATTTTTTCCAAAACAGACTGAACTTTGGCCCTAAGTAATCTGCTTAAAGTAGAACTGTTCTTAGAGATCAAGAATTCCTTGAATACTTCCTAAAGAAACAATATTAGCCTACAATATGTATTTTCTGCTATGGGAAGGTCTCAACCTTTTTTCTTCTGTAACTAAGAGCAATTTCATAAATGTAATTTTCGTGATGCATTCAGTTAGTATTGCTGATATAGTTTCATATGCTTACAATGAAGTCATTTGCTTTAAATGTGTCCTATACAAAATGCTCATTTTCTCGTGTGCAACCTTTTTAAATGCATTTTATATGATATTTTTGGGGGTTGTAAACACATGCTCTAGATTATATGTTTTAGTATTTACTCTTAGATGAACATAATAGCGTGGAGTGGGTGTTATTTATTATTTTAGGACCCTATTGTAAGTTTCCCAATTCATGCCCTTATATAGGTATAAATCACTATATCCTTATATAGGCATAGAAATCATAACCATATTTAGGCATAGCTCATGCAGTCCAAATGCGGCAGGGCTACTTCCACTAGTTCCAAAAATCCACAACGATTTCTTGGAAAAACCCGCCTTCAGCAGTCAGGGACTTCCCCTTGCTTGAGCACTGATTTATCCAAGAACTCATGGAGTTTTCAAAGAACTGAGACTCTTTGATGACGTTATTATGTCCAACCATACGTTAAACCAGGCACCTTTAAGGTATAAATATGCCCACACTTGCCCAAGCAAACACACGGTGGTTTGGAGCAGTTCAACTATCTACTTGCCCGACGCAGCCTGCTACAGCCGGCCCTCCAGCAGACGCACTGAGAGAGACGCTGTCTTTTCTCCTGCAGAGAAATCCAGCTCCAGTGTTACCAAGCTACCCTTGCGGGTTGCTGGGAAATCGAGTCCCAAGACCAGCCTTCTCCATTCTAAACTAAGGTACGGAGCTGATTAGACCCTTAGAGAAATCTTGGACAGATTCTTGGCAAAAAGAATACTACATTTATGCTACAATTCACTTACTTCTTCCCTTGTACTAAGCTTAGGTTAGGTACACCGGGGTAGGCGTATTTTAGAAGTACCAGTTGAGTACTTATAGCCTCTGTTATTCATGAACGTATTTCTATATTGTTTAGGCACCATACCATGCTCTTACAGTATTATTTTATTCTACTATTTGTACTGTACGCATTATCTTTTACAAACTATGTTACGATTGTAGCAGTTCATTTCTTATGATTGAGAAAGAAGACTGTTCAATAAATCTTTTTATTGAAAACGCCCATCTATCTATTTCTCTGCACCTCTAGTGAAACGAAGCATGCACGATTGACTGAGTAAAATATCTATCTATTGTTTCCACGACTCCGAAGATACGTTTTATCTTGGGGAAACAAAGTTGTCATGTTTATGCAGTTGTCAAAGACTAATCCCTTCTTGTGAATTCGAGAAACTTTCTAGTGACCTCTGAGCTAGCTGGCACACACAATTAAGTTTAGTATATTATTCCAATGCGCAAAGCCTATTGGGAATATAGGAACTACACTACAGCCGGTACCCCAGTGGGCACCCGCAGCCCCAGCGAGCCCCCGCTAATATTTTTTAAGAAACGCCCCCGGGAACTACCCACCCCAGGGTCTCATTAAAATAAAACACGAGAACCTGTGACCCCAGTGCAAATTACACCAGTTTAAAAAAAAAAAAAATGTGGGGGGCCCTGGGGGTCCATCTGGGACCCCCTGACCAGACCTAGGGGGTCACGGTGTTTCTACTCTGCTCCCTTCTCTTATTTTCTACCTTTGTTTCTCTGTTTTCTAGCGACTCGCTTCTACCGAGACACAAGATGGCTGCCAACACTTCCTGGTTTGGAGTGTTCGCAGCAAATCACAGTGAAGCTTGTGCACGGGACTTAGGCTCCGCCCAGATATCAAAACGTTTATTTTTCTAATTTCTCAGCAACTACTGAATGGATTTACACCATTTAAAAATAAAGGTCGCGTTCTGACCCATGCACTACCTTTGTGCCAAATTTGGGGTAATTCCATTCAGTAGTTTCGGCTGGAGCCTTGCACAAAGTTTCCTATGGGAAATTGATTTTTTCACTTCTATTTTTTGAATTCCTCAAAAAGTACTGAACAGATTTACAACATTTAAAAAAAAAGATCACTTTATGAACCAAGCTCTACCTTTGTGCCAAATTTGGGGTTCAACAGTTCGGGCTGTAGCTCGTCGCAAAATTTCCTATAGAAATGAACATGGGGAAAACTAGTTTTGGATCCCCCCTTTTTTCTCAGCCCCGCTTGATGAATCACCCCCAAACTTTCAACATAGGAGCTGACCTAAAAATTGCAATGTTTTCGAGAATTTCATAAAGATTTGGTAAACGACGCAAAAGTTATTAGCAAATCAAAAAATGCTTTTCCTATGGAAACTAGGTTGAAACTATATCCTCTTCAACAATGCTCTGTACAAATAAGTTCTTGATAACGCGATGAGGGCATGTTTTTACTCCCAGTTTTGCAAACCTGTTGCTAGGCTGGTGGGAGGAAGGCCTTTTTAGTGATGTCAATGGGATCCCTGCGGTACAGCAGGTCGTGCTTTATCTATCTTCAGCAGCACCATGGTTGAGTACCTTGATGTCAGGGTTGAGATCCTTGAGAATGAGGTTCACACCAGCTGCTTCAAAAAGCCAATCACCAGCAATGGTCTCCTTCATGCCCTCACCAGCCACCCTGACGCTCTCAAATGGAGGATCCCGTACGAAGAGCTGCTGAGGGCTAGAAGAAATTGTGAAACTAACAGTGCGTATTTGATGGAGTAGTCGACTATGATCAGTAGATTCAGGGAAGGAGGCTACCCTGAATGGGTCCTCAACATAACTATAAACAGAATGGAAACTGTTGTCAGAGAGCATACACTCTTTGACAATATTAGGAACACTGACACAGACATATCCATACACTTGAGAATAGTAATAACCTGCAACAACAGTTCCAAAAGCATCCAACATGTACCTTCCAAAAACTGGGACATACTTTAAAGTGACCCCACAATACACCACACTGTATGTGAGAGACCCAAGCTCACATATAGGAAAGGCCATAGCCTGAGGGCCAAACTTGGCCACATTGATATTACCCTCACCAACATGACAAAAGAACGCAATCTAGAGGGCTTCTTTCCTTGTGGTCACTGCAAATCGTGCAGGAATTGCACCAGCAGAAAGGACTATTCTTTTCCCTGTGGAGGAAAGAATGAGAAGATCACACGGTTCCTTACCTGCAATTCCCAATTTGTGATCTATGGCTTGGAATGCCCTTGCCAATGAGGCAATACCACACACACATTATTAAGAAACGAGTCTTGGAACACATTAGATCCATTATCAAATATGACCCACATTATCCTGCAATCAGATACTTTCAAGACAAGCACTACAGTGATGGAAACAAACTAATGTTCTTTGCCATTGAACAAATGCCTCATAATCCCAGGGGTGGTGACAGGACACAGAGACTCTGGAAAAATGAATCCTGATACATATTGGAACTGGATACCAAAGAACTTAATGTGAATTTATATGATGATTTAACCCACTTGCTAAAATGAATAAACACCCTCCCTTATATTGTGAAAGTGCCCAATGCCTTACTGACGTTGCTTTTTCACATTTTTAACTTTGTCTTAATTTGATTCATTACAGGAGGAAAGGAATAGGTTCTCTAGCATGAAATGTTATGTCACCCAGAGGGGTTCCCCCACCCTTTTCTTCGTCTTCACTGGTTTGGGTGTAAGTGCATGTCACAGAAAAGACTGTTTCACGTTGTCATCTTTTGTTTTTCATTATCCATTGTTTCTTTGTAACAACTAGATGCAACATGATCTGTCCCCTCGCTATCTACAGTTTACTTTGTATAGAGTGGGTTCCTTAGAAGGGTGACTGTTTATTTGAACCAGCCCACCTGGGTCTGACTACCTATGAATTTGATGTCCGTTTGTCGCTCACCACGCACGCGCCATGTCATGGTCACAGACACACAGGATTCCAAATACAGCCAATGTCCAAATATCAGGCTTTACCTTTGTGCCACAACCTATGTTATATCTAGCTCACCTGGGCATGATTACGAAGCACTCATTGCATTGTATATCTGAGACATACAATCACATGTCTCCATTATCCTCAGCTGAAGGTCTACAGACGGGCCCCAGGCCTGACATGCACACTTTCACACACTGTCGCAGTGCTTTTACCTTACCAAGACTATTTATTATTCGCAACTCTTTTTGTTATTTATATTGGGACATTTGACCACCATTGGTAGGGACACCTCTGCCAGCCTTTCATGACACCCTTTCTGTAATCCTGCCATTGCTGCACTTACTCTTTACAATGCATTTTTACCCAGAATGCTAGCCTGTAATGTGCCCCTTCCCACCATGCAGAGGATAATCATCCCCTTCGGAGCTGGTTGTGGCCTCACGAGTCTTGTTCCACATGGACCCTTTACCATTGGGATTCCCGTCTTGATCTCCTCTGTGGATCTCACAGTGTCCATCATCACACCACACTTAATATTTGACACTAGCTTTTCTTTGGGGTGATCGTGTAATGAATCAAAAGCATTTGACATGGACGGTGTTGAGACAGCATTCGTTATGTCTTTGAATCTCTCTTCATCTGACATCAAATGTACATATTATATCTTTGTATGTCAGATTTCTCATGCCAACCAGGGTATGCCATATGACCACAATGGCAACATTTCTATATGGCCGCCGCTGTTTAAACAATTTTGTGCCAACCGTAACAATTTGTTCTTTCTGCATGTTTATAATTCTTCTGGCATACAATTCACATATTATGCTATATATATTGGATACTGTGTACTGGCCAGTACCATATTGTGGCTGTATATACAATGTACAAGGCCATATACCTACAATGGCAATATTTCAATATGGCTGCCACTGTTGTAACACTTACATGCCAATTGAAACAATGTGTCTTTTGTTTATGTTTTTTACTCTTATGTATACCCCCACATTTGAGTATTGCACTATGTGAGCAGGACCGCCAGTCGGTCGAAACAAGTCTTGGAGATTTCAAAGTAAGTCTACTCTTCAACTACACTGTGTTCTGAGTGAGAGTAAGACCTCCAACCATCGGTCTAGGTCCACTCTCTCCCAGCAGCTCTACTGTGCTGTCTCTTGCCTCCAGACCCCGACCTCCTCCATGGGAGTTTCGAGGCTACTGCCCGCTCCTACGCCTGCTGCCCGCTCCAACTGGGACCAGAGTGCCTGCAACCACCGTAACCTTTCTCAGCTGTATTTTTTCTTAATTTTTCCATGTTGTGCCACTGTTATTGTGCCCATCTGTGTCTTGCTCTAATTCACCACTGTTTTTTGTTTTCTCGTGCCTGCCTGTTACTTTCGCCTTTCGCAGCTACTGCCCCTGCGGCCCCTCCCCCTGGAATTCCCCAGCTCCCGCCTCCCAGCCTCTCCTCTCTCCCACCTCCCCTACTTAATGGTGACTGCTGCGGGTCGCGCATCGGATGCGTGCAGCAGGCTCGCCGAAGGCAAGCCCGTCAGCGCCTGTCCATGACCTGACTGCGGCCGGCGCCAGGAATCCTGGACCTCCCACTACCCATTGCTACGACACCACCACCCTCCTCACACTCAACCCTGGAAGACTTAGAGAATACCAACAGGCCACGCCGAACATGAACCATGGCCAGTTCTCCTGCCTCCACTGCCACCAGACACTCAACGCCACCCCGGCCTCCAACACCGCAGACACTGTGACACCCTAAAATGCATCCTCCTCAACGTACGCCCCGTACACAAACAAGCCAAGGAAATCTGGTACTTACTCGACTCTCTCTCGCCCGACATCGCTTTCTTCACAGAGACCTGGACCAACGTATCCTCCGCCCCTGACATCAGCGACGCCCTCCCAGATGGATACAAGATCCAGAGGAAAGACCGCCCCAACCACTCAGGAGGGGGCCTTGCCATTGCCGACAAGAGCACCCTCCGCCTCACCACCTCCAGCAAAACCTTCTCCACCATCAAACACCTGCACTTCCATATCCAGACTACCCCCAAAACCACACTCTGAGGAACCCTCGTCTACAGAACCCCCGGCCCCCGAATACCCTTCGCCACCACCATCACCGACTTCATCGCACCCCACACCATTGCCTCAACAAACTACATACTCATTGGAGACCTGAACTTCCACCTTGACAACCCCAGCGACCCCAACTCCACTATCCTTCATGACAACCTCACGAGCATCAGACTTAAACAACTCGTCAACACACCGACCCACAGAGCAGGACACACCTTCGATCCCATCTTCGTGGCAGGAACCAGCATCCAATTCAGCCACACAATGCAGCCGCTATGAACCAACCACCACTGGGTACACTTCACCATCAACAAACCCAAGGCACCCAAACCAGCCCCACGCCCCCCACGAAGGAACTGGAGCAAGGTTACCGATGAGCAACTGAACTCCACCCTCACCTGAGACAACCACACCTGGGCACTCAATGCAAACAACACAGCCAGAGAACTCCACACCTGGATCTCCAACTGCGCAGACGAGCTCACCCCGCTACGCAACCCCGACAGACACCGCCCCAGGAAAGCTGCCTGGTTCACCACCTCCCTCCAAGAAGCCAGACGTACCTGCAGACACCTGTAGAAGAACTGGAGAAACACCAAAACAACCGAAAACCACACCACCTCCAAAGACGCCATGACGGACTACCACAACCAGATCAGAGCCACCAAGAGAAACTTCTTCCACAATAAAATCCTGGCCAACTCCACCAACTCCAAGAAACTTTTCAGTGTCATTCAAGAATTCACCAACCCACTCAGCGAAACCACAGACATCACCCCATCCCAACACCTCTACAACAAGCTTTCAACCTATTTCCACCTCAAGATCAAAAACCTCTACAACAACTTCATCGACCATCCACCAGGCAGCACAGATAGCCCCCCGCCACCCAGAAACACCAGCCAGCCCACCATCTCCAACTGGACACCAATCACGGCTGAATACACCGCCTCGACCATGAAAAGCATCCACTCGGGGACCCACCGACCCCTGCCCCCCTCACATCTACCACAGAGCCGCGGCCGCCATCGCACCCCAACTACAATGCACCATCAACACCACCTTCAAAAGAGGCACCTTCCCAGATGACTGGAAGTGCGCGGAAGTCAGACCTCTGCTCAAGAAGCGCACAGCTGACCCCACCGACCTCAAGAACTATCGGCCCATCTCGCTCCTCCCCTTCGCAGTCCCACAGGGTTCATCCCTGAGCCCCACCCTCTTCAACATCTACATGGCCCCACTCGCAGCCATCGTCCGACAACGCGGCCTCAACATTATATCCTACACCGACGACATCCAGCTCATCCTCTCCCTCACCAAAGACCCCACCACTGCCAAACTTAACTTCCAGAAAGGAATGCAAGACGTCGCAGTCTGGATGACCTACAGCTGCCTGAAGCTCAAAGCCGAAACAACAGAAGTCCTCGTCCTCGGTACCACCCCTTCTGCATGGGACAGCCCTTGTAGCCAACCGCCCTCAGAAGCCCACCTACCCCCTCAGACCACGCCAAGAACCTCTGCATCGTACTCAACTCATCACTCACCATGAACCGACAGGTCAACGCCATCACCTCCAGCTGCTTCAACACCCTTCGCATCCTACGCAAGAACTTCAAATGGATCCCCCTAGTCAAGGAAGACAGTCACCCACACATTCATCACCAGCAAACTGGACTATGGAAACACACTCTATGCTGGCATCAACAAGTTCCTACTCCGCAAACCCCAGACAATACAGGACACCACCGCCAGACTCGTCCTCGGCATCCCCTGACACAAACACATCAATCAACACCTACAAAGTCTCCACTGGCTCCCCGTGGAGAAAAGAGCCACTTTCAAAATCCTCACTGACGCCTAAAAATGCCTACACAACAACGGACCCAAATACCTAAACGACAGAATCAACTTCTGGTGTAGGTATTCTGCACACATTTTTGTAAACAGCTGAGCAGCACCGGATTCTGTGCATGTATATCAAAACAAACTAACAGCACGTTGATCACATAGTGATATATTATACGGACAAGATAGATTATTGGAAAAAAAATCTTTTTATTAGATTCTTTCTTTATAGATATCTTTTCTCAATTTTTTTTATAAAAATTCTTTTTACATCTGATTTTATCTTGACTAATTCTCAACCTTGTAGGTATTATTTGTCATTATTCAGTTTTCATTCCATATTATATATACAACAAATCATCACATGGATAGATACAAATTCTAAATTACAGTCACATTGTTAATATACATAGGTATTCTGCACACATACAGAACTATGCACAGGAAAACAGGACCTCAGTGAATAGGTGGTGTACCAACCAACCACATCCGTACCCAAAATGACTAGCTATAGTGTCTCATTCGTTCTCCGTCTACAGCAGAGCTACCAATGATTAAACAACCCAGAACACGACACTCTATCTTGGGAATCGCGGGAGCCAGACTCTCTTTCGCTTACTCACTCATTCATGTCCACAATGCGAGTAATCAGAGACGCGGTATAGTTCAAAATGTTTATTTCAACTAACGCGCTCTATGGTGCAATACACAAGCCAATACTAGCAGCAAAATGCATAAACACAATATAATCAGCATTGTTACAATATCATAAAATACAAACGGGGATAGCATGTTAGAAAACGGTGGAAAAGGACTATATGACCTCACTACCCTCCCCGTGGCACGAGAAAGTTTATTATAAAAAGGAAGACCTCTGGGCTTTATCAGCAGCAGACCCCATACCTCAAGGCCTGGATGCAATGTTCACATAGAAGAACAAGCACAGCTCCCTTTGCCGGAAAGGTATTTGCAAGTGTGTCAAAAACAGGTTGCGGGCGCAATATTAAAGTACACGATTTTCAGGAGTGCAGTTGTGTGTAGCATGTTATGTCTAGGTGCAAGGAACTGATCAGAACAGAATAACAAGGGGTATTGCTGTTTAACCCTTTGAACATCATATGCAGACTAAACGTCAGAGCACAGCAAATAACTTGCAAGGTAGACAGTTCTCTTGTGAAAGGAGCACAAACAGTCTTGTGAAATATATGCATGCAGTGTTGTACGCAAAAGCAGCCTCATGGCAGCTTAGCTCATGCTAACTTAACAAATATCGACAATGGACCTATAGGCCTAACTACACTTCCACGTACCCAAAAGAAACCTCCGATCTTCCAGCCTCGCACTGGCCAAAACCCCGTGCATCCACAGAGCAGGCGGAAGATCCTTCTCTCACATTGCAGCCAAGACCTGGAACGAGCTACCGGCAGACATCAGACGCGCCCCCTCCCTGAACACTTCCAGGAAGACCCCCCCCCCCCCCGCAGCGCCTTGAGACCCTCACGGGTGAGTAGCGCTTTTACAATTCCCCGATTGAATGGTTGAATGATTGAGTTCGGATTTGTGCTTGTTGCAATATTGACCTGCCGGTCCACCCTGCTGGCATAATGCTCCATCCCGCTTGGATACGGTGTTCCAGGAGGAGCTGTTTTCCCTTGAATATGTGTGTCTGTGTGTGTGTGTAGAATGATACACATATATATACATGCATAGGCACATTGACAACTTAGGGCCTCATTACGATGTCAGTCAAAAAGCCTTCCGACTGACTCCTTGTCGGATTCGTTTCCGACCGACTCGGGTTCGGGGAGTCCAACCGACTGATTACGATGTTTCCAAACACTATTCTGTCAGACTCCCGTCGACTTCAATGAGAGCCTGTGTACTGACCGACAACACAGGCTTCCATTGAAAAGCGGGGTGGTTGAGGAAATCCTTTCATCTTGTGGCAGACACCCCATGGTGCCTGCCACACTGTTCATGGTTGTACATAAGGGACCCATGGGTACCCCCACGGGCCCCAACTGAAGGCCTCTGGGTTAAGGGGGGCCTGCTACGTGACCCCAAAGTCAGTTTCTGACAAGCCGTTTCTTGTCAGACAGACCGATTCGGAACGGCTGTCAGAATCCGACATTGTAATCAGTCAGTCGGAAACGGGGCACGTTGAGCTGTACGATTCGGCTCTGATCAACTTGGACTCTCCAAATGCTGGTCAGACCGATTCGGAACGACGAACCGGTTACTTTGTATCGTAATCGGTCGCTCGGATATGTTTCAGATTTGGTCAGAACATGGGTTTTGCATTGCAGCGTTGTGATTGATCAGGGGAGCTTGGCTGCGCTTGCTGTTCCTGGAGTCGGACGCAGGAGAGCAGGAGCAGAGATGCGAAACCCGGTGGCAAGGTAAGTGTTCATCATTTTTTTTAATATATTGTGGCCTGTGCCTCCCCGTGCACCGGGCGCACCACCCGCGAGCTGTGCCAGCCGCCACTGCATTCTATCTCTCTCCTGCAAGAGCAGGGAGATAAGAAATCTCACCATCCACATGTATAAGCAGTTCCTTATGACATCTCTTAAATCACAACCCTCACCAACAATGGTGGCTCACTAGGTTCACTGTTCCCACGTTAATTTAAATGTTATTGCATTTCTATAGCTCATCATACCCTACTGCAATTCTCTAAAGTACATTATCTGACAGGTTGCAGACTGTGGGCGTGCTTGGTAGAAAGATTATTTTATGTGCAATAGAGCCTATGTGGTAAGCGTTTTTGGGTTGTGCTTGAGTTACCAGGGTGGTTACTTTTCCTGTTGTTGCTCGCAGCACATAATATGATGGAGGAAAAATGAGTGACAGATAGAGCGTTCACACTTTATGATTGACGGCTGCTAGAAGTTATTCTGAAGGTCGTATATGGAGTTTTTGGTGACTACAAAGCCTCCCATGTCTTGTGCTGAGTACATGAATCAAAACACTGACTCTATTGATCTTGTATGGTCTAGATAGGAAAGAGATCTGCCTGGATGTTCGTTATTATAAGCATCCCTTATGCAGGTTTGTAAACAGAAAAAAAAAATATTTATAATGTATTGGGCTAAGCGATCTTGTAGCTAGAGAGGGATGCGTACTGGACCTGCAGAGATGGACTATATTAAAGTTTTCCAGGTGCCAATAATTATTTGGAAGATCATTCCAAACATTGGGTCTAAGGGCCTGATTTAGATTTTGTCGGATGGGTTACTCCTTAACGACGACAAAGAATATCCCGTCTGCCGAAATATAAATCCCATAGGCTATAATGGCATTTACATTTCGGCGGACTGGATATCCATCACCGCTGTGACGGAGTAACCCTTCCGCCAAGATCTAAATCAGGCCCTATGTCTTATTGGTACAAATAATACTTACAGAACTTACTACAAAGCCCAACATTTAGCAACATATGAAAGAGACATTTAGAAAATAAATTTCCCATTTAACTTGTTCTGAAATATAGGAAATGTAAAACCATTTTTGTATAACAATTGTGAGTCTTTCACCTTACTTAGAAGTCTTGGCATGAATACTATAGACAAATCTGGGCAATAGCTGGGTAAGATAACCGCTAAGAAGACATTGATTTATTGGTAACTTTAATGTAATTTAGTTTCAGTGTTCTCATATTTGGAGTGTATTCACACCGTAAACAAAATATTGTACATTGGCATGCACCCATAACAGATAACGATATGAACAACACTTTGCATATCATATAGCCTGTTGTTATTTTACAATATTTACTCAAGGATATATAGCTTTGAGTCGAAGACGGATGCTAGACAAACCATACAATAACATAGAATACACCATCTCATTCCCACTGCACAGGTTGGGCTCTCTTCTTATGTGGCTTGTTCATCTGGTGTCATACTGATGACGTATTCCCAGAAAGGTCCCCAGAAATCTCTTGGCCTGGACATAGGCGGCAAAGTCTCTGCATATAATTCCACCACATCTCCACAGTGGCGTAGAAAGGTCAGGTGGTACCCGGTGCGGAAAATGTCTTGTCACCCCAGGCATGACAAAATGGCAAAAATATGTTTTTAAAACACATATTTTTGCCATTTTGTCAAGCCGGGGGTGACAAGTGTCATCACTGAGGGGGGGGGGGGGGGGGGGGTGACAAAATGGCACAAATATGTGTTTAAAACACATATTTTTGTCATTTTGTCACCCCCCTCAGTGATGACACCTGGGGTGCCCCACACCCACCGCACCTCCCTTTCTACGCCCCTGTATCTCCACACAGTAAAATGTCTTTAAGCCAATCCTTGAAGTGGTTTGCTCCCTTACCTTCCCATGTCATTGCCACCCTATGTCGACCAGCAACGTTGCCATTGCAAGTAGTTTTCTATAATGATTTGGGGCACCTAACACACACCCCTGCATAGCCACTATTGGAGAGATGGGCAAGGCTTATCTGTCACTATATGAAGAGCTTGTATGACCTGTGTCCAGAATGCGGTAAAAGCCATGCAGATACATGCTAAAAGACAACACAAGGGGCTGAGCATCTGTGACCGCTAGGGTCATTCGTTATGGTATGTTTGACCATGCATGAGTGTGGTACGCCCTGTGTAGGTATTTATAATGTATGAGCGTATAAATCCCACTGGAGGACACCTCTTTAGTCTGTGCGCTGCATAAGACCCATTGTTTTTCTGGGATTTCTACACTCATATCTGAGGGCCAGAGGGATCTGGCGCATGCTTCTGGCTCTGAGCACACCAGTAATGCAACAGAATACATGCAAGTGATTAGGTGCTTGGGGAAAGGATTGGTCAGTCTGCCAGTGTTTTAAGAAAGGCGGGGAATAAAGGGGCATATTTACAATCCCCTTCTGTCGCTGGTGCGCCACTTTTTTGGACGCATTGGTGGCACAGTTTGGTGCTCCATATTTACAAGATTATGTAAAGCCACCCTGCCTTGATTTTTTTGGCCTTGTAAATACAACCCCTTTTCACGCAGCACTTTGCATGAAAGGGACGTGCCGTGGGAGTTGCTGTTGGTGTTCACACGCAACAACCATGGATTTTGCCGCATTCCCAGGTGTTAGGAGGGGCGAGGAGAAATACTTTTATTTCACCTCAGTTTTTCCACTTTCTATGCGTGCTGCAGAAAGAGGAAAACACCTCTCATGTTTGTTTTTGTGCAGGAAGGTGTCCCTTGCTGCACAAAAACAATCATCCCTGCTATGCAGGCACCCTTGCACCATAGTGCAAGGGTGCCTGCGTTGGCCATGGCAGCCAATTGTGCACCAGCGCAGGGGAGAGCACAGGTATCCGCCATATTGTTGTAAATATGACACATCCCTGTGCTCTGAAAGTAACGCAGAACGGGCCAGACAAATGGCTTGCGACACAGTGCTGCGTTTCTTTCTTGTAAATAAGGCCCAAGCTTTTTAGTATATGTTCAGGGTATAATATCCAAGTGTGTTTCAAGCTGAAAAACGTGTTGTGCCCAAAAAGTCAAAGACTGACTTATTAAGTTCACTAGATTCACAAGACAGGGAAGGAACATACACACAGCCGCTGCTCAGAGCATGGGTACAGAGCGCTCCTTTCTGGGAACTGATCCTGAGGGCAGCAGTAGTGCTTGCATATTGCTTGGAAACTTGACTTGGTGGTTGCCCAACCAGGCTTCTCATTAGCCAAACGCCTCCTCCCTGACAGAAGGAGCTCAGATGCCTTTCGGAAATGACAAAGGCATCACCTGCCAACTGAAAATGAATACTAGCCAAACATCTCACAAGCCAAAGCAACGTTCAGTAAATTAAGACGGTCAAATCATTAACTCGTTAACAAAATGACTGCCAAAACTAGCATCCAGGGTTGAAAGGAAATGCATGCTTCCAAGCCTCTGATGATACAAAATCATAATGGTGTGTGTGCACAATGAGCTGGTCTGATTTTTATAGATCGCCCAACGAGTCAGCAAGAACATCAGTTTTCATCAATATGAATTCAATGCCCAGGTATAAACATAAATCTCAACACGCAATGATGCGGACAGACTAAACAAGTGCCTCTGCAACATTCAGGCATGGATCTGCAAATCCTTCCTCAAGCTAACTGTACACAAGACTTTATTTGTTCTCATGGCCAATGGCAGCAAACAAGAAATGGTACAAAAATTGCTTGAGGGTGGGAAGTTTCAATCCTGACTCATCAACTCCACTTGGTTTCTGGGCTCCTCCAGTTACACGCATGTCAGTTTCTAGAGCCGCATTACAGACTAGACAAAGGCTGCTTGGCACATGTTAATCTTGCTATGCAAGATAAAGCCTTTCTCCCAGAAGCTTACTTTGGGGCTTGTGTTCAGGCCCTTATCTTAACCCGTCTGAACAGAGGCATCCCTAAGACCATTGAAGGGCAATCTACATGCAGAGGCTTGTCTAATTAAAGGTCTTCAGAAAATTTGACAAAAGCACTTTGAAGTTTAGAGAACTCAACTAGGTGCTTGTGCCTGCATGGGTCACTTTCAAGACCGTATGCATCATCTACAAGGCTAGCAAGACCAGCATGCCACCTTGCTGAAACATCAAAAGGTAAGTAAGTAGAGATTCTCTATGGCCTTCTCTACACATATGTATCTTGACGATATAGATATCATATATATATATATATATATATATATATATATATATATATATATATATATATATATATATATATATATATATACATATATATATATATATATATGGTGAATATATGTGGAGTTAAGAATAAGTAAACCTATACTTCCTCTATATGCATTGACCTTCCTATATAATTTGTCCCTATGTATTCTGTCCGCAATATTCTGATACCACAATATCCCTATGCTCAATATTATGTAGCACAATCGTTCAATATCTCAAGCAGATCATGTAGTGCTCACATATGTAAACTCTCCAGACCAGAAATCCAGGACTGCAAGAAGGCAAAGTCGAGACCCCAAGCCTTCACCGGCAAGGCGCTCAGAGTTTGAAAGATCATCCTTGATCGGATTCAGCAAGCCACAATTCTTATCATGCACCGAAAGAAACTGAAGACGCGTTTCTTCAAGTGGTAACTAGTCACATCATAACCTCTACTGCTGCCATCTGCGAACTTCAGCCTCCCCCTGTCTGACTGCACTCCCCTTTGTTTGCTTATCTTGCTCCAGGGCCGGACTGGCCACACCGGACATCGGGCATTTCCTCCAGGAGGCTGGAAGGGTGGGGGACTGTTTGAGAAGGTGGGGGCTGGTTTTGTTACTGCGGCCAGTTTTGCAGCGGTGCTACAATGTCGGCCCCCAGTAACAAAAGCAGCATTGCTTCACACTGGAAGCCTCCCCCCACCCTACACACTGGACCTGGTCTGACAAAATTGACAGGGCTTCTTTGTGTTCGCAGTCTAGCCTGTCTTGCATTATTTCTTCCGCAGTACCCTTTTTCAAATCGAGAGCGTGAAATGAGGCTCGGACACCAGCTGAGATCAAGCACGTCTTTATTCCTTGACTGCTTAGCCCTATCTGCCGTTACTTTCCCCGCTCCTCTCCTTCCACTTCCGGCCACGCCTGACCCTGATGTCACAGGCGGGTAAGCCCCGGCAATGCTACATCTCCCCCCTTTTTAGGTCTCGCGACCTATCAATGCGCGCAAGCGCATTGAGCGGAGCGAGAATTCATGTCGGCAAAATCCTCCTCAAACCACGGGCTTTCAGCCGCGGTTTTCTTTAAGTTCACGTGAATCACGTGATTAAACAAGCACGCTCATCGGCAGCATTTCTCCTGCACAAGGCTCGCAAAAGGCTCTCCTCCCTCCCCACATCAAAGGCATCAATCACCCTCCCACAGGCTTCCCCAGCGCTGCACCGCCCCCTGCTTCACGGCCAGGCCATCTGTTCCCTGCCAGACCTCTCACACCTCCGTCCCAGCATGCCTGTCCGTCGTATTTTTTTTTTAGGTCTAGCCTTCTCTTCTCTCTGCTCTCCCCTCAGGCGCCGTGACATACTTCAAAGGCTTATCACTTCACACGGCCGCAGGCCGTGCAACCAGAGCACTTCAGTTGGTGCGCAGCCCCCCTCCCAGCACTGCCTTGGCCGGCCGCAGTCCGGCCTTACATTCAGTTTCCCCGTGTTACCTAACTAGTCTGCTCAGTCATTTTTACTATGAAGGCTTTCATTGTCTGCGATGTCTCCTCAGTTCTTCTTTTTTTTTATACATTCAGTTTCCCCGTGTTACCTAACTAGTCTGCTCAGTCATTCAAACGGAATGTGTTTCCGAGCCAACATAAGTGCTGTTTCCACACTCCGAACTCTTAGTCTTCAAATATACGCACAATTTATCTTCTACATCTTGATCTCTACATCTTAAAGCTTCTAGCGAGAATTCCCATTAGAAGTACATTTGTTATGACAGCATAAACAACACACTTCAGCCCGATGCAGTAACTATCGAGTGAAAACGTATTTGGCTCCTGACGACCATCTCAAGTGAATTATCAGCACAGACCACTGCTGTTCTTCAATCTCCTCGCTCAATCTCTCTACCTCCCCAGCCAGCTTCCCCCAGGCCCCTGCTGCTTCACACCCTCATTGCAGCTCGGCCCCCTCCCATGCCCGCCGTGTCGCATTTCTCCTCCCCCCTCCCCTTCTCTGCCTTCCCTCCGTCTTGTTCACATTGCAGCTTAATTCATATGGGAAACGAAAAATAAAGCGACCATTACCAAATAACATTAAGTCATGAGAACTGCATTAGCCCAACAATACAGTTTTTATTAAATACACCAATTGCCAAGAAGCGAATAATCGAACGAACCAGTGAAACATTTCTCATCAGCCGGATCGTTTGCCACAGTAGGAATGTAAAAATATGAGGGCCAATGTTAACTGCTGCATGATGTAGTGTAGCCCTCATGTTCCACATAGCACTTGGCAAGCGCAGCGCTTCACGTGCTTGTAGTTACGGCTCATTTCATGGAAACAGAACCTAAGACCACAGGGCCTGAATTATTGATACAAAATTAAAGCTTCTAGCGAGAATTCCCATTAGAAGTACATCTGTTATGACAGCATAAACAACACACTTCAGCCCAATGCAGTAACTATCGAGTGAAAACGTATTTGGCTCCTGACGACCATCTCAAGTGAATTATCAGCACAGACCACTGCTGTTCTTCAATCTCCTCGCTCAATCTCTCTCTCTAAATCCATTCACCCTCTCTTGTTTTCCCTCTCTCTACCTCCCTCTCTTCCGATTAGAAGCACCCCTGCGCCTGCTGCAATTATCATCGTGGAGCTGGGGGCGGGTAGCTAGAGACAAGGGGACCTTCTTCTGTTTGCACACAGTTCTTGTTGTTCCTTCACACTTTTTTCTTCAAATAAGCGGTTTGTGGCCACCCCATTCCTAACTCTTAATCTTTGACAGCCTTCCCTCCTTCCAAATATTTGTTTTAATTATAACTTCCTGCCAATACAGCGCAAGTGTTCGGAAATAGAAAACACTGTGAAATATGCAATGACACAGCCCAATAAGAGCTTGCAAAGAAAACTGCTGTTTCTGCCTATTCCAGCAGGAAAGGAGTTTATACAGCGAAGACGAGCGAGTAGGCAGGATTCCGCGGTGTACATTATCTGGCATAAAAGCGGCAGTCATGCGCGGACGTCGGCGCGTGGTGAGGCAGCAGACAGGACAGTCCCCGGCCTTCCTTGAGCGCGAGGTGATGTGCAGGCGCTCGCGCAGCGCCTCAGCGAGCCACCAGCTGACTGACAAACTGGCTGACGGCGCGACAGTGCCGGGGAGGGGGCACCGCACACACTCCGAGGGACGGCGGACATCCGCTCTGCGCCGGCATTGGCAGTGCAATCTCGGTCACAAATTCCTGCAGACTCATGACAGTTCTATTACAGTACTGGGCCCGCAGCTCGAAAATATATTATAGCACTGAAAGAGGAGGTTATACTTTACTAGATGTAATAATATGAATATTTAAATATGCACTGTTCAATTCATTACATTTTTTATGTTGATTTTGCTGGTATTGCGCATACTGAAGAATTAAATTGGTGCTCTGGAAGGGGCACAAAAATGGTATAAACTTCGAATGCAGTCACCGGAAATATAGCCGGACTGAACAGTACAAGCTGATAGGAGAGGCCGGTAATGGCGACAAGTAAATAAGAGCTTGCATAACTGTCGAGGGGGTCTACAGAGTTACAAAGGTCAGTACCCCGTCCATGAGCTGCAATAGCTAAGAGGATTCATATGTAGTGCCCCTAAGACACTCCCTGAGCAAATCACACTAACAGAAGTGGCATGCATTAAGTATAATAATATAGACAAAATAGGACGGCCATAAAAGAGGTGAAACATGGGCCTGCAGAAGAAAGGGACGAGTATCTTCAGTAATACCAGTGGAACTGTTTCCCATATGAAATAAAAGACAATCATTTGCAATGCAATATGTCTCGCATTTAAGTGAGTTTGAGCTATGGTCATTGTAAATGAGAATGCCTTTATTTATGTTTTGGTTTTTAAAACAAAAATAAAAGGCATTGTTATTTGCAATTGTAATAGCTCCAACTTTCCTACTGCGAGACCTATTGGCAACGCCAGTGCTTGTTATTTTTTTAAGTGTCCCAGGTTTACTTACTTAAAGTTGTTTGATGAAGCAGGTGGGTCTCCGGGTGATTCTCCGCAGTCGGCGAGAGAGGCGCCCCTCTCTCAGCTCATTTGTATTCACCACAAATTGGGGTTCTTCTTGATCGTCCACCTCTTGGCTTGATTTGTCCGTGTCCCAATCAGGTTCTTCTGTACGAGTGTACACTGCTGGATTGCATTTCTTGAAGTGTGACACGTTTCTTGTTGTCCTCTTAGTTCCAGAGGCGGCTGCAATTATAGTTCCTTTCCACCTCATTACTTGTAACGGTTGAGCACAGTATCAACTGTCGGCTTTAATTTTCTGCTCCTGCCTTACTAGCACCCAGTCTCCTTCTCGGATGTCAGATGTCTTGACATGTTGACGGTTATCAGCATACACTTTTATCTTTGCTTTCTTGGTCCTGTCAAGATTCACTAGGGTCTCATGGTCCGAGGTCGGGGATCTTGACTGCATGACGACGTCTGCAGTCAGTATCCTGGTGCGTGGGGATCTTTCAAGCATCAGAGTGGCGGGGCATCTATTGGTAGTGCTATGTGGTGTGGTCCTGTATGCTCGTGGTACTGCATTGAGTGCTGGTTGGATGTCGCGTTGAGTCAGTTCAGCTTGTTGTATAGTATTCTTTATGATGGCCATGAATCGTTCAACCGTCCCATTGGCCTGGGGCCACAGGGGAGTGATCTTTTTGTGTTTGAAGTTCAGGTGACAAGCAAACTCTGTAAATTCATGCCCATTGAACGATGGCCCATTGTCTGTCTTCACTACCGTGGGAATTCCCCACGCCACAAACGCTTCGTCGATGACGGGTTTGACGGTGGTTGCTCTTGTGGATGAGACTTGTTGCGCAATGGGGAATTAAAAATATACATCCATGATGACGATGATGTATTTCCCAGACTTCAGCGGACCGAAGAAGTCAACAGCTACTTGCTGCCACACGCTATCTTGGAGGTCAGACATTTGCAGTGGGGAGTGTGGTTCATCACGCCCTACTAGTTGACATTGCGGGCAGTCTTGGAGTGTGGCTTCTACCATCTGGACCAGGGATGGGAACCAGACTCGATCTCGCAACGCTTTCTTCGTGGCCACTGCACCTCTATGACAATTCTCCTCTCTCTCAGTAATAATCCATTGGCGCTGATCATGAGATTGGCCTTGTCATGTCTAAATGATATGAGTTCTTGCATGTTGATGGTGTCATTGTTCTGCGGGTCCTCCAGATGTCTCCAAAAGTCTGTGCGGATTCAATGCATGATGTTTTGGAACGTGGCAACTTGACAGTGGTTTCTATAATGGCGGCCAGTGGGATGGCAGGTGGTCATGCCAGACCAATAACAAAATGGAGATATTCTTCTGCTAGCGAACGGCTTGTCTGCATCAAGGCTTGGGGATGCTGTGATATATAATCCGCCGAGTTTTCCGCCTTCCCCGGTTTGTGAATGATGGTGTATGTGTAGTCTTGGAGGTGAATCCCCCACCGTTCAATCCGTGAAGGCATCTTTGCTCGGGGGTTTCCAAAGATGGTTATTAGGGCCTGGTGATCAGTGATGAGCTTAAAGTGCTTCCCATAGACGAACAGATGGAAATGCTCACAAGCCCACACGACCGCCAGGCTTTCCTTTTCAGGCTGTGAGTAGGCTTCATCTATGTCAGTGAGGCTATGACTAACATTAGCTATGATGTGGCATTGCTCTCCTTCATCATCATACTGAGCTATAATAGCTCCAAGTCCGACAGGGCTAGCGTCTACTGTAATCTCTGTCTTTCTCTGAGGGTTGAAGTATGCTAGGTTGATGGCAGAGCTCACAGCTGTTTTGATTTTATTTAAAGCTTGCTCGCACTTGGCTGACCAGTGGAAACTATGGCCTTGTCTTGTGAGTTCTAGCAGTGGATAGCTGATGGTCGCATAGTCTTTGATGTAACGGGCACAGTAGCTAGCCATGCCTAGGAAAGATCGAATGTCACTGACGTCTTGGGGTTGTGGCGTATTAGATAGTGCCAAGACTTTTTCAGGATCGGGTCTCATGCCATCTTTGGATAAGATTTGACCATAGAATTTTAGAGTTGACTCGTGGAAACTCCCATTTGTCTCGGTTAAGTGTGAGCTTGGCATTGAGAAGGGCATGACATACGCGATCAAGTGCTTTGTCGTGATCCTTGCGGGTTTCACCCAACACCAGGATGTTGTTGCTGTAATTAAATGAGTTTGGGATGTGCTGATTACGCGCCGTACTGCCTCTTGAAAGATCTCTGCTGCTGAGGAGATTCCGAAATCGAGGCGCTTGTATCTGAAAAGCCCTTGGTGTGTGGTGAAAGTGGTGATGCACCTAGACTTCTCGTGTAGTTCGAGCTGGTGGTACCCCTTGTTGAGGTCAAATTTCGAGAAGACTGTGCTCTATTTAGGCGACGGTATCTAAGACGAACTTCGCAGAGGGATTTCCCATTTGAATGTGTAACCGGGGGCACTTGTTTAGAAGGTCGGGATTCACTACCATGCATACCTACTCATCACTGTCTTGTGATATGGGAGTGAGGTCGGACGATTATCTTGAGTTTGATCATCGGGATCAATATGAACCATGTGACCGGGTGCTGGATCTCGATGACCTCGTTGAGCGGTCTCTTCTCCCTTGCACAACCCTCACGTGGTGACTTGATCCTGTGCTTTGCTTGGTTGGCCCGGATTCCTTGTAACGGGTTTGGCACGTTGCTTCTAAGTGGTTGTCTTTCCCGCATCGGTGGCACTGTTATCCGATGGCTGGGCAGGGGTCCGTGTGGGGGTAGTCCTGGCCACACTGCAGTTGTTGTTTCCGGGTGTTACTACTCTTGTTTCCGCTGTGGGGCGAATTTGTGAATTTTTCAGGTTTCTGATGATCCGGTTGACGTCTTGAGTCTGTTTGAGACTGTATTCAGAAGGCTTGTTCATGTTTCTCCGTCTTTCTAGCTTCCATCTTTTTTGCATGCTCTTCCGCTTGGTCATTTATTCATGTGAGCTCCTCAATGTTGTCGAGCGAGTAGCGCTTCTTCAGCGGACACCGGCGCATATACTCTGACTGGCACCCCTCAATGATTCGTAAACAAAACGCAAATTCAGTGTTAAAATTGTCAAATTCACAGTTGCGGGCCAAATGCTTGAGGCAAGAAATTAAATCACCCATGGATTCATCTCGTTCTTGGGACACGAGGTTGAAGGTGTAGCTTTCATAATCCAGTTTTCGTTTGTGGAGAAACTTTCTGTTTAAGGCTTCCTCACATCTGTGTATGACACAGCATTGGCAGGTGGTAGTTCTTTAATGATTTGTCCGACTTCCTTGCCCACCAAATTTCCTAAAGCGATGAGTTGTTGGTCAGGGTGGCTGACTTCTGAACCCTTCGTAAAGTCTTTAAAATCTTATATTCAGCTTTGCCACTTAGGACCCATGCTGTTTCCGGAGGTCAGCATCAGGGGTTCAGGAGGGTGCAGGAATGATACCCCCAACAGTATTGGTCCGGGATGTGCAGTTCGTGCTGGACCAGGTTGTGCATTTTGCTAGGAGTCAGGTTGTGTAGACACGATGAAGCACAGCTGACCTCACTCTCCACTCTAGTAGCCTGCGGTAGCGTCTACAGGGGTTTCGAATTGTGTTTTGGTGGGCACAGGAATGCTTTCCTCTTTTGCCTGACGTTAAGATGGCCACCGGACTGGTAAACAGGCCTTCTGGTATAGTGTGCCTGACTTCAAGATGGCCACCGAATGCGACCTCTGCACGCCAGCCTCGGTAATGAATAGTGAGGCTTGACTCAGCTCGACGTGATGTTTGCTTCGTCTGAGCTCCAGGATGTCCTCCGAATTCAGATTGCTGGCGGCCTTCGCAATCAGTTCTTTGTTGCAATGCCCTTGGCAGTTCGGGCTGGACTGTTCCCATGAGGCAGAGGGTCAGACTGATTTGCATATGGCCATGTCTGAACTGGGGTGGCAGAGTGGGCTAAAGAACGGTGATGGATTAAACCCAGATCTGTTGACTGCGTGTGAGTGTTTGATTGGTTCAGATGCTCCGTCCATCACCACACCCTTTTGTACCACTTTGTTCGCCATAAGTTGGCAGGGTATGCTCAGACGTGAGTCCCTTGCTCACTTTGCCACTGGATTCAATCAAGCCGGGCTGAAGATGGCTGAAATGCCAGAAACCGGTCCTCTGAAGCTTGTTTCCGGTCCAGGCTTGGCAGTTCGGGCTGGACTGTTCCCATGAGGCACAGGGTCAGACTGATTTGCATATGGCCATGTCTGAACTGGGGTGGCAGAGTGGGCTAAAGAACGGTGATGGATTAAACCCAGATCTGTACACTGGGTGTGAGTGTTTGATTGGTTCAGATGCTCCGTCCATCACCACCCCCTTTTGTACTGCAATGGGAACCGTAGCACGCACTCACATCGATGGTGAAGGTGCTCAGTTCACAGCAGGCACTGCAGAGCGATGTTGGCGTATGCCGAGGTGCAAATTAGAGGGGGGTGTCTCCGCATCATACCCTCATTGCCAGGTTTCAAATCGAGCGCGTGAAATGAGGCTCGGACACCAGCTGAGATCAAGCACGTCTTTATTCCTTGACTGCTTATCCCTATCTGCTGTTACTTTACCCGCTCCTCCCCTTCCACTTTCGGCCATGCCTGACCCTGATGTCACAGGAAGGTCAGGCATGGTCATGTTACACCCTTATCATCCCTGCCTACCCTTCTCACTCTCCCTACTCACCTTCCACTCATTTATAATATCAACCTTCCCTCCGGAACATTACACTGGTTTAGTACTTAGATTTGTACATTTACAACTAATAGCGACTTACAAAAAGATGTGTATACACTTAGCATACAAGGGTTGGATTCACAACAGATAAGGGCACATTTTGAGACAACCACAGTCTATCAATAGGCCTCCATTTTGATTATGTGTAATTGTTTCCTATTATCTTGAAAATCCTGCATGGATCTTGCCTTCTCAGAGCAATGGAGGACATCTCTGACTGCCAACGCAGGAACCTTCATATACAACACTAAGCAGACAAAGCTTTAAAACAATCATTTCTATTAGGGTTTAGCGGAGGCAGAATTCTTCTATGCTCACATATGTACAAAGGAAGTTGAGAGTGGGAGCAAGATTGAGAAGAGGACGCCAGAGTAACTGGATTTGATCTTTTGTAGCTCGTCAGATGATCTCTCAGGCACATAAAGTTAGGGATCAAATGCTCTCTGTCTCTATTATTGACCTCTTCTAAGAAACCCCCCAAAAGCCATTTTGCAGATTGTGGACAATGTTCTTTTACTGGCTGAGAGGGGGTGGTTTTTGGGGTAGCCGTAATGTTCAATGTTTGCAGAAAGACTCCTAATAATGCAAGTACTGATCAATCAATCAAGGGTTTATATAGCGCAGCTACTCTGCGGAAAGTGTCTCACAGCACTAAGGGGAAGAGGCGGGGGCAGCTTCTAGCAGATTACGGAGTCCCGTAGAAGGGCCAGTTCATGAGGTTCTTCAGGAACTTGGGGAGTGATGGGGTCTACAGGAGGTGGAGGTGGAGGGGGAGGGAGTTCCATGCCTTGGCAGCGAGGTGGGAGAATGAGTGTCCTCCTGATCTGGTCTTCTTTAAGCATGGTACCATTGCAAGGAAGAGCTGGGCTGAGTGGAGGGATCTTTGGGGTGCGTGGAATGTGAGGCAGTGGTTCATGTAGGTGGATGTAGTGTTGTGGAGGGCTTTGTGGGCATGGGTGAGTAGCTTGAAAGTGATTCTCTTTTTCAGGGGGAGCCAGTGTAGGGTCCGTAGGTGTTGACTGATGTGGCAGTGGCGTGGTAGGTCGAGGGCTAGTCTGGCAGCAGCATTCTGGATGTTCTGTAGTTTGCAGGTGAGGTTCTTGTTGATTCCGGCATGGAGTGCATTGCAGTATTCTAGTCTGTTTGCTGATTAGGGCAGTTTTCCTATGTTTGAGAGAAATCCAGTTGAAGGTCTTACGGAGAAGGCGGAGGGTGTGGTAGCAGGAAGAGGTGACAGCATTAATCTGGCGGTCCATTTTGAGTTCGGTGTCCAGGATGATTCTGAGGTTGCGTATATGGTCCATGGGGGAGGTTTCTTGAGGGCAAGGGCCACCAGGGGTCGTTCCAGGCGTCGGTTGCGGGACCATGATGAGCACCTCTGTTTTGTCCATGTTGAGTTGTAGGCAGCTGTTTTTCATCCATCTGGTGACTGCTTCCATACCGTCTTGAAAGTTATGTTTGGTGATGTTGGGTTCATTGGAAAGGGAGAGGATGAGTTGGGTGTCGTCTGCGTATGATACGATTTTGAGTTCATGTCGTCTGGCAATGGAGGCGAGCGAGGCCAAGTAGATGTTGAACAGGGTCGGGCTGATGGAGGAACCTTCGGGGACTCCGCAGGTGGTCGGTGTGGGTTTCCGAGAGGAAAGGAGGGAGTCTGCCCTGTTGTGCTCTGCCAGAGAGGAAGGAGCAGATCCAGTCATGGGCCTTGTTCAAGGTTCTGGCTTCATGGAGTCTGTGGGCTAGCGTACGATGAGAGACTGTATCAAAGGTCACGGAGAGGTCTAGGAGGATGAGGGCCACAGTCTCTTCTCTGTTGAGGAGGGAGCGTATGTCGTCTGTTGCAGCAAGAAGGGCGGTTTCGGTGCTATGGTTCTTCCTGAAGCCTGACTGGGAGGAGTTGAGGATGTTGCTATTTTCTATGAAGGTGGCAAGTTGTTTGTTGACGGCCTTTTCCATGCATTTTGCTGGGTATCAGTCTGAGGTTTTTGAGGACGGTGGGGTCCGCTGAGGGCTTTTTCAGGAGAGGGTTGATTCCAGCATGTTTCCAGTCACCGGGGAAGGTGGCTGTCTCAAAGGAGCAGTTGATGACATGTTGAAGCTTGGGGGCCATGATATCGGCGGCTTTTTGGTAGATGTGGTGGGGACAGGGGTCTGTGGGGGCCCCGAAGTGGGTGGTCTTCATGTTCATTAGGATTTCTTCAAGGATGAGTGAGGTCCAGCTATCCAGTGTTTGCTGCGTGTGGTTGGGGATGTTGGAGAAGGTTCCACGGGGAGGTTGTTGTCGTCAAAGTTGTCATAGATGGTCTTGATTTTGAGGTGGAAGAAGGTGGTGAGTTTGTCGCAGAGGTCCTGGGAGGGTGGGATGTCTGTAGTCTTGCTGTTGGGTTGGGCAAACTCTTTGATGATACCGAAGAGTTCTTTGCTGTTGTGTGCGTGGGTGGAGATTCTATCCTGGAGAGCTTTCTTCCTTGAGTGTCTGATGAGCTTGCTGTGTGCGGGGTGGCTGTTTTTGAAGTTGTCGAGGTCGGCTGGGAATTTGGAGTTCCTCCGTAGCTTTTTGTGGCATCTGCAGGTGAATCTAGATTTGCGGAGTTCGGTGGAGAACCAGCTGGCTTTCTTGGCGTGAGGGTTGGAGACTTTCTTGAGGGGACGATGGTGTCGGCGCAGTGGGGGATCCAGTTGTGGAGGGGTTGTCGTCTTTGGGGGGGGAGCGGAGTTGCTGAGGGCTGTGGTGAGCTGGTCATCGGAGATCCTGTTCCAGTTTCTGCATTGGGGCTGGTGTGGACGTCTGCGGGAGATGTGGGTTTTGAAGGTGAAGTGTACGCAGCTGTGGTCCGTCGATGGGAGTTCGGAGGTGTGGCTGAAGGTGATGGTGTTCCCTGCTGTGAAGATGGGGTCAAGGGTGAGTCCTGCTGAGTGTGTTGGTTCTGGTACGATCTGTTTGAGTCCGATGTTGAGGAGGTTGTCCAGGAGGGAGGTGGAGTTGGGATCTTGGCGGTTGTTGAGGTGGAAGTTGAGGTCTCCCAGCAGGGGGTAGTTGGTGGAGGTGATGGGCTGCGGGGTGATGATGTCGTTGATGGAGTTAGAAAAAGGTGCACAGGGTCCGGGGGGTCTGTAGATGAGGTGCCACGGAGGGTGATGGATGGGTTGGTCTGTATATGGAGATGGAGGTGTTCCATCGGGACTGTGGGGCCGTCGGTGTAGGAGCTCAGGCAAATGTTGGCCTTGTGGACGATGGCAATGCCTCCTCCGGGGCAGTTGGGGTGGTCCTTTCAGGTAATTTTGTATCCTTCGGGGATGGCGATCGTGATGTCTGGTCCTGAGGCGGCGTTTGTCCAGGTTTTGGTGAGGAAGGCTACATCTTGGTGCTGTCTAGGAGGTCCCAGATTTCGACGGCGTGTCTGTGGAGTGAGCGGACGTTAAGGAGGATGCAATGTAGGTTTTAGGGTGCAGAGGAGTTGTTGCTTGAGGAAGGAGGGGGTCCTGTGTCTCGGCAAAGGCGAAGGGGTGGCGGCAGTGTTTGCAGGTGAAAGGTCAGTGGGTGTCGAGGGGTGCGGTGAGCTAACAGTCATTGCTTTTTCCGGTGTTCAGTGCATGGAGGGCCAAGGAGCTGTAGCGGCGCTGGTTACGGTCGGGTCATGGATGGGCGCAGACGGGTTTCCCTTTGGCGTGGCCACCATTAAGCAGGTGTCGGGAGAGGACGGGACAGCTGGGAGGCCGGAGCAGAAATCGGGAGATGCACGGGGGAGGGGCTGCAAGGGTAGCAGCAGTGGGGAAAAGGAGGTGGAACGGATCCGAGGAGGAAGGAGAAAAAAATAAAAATAAAATTAATAAAGGCCAAAATACAGCGAGGTGCAAGCGAAGGCAAGACAGGCAGAGAAAAGGCAAAAAAAGGGTCAAGAAAAAACAGAAAAGGCAAGTAAAGGCAGGGAGAAACTGCTCTAAGCAAGTGGAAGGCAGGGACAGGCACGGGGCAGCACTGAGGCACAGGGGCCTTGAACACCAGTCACCACAGCACAGGGAGGCAGGACACTTACCACCGGGCTGTGCGGGGGGAGAGCAGTCTACTGGCCAAGAGGTCAAGGTGTTGGGCGGCCCACGACCCTACAATAACCCAAAAAAATAGCCATGCCTAATGCGGACAGCCCTACCTCAATTTTATTTTCAAAAAATCCCTGTTGTCTAGTGGGCTTTCTGCCTCCCCAGGGGCAGATTGAGGGTAATAATCTGCATCTGCTCCCAGGGTGAGGGCGGAAAGAGGTTCACATTTGTGTGGGGGGGCAGGGGCTTTGGCATGCCCATTTTGGGCAGCCCCCACCCCTACATATTTAAATAAAAATAACCTCTGGTGCTTAGCGTGTTTTCTGCCCCTCAGGAGGGCTGAAAGACTTTATATGCCGAAAGAATATTTGAAGGGAGTAAAGACCCATGCCCAATGGTTCTCCCCACTTCCTGGTGTCTAGTGGTGGATCCCTTATTTGGGTTCATCCTCCTGCGGCGAACCCTAAGCAAGCATCCACTAGGAAAGGGTACTATTTGAAAGGGGAGATTCTCCACTTTCCAATGATACATCTCCTGTCTGCCTAGGTACTCGGACCGATTGACTCATTTCATTTTCACTTTCACTTTTAATGTAGTGATGTCAGTGCATCAGGAGCTCCGATCGTTACTATACTGAAAAAAAATGCCTCTGAAGGCTGAAAAATAAACAAGAAAATCCCACTGCTGTAAATAGCAGAGGGATTTCCTAGTCATGTGCAGAGGACGGAATGGTTCCGTCCTCAGCACATGACCATGACCACCATTGCTGAGGATGGAACGTTTCCAGCCTCATCATGGAACGGGTTATGCACTTAGACCTGGAACTTTTGATCTTGTCCTCTGGAGTGCAAGCACCCTTTTTTGCTGGTCCTATGGCTGCATTCTGTGGTCTACAGAGTGTAAAGAAACACTCTGACACATTTTTTACTTGAAAGTGCTTTATTAACTCACTAGTAATGAACAATTCAATCAATCAATCATGGTTTTTAAAGCGTGGGTACTCACCCATGAGGGTCTCAAGGTACCTGGGGGGGGGGAGGGCAGGGTGCAGGGGGGGAGGGGTACAGCGAATAAGACTATGTGCTGAGTTCATCTGAAGTGCCAGGTCTTGAGGTCCTTCCTGAATTGCATCAGCGAGGGTGATTTCCCGAGTTGGATGGACAGAGTGTTTCATGTCTTGGAGGCGAGGTAGGAGAAGAACATTCCTCCATTTCCGGTCTTGCGGATTTGTGGGACGATAGCCAGGGAAAGCTGGGTGGAGTGGAGGTGTCTGTTGGGTACGTGAAATGTGAGGCGGTGAATAAGGTATGCAGGTCGGGCATTGTGAAGGGCCTTGTATGCATGGTTGAGGAGTTTGAAGGTTATTCTTCTGTCAACTGGGAGCCAGTGGAGGTCGCAGAAGTGCTGAGTGATGTGGCTGCGCAAGGGGATGCTGAGGATTAGCCTTGCTGAGGCATTCTGGAAATTCTGGAGACTTCGGAGGAGTTTCTGGGTCACACCTGCATAGAGTGTGTTGCCGTAGTCAAGTCTGCTGCTGAGGAGGGCATGGGTGACAGTCTTCCTGGATTCGCGGGGATCCATCTGAAGGACTTTCGAAGCAGGTGGATTGTTTTGAAGCAGGCCAAGGAGACGATGTTTATCTGGTGGTCAATTGTGAGCAAGGAGTCCAGTATGATGCCGAGATTTTGCACTTGGTTCATCGGGAAAGGGGGACTTCCTAGAGCAGAGGGCCACCAGGAGCCATCCAAGCGAGATGGAGGGGCTCCCAGGGTGAGGGCTAAATTTGATGGTGATATTTATAGTTAGTGCTCTTGAATAATGATATTGTCCAAGCTAATTCCACTGGTTTTACAATAACAAAGTATAATATGTGGTTATTGTTATTAATGTGATGATACCCTGCCAAAGCCAATAGGCCTTCCTTACAAATACTGAAATCCTTTATATTGTGATGTCGCATCTGGTATTGGTGGGGGTATTGTGATTCTAGAGTTCAGAACCCACTAGTTGTGTAATGTAATATGAGGGTGTCACTAAGGGTACTTCAATTCATCCACCTGAATGTATATATTTGTAATTTAAGACTTAGGGCCTGATTATGATGTTGGGCGGAAACCCATCCGACAGCTCGTCGGAGGCTTTCCGCCCAACATCATAGGTTTAAGCCTAACCGCCGTATTACAAGACTGGCGGTCGGAGGGAAGCCCGTGGAGGGATTACGCTCCACTTCCGATGGGCTCCAGTGACTGAAGGATAGATAATCCCCAAATGGCAGCAGTACCTGCTCAGGCACCTCCGTCTGTATTATGATGTCCGTTTCCCACAGCCTTTCGATGTTGGCCTTTCCGACATGGAAAGGCAGATGGAAAGTGACTTTGGGGGCTGTTAGCAGGGCCCCTTCCCTCCTCGCCCTCCGCTATGAGGTCTAGGGGGCACCTATGGTCCCCCCCTAAATACCCTGCAACATGTGACAGGCAAAGCCTAGTGTCAGCCACACAGTGCAGGGATGTTTTAAAAGTGTATTTTTTCTCTTGAGGCTGGTGCTGCAACCTGCAGTAGAAGCCTCAATAAAAATATATACACCTTTCAATCGCTGTGAAGGTGTTGCATCATAATTGTGGAAGCGGAACCGCCGACTCCTTGTTGGGAGGTCCATTTCCACTACGAAGTCAGTTGGAAGCTCGGCCGACTGACATCCTAATTACAGTCTTAGGCCCTCATTAGGATGACTTTGCCCGCCATCCTCATGGTACTTGAGACCGCCCGCCATAAGGGCGTGGGTCCCGTGGGGGGTATTAGGATGCGCCCGCCACAGTGGCGGCCGCATCCTGCATTTTTAACATTGTGGCAGGCGGTGCTCTCTGCACCGCCCGCCACAATGCTAAATAGGCACGTATGCATTTGCATACACAAAGCGGCAGGCACCATCCATGTGCACCCCCACCTCGCCTTCACTTCGGGGGCCCGCAGGGGGCCCCCGAAGTGAAGGCCGCCTGCCTTTCCGTGGCGGCAATGGCATCTGTTTCAGCCCATGCTAATATGGCTGGCGGTGTCTGATAGACACTGCCACCATAATACACCTTTTCCGCCCCGGTTGCAAGGCGACCGGGGTGAAAAAGCGGCGGACAGTCACGGTCCCGCGGTCCCCCCGCCATGGTAATATGGCGGGGGGGAAATGGGTGGTGGGTGGACCAGAATGTCGGGCAGATCGCCACCGCCCACATGGCGGTGGCGATCCGCACGACATCCTAATGGGCCCCTTAGTGTTTAGAAGGGTGTGTATGTAATAAAAGTAATTTTCGTTATTAAAAGAAAGAGCACTGACTGTTAAATCATTTGTTGAGTGTTGTTGTTGCATGCCATTGAATTGGAATTACTAGCCCATACCACCGCCCTTGAGTTGGCCTTGGACTGCTCTGCTTCGCTACCAAGAGATAGTCAAGTGTTACAATGGGTTACCTGGATCTCAGTAAAGAGACATTGTAGACTTATTAATTGGGGAGGACTCACATCCTTCTCAACTAACAACTCAGTATCTTACACAGTTCAATGTTTCTTTTAACGTGGTAGGTAGCTCCGTGAGTTTTGCACCTGCTACCGAGGTTTGTGTGTAACCCTCCAGCAATAGATTTAAATCCTGGACAGGGTGCTCAAGCTTCCACACCTTCTGGTGGTTGATCAAAAAGAGTACAGTGGAATAAGTTGTAATATTGTTAGGAGTGCAGACCTTCCAAACTGCAGGTATAAGGCAGCATGCACTATGTAAATGTTATTTTATTGTGAACAAGAAACACATTGCATAGAGTTAATGACAAGCTTTGACTAGCAAAGGCACATGCTGCAATGATATTACTGATAATAACAATCAAATCTTATTGCCAATACTTTTTCTGCATTGCATGGCCATTTCCAAATGAAAAATAGTAAACTGTGACTGCCGCAGTGATCCCCATGTTTTACTTGATTCCTAGAGGCAGCATGCCTGATCCTGGATAGGGCGCTTAATCATCTGTGCCTCTTGTGGTTGGTAAAAAAAATACTACATAATTGGGTCATAATATTGTTAGGTGTGTGGACTCTGAAACTGCAAGTCTAAGGCAGGAAGCACTGAATAAGTGCTCTGTTATTGTGACCAAGAGCCACTTTGCATAGAATTAATGACGCGCCTTGACTAGTGGCATAATACAATGAAATCGCTGATAACAACAAGCAAGACTTATCGCCATTGCCAGTGCTTGTGTTTGTCAGTTTGCTGAGAGAGGAACTGGGTTGCAGGGCTGTTTCTGAATAAAAAACAGTGAGCTGTGACTGGCACATGATCCCTGTGCTTTACATGAGCCCCAGACTCAGCGTTCTGCTCCATAGACGAATCACGAATCTACAGAAGGCGAATTCAAAAAGTTCATGTGGGCGGGTCAAACACAAAAAAGACACCAATAAGAACAAGACAACTGAAATTGACACAAAGGTCAATTAATCTTAAACATGGTTGACTTGGTGCCGGGCCGGACAGGGAACCAAAATCAGCCCTGGCAAAGTGCTTGGCCGGCCCCCCTCCCCCCCGGGGGGTTGTGGGTGCCGCCGAGCTCTTTGCCAGGGCCGGTTTTTAGCCGATTTTGTTACAGGGCCGATTTTGCAGCTATGTTGCAAAAACGTCCCTGTAACAAAAATGGCCCCCAGGGGCCCCAAACCGGCCCCCCACCCACGCGGCGCACCGGGGGATTGCCCGGTGCCCGCTACGGCCAGTCCGGGCCTGACTTGGTGGAATATTGAATACAATGCTGGAGCTGTCTGTAACCAGACCGCCAAAAGGAAGTCAATATGTAAGTTAAGTTCCTGGCCGAAATCTCCCAAAAAATAGAAAGTAAAGCACCAATTTGGGTTTCTAAGGTCACAATCTGGCCATATATAATGGAGTGAGAAACTTGAAAGACTGCTAATGGAAAAAAATATACTTCTGATATTATAAACTTAGAGCAATACAATGGAAATCTTTACCTCTCTCTTTCTCTCTTATTATGGTAATATATTTAGCCGTTTATGTCCTCAAAATCCACGACTGGTGAACTCAATGGCACAACATGCATCATTTAACTCTGCATAATCACACAAACTGTTGTAAGCTGCTTGACCATTCACCCACTGAGAACTTTTTTGATGATAACACACAACTACGATGTTAGAAGTCAGAGGAGAATCGAGCACACGCAGACCTTACACATGACTTGGTGGGGGCTATAGATATCGCCTCTGCTTTTTCCCTTCCATTGGCCACCCTAACTCTTGACGCAGCTAAGGCCTTTGATAGGGTCAATTGGCCCTATTTAAACAAAGTATTAAAAAGGTTTAATTTCGGAGAGGGTTTTTGTAAAACTAGTGCTTTGCTATATGGTGCCCCTTCAACTAGGCTGCTGATTAATGGTACTTTGACAGAACCCTTTAAGATTACTAGAGGTACGAGGCAGGGCTGTCCGCTCTCTCCCCTTCTTTTTAACTTATATATTGAGCCGTTTGCCCAGGTTCTGCGAGCAGATGAAAATATACCATCATTTAAATTTAAGGAGTGGGAGAGGCAGACAGCATTATATGCGGATGATATCTTAATCTTTACCTCGGATCCGTATTGTCCTTCCCTGCTGTGATACAAAGGGCAGAAGAGTTTGGTAAGATCTCGGGCTACAGTATCAACTCAAGTAAAACCGAGGTCATGGTGTGGAACATTCCGGACCCACAGTTAGGCATAAACACTACCACATCTATGCGATATCTGGGGATCCGAATCACCCAAGACATTGGAACCATTGCTCAAAGTAACCTAGATCGAGTCTCCAGGGAATGCAAAGGTCTATTGAAATCTTGCACTCATTTGCAACTTACTATAATGGGTAGGGTGAACTTAATAAAAATGTCTATTCTTCCCAAGTTTATATTCATTTTTGGTGCCATTCCTTTGGGGTTTGATGTGAAGATGTTGGACAGATGTCAGCGAGAGCTTAACTCCTTGATTTGGAATTATAAGTCTACTAGAATCGCATGGAAGAAGTTGAGGAGGAGAAGGGAGAAGGGGGGTCTCGCCCTACCAGATCTAGTATATTATGCATGGGCCTTCCAGTTATTCTACTCTAGGATGTTACTAAAGACACCATCTAGTCTCCTAGAGGGGACAATGTATAAAGTCATGTTAACCGGAGCAAATCTACCAGCTGATGGATTTTTATATAAATTTGGGAGCCAGAAATTTTTCAAGAAAATAAGGCTAAAAATTATACAGTCCTGGGCCAAGGTTTGGTGCACCATTAGAAGAAGATTGGGGCTGTCCTACTACTCTAACTTCGCTCCCATATGGGACTCCCCGGGCTTACCGGAGTGCCTAAGGGACAGTCTATCCTCTCCAGTAGAGGAGGCTGGGATTGCTAGATGGGGAGAGATAATGGTGGACGGATCGATACTTCCTTGGGATGAATTACTTGAGCGTATAGGTCCAGCATTTTCCAGATTTAAATTCATTCAGCTGGAAAGCTGGGGGAGATCCCAGCGATGTAAAGATGTACTCTTCGGGAAATCAAGCTCCCTGGAGCAGCTGCTATTAGAAAAACCTAGGGGTGGTAAGGAGGTGACCTTCTGGTATTGGCAGCTTCTGGAGGAATCCGATGGGGATTTTACCCTTCCAGATGAACTGTGGGGAGAGAAAACTGGCTTTCAGTGTGAGGAGATATGGTTAAGATCTTTTGCGCTCCTCTATAAAGTGGTGAAGCCATCATGGTTGAGACGCAATCATTTGTTCACAGTACATCGGGCATACATAACACCGCTGAGACTTTCCAAATTTCTCCCCGACAAGAAATGTAATAAATGCAACTTACCAGAAGCATCTGACATTCATATGTTTATGGAATGCCCCACCATCGGCCGGTTTTGGGAGGAAGTGTTGTCTACCTTGAGTTCCATCTTGAAAAAATCACTAGTAATGTCATTGCCACTTATCATCTTTGGCTTAGAGGATAGTATCTCTGGCAGGGCGAGATCTTTTGTGTTCTATGCCATTTTGTTGGCTAGAAGGCAGATTTGCATACGGTGGGTGGAGAAAACTGCCCCAATATATTCGGATTGGCTCACATCTTTATACGAAACATCAAAGCTGGACATGGCTAGAGGGTGCAACAATCGTAACTTGGCCTTTTGGGATCTGTTGATACAGTGGAGATGGTTTTCCGGGTTGTTTTTTTTGTTTTTTTTTTTCCTCGGGTCCTATGATTATGCCATCAATACTCCTTGGACGGGGTCTGGCCTCGATACGGTTTTTGGTCCTTCAGGTTGAAATATACCCAAATGGAGTCAGTGAAAGATCTTTAAATCCCCTTTTCCTCTTGGGATTTCCCTGCTACCAGTAAAAACATTTCGGGTTCCGGTACTAGAGTTGGACATCATATTTTGGTTCCCTCTCTTGGTAAGGGACACGCAAGATGGTTTGCATTTCCTAAGTATGGGGTAAGGCAAATGAGGACTTAAAAAAAAAAAAAGGAAAAGAAAAGAAAAAAAAAAAAAAGAGAATCGAGCACACGAAGAACAAGGGCCATATTATACATTGGGCCACAGGGGCACAATGGGCATGTGCACCCACTTTGTGTGCCCCATGGGCCACAATGGTATTACAGAGGGGGGCCGCAGATGCTTGTACGTCCCATTCTGTAATACAGATAGTGCTGGCACAGGTTGCATTAGTGCTATCATAAGAGGGTGTTCCCTCATTTGCTTGAGGACATGCCACCATGCAACTGAGGGAATCAGTATCAAAAATCTTTATTTCGATCTATGCGATCATAAAAGATATACAAACAAACAACATCACAGTATTAGAGAAGTGGGTTAAAACCATAACATGTAAAAAATACATTTTTAAAACACATTCATTCCCAATATTACAGATTAGTTCATAAATGTATTAAAAGGAATTTTATCACGACACAGTGCAGTCTCTTAAAAGTCTTGCGCGTACTCTCCACATAGCTGCTAGAAATTTAGCCATTACAAATACTGTCGGAGGTGAAAGATCAGTTTTGAGGACTCTATAGGCTGGGACATAATTTCGAAAGCCCATGTTCCTTAAATGTGGTTTTAGCCAAAGTTTCCTGATGTTGGAGTAGGCTTTGCAAAATAGAACTACATGAACGTCGTTTTCCAGTTTATAATTACAAGCGGGACATTTGGGTGATGCATCCTTTTCATTCCAATTTTTTGTGAGCGCCCTCAGGGGTAGAGAACCATATCTCCACTGCAAATAAATTTTCCTAACATGTACAGGGGACATTGCATCGAGGACATATTCAAAGCTGTAGATGTCCTTTATTTTGATGAATGTATCAGTTAGCGAACCCTCTCGAGTTGAGGTAATAGTTCTCTGAAGCATAAAACCATAAAAAAGTTTGGAGAGTGCTTTCCTGGGAAGCCTTAGCGATGTTGCTTGTGGATCATTCCATAGCTCTGGGACTCCAAGAGTCAAACACATATCTCTAATGTACTTGAGCCATTGAATTTTGGATACAGAAATTGATCTAAGAAGCTCTTGCAACTCAGTTCTATAGTGGCTCAAATCTTGGCTGCTCCACAGACGTCTCCAGTAGGTCAATGGTTTGAGGCTCACTTCTTCGCTGATTGGGCGTATGGCCAAATCCATTCTCAGTGGGAGTAGAGGTGTACTTACTGGAAGAGCCGTCAGCTGCCTAATAAAGTTATTCTCCGCAACTTGAATGGAATGAAGGGGTGTGTGGCCCCAGAGTTCAGCCCCGTATATAATGCCACCCCGCGCTTGGGCCCTATAAATTTGTATTGCAGGGGCCAGTGGGCGAAAGGGGGATTTGTTAGCGATTCTAGTGATAGCACCCGCCCTCTGGATTAGTTTAGTGGTTGCTTTTGTTTTATGCGGCAACCAAGTTAAATTGTGGTTAAGTGTTATGCCCAAATACTCAATCACATTAACTCGCTCCAGAGGTGTATGCCCTAGACGTGGGTTTGGGCAGTTTTTATATTTGCGGCTTAGAATCATGAATTTCGTTTTTGTTGGGTTTATTTCTAAGCCCTTTTTATTACAGAAATCCAAAAACCCATCCAAAATCCTTTGCAGGCCCATTGGCGTTTTGGACAACAGCAGGGTGTCATCTGCAAACATAATCGCAGGCACCCTGCTGTTGTTCAATAGTGGCGCGTCGATGTTGGCGATTTTGCAGAGATGCTCTATCACCCCATTTGTAAACAGGCAGAACAGGGTCGGCGCCAACACACACCCCTGTCTTACGCCACGTTGGACAGGAAACCTATCAGTAAGCCTCCCTCCCTTACCATACCTTACCCGCGCATAGTTGCTGGAGTGGAGCCTAACGAGAATCTGCAAGATATCCTCAGGGACGCCCATGTCCTCCAACACCGCCCACAACCTGGTCCGAGGAACCAGGTCGAAGGCGGCGCGGAGATCCACGAAGACTGCATACAGTGACCCTCCTTCGATGTAAGCAGTCTTCCAGAATATAATGTTTAGTCTCAATATTTGATCTACTGTAGAGACACCCTTCCTAAAGCCTGCCTGAAGAGGGCTCAAGATCTCATTCTGTTCCATCCAGCATTGGAGTCTGTCCAGAATCAGCCTTCCGAATAGTTTTTGACTGACATCAATGAGGCTAATTGGCCGATAGTTGGCGGGCAGCAGAGGCGAGCCCTTTTTATATATCGGTACCACCTCTGCTCCCAGCCAAGTATCCGGTAGCCTCATGCCCTCCAAGACTGCATTAAACAAGACCATCAAATATGGGGCCCAGATCCCAGGTTCCTGCCTAAAGAGATCGCCAGGGATCCCATCTAATCCCGGGGCTTTTCCTGATGACAAGCCCGCTATGGCCATCTCGACATCTTTCAAGGTGAAGGGGAGTGAATTACATGTATTGGAAGAGCTAGCTTCGAGTTGTTGTAGCTCCTCAGCCTCGGGGGCGTATAGCCCCTGATAGTGATCTTGCCAGGCATTGGCTGCAATGTTTGGTTCGCTTGCAGACGGAAGGTCTGCGCAGCCATGATTAATGATTCTCCAGAATCTACGAGAATCCCTGCTAGCTAGAGACTCAGCCAAGTTCTCCCAGTGGTGTATGTCCCACTCCAATCTTGCGTTGTCTAAGAGTAACTTATAGGCACGTCTTTTAGATTGGATCTGCGCTGAACTACCTCCCTCTTTTATGGTCTTAATAAGGTCTCGTTTTGCTAGACGGCATGAACGATTGTACCAGGAGTTGTTAAACTGCCCTTGTGTTTTCGGGCGTACCTTGGTAAAGAAAGCTAGTTCAAGCTTCTGGGTCAGACGGAGATGATTCTGGACTAAGACCTCGTTTCTTTCCCTTTTAGACGGTAGACCCCCTAGTTCAAAAGCCTCCTCAAGAAAAGGGATGATCCCAGCGTAAAGAGAGGTAAGCCTATCTTCGCTGGAGGCGATAGTGTCCCATTTTATCCGCCTCCTGTTGTTCTCTAGAAGGAGTCCCCCTATCGATTTCTCCTCGCCAAGTGCTTTCTCGCAAGGGATCATATACTCTAGCTCCAGGGTATTATGGTCGCTATCCTGTCTTGTTGCTATTTTGAAATCAACCACCCATTTCCATGATTTTAACTGTACAAGGAAGTAGTCGGTCCTAGATTCCCTCCCTCGTCTATTAAAAGTACATTGAGAGGGGATGTCGGACCGAGTGCGGCCGTTGCAAGCCCTTAGCCCATGTGTCAGATTGAGGGTGTTAATCTGCACAGCCAATGTTGTCCATGCTCTGGGTGGAGGTGCTTCCGTCCGGGGAACCTGCCAACTCGAATCCTCCTCAAGGGAGGGTCCATCGAGAAGACCAGGTAGAGGCTCGAAATGAGAATTGAAGTCGCCCCCAATTAAATAGGACAACTTCTCTGGGATACTTTCCAAAGTACCAGAAAGGAGCTCTATAGTTTTAGAGGTGGACCCATTTTTGACAGGCCTTGAATAGATATTGATGACCATCAGCTTCAATTTGCCTGGCCATTCAAGGACCACAGCCAGTATATCCGGAGAGTCTACTGGGTATCTTGAGGCTCGGCATCCTATATCCGAAGCCACCCAGGTTTCTAAGCCTCCAGATGGTCTACCTTTCCCGCCCCATACTGCCGGAATTGAGAATATGTGGAAGCCCCGACTATGGGACTCCTCCCTTAGCCAAGTTTCTTGGAAGAGGCAGACACTTTTTGATTGGATTAATTCCACCCATTCATCTGTGTCAACTTTATTTGCCAAACCTGCAACATTCCATGAAAGAATGTTCATGGAATGCGACAGTTTTTGGGTAGGTAGATTCGTTGACATAGAGATTGTATTTCCAGGGGAGAGAGGTCTAGCTGTTTCCCTCTCATCTGCCCGCAGGGAATCTCTAGTGGTGTCCAATTGATGTTGGACTTCACAGTTTTCTATTGCTATTGCTCTAGAAGTACCCATCTTCCGTTTACCGCCTGAGCTGGGCTGCCTCTGAGGGTTGATTCCTTCATCGTATTTTCGGGGTGTGTTGGCCAGCTGTCAATCAACCAAATCGAGGCAGTCGTAATGATTGTACAGCGGCAAAGGTGGTGGGTGATAGACTCCTTGGGACCATGGGACATCTCTCGCAAATCCACCCCCTCCCATCCTCCTTCTTGGGACAGTTTCCCATCCATAGGAGTCACTAAATATGTTTGGGCGGAAAGGGGGTATCTGTGGTTGAATAAGGGGGGTCCTCCTTCTTTATTGGTTGCCCTGCCAGTTCCCCCTAAAGTTCTGGTGGTTTCCTCTACTAGGCGGTTTGGCCATACGATCATTGGACGGATAGAAGAAGGATAGGGGAACAGGCTGGATGTTGCTGCCTTCGTCTTCCAAAGATGGATTACAGACAAAGGCGGCTGTTCCTGGGTCACCAAAGCTGACCAGTAGGCAATCTCCGCTGATTGATTTTGGATTCTTGCCTACCCAAGAGACCCGTCTGACCATGCGAATATCGCTGGTCATGCCTCGAGGGAGTGGTCTATGCGTTGACAGCCAATTGATGACCTTGTTTTTCAAAGATTCTTCCGTTTCGTACGAATCTGCTTTTAATTCTGGTGCCCCAACTAGGATGACTGTGTAGGGGGCAACCTCAGGTGGTAGATTTACAGTGACCGTTCTGGATACCTTTGACTTTTTATGCTTGTCTTTATTCGGTATAACATTAGAGGAAGGCGTTAGGGAGATCATTGTTTGTGGGGTTGGAAGCGATTTGGTCTTGTCTGCATTTTGTGGTTGGCTTGTTATATGCGGCTGCTTAGGTAAGCTAATAGTAGGATTTGTAGCTGATTTGAGGTTGGCTGGTGGCTGTTGGTTGGCGCCTGTATTTGTGTTATTTCCACCGGTTGTGAGTGTGGTCGCTGGTGCATTATATGTTACAAAATTGTGAGTAACAGGGGTGTTATTGTGTTGGATGTCAGTGACAGTAGGAGTAGAAACTAGGGCCCCAGGTTTCCAGGAATCCATAATCTGGATGGCAGTTTTTTCGATTTTTATTAATCTTGCCTCCATTTTTATTAGGCGTGCTTCTAGGGGGCCTATAATTGTCTTAAGGAGGTGGCCTATGTCTGCTAGAGTTATATCCTCTTCAGGTAGCTCCAGATTATGATCTACTATGGATGTTGTATGATCAGTTGGGATGTTAGGCTGTAACAGCCGCGGGGAATGATCAGTTGCTAACACTGGTGAAAGATTCTCCTGGATATTAGTATTTAAGGTTGGTAAGATTGGGATGTTCCCTGTTTGTTGTATAGAATTTTTGGACTTTTTGCCCCTGTTTGAACGTTTCCCCTGTGCCCTTTTTTGAATTGCTCCTTCTCGTATTCCTCGATTAGTACTAGGTGACCCTGGAGGTATTGAATTAATAATTGCTATGTTGTGTTCCTCCCTATTTGGTACTACTATAGCCTCCCCCGGATTTATGTCGTTAGGCAATTGGGCAGTTTCTTTTGTGGGCAATTGCAGAAGGCTCATGTCCTCTAAGTCCCCTAGTGTATCCTCAGTAAGATCTAAGCCATCAAGTTGCTGCGACCCCCCCTGGGAACCTTCTTGTTGGAAATTTCCGAGACGTCTGCCTTCGGGCGTTTTGGCCATAGCTATGGTACCCATCGAAGAGCGCTTGACCCACTCTATCTCCTGTGAGATGCGGCGTTCTAATAAGTGGATATCATCTATTAAGAGGGAGCCAGCTTTCAGGAAGTAATTGTCAATTGTGCCTTGAGATGAGGCAGTTGGTGTGTTGGCAATGGCTGCATGGTTTACTTTACTCCTCGTCTCCATGTGACTCATATTTGAAGTTAGGGCAGGAAAGAAGCTTGAACAAGAATTTCAGCTTTAGCTTGTTAAATATTGTCCCTACCTGGTATAAATGGGGTCGGCCAGTCCAGTCCTTTCCGTCCTCGAACGGCCTCAAACGGCCCGCTCTTAGCCCGGTCTTTGCCCCGGGCTGCGTCCCGCGCTGCGGGAGAAGTAACTCCAGTTATAGGAAGGTTAGAGGGCGGTGGGCGGGCCGGCAGGGAGAGCGGACCGGAAGTTGACACGGTCTATCAGGGACTCCTGGGAATTGGAGTCCCTGAACGCTCGCAGCCCTGCAGCCCTCCGCCGGCGCTGTTTCCGTCTCACCAGGCTCTCCCAAACTGCTCCTCCTCACGAAGGTCCGTCGAAGCGGCACCCGCGGAGCGGGTGCGGCGAGGTGTAGGTAGGATGCGTGCAGGCCACGGGGTGTCTCAAAAAGGTAAGCGCGTCCCAGCTAAGCGCTATGGCAAGGTTCAAGTGCTGTCCTGAGGGAATCAATTTGCCTCTGCGCCTGCATCATTTTATGAACGTGGATGCAGAGACAAACATGCATTTAGGAGGTGCACTGAAAGGTAGCCCTCTGGAGAGGAGACAGGTGGTCCCATGGTGCACCCTCACATCCCCCTGCAGGTGGCCTCAGTCCCTCACTGCAACCTCCTGCAAGGGGATCTCTCTCCTCTTTTGAAAGTGCTGGTGGGCTTCTGCCTTCACTGTGAAACATGGAACAGCTTTTAAAAGGCTGCTCCTTATTTCCCTTGAATGCACTGCTCCAAGGGCACTGCGGTATCGCAGCTGCCCTGGGGGCAGTGCATTCTTTCCAATACAGAACACTCTCTCTGCTTACACCCTGCACACCTTTTGAAAGGTGTGCCATGGCTTAAACAAGGATAGTGTACCGTATTCACAATACGGCCCACATGCCCCGGGGATACAACGGGAATGTGCACCTGATTTGTGTGCCCTGGGACAATTTGGTATTACAGAAGGGGCCACTGATGCTTGTTCGGCCCTTTTTTGTAATACAGATAGCATCAACGCTATCTCTAGAGGGTGTTCCCTCATGTGCATGAAGATATAGTCCATTGCAAATGAGGGAATCACTTTACATCTGCGCTGTAATATGGATGTGGTCGCAGAGAAAAACATGCCTTTAAAGAGCACACTGAAAGTGCCCAACAAAAAGGTGATGTACTCTCAGTGCGCCTCCTAAAGGCAGCCCTGACAAGTGGGATAAAGGGGCCCCATGGACCCCTCAGACATCCACGTGCAGGCGGATGTAGTCATTCACTGCACCCACCTACAAGGGAATCTCTCTACCCTCTTTACAGGTGCAGGTGTGTTGCCACCTGCACAGTAAAGCATGGACTGACTTGGAAGCAGTCGCTCCTTATTTCACCTGAAAGCATTGCCCCCAAAGCAGCAGGAGTTGGCGGCTTCTGTGAGGGCAGCCCAAATCCCGGTGCACTTTCCCTGTTTGTGCACGGAGCAACTATTTAAAGGTGGCTGTGGCACAAACAGGGAAAGTGCGCCATTTATGTAATATAGCCCCTGGAGTCCAATTGAACAAACACCCCCATAGGTACAAAAAGTAGGACCAAGAAATACACATATGGGTAATAATTGAAACATGTACTTGATTACGATTACACCAGAACTGCAAGCACACATGCTTTGGTTGATACTTAGCACTACAAAACCTAATAGAGAGAGAGCTCAATCCATTTTGGGTCAATACATTATTAGGCTTTGAACTCCAAACTATGCCAAGGAACCTATAAAAACAGTAGACTTGTTGCTATATTAAACAAGTTTTAGCAAAGCCATAATGTCAGCTATTGACTGTCAAAGCAAACCCAAGGAGATGATGGACGGAGCGCAGAAACTTTTCAGACACTCACCCCCAGTCACAGTTCTGAGTTGAATCCATCATCATTATTTAGCTCACTCCGCCACCCCGCTGTCAGCCTTTGGGCTTTGTCAATGCTTACTTTGTTTTGTCACGATTTATGTACAAAATGTTGTCGGGAAGACGCAGCACTTCGTCAATCCCCCCAAAAATTGTCTAAAACCAAGTATTTTTTGGTTTAAAAAAAGCACTTACCCCTGACACTGAAGGCAATAACTATGCTTGTTAATGCGGGTCTGTGAAAGGGCCGAATACCGTCATTCACGGTGGAGTTAGCCAGGGGCTGCACTGGTCTGATCCTGTGACTCACGCTTTTTCCTTTTTTTTAGCAGTTTTAAATGCGTGAGCACCAGTTATATTACAAAAGTACAGATTCCATTCACTTCAATTCAATACCAATTTATTCGATTAATAAAAATCATAAAAGTCACAATACAAAAAAGGAGGGATTACATTAATACGCATAAAACAATAAAAAAAAATATATATACATGTGCAATTTTTGTTTTTCTTTTAAAAGACATATTTCATTTGACGTAATAAATGTACAGGAACAATATCAGTTGATCTATCATGTTCAGTTTTTTACAACGAATGGAAGCCACTATAAAATTTGCCACTCCATACATAATTACTGGAGATTCCATTAACTGCAAATAAAGTAGCGCTGGTTTAACTTGCAGGAATCCCTTTTCCTTTAACAAAGGAACAATAAACCTATTTCTGGCTAATCTATACAAAGGACAAAAAAACATGAAATGACTAGTATCCTGCAGTGAGAAGCCATCACACCTACATGGGGGGGCATCTGCTGGGTTACACCATGTTTTGCAATCAGTGAGTAATCTATGCAACTGATTAAATCTAAACTTTGTCAATACCCAACGATGGAACGGAATCGTTACTATCGTAAGATAAGGTTGGATAGACAAAGTCGAGATTAATAAGTAGTGCCCCCTAACCATAGGTTTTCATACTTGTTCCATCTCTCTCTCCTGCTCTCTAACTTTAATAAAATTTACTTTAATCCATTTTAAGTCTGCTTTTACCAGGGCCTCAGGATTTGTAAAGATTTCCGGTCGTCCCATGTCCTTAGTGATTGTTTTAATGTAAGATAGCCACTGGATGTCCCTGGCTTTCTCTAGGCTCATGCAATCCCGCAATATAAGATGGTTCAATGTAAGGTTGGGGTTCAGCCAGATTTTTATCCATAAAAGGATGGGTGCCATATTAATCATATCAACAATGTAACCCATACCTAGCTCCTGGTGGATTGAAAAGGTGGCTGAAGATTGGGGTAGGCCAAGTAGGGCACGCAGAAATGTGTTTTCTTCATTTTGGATTAGCTCAGAGTTTTTATAACCCCATATTGCAGCCCCATATCTGGCAATGGCGATTGTTTTTGCTCTATAGATGGCCAGGATTGCTTCGCAAGGATTCCCTCCTAACCGCTTAGCAAAACCTAAAATTGCAGCAGAAGATCTTCTAACAGAGTTAACTTTAGACTTAATTTGGGGGACCCAAGCACCTCTGTCATCAAATACTACACCCAGATATGTAAAAACCTTAACTCTGGAGATCACATTACCATTACAGTGGAAGTTGTTTGTACTATACTTTCTAGCTCCAACTGTCATCACATGTGATTTTCCCACATTGACCACTAGATCCAAAGACTTCATAAACTCACCAAAGGAGTTTAATAGCCTTTGTAGACCCAGAGGTGTCCGAGCTAAAAGAACGGTATTGTCCGCGTACAGGAGTACAGGTGTCGGTGTCCCTCCCATACGCGGTATATCGAGCGTGGCCTTCCCCAGTGATTCTTCCAGGGAGTTAATATACAGTGTGAATAAAATTGGGGCAAGTATACATCCTTGGCGTACCCCTCTCCCTGACTTAAATTTTTCAGAGCATTTACCCTCCTGGGTCATTCTAATTGAGGCATATAGATCTTTATGTAATTCTGCCAGGAAATACACAAGCTCCTTGTCGAGGCCCAGATCCAATAGTATTGTCCACAACCTTGACCTATTAACTAGGTCAAAGGCCGTGGACAAATCCATGAACCCCAAATAGACCGAGCCGCTAGAGGCAACTGTGTACTTATTTATTATTAGGTGCAAGTTAAGGGACTGGTCTTCAGTCCCTCTACCCGCCCTAAACCCATATTGGGCATTAGAAAGGAGGTCTTTCTTTGAAACCCAGCCATCTAGTTTTGCCAAAATGACTTTCCCTAAAATTTTGAAGGACGAGTCTAAAAGAGATATGGGCCTGTAGCATCTAGGGTCCCCTCTTTACGCCTTTTTAAATACGGGGATAATTGTTGAGCATGACCATGTTGCAGGGAACCCAGAGCTTACTGCGGAATTAAAAACATTTGTTAGAAGTTGGGCCCAATATCTAGGTTTTTCTTTGTACATGTCCGCAGGGACACCATCGGGCCCCAGGGCCTTACCTCCGGATGTGGTCATGATGGCCTTCTCGACCTCCTCAACCGAAAAACAAATTTGTGGCCCTGATTGGATAATTGGGACAGCCTCAAAAGGTTTTAGAACCAGGTCACTACCGTATATAGATTTAAAATGGCCTAACCAATCCTCCTCTGCGATGTTAACTTCTAGCATACAGTTTTCTACGCCAGAGAACAGAGGGGTATTAACAATGTCCCAAAACCTAGAGCTATCCCTCATTGTCGCCTTGTCCATTAGAGCTTCCCATGCCTCCCTTTTTAATTCATTTTTGCGCGCTTGCACTATAGCTTTATATTCTTTCCTTAACCGTACAACTTGCTGCTTATCCCTGGGTGTTTTTTAAGGGCCTCCAAAAGCATTCTATGTGCTCTTGAGCAGTTACTGTCAAACCACCCCTTGACAAAGGTCTTATTTTGACGGGTTTTTACCGTAAGTTCCTTGTCCACTAGGCGACAGATGACTTCAAATGAGGAGATTACTTCCCCCCCCTGGCTGGATGGGTCCTGACAGATACTTAATTCATTTCCAGCCTTTTGATTGATAACGTTCGCAAAATCTTCAGGAATGACTTTGCTCTACTTTAGTCCCCTACCTTGATCTTTGTTTTTAAGGGTGTTTACTGCTCCGATGTTAGTAGGTTTATTAAGGAAGTTATTGCTGTTGTCTAATTCTAGGACTACCGGGTTGTGATCGCTGGAAACTGATACAACAGCATTATAGAAGATCACGTGACTTAATAATCCCGGGGAAATAAATATATAGTCTATAATTGATTCAGATTCTCTCGCAGAATACGTTGCAACACGTTCTTTATTATCATGAAATCCTGGTTCATACAGGTCAACCTTTGAAATAAGTTCCTCCAACGCCTTCCCTTTAGAGCTATGTTCAAAGTGTTGAACTACTGAATATGCAGGGCCCACCAGATCTTGGTATTGACATTTCAGATTACACAAATGAATATTAAAATCCCCCATTAATATGTAATGGACGAAAGTGGTTTGATTTTCTTTGTATCCATTTAAAAAAGTTCCTAATGAGCAGAGATGCTCATTTGGTTGCCCATCTAGGGTAGAATTATAGAAATTAATTAACAGAAGTTTAGCATTATCTTTTCTAGTTAATTCCACTATTAAATAGTTATCAGAAGCGGTGTCTAGCTTTTTGACGGTCCCAGCTATATTAACTGATAACAAGAATATAAGACCCCCTTTATCTCTCCCTGCTAGCGAGCTACGTGCAGGGCCAAAATATGAGGAATATCCAGTCACCCAAAAATTACACCCCCTATCCCAGGTCTCCTGTAAAGCTATAATATCATATTCCTTCAAAAAATTTAGCCAATAGTCATCTTCTCTTTTGGAACGTAGCCCTGCGATATTCCAGCTCAGTAATTTTACCTTCACCTCCCCTCCCCCCCTGACAGGTGTTTCTTTATTCTCATTTATTTGGGGCCTACTCTGGGGGCCAACCAGTCAGTCTATTTCTCCCACCTGGGACAGAGGGGAGAAACGGTTCTGAAGGACCAGGGCCTCCAGATTCTTACGACTAAGGTCGCTAGGTGTCTTTGGACGTAGACCTGTTTTTATGGTGGCCCAGCTATACATTTGCATTTTACCAGGATAGGGAGGTGAGATGTGCATTGGGAGCTTTGGGTTAGCTGTATTCCTGGCCTGGAAAGGCCTCCCTCCCAAAGTACCTAGTCCAGTATCTGGGTAGAAATAGCCAAATGGTAGTGCTCGAATCCCTTGGTCCTGGGTATCTAATTGTGAGGCATCCCAAAAGAGGCGAAGTGCCTCGTTCGGTTTAGCAAAATTAACTATAAGACAATCTCCTTTTGTAGTTTTTTTTTGTTCGGCCCAACCATCTCACCGGTCTCCCAGTTAGTATACTACGCAATATATTCTTTTCCCCTGAGCAGTTTTCATCGCACCAAGTCTTAATGTTTTCCAACAGGGACTCAGGTGATTCCCTCTCACCATCAGTGAGGGGAGGAATGTTAAACATAATAGCAACATACGGGGTAACCTCCGGGGGCAGATTAATGGTCGGTTGGGTGATCAGGGGTTAACTTATAATGGGGCCTTTCCTCATATCTATTTCCCTAGACAATAAGGATCTACCCCGTGACTCAGGTCCCTTGTTAGCTTGTATAAGATGAGGGGTTGGTATGTTACTGGGGGGCTTAGCAAGAGCCATTTCCACAGTGGTCGGGGCAACTAGGCTCTCAGCCCGATCACTGAACTCATTGAAAGATTGAACCCCCAAAGGAATAGGAGTGACACCTGAGGCTACAGTGGGTAAAGGGTCTTTAGCTAACATAAAAGCATTTAGACGGTCGCATTTTTTTAGGATCCCCGCAACAATAATGTCACTCGCAATAGTTGTCAGTACAGATTCCACTCTTTCAGTGAGTATAGTTTCCACCATGTCCTTGATTGAAGATTCGAGAGGGCTCAAGATAACCGATTTTTCAGCCACCAAATCCTTTTTCTTCCCCTTTTTATGATGGCTTTTGCACTGAGTCCTAATTGGATTTGTAGCCTCTTCTGGTGGGCTATTTCTAAGTTCAATAACACAATTTCCAGGGAGGGGATCTGACAAAGAAATTGCATCAGGGGTAACAGTGGAGCTTGGGCGGTCAATTACAATCCTTGGCTCCAATGGTACCTGGGGTTTTGAAGAGTTACCCCCCTCCTCTATGTAAGGATTTTTGATTTCCAGTCCCAATTCACGTTCAGTGTTCGCTATTTCGGTGTTCAAAGCCCCTACTGCTGTGGTCAAATAGGAGATGATACTAGATGCATTTCGGGGTACTTTAGCCTTTAATCCCCCTCAATTAGTAGGTGAAGGCAATTTACGCTTACCCATGTTGGCAGATTGGCGATGTTAAGGGAATGGCCCGTCCCGTCCCTCGTCGTCCCCGGACGGCCACAGACAGCCCGCCCTCTGCCCGGGCTCTGCCCAGAGCCGCCGGCGCGCGTCCGCGACGCGGAGGGAGCAACCGATCTTTAAGCGCCTCCGGGCGCGCTCTGCCAGGAAGTGGGCGGTTCAAGTCCCTCTGCACGCTGGGAGCTGTAGTCTTCCCCCGCTGCGGCCGTGCGATGTTACGGGCAACGGCGGCGGGGAAGAACAGACAGCGTCAGGGCCCCAGTGGTGGTTGTGGCAGCAGCTCAGTCTGGCCCCCTGGCCGTGTGGCAAATGTCCCCGCTCCACCGAGGGAGCAACCGATCTTTAAGCGCCTCCGGGCGCGCTCCGCCAGGAAGTGGGCGGTTCAAGTCCCTGTGCACGCTGGAGCTGTAGTCTTCCCCCGCTGCGGCCGTGCGATGTTACGGGCAACGGCGGCGGGGAACAATAGACAGCGTCAGGGCCCCGGCGGTGGTTGTGGCAGCAGCGTGGCAGGTCAGTCTGGCCCCCTGGCCGTGTGGCAAATGTCCCCGCTCCACCGAGGGAGCAACCGATCTTTAAGCGCCTCCGGGCGTGCTCCGCCAGGAAGTGGGCGGTTCAAGTCCCTGTGCACGCTGGGAGCTGTAGTCTTCCCCCGCTGTGGCCGTGCGATGTTACGGGCAACGGCGGCGGGGAAGAACAGACAGCGTCAGGGCCCCAGCGGTGGTTGTGGCAGCAGCGTGGCAGGTCAGTCTGGCCCCCTGGCCGTGTGGAAAATGTCCCCGCTCCACCGAGGGAGCAACCGATCTTTAAGCGCCTCCGGGCACGCTCCGCCAGGAAGTGGGCAGTTCAAGTCCCTGTGCACGCTGGGAACTGTAGTCTTCCCCCGCTGTGGCCGTGAGATGTTACGGGCAACGGTGGCGGGGAAGAACAGACAGCGTCAGGGCCCCAGCGGTGGTTGTGGCAGCAGCGTGGCAGGTCAGTCTGGGCCCCTGGCCGTCTGGCAAATGTCCCCAGATTCGTTTTCTGTAAGGATTGCCCAGAATCACAGGATGCTGAACGGGCGCCATGACTCAAACCTGCTTCCCCATCACCAAAGCCAGCAGCTCTGGCGGATACACCACATCTTCTCCCTGTGTGCTGTGGAGGACAGATTTAAAAAGTGAACGTCACAATACCAGAACAATTGATGAAGGGGGTGGCTGGCTGAAAGTCCCTATAAGTATGTTATGCACATCATTTTTATAAAATCAAAAGGTCTAGGCTAATGCCAGTCTCGAAAAAAGAGTCTAATCTTGTATAATAATTTGCAGCAAGATTAACATGCTTGTCCAAATAGCAGGGTGCTTGCAGATTTTACAAATTTTGCTCCATTACGCTGACCTGAAGAAGGTTGAATCCACACTTAAAATAAGAGCCACGTCACGAGGCAGAATTCCCAGTCTGCAGTAACAAAATATGCCTAGTTGGTTCATCCCCCCAGGTGGTCTACATTCTACATTTGGACGTGCATAAGTTAAAACGGTATCAGTTATGTGGAGAAGGCATCCTGTTTAAAATGCATTTCACTTGCATTTTGAATAAATTCCGGCCACATATTTTGGTCCTCATTCTGAGCCTGGAAACTTGTAATTGCATGTAGCAGGCTAAGGGAAAACTGCTGAAAACAGTAAATCATATCACTGTATGCCCATGCCCCATAAGCTGGGCACCCAGAATTGGCCCCAATAAGCATTTCAAAGATTGTCCACTCTACAGGAAAAATATAATTTCATTGCTGGAGCGGTCCCCGCCAACAAACAATTTAAGATATCTGTCGCTTTTCTTGTATTTAAGTGCTACACACCAGTGGCATTGAAGGAAAAGGCACTACTACATTGCCTCATGGAGGTTAGGATGGTAACAGTGGACAAAACAGAGGATTTAAAGATTGCTTGATGTGGTGCGGGCATTTTCCTCTCCTGCTACAATTTGCGTTAACTCACATGTGGAGGTGCAGGTCTGGAAATGTCCTGACACTTGGCTAGTGGAGAGGTAGTTTTATCCAATTTACTGTATCCTACGCCAGTGGGATATGGCTATGCTAACCCTTTGACAGAATACAGAATCCAGCACTCCTCCATTGAGGCACAATTCTTGCAAAGTGAAGAGTTTGTCCACAAAACCCAGACGCTAATCTTAACAAGCATTTACAATGCAATGGTCTCGGCATCATTAAAGGTAGAGCTATTGGCATTGCTCATGACATTTCTTTTGTTTTCTTTAAATCATAAATAAATGGCATTGTCATTTACATTGCCAATACACAGCACTCTGCACTCAACAGCACACAGCACTCTGCACTCAACAGCACACACCACTCTGCACCTGCACTCACTGCTCTGCACACTCACTCTGCACTCACTACTCTGCACTCACTACTCTGCATTCTGCACTCACTACTCTGCACTCACACTCTGCACTCACTACTCTGCACTCACTACTCTGCACTCACTACTCTGCACTCACTACTCTGCACTCACTACTCTGCACTCACTACACTTCCCCATTTTACCTCTGAGTGGTGACCATCCTCACCAATTATGTCGTGCGCCCGTCCTCTTCTCTGCCTCTCCTCATTTTACCATATTCATTCATTCACCATTCATCCACAACCTTCTTCTCAACCATGTGTCAACAACTGCCATTGTCAGCATTTATCCTCTACAACCTACTATTAACCACTGACAGATATTCAACAAGTCCACCCGAGTCTGTTTCACCCCTTTTAGCAAGAATCTACGGGACGTAGGAGAGCTGCGGGCGGCGGGAGGGGGGGAGCGGGACGGAGGAGAGCTGCGGGCGGAGGGAGGGGGGGAGCGGGACAGAGGAGAGCTGCGGGCGGAGGGAGGGGGGGAGCGGGACGGAGGAGAGCTGCGGGCGGAGGGAGGGGGGGCGGGACAGAGGAGAGCTGCGGGCGGAGGGAGGGGGGGAGCGGGACGGAGGAGAGCTGCGGGCGGAGGGAGGGGGGGAGCGGGACGGAGGAGAGCTGCGGGCGGAGGGAGGGGGGACGAGAAGAGCAGCTCTGGAAACCACCACCGTCTTTCTCCGAGGCAAAGCAGAAATGCCTCGGAGAAAGCATGGTAATTTTCGCATTCGGGGGCATGTGTTTTGTTGTTCTGAGTGACGGGTGACGTCACTGGCGAAAGAACAGCAAAATGTACGCCCCCAAATCCGAAAAAGATGGAGCCTATTCGGAGGGACAGCTCTCTCCTCCAATGGCTGGCCTCCGTTTAGGAAGCCAGCCAATGGGAGAGAGGCAAAAACAGAGGCGGGACAAATAGTCCACACTAAGAAACATTAAATCTCGGTACTTCCGGTTCTGCCTTCGGCAGACCGGATATTACCTCGACCTAAAAACAGTGGATACCAATAATACAAGACATTCCTATAAAACACAACTGTACTCATAGACTACAATTTCCAACCACCTAGATTCCCAAATCTCTTCCCAAATTTTTGTGATTGATCATTTAGTCTGTAAATCAGCTTTGCATGTGCAGCTACACCATCATTTCCAACCTTCAGTCCTCAAAAGCAGGAGGGATCGAGAATTTCCATTTGCTTAAGACATAAATGTTTGCAACTTCTCGTAACCTTTATGTTTGATTAAACCTTGAATATCAGACCTGTCATGTAGAGGGCATAGAGGGCGTGGCTTGCAGGGACAAGATGACGGACGTCCCTTAACGCTGTTATGCCACCCATCCCCGTTATCCGTTTTTTTCCTCTTCTCAATAACGGCATTCACGCACAAATGATGCCCTGCTGCCCTACTTGAGTACCCCCACGTGCATACTTGTTGCATGCTGGACTGGGTTGTCTTTACCGTTGCCACTGTGGTCTGGAGGCCTGCTGCCGGTGGTGTGACAGAGTGGAGGGCTGTGCCTCGCGGCTGGAGGTAGTTGGCCTGCGAACCCACTGACACCCGACACAGTTGGTGGTTGTGGGGCAGCAAGGACTGAAACAGCAGCAAGGTCCCTAGGATGCTGCTGCTGGGACATCCTACCTGCTGCTGCTGTGGACCGGGGGCCTGCTGCAAGTGGTGCAGAGGAACAAGGGAGCGCAAATTGTGGCCGGAGGCTCTGGGCCCACTGACCTTCTGACTCCTGACGTCACTTCCGACTGACTACCAGCAGGGACCGGTACAACTGTAGGGTCGTTGGAGTGCCGGCTGTGCGGCGGCCCATCTGCTGCTACGGTGATCTGGAGGCCTGCTGTGAACGACGCGGAAGGGCGGAGAGGCCGCGCATCGCAGCTGGAGGCGTCTGGCTTACGGACCTGCTTATGGACTGATGCTGCAGGCGGCCGATGGGCAGTATGGATCAAAACCGCTGTGGGGCCTCTAAGGTGCCGGCTGCGAGGTGCCTCCCAGACGTGTGGTAATTACAACTGCAGCATTACATTGAAGGAGATTCGCAGCTAATGGCTGGAAACTGAGTGTCCCGGAGAACAAAGCAGTGAGTCAGCACCCACCCCGCCTGATCCTTGAATAAGTGTGTGCTTTTGGGCTTTGGCTGTGCTTTGTCTTGTTGCCCACATCGCACAGGGTGTAAAGTCATGGGGCCCGCCTGATAAACTGTTGGCGCCCGAAGTGCAGTTAATGCCACCCTGTGACATAGGGCTGAGCTCTCCACACAATCCCTGGACACTGGGGACCTGGATTTCTCCCTCCGGACATTGAGAGGGCTTCTTTCCTCAGGCTTGCCAGCACACTCCCCTAATACTGAATGCTGCTCGATATGTTATTTCCCATCTGAGATTACAGCAGCTCTGTTGGGGTTACATGCAACGCGTTGCGCCACTATGCGCTGGTACGAGATCATAAGGGGATCTACAAACTGTTACATGCCAGCCCCATCCTACCTGTTGCTTGTAACCGGGCGGAGCGAGGGGGGGGGGAGCGGGACGGAGGAGAGCTGCGGGCGGAGGGAGGGAGGGGGGGGAGCGGGACAGAGGAGAGCTGCGGGTGGAGGGAGGGGGGGAGCGGGACGGAGGAGAGCTGCGGGCGGAGGGAGGGGGGGAGCGGGACGGTGGAGAGCTGAGGGAGGGGGGACGAGCAGAGCAGCTCTGGAAACCACCACCGTCTTTCTCCTAGGCAAAGCAGAAACGCCTCGGAGAAAGCATGGTCATTTTCGCATTCCGGGGCGTGTGTTTTGTTGTTCTGAGTGACGGGTGACGTCACTGGCGAAAGAACAGCAAAATGTACGCCCCCAAATCCGAAAAAGACGGAGCCTATTCGGAGGGACAGCTCTCTCCTCCAATGGCTGGCCTCCGTTTAGGAAGTCAGCCAATGGGAGAGAGGCAAAAACAGAGGCGGGACAAATAGTCCACACTAAGAAACATTATATCTCGGTACTTCCGGTTCTGCCTTCGGCAGACCGGATATTACCTCGACCTAAAAAGATGACTTTTTCTCCTCAAAAGTGTTAATTGAAAGCCATAGAGCAGTGATACTCAAAGTACGGCCGAATGCCACATGCAGCCCTCCTGACCTTTACATGCAGCCCCACTGGGCAGCAGCAGCACTGGACTGCCGTTTACTCGACTCAGCATCAACATGAGAAAAAAAAAGTTAAATATACAGCAAACACTTATTTAAAGGTTAATTGCAGTTAGGGAAAGAAAGTAACTGGGCCCTTAACTTTAGGAACACCTTCATTTGTAAAGACAGTCACTAGATATACATGCTTTGCTTCCCCTACACCCACTTTACACCCCTGGCTGGCATCAGTGTGGCCCTCGGTCACACCATAGACTAATCTTTGGGGCCCCTGGGAAAATGTTTGTGAGTACCAATGCCATAGAGACTGGAGGGCGCGCACCCGCTGCATGTATTTCATTAGCAGCTTCAAGGAATGCTAACAGGCCATTGGCTTTCCATTTCGTATCCCTTTGCTCAGGATTCACACAGAGAGAAGCAGAACAAGCATTTACAATGCAATGGTTTTGCCTTTGGAAAAGTTAGAGCTATTGGCATTGTAAATGACAAAATTTGTATTTATGTGTTGGTTTTGAAAACAGGTAAATAAATGGCATTGTCATTTACATTGCCATTAGCTTAATCTCTGCAGTCACTCTGCAGTCCCTAGCACTCCATAGCACTCCCTAATCACTCTGCACTCCCTAGCACTTCTTAGCACTCCCTAGTCACTCTGCACTCCCTAGCCCTCCCTAGTCACTCTGCACTCCCTAGCACTCTGCACTCCCTAGCACTCTGCACTCTGCACTCCCTAGCACTTCCTAGTCACTCTGCACTCTCTAGCACTCCCTAGTCACTCTGCATTCCCTAGTCACTCTGCACTCCCTTGCACTCCCTCGCACTCCCTAGCACTCTGCACTCCCTTGCACTCTGCACTCCCTTGCACTCTGCACTCCCTTGCACTTTGCACTCCCTAGCACTCCCTAGCAGTCCCTAGTCACTCTGCACTCCCTAGTCACTCTGTACTCCCTAGCACTCCCTAGTCACTCTGCACTCCCTAGCACTCCCTAGCATTCTGCAGTCACTCTGCACTCCCTAGCACTCCCTAGCACTCCCTAGCAGTCACTCTGCAGCCACTCTGCAGTCCCTAGCACTCCCTATCACTCTGCAGTCACTCTGCACTCCCTAGCACTCCCTAGCACTCTGCAGTCACTCTCCACTCCCTAGCACTCCCTAGTCACTCTGCACTCCCTAGCACTCCCTAGTCACTCTGCACTCCCTAGTCACTCTGCACTCCCTAGCACTCCCTAGCACTCCCTAGCACTCTGCACTCTGCACTCCCTAGCACTCCCTAGCACTCCCTAGTCACCCCCTAGTCACTCTACACTCCCTAGCACTCCCTAGTCACTCTGCACTCCCCAGCCCTCTGCGGTCACTCTGCACTCTCTAGCACTCCCTAGTCACTCTGCACTCCCTAGCATTCCCTAGCACTCTGCAGTCACTCTGCACTCCCTAGCACTCCCTAGTCACTCTGCACTCCCTAGCACTCCCTAGCACTCTGCAGTCACTCTGCACTCCCTAGCACTCCCTAGCACTCCCTAGTCACGCTGAACCACAACACATATCAAACTCTCCAAAGCACAACAACTATACACTAGTCCTTACATACACCCACACACACTGGACCGCTAAAACTCACACACCAGCCACACACGCCGAACCACATGCATCAAGACAAACTCACAGCGTCCATAAACTCCAAACCACGGACATATGTATAGACACCAAACTACAAAAGACATACACACATAAATCTACACAAAAGGCACACAGGGGTAAGCACACTAATGCTCACACAGGCGCGCATGCCGATAAACACACATACCCAGACCCAGACAAGGTGTACAGATAAAGGCCCCCGCACCACATTTGCATTCACCCATCATGGTCTGCCTATAGTTGACAGGTTGTGTGATCTTGGCCATATGACCGCATTCCAGTGTGTGACCCCCTGTTGTTGATAGCTTGGTTGTGTATGTTTTAGAATTAAATACATATAGGCCTGTCTGCAGAAGTTAACGGAACTGTGGAACACTGATAGAAAAACTCCTTTTTGCCCACAGAGAGGCGGCGTCAAGGGCCCTTTGTCACCGGAAGTTCTCACTAAACCCGAGTCAGAAGATGCCCGCGAGGTAGCGCTTATTGTAACAACTGTATTACATAATGCACTGTGAGTCCATTGCATTGGTACATCATTTTGCCTCCCCTCCCCATGAAAAAGCTATCCTGCTGTAATAAATTTAAAGGAGTAGGAACCGATTTTCATTGACTCTAGAGCTGGGTGGTTGAAGGGGAATTAGGTGGTATGGTCGAATAGATGTTCATCCTCCAAAGGTCGTTTACATTTGAAATTTGTGCTTTTTGCAGTTTTATATACAATTACAGGATGTTTAGCGTCCCCACCGAGACTTGTACCTGGTTCCCCAACTTTGAGGTCGGCGGTCCTCTGCGGTGTAATAGTGCCCCAGGAGGAGGGTGGAGAAGGTGACTACGGCCACCCAAAAGAGGTTCAACCGTGGAGCTCGGGGGCAAAAGACTTTGATTCCTGGAGGCTACGTTTGGGGAGCCTGCCCCTCCCCTTAACAGTTACTTCACGATCTGCAGGAACGCGTGTGTGGGTTAGTTCTAGGTCCCCCTCAGAGAGCGCGGTGAGGCAATGGAGTTCTACGTGTACTCAGCAGATCACCTGTTCCAATCTCGGTAGGTTAATGCGCCGACTGCAGAGCTCTGTGCGAGCCGGCGAGGTTAAAGGTTCCAATTCTAGTAAAATTGTAGGGTGGGTTAATGCGCCGACCTTGGAGCTCTGTGTATGCCCGGGAAGCTGCAATATCGAAGCCCAACAGGGTGGCGGTAGGTGTATAGCTAAATGTACCCTCACAAGTTGGAGGCGGGGCCGGGTCACCTGTAATTCCAAAAGAGCACTTCAAGCCACCCACATAGCTCCGCGGGGACCCGCTGCAGCGCCCAGCGAGCTGCCCCTGTGCCCCATTGTGAGCTGCGCATTTCAGTTTCATTTCAATCGTTATTACTATCAGTGGGTGATAGAGGTACGTCCACCATCTTTTCAGATATACATTTTTTTCTGTGCTGACAGAAGGAGAAACTAGCAACTCTACCTGCATGGCACACTGCTAGGCTGCGTGATGGTAGTGTGGGGGAGGGGCGAGAGGCGAGAGGCGAGAAGCTCGGGGGCAACATGGCACAGCGAGGTTTCATGGAACGGGCAGAGTGCAGGGAACACTCACCACAGACCAGCAGAATAAACTAGGCACCGCATGGACAATATCCGTGAACAAAAGATTAAACAAGTAAGTATTGTAGATGCATTGTTTCTAAACCAAGGCATAACTATTTACTTAAAAAAATTTGGGGAGGTCACTATCGGCCTCAGTGGGATTAAACAATGAGCTATCGGCATTCAAACTTATTATCTACAGGTCATGTTGCACATCAGTCTTGTTGAGGCGTGGGAAATGTTCTTGGTGACAGTTACCCTCGAGCTATATAAACTTTTGAAATGGGTATCCTTGTGGGCAGTAGCATACCATTGATTGACTTCATACACAAATATATCGGCTTAAAGCACTATGTTTTGCGGTTATGACTGACATTCGGTGTTCTTTAAAATGCATCACTGAACGCCAAGATATTTTTAAAGCTCCCTCCTATCCGAAATTAATCCATAAAAGAAAATGAGTGACTGTCACGTTTTAGACATACGAATGGTTGCCATACAAAAACTAAAACAAACTACAGTTTTTCATATAGACTGTGTGGAGTAAACCTCTTGTTTTTTTATTTATTTTATTTTATGCGTTTTTATATAGCGCAGACTTTACCCAAAGGTGTCAGAGCGCTTCACAATAGGAAAAGAACTGATGCATGAGAAGAACATTACAAGTGAACAAATTACAAAAGCAAACGTTAAGTTAGATGAGGCAAAAATGACAATTGAAGGCAAACAAAATACAAGAGGTAGCAAACGGTGCGGTCCACTGGGTGTGCCTGGTGGGGTTAAGGGACAGACACTCTGAGGCCAAGGGGGGTTATAGGTTCTGGTTTCATTTACAATCTGAGAGGCCAGTAATGGCTGAATTCACCCACATGGTATGGGGCCTTTTGTAGCACAAAACATTTATCTCCCCGTCTTCCTCCATGTTCATTGTAAACTGTGTAGTCAGGCGCGCGGAGGACGAGAGTGAGCGTGTGCCGAGGTTGATGCCCCTATTGCAAGGCAGCTTGACTGACCCTGCCCCGGGTGGTTGTATTCGGGAGTGTGATTTTCATGTCAGCTACTGCGGTACTGAGTGGGTTCAATTACGACATAGCAGTAATTGTAATTTTTGACATAATGTTGGTAATTATGGAATGTTTCCGAGATCCTGCAGCATGACTAAACATAGTCGGTCCTATTCCGAGCGTTGACTCACCCAGGGCTTTCGGTCTAGTTGTTCGTATTCCTAACGTAAGTCTTAGAGATAAACGAGGGATTTGTAAGAGCGCGCCTTGTTGGTGTGTGGGTACGGCACACTGCCTTTCGCTAGTAGCGGGCAGAACGGAACCACTTTCTGTTATGAAAACAGCTCTTTAATCAGTGGATAAAAATATAGAACCTGATGATAACATCTGTAAAGTACAAGGCTAGGACTGCGGAAATGTCTGGACTGTTCTGCCGAACTTTGATATGGCTCGTGAGACAAGAGGAAAAGAAACCTGATTAGCGAGAGGGATGAGAGGACGAGACAGGAAAAGCATTGGCCGCGTGGTCGGGCCGTGCAATGAAATAATAAAAAAAACAAGACTGGGATTGAGGGCTGAGATACGGCTAGAGGTGCTCCGTGTGACAGCGGGGACGGGCACACGGACAGCAGGAGTCACGAGGGGGGGGGGGAACAAAGACACGGATACAACCATGCGGGACCAGGACGATCGAACAAATGGAGAAAAACAGCCATGTTAAAAAAAAAAGTACACGCCCACAGTGGACACGTCTTCATGACGTTGCGAAAAGCCTAAAAATCGCCGGAACGCCCACGAATCTGCTGCGGCATTGACGGACAGATCTCTGTTCCAATGGCTAGCCTCCATTTATGGAGCTATGCAAAGGGAACAGAGGGGCGGGACATGAGCACACATACTCTAGACATAAGATTTCGCCTGCGCGAAATGCTGCTTGCGCAGCTTTCGACAGGCGAAACCTAAAAAGAAAGTAGAAGGAACTCGAGAACCTCATAGACTTTCTGTAGTGGCAGAGGCCTCCCTCAAAGAGGGCATCAAGGGCCGGAGCCTTAACAGAACAGACGCCGTGGGACCGGGAAAAAAGGTGCCCAGGCCGCGGTGGGAAAGGGGAGGACCGCCGCATAGGAAACTGGGGTCACCAAAAGAGGGCGCAAAAGAAAAGAATCCAAAAGGCGCAAACCCCCACGGGCCAATCAGGAGGCTGGGGGTATTTCTTTTAAGCCTCCATTGAGGGGGCAACAAAAAAGCCAAACAAAGGGGGATGGAGGGGGATTTAAGGGATGTTGCCTCATGGCCTACTCATTAGAAGGAGCGGGGCAGACCCAGTTCGGCGAGGCATTAGGAAAGGTACACAGCCAGGTAGTTGTGAGTGATAGGGCTACAGATACTCGGGAACACAGAAAACATGGCCAGAGCCTTGGAACAATTCATTAAATAGGCTTATGACCGGAAAAAGTCGAAGACATGGGCACAAGCCCAACTATCAGCAGCGGCGCACTTTGTCAAATTAGTCACAGGGGGGTATCTTACTGTCTCCAACTACATAAAGTCAGCAATAAAGAAGTGGAAATGCCTGGAGGGGAAGAGACATGACGCTAGATTACCCATAGATTTCAAAAGGCTGATCAAAAGCATGGATGCAGTTGAAGCAGTGGCACTAGGCAGCTTTGAGGTCTCTCTTTTTAAGGCTGCATTCACCACAGCATTCTTTGGGGCATTTGGAGTGAATGAGCTGATTGCTCCAGCCAGGAGTGCAATGCCCATAGGGCTCAAAGGGCTTCAGCACCCCCGTCATGTGTGTCAGCCTGGGCTAAGACAGCTTCCCGGACACACCCACAGTCAGTTCTTGAGCTGGTGTCGGCTGGCTGGTCTGGCATCTTATCACAGCTGCAGCAAAGGATTTCACAGGTCTTTAAAAGACAATGGGCCATATGTAGGTAATCCATATTTACTGATTCTAAAATACCGAATTTTACCGATTAGGTATTTCAGAATCGGTAAATAGTATGTAGATAAAAATTCGATAAATATTACTGGATCAGTAATATTCGGTATTACCGATTCAGTAAATACTGAATCGGTAATTCCCATTCATTCCTATGGGCCTGGAGGCCCATAGGAATGAATGGGAAGCCATTCACTATTACCGATTCGGTAAATACTGAATCGGTAATAGGAGGAACATATTCAAGGGTGGCAGGGTGTCACATTGACACCCTGTTGCACCCCTGAATTGTGCATGTGTGCACATGTGGCACACATACATGCCCGTCTGCCACATCTCACTTTTCAAAAAGCACAAATTTGCTTTTTGAATGGTTTTCGATATTTACCAACTTGTAGTTGGTGGTAAATAACGAATCCTCTGATTGCAAATGCACTCACTTGAGTGCTCTCTACATTGAGGATTCGGTAATTTACCGATTCGGTATCTCAAGGATTCGGTAATTTACCGATTCCTTAAATTACCGAATCGGTAAATTATAGAATCCTTATTTATACCCATCTACATTGGAAAAAGCTAAATACCGGTAGGTAACGGCAAATTTACCGATTTTCGGCCGTTACCGACCGGTATAAAGTTGCAAATTACTTTTGCTGCCACAGTGTAAGAATGCATTTTCTGAAAACTAACCTCAGGCTTTGCTTTTTTGCAGTTTTATATATCTCGAACTCCACCCAAAGGTATTGAGGCACTTTGCATGAGCACAAGTTAGATTATACAACTACATATTCATGGAAGAATTACCCTCCCCCCCCACCCCCCCAAATTTGGCTCTGGTTGTGCCCCTAGCTCCAGAAAAAGGGGTATCAGGCACAGCGTGCTTTCAAGAGTCCGACGTTAAGCCAGGTTTACCACAGGTGGGGCTGCTACTAAAAAGATCCAAGACAGACCAAGAAGGGAAGGGGAGCCGGGTGAAACTGCATTTCCTGGCAGATTCTAAGTACTGCCTACTGTGCTGTGGATGGACCTATGTAGTAGCACGTCCTGAAGGGGGAGGGCCGATGTTTAAACGTATGAATGACGAGTTGCTTATCAAATTCCAAATCACAGCAATGATGCGCAAGGCCTGCAAGCATCACTATTCGGGTCCCACTCATTCAGGATAGGGGCGGTGGCAATGGCCGAACAACATGGGATGTTGGTGGTGGGGATCAAAGCATTGGGCAAATTGCATTCTAAAGCATACAAATCATACGTGATGCCACAAAATTCATGTCCCTCAGTCCCTGCATGGGCCACATAGTGTTTGAATTGATAGGAGTTGTTGGTGTCTTGGCATGAGACAAGCTCAAGACAATCTTGGTGGTTGGCCACTCATTCATCCACTGGATGCAGGCTTGGTGGAACCACAGAGGGATCACCCGGGCGGACCGACCATGCTCAACCATCATGAAATGAAGGGGTACCCGAGGAAGGAGATGGGAACAGCTGGCGACAACACTGTCCAGACTACAGGTGGCAGCCGCCGGAAACCCAGCTATTTTGATTATACACCTGGGCGGTAACGATCACGCTCAGATGGAGAGGAAGGGCCTCCTACAGGACATCCGGGAGGGGCTAACGGAAGCAACAAGAGTGTCTGGCAACACCACGATCATGTGGTTGGAGATTACCCCCAGGCAGAAATGGAGGGAGGCCATATCAAATGGGAAGTGGGTAAATTAAGGAGGAAGCTCAAGATTGCAGTCAGCAAATTCTGTAGAGCAAACAAATGAGAGATCACCAGGCATGGGCTGATCAACCTGGTGAACGCAGAATATTATGCAAACAATGGGGTGCATCTCTTAGTTGAAGGCACCAATGTGTTCTGGGCGAACCTACAGGTAGCCATGGCAGTGGCAGGCTGAACTTAAAAGGAAGTATCCTGCACATAGGGGTAGACAGCTGTGAACATAAACCCCACGGGCGGCGTAGCGGTAAGCCAAGGAGTAAGTGTTGGTAAAAGGTAAGCCAAGGAGTAAGTGTTGGTAAAATGACACACCCCGGCATGGGGGGTGGCAGATAGAGGCTTCTTACCTCAGGATGCCTTACTGCAGGGCAAGTCAGCTGACATGGGATGTCCACAGAGCACGGCACTCGCAGTCCAGACCCACCGGATGGCAGGGCACAAATGGGTAGGCGAGGTAGCGAGTTGAGCCTAACATCAGTGACAGGTTGCCCCCTTGTGGACAGAAGAAAATTCCAACACAAAATCTCTATTTACCACCCAAGTTGACATGTATGATTCATGGGATAGCAATGATCGATGTTTAAAAATGATTTATGACGTGATTTATGACTAGCCTGTGATTTATTTATGACTGTGTGATTTATGGCCCTTCCAAATATAATTTATGGCCCTAGATAAAGGGCATTTGTCAAGCATACATGATTATTATTAATCTGCGGCCAATAATTCCAAACACTACCAGTCCTCATGTTTTGTAATGTAAAAGATCATGATTTGAAGGGGATGGAGTGGGCCAAGTGCAGGAGTAATACAAACTGATCACCTCCTCTCAGCAGCAAATAACAGGCTGCTGAGTGGCCGAGAGCAGAATAAAGGGGCAGCAGAGTGATGTCATCAGTGGTGGCCAAATGGTTCATGAGGTCACTTCTGCAAGTTTTACACTTGGGGAATCCACTTCCATTGTGCCCCACCCCATACGCCCTTTCTTTTCTGTCCCTGCCCTCACTTCCCCTGTGTCTATGGCGTCTTCCAAGGGGTAAAGTTAACAGGTGGCTGGGAGGATTTTCAGATTTTCCTCAGTGTAATCCTGTTTAGACATATGCACTCTGCCGGCCTCCGTGACAAGGCAACAAGGGTCAGAGGGTAGATAAAGTAGGTGGCGAGGAGGAGAGGGAGGAGAGGCAGCTAAGAATCCTTCGACTTCAAGGCAATGGCACAAGAAGCAAAGATTCGCGGAGGGCAATGACTTGGCAGGGTAGAGGGGTGTAACTAAAGGAGAGAAAAGAGGCAGGAAGAAGGTGAATGAAAGAGTTATGTGGCACGATAAAGGAAGCGTGAAACGCGTCTAAAATGGAACAGAAAGGTAAATTATGAGGTAGATGAAGATCGGATGAGAGAATACGAGACCGATAAAACGAGAAAGAGAGGGTGTAGAAGAGAAACGGCGTAAAATAAGTCCACTTGTGGAGGGAATGTGCTGTCTTGCACCGAGGGCCGGCGGCCCCCTTTGCAGTTCGAGAGGCCCGTGAGATGCCCAGCAGGGGACTGGCCTTCAGCAGACCTGACGATGGAGAGGCGACGAAGGCTCGGTGAGAGCATCGGTGCGCGGCCAGGGCCTCCATGCCAGAGGTAAGGACCCTGGGAGGAGACCGAGGGAGAGGGGGGGGCTCGTTAGACGAGACCGGGGAGGGGTGAGGCTCGTGAGAAAATCCAAGGATGGGCATGCCGCATCAGAAGCCTCTCGGGGACAGGTGTATTCCTCTTTGGTACCTGTTGTAGGCAGGCCCGGTTCTAAAGGGTGGGCTAGGCCCACCCATGGAATACCCTGGCCCCTGTGATCGAAGTGGGTGGGATCGGCACATTCGGCAGGGCACGGCGTTCCCCACCTTCTTAAATTCAATCGATTCCGTACCCCTTCTTCTGTTTTTTAAAATATATGTCCCAGGACGGCTAAAATAACCTCTAGATCATGCCGAAGTGCGAGGGCGGTTGTTTGTGAGCAGAAAAGGAAAAGGACTCTGACTTCTTCTTCATGCCCAGAGAAGGGAACGACAGTGCCCACTTCTGCTTTGCCACTGTCAGCTGTCGCCGCTGTCAGCTGCCCCCCTTTAGTCCTCTTACTCCCTCTCCTTTTCTGTCCCGCTCCTCCCCACTTATTGAAAACAGTGACTTCAAGCTACGGTTCTCACCCTCTCTTCCATCTGCTCCTTTATTTGTTCCCCTGTGAAATGGATCCAAAAAAGAAAAACACTTTAGCTCGATATGTCATCTTTGTTCTGACATTTTTCTATTCCAAAGTGCAGCCTCTGGATGGAGAGAAATAAAAGGTTAAAAATCTGAAAAGTAAATAAATAAAGCAAGACGAAGTTTTCGCAAAGTAGTCAGATTGGTTTTCTTCTTCACACCTAAACACATCAGCGCCAATTTATAGAGTTTGCCAGTGAAGCGCTACTTTCGTTTTCTCGGCTTTCTTTGAGCAACATTGTTTTCCCCAGGTGGGGAAGTGCACCATTCCTGGAGGCACTACAATTACTGGTTAATGTATTCAGGGATGTGGTCTTTTTAAACCATACTGCTCATGTTCTGTAAGAATATAAGCAATAGACATTAAAACGGGTCCCTTCCGGGCCCTGTAGTCACGTCCTTAACTTTTCAGACAAAATCAAAAATTGATTTCTGAACAGTGAGTATATAAAAGCATTAAGGTAGCCATGTTGTTCCTGCTTACATTTCACATGCTTTACTTAATCTTGCATTCCCTATGAGGGTTTGCTTTTTCCAGGTTGTTGTTACTTTTTTTTTCAGGCAGCATATTGTTCTTGTCCCTTGCGTAGTTTGAATTGAGTAGCATCCAGGTGTTTATATTGGGGCACAATTGGGAGAGTTTCTCTCAGTGGGGCAGTATGGTGTTCAGTTGGGGAGAGGATGTGGCACTATGGTCAGAGCTGCCGAATTTGGAACTGGGGAACTGGGTTCAGCCTTCATGACCAGCCCCCCAGGCCACTCTCCTGAGGGAGCTCATTTCCATGCTAGACCTTAGAAGGCCCGCAAGCCTTAGAAGCCATGGTGTCTTAGCACCAGCAGGTGGACCCTAGCGGGGTTAAGTGTGTGTTAGCCTTGAAGGCTTGTCTACCACAATCCATACTGAAGTTCACCTCCAGTCTTGTGGGCAGGCCTACAAAGTAGCACATCTTAGAGCAACAGTGACTCTCACTTATGTCACAGGACCTTTGACCGGGGTGACTCTAGGGCGGTGCGAACGCACCGGGCGCTGACTTCAGGTGGGACCATGATGTTGGCTCTTCACATCGCTTCACCAAAATCCTCCTGCAAAATCATCGGACCCAAACCAAGCAGCCACCAACCTCACACAATGGATCACCCACAGCGCTGACGAATTAGCACCCTTGAAAAACCATCAAATCAAGCAAGGCAGCAAAAAAGCCCCCTGGTTTAATGATGACCTTAAGAAATCCAAGAAGATCTGGCAAAAAAAACCAACCACCGACAACCTGACCACCTTCAAGAACGTCACCCGCAAACACCACCAACTGATTCGATCCACCAAGAAATCAGCATTCAAGGATCGACTCGACAACAACGCCCACAACAGCAAAGAACTATTCAACATCGTCAAAGAGTTTACCAACCCCACCGCAGGCACCAACGACATCACTCCATCCCAAGACCTCTGTGACTCTCTAGCCTCGTTCTTCCACAACAAAATCGCTGACATACATAACAGCTTTGGAGACCAGCCCACCCCACCTACCTCCGAACTAAACCCCCCTCCAACAACCTTTACGCCTGGAACCCAATCACCACTGAAGACACCATCCGCCTGATGAACACAATTCACTCAGGATCACCAACCGACCCATGTCCCCACCACATTTTCAACAAAGCAGACTCCATTATCGCACCCCATCTTCGAGACGTCATCAACTGCTCCCTCAACTCCGCCACCTTCCCGGAAAGCTGGAAACACGCCAAACTCAGCGCCCTCTTGAAGAAACCTACAGCAGACCCCACTGAACTTAAGAACTACCGCCCCATTTCGCTCCTCCCATTCCCTGCCAAAGTCATTGAGAAAGCCGTCAACAGTTAACTCGCCGCCTTCCTCGAATCCAACAAATCCCTCGACACTTCACAGTCCGGCTTCCGAGCCAAACACAGCACCGAGACCGCCCTCATCGCAGCAACAGACGACATTCGAACTCTACTGGACAACGGAGAAACTGCTGCCCTCATCCTACTCAACCTCTCCACAGCCTTCGACACAGTCTGTCATAACACCCTTATACAATGCCTCAGCAACGTCGGAATACAAGGAAAAACATTGGACTGGATAATCTCGTTCCTCACCGGAAGAACACAGAGAGTCCGCCTCCCCCCTTTTAGATCAGAGGCCACCGAAGTCATCTGCGGCGTACCCCAAGGATCTTCACTCAGTCCCACCCTCTTCAACGTATACATGAGTCCCCTTGCATCCATAGCACGCCAACACAACCTCAACATCATCTCCTACGCAGAAGACACCCAGCTGATCCTCTCCCTCACCAAAGACCCAAACACCGCCAAAACCAACCTACACGAAGGGATGAAAGAAGTAGCCGAGTGGATGAAGAACAGCGGTCTAAAATTAAACTCGGACAAAACGGAAGTCCTCATCTTAGGATCATCCCCCTCCGCCTGGAACGACTCTTGGTGGCCATCAGCCCTGGGAACCACACCCATACCAACGGACCACGCAAGTAACCTGGGCTTCATCCTGGACTCCTCCCTCTCGATGACCAGACAAGTCAACGCTGTCTCATCATCATGCTTCAACATCCTACGTATGCTCAACAAAATCTTCCGTTGGATCCCCACCGAAACAAGAAAGACGGTCACCCATGCACTGGTCACAAGCCGGCTAGACTACGGAAACACCCTTTATGCCGGAACCACAGCCAAACTACAGAAAAAACTCCAACGCATCCAAAACGCATCAGCCAGACTCATCCTAGACATCCCCCGCCAAGCTCACATTTCCGGTCACCTGAAAGACCTCCACTGGCTCCCCGTCAACAAGAGAATAACGTTCCGCCTCCTCACCCACGCACACAAAGCCCTCTACAACCTGGGACCCGAATACCTCAACACGCGCCTGTCCTTCTACACCCCCACCCGCCAACTTCGATCGTCCAATCAAGCCCTCGCCGAAATTCCACGCATCCAAAGATCCACCATGGGAGGAAGATCCTTCTCCTACTTAGCGGCCAAGACCTGGAATTCCCTCCCCACCCACCTCCGCCTCACACAGAACCACCTCTCCTTCAGAAAACAACTAAAAACTTGGATATTTGATAAGTAAAGCTCCCCCCTCCCTCAAGCGCCTTGAGACCCTCTGGGTGAGTAGTGCGCTATACAAATTTAGACTTGACTTGACTTGACTTGGCAAGTATATTATGGTTTTAAATGCACTTGCTGCCTCCTTCCTTACCTATAAAAAATTTCGGCAACAATAAAAATGCCGAGACAACTCCCGTGATTAATTTTCCTCTAGGGAGAGGTCAGAGTTTTGTCTAGTGGAAGTTGTCACTCGTCGAAAGGTATTGCAGAGGGTTAGTGTGCCTGCTGCAAAGGACATGTACCATTCAGATCACAAAGTACACACAATGTAAATAGGTCCATGGGTTAATGCTTTTGTCAGAGAGATCCTTTTGTTACTTGCAGTTTATACGTTTAAAACACAACATAGAACAGTGAGCTATTAACTGTCATCTAAGAGCTGCATGCAACCTGCAAAGTATACATTAGAGCATTATGTTTTTACCCCCAGTCTTTGATTATCCTAATGTTGCAAAAAGTGCTAATTTGGATATAAATCAATTCTGATTATTAAAGAGAACCCCCAACCATGGTATTACGTTTTAAATTTTTAGTTTGTTTTTCTCCAGACCAGTCACTATTAAACTATAGTGCCTACTAGTATGGTTGTCATGTGACTCCTACATCTTGTAGTCCTTTGTCTTATGTAAAAGGTCCTACACAGTGATTTACCCATACATATGACTGATTGTGTCTATGTAATGTGTGTGATGTAAAGTGCTCTGACATCCTACACTGGTTTCAGTGGTGCTGAAAATCGAACTAAATGCATGTGAGAGAGAGTGTGGTTATGGAGACTTGAGGGGCACTGATAAATGGTAGTAGAGGGAATCCGTGGCAGAGGTGGTGATTGAGGGGCACCAACAAACATTGTGGCACAGGGTGCCACCCGCGCTAAAGCCGGACCTGCCCTTGGGGCCAGTCTGCCTTACCCCTTGGTACCTCCATTGGCCTTGTTTCAGCAGTAGTATGTGCAACTTATCAGGAATCGACAATGCAGGATTTGCATGCACACCAAACTAAGGGGCATATGTGCAAGCCTCTATCGCCACCACAAGGTCACTTTTTCAGACGTTGTGGTGGCAAGAGGGGCTTTCCCTTATTTACAAAGCCGTGATAAGCCACTTAACATGGCTTAAAGCTGCCTTGTAAATAAGGCCCCCTTTCATGCAATGGTTAACGTGAAAGGGGTGGGCAGTGGGTGTTGCGGTGGGCTTTCCACCGCAACACCCATTGATTTTGACGCTGCCCTATATGTACAATGGGAAGCATGCAGCGCCAAAATTAGGACCAGGGAAAACCTGGTCTTAGCTTGGTGAAATGAGGAGATATGCTTTATTTCTGCTCGTTTTTGCTTTTTCCATGTGTGCTGCCTTGCAGCACACATGGAAAAAGCAAAATGCCATGGATTGCTTATGTACAGGAAGGTTCCCTCTTCCTGTACATAAACAATCTCTAAAAAATGCAATTTTGTGACTTTCATGTGTGCTGCATGAAGCAGCACACATAAAAGTGACAGAATGTCATTTTAGGATTGTTTATGTGCAGGAAGGGACACCTTCCTACACATTAACAATTCTCCCCTGCACGCAGACACCATTGTACTATGGTACAAGGGTGCTTGCGTTGGCGCTACACTGCTAAGTGTAGTGCCAGCGCAGGGGGAAACGCAAGGCTGCAGCATACTGTTGTACATAGGGTGCAACCTTGCGTTTTTTAAGTGGCGGAGTGAGGCGTTAAGCCATGACAGCTAACACCTGACTCCGCCACTTCATTTGTTCACAACCCCCTAAGTTTGCAAACTTCACAGTCTCTCTGCTTCATGCACAAGCACTTTTAACATGCGCTGTCTGCTTTGGGGCCATTGTAATTATGCAGCAATGGAGGACAAAATTATGCCGCAGCGTTGACTAAATTATGCTGAAAAAAAAGGCTGCAGCGGAATGTGATATGTATTCTGATACTTTATTATTTTGAAATTTTTACACATGCTAACAGTCTCTGGAAACATTTTGCCTCATTAGTACCAGTGATTCTGAAAAGGGGGTGGTGATGAACAGAGTGCCTGAATTAAGCAGACCACTCTTACCCAGTCCAAAGATCAGGGCTTGATCCATCACCGTTTTTTAGCTCACTGCACCATCCCAGCTCGGAACTTGGCTATATGCAAATTAGTCCGTTCCTGTCCCAGTGCATGATGGGAACAGGGCAAACCAAACTACCAAGCCAATTCTTGTACTGGGAAGGAAACAAGCTTCCGGGGACCGGTTTCTGCCATTTCAGGCGTCGTCGGCCCGGCTTGCTTGAATCCTGATGGTGCAATGAGCAAGGGACTCACATCTGAGTATACCCTTCCACGCTTATGGTGGACAAAATGATTCAGAAAAGGGGGTGGTGATGAACAGAGTGCCTGAATTAAGCAGACCACTCTTACCCAGTCCAAAGATCAGGGCTTGATCCATCACCGTTTTTTAGCTCACTGCACCATCCCAGCTCGGAACTTGGCTATATGCAAATTAGTCCGTTCCTGTCCCAGTGCATGATGGGAACAGGGCAAACCAAACTACCAAGCCAATTCTTGTACTGGGAAGGAAACAAGCTTCCGGGGACCGGTTTCTGCCATTTCAGGCGTCGTCGGCCCGGCTTGCTTGAATCCTGATGGTGCAATGAGCAAGGGACTCACATCTGAGTATACCCTTCCACGCTTATGGTGGACAAAATGATTCAGAAAAGGGGGTGGTGATGAACAGAGTGCCTGAATTAAGCAGACCACTCTTAACCAGTCCAAAGATCAGGGCTTGATCCATCACCGTTTTTTAGCTCACTGCACCATCCCAGCTCGGAACTTGGCTATATGCAAATTAGTCCGTTCCTGTCCCAGTGCATGATGGGAACAGGGCAAACCAAACTACCAAGCCAATTCTTGTACTGGGAAGGAAACAAGCTTCCGGGGACCGGTTTCTGCCATTTCAGGCGTCGTCGGCCCGGCTTCCTTGAATCCTGATGGTGCAATGAGCAAGGGACTCACATCTGAGTATACCCTTCCACGCTTATGGTGGACAAAATGATTCAGAAAAGGGGGTGGTGATGAACAGAGTGCCTGAATTAAGCAGACCACTCTTACCCAGTCCAAAGATCAGGGCTTGATCCACCACCGTTTTTTAGCTCACTGCACCATCCCAGCTCGGAACTTGGCTATAGGCAAATTAGTCCGTTCCTGTCCCAGTGCATGATGGGAACAGGGCAAACCAAACTACCAAGCCAATTCTTGTACTGGGAAGGAAACAAGCTTCCGGGGACCGGTTTCTGCCATTTCAGGCGTCGTCGGCCCGGCTTGCTTGAATCCTGATGGTGCAATGAGCAAGGGACTCACATCTGAGTATACCCTTCCACGCTTATGGTGGACAAAATGATTCAGAAAAGGGGGTGGTGATGAACAGAGTGCCTGAATTAAGCAGACCACTCTTACCCAGTCCAAAGATCAGGGCTTGATCCATCACCGTTTTTTAGCTCACTGCACCATCCCAGCTCGGAACTTGGCTATATGCAAATTAGTCCGTTCCTGTCCCAGTGCATGATGGGAACAGGGCAAACCAAACTACCAAGCCAATTCTTGTACTGGGAAGGAAACAAGCTTCCGGGGACCGGTTTCTGCCATTTCAGGCGTCGTCGGCCCGGCTTGCTTAAATCCTGATGGTGCAATGAGCAAGGGACTCACATCTGAGTATACCCTTCCACGCTTATGGTGGACAAAATGATTCAGAAAAGGGGGTGGTGATGAACAGAGTGCCTGAATTAAGCAGACCACTCTTACCCAGTCCAAAGATCAGGGCTTGATCCATCACCGTTTTTTAGCTCACTGCACCATCCCAGCTCGGAACTTGGCTATATGCAAATTAGTCCGTTCCTGTCCCAGTGCATGATGGGAACAGGGCAAACCAAACTACCAAGCCAATTCTTGTACTGGGAAGGAAACAAGCTTCCGGGGACCGGTTTCTGCCATTTCAGGCGTTGTCGGCCCGGCTTGCTTGAATCCTGATGGTGCAATGAGCAAGGGACTCACATCTGAGTATACCCTTCCACGCTTATGGTGGACAAAATGATTCAGAAAAGGGGGTGGTGATGAACAGAGTGCCTGAATTAAGCAGACCACTCTTACCCAGTCCAAAGATCAGGGCTTGATCCATCACCGTTTTTTAGCTCACTGCACCATCCCAGCTCGGAACTTGGCTATATGCAAATTAGTCCGTTCCTGTCCCAGTGCATGATGGGAACAGGGCAAACCAAACTACCAAGCCAATTCTTGTACTGGGAAGGAAACAAGCTTCCGGGGACCGGTTTCTGCCATTTCAGGCGTCGTCGGCCCGGCTTGCTTGAATCCTGATGGTGCAATGAGCAAGGGACTCACATCTGAGTATACCCTTCCACGCTTATGGTGGACAAAATGATTCAGAAAAGGGGGTGGTGATGAACAGAGTGCCTGAATTAAGCAGACCACTCTTACCCAGTCCAAAGATCAGGGCTTGATCCATCACCATTTTTTAGCTCACTGCACCATCCCAGCTCGGAACTTGGCTATATGCAAATTAGTCCGTTCCTGTCCCAGTGCATGATGGGAACAGGGCAAACCAAACTACCAAGCCAATTCTTGTACTGGGAAAGAAACAAGCTTCCGGGGACCGGTTTCTGCCATTTCAGGCGTCGTCGGCCCGGCTTGCTTGAATCCTGATGGTGCAATGAGCAAGGGACTCACATCTGAGTATACCCTTCCACGCTTATGGTGGACAAAATGATTCAGAAAAGGGGGTGGTGATGAACAGAGTGCCTGAATTAAGCAGACCACTCTTACCCAGTCCAAAGATCAGGGCTTGATCCATCACCGTTTTTTAGCTCACTGCACCATCCCAGCTCGGAACTTGGCTATATGCAAATTAGTCCGTTCCTGTCCCAGTGCATGATGGGAACAGGGCAAACCAAACTACCAAGCCAATTCTTGTACTGGGAAGGAAACAAGCTTCCGGGGACCGGTTTCTGCCATTTCAGGCGTCGTCGGCCCGGCTTGCTTGAATCCTGATGGTGCAATGAGCAAGGGACTCACATCTGAGTATACCCTTCCACGCTTATGGTGGACAAAATGATTCAGAAAAGGGGGTGGTGATGAACAGAGTGCCTGAATTAAGCAGACCACTCTTACCCAGTCCAAAGATCAGGGCTTGATCCATCACCGTTTTTTAGCTCACTGCACCATCCCAGCTCGGAACTTGGCTATATGCAAATTAGTCCGTTCCTGTCCCAGTGCATGATGGGAACAGGGCAAAGCAAACTACCAAGCCAATTCTTGTACTGGGAAGGAAACAAGCTTCCGGGGACCGGTTTCTGCCATTTCAGGCGTCGTCGGCCCGGCTTGCTTGAATCCTGATGGTGCAATGAGCAAGGGACTCACATCTGAGTATACCCTTCCACGCTTATGGTGGACAAAATGATTCAGAAAAGGGGGTGGTGATGAACAGAGTGCCTGAATTAAGCAGACCACTCTTACCCAGTCCAAAGATCAGGGCTTGATCCATCACCGTTTTTTAGCTCACTGCACCATCCCAGCTCGGAACTTGGCTATATGCAAATTAGTCCGTTCCTGTCCCAGTGCATGATGGGAACAGGGCAAACCAAACTACCAAGCCAATTCTTGTACTGGGAAGGAAACAAGCTTCCGGGGACCGGTTTCTGCCATTTCAGGCGTCGTCGGCCCGGCTTGCTTGAATCCTGATGGTGCAATGAGCAAGGGACTCACATCTGAGTATACCCTTCCACGCTTATGGTGGTCAAAATGATTCAGAAAAGGGGGTGGTGATGAACAGAGTGCCTGAATTAATCAGACCACTCTTACCCAGTCCAAAGATCAGGGCTTGATCCATCACCGTTTTTTAGCTCACTGCACCATCCCAGCTCGGAACTTGGCTATATGCAAATTAGTCCGTTCCTGTCCCAGTGCATGATGGGAACAGGGCAAACCAAACTACCAAGCCAATTCTTGTACTGGGAAGGAAACAAGCTTCCGAGGACCGGTTTCTGCCATTTCAGGCGTCGTCGGCCCGGCTTGCTTGAATCCTGATGGTGCAATGAGCAAGGGACTCACATCTGAGTATACCCTTCCACGCTTATGGTGGACAAAATGATTCAGAAAAGGGGGTGGTGATGAACAGAGTGCCTGAATTAAGCAGACCACTCTTACCCAGTCCAAAGATCAGGGCTTGATCCATCACCGTTTTTTAGCTCACTGCACCATCCCAGCTCGGAACTTGGCTATATGCAAATTAGTCCGTTCCTGTCCCAGTGCATGATGGGAACAGGGCAAACCAAACTACCAAGCCAATTCTTGTACTGGGAAGGAAACAAGCTTCCGGGGACCGGTTTCTGCCATTTCAGGCGTCGTCGGCCCGGCTTGCTTGAATCCTGATGGTGCAATGAGCAAGGGACTCACATCTGAGTATACCCTTCCACGCTTATGGTGGACAAAATTATTCAGAAAAGGGGGTGGTGATGAACAGAGTGCCTGAATTAAGCAGACCACTCTTACCCAGTCCAAAGATCAGGGCTTGATCCATCACCGTTTTTTAGCTCACTGCACCATCCCAGCTCGGAACTTGGCTATATGCAAATTAGTCCGTTCCTGTCCCAGTGCATGATGGGAACAGGGCAAACCAAACTACCAAGCCAATTCTTGTACTGGGAAGGAAACAAGCTTCCGGGGACCGGTTTCTGCCATTTCAGGCGTTGTCGGCCCGGCTTGCTTGAATCCTGATGGTGCAATGAGCAAGGGACTCACATCTGAGTATACCCTTCCACGCTTATGGTGGACAAAATGATTCAGAAAAGGGGGTGGTGATGAACAGAGTGCCTGAATTAAGCAGACCACTCTTACCCAGTCCAAAGGTCAGGGCTTGATCCATCACCGTTTTTTAGCTCACTGCACCATCCCAGCTCGGAACTTGGCTATATGCAAATTAGTCCGTTCCTGTCCCAGTGCATGATGGGAACAGGGCAAACCAAACTACCAAGTCAATTCTTGTACTGGGAAGGAAACAAGGTTCCGGGGACCGGTTTCTGCCATTTCAGGCGTCGTCGGCCCGGCTTGCTTGAATCCTGATGGTGCAATGAGCAAGGGACTCACATCTGAGTATACCCTTCCACGCCTATGGTGGACAAAATGATTCAGAAAAGGGGGTGGTGATGAACAGAGTGCCTGAATTAAGCAGACCACTCTTACCCAGTCCAAAGATCAGGGCTTGATCCATCACCGTTTTTTAGCTCACTGCACCATCCCAGAATCATTTTGTCCACCATAAGCGTGGAAGGGTATACTCAGACATGAGTCCCTTGCTCACTGCTCCATCAGGATTCAAGCAAGCCGGGCCGACGACGCCTGGAATGGCAGAAACCGGTCCCCGGAAGCTTGTCTCCTTTCTGGTGAAGAATTGGCTTGGTAGTTTGGTCTGCCCTGTTCCCATGATGCACTGGGCCAGGGACAGACTAATTTGCATATAGCCAGGTTCTGAGCTGGGATGGGGCAGTGAGCTAAATAACGGTGATGGATCAAGCCCTGATCTTTGGACTGGGTAAGAGTGGTCTGCTTAATTCAGACACTATGTTCATCACCACCCCCTTTTCTGAATCATTAGTACCAGTGTCATACAAATGCAGCAATGAGAGAGATGATCAGTCAACCTTCGCAAAGGGCCGTCCACTTTGCAGCAACATAAGTCACATTTTTTAGTAACTTTTTATCCGTTTCAGCTGCAAATAAATTATTAGTGAAATTGTCAGATTATGCAGCAGATGATGTATTATGTGTAAAATATGGCAGAGACATAATTATGTAGAAAACAATTGCAAACTAAGATATTTTGCCATGTGTTTGAACTGCTCTTGTGGAAAAAAAGGGAGGATAAGTGCTGATGACAGAAGCGCTATGTCTCGGACACAAATATCTTGTTCTTTCACTTTTACGCGTATGTGGGACATTCTGGTTTTTAAAGCATATCCCACTTTGAGAATGTATTTTAATGTCAATAACTCATGTTAAGCTTTAAATAATCATGTTTATCCATTGGTTGAAATAAATAACATAATAAGCTGTAACTGGTCAGTGAAATGTCAAACAAATACAAAAAAAATTGATGTTTTGTGCATTCTGGCCACACCAATGACTCTGCCCACTGATCCAGTCCTCTGGTTATTTCCGCCCTCTGATTCTCCACCCACAGTTCCCCTACTTTTTTCCCCTACTTCAACCACTGTTAAAATGTCCCTCCCAAAGGCATTCAGAACTGAAAAGCAAGCGTTTTCCACCTTACTGTTTTGCAGGGGTTTGCCACCTGTTATCTCTCCCTTATGGTTGTTTTTTTTACGAATAGCACTAATGATATAGGGTACCTTCGGGCCTAGGGAGAGGTGTGAAGTCACCGGAGTTTAGTACCTGCTATGTTGCACAAATGACCAGAACTGATATCCTGAAAACTGAATTATGATTCTATGCATATTGCATCGTATTTTTAAATTGTTGGACAGGCCGCATGTTCGAGCTGTACCCCCTCCCCGCAATGGGACCAGGACCCTGGCTCTCCCTGCATCCCCAGCCAGAGTCCACCAACGACCACCCGAAGTACCCTGCAATCCCTCCACTACAAGACACCAGCTCCGGACCCAGCTGGCCCGGGTCACCATCTACCCCACGACATCGACCCGGCCGCCATCTTGGGGCACTGCAGCACGAGGCCGCGTGGCCTCAACTCGACCCTCACCCTGGGCCCGGCCGGGCCCGACATCGAGGCACCAACCTCCCCCCAGGAGGCAGAGTGACCACTTGGCGAGTCAATGGGAGAAGGAATCGTCAACGGCTCTCCTCCGCCAGGTGTCGATCACCCCAGGCCGCCTGGGCGCTGGCTCCACCCCCCTGCTGGGTGTCTGGACTCCCTCATCCCGGACCTCCCGGCCCCCAGGCACGAGGGTCCGGACATCAAAGGGGACCAGACCTATAACTGGGGCAGGACCAGACCAGGAAGGCAGTTGTATCCTGGAGTCGAGAGACCCGAGAAGAACTCATCCGTGACTTGGCCTGCTGGCGCTGCCGCGGCCCTCTGCCTCGTGAAACCATCGTCTTGGCCTGCTGGCGCTGCCGCGGCCCTCTGCCTCGTGAAACCATCGTCTTGGCCTGCTGGCGCTGCCGCGGCCCTCTACCTCGTGAAACCATCGTCTTGGCCTGCTGGCGCTGCCGCGGCCCTCTGCCTCGTGAAACCATCGTCTTGGCCTGCTGGCGCTGCCGCGGCCCTCTGCCTCGTGAAACCATCGTCTTGGCCTGCTGGCGCTGCCGCGGCCCTCTGCCTCGTGAAACCATCGTCTTGGCCTGCTGGCGCTGCCGCGGCCCCTGCCTCGTGAAACCATCGTCTTGGCCTGCTGGCGCTGCCGCGGCCCGCTGCTTTAAGAGACTATCACCTTGGCCTGCTGGCGCTGCCGCGGCCCGATCCCCAGACACTCCAGCTCGAGGATTGTGAGCTCGCCTGTCACCACTACCTGTACCGATCCGGTACCAAGACTGTCCCGCTACCCCCTTTCCCTACAGAGACTAGAAGTGAGAGGACCCCCGGGTCCAAGTTATCCTGTATCGCTGATATCCTTGCCTTAAGAACCTTATATAAAGCCTTGAACTCGACTTGGTGTGGTGCCTGTTTGTGGGGAGGGAGGGTACTTGTCTGTACGATCGCCGGAGACGGTCCCCCTCGGGGATCTCTCCCTCGGTATCCGGCCGACCCTCAGGGTCCCCGTCTAACATAAATCGCAATGCTTTGCAAAGTAAAAAGCTGCCAAAGTTTTTCTTAAACATGAAATGCTGCAAAGTGGCCCTGTATGTCGGCAGAAACATTTTTGTTACTGCACTTGACCGGGAGCATGCTGCAGTCTTAAAGCTCTGCATCTTAAAGTTCAGACAAGCAGCGTTCCTCCCCTTCCCCAAAGCCGGAAGCACACCAGAACAAGCATTTACAATGCAATGGTTTCGCCTTTGGAAAAGTTAGAGTTATTGGCATTGTAAATGACAAAATTTGTATTTATGTGTTGGTTTTGAAAACAGATAAATAAATGGCATTGTCATTTACATTGCCATTAGCTTAATCTCTGCAGTCACTCTGCACTCTCTAGCACTCCCTACTCACTCTGCACTCTCTAGCACTCCCTAGAACTCGCTACTCACTCTGCACTCTCTAGCACTCCCTACTCACTCTGCACTCTATAGCACTCCCTAGCACTCCCTACTCACTCTGCATTCCCTATGCACTCTGCACTCCCTATGCACTCTGCACTCCCTATGCACTCTGCACTCCCTATGCACTCCCTATGCACTCTGCACTCCCTATGCACTCCCTATGCACTCTGCACTCCCTATGTACTCTGCACTCCCTATGCACTCTGCACTCCCTATGCACTCTGCACTCCCTATGCACTCTGCACTCCCTATGCACTCCCTATGCACTCTGCACTCCCTATGCACTCTGCACTCCCTATGCACTCTGCACTCCCTATGCACTCTGCACTCTGCACTCCCTATGCATTCTGCACTCCCTATGCACTCTGCACTCCCTATGCACTTTGCACTCTAGCACTCCCTAGCACTCCCTACTCACTCTGCACTCCCTATGCACTCTGCACTCTGCATACCCTATGCACTCTTCACTCTGCACTCCCTATGCACTCTGCTCTCCCTATGCACTCTGCACTCCCTATGCACTCTGCACTCCCTATGCACTCTGCACTCCCTATGCACTCTGCACTCCCTATGCACTCTGCACTCCCTATGCACTCTGCACTCCCTATGCATTCTGCACTCTGCACTCCCTATGCACTCTGCACTCCCTATGCACTCTGCACTCCCAATGCACTCTGCACACCCTATGCACTCTGCACTCCCTATGCACTCTGCACTCCCTATGCACTCTGCACTCCCTATGCACTCTGCACTCCCTATGCACTCTGCACTCCCTATGCACTCTGCACTCCCTATGCACTCTGCACTCTGAACTCCCTATGCACTCTGCACTGTGAACTCCCTATGCACTCTGCACTCTGAACTCCCTATGCACTCTGCACTCCCTATGCACTCTGCACTCCCTATGCACTCTGCACTCCCTATGCACTCCCTATGCACTCTGCACTCCCTATGCACTCTGCACTCCCTATGCACTCTGCACTCTGCACTCCCTATGCACTCTGCACTCCCTATGCACTCTGCACTCTGCACTCCCTATGCACTCTGCACTCCCTATGCACTCTGCACTCCCTATGCACTCTGCACTCTGCACTCCCTATGCACTCTGCACTCTGCACTCTGCACTCCCTATGCACTCTGCACTCCCTATGCACTCTGCACTCCCTATGCACTCTGCACTCCCTATGCACTCTGCACTCCCTATGCACTCTGCACTCCCTATGCACCCTGCACTCCCTATGCACTCTGCACTCCCTATGCACTCTGCACTCCCTATGCACTCTGCACTCTGCACTCCCTATGCACTCTGCACTCCCTATGCACTCTGCACTCCCTATGCACTCTGCACTCTGCACTCCCTATGCACTCTTCACTCTGCACTCCCTATGCACTCTGCTCTCCCTATGCACTCTGCACTCCCTATGCACTCTGCACTCCCTATGCACTCTGCACTCCCTATGCACTCTGCACTCCCTATGCACTCTGCACTCCCTATGCACTCTGCACTCCCTATGCACTCTGCACTCCCTATGCACTCCCTATGCACTCTGCACTCCCTATGCACTCTGCACTCCCTATGCACTCTGCACTCTGCACTCCCTATGCACTCTGCACTCCCTATGCACTCTGCACTCTGCACTCCCTATGCACTCTGCACTCCCTATGCACTCTGCACTCCCTATGCACTCTGCACTCTGCACTCCCTATGCACTCTGCACTCTGCACTCTGCACTCCCTATGCACTCTGCACTCCCTATGCACTCTGCACTCCCTATGCACTCTGCACTCCCTATGCACTCTGCACTCCCTATGCACTCTGCACTCCCTATGCACCCTGCACTCCCTATGCACTCTGCACTCCCTATGCACTCTGCACTCCCTATGCACTCTGCACTCTGCACTCCCTATGCACTCTGCACTCCCTATGCACTCTGCACTCTGCACTCCCTATGCACTCTGCACTCTGCACTCCCTATGCACTCTTCACTCTGCACTCCCTATGCACTCTGCTCTCCCTATGCACTCTGCACTCCCTATGCACTCTGCACTCCCTATGCACTCTGCACTCCCTATGCACTCTGCACTCCCTACTCACTCTGCACTCCCTATGCACTCTGCACTCTGCATACCCTATGCACTCTTCACTCTGCACTCCCTATGCACTCTGCTCTCCCTATGCACTCTGCACTCCCTATGCACTCTGCACTCCCTATGCACTCTGCACTCCCTATGCACTCTGCACTCCCTATGCACTCTGCACTCCCTATGCACTCTGCACTCCCTATGCATTCTGCACTCTGCACTCCCTATGCACTCTGCACTCCCTATGCACTCTGCACTCCCAATGCACTCTGCACACCCTATGCACTCTGCACTCCCTATGCACTCTGCACTCCCTATGCACTCTGCACTCCCTATGCACTCTGCACTCCCTATGCACTCTGCACTCCCTATGCACTCTGCACTCCCTATGCACTCTGCACTCTGAACTCCCTATGCACTCTGCACTGTGAACTCCCTATGCACTCTGCACTCTGAACTCCCTATGCACTCTGCACTCTGAACTCCCTATGCTCTCTGCACTCTGCACTCCCTATGCACTCTGCACTCCCTATGCACTCTGCACTCCCTATGCACTCTGCACTCCCTATGCACTCTGCACTCTGCACTCCCTATGCACTCTGCACTCCCTATGCACTCTGCACTCTGCACTCCCTATGCACTCTGCACTCCCTATGCACTCTGCACTCTGCACTCCCTATGCACTCTGCACTCCCTATGCACTCTGCACTCCCTATGCACTCTGCACTCCCTATGCACTCTGCACTCCCTATGCACTCTGCACTCCCTATGCACTCTGCACTCTGCACTCCCTATGCACTCTGCACTCCCTATGCACCCTGCACTCCCTATGCACTCTGCACTCCCTATGCACTCTGCACTCCCTATGCACTCTGCACTCTGCACTCCCTATGCACTCTGCACTCCCTATGCACTCTGCACTCCCTATGCACTCTGCACTCTGCACTCCCTATGCACTCTGCACTCCCTATGCACTCTGCACTCCCTATGCACTCTGCACTCCCTATGCACTCTGCACTCTAGCACAGTCTTGTACATAGCACTGAAGCCAGTTATGAGGACCTCTGGGAGCAGCGTGTGGTGTTTCATTCTTGTAAGCAGTGCTGAAGCCGGTGAGGGGACCTCTAGCTAGGAGCAGCGTGTGGTGTAGCAGTTTTGTACATAGCGCTGGAACCAGTGAAGCGGGCCTCTAGGAGCAGTGTGTGGTGTTTCATTCTTGTACATAGCGCTTTAGTCAGTTATGGGGACCTCTAGGAGCAGCGTGTGGTGTTGTCGTCTTGTACATAGCTCTGAAGCCAGTTATGGGGACCTCTAGGAGCAGTATGTGGTGTTGCAGTCTTGTGCACAGCGCCAAAGCCAGTTATGGGGGTCTCTAGGAGCAGCGTGTGGTGTTTCATTCTTGTACATAGCGCTGGAGTCTTGTACATAGCGCTGGTGACGGGACCTCTAGGAACAGCGTCTGGTGTAGCAGTCTTGTGCACAGCACTGAAGCCGGTCTTGGGGACCTCTAGGGGCAGCGTGTGGTGTTTCATTCTTGTACATAGCGCTGAAGCCAGTTATGGGGACCTCTAGGGGCAGCGTGTGGTGTTTCATTCTTGTACATAGCGCTGGAGCCGGTGAAGGGGGCCTCGAGGAGCAGCGTATGGTGTTGCAGTCTTGTATGTAGCACTGGAGTCGGGGAGGGGACCTCTAGGAGCAGCGTGTGGTGTTTCATTCATGTACATAGCACTGAAGCCAGTTTTGGGGACCTCTAGGGGCAGCGTGTGGTGTTGCAGTCTTGTACATAGCGCTGAAGCCAGTTATGGGGACCTCTAGGAGTAGCGGGTGGTGTTTCATTCTTGTACACAGCGCTGAAGCAGGTGAGGGGAACTCTAGGCGCAGCGTGTGGTGTTTCATTCTTGCACATAGCACTGAAGCCAGTTATGGGGACCTCTAGGAGCAGCGTGTGGTGTTTCATTCTTGTACACAGTGCTGCAGCCGGTGAAGGAGGCCTCTAGTAGCAGTGTGTGGTGTTTCATTCTTGTAAATAGCTCTGAAGCCAGTTATGGGGACCTCTGGGAGCAGCGTGTAGTGTTGCAGTCTTGTACATAGCGCTGGAGCCCGTGAAGGAGGCCTATAGGAGCAGCGTGTGGAGTTTAATTCTTGTACACAGCGCTGGAGCCCGTGAAGGGGGCCTCTATGAGCAGTGTGTGGTGTTTCAGTTGTGAGTGCCACCTCTTATTCTATGTTATTTCTTCAACTATTCTGTTTGTATCCTGTAACTTTGTAAATCTCCTCTAGTAACATACTTGGCTATATTGTAAAGCGCTCTGACATGGGTAAAGTCCGCGCTATATAAAATTGGATAAATAAATAATACACAGCGCTGGAGCCGGTGAGGGGACCTCTAGGAGAAGCGTGTGGTGTTGCAGTCCTGTGCATAGCGCTGGTGACGGGACCTCCAGGAGCAGCTTGTTGTGTAGCAGACTTGTACACTCAAAGCCAACGTTGGGTAAAAGGGACCTCTAGGAGCAGTGTCCGGTGTTACTGCTGCGATCGGGACATATATTCGCAGAGCGTTGTACTGCTGCCTCGCACACTTCTCTTGTGCTGGTGTGTGACCTCTAGTCACTACTGATGCAACTGCACCAAAGCGCCTAACTATTGGGCAATAAACATAACATTAAGAGAGTATAGTGAAATCCGGTTAACATGTTTGTATGGCCATCCACTGCTTTTTATAAGACGTCTGACGAAAGCTCCAAAATTCATTTTCAACAAAGAATCGGAGCATTAATTCTGGCGAGAGACTCCAAATTTTTTAAAGCTAAAAATGTTTTGATTTTAGACATCTCCTGCCTGAAATTGTCTCAGCTTCAGTGGAAGCCCCGGGGAAAAATGCATTCCTCTAATTATTTTTTCGAAATCCCCGAATTTCTCGCTCTGAAATGTCGGCATACATAGACTTATTGGGGTGATATGCGAAAACATGAAAGAGGGGGGTCTACCTTCTTGTTTCCCGAGTATTGTATTTTTGAATGTGGGCTGGAGTGTCGAGATTAAGATGTGCATAACATGTAATAGTTATGGTGCAGCAAAAAACGACTGTATTAATTTACCAAATTCTGTAGCTGTTACATTTCAATCGTATGATAGTGCCACGCTCTGAAGCATATGCTGGCATAAATGCGCTACGCACACCATCAATCAAGCGCGGCTATTCTCCAGTGAGGCGTTGAAGCGCTTTAAGCTGGGCAGCACGCTGCTCTGAAATCCAGACGGGCACACGGAGAGCGGGAGGGGGGACGGGCACACAGAGAGCGGGAGGGGGGACGGCGGGAGGGGGGACACGGAGGAAGGCAGGACAGCAGCAAGCACTCACCAGAGGTCGGGGCAAATGACAAAATGAAAGGCGGCCAAAAAAAAAAAAAACACAGCCGCATGACGTTGTCAGAAGGGGCAGGATGAGAAAAACATCCCAGGAACGCCCACGAGTCGCCTCGCGGGATGACGGACGCCTCTGTTTGCCAATGGCTAGCGTCCATTTATGGAGCTAGCCAATGGGAAACAGAGGCTGTCTGAACATCCATACTGTAACTCAAAAGATTTCGCCCTGTGCGGGGCACTGCGTGCCTTCGCTAGGTCGAAACCTAAAAAGCGAACTATGTAGCACTTAGGGTGCTGAATATTCTGTTAAAAATGTCAAAAGCAGACAGATGTCAATACTTAAAATATCAGATCGATTAAATACTTTGTTGCTTTTTGGCTAGTATCCATTCATCTTCATGGCCCACCTGAGCTTCTTTACGGCCCTCCCAAAGAACAAATCCTAGAGCCAGGCCTGGTTGGAGGGATGTAGCTCCCTGAAGGACTTTGGGGTGCGTATATCCCGCCAGACGCCCAAGACGCAGCAGTATTCCTCATCGTAGAGACCCTTGTTGAAAAGGTGAACATTGTCAGATGGGATGTATAATCCCTCAGATGTCATATAGGTCGAGGTTTACACCCTCAGAGACCCTGGTTGGAAATACCTGGCTAATGAGAGAGCAGCACCTCCTCGGCCCTCGAGGGCATCAATTCTTCCGGTGGCGGTGAGGCATTCACTGAAGGTACCAAGATGCAAAGATCACCAGAGGCTCGGGTAAAGAGGTATCTGGGGCACGAGTTGGTGGTACACGTGGGTGGATGGGGTCCACCCACTTTTTTCACAGGATGGACGCTGTCCACCCTGCCAAGAAGTTGGCCCCACTGAAAAAGTTACAGAATTCGTCCAGATGTGATTTCCAAACACCGGGACACTTTCAGCAGCGCCTGCACGTTGTTATCTGCTTTCAATCCGCAACAATGTGCAGGCGGGACAAGATGGGGCTCTCTTATTTCTTACTCCTGCTGGGTCCATAACAAAGGCCGAATCCGAGGGGTCATCAGGCCTCCTTTTGTTTGAGTCTCCTGGCTGGCAGCAATCAGGAGCCTCACACCTAGAAGCAAATGCAGCAGAGGGGAAACAAAGGCTAACACCTTGGTAGCACTTCACACATACTTAGGAGAGGCAGCTTTTCACTTTGTTCAGGTTCTGTTTAGGAGATATGCATGCACTGTAAGAAGTCAGTTGTGTTAGTCTTTCCCAGTATTTGCGCAAAATAAATAGCATTTATACAGCACATACTGCCCCCGAGGAGGCTTTGTAATAATTTAAATATCACTATTTTTTAGAGCACTATGGCTAGAGGAAGTTTTACGCTGACAAAAGGTAACATTGTTTTATGTGTAGCGTACAAAAGTGTGAATCTTCTGCCTAAATCAGGAGGGTTTGCAAGTATACTCAAAATGTGCTCAAATGTACTCATGATACACCTGCTAAACATATATGTGAGGGCTTAAGATCTGATGTCACTTCTTGTAATGCCACTTCCTGTGATGTCACCTGCTGTGATGTCACGCACCGCGATGTCACGCACCATGATGTCACGCGCTGTGATGCCACTTGCATACTGATTAACTAGGTTAGTCCCCCCACTTCTTTTTTAGGACTTGTGCCCTGTATATTTACTAACATACCGTGGCGGAAGTGAAGGGTATGCATCATCAGAGGCCCCGGGGTAGTGATAGATACATAATGAGATGCCCATCGCATGCCTGGACCGGCAGGTATATCACCCCAGAGGCCCTTGTGGAAAAGGCATTTTTATTATTATTCATGTATTGACCAAATGTTAAGGCTAGAAACCCCGTACATGGTGCAGTTCACAAGAACATGCTGACAACTGTGTGCAAACAAGCATTGGCAAATCCAGTAAGTCTGGCCTTCAGGTGTGCTTGCTAACTCAAGGCCAAGCTATCGGCTTTGCCATTGTTTTGTGCATATGTGCGGTCTGTGTACCTCATGTGTGTCACTATGTTAAGGGCATAGATTGTGTCTGAGTTATGTCCACGCTGCACATCTACATAGTGTGTGAATATGGTGTGGCAGAGTATGTGAGCAAGACTGGCTCAAGCACTATGCAGAATTTGCATGGAGGTTTTAATAAAAGCTTCTCCACATCTTATAAAGTGCTTGTTTACAGTTTGTATGCACGATCTTGCCCTGGTTGTTTGCAGCTCTTTTGTGTGTATAATATTTGCAGTTTGGGGCAGGTTGTGTCAATAACGTGTAGAGGCTGCATGTAAGGTTTGTGTAGTGCATGGTTTTTCCTTTTCATGGCTGCATTGGAGGGTTGTAATATAAAAATAGCTCCTCTGTGTTCACACATACACTGGAAACTGTAGTAAGCGCAATATAAATAGAAGTATGTGTAGTTAAAAAATATGAATTTCTTTCAGACAATTCATAAACTGTTAATGTTCCCTTCTTTCAATGCGCAAGCTTGGAAACACAAATTAAAATCATGAAAAACACTATGTCCTGAGACATAAATACTTTTACGAAGTCTGTGTTTCTCGTTCATGAACTGGTACGGACCCTAATCTCTGGGTACTGAGTTATAATTGGATTTAAATATAGTGCTTGGATGCCTTAAAAAAGCTGGTACTGTCCAGTACTGACTACTAGACCTTTTTAGGTCTCGGCCTGCGTAGGTTGCGCTTGCGCAGTCTCGCTGGCGAGATTTTATGTTTCTAGAGTATGGGGCTTAAACCCGCCCCTCTTCTCCATTGGCTGGCTTCCTAAACGGAGGCCAGCCATTGGAGAAGAGGTTTGTCTTTCCATTTAAGCCCCGTCTTTTTTGGATTGAGGGGTGTGTTTTTTAATTTCTTTCTCTCCTCTTCCCATTGCTGGAATTTTACATTCCAGCCAATGGGAAGAGGAGAGAAAGAAAAACACACCCCCCAGTCTGAAAATGACGGGACGTTTCTCCGAGCCATTTCTGCTGGACCTCGTAGAAACATAGTGCTGTTCATGGCGTGGTCCAAGGGGTAAACATGGTTTTGTGCCTCTAATACACCCCAACCTGCCAGCAGTTCTTCTATTTTCATTTATCGTGGCATACACATGTACAACATCCTGTTAAAAATGTTATGTGGCAGGCGGGCGGCTCTCCCTCCCCTCGCCCAGGCGGTGGCAGCGGCTCCCTCCTCCTCTCCCCCTCCTCGGTGTCCGTCCTACTGCCCTCCTCAGCTCACTTCAGGAAGAGGAGCATCTACTTCCAGTGCATGCCGCGAGTCAGGAGGAAGCAGGAAGCGGACGGGAGCCCACCCGCGCTCCTGAAACGTGAAGTAGAGTGGTGTTGGCACCCGAGGCTCCCGTGCTGTGAGGGAGAGCCCCGTGGTGCCGAGGGAGCCACGGAGAAGCACTGCTTTGGCTGGCGCGACTCCCGTGTGGAGGCAACGTGAGCAGCTGGCCATGAGTGAGAAAAAGCAAATTGCCCAAGCGCCAGCAAATGCTCGTACTGCGCCTGTGTGTGTCCGATATGCCTGGCTCAAGCACGCCCCACCGCCTCCCCTCCTCCCTGACACACACAGACGGACAAACACCACCCCTCAGGTCTCAACTCCGGAGCTCTGGGAAGCATTTGTCCCTCCCCCTGCCACTGCCGCCCCGCTGGAGTCCCCTCTCCCGGGAATCCCAGAGCACTGTCTGCACACCCCGCCCAGCCGGCCGGGAACACACGGGCGGAGCAGCCGGGAGCCGGGATGGGACCGAGGAGGGACCCGCAGAAACAGCCGAGGAGGGCACAGAGATGGGTGTGCAGGGAAGGGCTGGCTCCAGACCCAGCTCTGGGCCCCGCATGCAGCACCTGGACTTATTTGAAGGCCGCTTTTCACTTACGCTGCTGTCGTTGGTCGACAGACACCAGTGACCTACGTACTGGAGGGTACAGACTTCAGTAGGGTGGAGGCGCCAGTGGGCCTGCATATCGGGTACCGCGGAACACAACTATCGGCAAACTACAGGCAGCAGTGAATTTCAGAGACTCGTGGAATAAAGACATCAGTGACACACAGACACCAGGGGAATACAGACACCAGTGACCACAGACACCAGGGACTTTTGGACTGCAGACACCAGTGATCTACAAGCACCAGTTGATAGACTCTTGCGAGCTACATGCACAAGTGAGTGCTCTGTTTCTGTTGCCTCTCTCTCAGGCTCACCCAGCCTTTCCTCTTCAGTTTCTTCTTCTCTCTTTTTGATTCCGTTCCCTTGTACCACCGTAGCCCTCACCCTTTCCAAACACCTCTCCTCCATCTCCCCGCCCCTCTTCTCTCTGTCCGATCTCGCTCCTCTTATTTTCGCCGTGTCTTTTTCTTCATATATGCCTCTCACTCTCCACTCTGTTCCTTGAGTTCTCGCGCTCACTTTCAGCCCCACCGCCTTCACCTCCCCAAACTCGCCCCATCCTCTCTCTCGTAGGCCTCAGCCCGTCTCCCTTTTCTTTCTCTCGATTACTACCAGTACCCCCCCAGTCCTGTATGTTCTCTGCTTCTATCACTCTCCAGTTTATGCCATATTTTCGGTGCCCAGATCTCACGCTGCCCTCCCTCTCCCTGTCTGACTCTAAACAATTTCACCCCTTCCCGTTCCAGGCGGCTCTCTAAGGCAGCAAACATTTCTGGGACATAAAAGTGTCTCTAAGAGGTGCAGGTTTGTGAAATTATTGTATGCGCCCTTTTCATTCAGTCCTGCATTTTTAGCCGACTGAACTTTTGTATGGCTATATTTGTGGGCTCTTAAGTGTAGGTTGTAATTAAAAGGTAATGTTTTTTCATCACTGCTGCAATTAGACACTGCAGGGAAGGGGGCTGGCAGTGAAGCAAGGCAGAGCAGGTTGGCACTGGGCAGCAAGAGATCCGGGGAGGGGGCAAGGCTGGAGACGGGGCAGGGTAGAAACCGGGGGGTAGGGGACAAGAGCGGAGAGTCATGTGTGTGACAGACAGTGTGTGTGTGTGAGAGACAGTGTGTGTGTGAGAGACAGTGTGTGTGTGAGAGACAGTGTGTGTGTGTGTGAGACAGTGTGTGTGTGTGTGAGAGACTGTGTTTGTGTGAGAGACAGTGTGTGTGTGTGGCTCTGTGTGTGTGGCTCTGTGTGTGTGTGTGTGGCTCTGTGTGTGTGTGGCTCTGTGTGTGTGGCTCTGTGTGTGTGGCTCTGTGTGTGTTTGGCTCTGTGTGTGTGTGTCTCTGTGTGTCTCTGTGTGTGTGTGTGTGGGGGGCTCTGTGTGTGTGGGGGGGCTCCGTGTGTCTGGGTGCTCCGTGTGTCTGGGGGCTCTGTGCGTGTGGGGGGCTCTCTGTATGGGTGCAAATGCAATAGGTCTCGCATTTGAGAGAGATTAAGCTATTGGCATTGTAAATGACAATGCCATTTATTTATATGTTTTAAAAACATAAACAAAAATAATGTCATGAGCAATGCCAATAGCTCTAACTTTAACAAAGACGAGACCATTGCATTGTAAATGCTTGTTTATTTTGAGTGGGAGAGATCCTGCACTTCTCAAGAGTGACGTGATACTTTTAATTGGAGAGTACTGGCACTTCTCAGAAACAAGCAAGTACTCTTTTACAGGATACCCACACTTATATTTTTCCATTTCAAGCACTGGTGCTTACTACCCCTGATATTGAAGCTCTTTACAATGAGTAGCACGCTTCTCCGTAACCCAAGGTCAGAGGTTAGTCCATTGGTTATTGTGATTAGTCATGTGCTCTCAGGAAAAATTGCACACATGTACTCAATTTACTTGATGAACTATTAATACCAGGTGTGTGTACTTATTAGAGGGGCTATGTGGTTTGGTGAGATAGACAGGCTGGCTTTAGATTAGGTAATGTTAGATTACTGACATAGGGTTTTAAAGAGGAGAAGTTGTGATCTATGAAATGAGGTGTCAGCCAGTTGCAGGATTACAAGACAAAAGATTGAGCGGACAGGATTGAGACTGAGAGGATGCTATCCTCAGCACCGGCACTTAATCATCAACACCAGCGCCATAGTTTTATGAGCACCAGTTAAGGATATGCTAATTTTTGTTAGCCACTGGAAGATTAAGTGCTTTGTTTGCCCTGAATCACAGGATGTTGAGCCAATTCCGAGACGCGGACCTGGTTCCCAAGATCCGAAGTCAGCAGCTCTAGCCATTACACCGGATCCTCTCCCAACCTCCGGGTTAGTAGTTGGCTCTATTTTAGGCAGCATTACAGGAGAAATGGGCTGGTGCAAGCTGCCTCCTGACGAGACTCTCAGCACTTATGTTTTTTTACAAACTAACCCCTGAGCGAGAGTAAACCAATGCCAATTTTTCCTGAAAGGTTAAGGAGTATAGTGAAAGACGGCTTTTTGAGTTAGCAAGCAGTCGTAAAATGTAGGCTTTAGAGAGAAACACCATTGTACATAGTGGTATATATCCGGGGCAGAGAACTCAAAGGTTACTCTGAGTGTACCGTGTACACATCATTTAAACATTTAGGGCCAGATGTAGGTAATTCCGGTTTACCTACTCTTAAATACTGAATCATACCGATTCAGTATTTAAGAGTAGGTAAATTGGAAGTAGGCAGATGTAGGTAATTTTTCTTTTACAATTACCGATTCTGTAAGATTCGGTATTTACCGATTCGGTAAATACCGAATCGGTATTTCCCATTGATTCCTATGGGCCTTGAAGCCCTTAGGAATCAATGGGAAATACCGATTTGGTATTTACCGAATCGGTAAATACCGAATCCTGGCAGGGGGAATGGGGTGTCACTTTGACACCCTGTAGCACCCCAATTGCAGGCTTGTGTGCCATGTGGCACACATACATGCCCTAAGGGCATGTCTGTGTGTCACATGGCATAGGTGTACATGCACAGATGTGCATGTACACTGGAATTCGATATTTTACCACCCAATAGTATTGAGTGGTAAATACCGACTCATAAAGGGCCTGTGGCACTCTTTGAAGTGCCACCTCCATATTGATTTTCAGAATCGGTATATTTACCGATTCGGTATTTTACCGATTCTGTAAATTTACCGAATCGGTAAATATACTGATTCTGTAAATAAAATGCCCCCTACATCTCCATTTGCAAATACCGGTCGGTAACGGCCGAAATCGGCTGTTACCGACCGGTATTTGCCGACCTACATCTGGCCCCAAGAGCCCTAGCCTTTTCTGGCGTTTTCTTACATTACTAATTCAGCCTTGAATATACTTCCATATTTCAAGTAAGAAGAAATGCAATGCGCTCTGCTAAACCCAAGTTCCCCGCCAAGTCATTGGCATTCACCCTAACAGGTACACGCGTAGAGTGGTATCGAGGCAATTCGGTTTCCGATGGGATGCACTACCGTAGCCCACCCAGCTTCCAGAGCTTGGAAAAGAGACTTATAACTTCCTATCAGTGACAAATGTAGGACATTTTACTGACCTTACACTGAATCTATATTCAAAATTACAGACAAACATTTCCATATTATATTCTTAAGAAGAATGTACTACACCCTCGATCACATCACACAGAGTTGACCCTGCTCTGAGCCCAGCCTGCCATGGGGCAGCTACTGCCAGGCTGACTTAGTTCGATTAGCATGGCACTGTCTGGGTAACCAGGGCATTTGGAGAAACGAATAAGAGCAAGAGACGTCACTCAAAACCACATGGAGCTCTTTCCATATCTGGCACTTCTGGGTTAGGTTGCTTATGTTCACAAGTAAACCAGACAGAGATACTCCTGCTATTGGCAAAAAGGCGAGTGGCGATTTCTTAAAGGGCCCCTAACCACGCAGTTAAGATATAATCATCACTGACATTTCACAGCACGACCAAGGGATATCTGGGGCTCACTAGCCTCCTCGCTCCAGCCATTGTCAGAATAATTCATATTTAATATATATGTTTGATCGTGGTGATTGTAGGGCAATGTCAACTCCACCTGTTGTATGAGAGACATGGTAGTCTTTAAATGGCCACGCTGTTTATTGTGATAACATGTTTTTGATGATTACTAAGGAGTGAATACATTTCAATGCATTCACATTTGCCTGAAAGAACTGCAGTAGCATTTATTATTGACATTGCACCATAATCCATGAAAAAGAAGATATTTCTTGTAGGAGGAAAAGGTTGATGTTTTCTAATTCTGCAATTTTAATATCACTCTTTTCACAGTCAAATTGAAGCCTTGCACACCAAGGGGTGTATTAGCAAGAACCTTGTTAAAATTATCACTGTTTTAGCGGCAGGAAACTGCCGCTAAAATGGCAATAATGGGCTTGCTAATATGCGTTATAGAATTCCAATAAAAGCCCAGGTTAGATGTCCTGCACATCTAACCTGGGCTTCTATTGGAATTCTATAACGCATATTAGCAAGCCCATTTTCGCCGTTTTAGCTGCAGTTTCCTGACGCTAAAATGGCGATAATTTTAACGAGGTTCTTGCTAATGTGCCCCTTAGTGTTGTAAAATTCAGGGTTCCCATACGAGTGTTACAGTGAAACACTTAATATATGTTTTATAGAATGAAATGAATAATTTTTACTTAGTGGTCAGAAGCCTACCCATCACAGAGGCTATGAAAATGTTATAATTGTACCATCCTAAAGTACTTTTTCCACATAAAGCCCAGTTTTTCAGCATTCTTCTGGACATAACAGATTGGGAAAGGAAATTATGGAGGGAAAACGAAAATAGAATAAGGACATATAAAGAAAATAACAATAAAGTAGGAGTGAAACAGATAAAGTGACAGAGCAAAAAAACTAAAATGTATTGCTATGCTGCTATTAGGACAGCAACCAGGAAGTAATGAGGCCATGTCAAGAATAATTTTCTGACTTGGACCTATTAATACCAAGCAGCTTGGAGAAGAGGAGAGTATATCTATACATTCTCTGACTCGACTAGAATATCCGAATGTGACCAGGATTGTAACTCGTAACCAACCAAAGGCTATAGAGTTAATTAGTAGATGGTTACGTGATATCCCTCACAGGGGGTTAGTTTCCCCCCCACCCCGAAAGCTCTCCTTTGTCATCTTTACTGGCATCTCTTTTGGTGGAATCTTATAGCCAGTTCATTTCAGCAGTATCAATTTGTTATTTAGTTTCAAATTTTAAAACCCCATTTGCTTCCTCCATTATTTTTACTGATGGAATCTAGTTATTGAAAGTGAAGATGAGACAGAGAGGAAGCCACCAAACGGCCTTCTCATTTTAAGGAAGGGATTTGAAGGACTTTAAGGCTGTAATTCCTCTCCCAGCATTGATGAGTATGCCTATTTAGCAGCGCATTGGAATTGGTGATCCGCCACTACATGGCTGCAGCTCTCTCCATCTTCCTTCCTACTGCCCTCTTTCTTTTACTTTCTTTGTCTGGTGGGTTCCCATTGAGGCTGGGGACAATGCTCTTTTCCTTGCTGTGGATACATCAGGGAGTCTGCTTCTGCATGTCCCTGGATATATTTAGGTTCTTGCATTGAGGCTCCGTACTTTTTCCTATTGTTGTTGTAGCTGCTTTGCATGTCTCTGGTTTAGCGAAAACTTCTGTGTCCTGCTGTAATATGCCAGGGAGCGTGGGCATATATTGGTTCCTCTTATACGAAGGAGTAAGTGTCTTGAGGAGAAAACACACCTCCTTCTTTTCACCTCTATCTCTACGACAAAGGCCTGAGCGTCCCTCTGCACTACATGGTGATATGTGTTAATATCAGGGGGGAGAAGGCCCTGAAGAATAAGCTTCTTCCTCCACTGAAGGTGAGTCAGTTTTGATGTCTTCCCACAGCTTTTTTCTCTGTGGCTCTTCTATTTCTGTATCCCTGGTATCGACCCTGAAAATACTTTCCTCTTCCCTTTCATACCTCCTCTTCCCTTACCTTCCCTGACCTCCTTCTGTGATTTCTTCCTGCTCTTCTATTAGTGTCCTGCAGTTTTCTTTTAGGCCCTGTCATTTGAGGTCCTTTAAAAGGAGTCATGGATTCCATGAAGTCCCTCTTTTTGTTCATGAGATTCTCTCTCTTGCTGCCTCTCGGTGTATCCTTCCTGGTGAATTTCTCTTTCCAGTAGGATGGGAACTGCTCTGAACTCCTCTGACTACTGTTTTTCTTGGCGTCAAAGTTTTCACCTTAAGTAACTAAGGCATCACTCGAAGACCAGGGCTTTGGCGTCTTGGGCCTAGGCTTTACTGCCTTCAATTAATCAATTAATGAATCAATCATTCAATCAACAGTGGCTTATAAAGCGTGGCCACTCACCCGTGAGGGTTTCACACCGCTGGGGTTTACTGATATGTCTGGCCGCTGGGGTTTAGTTGAAAAGCCAGGCCTTGAGATCCTTCCTGAATTTGGTCTGCGACGGGGATTGCCTGAGGTGGAGAGGCAGGGTGCTCCAGGTCTTGGCTTGTCTTTTGTAGAAGTATCACAATGTGGGTGGCACTGTAGGCTTAGAGTCTCTAGAATGAGTTTTCAACACTTATTTTGTGTCTTGTGTTTAACTAAAGCTTCTGCCCTTCTGTCTACAGGTACTGCCCTTCTACTGGCAGCCACACATCCTCTGAATGCAGCCAAGGACCGTCTATTCTGTAGTCACAGTCCCTGAAAGCAGTTGCTGTCCCTTTTTCTGCATTCAATGTCGGTATGTAGTCACAGTCCTGTGCCTGCAGCTGCTGTGCCCATTTTAGCTGGCATTGACCCTCTGTCTGCTGCCCCTGAGGTAGCTACCTGTCAGCAGTGGCACGGGGGTCCACGTCTGAGGGGGTCAATGCACCCCCAATTATATATGCGATAAAGCATGCTTGTGCCTTTCATTATAAGCATAGTGCAAGCCACCAAGGAGTTCCGTGACCATATAGATTAATGGGACCAAAGGCAGAGTTTCTTTATAAGGTTATGGAACTCCAACCTAATTCCCTTTAGCATATTTGCAGAGGATATGCAATTACTTACAATACATTGTCATACCATCACCTTTCTAAGAAATAGCTCAACTCTTTGTGCCTTGCTTCTTCATATGAAAGAGATAGAAAGGTTGCAGACTTGAAGAGTAAAAGCTGAACCTGTAGTATGAAGTAAACACACTAAAACAGTTAGTAATTATTGCAAAACGATATTGGTGTTGTTTAATGTAAGCCAGATTTAGAACAAGCCAGAAGCTGAATAGGCATGGCATTTCACATTTTAGCTGTTCTTGTGGAGAATGCCCTACCTCCCAGACGGGCTTTCGCAAAGCGGGGAACACAGAGCAGATTCTGAGAGTTTGACCGCAGGGAACGATTCTGCTTATAGCAGCAGAGTCTTAGTTTGAGATAGCTGGGACATTTTCCCTTAAGTGTACGATAGGCCAGAGTCAGGGCCATGAATTCTATTCTTTTTGCTACTGGGAGCCAGTGTAGCTCCTGTAGGTGCGGAGAGACATGATGCCAAAAGGGAATATATCTGATCGGTCTCGCAGCCGCATTCTGCACCATCTGCAGATGTCTAATCGAATATTTTGGCAGGCCGAGATATAAGCCGTTCGCGTAGTCCAGCCTGGATGTTACAGTGACGTGGACTATGGATTTACGGCAGTCTTCTGGCAACAAGTGTAAGAATCTACAGGGGTTTTTTGATTTGCTAAAGCACCTAGCGGATACGTGTTGAATTTGGGCCGGAAGGAGAGGTCCCATCTCACCCCCAGATTTTTTATACTAGAGCTGGGAGAGGGCGGAGGGCCCATTTTTAAAGACCACCACAGATCTGGAGCAGGCACTGGTCCCTTTCCAAAAAACAGCACCTCTGTGTTTCCCCGCATTAAGTTTTAGTTTATTTATGTTCATCCAGAGGGCTAAGTCGTGCAAACACCCTTTAAAATTCTCAAAAGTCTCTGCCGTCTGCTCTTGATAAGAGAAAACCAGCTGGGTGTCGTCAGCGTAAGAAATTGCCTTCACACCCCAGTTGGCAATCAAAGAGAAGAGTGGAGCTAAATACACATTAAAAAGTAAAGGACTCAGCGCAGAGCCCTGAGAGATGCCACACCAGAGCGGTTTGGGTTTTGATGCAAATAGACGGAGGGCAACTCTTTGAGTACAGCCACTGAGGTAAGATTTCAACCAGGTCAGCACCTTCCCCTCAAAATCTGTATCCGTAAATCTCTAAACCAGCCGAGCATGGTTGACAGTGTCCAGGAGCACCAGCAATGCTGATGCCCCTGAATCTAATGCCCATCTCACTGATTCTGCCACCTCAAGGAGGGCCGTCTCCGTGCTAAAGCCCGCCCGGAAGCCAGACTGTGTCTCATGCAGTTCGGCATTACACTCAATGAAGTTGGTCAGTTGACGCTGGACCAACATCTTAAGCATTGTTCCTGGAGTGGGCAGTAGAGAGATTGGCCTAAGATTGTTGAGGTCTCCTGGGCCCCCGGTAGGTTTCTTTCTCAAAGGGAGGAGAGTGGCATGCTTCCACTTGTCGGGAAAGACGCCAGTATCAAGGGATACATATTCCAGACATGAGTTAGCGTATCAGCAAGTGAATGGGATAGTATTTCCCAGAGTTTAGGGAGGCATGGGTCATCTGGGGCACCTGATCTACATTTTTGAATTCCCGCCATTGCATCCTGAAGCGAGATTGGTAGGAAATTTGTAAACTGAGGAGTCTCCACATCTCTCAAAGATGAGTCTGGTTTCTCTGTTGCTTTGGGTACTGAAAAGGAGTCATAGACCTTTAGGATTTTATTATGAAAAAAGCTAGAAATGTCTTCACACAGAGCTGGAGAAGGTTGCACTTCCGTCTCTATTGCTTTTGGCTTGAAGAAGTCTGAACTAACTTAACCACTTCTTTAATGGAGTGATCTGCCTTGTGGATGCAGGAGACAATATCATTTTTATCGACTTTTGTAAATTTTTCAGAGCGTTTTTATGAATTACTTTAGCCAGGTCGGTCACAGTAGTTCATTCTCCACAGGCATTCTAGTCTTTTGCATCTCCTTTTTTCTTCTTTGAGTAAATCAGAGAACCAAGGGGCCGATGGGGTTAGTCTACGAGATATCATCATTCTGGCTGGGGCAACTGCCTCAACAGCAGAGGAGATCCACTGATTAATTCTGAGGGCATCTACATTGGGGTCTGAGGAAAGAGAGGGGACATTGTTCTGTAAAATAGGACCTAACGTTGCTGCAGTCAGATTTTTCCAGTTTCTTTTTATGGTGGGTCGCCTGCCCTTGACCTGGCCGGAATTCGTCAGCATAACTGAAAAAGGACTCAGATAGTGATCCGAGCAAACCAGGGGACAGGGTGCCTCCATAACCATTGAAAAGATGTTAGAGAAGACTAGATCTAAAGTATGGCCTGCTTTGTGCGTGGGCGCAGATACCATTTGCAATAGATTGGGGGCTGCCAAGGAAGAGATCAACTGGATTGCTTGAGAGCAGTTGGGGACGTTCACATGGAAATTAAAATCGCCAAGGGCCATGTAGTTGGTATAAGCTAGTGATTTTTGGGCAATATGGTTACAAATATCATGACAGATGTTTGCTACACAGTCAGGTGTTCTATAAATAAGGGTGTCCGCTAAGGATGAAGCTGGATTAATCTGGAAGCAGAAGTTGAGGCCTTCAATGCCTTGTAGATCGAGTGGGCCGGAGGAGACCAATTTCCATGACTCATTAAAAATAATAGCCATCCCACCCCCTCTTTTGTTGCCCTCTCTTTTTGCATAGCACATTTTGAAACCAGGCGGGATGGCAAGGGTGATAGCTGCCGCTGTATCTGCATTAAGCCAGGTTTCTGTTAAAAACCTAGCGTCCCAAGAGGACTCAGTTAGGGCCAGTCAAATATCTTCAGCATGTTTTGGGAGGGATCTACAGTTAACTAGACACGCCCGAATTGTGTCCGTGTGCTTCAGCAATGTGCCCTGCGAGCTAGTTACTCCAGAGTAGATCTCTTTATTCATCTCTGCCATATGGTTTATCACTTGACTACAGGAATGACAACTGTCTGGCAGAGGGGTTACGGTAAGATCGATCTGGTGTAGCTTGGTGCAAGCTTCATGTCTGCGGGACAGCAGTTCGTCTCAAGAGCAGCATATAGCCTTCTCCTCCCTGTCCCGACCAGCTGGCGCTGGCCGTGTTCGGGTTGCGGACGGGCACAGACTGGCTTGCCTTTGGTGCGCTGTCGGCGCGCCCGATGCACGGCCGGGCCCCCACCCGCATTTAAAAAAGCCTAAAGCAGGAAGTGGGGTAGTTGGAGGAGGAGTCGCGTCCCTCCATGCAATCGGCACTACAAAGCCGTGACGGAACGGGGATCGCAAAGGCAGGCAAGTAAAATCAACAATGTGCAAAGTGCAAGTTATAGCATATATAAAACAGAAGTTTAAAAACAGTAGGCTTTACAACATCACGCTGCACGCCCTACTCACTGAATAACAGAATAACATTGGTTAAAAGGTCAGGGGACATTTGCAGTGTCAAGCCAGACAAAAACATCCATGTAGGTTAATGGCTGTCCTCCTCTCATCTGTGCTTCTGGCAGGAAAAACCACCATAAACTATCTAGTTATCTACAACACTTTAATAGTATTACAATAGCATGTGTGTGCTTCTGAAAGTTCAACTTCAGGCAGCTGGATAAATAAACCAAATGATCCCATATGTGTGGAGGGCAAGCACTTTTTGTGGCAGCACACAACGTCTGCCCAATCAAAACATGCACTCCCGTCTCCCAACACGTGGCCAGAGTCAAAGCCCCTCTCCTAGTAATTCTCAGATAATTGTCTGGCAACAGCTGCACCGTCAAGCTAGACTATAAAAGAATGAGTTACAGAGACAGAAGGTGCAGGTGGTGAAAGACAGAAACACAAGGTAGAGCAAGACTAGGTAACTTTGATATTGAGATAGACCGCCTTTCAGCAGTGTGGGTGACAGGCTACTAAAAAAAAAATGTAAGTCCTGCACTTATTACTTTTTTTTAACAAATTGACTCACTGTGTACAGCCATTGTCTTTCTGCCTGTAGTCGCCGCCCCAGTGATGTCTGCAGATCCTGTTTGTTCTTACAGTCATTAGGTTGAGGTTGCAGTCAGTGCTATAAAAGGCTAGGAAGTGTCAGGTACTGAGTACCTCCTGCACTTCTTCAATTTAAAAAGAAGATTACCAGATTACCAGAACTTTTCTGCAAGCATTAAATACTTTTAATGGTAGAATACCAGCACTTATTTAGCATCATATATGCATTCTGGAATAGCGAGTACTTAAATTTACGTTCAAAGCACTGTTGGCAAGCATATTTGTATATCTGTTGAGTGCGCATTCAGCAGTTTCTTGACAATATAGAGGATTAGGCACTATTAAAAAAATCCACAAATGGTAGCCAAAGATGCAAGTTTATCATTGTTCCATTTCCTGAAACATATGGTTACAAAATATCACATGAAAGATGAAAGGCAGAGTCCAATATAGACCACAATAGTCTGTGTTATGTTTTTTCCGAATCTACCAAAATACCTCCCAGCTTGTTTTTACCTATGCAGGAAGCTGGCTTTTTTTATATGGTATACCAAACACAGGTATACAGTTCAAATAGTCCTCCTGTCATTCTATTACTAGCAGACAGGGGCTTGCTCTGGCAATCCCTTGGTGCTCTTTTAGGGAATAGTGTGGTCGAAAAGCCTTAGGCTTATCAGAGAGGAGTGTTAGACATCTGCAAATATACATAATAGTCAATAAATGATGCACACGACTCAATAAGGAGAACCACACCAATTCTTTAGGCACTGAGATCAACACAATCAGGTAAGTACTTTTTCAAATAGCAGGTTTGACGAAAACAGGTTTTGATACTTTAAATCATAATTGTAGCACTTCACAACAATGTTAACTTAGTAAGAAGACAGGCTGCATGTGGGCACTTAAAAACGACTTATGGGACCATGCCCTGGGACTTAAGTTGAGTATGGAGCAAGGTTCAAGGCAGCACCAATAGGTCACCTCAAGAGGCACGGGGTGTATGGGTGCAGAGGTGTGGTTTTCAGCATCAGTGATTAGGATACTTTAAATTATAATTGAAACACTTCAGTGTGATGTTAGTCTATGGAGGAAAAACATGTATTACATTCAGGCACTTAATAGCTACTTATGGGACCAGTCTTCTGTATTGAAGGTGTGTTTGGGGCAAGGTCAAAGGCAGCACCAACAGTTCACTTCATGCAGCACTGGGGCAGCTTGGTGCAGAGGTGCTTTACATCGTGGGGTACCGCAGTCATGGAGATTGATCCGTCAGAAAAGATACTGCAAACTTGGACTGGGAGACCAGTCACGCTGAACCAACAGGGTGGGGCTCAACTCTTGCAAGGCTTGGTAAGTGGGGACACCTTTGGTCCTCTTCTCCAATGGCCAGAGGCGACAGGTGCAAAGGTGTCTTTAGGCGTCAAGTTTTTGTCACTGGGAGCACTCGCAGTACAAGGGGCCTGCAACCAGAGGCTGCATGCAGTGTCGGGAAGTCCACAGTGGGCAAGTCCAGGGCAGGCTTTATCTCTGGAGGCCAGGGGGCCACACTGGCACCAGTGGTCAACTTCAGCTTGGGCTAGCAAGCACGGGTGCATTGGTACTTTCGGATCACTGAAATAATATCGACTACCAAAATATCGACTACCCAAAATATCGACGAGAAAATATCTACAACCAAAATATCGAGTTTGTATGTACAAACAGGTAAGTACAAAAATATCGAGTACAAAATATCGTTAACAAAAATATAGTTGTAAAAAATATCGACTTTAATAAAGACAATGTTTAATTACATTAATATAAAAAATTAATTACTAAAATATAATTAACAATACTTAAAATAACTTTTAATAATTAAATAATTAATGAAAGTAAAAAAATAATATTTTTTTAATCATATTTCTTAAAACATATATATATATAGTAACAAAATTTAATTAAATAATAGCCAATATTATTAACGTACAAATACAAAAGAGTAAAAATTACTATTCCCACTGCAAAGAGTGCAACAGTGGATATATGACGTTACAACGCAACTTTTACAACGCACTACCATTACAACGTAAGTATTGGTAAGTATATAATAATTTTTTTAATTTAAATTATTTAAAATTATTTAAATATATTTTAATTTAATTTAATTTCATTAAATTAAATTAATGTAAATTTAATTTTACTTTATTTTTACACTGTACCCCTGTACCCCAAAACTGACCCTGAACCTTAAAAAAACCCTTTACCCAAAAACCCAAAACTGACCCTGAACCCTAAACATACCCCTTTACCCAAAACCTAAAAACTGACCCTGAACCCTAAAAATACCCCTTTACCCAAAAACTAAAAACTGACCCTGAACCCTAAAAATATCCCTTTACCCAAAAACTCAAAACTGACCCTAAACCCTAAAAATACCCCTTTACCCAAAAACTAAAAACTGACCCTGAACCCTAAAAATACCCCTTTACCCAAAAACTAAAAACTGACCCTGAACCCTAAAAATATCCCTTTACCCAAAAACCCAAAACTGACCCTAAACCCTAAAAATACCCCTTTACCCAAAAACTAAAAACTGACCCTGAACCCTAAAAATACCCCTTTACCCAAAAACTAAAAACTGACCCTGAACCCTTAAAATACCCCTTTACCCAAAAACTAAAAACTGACCCTGAACCCTTAAAATACCCCTTTACCCAAAAACTAAAAACTGACCCTGAACCCTAAAAATACCCCTTTACCCAAAAACTAAAAACTGACCCTGAACCCTTAAAATACCCCTTTACCCAAAAACCTAAAAACTGACCCAGAACCCTAAAAATACCCCTTTACCCAAAAATTAAAAACTGACCCTGAACCCTAAAAATACCCCTTTACCCAAAAACTAAAAACTGACCCTGAACCCTAAAAATACCCCTTTACCCAAAAACTAAAAACTGACCCTGAACCCTAAAAATACCCCTTTACCCAAAAACTAAAAACTGACCCTGAACCCTAAAAATACCCCTTTAATTTAACATAATTAGCAATTAATCAATTACATTAAATTAATTACCAATTACATTTTAATTAATTAACAAATATTTAATTACCAATTAATTAAATATTACTACCAATTAATACATTTACATATTTAATAAATAAAAATTAAATTACTTCCCACCCTATTCCCCTATAAACCCACAACCCGCTACAGGAAATACATTATTTTTATTTACATAATTAGCAATTAATCAATTAAATTAAATTAATTACCAATTAAATTTTAAATAATTAACATATAATATTTAATTACCAATTAATTAATTATTACTACCAATTAATAAATTTACATATTTAATTAATTATAATTAAATTACTTCCCACCCTATTCCCCTATAAACCCACAACCCGCTACAGAATAAAATTACACAATAATTTAAAAAAAATCATTAATTAAAAATAATTATAACATAAAATGACACTTTTCACCCATATTATAACATAAAAACACTATAAATAATTACATATTATATAAAAAAAGATATTTTTTACTTTCGATATTATTTACAGTCGATATTACTTCACTTACCTTAAAAACGATATTTTGGCTGTCGATATTCTGTCCTGTCGATATTTTCTCCAAACGATATTTAATACTCGATATTTTGTCCATTCGATATTGTGGAGTCGATATTATGTCTGTGCACCGGTACTTTCCTGTGTCAGGTTTTTGTTGTTCCAGAGTCTCACAGTCTTCTTCGGGGTGCTTGCATAATGCAGGGAAGAGGCTACACTGCTCCACAGAAGTCCTTGGTTCTTTGTTAATGGCAGGCAGGCCTCCCTGACTTTGAAGGCTCTGCAGCTGCAGGACGAGACTACTTTTGGCTCACTCTGTTGAAAACAGCAGGCAAACCGGCGAGGCTGGCACTGGGTCAGTTGCTTCTTCCACGGCCTGTGCTTTTGTGGCTCTTCAGTGTCCTTCTCCTTTGTAGTTCAGCAGGAGTCTGATTCTCTGGTCTCAGGATTCCCCTAAATACTGGATTTAGGGGTGTTACAAAAGTGTAGGATGGTAGCCAATGGGCTACCTATACTTGCGGTCACTGCACCCCCTATATGACTACTTCCTGTGAGCAGTGGACAGAACCCATGTCCCAGAATTCCTAAGTTTGCAATCAGCAAGATGGCTAACTTTCAAAAGTCACTTCCACTTCATATCGCCCACCTTAAGGGTTGCACAGCCTGAGGGTGGACACGCCTATCTGACGAGTGTCATGGTTCGGTGCGCGCTTGGTCCACTCATGCGGAAGCGAGTCTCCTCGCTTCCGTAATGCAGGCGGTTAGCGGTTAGCAGTTCAGCTTTCCATTTCCGGAACCGCCGCCATGTCACTTCCTATGGAATCCGCATAACCTCCGCGGTACCCCCCAGCTCAGCACTTCAAATTGACGCCCGTGCCTAAACAGACGCTTTCTTCTGCAGAACGCTTTTCCAGGTAATTCGGGGCAGCGCAGGAGCGCTGCCTCTTCTTCTCTATACCCTTATTCTGACCTGCCTGCTAGCGCTGTCACCCTTCAGGAACTTGCACCTCTGCCAGTGCGGACGCACTGGAAGTGCCTTACTCAACGCTGTGAATATTGCCAAGTTCTTTGGGGGGTCCGGTCAGAACTCTTACCGCTTGCCACATCGCGCTGGAGCGCTTGTTTTTGGGTTTCCTTGCACCACACTGGAGCGCTTGTTTTTTGGGTTTTTGGTGCATTGCGCAGGAGCGCTATATACTTTGGTGTACATTGCGCAGGAGCGCTATATACTTTGGTGTGCATTGCGCAGGAGCGCTATTTACTTTGGTGTACATTGCGCAGGAGGGCTTATAAGTTCATTCTATCGATGGCTTCTGAACTTATGGTGTTTCCAGTTATGAGGTAACCACTACCTACCGCATGAGTGTATTAAGTGACAAGAGTAGGGTTTGTCTGTGCTGGTTTTAATAGGTATTCCCTTGTCTCCCTATCTAGTTGGTATCTACGGTTGCGCCGAACAGAGGGACATCCTTTTCTGGTCTTTCGGACATCTCTCTGCCATCTTTAGCTTCCTCCCCCACTCCCATCTTTATCCTAGTTTGTTTAGGAGTCTCGATTGGGTTAATGTGGGTACGGGGGCGATAGCTCATGTCGTCTCTGTGAGATCTCTCCAGAAAGCAACAGGTAAAACTTGTGGGGTACTGGACAACTAGTTAATTTTCACACCTGTCCAGATGCCAAAGGGCTCTGGACAAAATGGGGTTGGTTTCCTCTCCTGTGAGAGAAACCAGATTCGCATACCAACGGTGGTAGGCGCTTTGAAGCTCCCCTGCCTTGGAATGTTAACCTGCAAGTCATCCTGTGAGAGGGGGTGCAAACATCCCTGGCCCGTGCAGGCTTAGTTTATAGCCTACTGAGAATAAAGGCACTCACTCTTGAGGGTCAGAAACTCATCTGTGGTGGCAGGCTAGCAAAAACCAGTCGTTCAGCATACCAGAAGCTGGCAGATTTCCAGGAGCATCTCTAAGGTGCTCTCTGCGTGCATGTATGACTAAATCCGACACTTGCATCAGTGGGTGTTTATTAATACAAGACGTCTGATACCAAATATCCTTATTTTCAGTGAAGCCATTCTGTAGCTAGGGAACTCATTTTCACCAGTGTCCAGCACATGTTTTAAAATGGCTTCCCTGATCACTTGTACTGGCAGCAATAGAACTTACCAGCACATAGGCATATCTGCTCCTGCAGATATGTCCTCACATGTAATATAGGGCTGTAAGACCAGCTGCAGTGGTGATGTACAAATATTACATGCAGTGTTAAGGGACATGTCACAGGGATGTACGTCATGTTTTCATTTTTGGGTCTGCACCATAACACTCAGCCTGCAATGGCAGTCTTGCATAAGTTTGGTATGGGGTCCCTTAGGGTGGAACAATTTGCGCTGCAGCCCTTAGGAACTCTCTTTAGTACCTCAGTCCCTAGGTACCAGGGGAACCATTTACTAGGGACTTACAGAGGGTACTAGTGGTATTGCAAATTGGATGTTCAATTGCACAGTTTTTGGGAAAGAACACTGGCACTGGTAGCAGGAACCCAGTGCACTCCAGTCAAAGTTACATTAAAAACCAGGCAAAAAGTGGGGGGACTACTGCAACAAAAATCCAGTTTCCTACAACCTAGTTGTCTTTGACCCTAGAAAGTACCCGCATGGCAGCCCCATATGTGCGCAAGCCAAGCTGTATGCTCTGGTTGTCTGAAAATCTCTTGAAGGGCCCACCACTTGTAGTCAAAAGAGAGTAGTCTCCCTTGCCTGTGGGGAGACTGCCAAATCAGTGGATACTCCCTCACAGCTTGTTTGTAGGATTTTTATTGAGCTCATGTGGGCAAGGCTTACTCACTATATAATATTAATAAAGTTTCTCATAACTAGCTCTAGAAGATTGTGTTAACCTATGGATGGCATCCCTCGATCAGCGATGCAGGCATTCCATAGTGTGACCCCTTTTAGGGTCACAGCCATGGATAGAACCCATTGTCTCTAGAACCTCTACCACCATCCTTTGTGTCCATAAAAGAAGTTGTTGTTGAGATATTGACTTGGGGCTGGAATACAGAACCTGCCAGTCTAAGGAAATTTTACTAAAATGTTGCCATAAATGGAGCTTGCAAAAAACATTCCATCTTCTTGATGCGGTGATCTGCTGCAAATTCAAAGACTCCTTGGTCATTGGCAGCACTGGAACTGTCCAGCTCCCATGAACATAATGAGTATTTGGATTTTGCAGCCATTCTTTTCAAGAGCTTCGTTCTGAAGATCTATGTTGCCTAAAATAGTGCTTCCTGGACTTTGGAACTAGGTGGCATTAGTGTGGAAGTAGTGCTGGCTGACTCTGGACTGAAGCACCTTCCTCTGGACCTGAAGTAGGAGGCGGCTCCTCCACTATGGTGGAGGAGCACCACACTCCTGCCAGCTTAAAAAAGTATCAGAAAACAATAATAAACCCGGTTTGGTTATCATTCTATTTTGTTTCTCGGACGAGTCTATGGGGGTGGGGCCAGTGGGTATGAGAGGTACTGATGGGGAGTGGTTGCACACAGTGCCTTCAGTGCCCATGTGGGTTTGGCCGGCCATCTCAGGACGGCTAAACCGACATGCGTACTGAAGCTGTCTCCAACCCGAGCTGCTTTGCGAATTAGAGGCAGCAGGCACAGGCTCCCAGTCTCAGTAGGGGCGCACATTGAGGGTTTTCTGGCCAATATTGACGCTGCTCTCATTCTGTCAGCAGAATAGGAGCAGCAGCAGAATTTGCTGCAGGGGATTCTGGGGGCCTGTGCCTGCAGTGGACTACCAAAGAGGAGCGAAAGACCGGCGATGCAGCAGGCAAGTTTTTTTTGTCTGTTGTCCCCGGTATCCCCTGCCCCACCACTTTGCCAAGGCACTGCCCGCTGCTGCCTGAAGTTCCCCCAGCACAAGGAGGACCTTAGCGCTACTGAGGAACAGTCTGCCAGTCTTCTGAAATCAGAAAGCTGCCTCAAATAATCAGGACTAGCCATCAGTTCATTTGAGGTCTTCAACTGGAAGAAAACAACTACCTCCAAGGGTAGATTTTAGGATAACTGTTTTTAAAATGTCTCTGGTGCACATAATCTTTTCCACAAGGTGCCAGGATCGAAAGGGAATCTAAAGGAGGCCAAATATTCAACCGCTAAACTACTTTCTTAATGCTGGCTTTTTTTTTACCCTTTTATCAGTCTCAATGATAACTTTAAGCCAATGGATACTTGAAACGACAGGTAGGCAATGTTATACTGCATAACACTGGCCCGTTGTTTATCAGTAGTAACCATTTTAGTGTTTGATCCAAGGATCCGGAGTCTGTGAACTTCAGACATTTGTTACACTTTGATTCAGAGGCTTTGTGCTGCCAAGCCCGTTCTTAGCATGTCCACATCATGGAACCCTGACAACAACGGAGAGTTTGATCAAAAAAAGGTGTTTTATTATTAGTCTATAGTTGCATCTCGCCCCAATTGATGTACGCAGTATGCATTCCTCTCTTATCAAATTAATATATATTAACAACTGCAACCTCCCCACCTCTATATTAATTAAAGTACCACTCATATTTTAAGTCTAAAGCCACCTCCAAATCACTTCTCCTGACATTCCTTACTCGCCATATCTCTAGGCCAACGGGTCCTATAGCAGAACCAATGACCCCACAATCTCTTGCTGATCTACAGGTCCTTCAACAAGCTGAATTTCTCGGTCTCCCAGCCACCAGCCTTGAATACACTTGAGCCAGAACTTGCAATCTCGAGCATTCTCTCTAGTCTTCACCACCTTGTTCTACTTCTGATTTTACTACGCCTGCCTTCGGCGAAATTACAACAGTAACAATCTTTTTATCTCACTTCATCCTGCCTGCGGGGAATATACCATTTGTTTGCATCCATTTCATTGTCTTGTCATTTCTTTGGGGGCATTTCATTGTAGAACATATAATCGTTTGTCATTTCATTGCAGTTATTATGTTGAAAAAATATGTAAGTAATAATATATCGATAATATTTTTTGGGATGGGGTTCAGGGATAAGACTATTTTAGGAAAAGTAAAAAGCTAAGGGTTTGAGGATAAGGAAGTAAGAGTAATGGGGTGTAGGCTGTAAAGGTCAAAGAGTAATGTGATAAGGGATAACACTTTAAAGGTAAGATGGTAAGGGTTAATGGCTGTAGGGAAAGGGGTATAAGTAAGGAGATAAGGTTTAAGGATATAAATGTAAGGCGATTGGAGGTAAAGTTAAGAATTGGGGTTTAAGGGTAGTGAGTTAAGGATAACAGGCATGGGTTAAGACTACATTTCTGGTGTTAAGGGTAAGAAGAATGGGACAAGAGAATAAGGACACAAAGAAAAGGGGATATGGGTAAACTCACAGGCTATGGGTAAAGGGATTAGAGTAGTGGGATAAGGGAATTCAACATAAGAAGTTAAGCATGTAAGAGAAAGGGATTAAGGGTTAAGGAGTAAGGTTATGGGTGAGAGGATATGGAGTTAAGATAAAGATATTAAGGGTAAAGAGGAAAGGGGTAAAGGGTTAAGGATGGAAAGGTAGGTGGGTGAGTGTATGGGTTATGGCCAAAGGGTTCATAAAAGGGGTAAAGAGGTTAGAGTATAAGAGTATGAAGATGAGCGGTTGTGTGTAACAGTTTACGGGTCCTGGGATTACAGGTTTGTAGGGTTCATTATTTTCTGAAACAGAGAAAGGTATATGTCACCAGGTAAATAAACAAACAATGATATAGTGACAATTAAATGGTGAAAAAGGTTTTAATTAGAACATGGGGATGAAATGGTAAATAGTGAAAAAGCTGCAACAAGATGTATTGTATAGCATTTTAGGACCCTATTGTAATTTTCCCGATTCATGCCCTTATATAGGTATAAATCACCATATCCTTACATAGGCATAGAAATCATACCCTTATTTAGACATAGCTCATGCAGTCCAAATATGGCATGGCTACTTCCACTAGTTCCGAAAATCCACAACGATTTCTTGGACAACTCGGCTTCAGCAGTTATGGACTCCCCCTTGCTTGAATATTGATTTGTCCAAGAACTCATGGAGTTTTCAAAGAACTGAGACTCTTTGATGACATTATTATGTCCAACTTTATGTCAAACTCGGCACCTTCAAGGTATAAATATGCCCACACTTGCCATAGCAAACACACAGTGGTTTGGAGCAGTTCGACTATCTACTGGCCCGACACAGCTCGCTACAGCAACTGCCGAAGAAAGCTGACCCTCCAGCAGACGCACTGAGAGAGACGCTGTCTTTTCTCTTGCCGAGAAATCCAGCTCCAGTGTTTCCAAGCTACCCTTGTGGTTTGTTGGGAAATCAAGTCCTGAGACAGAGAGATACCAGACCTACTTCATTCTCAACCAAGGTACGGAGCTGATTAGACCCTAAGAGAAATCTTTGATAGATTCTTGGCAAAAAGAATACTAGATTTATGCTACACCTCACTTACTCCTTCCCTCGTACCAGACTTAGGTTAGGCACACTCCGGGGTAGGCGTATTTTAGAAACACCAGTTGAGTACTTTTTAACCTTTTATTATTTATGTATGTTTTCTATGGCTTAGAAACCATACCATTCTTTTACAGTATTATTTTATAATACTCTTCTTGCTGTACGCACTATACTTTACAGCTAGTATTACGATTGTAGCAGTTCATTTCTACTGCATGAGAAAGAAGACAGTTCAAAAAAAACTTTTATTGAAAACGCCCGTCTCTCTATTTCCCTGCACCTCTGGTGAAACGAAGAATGCACGGATGACTGAGTAAAATATCTATCTATTGCTTCCACGACTCTGAAGGACAGTTTTATCTTGGGGAAACAAAGTTGTCATGTTTATGCGGTTGTCAGAAACGAATCCCTTCTTGTTCATTCGAGAAAGTTTCTAGTGACCTCTGAGCTAGCTGGTACTCACAATTAAGTCTAGTATATTCGATATAGACCTAGTAGACCTCAGTCCTACGTCTAATCTATAGGATATATTATTCCAATGTGCAGAGCCTATTGGGAATATAGGAACTACACTACAGATGGTCACCAAAAAGTCAGCGAGTAAAGAAACCATATGTATCAAGCCTGCGCTAAACTCAAGGTCATAGTGAAAGGTGGATATCTTTGTAGCTATATAAGGGAATCATTTTGCAAGTGGTGCACATGGAGACATACCTAGCTAGAAAGCAACACAGTGCTGTACTGTGCATCACTAGGGGTTAGCGTATGACATTGTTCAGCATTCTGTCCATCAACTGTTCTTTCTGCATCGTTCCCCCTAAATGGAACAGGTATGTCCAGACGTGGGTCCCGTGCAAACCATGCCACTGGATTCAACCTATCCTGGCTGATGAGGGGTGATTCCCTGAAACCTGTCCTAGAATGATTGTTTCCAGTCCAGGGAGGACAGGTAATGGCAGTACGAGCTGAACTTTTCCCATGGGGAGCAGGGTCAAGACTGATTTGCATATGGCTGGGTTCCAACTGGAATGGCATGGTGAGCAAACATATAATGGAGTTAGTCCCAGATATTGACTGGGGAGGAGTGTTTGATGTTGTTCAGCTTTCCATCCATCAACTGTTCTTTTTCAATTTGTTGCCTAAGTGGGATGGGTATGCCCAGATGTAGGTCCCGGCTTCCCCATGTCACAGGATTCCTGCTCTCCTGGCTGATAAGTGGTGATACCCTGTAACCATTCCTAGTGTGCCTGTTTCCAGTCCAGGGAGGAACTGGCCTGGCAGTTCAGGCAGGACTGTTTCCATGGGAAGCAGGGTCAAGACTGATTTGTATATGGCTGGTTCACAAATGGAATGCTGTGGTGAGTAAAATAAATGATGGATTTAGGCCCAGATCTCTGACTGGTGGTGAGCGTTTTACATTGTTCAGCATTCCATCTATCAACTATTTTTTATGCATTTGTTGCCCTAAGTGAGGCAAGTTTGGCCAGAAGTGGGTCCCATGCTCACCATGCCACTGAATTCAAGCTATCCCGGATGATGAGGGGTGATATCCTGAAACCGGTCCCATGGGGCTTCTTTCCGGTCCAGGGAAGACCTGGCCTGACATTTCGGGCTGGACTGTTTTCATAAGGAGCAGGGTCAAGAATGATTTGCATTTTGCTGGGTCGCAAGTGGAATGACGGGGTTAGCAAAAAAACAATGGATTTAAGCCCAGATCTTTGACTGGGACTGACTGGTTGACATTGTTCAGCATTCTGTCTATCAACTGTTCTTTTTGCATTGTTCACCCTAAGTGGGATGGGTATGCTCAGACGTTGGTCCTATGCTTGCCATGCTACTGGATTAAAGCTATCCTGGCTGATAAGGGGTGACACCCTGGAACCAGTCCTAGGATGCTTGTTTCCACTTCAGGGAGGAGTTGTACTGGCTTTTTGGGCTGTACTGTTCTCATGGGGAGCAGGGTCAAGACTGATTTGTGTATGGCTGGGTTTTATTGGAATGGTATGGTGAGCAAAAAATGATGGATATACGCCCAGAAATCTGATTTGGGGTGAGTGTTTGACATTGTTATGCATTCCGCCCATCAACTGTTTTTTGTACATTACATGAGAGCATTGGGAGATGATCTTGATTGAGTACATAAAGTAGGAATCACAGAAATACATTTCACATTTGACTTTAGGCACAGGGAGTGTTAGAAAATGGGTTATTAGTAGTGGTAAATGTGTATCTACCACTGGCAATAAGGCCCCTAATACAGTCTAGGGCTCAGTATGGGTCTCAATAAATTATTCCCATGCTCATCCATTGGAAGCTTGGCTGTGAACAGTCAGGCTTAACTTAAGAGAGAGGTATGTAAAGCATTTAAAAACACCAATTCAGTGAGTAATTAAACACCACACACAATAAAAACCCAACACTAATTTATAAAAATAGGAATTGTTTTTATCTTTAAAATTACACCAGGTTTCTAAGTGCTATATGGTCCTAAATCTTCCAAAATTCATATCTCCAGTTCCCTAGCATTGGATTTTTTTAGTTTTGGTGTCATTTTAAAGATATAAATATTTTTATAAATTCCCTTGACCCTCCGGATTTGGGCCTTGTTAAACATCCCTGCACTGTGTGGCAGACACCTCACGGTGCCTGCCACACAGTGCAGGGATGTTTAAAACTTTCCATTTTTCAATAGGAGCTTGTGCTGCGCGCGTTTTCAGCCTGTCGCACAAGCTCCTATTGACAAATTGAAGTTTGCGACTGCACTATGTGTAGTCACATCCTAATGAGGCTGTCAGACCTGCTGACCTATGGTCAGGTGGGTCCTTCCTCAAAACGGTGTCTGTAAGAGGCAATTCCGACCAACATCGTAATTAGGCCCTTGGTGCTCAGCTGTGCGGAATTGTGTTTAAAAGAACACCTTTTAGTGAAGTGAATTACGATTGTAAATTTCTCTAAATTGCCTTGGAACAAAACTTTTGAGTTTTTTATTTTTTAAATTTGGACTAAACTGATTTCTAATCTATTATTTAGATTTTTCCAAAATTCTTCTTAGTCTGATTGCTAGTTGTTGTGATCTAACAATGACTAGGGATAGGAACTAGCTAAACTGGCTAAACTCAAAATGGCTGAGCTTAGTATACAGTGTAGACTTTGGGGCTGCCTGCATCCAACAAGATTAGGAAGGCACGTTTTTTTAAGTTCCTGAAGGCCTGGGTTGCGGCAGCTGAGGAGATTCAAGGTGAGAGGGAGGTTGACCCCACTAATGGCACCTAGATGGAGGGTGAGGAGGATGCCTCCCCCCACTGTCTCCAGTGTTAGCTATGTAATTCCAGGTGGTGTGAGGAAGGCAGGACCCGCTACTCAGGAACCACCTCTGTCCCTTGCAAAGAGGCAGTTAGAGGCCCCAACTTGCTTTGATAGCTTTGGAACAGAGGAATCTGAAATGAGCTGAAAAAAGTGGGGGAGTGAGGAGGCCACAAAATGAAATGGTGTCAGTGAAAATGCTGCCAAAATTGAGATGTCTAGAGGTGGTGGGTTTGACCACAAGCTTCACAAGAGTATAGTACCCAGCTACAAGAGGGGATGGCATTGACAAATGGTTGACTGCATTTGAGAGGGCCCTAGAGATGGTGAGGGTCTGCCCCAAGCATTAGGGTTCCCTGTTGTGGGAACTTATTCCAGTAGCAGAGAGTGATAGACTCCTGACCACGAAGTGGGATGAGGCAAAATCCTATTCTCACATGAGCAATACTCTTGAGCAGCACACAGTGAAGTTCAGAGACACCCACAAATGGAGCAAGCAGTCCTGGGGGACTTTGTGGATATTTCAATTAAGCCACTAGAAGGCTGCATTGTTAGTTACAAAGTAGACACATATGAGGGATTGTAACGTTTTTTTTGAAAGAACACATTTTGACTCATTGTGCAGATGAGAAGATGAGCCAGTACCTAGTGGACTCTAAGATGACAGACCCCAGAGAGCTGGGGATAGCAGCTGATGAGTGGGTGAGAAGCCGGGTTTCCAATTAGCTCCAGGGGGTGATGAAAAGAAGGGAGGACAGGTCCTGCCCAGGGAAAAGAAGGTCAAAAACAGATGGAGTCCTCCTAAGACTCCCCAAAATCTGAACAGTGGGTGGAGGGGCGAGCCAATCCAAATTCAAAGGGACGGGTTGTCAGGTACATAATGGTAGGTTCTTTGATCCCTCAAAGGTGGGGCAGTGCTTTGACCGTAATCAGCCAAGGCACAACAAGGGAGATTCTGTCTACACAAAGAAGCCTACCACTAGCGGGCCAAACCCAGGGATTGCTAGTGTAAGTGTGGGGTGGAGAGTGCCCCAGAGAGGGGTAGGAAATTGGCAGAGGCAACCATAGTGTCCCTGGGTGGGGTAAATATTGCACCCGTGGCTGTCTTACCTCAAACATGGACAAGTACAGGCAGAGGCCTAGAGTCCATGGGACTGAGGTTGAGGCTCTAAGAGACACATGGGCTAGTGTGACTATAGTCCTATAAGGAACAGGGTCAAGACTGATTTGCATATGACTGGGTCCAAACTGGGGTGGTGTGGTGAGCAAAAGAATGATGGATTAAACCCAGATCCTTATGACTGGGATTGAATGTTTGCATTGTCAAGCATTCCGCCCATCAATTGTTTCTTTTGCATATAGTCCTATATAACCTGGTACCTCAAGATAGATTGCTACTTGGTGAGGTTCACTAAGACATGCAGTCATCAGTTCCAAACTCTATCCTATGGCTATGGTGAATTTGGAATGGGGAGGTGTGACAGGCCCTATGAAAGTAGCTGTGTTTCTTCTACTCCCAGTCCAGTGTTTGCTGGCTGGTGCTCTTGAATGATCTCAAATCACCTGAGTGATCAGAGGTGGAGAGAGGCTCCATATGAGATTATTTGAGCTGCCTGAATAGGTATGTGCTGTGACTAGGTCACAGACTATCCTGAAGGGAAAGGCTGAATGCATGACCCTGGAAGAAAGGGCCAGGCATCCTAGGAAAAGGGTATTAGGTCTGGTGAACCATCCCAGTGAACTCGAGAGGTGCAGGAGGACCTGACCTCTGAGGAAGGGATTCCATCACTGGCAAATCTGTCAGACTTGCAAGAACTGACAGGAGCAGGTGGACCCTTCAGAGAGGAGTTCTGTCAGGTACAGAGAGACTGTCCCACCCATAAGAGCTTGAGGCAGATCGCCTCCAAGCAAGAGGAGGGAAAGGACAGTGGATTTCACATAATTTACTGGGAAGATGGACTGCTTCATACTGAGGCCAGGAACCTCATGGAAGGGGCCATCAGGAGGTTGGGTTTGTCCCAAAAGTACAGAGAGAGCATCCAAACCTTGGGCCATGATATCCCTTTGGCAGGACACTTGGGACAGACTAAGACTTGGTACAGGCTGGTGAACCATTTCTACTGACCCCATATGTTTGATAAGGTAAATGAGGTTTGCAGCTCCTGTGTCACCTGTCAAGCCAGTGACAAGACAAGGGGAACGTCAAAGGCTCTATTGATACCACTGCCAGTGGTTGGGACTCACTTTGAGAGGGTGGGGATGGACATTGTTGGTCCCCTGGACCCACCTACTGCATCAGGGAATAGGTATATCTTGGTGGTAGTGGATCATGCCACAAGGTACCCTGGGGTAAAACCTCTCAAGACAATAGCTGCTCCTGCAGTTGCTAGGGCATTGCTTGGTGTGCTCACCAGAGTGGGTTTTTCAGAAGAGGTTGTTTCAGATAGGGGCATAAACTTTTCTGTCCAGCTATTCGAGAGTGATGGGGATGAATATGGTGTCAACTACAAGTTCATCACCCCATATCACTTCCAGACTAATGGTCAGGTGGAGAGGTTCAACAAGACCCTGAAGGGCATGATCAATGGGTTGTCTGACAAACGCAGGAGGAGATGGGATGTTCTCCTCCTATGCCTACTGTTTGCCTACGGGGAGGTCTCACAAAAGGGATTATGTCTAGTCCTTTTGAGCTGTGTTTTGGACACCCTGTTAGAGGCCATTGTGCCTGCTGAGAGAGTCTTTGGAGAAGCTACTCAAAGAAGCAAAGGACAATGTGCTCGACTATGTGCTATGCCTGAGACCAAGAAAGGCAGAGTACATGCAAAAGGCAGGCAGGAACCTGGAGGCTAGCCCGGTACTCATGAAGCACTGGTATGATCAGAAGGATACTATGCCTGAGTATACTCCAGGACAGTTGGTGTGGGTGTTGGAGCCTGTGGCTCCCAGGGCCCTCCATGACAAGTGGAGTGGGACCTATCCAATCATTGAAAGGAAGGGTGAGGTTACCTACCTGGCAACCTTGGCACCCGCAGTAACCCTCATAGGGTCCTGCATGTGAATAGATTGAAACCCCACAATGCCATGGCAGATATGACCATGTTACTGTTCACAGATGAGGCAGTGAAGGAAGAGACCGAGACAGTGCCTGACCTTCTCTCTAACAATGTGCAAGGTGGATCAGTGGAGGGGTTGTACTCTGTCCCAAATTGACAGACTAGCAGCACAGAGACTGCAAGCGGTGCTGGAACAGTTTGCTGGCCTGTTCTCTTTGACCCAGGTATCACTGAGTGGTGCGTGCACCACATTGACACTGGGCACAGCCCACCCATCAAAAATAAACTGTATAGGTTGTCTGAACTTGTCAAAGCCTGCATTAAATCTGAGATAGCTAAGATGCTGGAGTTGGGGATAATTGAGCCTTCTGGCTATCCATGGGCCAGCCCAGTGGTATTGGTGGCCAAACCTAATCCCCAGGGGGACCGAAGGAGTTAGGGTTCTGTGTGGACTACAAAGGATTTAATGCAGTCACAAAGACGGATGCTCACCCTACACCTAGAGCTGATGAGATGATTGACAGGTTAGGGGTTGCTAAGTACCTGTATACATTTGATTTGAATTCAGGCTACTGGCAGATTGCCCTCACCGATGGAGCAAAGGAGTGGTCAGTATTCTCCACTCCAGCGAGACATTATCAGTTCAAGGTAATGCCTTTTGGCTTAAAGAATGCACCTTCAACCTTCTAAAGGTTTTTGAGCTGGGTCCTTTCTGGGTTGCAGCAGTTCAGTTCAGAATATCTGGATGATACAGCTGTATACAGTTCTACCTGGGGGGGGGGGTCACTTAATCCACTTGAGAGAAGTGCTTCAGGCCATGCAGCAGACATGGCTGGCTATTAAGGAACGTGAGTGCCAAATAGGACCGATTTCTGTGGTGTACCTGGGCCCCCTAGCAGTGGGAGGCCATGTGCACCCTCTCCAGGCCAAAATTCAAACTATTTTGAATTGGACAGCTCTTGTTACCCAGACTCGGTTAGGACATTTCCTTGGTATTACAAAAGGTCTGTTCAGAATTATGCTCCCCTACAGAACTCACTTCTATGAAAAGACCCAATAAAGTGGCTTGGACCCCAGAATGTCAGAAAGCTTTGACACTCTGATATCTGCTACGTGTTCAGCACCAGTGTTACTTGCCCCTAATTAAACAAAGAAATGTGTGGTTCAGAGAGATGCTTCAGAACAAGGGATTGGGGCAGTGGTGGAACAGGTGCATGAGGAGGGCCTTGGTCAGCTAGTAGCCTTTATTAGCACTTCTTCCCAGAGAGCAGAGATTGAGTGTCATTGAGAGAGAGGCTTTTGCTGTGGTTTGGTTCCTGAAAAAGCTGAGGTCATATTTGTTTCATATTCACCTTCATGTTCAAACTGACCACAGACCTTTCAGATGGCTCCTGCAGGTGAGAGGGGAGAATTCCAAACTGTTAAGGTGGTCCATTTCCCTACAGGGAATTGACTTTACAGTGGAACACAGACCTGGGGTAGCCCATGCCAATGTGTATGGACTTTCTAGGTTTTTCCACTTAGATTATGTGGACTACCTGGGGTTTGGTTAGTGACTCATCACATTTCGTTTGGGGGGGGGGGGGCTATGTTGCAAAGTAATCCTTGCATCCCCAATTGTTTGCTGACAGGTACTTGTGGTAACTGACTCTTACTGTATCCTGAGCTCTGCAAGGCAGGCCCACGACCAGTGCTATTGTGAGAACACAGTGAAAATACACACACACAAGGGTACACTATACATTAGGTGAGAGAAGGTGGCCTGGTATATGCGGTCTACTAATTAAAGTGGCCACCTTGCACCAGTCCAAACAACCCTTTTGGGGATTTAAGAGGTCAAAGATAACCTTAGAAAGCTATCCAAGTGAAAGCTGTGGAGAGCAGCCTCCAGGCTTAGTCTTGCAGGAAAGTTAAGCAGCTTGTTTTACCAGAATGCAACCTTATAGTATTGGTTAAATGAAAGGAGAACCTCACAGTAGTTATATAAATATGTATTTATCAATATAACACTCTCTAGTACAACACAGTATCTCCTACATGGAGATAATCACAAAGCACACAATACTTAAGCACAGAAATTACAATAAATAGCACTAATACACAGTGGGCCCCAGGGGGCACCAAACCATATACTAAGAAACTGGTATAAGAACCCCAACTCGAGTCAAGACAGTGTTGAGAAGACGTAGAATCGCTGGGTCCCCAAGGAACTAAGCAGGATGAGAAAGTAGGGACCCCACGGAGGATGGGTACAGTGTGGGAACACGACGGCGTGCTCTGTACAATTCTATGGGAAATTTGTGATTGAAGTTTTAGAGTTTAAGGACCCTTCCCAGTGGTCTTCGAAGAAACCCCATGGAAGATAGGAGGTTGGAGAGCCACCCAACCCGTGGATACCAAGGTACCCAAGTTACCTATCCCAGAGAAACTCCTGGATTGTAATCAACCTCTGGCCTTGTTTTTAAAAAAAACCTGTATATAGAAATATGTTTACACGGTTGAGAAAAGGTCTATAGTTAAGTCAAACCGGAAGATGGAAAAAAACACAAATGAACTAGGCAAAAATTAATATTTAAAGACAATTATCTTTCACATGAATATAACCAGTGACACATGATTGAAGCAAAAAAGTATAAATGCATTTTATTGGATTAATCAAATTTTATCAAAGGAGATATTTTCATAAATCAGAGTTCTGAATTCATTTTTCTATGCATATATATATATATATATATATATATATATATATATATATATATATATATATATATATATAGATAGATATATATACATATATATCTATATTACCTACTGGCGGTCGCCAGTAGGTATATATAGTTAGGATTTTTTCCCTATGGGATTTTTGAAAATTCTATGTCTAATAACTTTGGCGTTTGTGGACGGAATTGGCTGAAATTTTCAGGAAAATGGAACAATTTGTTTCTGAGCAGCCCCTGAAAATTTGGGGGGGGGGTTCGTCAAGGGGGGGCCGAGAAAAAAGGGGGGTCCCAAAACGTGTTTTTCCAATGTTAATTTCCATAGGGCGGTTGGCCTCACTTTTAGCCCGAACGGCTGAATGGATTTGTACGAAACTTGGCAAAATTGTAGGGACTGTTAGCCCGATGTGCCTTTGCTAGGTCTCAATATATGTGCTCCAGTGGATTTTGAGAAATTAACGTTCAAAAAAAGATATATATCTGTAAGCGCGCTCTGGGCAGCGCTCCGGTTCGCGTACTTTACGCGTAACGGAACTTCGCGAAGCGAAGCTGATTGGCTCTCCGGTGTCTGTCAACATTCTAAACAGTCCAGAGCGGCCGCCATCTTGTCTCTCGGTAGGATCGAGAGACAAGAGGAGGCCAAAACAAAGGGGGAAATGACCATAAGGGGGCATAGTAGATCCTCCCTGACCCCCTAGGTTTGATGTGGAGGCTTTAAAAGGGCCCCGCGGGGCAAAAAAAAAAAAAATGTTTTCGGTTTTTTTGCGTGGGGAGCGCCCGGTACGCGCGCCAGGAAGCGGTCCGGGGAGCGTACTATGAGGAAAAAAGAATGATACACTTTTCAAATATTGTATGTTTATTGATTGTTCGTTTTGTTGTTTCTTTTTTTTGTTTTTTTTAATTTAAGTAGCAATATGTAGGTACCAATGCAGAGTCAAAAAATTAATATACACCGTCTCCTTTGTAGATATCTTGCATGTTGTTTCAGAAGTTATTGTGGAATATGGAATTCATACCATAGTGTGTCAGGAAAGTAGAAACAATATGGAGGCAGGAGATGATAAAGAGATGTTAAATACACATTGGAGATAATATAGTTGGAGAAAGAAAGTAACTATGAGCAAAATTACTATGTAACATAAAAAAGTTGCACAGTATACTATAAGTCTGACTTTACATTATAATCAATTTGGTACTAGTTTATGAATTACATATAAAAATGATTAAAGTCTCGAACAATTTTTGATTATTAAATATACATTTATTTTTCTGATTCTTTTTCAAAATTTAATAGAACGTCTAACATTTGACTGTCCAAAATGTCTTCTTTTTGACTGAACATAACTTCCAACATTTGACTGTCAGAAACGTCCTCATATTGAATTAACAAATCCACAGATTCTACACATTGTAGAAGTTCATGGTCCTGTGATTCATCCATGAATTCCAAGTCAATGGGTTCAATGATTTCCTCATTGTTCATCTCTAGGACAATTTCAAAGGAAACGTTCTGTTCTCCTTCCATTTTTGTGCTGAAATTTGCATAAAAAATAAATATATCAGTAGAGATAGGGCACTTTTGGGTTTAGGTTCAGACAGGTACTTGTGAGTTTATAACAGAGAAGTAATCTATGGGCACTGTATGGTTTCAGGCGTGAAGTAGTGCTATTAAAAAGTGCCTGTGAAGAAGCCTAAGTAAATTCATAATTATACCACAGAAACCTAAATCAAACCATAATTATAATAAACAAGCCTTTCTCAATGTCTAACTCTTACAGAGGGACAGTATATAACTATCTAAAAATGTTTTCCCAAATTAATTTAAAGTGCATGACATAGTTCTCCTTTCAAATTTACAAAATAACATCTTACCTTTTAAAAACAAGTTTAAGTTGTCAGTGAAAATGCTCTTGCGATGTACTTCAGGAAGTAGTAGTCAAAATGGCTGTGTTTCTCTCTCTTTCTTTATATATATTCAGGTACATAACCAATCAAATGTCAGGTAAAAAAAGTAGAAAATGAAAGTAACATTTTAATTGGTTGTCAATTCCAACAATTCAGATGTGTTTTGCGAAGTAATTTACCTCAGGGTATTTAGAGAGGTCTACAGGCTGAATGGCTAAATGGAATTCCAACCAAATTTGTGAAAATGGTAGGGATTGGTATGTAGTATGAGCTAATCTATATTTGGTGAAAGTGTCTCCAGTGGTTTTTCTGTATATTACTTTCCCACCTTTTTTGAGCGAGCGCTTCCCGGTGCGCGCCCCGGTACGCGAGCCGGCAGCGTTACGGGAGTCCTCCATTTTGTGTTTCGGTAGAATTGAGATACAAGATGGAGGGCAAATAATGTTGAGAATGGGTAGAAGGGGGCACGGTAGACGTATCCTGACCCCCTAGGTTTTCTGAGGGTGGCTGAGGAGGCCCATATGTGCGAAAAAAAAACATTTTTTTCAAATTTTCGCACGGTTAGCGTCCGGTGCGCGTACCGGGTAGCGCTCCGGGGAGCGTACTTTGGTGAAAATTAGTGAAAAAAGTTAGAGTAAAATAATAATTGTGAGTGATCAGATGTAGGGTAGCTCTGAAAAGAGCTTTTGGGTCCTGTGGCTGATTTAGGTACCTACAAGTAGGTACCAATGTACAGTCTTAAATTCAGGATGAAAATTCTGTTCCCTTCATCTGAGAAGTGAACTCCATCTGCTCTGTAGATATCTTGCATGTAGTAACGCAAGTTATGCGTTGACGTTCCTCTTCGTCATACGCTAGGGTATGTGCTCGAGCTTCAGTACTTCGACTGATTTCTTCAAATTGCATGTTGAGGCGTGCTGACCACCCAAGGCGGAATACAATGGATAATCAATGGATAACGGGTGATGCACAGCAGTATTAGAAACAGTTTTTAATTAAGTTGAAAAAATGTCTTGGGTGCTCAGTCGAAGTACTGAAGCTCGAGCACATACCCTAGCGTATGACGAAGAGGAACGTCAACGCATTTATGCTTTAATTGAGGAAGACATCACCCCTACCTCCACCACTCGCAACAAAGAGCAATGCATAAGACAATTATTATACCTATCTAAGAGACATATTAATCAAAAGCTCCACGCGAGCACGTTACTCAAATATCACCGGGCACTCAGGATCCCTCGCGGTTTACGGATTGCTCTGAAACCTTCATTATGTAAAAATTCGAAGACATTTAAAGACAAATGGGAAAGAATAATAAACAAATGTAGCCTGGACCTCATCCTGTTAATTGTTGAAGAACTTTCGGATATCCTCAAAGAACTTGAACAGGAAATTAAAGAAATTGACCAAGAACTTAAACAAATGTTAACCCCAGAAGAGCTCTCTAATACATTGGAAGATCTAAAAACCACTTTAGACAAACATCAGAAAGAAATAAATGAACGGAAAATTAGGAAATTTCGCAGAGACACGCTTGATTACAAGCTAGACGAAGTTTACTCCTGGGCAGACGTTTACGCCCAACGACGACGCAATCGGCCCACCAATGCGCAGACTGACACATCATCTTTTGGTAGCGATACCTCAACTCGTCTACCCCGTAACACCATACCATCTAGACAAACTCATGAACCAGCGAGTACATCTGCCACTCCACAAAATCAAACCTCTGCGGTTCATTTTTTAGAGGTAGATACGGACAATGTCGAAGACTCAGGAGGAGCCAGAGCAAAAGAAAAAGAATCAACCGCCCCAACTACAAGGAGCAAAGCTATCACGAAAGATCCCAAACCAAAAAAGAACACCTAGTCATTAACATCTCGAATACGACTATCACTCCATACCAGATGAACTTACTAGAAAAGGGCACATCATTTATTCCAACAGCTCACACCAATCTATTGGAACTCGAAGTCAGCACCTTCAAATTCGTAAGGAAACTCAGGTTACGTCATTTTTTCGAGAAGGTCTTATCACCTACCACTGATAACAAACCTGATGAACTCAAAGGTCTGAGACCTCCTAGCACATTTCAGGCTCCCTGTAGCCATAAGTCAATTGACCTATTTGAAAAATTGGTTCGCAACGATATGTCAAAAATCAATTTCCAGCGTCACAGCCGACGCCAGAATCTTACCACTAAGGACCGAGATGTCCTGAAATCTTTGGCCAACAACAAGGAAATCAGATGTATAAAAGCCGACAAGGGAGGAGCCCTTGTTATCCTCGACACTTCCATGTACACACAGCGACTACAAGAACACATACGTGACACTACCTTGTACATGCTACTTGACAATAACCCAACCAGGGAATTTTACAACATTCTCCAAGACATCGTCATGAGAGCTTTCCAAAACGACATCATTCAAGAACGTACCAAAAATGTCCTACTACCACAACATCCAAGGAGCCCAACCATTCACATGAGCCCCAAAATACATAAAGATCTCAAAAATCCACCCTTTCGACCTATAGTGTCCACTAAAGGGTCAGTTCATGAATCTTCAGGAAAACTGATTGACAAATACTTGCAACCTATTGTTACCAAAGCAGATAGTTATATCAAGGACACAACCGAATTTTTGACCAAATTGTCCAACATTCATATTGATGACAACAACCATTATATTCTGTGCACTGCCGATGTCAGCTCCTTGTATACATCCATCCCCCACCAGGGAGGCATTGAAGCCATCGAGCAAGCTCTACTTCACAGTGATATTGACGTTTCCATGCAAGCTTTCCTTATGGAGCTAATGGTATACACCTTATACCATAGCTATTTTCAAGTCCATAATGAGTGGTTCCTACAGCTTTCTGGAATGGCGATGGGAAATTGTGCGGCCCCCTCATACGCTAATATTTATATGGAAAATTTTGAAAAGACACACATATACGGCGACCGCAACCTTCACGAAAAAATAAAAATGTACGTCAGATACATCGACGATTTATTCTTCATTTGGACGGACTCCAAAGAATCTCTTGAATAATCTCTTCTCCAACTCAATTCTAAGGATGATCGAATCAAACTAACATGGCAGATCAGCGACACCGAAATTACATTTCTGGATGTCAATATAAAAATCACTTCCAATGGCCTTATGACTGACCTTCATAGGAAAAGTACCGATCGCTACAACACATTACACTATAACAGTCATCATCAAGAGTCATTAAAAAGACACCTGCCTTTTTCTCAACTATTGAGAGTCAAACGCATTGTTTCAGATGAACACATCATGAAAACTCGCATGAATGAAATGCACAAACGATTTCTTGACAGAGGTTACCCGGTACAGATTCTCACCGAGGCACAAACTCGAGTGGCTCAAATAACTAGACAAAAGGCTCTCACCAAGAAACTCATCCCAGAACAACAACGCACTGTCCTTGTTTCTAAGTATTCTACAGCAAGCAATATTTACAAAAAGATCATACTCAAACATTGGCCTATCCTTCAAATTGAACCAGATTTCGGTGACATGTTCAAATCTTTACCTTTATTCGCCCATACACGAAGTAAAAACATTAAAGAAATTCTGACTAACCCTACCAGCACAACCCAACAATATAAAGGCACTCAGCCCTGTCTCAATTGTAGCCATTGTAACTGCATCATGAAAGGCAATTCCATCTGTCACCCAATGAAAGGCAACGCCATCAAACTTCGAGTTAATGCCACATGCGATTCTTCAAACCTGATATATGCGTTGAAATGCCCTTGTGGCAAACTATATGTGGGCAAAACTGAAAGAAAAATTAAGATACGCTTGAATGAGCACAAATCGAACATTCGCCTTAAAAATGAAAAGTCCAACATTGCTATACATTTCCATGAAGCTCGTCATTCTATTGCACAATTGCAATACATCATTCTTGAGATTGTCAGCAAGAAAGAAGGAACTGATAACAACAAACTTCTTTTAAAAAGAGAATTGGAATGGATGTTCCGTCTGCAGACCCATAAGCCTTTTGGCTTAAACAATTGTTTTGAATTCAGTTGCCATTTATAATGTATGTGCTTTTACAAATGATCATACCATGTTGCATTGCCTCTTATTGCTTGTGTTTCTAACTTTGTTTATCCTTTCACCGTTTTTTTCAACCTGTTATTACGTTTTTTTTAGTACACGCTTCCCTCACTCTCCCACCTTTATCGTTTTCACATTCTCATTATTCCAACATGGCGCGCTTCTGATACACCCTTCTTTATCTCCGTGCACAGTCCGTTTTCTATTTTCTCACCCTCGACTTCATCTGTCGTCACATCCGAGACTTCCCTGTAGCGTTCTTGGCATGCTTCAGAACCCGCTAGTAACGCGCTGCGTTATATCGAACCTCAAGTAAGTTAATTCATTTACCTCGCACTTGTGAGCCTACCCTCCACGCCCGTATTCGTTATGAGCACACTTTGCTTCTAGTGCACTATTACACACGACCCTTCACTTGCCTTCAGTTGTTGTCGTAATTTACACGGACTCACTACTTGATCGGCACTTTAACTTTCTTGTGTTTTTCTTTTAGTCTCGGTCAAATCACGCGGTTAATTTACGCGTTTTTCACTTTTGTTTTTTAATACCCGATCTTGACCCCTGTCTGTCTTCTTTTCAGCACTCCTTGAGAAAGGGCACCGCCCGAAATGCATCAGAGTTGCCTATCTTGATTGTTCCTCATCTTGGAAACAAATATGAACATATGTTTGATATGAATATAATATCAACTTTGTTTTGAGGATGAACTTAGCCTCAATAAACACGATATACTGGATGACTAATCATTGAAGCATTCTTTATCCGGTGTGCCGCATGTGGGGATGTATCAGCATTGCATATGCATACACTACTTTTGAGAGTTCTCATTTGTGTTTCGGACGGAGACACTACCCACGCGAGCACCCAAGACATTTTTTCAACTTAATTAAAAACTGTTTCTAATACTGCTGTGCATCACCCGTTATCCATTGATTAATAGTGGTTAATAACATTTTTTATTTTATTTTACCACAGATTCAACTGCAGATCATTTCAAGATTTCAGCATGCCAACCAAAGAAAGACTGAGAAAGGCTGCAAAACGTCAAAGACAGCAGGTCAATGAAAAAAGCAGCAGTCCTCTAACAAAAAGATTTGTCAAGTCACCAAGAAAGCACCGGGTAAGAGTATAAAAACATTCATAAGAAATATCTGTAGTAAAAAAAATATTACTACAGAAAATGTTTCAGTCCAGAAAAAGAGAAGCAATTCAAACGGAAAGGAAAGGCCAATGAAAAATGTTACTGCTAGAGCAAGAGATAACTTTGTGCATGATAGTAGAAGGAAACAACAGTTTAGGGACATTCGTAAACGAATGTTCCGCGACAGGATAATTGGCAATTTGTTAAAAAATATTAAGAAAGGTCAACAGAAAGTGGTTTTTTATAAGAGAAAAAAAATAGTTGAGAAAGTTATTGATCAGGCATTTGAAATTAAACGTAAGTTATTTATTTTGATAATCAATAGAATTAGGAAGCTAAACAAGGCAATTTATGATTTCAAAAGAAATAGTAGATGGAAGAGAATAGTTAATCGTAGTAATTTTTGTGAAGTTTTTTCTGGAGAATGGATGCATAGTTCAAGCTGTGAGGCATTTTTTAATGAGGAGAGTTATTTCCAGGATAATGATTTGGTGCATGCAGTTGACACCAGTGGTCGAGTTTATGAAGTGAAAGATGGTTGTCCAGTTGAAAAAGAAAAACTTGTGACAACAGAGATAGAAGAGGTGTTAGGTAATGAGGTTTTAGGAAGACGTCCTAAGGGTCCTGTGTACACCTGGAAGTGTAGTAGTATTTGCAGTGTGCGACAGGATTCCATCAATCTGCTTTGTGATTTTGTACGGTCATTTAATAAGAAAAGTTTGAAGCAGAAAATGAAGTTGTTGCAAGAATTAGATCCTTGCAGAGTGAGAGAAGTGACAGGTTTGCATGGTCATTCACTGGCTTGTCTTTCCAGGAGAGTATGCCAGAGTGTTTTTCATCATTTCAGGATGCTAGCAGTGCATCATAATAAAGTGAGGAAATTAGTTAGAATGTTGTATTATGCTAAGAGTCCAGCAATTATGCCTAAACAATTATGCGCTGCTCTTTTGCATGGTTCTGAAATAGATGTGAAGAATATATGTGAAGAAATTGAGTTTTGTTACTTTGGAAGTAAAGAGGAGAATGTTGAAATTGACCAAGAAGAAGCGGGTAATGTGGAAGATAGTGTACAGGTTTCCAGTACAGATAATTTCCAGAGGGAAATTGCGACGTTTGAGGTGAAATCAAGTGAGAGGCCAAATTTTACTTGTGTGTGTTGTCGACGCACTTATTATAAGAATCAGACTAAGTTAGTGGATTTATATGCAAAAAGTGAAAGGGAAAATAATAGTGAATGGAAGGATTTCACAACATACTTGATGGTAGAAAATTGTTTTGATTTGGGATTGGATCAACGTGTGTGTACTTATTGTTGTAACAAATTAAATCAAAACCAGATGCCTGCTAGAGCAGTTCATAATAATCTGGAATTGGTTGAGATTCCTTCTGAATTGAAGGATTTAAATACTTATGAATCTATTTTGATTCAAAGTATCCATCCCTTTCAGGCTATTGTAAGAATGGAGCCAAAGACAGGGAAATTGCCTCCATCAGATTTACAGAGAGGATTAAAGGGAAGAGTTGTTTATTTGCCTCTAGATTTGAAGAAAAACATTAACACAATTGGAGTAGAAAAAGTGGAAGAGGAACCTCTGGTTATCTTAGTTAGCGGGGTTCGGACAAAGAATAAGAAAATATGGCAAGATTTAGTGGATGTTAGGAAAGTTAAAAAGGCAACATTGTATTTGAAAAAAAATAATAAATACTATAAGAATGTATATGTTGCAGAAGAGGAAGTAAGTGAGGAAGAGGATAGCGATTTGTGTGCTGGTCAAATTGAGAAAGTAGAACCCTCTACTAGTGAAGAAATATATGAACATTATAGTGTTCATCCTTTGCATTCCAAGGAAGTCATGGGGAATGCTATTGAGTTGTTTCAAATGAAACAAGCCAAAGGGAGTCCCATTAGTGTTTGGGAGGAAAGTTTGGAAGCTCGGGGTTTCCCACAGCTTTTTCCAACAGGTCAGGGAGGAAGATATGATGAGCGACCTCATCAAATTCCTGCTTCTGAATACCGGACTTTGCGATTGTATGCAGGAGATGCTAGGTTTCGACAATGCATTCCCTATTTGTTTCATCTCCTGTTTGAAAGCGATCTGTCTGGACTGTCATATGCAGTGAACCACATCTTGAAAAGTGGTATACACATGCAAAACATCTCGGCAAGTGACTTTATGGATAAAGTCAATGTCCAGGACAGTATTTTGGATTCTCACCTGATTAATCTCATGGCGTGTCAGCGTGGTACTAATGAGTACTGGCCACTCGTGGAGCAATCTTCTCAACAGACCCTGTGAAGCTCTGTACCTCCCGCTTCTGCTACTGGAGTAGCTGTAAATCCCCCAAGTGCTGCTGAGAGCCAGAGACCAGCGTGAGGCCGCAGAGGAGGACGAGGCGCCGGCCCCGGGACTGCGAGGACCAGCATTCACCATCTCCAGCTGGTCCTCTTCCCGTGAGTGCCGCGCCCCCTTCCAGTGCCCCGCCCCCAGCGAAGCGCTACAACTTCTCGCGGCACCCGCTTCGCGGGTGCCACTCGTGGAGCAATCTTCTCAACAGACCCTGTGAAGCTCTGTACCTCCCGCTTCTGCTACTGGAGTAGCTGTAAATCCCCCAAGTGCTGCTGAGAGCCAGAGACCAGCGTGAGGCCGCAGAGGAGGACGAGGCGCCGGCCCCGGGACTGCGAGGACCAGCATTCACCATCTCCAGCTGGTCCTCTTCCCGTGAGTGCCGCGCCCCCTTCCAGTGCCCCGCCCCCAGCGAAGCGCTACAACTTCTCGCGGCACCCGCTTCGCGGGTGCCACTCGTGGAGCAATCTTCTCAACAGACCCTGTGAAGCTCTGTACCTCCCGCTTCTGCTACTGGAGTAGCTGTAAATCCCCCAAGTGCTGCTGAGAGCCAGAGACCAGCGTGAGGCCGCAGAGGAGGACGAGGCGCCGGCCCCGGGACTGCGAGGACCAGCACTCACCATCTCCAGCTGGTCCTCTTCCCGTGAGTGCCGCGCCCCCTTCCAGTGCCCCGCCCCCAGCGAAGCGCTACAACTTCTCGCGGCACCCGCTTCGCGGGTGCCACTCGTGGAGCAATCTTCTCAACAGACCCTGTGAAGCTCTGTACCTCCCGCTTCTGCTACTGGAGTAGCTGTAAATCCCCCAAGTGCTGCTGAGAGCCAGAGACCAGCGTGAGGCCGCAGAGGAGGATGAGGTGCCGGCCCCGGGACTGCGAGGACCAGCACTCACCATCTCCAGCTGGTCCTCTTCCCGTGAGTGCCGCGCCCCCTTCCAGTGCCCCCGCCCCCAAACACCTCTCACTCTACAAAAGCTCTAACAGGAACGCGCATCGTTGTTGCCCGTTAGTGCCCGATAGAGACCGGACCGGGCCACCCCCCCTTCACTATAGAACTCGCAGCCAGACAAACACCATGCGACCTAAAACCAGGAGCACCACAAAGACTAAATCCAAAAATGCACAGGAGGTAGCTCAAATAACGGGTCCTATCGACCTTTTTATCTCACGGACCCACGAGGCAATAAATCAGAGTATCGCCCTGATGGAAAAGAGAGTCTCACTAGATCTCATGAACGCGAATGCAAAGCGTTCCTCTCTAGGCGCCATAGCAAACGCCACCTCTCCCATCCATCTTAACTCACAAAACTGTTCCCTCCCCGTGACCCTGTCAGCACCTGACACAAACACAGTACCATCGATAGTTAACCTCTCTGTAACCCAGACCGAGTCTGACCTCTCACTAATGTCTGACGATCTGGAAGCCACTCCTGACTTGGCGATTTGTCAAACTCAGGAGGACGCCCAGACACACCCTAATCTTCTCCAACAAGGCGAAAGGGAAGGAGCAATTCCAAAGCGAAATCTAATAACTACCGAAAAAGCAGTAACCATGGCTCCGTGTTTAAACCATGTGATTACTCATCCAAATTCCACAATGCCGCAAAGTATAATACTCCCTCCTGCGACCAATCTACCTCACATGGCACTATCAAATAAATCCTCTGATAATCAATGCCGAACATGCACAGTTACTTCCCAAGTTCTCACCACAATAAAAGATCTTCTATTTCAACATCTGAAGCCCATTCAACTTAGTGTCAGGAACTAAGAAGCCCAGCTAACCATAATCTCTGCTACCCTTCTCGACACTAACACTCGTATAGAAATAAAGGGTCAGCGGAATTCATCGCAACCACCCAGAAAACAATTTCAAGTACAATCACAGAAAGTAGCTCAACATCCTAATCCAACTATCCCAGTTCACATAAGCCACAAACAAAACACCATACAGTACAAACCATCACCTATAACGTCCCAATCACAGCGGGACAAAATCCCGGCTGTACCTAACCAGCACATGGAAAACCCGGTTTCAGTCACTGTGGACACTCCAGGCTCAGCGATAAACACTGACATCAGTAGAGCCCTCCCGGAAAAAAAGCCCGCATCCCTCCCACTTAAATCAGTGGCCCCTCAGCTGTCTCCAAAAAACGTCACTAAAAAACCACTAACGGTCAGACGGCCTGCCCACCTGCCCCCAGAAGCCACTCCCTACACGATAGTCCTTACGGGTGTACCAGAATTAACCGATGATACACCTGAAACTGCATGGTCACTTAAAAACAAGGTAATGCAGTGGTTAAGCATTAACAGACCTCTTGAATCCCATCTATCTGGAGGGATCACCACAGCCCGCAGGGTAGCCTGGATAGGCAAAACAACAAAATCAATCCGCGGAGACTGCATTATAGTGACATGCAGAGACCCGTCCACAGTGGACTATATTTGTGCGTGGCCTTTGCTCGAAAAAAAAGGGGGGATCGATGTGTGCCATCTTTCCTTTTTCTATCCCCCAGTAAAACAACATCGTAATACCGCACCCTGGTCATGGCACCAGTTTCCCAAAGAACCATGGAACCAGGAGCCATGGAATCAAGAGCCATGGAACCAGCAGGAATATACATACGACCACACAGGTAGGAATGGCCCGAGAGAAAGGCCAAGAGAACGGCCGAGGCACCACTGGCAAGAAAGACCCTATCAAACCTATGAAGGATGGCAGGGCCTCTCTACACAAAACCGTTTCGATTGTCTAGAGATGGTCGATTGACCACTCAGGAACGAGTTAGGACCTCTAGAACTCGCTACTACACCACATTCAGTTAACCCCACGCAGCATTCAGCACTCTTAGAGGTTACTCACATGACCCATGATCCATTTAATGTGTTTTTCAACATTTCAAATAAAGCTACCCCTATCACTTCCTCCCCAGAAGTTGACACGATTGCAGGAATGTGCAACCAGCTAGTCGTAGCCCCAAAAGTTCCAGCCGAACTCCCTCGGGTTAAACCACAACAACTATTAGTAGCAGAGGCTCCTAATAACCCGACAAACACACCCCATACCTCGACGGAACCTCCAAACCTAAGTTTTTCCATCGTATACTGGAACGTCGCAGGCCTAACCACAAAAATAACATCCTCTATATGGCTTGACACAGCAAACCGACACCAAATTCTGTGTCTGCAAGAAACTTGGTGCACAATCCCACTACATTTAGTGGGTTATAAAACCATTTTCACCCAAGCAATACCTGGAAACATGGGTAGACCAAAGGGGGGCCTTACGACCTTTATAGCCAACACCCTCCCTCTTAGAGTGAAACTATTAAAGGAGTCACCCATCTTCCAAATCATACTAATCACGCAGACAGCGGTACCTAAAGGAAACCATCATTTACTGATAAATTATTATAATAACTCAGGTACACTGGAATGCTGCTCGTACCTAGACGAAATAGCCATATTTTTAACTTCATTTCAAAAAGACAATAACAAATCCCGAATCTATTTCATCTGGGGTGGCGACTTCAACCTCACACTGTGCCCGATGCACAAAAGCGGCAATTGTGGGCTTCATAACGAACTTGGGAATCCCATACCCCACTTTGCGCATATGCCATTTGGTAGCAAGCTAAATGAAATCCTCTTCACATTAGACCTAGACTTCGTTAATGAACTAGTCAATCCGCAGCAGGAGTATCTACCCACCTTCCATGGGCGAGGTTGTTCTACAACTATTGACTACATCATAGGTTCAAACTCTTATAAAGGTCAACTAACTAACTACGAAGTTGGGCCAAACCCAATAAGCGACCACTACCCACTCAGTGTGGTAATTCACTTGGAACAACCAGGAGTATTTCCTGTAAAACTTAGCTCCCTCGATCAACAATCGATGTCCATGAATAAACGGAACGGGTACTCAATAAAATGGGTAAAGATTGATCCGGAAGAGATGTCCCAGAGGATTCTCGGAAAAACTCACCACTGGTTAGCTAAATGCATGACCCTGGAGACATCACCAGAAACAATTGTCACCTCCTTCCAAAACATTCAGGAAGTAATAAAGGATGAGCTATTTGTCAACTCAAAAAACAAGCCCAGACTCCCCATCACGAGATGGTTTGACACTGCTTGCCGGAAGGCACTTACATCCCTCAAAGAAGCTCTATGCAAGCGACCGAGAGACCCTCAAAACATCTCGCAGTTGAGGAAAACTTATAACTCGACCCGGAAAAATCGTAAAAAGCAGATCAAGCAAGAGCTTTGGCAGCGTCTACACGACAGTGCCTACAGGAAAGATAGCACTGCATTTTGGCAGACAGTAAGGTCACCCTTCTTGGCTAATAGCAGCGACCCTGACCATCTTGACGTGGCAATAACCGAGGAGGATTGGGTCTCCCATTTTACAAAAATTTTTGGAACACCAATAGATGCTGCACCAAATAACCAGTTACAAGATCCTGAACCGGTGAAGAACAATATCTACCCGATTAATCTACGGTTCACTCTCAACGAAATCATAAAGGCAATCAAGGCCTCAAAAGCTGGCAAAGCCCCTAGCCCCGACGGGGTTCCAATGGATCTGTTCTTGCATGACGTTGACTACTGGTCAAAAATAATTACACGGGTCATGTCGGCAGTAGTATCCTCTGGTCTCTTTCATTCATGGTCAACCTCAACACTACTACCCATTTTCAAAAAAGGTGACCGCAACGACCCTGCTTGCTATAGACCGATCTCCCTTCTGGACTCCACGGGCAAGATTGCAGGTCGATTACTCCTGGACCGATTACAATCTTGGGCCCGGGAGAATAACATCATAACTGACCTGCAATATGGTTTCCAGAAGGGGCTCGGGACCGTGGAACAGGCACTCAACCTTGTCCTCCTGGTAGGAAAATATGCTCGCGCAAAAGGAGGCAACATCTTCCTTGTCTACGTAGATCTAAGCGCGGCTTTTGACTGTGTCCAGCATGCAAAGCTCTGGCAAATACTAGCCGCCCTGGGAGTAGACCCCCCGATATTAACCTTTCTAAGGGAACTTTATAGTAACGCAGAAGGTCGAGTACGATTTGGCACCAGTGGTGAATTGTCACGATCCTTCCGAATAACGCAAGGAGTCAGGCAGGGTTGTGTACTGGCTCCCTTCCTGTTCAACCTCTACACAAACGGGCTCGAACAGGCGATGCTGGAAGGGAGCCAGGACCTGCCCCAGATAAATCACCGCCCGATTCCTACCCTCCTGTATGCCGATGACTCTGTAATTTTAGCACGGACCTTAAACCAACTTCAACGGCAGCTCAATAAATATGTATCATTTATGGACTCACTCGGCCTCAAAGTTAACATCAAAAAAACGTTCACAATGAATACTGGCCCCAGAACAAAAGCTTCCAAGCCCATATTGATTGACAATAACAGTCTCGAAAGAACCCCGGTGTATCCATATCTGGGCATTCTGGTGGACGACGAAATGAACTGGCATAAGGCAGTGGAAGCCAGAAACGTACATTTCCGTCGCGCAACCTCTGCACTAATTTCTTTTTCAAGGAAACTAGGCAAACCAGCCCCTCCTGAACTGTTAGCTATATATTACGCAAAATGTCACAGTGTGGCTACCTACGGAGCTGGAATCTGGGGATACGGACGTATTGACCAGCTTCAGGTTACCGAAAACGCCTTCATTAAATATATTTTAGCCCTTCCCCAAAGTTCCCCGACATTAGCTGCGCACCGGGAGCTCGGTATGGAATATATCATCGACACCATTCGATGCCAGCCCATCTTATTGTGGCAACGAATATGGTGCAATACCGAAAGTCATCTGACTCGCTCCCTCATTATGGACTGCCTCGGCCTAACAAACTGGCGGAAAATCCCGTGGCTTAACTACATACATAATTTCTTCAAAGACCTGGACTGCGAGCAATATTTTCACGAACCGCCCTCAGTCGAATATATTTCAAGGAAACAACTAAAGCAAAAATGTATGGGCCATTTGAGAGAACTCCGAAACCAGGCAGAGATTACTAAAGCGCAAAACGGAAAAATCTGTTTAGTGCAGTCAGGAAAAGCTATCCAGTCCTATTTGACATATTTTCTAACGAATTATGAAAAGTTTCTACTTACTAGACTACGTTTTGATCTTTTTTATCGTCTGGTTTCATTCCCAGAAATGAAGAACTGGTCCCGTAATCTGCCGAGATGTCCCTGTGATGGAGTCGCCTTACAATCAACGATTCATGTCGTCCTCTTTTGCAAACATTACAAACTAGCAAGGAAAACATGGATTATTCCCATACTCCGATCAAGTGGACTCAGACACTCTTATCCAGCACTCCACTATTTACAATCCCCGAAATCCCCTTATGAAGCCAAACGTATAGCAACTTTTCTCAAAGCAGTAGTATCAATACGTCGTAATCTTTTCAGTTAAATGAATTTCTTTTTTAACCTGTAAAAATCTTTTCTACTGATCTAAAAGTTTTATTGTATAGTGATTCATTCATTCCGTGACCTTATTGCTTTTTCTTTTTGTATCAAATGTACTTTTTATGATTTGCAACTCTTCAAATCGAATAAAAGAAATTGAACTGAACTGAGTACTGGTACCGTCGTCATGGTGATTTAAAATGTATGCTGAGGAACTTAGGAACTCCCACATGGTTCCTCACTCTGAGCTGTGCCGAGTATGGCTGGGAAGACTTACTTGAATTTCTACGAGAGGCAAATGGAAACATCGAAAACATCGAATTCAAGACACCCGGAGAACTGTGCTCTTTGGATCCAGTCAATGTATGCAGGTACTTCAATCATAGATTTGAAGCTATGATGTCTTTCATCATGAATAAGAAGAATCCACCTCTTGGAGAGGTGTTGGATTTCTTCTGGAGAAAGGAGTACCAAGCAAGAGGTGCTCCTCATATACATATGTTGCTGTGGATCAAGGATGCACCTAAATTTGGAACGGATCCAGAAGACTCAGTGATGAGTTTCATACAACAGTATTCTACGTGTGCTGTTCCAAACGCAAAGGAGAAGAAAAGCCTAAGAGAAAAAGTTCTACGTTTCCAAAGCCATCGATGTGGAAAGTACTGTCGTCGTAAATTCCGAAACAAGGACAAGTTCTATACCAAATGTCGTTTCGGCTTTCCACGACCGGTGATTTCTAAAGGAAGAGTAAACAGTTTGATGTCTTCGCTGCGACATAATGTGATGAAGAAATCACCTAAAAACACATACAATTTGAAGAGGAACGAAGAGTCTAAGTACATCAACGACTACAACCCGGTGATTTTGTCCATGTGGAATGCTAACATGGATATACAGTTTGTGGCTGATAACTGTATGGCTGTGGCTCGGTATGTGACATCTTACATCACCAAAAAAGAGAAGACAGAATTGAAGGATATGTGGGAGGACATTTCCCATGAAACGAGCCTCAGCAAGAAGTTGTATAGTTTCAGTCTGAAGATGTTGTCGCATCGAGAAATCGGAGCTTACGAATGTTCTGACCGGTTGTCTTCAGCAAGTCTCTATGCCAAGTCCAGGAGTATCGTTTGGGCGAGTCTTGGTCTTGCTGCAACGCGTAATCGAGTTCTGAAACCTGTGCGGGAAATTGAGTATTTGGCGGAAAAGGAGCCAAACAGTACCGACATTTTGAAGACCAACATGTTGGATACATATTATCCAAATCGAAGCAGTCACCTCGAGAATGTTTGTCTGTATGAGGTTCTTCAAAATTACATATTCAAGAGGAACATCAAAGAAGATACTGAGAAAGGAGTGTATGCTGTAATAGGAAGTGAGGGATGTCTGGTCAAGCAAAGAAAATGCCACTTGGTAAACCATCGAAAATTGAGTGGCGAATCTCCTGAAAAAAAGGAGTTTTTCTATTTAGCACTTTTGCAACTTTTCAAGCCTTGGCGTGCAGAAGAGGAACTGCTTGGAGATTTCCTCTGTTACGAAGACTCTTTCAATGCTGCCAAGGAGACCATAGAATGTCCTGCTTTTCCCAAATATGTAGAAATGTTGAATGCGGAAATTGAGCAGGAAGCAACGATTGCAGCCGAGATTGCCAGAGACAGTTCTCAGGACAGTCAGAGTTCTGCTTCATTGAGTCAGGATCCACTAGGAGGACCTGTTATCGAAAATGAAGCTGCCACTGCTATGAATGAAGTGGAAAGAGCCATGGCACATGCTCAGGAGGATGCGGTTAACTTAGAAGAGTTGGAAAGACAACTCAACGTTGAGCAGAGGAAAATATATGACGAAGTTACCATGCAAATTGATCATGGATTAAGTCATGACAAGAAAGAGTGCTCATGTACGTCGTTGAAGCCTGTCCGACTGTACGTGAGTGGAGAAGCGGGAACTGGAAAAAGTTTCCTTATTAAAGCAATTTCATGTTATTTGCAGGAAAGGACAGAGTCATCGCTGTCTTGTGTTGTCACCGCTCCAACTGGACTGGCAGCACATAACATTAAAGGGATTACTTTACATCGTTTACTGATGCTGCCAGTGGAGCATGACAACAAATTACAATATTACAAGCTATCTGGAGATGCTTGTTGTGAAGTTTCAAGAATCTTGAGGAAAATGAAACTTCTTATCATTGACGAAGTAAGCATGGTTTCCAATGTCATGCTTGCCTTTGTGCATTTGAGAATGCAAGAAGTTCTCAAAACAGAGTATGATGTGTTATTTGGTGGCAAACACATGATTGTTTTCGGAGATCTTCTGCAGCTGACACCAGTGAAAGGGCAACCTGTGTTCAAAATGCTCACGCATGAAGATACCAGGAAGTGCCTAGGGAGCATTGGCAACGGCAATATATGGTTAAACTTCAATTATGCTGAACTGCATGAAAATATGCGTCAGGCGAAGGATGAAGTTTACAAGACTATTCTACAAGATGTTAGAATTGGAAAAGTGACCGAGCATGGGAAAGAAGCTTTACATGCACAATTACTGTCAAATTTATATCCAGAACAAGATGTTGTGCCTGAGAATATTTTTCAGAAAATTACTGAGAAGAAATCTGGAATATGTTTGATGCCAACTCTTGCAGAATGTGCCAAATTCAACAACAAAATGTTGCATTTAGAAAAGCAAGAGATTGTGAAACTGGAAGCTATTGACAGAGTAGAGCATATGGGATCAACAATTATTTTGTCTGAGAATTTGAAAACAAAATTGGATTCATTAGAGAAGACTATATCTAAAACTGCAGGTTTTGAAAAGACTCTGAATGTGTGCTTGAACTGCCGTATAATTTTAAGAAGGAATTTACATGTTGAAAGAGGTCTGGTAAATGGATCAATGGGTAATGTTGTTGATTTTGTAAAATACAGAAATAGAGATGGAATTGAATTTTTAAAAATTAAATTTGATGGCATTGAGGAAGTACAGCTAATTGGTCGTTGTTCTGCTAGATTTTTGCTTGTGAAAGACTTATATGTTCGCCGAAAGCAGTTTCCTGTTTGCTTAGCATATGCGGTGACAATCCATAAATCGCAAGGTTTAAGTGTAGATAGTGCATTGGTGAATATTGGCAGTTCTGTGTTCAAGGAGGGTATGGCATATGTGGCATTGTCACGAGTTAGAACTTTATCGGGATTGTACTTGATTGAGTGTGATGTCACAAACATTTGTGCGGATCTAGATTGTGTTAAGGAATACAATAGGTTAAGAAGAGAGTATGCGCCACATTTGCCTCAATATCCTTTGTTTGAGAAACGTGTGGTAGGCCGGAAACGAAGAAATGTGACCAATACTGGGGAGGTTGTAGCAAAAAGACGAAAAGTCGATGAACCTGAAATTATAAGCAGAAACAAAAAGGATTCTGTTGAAGATGTTGTTGGTTTTCAATTTGAAAACAGTTCTGGTGTCAACTGCTATGCTAATGTAGTGGTTAATGTTTTGTTTTCTCTAGAAAATGTAAAAGAAGAGATTGTGGTCAATTCTGATCAAAGATTTTGCAGTTTGTTAAATTCTGTGTTAGAGAAATGTAGCACTGATAGAACAAAAATAGAAAGTGTGTCTGAAATTCGAAATCTGTTAGACAGATGTTCAGGCCAAACACAATTCTCTCAAAATATTCAGCAAGATTGTCAGGAGTTTTTAATGTATATGCTTGATGTATTGCATGCTGAAGGTGTAGATGTAGATCACCTGTTTGGGCTTTCTTATCAATGGCAGCATGACTGCGAGAACTGTAGGGTATCAAGTACTACTAGTGTAGACTCAGAAAGATTTATATATTTAACTTTGCCAGACAGTAAATCAGTCTCTTTTAATAAACTAGTAAAAGCAGCTGATCACAACATGGAGTGTAGCCAATGTAAATCTGAAATGATGTCCACATTATTTATACGAACATATGGCCAGTATGTTATTTTAATGTTCCAACGATGTAGGCCTGATGGAACAAAATTGACAACTTTAATTAAAAATTTTGTGGCTTCACAGTTGTCAATATCAGGAAGGACTTTTGTAACTGCAGCAATTACATATCATGACGGTCCTTCAATATCATCAGGACATTACACAGCTTATTTAAAGTCTAGAAATGGCTGGTCATTCTGCAATGATTCTGTTTTAATTTTCAAAAAAAAATTGCCGTATGACCTTAAAAACTCTTACCTGGTGTTTTTAAAACCAAAATTTTAGGGAAAGAATCTCGGGATGTGCTCTGAGGAATTTCAAGAAGTTCTAATGGCTCCTACACGATTTGGCCTTGAGGATAAGTGTAGTACAGAGACATAACTTCTTACCATAACACTGGACATCATGGAGAAATAAGTGCACTTTGAATGAGTTCAGAAAAACTGTTTCTTTTTATAAGCTAATTGAAGCAGCCAATCAAAACATGGAGTAGAGGGAATGTAAGTCTGCAATGCTGTCTACTGTTTTATATTGCTTTGTGATTAAAAGTGATGTAGAGAATTAAATAATTGTAGTAGTCATAGAGATAGTGTAAGTCTGCTTCATAGTAAGCAGTATCAGTGTCATAGGAAATGTAGAACATGACTGAGCAAGAAGGGGAAGATATTACTAGTCCAGGATTGTGAAAATGATCTTCAACATTTTAATTGTGAAAGTTGCGGAAATACAACATGACGGGATTGGCTTACAAGAATTCTAAGAGTTATAAATGGCTCTGACATGATTTGGCCTTGTGGAAACGTGTGGTAGAGAGCAAGAAGTCATTTATTGTATGTAACATGTTTTTCAAAACGATGGAGGTTTTCTTTCAGAAAGTGGCGGTCTGAAAGTAATAACAGCACAACAGAGTGTAAGCTGTTCATAGGACATCCTTCGACGTCATGGAAAGTAAGTTAACTTTAAGGAGTTCTGAATTCTGATTTGTTATGTTGTATGGGTTTTTTAAACACAATCATTTTGATTGTGGTTTTTTTTCCCAGCTGTTATATGATGAATACCTTCAAGTCACTGTTTTTAGTGAAATTTGATACATTCTGAGAACAGCAAAAATAAACCATTTAACCGATTTGCGGGCGCCATCTTGGTTAGGGGGGCATACTGATAGCTGGATAGGACTTCTGCGCCTACGGCTATAAATAATGCATATCTCCAGAGCGCGCAGCGTAGGCGCGCAGCGGGAGCGACGGCGGAGCGCCGGAGGTGCGCCAGAGGTAAGCCCGTTTGCGCCCGTTCGCGCTCGGTCGGGCTCAGGGACCAGAACCTCTGACCCAACACCTAGCGGCCTATATACTTATTCCCGCTCGACTCTCCTTGCACTTAATAATGCCCTGCCATCCTTATGTACTCACTCTGTGAATTTAGCGACGTGTCGCCCCTTCTGTCAACATTGCCCTTTTAGACCTATGGAAGTGGATATTAATACAACAAAAGCAGAAGGTGCCTTGAAAATGGCTTTGATCAACTGTCGATCACTTTCTAAACACGCAACTGAAATTTCTCTGTTAATCCAAGATCTCGGGCTTGATATTCTTTTTATAACTGAAACGTGGCTGGGATCCACGTCTGGCCCAGACATCGTCCAGGCCCTTCCTGCGGGATATCTGATCCAACACAGGGACAGAGAACTCAAGGTTGGAGGAGGGATAGCCATACTTTATAAGGAACACCTAACCTGCCGTATGACAGACAGCGCCATCCCTGATTGTGAAAGTGCACAATTTTCTATCACAGTATCCCCAGAAGTGTCATTCTCAGGACTTTTAATCTACCGTCCGCCTGGCTCAATTGGACAATTTCGGGAAGGAACCATTGAAACTACTATAGAGCTAGCCAGCAGGGTCTCAAACTTTATAGTACTGGGAGACTTGAATCTTCATTTCAATAATCCCTCAGATACTATTGCCACAGAACTAGCCAAAGATTTAGCGGCATGTGAACTGAATCTGATAGTCTCACACCCTACTCACTCTAAAGGGAACCTCTTAGACCCCATATTCTCAAACATTTTGGATCTAATATCAGCCGAGCCATACTCCATTCCTTGGACAGATCACATGGTTATTCCTTTCATATGGAATATGCCCACACCCGGCCTAGCAAAACTACCTAGTACATCGTTGGGCAGGCGGTGGACGAAATTAGAAGCTAATGACTAGGTAGAGGCATTGAAAATAAGTGAACCCCAGGCCAATCAGGATATTGATAGGGCAAATACGAACTTTAACCAATGGATCGAACTATCATTGGACAGCGTACTCCCCAAAAAATCTATCTCTAAAAAGAAAGGCCCTACTAAACAACCCTGGTTTACTCCGGAATTAAGGTCCCTGAAACAAGAATGCAAACGGTTGGAGAGGCAGTGGCGAAAACATTTTGAGGAAGAGAAAAAAATCAAATATAGATTCGCCTTAAAGAAATATAAATCTGCTCTTAACGCGGCCAAATCCATCTTTTATGCAGAAAAAATTGAGGCCTCCGCCAACGCCCCAAGAGAGATGTTTAAGATAGCTAAATCTCTGTTAAAAGCCCCCGATTTGTCATCATCACCACTCGGTACGGAGGAAGCTGAGGCTCATTGTAATAATCTGGCGAATTTTTTTGCTGAAAAAATCCAAAAGATCCTCCTCTCCCTTCCTCTGGAAGAACTAATCCCCCCTTTGGCAGACGGCACGGATAGTATCTCGCCCTGCCTCCCCTTCTTTTCCCCCCTCAGTAAAGAGCTCCTACCCCCGCTTTTCAACTCTATAAAAAGTGGCTCCCCGCTAGATCCCGCCCCTATGAACATCTTAAATCGAGCCCTGCCCAATATCAGTACACATATCATTCATCTAGTTAACACTTCACTTGAATCTGGGAAGGTACCTCAAGACTGGAAACTGGCCATGGTTAGGGCCTTGTTAAAAAAGCCACATCTCGACCCCCTTGATTTTTCCAACTACCGTCCCATTTCCCTGCTCCCTGGCATTAGTAAACTTGCCGAGAAATGGGTAAATAAACAACTAGCATCCTTTCTGGAGACCCATAACTTGCTTCACCCAACTCAAACTGGGTTTCGAGGAGGACAGGGAACGGAGACGGCACTGTTGAGGGTGGTAGAGGATTCCAGGAGGATTCTGGACGCAGGTGGCAGCGCGGCCATTATCCTCCTGGACCTCAGCGCCGCCTTCGATACGGTGAATCACCGTGTCCTCCTGTCTCGTCTCAGGGGGATCGGTGTTAAAGGCAGGGCACTTATGTGGCTGAAGTCCTTTCTTGGCGACAGGTTCTTCAAGGTCTTTTCAGGAGACAGCTGCTCCTCACCAATACCATTACAGTGTGGGGTGCCACAGGGCTCCTCCCTTAGCCCCACACTGTTTAATGTGTATATGGCGCCCCTGGCAGAAGTGGTAGCTCCCTTTGGAATCCAATTGGTAAGCTACGCTGACGACACCCAGCTAGTTGTTTCTCTCAATCAGGTGGAGTCCCTCCCCTCCAATCTCTGTTGTTGCCTGGAGGCGGTAGCAAAATGGATGGACTTGTCCCACCTTAAATTGAATGGAGGAAAAACGGAGCTGATGCTTCTAGGGAAAAAGGCCACCTTTAACAACTTGATACATTGGGCCTCCTGTATGGGTCCTGGACCCACCCCAAAGACCGAGATAAAGAGCCTCGGGTTTTGGTTGGACGCAGAGTTGTCATATAAGATCCAGGCAAGGAAGACAGTAGCCACCTGCTTCGGATTGCTGAAAACAATTCGAAAAATCCTTCCTCAGCTACCCGAAACAGCTAAGAAAATCATAGTCCAATCCCTTGTTTTATCCAGGTTGGACTATGGAAATGCGCTCTATCTTGGAGCCCCTGTTTCGGTTATCCGGCAACTTCAGGTTGCCCAGAACTCCGCAGCACGACTACTCACGGGCACCAGCCATCGTTCATCAGCCAGACCCGCGTTTTGCACCTTGCATTGGCTCCCTATAAAGGAGCGAATCCATTTCAAGACACTCTGCACGGTCCATAAAACACTCTACGGAAGAGGCCCCCCCATTCTAGATGACATGATCAGGCCATACAAACCCACTAGGAACCTTCGCTCAAACCAACAAAACCTTCTGACAACTCCTAGGATTAGCAGGGCCCGCACAGGGGGCCGTTTGTTTTCGTATAACGCGGCTGGGCTGTGGAATGCTCTTCCTCCACTTCTTCGTCAAGAGCCTAACCTACTTGCCTTTCGAAAAAAGTTAAAAACGCTCTTGTTCCCAAAAGCTAGATAAAATAGACCTGCATCTTTTAATTCATCTTCTTCTGGTTGGTCTTAAGCGCTGGGATGCTCCCGAGTGGCCACGCGCTATAGAAGAGCCTTTTAATAATAATAATAATAATAACATGTATAATTAATTCTGTACTGTTTGCATTTATGATGCACATTTAGAACTGTGTAGGAGGCATGGAGAAGGAGAGGCTTCTGTAAGTGTCAAAGTTGTTGCATACAGTGCTCATATTCTACGTAGTCTTTCATATGATAGACTACATTTCCACAATGAGATACCTAAGCAAAGGAAACACAGGTGATATGATTGTGGAATGAGCAAAAAAAATTGCACGTTTTTCAATTATATTACCTGTGTTTCCTAACATTACACATCACATTGTGTAGATGAGGTTTAGGCCTGTTCCTGGAGACAGAGGAGGTCTGACATTTGTTCAACAGTGCAGTGGACATGACTCACTTCGTTGGTAGGCCTCCACATGTATTATCTCCTCTGTATTCTTCAACAAACCTAAATTCCATCTGCAACCCTGAGTAGGACTTACCTGAAACAAATCTGTGGATAGGTTACACCTTATTGGCATCTTAAAACAATCATTTAAAATGTTAGGGTCAGATTTATGGTGGCCGTGCGCCTCTTTTGCTCCATTGTGGGTCACTTTTGTGTAAAAGATGCACCATGTTGCAAGATAGGTTTCAGTTCATCTCCAGCAAGATACCATCAGTTTAAAATGTATATAATTAGCACTGTGTAGGGGGCATGCAGAAGCTGAAGCTTTTGTAAGTGTCAAAGTTGTTCCATGCAGTGCTGCACTTCTGGGTACTGTTTAATATGCTGCACTACATGTGCACTATGAGATACCTAAGCAAAGGCAACACAGGTGATGTGATTGTGAAATGAGGAAAAGAAACTCCACATTTTTCAATTACATCACCTGTGTTTCCTAAGTTTACGAATGACATTGTGCAGATGAAGTTTAGGTCTGTCCATGGACACAGAAGAGGTCTGGCCTTTGTTCAAGAGTGAAGTGGACATGACTTACTTCATTGGTAGGTCTTCACATGTATTATCTCCTCTGTACTCTTCAACAAGCGTAAATTTCATCTAAAACCCTGAGTAGGCCTCACCTTAAACAAACCTCTGGATAGGCCACACCTTATCGTCATCCTGAATCAATCATTTCAAATGTTAGGGACAGATTTATGATAGGTGTATGCCTCTTTTGCGCCACTGTGCGTCACTTTTGTGATGCAGTGGCGGTGCAAAAGATTTGCTATGAGGCGACAAAATTACAAATTGATGCATCTAGGCAGATGTGTCATGCTGTAAAAAACCCGTGCCACATGAAACCGATGCAGCAGTGATGCAAAAGATGCACCATGTTGCAAGACAGGCCTGACTTCATCTCCAACAAGATAAGAAGCTAAGTCTTCTGTAAATGTCAAAATTGTTGTATATTTTGCTCAACTTCTATGTACTCTTTGATATGCTAGACTCCATCTGCACTATGAGATACCTAACCAAAGGCAACACAGGTGATGTGATTGTGAAATGAGGAAAAGAAACTCTGTTTCTCCTTCAATCTTTTCCCTTGTCTTTTCTAATTTTTAAATACGTTTTAATATTTTTCAAATGTTTGTTCTCTCTTTCACAGATTGAAAGTATAAAAACAAAAAGCGAGTAAGTTAACGACAATTATAAGGTAAATGTTTTGTACTCTTTTCGTTACATTTCTATCACATTCACCTACTAGTAGTTCGACAGCTTCATTTCTTTAACCCTCAGTTTCCTGCCTTTGCTACTTCCCTCATTCCTTTCTCTATTACCTACTTACTCTACTCATTCCACTCCTTTTCTCAGTCCCTCTCTTCTCATAGTTCCTCACTCTTGTTCACTCACTCCGTCTCTATTACTCTTAGTGTCTTTGACTGATCACTCTTTCACTACTTGTTCATTATGCTTTCTCTCTGTAGTTCAAGCACACTAAGGGGCATATTATCAACACAGCCAATAAAATTATTGCTGTTTTTATTGGAAGAAAACTGTTGCAAAAGTGGTTTTAGCGGCAGTTTTCCGCCGCAAAAGCGGCTTTAGCGACACATTTCTGCCGATAAAAGCTGCAAAACTTTTATTGCCTATGTTGATGATATGGCTCTATGTTATTTACATTTCTTTGCTGTTTCAATTAATCTTTTCTGTTATTTTTTTTTTTCTGTTTTCTGTTTTTTCTCTCTGTTATTCCACATGTTTTAATCTTATTTTGAACATTCACTCACATTCTCCAAGAAACTCTTCTTTGTTATTGTTCTACTCTCTTTTTTTTCTTTCACTTCCTTATCTATTTTGTTTTTCACAATTATACCCTCTTCCATCTTTTCTTCGGTAAATAGATCTATTAAACAGTATCTCTGGTTTACTCCCTATAGCTGTCTTTCTTTTAACATTACTCTCTGTTTACTTCCCTTATACTTACTCTTCTTTTTTTTTTTTTTTTTATTATTTTGGTTCGCTCCCGGTTCGCGAACCTTGAAGCGAACGGGGAAGCGAACTAAAAGAAATAGAGCTTGCCAGAGTGCTAAACATTATAGCAATTTTTTTTTGAAAGGGGAGTTAGTTCTGAAAAGAACTTTTTTTAAAATGTTTTTGTTGTTTTATATTTTTTTTTATTTTTTGAACATTTTTTGTTTTTTTTGTATTTTTTGAACAGTTTTATGTTTTTTTTTGTTTTTGATGGAGGGGAAACAACAAAAAACAGGCATTGAAAAGGGCTCAACAGGAGCAACAAAAAAAATTACTGTCTGGGGCGGTTAGGGCAATTGTGATTGTTATAAGCTAGGTTGATTAAATTAATGCTCATGTTACCACATGACAGCAATGCACCGCAATACATACAGGTATGTTTGATATGAGCAAAGTTCTCCTGAATGTTTGGCACGGTTTCCCGTGCCTCTGCTCCTGTCAACGATATCAGTGATGTTGACCTGGCCACAGGAGTTGTTGTTGGGTTATCTTGCATGTCACGTATCTCCGCCTGGCTGTAGTTCAATGGATGCCACCTGTTCATGTGACGATGCATTGTATAGTTACCGTAGCTATACTTTTTATCAGTGCCTCTAGATAACCGGTCTTTACAAATGAGGCAGGTGACATACCTAGCATTTACTTTCTTTTGCCCTCGAGGGAGTGAAAAAAACTGCCAAATAAAGCTGGCTTTCCGACGGGAAACCCGGGGCACCTCTTGTAAGAACTGTGGTCCTTCTGTCTCCTCTTCCTCTAGTTCATCCTCTTCCTCCTCTGTGTTGCTGATGAACTGGGGAGGTGGTCCTCTCTTCCCATGAGGAGGTGGAGGTGGTGGTGGGGGTGCACCGGCTGAAGCAACTACTGAAGCCATTGCTCAACTATCAAAAATGGTCTTCCTCTCACAAAGATGAAAGTCAGAGTGAGGAAAGAAGGAGGGGTTTTCATCATTTGGGAAAAACAATAGTTCTAAACCAATGAAAAGTGTTATTTTTAGGTCACCTGACCTAGCCTTACATCATTATGAAACCAAAAGTGAAATGAACCAATGAAAAGTTTTATTAACAAGTCACATGACCTCTTACGCTTAAGTTACGCGCTGCGGAACGCGCCCCAGATCGCTTCCGGGTCGCTGCGCTTCGCGCCTCGGTTCGCGCTCCGGAGCGCTTCCGGGTGCGCTAACGCGGCGCGTCATAAGACGCATTACGCGGCAACGCGATACGTCGCGCTTTCGCGACGCGCCGCGGATCGCTTCCGGGGAGCTGCGCTTCGCGTCTCAGTTCGCGTACAGGAGCACTTCCGGGTGCGCTAACGCGGCACGTCATAAGACGCATTACGCGACAACGTGATACGTCGCGCTTCCGCGATGCGTCACGATGTTGATGTCTAACGCGGCAGTTGCGCTAACGGAACGTTTACCGGTTCGCGGACTGGGTCGCGGCATCAAGATGAGCTAACGGGAAACTTCCCGGTTCGCGAACCGGGAGCGAACAAAAAAAAGTATTAAAAAAAAAAATTATTAATAAACATATAAAATATATTTTTGGATTTAAAGAAGAATACATTTTACAGCTACAGATATTAGCTTTTAAAAAACCAATGAAATTCACTGAAAAAACCATAGATTATAGACCATATATAGTTAGGAATTAGCATTTACAAAACCTTGAAAATTCACTGAAAAAACCATAGGTTATAGACCATATATAGTTAGGAATTAGCATTTAAAAAACCTTATTTTACTCACACAAAACCATTGAAATTCCATATATAGTTAGTTGTACTAACTATATATCGCGCACCCGCAATCCACTGCTGATGATGTCACATATTACATCATTCATGACATGGTCAGTGACATCACTGATGACATCTCAAATGACATCACTGATGACATCACTGATGACATCTCAAATGTCATCACTGATGACATCACTGATGACTACATCCAGTGACTGTATAATTCTGTAAAGTTAAAATATGTCTTACATATTGAAGAATGAGTGGATGTATAAGTGTCTTGATGAAGGATTTAGTAGGGGCATGACTGACTGTATGAGTGACTGATTAAATGTGTCTCACTGAGTGCATGGGTTAGTGACTAAACTGTCTTAATTTGTGCATCATTATGTCTGTTGTTCTGTAAACTGCTGCATGTGTTGATCAGTAGCTATATGATTAACTGTATGGGTTATTGATTGGTTGCCCAAGCATTTGTATGGGAGACTGAGTGTGTGTGTGGGTGGCTGGGAGGTGTATGACTCTCTGCATAGATGTGTGAGCAGTTGATTGACTAGATGTATGGGTTCAAAAGTGCATGTGGAAACAGCTGTATGGGCGGTTGACTGTGTGCATGAGTGTATTGGTGAGTGAATGGATATCTCAGTGCTACATGTCAAAGTAAGTACATATGTAAAACACAGTACATGTGAGAGTTGACATATATAAATAACTGTGCATAAGAGCCAGTGAATGTGTGAGTGGCTGTATGGATCATTGTGAACTTGTATCCAGGATTGTATAAGTGAGTAAATAGGTTTTAGTATATGTTTGAATAAGTAAGGTGTGTATAACTGTATAGTTGAGGAAATGGAGGTGTGATTGATTCTTTGCATGACTGACTAAGTGTCTGAGTAACTCCATGGATGAGTGACAGTCTATGAGTGTCTGTTTACACTGAGTGTATCTAAGGTTATATTAGAGTCTGAAGAGGTTCATCGTATTATCACATGAATGATGTCATCAGTGATGTGATCAGTAATGTCAAATGAGATGTCATCAGTGATGTCATCAGTGATGTCATTTGAGATGTCATCAGTGATGTCATCAGTGATGTCATTTGAGATGTCATCAGTGATGTCATCAGTAATGTCATTTGAGATGTCATCAGTGATGTCATCAGTGATGTCACTGACCATGTCATGAATGATGTAATATGTGACATCATCAGCAGTGGATTGCGGGTGCGCGATATATAGTTAGTACAACTAACTATATATGGAATTTCAATGGTTTTGTGTGAGTAAAATAAGGTTTTTTAAATGCTAATTCCTAACTATATATGGTCTATAACCTATGGTTTTTTCAGTGAATATATATATATATATATATCTTCGTTCTTGATTCAAACTGCTGGAATTTTCTCCAAAGAGACGAGGCGCACCCAACTCCGTGCTGAATATTTTTCTTTCATTTTCTTGCCCAGCACCGCCGCCATGACGCGTTTCGGTCCCCCTTGGACCTTGATCACATGACATGTTACATGGGGCAGGCCATACATTTAAAGTGACAGTGCAACTAATTGTGAGTAAACATGGACAAAAGACTTTTGAACCTGCCATATGCAAAGTAGATGTAAAATACTTTTTCAATATTGTGCAAAATAGTAGCTGTAAAATACATTTTCAATTAGGTGCAAAATAGTGCCAACCCTCTGTGCAAATCATCAAAAAATATTTAAATATATAAATATATAATAAAATATTCATGATAAAAGCAATTTGATCAATTTGGCCCACAGAAATCATTTTCATCAAACATGATTAATTAAAATCTATGTGATTTGTTTCAAAAGGCAATATTATGATCACGTCTCAAACTGACTACATTTGAGGAAAGCCGTTTTGGATACAGAGGATAACCACCACTACCAATGTGCTCATGGCAAAATGCTTGATTGTACAGCCCAAGTGGGCATTTCTAGTTATTTGTCCAAGATAAAGTGCAATGTGTATCTTAAAATATGTTCATACCATAAAAACCAAATAATTGTAAAACAGTAATTAAAATGCTGTAATTCTTGATAGGCGGTCAGCGAGGATAGTTCATTGATATATATACAATACAGTAACTTTACAAATGGATAAAAAGAAGACCTATAATCATGTTTATAAATGGGTATACAAATCTTCACTGGCATTCATTCCATTCGGTGTCTTTGTATCTAATTCGAGTATATATTTTGTTTCCAACATTCTCAGTTTACTGTTACGGTCACCACCACGTCTCAATGGGGGTACACAGTCCACCACATAATATTTGAGCTCATCAGGGTTTTTTGCATGCATGACCTCAAAATGACGGGCTACAGGGTAAGATTCATCCCCATTTTTAATCGCGCGCATGTGCTGGAGTATCCTCTTGTGGCATTCAAGTTTGGTACTCCCCACATACCATAGGCCACAAGGGCACTCCAGCACATACACTGCAAACTCCGTCTTACAGGTTAATTTCTTGTTGATTTTGATAGGTCTGTTCCTGAAGGGACTATGATATTCTGTCTTGTTGATACCTTGTTTGCACGCCTTACAAGTGGCACATTTGATAAAACCCTTGCTCCCTGTAATCCATATAGGATTAACCCTTGCCTCAGGGCTGCTGGAGACCAACGTATTGCTCATGGCATTGGCCTTCCTAAAGGTTAGGTTGGGAGAGCGTGTGAGTTTTTCACCCAATGTGGGGTCATTTTTAATGAGGGGCCAATTCTTATTGATGATTTTCCTTATAGCAGGATGTTGGTTACTATATGCTAGAATTAGCCTCAACTGTTGTTCCTCACTAGGGATATCGTTAGTCTCGTTTTTAGTTATCAGTGCCTGAGTTCTACCCTGTGCATTGGCTCTATTCATAGCTTTATCAATTATTTTTGGACTGTATCCTCTCTTGATGAATCTGGCGCGACACTCCAACTGAGCTTTAAAACAGTCAGTGTCAAGGCTGCATATTCTTCTGATCCGCAGCATCTCCCCATAGGGGATGCTATGGATCAGGTGCGCCGGGTGACTACTCTCAGCATGTAATACCGAGTTCCCGGCCGTATTTTTCCTATGCAGCCTGGTATTCAAAACACTTTCTGAGGCAAAGATCTCCACATCCAGGAAGTACACAGAGGTTTTGCTAATATATATATATATATATATGTTATTTTAATGATATACATTTCATCAAGATAAATATTTAGACACAAATATACGTGCAATTGTTCATATGAACAGATCATACAAATAAAATCATCGACAGAATCCTAGACAGAGACTGAAACGGTAATTAGCCATTGGTAAAGGCAATGCGGTAGAATAAAAAACTAGACAAATGTTTACACTGTATATTTTGCTCACCACTTGATCCATAAAGGGAAAGTACCACCACCAGGCAGACCTATAGTGTCTGGCTGTGGATCAATTTTGGAGCCTCTTTCACAGTACACCGACTGGTTTCTACGCCCCTTGGTTAAGTGCATTAGATCCTATGTACAAGACACAAAACATCTACTAAACCTGATTATGGACATCGAGTATGACCCTGATCAAGACATTCTGGTGTGTCTTGACGTAGAGGCACTATATACTAATATCCCACAAACTGAGAGTATAGAAGTAGTCCAGAATTTACTTCTGAGTGAAGAATGGGAATGGTCAGCCCCCGTTGAATGGATTGTTTACCTTATAAGACTCGCCATGACAGAGAACTTCTTCAAGTTCGAGGATCAGATGTACCTGCAAACCCATGGTACATCTATGGGCAGTACTTTTGCCCCGAGCATAGCCTGCCTATACATGAGCCACTTTGAAGATCACAACATCTGGGCTCCCAACCCCTACACAAATAACATCTGTAGGTGGTACAGGTATATTGACGACGTATTTCTAGTGTGGAAGGGAGATGAGACAACTTTACGGAATTTCAAACACTGGATAAATGGCCTCAACCCCTATCTTCGGTTCTCAATGAACCACGACAAGAAAACAGTACCATTCTTGGACATAAACATCTTTGCCAAGGATGGGAGTCTGGCCAGTTCGCTTTATACCAAGCCCACTGACAAGAATAGCCTCTTGAGGTTCGATAGTGCACATCCGAGGAGCCTGAGAGAGAACTTACCCGTGGGCCAATTTTTGCGAATTCGCAGAAATTGTTCTGATGTCAAAGATTTCAAGAAGGAGGCTGGTATTTTGTCTAAGGAATTAGAACAGAAAAAATACCCATCCAGAATAATTGAGAGTGCCAGGAAATGAGCACGGAATACACCAAGGGAATCTCTACTTGAAACAAATGAGAAAACCGAATCACAACAACTAATATGTGTAACTACATTTAACTCTTCGTCAAACCAGATCAAAAAAATCATAAACAAAAAATTGAATATTTTGACGTCTAATAACTTGGGTTATGAGAAACCTATGTTTTCTTTTAGAAAAAGCAAGAGTCTAAAAGACTCGCTTGTACACACTAACAGCTTCAAACCAATGAAGAATATACAAACAACACTTTGGAATACCACTCCAGTGACGGGACACTACCCATGTGGTACATGTGTTGCTTGTGAATTCACTGAACACACCACACACTTGGATCTTGGCCTAAATACACCTTGGGAACAAAGATGCCACACGAATTGCAACTCTGAAGTGGTAATTTACTTGATCAAGTGTCCATGTCAATTGTCCTATGTGGGTATGACTTCACGTAAGGTTAAAATACGTATTAGCGAACATTGCAGTACAATAAGAAGAGTGATTACTGCTACTAGACTCACGGCACATTTTGTGGAAAATAACCACACGAACACTGATATAAAATGGACGGTGATTGAGAAGGTCAGGCATGGCAACAACCTACAAAAGGTGCTATTGGAAAAAGAGCAGAGATGGGTTTATCGTCTCAGAACTCATATATCAGGCCTGAACGACTCAATACCATGGGCTCAATTGAAAAAATGACACCAATATCTGATGAATCAAAAAACATATCGATACATTTTTGATTCACCCCTATGTATCAGGAATGATGGATACTTATACTGCCCATGTTGTGGACATAAGTAACTGACCCTTATCGGAGCTGAGTGAACATAGTAATGGGCTACCCTGATTGTACGATAAATCAACTAGTATGCTGGGAATATATATTTACACGTTGTCTAACGAAAATAACGTGGTTGTATCACACCTAGTTACTGTACATGACATACCAGAATCTGATATGTTTAGTAACTAATCCCCTTCCTTGAAAAGTATTTCGAAAAATAGTATATTTAAAAAAAAAAATTTTGGTACACCTTAAATAATTGTGTAGCAGATAAATGAGGTTTTTTAGAAATATATTCAGATAAGGGGCGTGAGTACACTAAAAGTAGAGAAGTCTAGTCTTTGTTTGAGAAAATATATCTATCGGGTCATGCCCGACTCTACTTCGGTACTTCAGTCCGTTTTTTATCGACTTTTCTTCCCAATACTACAATTCCCATGAGCCCACACTCATTTCCGCGTATGGAGTCACGTGTTTGGCGCCGCGCAGGGAAATAAACAGTGCCTCCGCCCGCATCGGCTCGAACAGAAGCTACAAGCCGGGGAGCGGGTCCGTTTGTGAGTTGGTAGGGTACGTCCTCTAAACAAGTAAGTGGACACTGTCCTTTGACTGCTGCCGGGTCTACGAGTTAGACTTAGTCCCGCTGCAGCGTTTCTCTGATGTTAGATCCATTCACATCCCAAAGCGATACCTAACTCTCTACCACACTGTAATTAGGAGAGTATGCCCTAAGGTCCCTCCCACTGAGGTGCCTGCGCCCAACATAATTTGGGTAAGTGGATAAATGAATTATCAATCGGTGCATGAAGGATGTGAATATATGTCCTCAGTGTGTGATACATGAATGTAGAACATACATGTTTGTTTTGTGTTATGTTTGTTTTGTGTGCCTTGTTGACTGCAATCGAGACTTCGACCACTTGTTTAATATTTCACTTCACAGTATCACACCGTTGGAATTTAATGGCGTGTGATGTTTTTGACACTAATCATTGGGTGTCACATAATGAGAACGCTACTATACACTGAACAGAAGTGTCATAGAATGAGACCATACTTGGTCCCCACCAATCGAGTATGTTCACTGAGCATGCCATGCACAGGGATGATACACGAATATACAGATAATATCTGTTTGTTGTTCTTTTTAAAAAAAAAAAAGTTTTTAAAAATTGTATATGCTACATTTCTCTACAGATGGAGCCTGGCATTTCTTATTAACAGAACTACACGCACACGAGGAGAAGCTACTCTTCCCTCGCTACATCAATAGAGTAAGGTATTCCCCCTCTTTAGCATCCCCACACATAGGGGGATCTGTGAACCTTGCCCTGAAGAAAGTCCAGGACCTTTATGGCCTCATAATGACTGAAACATGTCGGCACTTCACTAGGGTCATAGGACCATAAAAATCCTAATAAACCCTTTTTTTATTCTATTTTTAATAACCCAACCAGACCCATGAATAAAGGGATACCAGGGGTCTGATTGAGGTATTTTATTTATACCCCTTTTTCTGCCTTCATTATTATAAGAGCTTCCCAACACTGTGGTTGAGCCCACCCCGACCTGTAGGAGTCGGGGTGACCCAATGATGAAGCATGACACCACTAGGGTGTGTGAGGGTAACTAAAACCAACTAGTGTTGCCCCCCCTTCCATACATATGGATATGGTTAGCATATCATACAAATCCCTAGTTGAATATTGTTCCATCCCTCCTCATACATAGGTATCTTCCGATAACCGCAACCTACATTGAACTTTTCTAGTCCTTTAGTAGGGAGCCTTTGGAGTATTTTTTTGATGTACCGTAATCGTTGGGAGGAGGTACTCCATATACCCTCTCCAAATGCCCCCGGGACCACTGAATTAAACTACAGAGGTCCTTTGTTTTTGCACCACTTGATCACCATGCACAACAGTCACCCATAGGCACCCTTAAGTTTGGTGCATGATTGCACTTGACAGTCTACCATTGTAACAATTGTAATACTTATCATTGAATGAAGTAATTCTGATAAACACTTTAATCAAACCTCATCTATCGCAGGTCTTATTCATTAAGAGCACTTGCATTGAAGAATTGTGTGTTTGAGAGCCTATCTCTCTGATTGCATGAACTGTAACCTTAACTTATGCTTGCTCTACATGACAGAAACACTTTTTCTTAAACTTCTATTTACCCAGGTTCTGAGGGACACAGGGTCACCCAGTTCGTCTTAACTATGAGGATGACCAGGAGCCAGATACGAGCTGTCCCACAAAGGGTGTCGAGTGCTGAGGGATCGATGTCTGGTGGAAGCACCAACAAGCCTTGGCAATGGCAACCCACGCAGAAGGTCAAGGATGTGTACAGTTTGGACCAGCAAGGTCTAGGAGACTCACCACATCAAGGGGAGTCAGGGCAGACCTGGAGCAACCAGGGGAGCCCAAGAAAAGCAAAGTTGACCATCAAGTGGACTCACAGGCCGGAGGCACAGGAGTCACAAGTGGACCTCTAGTGATTTTACCAATCAACCGCCCACGGAGCACTCGGTGCGAGGAGGCCAAAGTTCTAGGTAGGAAATGGTGGCAGAGGTTGGGGCTCAGAGCCCAATGCACTTGTTCAGGATACGCCAACAAGCATATGCACTTTCCAAATGTACACGGTGCACAGGGGTTCGGGTATTGCAGCCCCCATGAGGGATTCTGATCTCAAACTGGGTGAGAGCGCAGCTCAGACCTCGAGGGACATAGAAACCCACCTCCTGTGTTGCTGAAGCCTTTGGAGTCCGTCAGAGCTCAGGGCCAACAGACCAGACAGCAGTTTTGCTGTGCCTGAGAATGCAGGGGAGTGACTCCTTCACTCCAAGGGAGATATCTTTATTTGTCCTTGATGCTCCACAGGTCCTGCACGGATCCTTTATGGTGCATAGGCACAGACGATGCTTCAGACTGAGAGGGAGACAAGGTTGGGCCCAAACGAAGTCCAGCGAAGTCCAGAGTGTCCAGACGGTCGAATTTCAGTGGTTTCTAGTTCAGAATCTTGTCCACGTTGAATCTAAGGTCCTACAGCCAGGTAAGCTCTTAAGTACCCACGGAAGATTGTTGGCAAGATTTAGGGGACCCTCCCAGGGGAGGTTCTGGACAGTGGGAAGGTTACTCCTATGTTCTTTGTCAAGTTTAACGCCAGAGCGGGAGCCAACGGCTCCCAGGACTGGTTTGAACTGGACTATGTACAGGGACACCAAATGTGTCCCTCATGCAGATTTTCAGTCGCTTGCAAGTGCACCTACCCAGCCCTAATACACTAAATCCTGTCTGGAAGGTGGGCACACCTCCCTGTGACAGGATGCCTATTTTTCTGCCTTCCCCTGCTGGAGCTTGGCTCAGCAGCAGGAGGGCAGAAATGTGTCTCTAGTCGCTAGCAACCATTTTGTACTGCCAGAGACTAGAAGGCTGGTACTGGGAAAACCAGGGACCCCACGAAGCTCACTTCTGAAGGGCGGAATCGTGTGGGGGTATGATTCCAACATGTTTGACACCAAACTCCATAGAGTTTGCTTCAGCCATTTTAGAGTTGGGTATAATGCCACTTTATATGTCGTAAATGGCTGCATCACTGACAACCCGAGAGAAAAGACTCCGTAGGTTCAGGGGTGTTCAGCTCATGCAGTGGCACCCTCTCACTTACAACCAAGCACCCTGCTCCCAGGATTGTAAAGACCTGCTAGAAGGGTGACGTATAGGTTTTAAGTGCAGTGACCCTTAGATATAGTAAACCTATATCTTAGGTAAGTGGTGCATGCACCATCGTACACAGGCTGCATTTGCAGGCCGTAGTTCCATTTTGCATGGCCTCTCATAGATGACATAATCTATGCTTAAGCCCATGGGAGGCCTCTGGTGTACCTATATACTAGGGACTGAAAAGGGTACCCCAGTACCCAAACTGGAGTGCACCTAAGTACATAGCATAACAGTTTAAGGAGTCACAGATACACTGAGGTCCTGATTATCAGGATCCCAGTCAGACAAGTATCACATTTAGCAAAAGGTGGGGGATAACCATAAGAAGCAGATCCTACTTTTCTACACTAAGGTACACTTATAATTGGCATGACCTACCCTATACTGCCCTAGTAGATAATAGGGCAGGGGGGTTAAGTCCCTTGTATATATTAAAACATTGCAATTTAGAGGCCAACATCCCTTTCTGTGATTGCATGTGTGTACTGCTGAGAACCTGCGGCCATTTTAGAAGCAGCCCTGTTTTGTAGCACTGCTTTTAAAGGTAAATTCGACTTTGGTGCTAGATATTCTATAATATTGTGATCTATTAGGTACCCCCAGGCTCTCCCCTAGGTGTCCCAGTGGTGGGGGTGTTTGTCTCTATAAGGAGGGTCCTTATAAATGATGTTTTAAATGCCCTAGGGATATAGAAATTGCACATTTCACTACCCCCATTGTAGTAAAGTGCCTTCCAAAATCGGCTTTGTTGCTAGGAGCACTGTGGTTGAGGATCTACACATATCTTCACATATTCAGGACCCCTAAAGTCTCCTCTAGGTGTCCCAGTGGTGAGGGCTGATGTAGCTATAAGCAGCAGGGTACTTAGCCCTTGCTGGAAAAATAACACATTTCATTTTCCCCATTGCAGATCACCAGCCACAAAGGATAACATTGCAATAGTTTAGTAACACATAACCATTGGTAGGAATCAAAAGACAGCTATCATTCAAGAACTTAGAAGAATGGTATTGATAAATCCAACGATAAGTCATTGTTGAATCTATCCTAAAACATACAGAAAAGAAGGTATATGATTTTCTTGTCTGTAAGCCAAAATTCAGCCTTTCTGGGATCTTCCCTGGCTGCTCAGAGTTAACAGGATTAGCCAGGCTGCTTTGATGTAGTGATAAGTGGCTCACCCCAGAGAGGCTAATCTGTTGGAGCCCTGCTACACATGAATGCCAAAGCAGGGGGAAAGCAAGGACAGGCAGGAAAATCCATTTCCATCTACCCCCATTCCCTCTGACTAAGCCAGATGGCAGGCTTAAGGAAGTAATTTGCAAATGTCAGTAGAGGAGACCTATGGAAATGAGCCATCCTGGAGGCTGGTTTAACTAGTTCTTGCTCCTCTGCTGAGACTTCAGCCATATTGAATTTTGGAGGAATAGTGCTTTCTGGGAGATAATGATGCCATACTTTGAATGAATGAATACATGCTTGTAGAGCGCATGGCTACCCGGAGGCATCCCAGCGCTTTAGACCAAAACAAGTAATCACCGCTCAACGAAATAGAAAGGTCTTCAACCGTTTCCTGAAGGCAAGATGGTTAGATTTCAGCCAGATAAAGTCAGGGAGCTGATTCCAAAATTTCGCTGCATGAAATGAAAAACGTTGGCCACCCATGCGTGTCCGTTTGACCCTAGGGACTATCAGCAGGTTTTTGTGGTTAGATCTGAGAGATCGTGGAGTCTGATGGTGAAGAAACATAGGGCGCAGGAGGGCCGGGCCGTTGTCAGTGGTTGACTTATGGACCATGCACATGGCCTTGAACCAGACCCTTTCATGCGCTGGCAGCCAATGTAATAGTCGCAGTGCCGCCTTAGCAGAGCTACGTCTCGGGACATCCATAAGAAGTCGGGCCGCACAGTTCTGAACAGTCTGTAAGATTTTGATGGTACCCAGAGGTGCACCCAGATAAACCGCGTTCGCATAATCCAAACGGGATAAAATAAGTGTCTGGACAAGGAGGCGTCTGGCCTCGGGAGGAAGAAGGGCCAGGACCTTCCTTAGGAGTCTAAGCAGACCATAACATGTAGCTGCAACCTTACGAGCTTGCACTCGAAAACCCAGACTAGGATCTAACCATATGCCCAGGCTCTTAATTTGGATTTTCGGAGAGGGAGGGGGCCGAGGCACTCAGGCCACAAAGGGTCTAGATTAATGGGGGCCTTGTACCCTAACATTTCGGTTTTTGAACCATTGAGCTTGAGGAAAGAGGAGTCCATCCATGCAAGAACCTTACTAAGACAGGGGGACAGATTATTTACCCCTGTCTCGGCTGCATCCGCCCGTGAGAGGGAAACAACCAACTGCGTGTCATCGGCGTAGGTGACCAACTGAACTCCCCAGGGAAGAACCACATCAGCCAAAGGCCTCATGTAGATTTTAACATGGTGGGGCTCAATGAAGATCCCTGGGGAACGCCATATTGCAGGGGAAGCTGTTTAGAGGTTGCTTCATCTTCAAACACGGCGAAGGTTCTGTCAGCAAGAAAGGACTGCAAGCATTTAAGGGCAGTTCCTGTGACTCCTCCCTCAGGCGCTGGATCATGAGCAGGTGGTTAACCGTGTCAAAGGTTGCGCTGAGGTCCAGCAGGATCACCGCAGCACAGCCTCCCGCATCGACAATTTTCCTGGCTTCCTCGACCACGGCAACCAAGGCAGTCTCTGTGCCCTGCCCGCTTCTAAAACCCGTCCGGGTGGGATGCAGGGCTTCATTAGTCTCAATGAATGATGATAATACGGAATTAGCATGTTTCTCGGTGATTTTACCCAACCCAGGCAGCAAGGATATGGGGTGATAATTTGCCCAGTCTTCAGGGTCTAGACTTGTTTTTTTTAGAAGTGCCTTGACTCTAGCCTGCTTCCACAGTGGCGGAAGCAAACCAGCGGCCAGGGAAGAGTTGATAACGTCCCTGATGACTGGGGTAACAGTCGTAGAGGCCAGCTTAAGGACAGATGGAGGCGCAACATCTGAGGGGGAGCCTGATTTAAGATTCCCAAGGAGTCTTTCTACAGTGACTAAGTCAAGCAGAGGAAAAAACTCCAGTACAGCAGGCAATGCGGGGCTGTAGGGGGAAGAATGGGATCCATAGGGTGAAATGCTGAGTAGATATTTGCCACCTTAGAAGCAAAGAAATTAGCCAACTCATCACAACGTTTCTGGGGGTCCAACGATTCATTAGGGGGACTGGGAGGGGTGACCAATGATTTAAAAAATTAAAAAATTTCCCTAAGGGAGTTGGCAGCGGTAGCAATCTTATCTTGATAGTAAGAAGATTGTGCAATTTTTATTTGATTTTTATATGACCGTACTGCCAATCTATATTTGTTTTTGTTGTCACCAGAATTTTTTTTTTCACCATTTTCTTACAGACTGCTTACAACTTTGTTTAAGCAGTTTTAATTCAAGGGAGTACCAAGGCTTTTTATTGGAGCCAATGTGATGGCAAACATCTGTTTTAGGGAGAGTAAGATCTAAAGAGGCCTCCAACCAACTATTAAAAGATGCATTGGCCATTACAGGATTATCACAGAAGGGTGGAGGGGATTTATTCAGGTTAGCTACCCAATCATCCAAAGAGAGTCTAGACCAGATCCGGCTCAGCTTCCCAGTTAATCTGATCGGATAATTTTGGTCTGGGGGCGACCACGTAAATGATAACAAAGCATGGTCCGACCAAGGGACAAAGAGCGACTCTTCCCAACGGATATTATCCAGGTTGGTAAAAAAGTGGTCAATCAGATGGCCTGCTAAATGAGTAGGTCCGGCCACGATTTGTTTAAGCTGTAGCATCCCAAGCCCTTCCATAAGATCTTGCGAGGGGGGGAGCCTCCGGTTTGTCAAGGTGAATATTAAAATCACTCAAGATGGAGAAATTGGGGGCAGTACTAGAGATATGAGTAATCGCATCTTGGAGATTGTTGCAGAAATTATTATGTGCTCCTGGGGGCCGGTACACCAAAATCCCGGAGAAGGTACAAGTGGGAAAGAAAGAGATGGCAAACGCCATACTCTCACACTCTAATGAAGGACTACTAGTAGTCCGACATCCGAATGTGTTTCTATAAATGATTGCGACCCCCTCCCCCCCGCCCACTCAAACGATCATGCCTGCTAATAACATAGTTTGGCGGCAAGGCCCGGACTACATCAAAGTCCGAGGCCTCATTCATCCAGGTTTCAGTAAAAAAGAGGATGTCGGGGTCTCGATCTTCCAACAACATGCAGATTTTGCTCGCATGTTTGGGAAGGGAGCGGCAGTTAAGAAGCAGAGGGAGGGAGTACGGCTTTACTTTCCCATTTTTAAGAGGAGGTATTTCTGATGGCCCGATGACAAAATTGCAGTAAGGGCAGGGGGTCAGTATCTCCTCCGGTGAGATAGAATGGGGTCATATAGCTATTAAATCTCCTCTCATACTCCAGAGCTTCTCCCCACTATATCTAAAGTTACCGGCTCTGCTATGTCCCAGAGTACCGGCCCCTGGCCCCGTCCTGCCGCGGACGGGCGCAGACGGGCTTTCCTTTGGTGCTCCTTCCGCACGAGGGAGGCGTGTCTGCTGCGCGGAGACATGACCGTTTTGATTTATACTGTCTCAGCGCGCGTACCAGAGCCTAGTCCGCCAACCTGCGTGCCTCCCCATGATGGCCGCTGTATCTTACCGACAGCCTCGGTGGGCATAAACGACTCAGCGCCTACTCGGCTGAGTGAGGGCAGTAAATGCGGCAAAATGCGGCGCAAAGAAAAGCAAGTATCAACTTTCTGAATAATAATACTAACTGTTAAATTAAAGTTACAAATGTTTTTAAAAGTCATGCACATATATCACAGCTCCCGGCTTCCACCTCAGGAGTGGTACTAGGTAATACTGGAGGCAGTGGTCATGTTCTGGGGTGTTGCCCTGCTCCTCATTGGACAGGAAATCTCTCCTGATTGACCCCAGAGAACACTGAATAAATATTTGAGAGGAGCAGAGCCTCTTAGATCTGCTGCTTGAAACTGAAGAAGAAGACTTACAAAGCTGGAAACTTGGTTTCTGAATGACTGTGTCTGCTGCATTATTTGGAACTACAGCCCTTCAGATATACCTTGCTTCAAGAGGACTAAAGAGGTTAACAGAGCTCACCTGGATCATCACCACCAAGAATAGTCTTCCTGGAGTACGCTCAGTGGATTTGTAAGGGTTTTTTGTTCAGGTGCATTGTGGGAGTTGTGGTCCAACCCTTTCAAGGACCATCTTGGAGCTTCCAGACACTTGGATTATGTTTTGGACACTTTGGACCCCAAAAGGAACTTCAGGAAGAAATTCCAGAAGTTTGGAGACGTTTGGAGTAACTTTGGAAAAAAGCTCCGTAAGGGGACCAACTCAACCGCAAGAGCAAGCCGGTGACCTTCAACCGCGAGCCGGCCTGCCCTACTGGTTCGTCCCACTGAAAAGCTCCGGAGGTCCGACTTCCAGAGTTTGACCGGGAGCTCCCTGGAAAGCACGCAGGCAAATCTCACCGAATGTGAGCTGGTGAAGAGCATCGAGGGACCCAGGCAGAAAAAGCTCCAGGAAAGTTTCTAAGGCAGAAGATAAAATCTTGACCAAGGCCTACTGCAAGGGGTATCTGAGAAAGTCTCCATCGTGATTAGCCTGAAACTTTGACTTTGTCCTGGTCAAGCACAACCAGATGTCTCAGAGTGGTGCTATAGGTTTCTTAGTGCTATATAGTGCTAAATCATTTAAAAATCATATATCCGGTTCTCTACATAGGATTTTGTAGATAAAGTCTGAACTATGAGTTTGTTAATATTTAGCTGCTCATCCTTCAGCCAGAGGGATAACCATAAAAGCAAGGGGCCAGAGATTAATAAATCAGAAATATACCCCGTCCCTAATTCTTCATGCGCTATCTTGCTGGGAATGCCCTGGGGGACGTTTAAAAGACTTCTCAAAAAATATTTTCGGCCACCTGTAGGGGAGCAAAGGACACGTAACCCCACATAAAACCCAAAGCTAACTGCAGGTATGCATTTGCCTTATAAACTTATTTGTGTTGCCTCAATATGGGTCTAGCTAAAGCATTTTGAGAAAGCACTAATACTGTTGCCACCCTTTCAAACGGCATGGTGTTTTTCTTAAGTAAAAGTTCCCAGGAAAAATTGGAATCCAATGGGATGCTCCGATAAGAACAAGTCTCTACCCTGCTAGCAGAGTGACCCTTCACCATAAACATTTTGGTGCTAGTATTTCTAGAAAAACTACACACAAAAGAAGGTCCCAGGGAAAGTTTAAAGAACCTAACTGCTAAACCCCTGTATCTACATAACACCAACAAACATTAGCAGTGAGTCTAAGTAAACCAAATATGTACCCGAATAAACACCAAAAATATAAGGGAAAGGTTACCACTTGAAACGAGTTCCCATCAGTTCACCATCGAGACCGCCCTTCATCATCTGGGATCTCTTGTGGCTCAAGATACTACGGAAACCTCTACTGACCTGGAGGATGATATAACCAGGTCAGTGGGAATCCTAGCTCCTATACCACAGAAGTGAAGATGGTGTGTATTGTGGGGAACTGAATAGCAGTGCTTAAGAAAAAGGTGTAAGTGAACAAAAGAATAAGAAAAAGTTCTAAAATTAGGTCGTGATCAGGGAAAAAGAACAACTTTAATATATGCCCTAACACTCCTAAATCAATAAAAACAGTGCAATTAGCAGTGTAACAAATAACTGCTAAATTTAAGATGTAGGGTCGTCATGTTTCTGCAGTCACTGGAGCAAATTATTGATTTAGGAGTGTTAGGGCATATATTAAAGTTGTTCTTTTTCCCTGATCACGACCTAATTTTAGAACTTTTTCTTATTCTTTTGTTCACTTACACCTTTTTCTTAAGCACTGCTATTCAGTTCCCCACAATACACACCATCTTCACTTCTGTGGTATAGGAGCTAGGATTCCCACTGACCTGGTTATATCATCCTCCAGGTCAGTAGAGGTTTCCGTAGTATCTTGAGCCACAAGAGATCCCAGATGATGAAGGGCGGTCTCGATGGTGAACTGATGGGAACTCGTTTCAATTGCTAGTATTTCTAGGCCTTATAAGCATGACGCAAGACTTGGAATAGTTAGTCGAGAGGTCAAGTCCATCCACGAAAATAACAAAAAGATCTAGGAGATGCTACAGACTCTTGTCCATGCCTGCTGTCAGACGGCATCATCTGCATATAAAGGTGTAGGCAATGGTTTACCACTCCCACACGGGACGTCAGCCCCAAGTTTGCTTAGGGTTGAATTCAGACCATTAATATAAAGGATGAAGAGAAAGGGGGCCAGGATACAGTACTGGTGCACCCCTCTCTTTAGAGTAAAAGACTGGGTACTTTCACCGTTGGCTCCATAACTTACAGAGGTAGTAAGGTCCTCATGCAGATCGCTCAGGAAGGTGACCGGAGCTGGCTTGACCCCCAGGGACCCCATCAGGGCCGACAGCGTAGCTCTGTTGACCCTATCAAAGGCCAAACTGAGGTCCATGAAGGCCAGGTGGATAGCCCCTACTTCACCCTAGTATAATTTGAAATCAACATATGAAGATTTAGGTTTTGTTTGACTCTCCAACCTGAACCCAAATCCAGATCCCAAATAGAACATTATTGCCTTCAGCCCACAAAGTAAGGCAGTTTAAGAGGACCCTGCCTATGATTTTCACTTCACCAGCCACCAGAGATATCGGGCGATAATGTGCAGGATCCATTCTTTTCCCCATTTTAAAAATGGACATGATCACCGTGTGGCACCAACTAGTCAGAATGCTAAGGGTGGTTACATTAAGATGTTGAGCCACTATGGAGGCCCACAAGTCAGCTACCAATTTAAACAGGTCCCCCTGTACTCCATCTGGGTCAGGGGCCTTACTGTCTGGGAGGGACAAGATGGATTTCTTGACCTCCTTCTACTGAAAAGTGAGCCCACTGTCCTCACAAGCACAAAGATGTAAGTACCTATTCTTCTCGAGGGCAAATATAGCCACAAAATGATCGGGCCAAGCCTCTGGGGGTAATGGTAAGAGCTTGCGCTGAAATCTGCTATGATAAAAATAGAGGGTGAGTCACTACACTTTAAAAGGCTACACTGTCCCACGAGGCAGAAACTCCCAGATTATCCCATAGCTTTTTTTACTGCTTTCTTTCTTTCATTACGTGCCAATCATAAAGAGTTCTAGCTTCCCTGAGCTCTTTGTGATTCCGGTGTTGCTTTTGCAGGGAAGCTATAACCACTCTATGATCCTGCAAACATTTCTTGTCAAACTATTTATAAAGGACAATTGAAAGCACAACACTGGGTAAGGAAAGAGCAATCATAATACACCCTGTAAGGTTGGAAAAAGCAGACATAATGTTGACATTGGTGGCTTTCTCGTCTAGGCAATTATGGAATTCAGATTGACAAGAAGAAAGCAGTTATAGATTGAACTTGGTTGGAACTATCTTATCTCGTTTTAACCTTCTCCCCATATCTTTTAAACAAACTGATTCCTTATGAAAACAGTCAGCCTTGGCTGGTGTCTGGACCACTGAAAGTTTGCCAATAGAGTGTTGGGATCACTTTGTGGGTGCCGGGCTACATGGAAGATAATAAGGGAACAAAATAAGCAAGCTGAAACAGACATATACTCAATTAGTGAACTAAAACCTGCCCCCTTAAAACTTCAATTTGGGTCATTAACATCCTCCATGTTGAACAGGTTCATTTAGTTATGTTCTAACATCAGATTATTGAACAAATTCCCCTGTGGAATAACAATAGCAACCTGAGTCCAAAGGGGTAAAAGGCAAAGTCCACAACGGCAGATGATCCAATATAAAGGCACATGCGTGGACAACAATTAAGAAAGTACCTGGATGTGGTAGAAGGCTGTCCAAAAAGTCCAAGCGACATCCAACCACAAAACCAAGAGGGGTGGCCCTACCCTGGTACTGATGGGTGCAGAAAAGGCCCACCCTTGGTCCCGGATTCGCCCAGGAGCGGTCAGGGCGCGGCCCACGCAGAAAGAGCATTGTTGTGCTTTGACGTGTTATGAGGGCTCCTCCCCCTGCCCAATGTTGGTGCATCCTGGCACAGGTGATTCTGGGGCTTCCAGTCCCTAACAATAGTGTTGCCTAGAGCAAGCTGCAGCTACCCCGCACAGCAGGATCATTGTCCATGCTTTGAAGTGGTTCCCAATGTTGGTGCCTCCTAGCGCAGATGATTCTGGGGCTAGCAGTCCCCAACAATAGAGATGCCTGTAGCAAGCTGTGACTATCCTGCATAGCGGGAATGCTGTTGGACCTTTAAAGTGCTAAGGTGGCTCCTCCCCTTCCCAATGTTAGTGCCTTTTTGTTGGCATAGATGATTCTGGGGCTTTCAGTCTCCAACAATAGTGCCCCCTGGAGCAAGCTGTGGCTATCCCACACAGTGGGAGAGTTGTTGGTGCTTTGAAGCCCAATGGGAGCTCCTCCCCCTTCTCTATTTAAAAAAACAACTTTTTATTGGGGTACCAAACACAGAAAACAAACATAGTTCATTAACAATCAGTAAAAAAATCAAGAACTGTGGTTAATACCCCAAATGTTTTTCCGATCTTTTCTCCCCCACCGCAGCAGATCCAACCCCTAACAGACGAGCTTTTCAGAAAAAGAAAGGAATGAACACAAGAGAAAAAGAAAATATATATATGTCATGTCTACCTATTAATCCTATGAGTCAGTGGAAGACAGAGCTTCTCTCCTCTCTCTCTGGCACGTCTTCCTCTCCTCTTCACCACCGCCATCTCCCAGTTATATATAGATAAAGGTTTGTTGAACCAGACATATTCGGTCGGAGGAGCTGCGTCAAGCCATACAGTAGCTATACATAAGCAATAAACAGCCATAGCGACAAACACTAGTTTCCTATAATTTTCATCCATTGCTTGCTTGGAAATTCCCAACATTATTGTCAGCGGGGTGAGTGTCAAAGTGAAACCTAGTATTGCCCTCAACCTGAGTTCTTTTTTAAGTAATAATTGGGAAAGTTCTGGACAAGTCGCAAACATATGGGTGCTATTCGCAGCCACCACCTCACAATGCGGGCAGTGAATACCAGTGATACCCCCATCTGTGAATACGAGCGGGGTTACATACACCAGGTTTTAAAGCACTGTACTTGTAGATTTGCGGATATGCATGATGTTTGACTAAAGTACAGAGAATCCTCACAGTCCCCCTGACCGGCCTGTAACCGTGTTTGCCACCTGTAAAAATGTTTGATTAAATCATCCCCCATTTTCTCCGTAATGGCTTTGTGGATGGCTGCGGTTTGTGGTAGCGTATTTTTAAACATTTCTAAAAAAGGAATTAGTCTCCGGTTCTGACATTTCTTCTCCAGGAAATCCTGAATTTGTAAAAATGTAAAGAAATCCATATTCCATATACCGAATCGTTCTTTAAGGGCATCAAAAGAAAGTAGACAGTCACCATACAGAAGATCCCCGATACAATAAATCCCTTTATCCCCCCATCTACGAAAATAGACATCATTAAAAATTTCCGAACATAAGATAGCATTATTACCAAGGGGGGAATATCTATGCAACCAGGGAACTCCAACCTTTTTCCTGACTGGGGTCCAAACTTTCTACGCTCCTATCAGGACCTTGAACTTGACCCTTTTATAGTAAGCAAAATCAATGTGTCGTAGTAAGAGACCCCTAGCTTCTGCCCCACAGATAAGTTGGAAAGAGGAAATTTCAGAATTGTCCAGGTTTAGTCCATTTATCAATTCGGCTGAATACTTCACGGTGGTGACCCAGTAATAGGTCTGGAAATTAGGAACAGACCATCCCCCTGATCCCTCGGTAGTGTCATAAACCTTAATACCCGTCTTGGGCACTGCCCCTCTCATAGAGACCAAGAAATGACCTGGTCGAATTTCTGGAACCATACTTCATTTAATTCAAGAGGAATAGCTGTAAAATAGTAAAGAATCTTGGGTAGAAAAATCATTTTAATGACGTTGCTTCGACCCATAAGCGTCAAGTAAAGATTACTCATTCTTTTGGTATAGGCTTTCATTTTGCCTCAAAGTGGCGCAAGATTTAGATCTACTTTCGTAGTTGGGGTAGAGCTTATCTCAACCCCAAGATACCTTGCACTCGCTACAATCCGTGAGTCGACAATATCTACTTCTCGTTGGTAACTATTTGGGGTTTGCCTTCGTTCATGTGATAACCAGACACTCTACCAAATCGAGATGTTAGCACCCCAAGCTCAACTAAGGTCTCCTGCGGAGCCGGTGTAACTATTGCTAAATCATCAGCATACCCTAGAATTTTTACCTCCCCTCCTTGAGCAAATACTGGTTGAATTGCCTACCTCTCTTGTATTAGTCTGATTAGAGGGTAAATATAAATTGCAAATAGCAAAGGAGAGCAGGGACAACCTTGTCTGGTGCCCCGCCCTATACTGATCTCCCCAGAATATGCTCTCATCAGAGCTAGCTTGGCAACAGGATCTAGATACATACTTTTAATAGCCCGGATAAAGCCTTCCCCGATTCCATAATGCTTCATGACCGCCCATAAAAAGGGGCAGGAGACCCTATCAAAGGCCTTTTTGGCATCCAATAAAATTAACGCCATAGGGTCCTGTCACCTTAGTGTAATAAAATAGAGTTATTACTCTATGGATATAGTCAATGGTTTCTCAGCCAGGGACAAAACCATGTTGGCTATGGGATACCACTTTTTTAATAACCGAGGCCAATCTATTCGCCAGAATCTTTGAGTACATTTTGACATCATTGTTAATCAAGGTGATTGGCCGATAGGCCCCTAGATCTCTGGCCGGATTACCTTTCTTTAAAAAGATAACAATTTTAGCAAATCTCCATGAATCCGGTGGAGGCTCCCCCCCTGGATCAGACTGAATAACTCCAACAGAATTGGGGCGAGCTGTTTTGAGAATTTTTTTAAGAATTCTCCTGGCAAAAAATCAAGCCCTGCAGCTTTGCCCGATGGGACTGTTTCTAGTAGATTACTGACCTCACCTAACGTAATCGGTGCTTCCAACATTTCCATGTCTGCCAAGGGCAGTGGCTCTATTGTAACCCTGTGCAAGAATCCCGCTATCTCATCCTGTAGTGTTGAGATATTCCTCTTTTCCTCAGAGTACAATTTCTGATGATAGCATCGGGGTCATTTACAAACCCAATGTCTGGATCATTAACTCCCATAATCCGAGCTTGAACATCCTTTTCCCTGATGCGTACAGCAAGAGTATGCTCTACCTTCTCATTACTTTCATAAGTTTTCGTGCACCAGGCAAGATACCTGGCTGCAGATTTGCTAGCTGAGATCTCAGTTATAGCCGCTCTAGTAGTTACAATCTTTGTTTGTGCCGCCTCAATATCCCCCTTTACCGAAATTACCTGAACCAGGTTTGGCTCTGCTTTGCTCAATTCAGCATATAGATTGTTAATCTTGTTTATCTCTTGCTTTTGAGCCTGCCATCCGAACTGTGTGGCCTCCCCCCTGACACCTGCTTTTTGCGCGTCCCAAACATTCTGGGGGCTAGTGCTACCCCGGTTCTCATTGAAAAACCTAGTGATTCAGACACCCATAAGTTCAACATATTGATTATCGTTCAATAGAGCCTTATTAAATGTCCAGCTAGAAATATTCTTTGGACACTTAAGACATACTTCCAGAACCAACGGATTATGGTCTGACATGACCTTGGGATATTTCTTAATTTTGCAGCCCGACACCAAACTATGAGAGCTGAAGAAGTAATCTAATCTAGAATGTGATTGATGTGGGGCTGAGTAGTATGTAAACCGGTCTTCTCCACTTGTAACTACTGCCCAGACGCCCACTAGCCCATGAAGCTCCCTCAGCTGGCATAAGGACCTAAAGACTTTCGGTTTTTGCCCCTGATAGCCCACTTCAGGTTGATTCGATACAGCCCAACCCTAGTTTATATTAAAATCTCCACAAATGATCAGTGGGAGCGGCCAGCCCACCAATTCCATATTCAGCCAATCATATAACTCTGTAGCGTCTAATACTGGGCCATACACTGAGCAAAGGGTAAAAATGTTATTATCGATAACACACTGAATTATGGCCCATCTACCGTATTTATCTGAGATTGAGCGTGGGAAATTTGCCAAGCCACGACGGGCAAATATGGCAACCCCCTTAGTCTTGAACTCCTGTTTGGAGCATATAACCAACTGAAAGCCATCTAATTCCATAATTTTACTTCTGCTAGTTTGAATGTGAGTCTCCTTGATCCTACCCAGCTTAGCTGGGTCATTCAGACCACATATATTAATCATGGCTATCCTGACTCCCCCCATTGATTATATATGCTATGCCAAAGGTAAACAAAACAAAAGACAACAAAAGCAGATAAATCCTGAGAACTGCTTCCCTTGTTCCAGATTCCTTTCCCCCTTGACAAGGATCCGCACACCCCCACCCCGGCCCATCCCACCCTTCACATCGGCAAAAAAGGTCTCCAGACCCTTGTGATGCCTCCCACGTTGTGCGCCCCTGTTGCTCCCTGACCAAAAAAAAAGATAAGAAGAAGCAGGGGAATGCCTTGGCCTAGCCCAGACCAAAATCCCACGTCCCTATTCCCATATGGCCCCCACCCTATATGCCATACTGTAAATGCGAGAGAAGACAAAAAAAACATAAGAAAAAAAACAGCCACCAGCAAGGTCAAATAACCAAAAAATATCAAAAATCATGAGACATGGGAGTAGAGACTGGAGGAGACAAACACCTAAGCCCGGTAGCCTTGTTTCCCTCTATTCAACTATCCCCCCTATACACTCTCTCTGCTGGTGACCATACAACCTTTCCTATTCACCCGATATCTCTTTTAAGTAATCCCCGGCTTGAATCTCAGACGTAAACACCCTTGTACGGCCCTGATGAATCACTTTCAGACGAGCAGGGTTCATCAGATAGACTTCACAGCCAAGTTTTTGAAATGATGAGATCATCTGCCTCAAGCGCCACCGCCTCTCCACCGTGGTGTGGCAGAAGTCCAGCCGCACAAAGAAAGTTTGCCCTTCCGCAGATTTCTTGGCATCAGGTCGACTCTTTTCAAAAACTGCCTGTCGCAAAAGAAAGTTTCCCAAAAAAATAAGAATATCTCGTGGCCTTTGGTCTTGCCCGGGATTTTTCTTAACCATTAGGGGGAACCGATGGACGTGCTGGATCTCAGCTTCCCAGTTCCAAGATGAAAGCTCTGGGAAGGTGGACTTGAAAAGCGAAATTACAAAGCCGCGTATGTCCCCCCCTTCGGCATTTTCTTCAATACCCAGCAGACGCAGGCTGTTTTGTCGCTGTCGGTTTTCCGACTCCTCGAGCTTCCATAAAACATCCATCATTCTGGCGTCATTAGCAGAAGTCTTCTGTTCGGTGCTCTCCAAACCAGCCTCAAGACCCACCACCCGCTCCTCCAGCACGGTTGAGCGAGCCATAACTTCGGTGCAAGCTTTTGTAGTCTTCCGGATTGCACCCTGGATTTTTTTTGGCGCCAGTTGGGCCCTTTTATGTTCTTGACGGGCCTCCATTTGCATTGCTTTAAGGGCCGCATATATGAGAGACATTGAGGGTGCCTGCTCGTCCTTGGTGCCGGATGCCTAAGGGTTCTCTTGAAACCTAGACCCTTCTTCTCTCCTTCATGGCCAGGATTAGTATTGGAATAGTCCCACTGGAGATGTGAGTCCGAGTCATATTAGGTATGAGTGCTTTGACCCCGGGAGCCAGTGCGCCACCCCCCGCCTGGGATGGGTGCCAGCGTGTCTACGTGTATCAGCAGTATTAGGTGCACTGTCTAGGTCACTGGCATCAGCCGACCCCTCCCTCTCGGATGCTTCTAGTTCGCTTCCCGCAGCAGAGTCTGATTCCTCTGCCATGGAGAAAAAGTTGTCCCCATCCGGAGTACCGGGTATTGTACTCCCTCCACCCTGTGCCTCTGGAAGAGAGTTCCACTCAGAATCTAGACCTCTTGAATCAGAGATAGTATTATTGTCCCTTTGATTTAGGGCTTGAGTGGATGATACAGAAATAACAGGGGGTGCCGCTTCGTCTGGTGAGGCCACTGTTACCGAGAGGTGCTCTTTTGTTCGTTCTGGACTCTGGGGGTTTGTAGCTGAAACGCGCAGGATACCAGCACGGACTCGAAGTCCCAGGAGTCCCTGTTTGCCCACACCTGCACCTGTGACTGAGCTCCGCCCTCTGCTCACGGATGCCTCATACCATCTTGCCGCAGCCGTTTCGCGGGTGCCGCTTCATCTGGTAAGGCCACTGTTACTGAGAGGTGCTCTTTTGTTCGTTCTGGACTCTGGGGGCTTGTAGCTGAAACGCGCAGGATACCAGCACGGACTTGAAGTCCCAGGAGTCCCTGTTTGCCCACACCTGCACCTGTGACTGAGTTCCGCCCACTGCTCATCGACGTGATTTAACAAACCACATACACGCTGCGCGGGAGCGTGACGGGAGAAGCCCGGGATAAGGGTGGGGCCGTCTAAGGCCGTCAAAGGCTGGAGAAGGCTGGGCTGGGCCACCCCCGAACATTTACAAAACTGTAAGGCGCTATATCTATGACATCTCATTCTCCAATTATTGTTGTGTTACTGAGTACTGATATTTGGTCCAGGTTTGGTTTTAATGGCAACTCGCACAGGAAAAGGGAAGAAAATAGGGGTGGGGGGGTCGGTGAGTGGCACGTTGGACCAGTTAATTACTAGGGCAGCCTCAGTCCTTGAACATGAGATTGCCATTACCGAACGGTGTCTTTCAGTAGAGCCAATGTATGCTAGACGCTCGTCCCTTGGGCCGCTAATGCTAGCTACCTCCCAAATGTCTTGGAAGGGCATACCAATATAAACCTATCAATTGATGAGGAGGATAGTCAAACAAGTCCAGTGGAAAGTGTGAATGAAACCACAGCTCTAGCTGAGCTCGCTCCCGTAACTGACGACTCACGCAAAACTAACTTACCCACAGATACGGGCTAATAACTTAGCCAATATAAAAAGAAAAAGAGTGGAGGTTGCCCAAAAGGGGAGAAGTTAAAAAATACCGAAAACTACCAAGACCATGCCTATGGAGACAGGGCTAACTATGAACCCTGTTTCAATAGTGTCATGTGCCGTGTCACCGGCTAGTAACCTAATGACCCCCAAATAACAGCAGGTCAATTAAACCCACTCTTGCCTCTCAGAGGATCTACCACCCAGATAGAGCAAGTTGTAAGATCACTGATTCTCCCACTTCTTGAGAGGATAAAAGTGGTCAATGAAAGGTTGGGGAGGTTTGAACAAACTACCCTAGATAACTTTTTCTCATTAAAAACATTGATAAAAATGCAGGCAAAAGAAAGATTGGAAACTGACGCGGTTTCACTAAACATACCAAAGGTATTTGTAACGGCTCCTGTAGCCATAACTACTCAAACAGCCGTGTAAACTCTAGACACTACAACCCAAAACGTCCTAACTATTACCAAAACGACAAATATAGCCCCTAGTAAAGGGATACATGAACCCAGTAGCAATACATGCAGGCGAGAGATGGAGAAGCAAACTAGCCCCAAAAGTATAGTTAAGAAACCGGAAGCGAGGGATAATAATGATAAGTATGTGAAACCCTCCCTTTTCAATGTTGAGCTACCGCCAGATTCCCTACCATACGTTGCTGTACTTACCGGCGTACCTGCACTAAAGAGTGGAAAAATCGAATCCTACCAAGAATTAAAAAATAAAGTGACATTTTGGCTAAATAAGAATAGACCACTCCCAAGAGACATGAATGGGGAAGTCTTGCTTGTCAGAAGAGTTAACTGGGTAGGCCGAAGACCCAAAGACATACTTGGGGAGCGAGATTTATCTGTGACCAACAGCTTTTTAGCGATTGGAGTGGAATTGGTACACAAGATTTAAGCCATTTTTACAACTCAGTACCTATGCCACTACGGCCTACCATTCCTCGGGCGGAACACAGGAAGGGATGATGGAAAGACCAAATATTAATTTCCCTGTTTTCACTACCAACCGTTTCGCAAAGCGATATGGGCTGGATGATGTGGAATGACTGGGAGAAGCAGTATGGAACTTAGTAGCTCTAAGGGTTGGCGTCTCAAACTGGGAGGGTGTCAACACTAGTAGGGGTGATCCCCGAAGGAATAAACACATAGCCTTAAGTAAGTAGTAGCTCAGGTTACACTCAAAGGACAAGTAGCACAGAAGGGAACTATTTGCCGAATACTGGTCCAATAGACATGGTCATGAACAATGAACCTGCCAAAATGGGGAGCTTGGAGAATAGCATAAAAATTCCAGATATAAAGGATAAAACTAATAATACTGTTTGGGAAGGGAAAAATAAAGGTAACATACCTGAGGACCCGAGTTTAATCGAAGTCAGATTGCCCGTAAATAATGATCCCAAAACTTTAGCGTCTAAAGTAGTAATAAGTATGAAAAGTAATATACTGGGCTCCAAGACTCACACTCAGGTCAAATTAAAGTCCTGGAACATTGCTGGCATAAGGAAAAAGTTAAATGATCCCACATGGCATGAATATATTGATAATGGGGACGTCGTACTATTCCAAGAAACATGGGGGGTTGAAAACTATTTCAAAATTGGCTATAGATCCTTCTATGTACGCACAATCAACGTGAAGAAAGGAAGACCTTCGGGCGGCCTGATAATCTGGACAAAGATCACAGTAGGAACTAATTTCAAGCAGATTGATTGTAATAGTCCAGATATTTTGGTTATAAAGTTCACAGACACTAATAACAGAGAGGTTTGCATTGTAAATATTTATAACAGACCTCTGTCCTCAAATAAGGAATCAGAGACCATAGCACAGCTAGATAATATCATCTCTAGATTTGATCATAAGACCGCAATGATTATAGGAGGAGACTTCAATCGGAAGTTCGAAACTATAATGGGTCTGAAAAGTAAGTTTTGTGTGGATATTTCTGGTGGGAAGTAATTACATCTGAATTAATGTTTGCATCATTTTAAAATAGTTTTAAAATAATATTAATTATTTAAATGATAACAAATTCACTTGTGGAATAATTTAAACATTTTTTCTTTTTTGGTGTGTTTTTGCTTTTGTATGTGTATAGGGTGTGTAGGAATTTAATTATATTAATTAATAAATACAATTGATATAAATGGTGGGAAGTTAATTAAATGTTATTAATTTATTTTTAGTTATTAATAATAATTGTTTAATTGAGAAATAATTATGAAACGTATGTATATAACAATTTGTAATGTATATATTTGGTGTGTGTTTGTTTTGTATGGATAAAGGGTGGGGTCATAATTAACTATAATTATTTTATGAATAAGTAGTTGCTATTAATATTTTACCTAATATTTAAATATGTAACATGTGTAAATAATAATATTTTAATAAAAACTTTTAGATATGCTTTGTGTACTTTGTAGAAGTGTAGGGTTGAAAGTTACTTAAGTAATACAAAATAAACACTTTTTTTCATATGTTATTTTTTATTGTATGTGTTAATTGTGTTGTTTTTTAAATGTAATATTGTATTTATTATTTGTGAGGAAAAACACACCTAGGCAATTGTATCTTTTTGTCTATACAATGATAAATGGGAGAATTAACACATCCAAAAATTAAGTTCAGTCTTTATTTTCATGATTTTCAAGTTTCTATAAAAACACTTTTTTTGTTATACATACATCATTCAAAAATGTGTATCAACATACAATGTAAGACAAATCAAACAAAATATTATTAAAAACAAATTCATAAGTATAAAGAAAAAATTATGAAAGAAAAATCGGGGAAATGTGGCACAATAAGAATCTCAACGCGTGTTTCGGCGAACCAGCGCCTTCTTCGGGAATAGTCACTAATTACCTGAAAAAAAAGTATATAATAAAATACCTTTATTAGAATAATATTACTTTTAATATATCACATATTCACTTTAATACTCTCTAATAAACATTGTATTTATTAGTCATTCATTTAATGTTTTATCTAATTCCAATTTCATTGCTGTTGTGGGATCAGTAGGTAACTTTGTGTAGTATTCTGCATCTTTGAGCTGTTCATGCGCTACATTGACATATTCCAATTTATCCCAAATCACCACATTCACACCTTTATCGGCCATTTTTAGGTCTCGGCAACGAGAACTATTGTCGCCTAGTAAGCTAGCAAGGGACTACAGAGAGGTGGACGAGCCGACCAGGGTCTGTGAACGCGCACAAAGGCAGGCAGGCAGGCAGGCATGCGCCAGACACACACACAGACAGACAGACACACGCACGCACGCATGCATGCATGCACACACACACACACACACACACACACACACACTCTCACACTCTCTCTCTCTCTCTCTGCCGCCCCCCCCCCCCCACTCACCGGGCTCTTTCCCTCCGCATCGGGTCAGTCACGGCAGAAGGCAGACTTGTGTCTTCTCCGGCGATCTTCAGCTGATGTGCACGCCCACGCTGCGTCGTGCGCGTGCGCGCCCGTTGATCCTCAGCTTGTTTACAATAGCGATCGTTTCTTCCGCTAGCACTCCGTGGCATCTCAGACGCACAGCAGGTAGCATTAGCACCTCTTGTTTTAAAATGCGTTTGTTTATCTAGGACGGACACGTTTACTGGTTGCTTGTTATTTATTGTCTTCTTTCCTCTGCTTTCCCCTCCCACCCCCTGCATGCGTTGCTTCTTCCCTTCCCACCCAGTGTGTATTGCTTCTTCCTAACCCCCAACCCCCCACGGTCGGTGTTGCTTCTTTCCCTCCTACCCCCATTCAGGGTTGCTACTTCACCAGTCACCCCAGAAAGTGTTCCCTATTCTCCTATTGCACATACGACATGCTTTCCTACAAGGACACCTGCTTTTCCACTCCCTGCTCCTCATCTCTGGCCCGCCCCGGGCGTCGTGCTTTAGGTTTTCGCACTGCGCCAGCTTTCATATTAACAACACTGGCGCCATGCTTAATATTTTGACAGGAGCCCGCTTTTATGGTTTTTTTTTGGTATTCATTAGCATTTTTTTACAGTAGTACAGCACGCTACACGTAATCTTCAACAAGGGCAGCCACGCAGCCCGCCTAGCTCTATTTCAACATCTGCCGCTCCTAATCAGCAACAATGGTGGCTGCACCTTCTACATCTTTTTCGTGTTTATCCAGTTGGTTCCTTTGTGAGATCTACACAACTATGTGCCTTTCCATTCAGTGGTCTGGAGTGCAGGTTTGCAGTATGTCGCAGTTTATTCAGATTCCTAACATACCGCGGTTTTGCACCAGCACTGGTGTGTTTCGGGCGGCCTTCAAACTGATTTATGTTCTGCATCTCTTCCCCACCAAAGCAGTGTCCAGTCCGAGTGCGCTCTTCGAGGACTTGTCGTTTCACTAGTTCTAGGAGCAGCTCGTGTGAGCACCAGTGTTTACAGGCGCACAGGCTGTTCATATTACTTATCGTCCCTGAGATATTTATTACCTATCTCGACTCTAGGGCAGTCACAAATTCTGACACTGCTTCCTACCAAGGACCTTTTATGGCCACATAAGAACCATTGTTTTTCTAAAACATTAGTCAACCCCAGGTTCACTTATTAGAGTCCCCTTGTTTTCCTTACTACATTGTTCTCACACGGCACGCCGCACTCTATTTCAACATCTTACAATGCTTTTTAGGTCTCGGCAACGAGAACTATTGTCGCCATGTAAGCTCGCAAGGGAGTACAGAGCGGTGCACGAGCCGACCAGGGTCTGTGGACGCACACACACAAAGGCAGGCAGGCACACACCAGACAGACACAGACAGACACACGCACGCACACACACACGCACACGCACACACACACACACACAGCCTCCCTCTCTGCCCACTCCCTCTCTGCCGCCCCCCCCTTCTACCCCCACTCACCGGGCTCTTTCCCTCTGCAGGGGGTCAGTCACGGCAGCAGGCAGGCACGCTCACGCTGCGTCTCCTGCGCGCCCACCACGCTGTTTCGCGCCCGTTGATCTGCGTCTCCTGCGCGCCCACCACGCTGTTTCGCGCCCGTTGATCCTCAGCTTGTGATTACTACTCCTTCTAACCCGGATTCTAAATTACTATTTCTTGGTTCTCTAACTCCACTCTGTTGATTCGTAACAAACTGATATTCAGCACATTTCACAGTCTCGCTTTTGCTTCTCATAAATACAATAAGATTATTTTAAGCAATGTCTACCCTTCTTTTGGTTCTGTGCCTATTATGCTTCGGACTATAGAGTTTTAGAAAGTGTGGTGGAAGATTCCGTGATATCAGCGGTGTGCACAGTGCAGAGTGAGTGTGCAGAGTGCAGAGTAGTGAGTGCAGAGTAGTGAGTGCAGAGTAGTGAGTGCAGAGTGAGTGTGCAGAGTGAGTGTGCAGAGTGAGTGTGCAGAGAGAGTGTGCAGAGAGAGTGTGCAGAGAGAGTGTGCAGAGAGAGTGCAGAGTAGTGAGTGCAGAGTGAGTGTGCAGATGAGTGAGTGTGCAGATGAGTGAGTGTGCAGATGAGTGAGTGTGCAGATGAGTGAGTGTGCAGATGAGTGAGTGCAGATGAGTGAGTGCAGATGAGTGAGTGCGCAGAGTAATGAGTGCAGAGTAGTGAGTGCAGAGTAGTGAGTGCAGAGTAGTGAGTAGTGAGTGCAGAGTAGTGAGTGCAGAGTAGTGAGTGCAGAGTAGTGAGTGCAGAGTAGAGCGTGCAGAGTAGAGCGTGCAGAGTAGTGAGTGCAGAGTAGTGAGTGCAGAGTAGTGAATGCAGAGTAGTGAGTGCAGAGTAGAGCGTGCAGAGTAGAGCGTGCAGAGTAGTGAGTGCAGAGTAGTGAGTGCAGAGTAGTGAGTAGTGAGTGCAGAGTAGTGAGTGCAGAGTAGTGAGTAGTGAGTGCAGAGTAGTGAGTGCAGAGTAGTGAGTGCAGAGTAGTGAGTAGTGAGTGCAGAGTAGTGAGTAGTGAGTGCAGAGTAGTGAGTAGTGAGTGCAGAGTAGTGAGTGCAGAGTAGTGAGTGCAGAGTAGTGAGTACTGAGTGCAGAGTAGTGAGTAGTGAGTGCAGAGTAGTGAGTGCAGAGTAGTGAGTGCAGAGTAGTGAGTAGTGAGTGCAGAGTAGTGAGTAGTGAGTGCAGAGTAGTGAGTAGTGAGTGCAGAGTAGTGAGTAGTGAGTGCAGAGTAGTGAGTGCAGAGTAGTGAGTAGTGAGTGCAGAGTAGTGAGTGCAGAGTAGTGAGTGCAGAGTAGTGAGTGCAGAGTAGTGAGTAGTGAGTGCAGAGTAGTGAGTGCAGAGTAGTGAGTGCAGAGTGAGTGTGCAGAGTAGTGAGTAGTGAGTGCAGAGTAGTGAGTAGTGAGTGCAGAGTAGTGAGTAGTGAGTAGTGAGTGCAGAGTAGTGAGTGCAGAGTAGTGAGTGCAGAGTAGTGAGTAGTGAGTGCAGAGTAGTGAGTGCAGAGTAGTGAGAAGTGAGTGCAGAGTAGTGAGTAGTGAGTGCAGAGTAGTGAGTGCAGAGTGCAGAGTGCAGAGTAGTGAGTGCAGAGTAGTGAGTGCAGAGTGCAGAGTAGTGAGTGCAGAGTGCAGAGTAGTGAGTGCAGATTGCAGAGTAGTGAGTGCAGAGTGCAGAGTAGTGAGTGCAGAGTGCAGTGCAGGTATGTGCAGTGCAGTGCAGGTGAGTGCAGTGCAGTGCAGGTGAGTGCAGTGCAGGTGAGTGCAGTACAGGTGAGTGCAGTGCAGTGCAGGTGAGTGCAGTGCAGGTGAGTGCAGTGCAGTGCAGGTGAGTGCAGTGCAGGTGAGTGCAGTGCAGGTGAGTGCAGTGCAGGTGAGTGCAGTGCAGGTGAGTGCAGTGCAGTGCAGGTGAGTGCAGTGCAGTGCAGTGCAGGTGAGTGCAGTGCAGTGCAATGCAGGTGAGTGCAGTGCAGTGCAGGTGAGTGCAGTGCAGTGCAGGTGAGTGCAGTGCGGTGCAGTGCAGTGCAGGTGAGTGCAGTGCAGGTGAGTGCAGTGCAGGTGAGTGCAGGTGAGTGCAGTGCAGGTGAGTGCAGTGCAGGTGAGTGCAGTGCAGGTGAGTGCAGTGCAGGTGAGTGCAGTGCAGTGCACGTGAGTGCAGTGCAGTGCAGGTGAGTGCAGTGCAGTGCAGGTGAGTGCAGTGCAGTGCAGGTGAGTGCAGTGCAGGTGAGTGCAGTGCAGGTGAGTGCAGTGCAGGTGAGTGCAGTGCAGGTGAGTGCAGTGCAGGTGAGTGCAGTGCAGTGCAGTGCAGGTGAGTGCAGTGCAGTGGAGTGCAGTGCAGTGCAGTGCAGTGCAGTGGAGTGCAGTGGAGTGCAGTGCAGGTGAGTGCAGTGCACACTGCACTGGAGTGGAGTGCAGTGCAGTGCAGGTGAGTGCAGGTGAGTGCAGTGCAGTGCAGGTGAGTGCAGTGCAGTGCAGGTGAGTGCAGTGCGTGCAGGTGAGTGCAGTGCGTGCAGTGCAGGTGAGTGCAGTGCAGTGCAGGTGAGTGCAGTGCAGGTGAGTGCAGTGCAGGTGAGTGCAGTGCAGTGCAGGTGAGTGCAGTGCAGTGGAGTGCAGTGGAGTGCAGTGGAGTGCAGTGGAGTGGAGTGCAGTGCAGGTGAGTGCAGTGCAGGTGAGTGCAGTGCAGGTGAGTGCAGTGCAGGTGAGTGCAGTGGAGTGCAGTGCAGTGCAGGTGAGTGCAGTGCAGGTGAGTGCAGTGCAGTGTAGGTGAGTGCAGTGCAGGTGAGTGCAGTGCAGGTGAGTGCAGGTGAGTGCAGTGCAGGTGAGTGCAGTGCAGTGCAGGTGAGTGCAGTGCAGGTGAGTGCAGTGCAGTGCAGGTGAGTGCAGTGCAGGTGAGTGCAGTGCAGGTGAGTGCAGTGCAGGTGAGTGCAGTGCAGGTGAGTGCAGTGCAGTGCAGGTGAGTGCAGTGCAGGTGAGTGCAGTGTGTGCAGTGCAGATGAGTGCAGTGCAGGTGAGTGCAGTGCAGTGCAGGTGAGTGCAGTGCAGGTGAGTGGAGTGCAGGTGAGTGGAGTGCAGGTGAGTGCAGTGGAGTGCAGGTGAGTGCAGTGCAGGTGAGTGCAGTGGCATGCAGGTGAGTGCAGTGCAGTGGCGTGCAGGTGAGTGCAGTGCAGGTGAGTGCAGTGCAGGTGAGTGCCTTGCAGGTGAGTGCAGTGCAGTGCAGGTGAGTGCAGTGCAGGTGAGTGCAGTGCAGGTGAGTGCAGTGCAGGTGAGTGCAGTGCAGTGCAGGTGAGTGCAGTGCAGGTGAGTGCAGGTGAGTGTAGTGCAGTGCAGGTGAGTGCAGTGCAGTGCAGGTGAGTGCAGTGCAGGTGAGTGCAGTGCAGGTGAGTGCAGGTGAGTTCAGTGCAGTGCAGGTGAGTGCAGTGCAGTGCAGTGCAGGTGAGTGCAGTGCAGGTGAGTGCAGTGCAGTGCAGGTGAGTGCAGTGCAGGTGAGTGCAGTGCAGGTGAGTGCAGGTGAGTGCAGTACAGGTGAGTGCAGTGCAGGTGAGTGCAGTTGAGTGCAGTGCAGTGCAGGTGAGTGCAGTGCAGGTGAGTGCAGTGCAGTGCAGGTGAGTGCAGTGCAGTGCAGGTGAGTGCAGTGCAGGGCAGGTGAGTGCAGTGCAGGTGAGTGCAGGTGAGTGCAGTGCAGGTGAGTGCAGTGCAGGTGAGTGCAGTGCAGTGCAGGTGAGTGCAGTGCAGTGCAGGTGAGTGCAGTGCAGGTGAGTGCAGTGCAGGTGAGTGCAGTTGAGTGCAGTGCAGTGCAGGTGAGTGCAGTGCAGGTGAGTGCAGTGCAGTGCAGGTGAGTGCAGTTGAGTGCAGAGTGGTGTGTATTGACAATGTAAATGACAATGCCATTTATTTATGATTTAAAGAAAAAAAAAGAAATGTCATGAGCAATGCCAATAGCTCTACCTTTAATGATGCCGAGACCATTGCATTGTAAATGCTTGTTATTTCAATGGTTTCATCTTGACACAAAGATGTGAGAGCTTTTCGTTCCTCTGGTTTTAAATTGTCCACATAATGTTGTTTCTTTAATTTGTAGATGTCATGTATCACTGCATTGTGAAATATATCTATTTTATTACCCGGCGGTCTTTGTGGATAAAATCGTGATCTCGGTTTCTTCTGACTTAGCCCTGCCCCTTGTTGGGTGCATGCTTCATCTAAGGTTAAATGTTCTATTTCATTCTCAACATCCAAATTCATCAGTGTCTCATAGCTTTCAGAGTCTTTTGCCAATAAAGTCGAACTTGATGTGCTTTTTATTTGTGCTTTTTTGTAGTTTCTTATTTCATTTTCTTTTTCTTTAAAGATTTTTGTCAATTTGATTTTGCGGACATATTTATACAAATCTATTCTCGTTTGCGCTATGTCCATATGTATGCTCGGGCAGAAATTTAAACCTTTCTTTAATAAGAAATTTTCTGAATCTGTTATTTGCCGACATGACAAATTTATGACTGTCAGTTCTTGTGCATCTTCTAGAACATCTTTTTCATCCTCATACTGCGGGTCATTGTGCCCACTCTTTCCTCGCCTCTTCTTCCTCTCCTTGTCTGTTTGATCTTGATTTTGCCCTGCCTCTTCCTCGATTCTTTTGATTTCGCGGCTGAAATCCCCTCGCTTGCTCCCATTGGCGCTGTTGGCGGACCAGCCGCATGTCCCCTAAAAAAGACTGTTTTACTGGTCTACTTTCACCATCACTCAAATCATTAGATGCTAATGAGGACATGCTGTCTGAGGTGCTCGCATTGCTTTCAGAATATTGATGTTGTTTCATATAAAAATTTTTTTTGCATACGTGAAGATTCTTCCTTCGCTGTAATCTATTTTGTCGTGTTGGAATTTGATGCGTTTGCTGTTTTGTACTGATTCTTCATGTAGCTCTATTTGTTATTCTATTTCCGCTTTCAATTTTTTCATCTCAGGGGTTAAATCTAAAGTTGATAATTCCTTCTCCATTTTAGAAACCTGTGTTTTGATTTTCTGTAGCAGTCTACTATGAATGAGGTTAAAAAAGGTGAAACAGAACCAATCAGATTTATAACAACCCTATCAAAAGAGTCACCCCAAATCAAAAATATTTTAAAGAAAAATTGGAAGATTCTCAAGCTGGACACCACCATAGGGCCAATAGTGGGAATCGCCCCGCAAATAACATACGGGCACCTAACTTAAAAGATCGTTTGACTCACAGTCATTTTTGCAAGGAGAAAAAGAAAGTATGGCTACAAAGTACTGGTTTCAAAAAATGTTATAACTGCAACTGTGTGTCAAATAGCCAAAAATGTACAGAATGTGATCATGGCAAATGGAAAAATCTGGGATATTAAAGAACCCATTACATGCAAGACCCAATATGCAATCTATGTCATCGAGTGCCCATGTCACCTAAAATACGTGGGCAGCACGAAATGTCAATTGAAGAAAAGGATTTTAGAACATGTAAGGGCAACTATACATCAGGACAGAAGTAATGCCGTGGCCAAGCACATGGAAATCCACCATGAAAGCAATTGGAAAAGCTTGTCTTTCTACGGAATTGACATAGTGAGAAAGCCAATACGAGGAGGGGACAGAGAAAAATCATTGAGAGTGAAAGAGTCAAGACACATTCTAAATCTACGTACAATGAATCCACATAGACTGAATCAAAGCGAAGAGATGTACATACATTTGTAAATAGTGTAAATGAATTTTGGTATTGAATTCATGATTGATATTGTAGGGTAACACCAACCCCAGTCTTTGACATCACAGAAATGTCCAGGTTTTAATCACATCTTAAATTACACTGAAATCCCTAAAGTTCACAAAATTGGAAATGGCCTTAATTTTTCATTTAGGAAATCCTTTTATTTAGAGAGGTTAAAATTAAATATGAATGAAAGATAACAACAGAAAACTCTGAACTGATCATTATAATTGGTATATCCAATAAGAATTTGCCACCGGAGGCATAAGAATGGAGGTTTATGCCACTAGAGGCGGAAATGGTTTGAAAAAAGGAACTTATTTGGAAAAGAAATTCATTTAACTCTTGACCTCTTGTTTAGGTTTTAATTTATTTTAATTTGTTTAATTTGGTTAATTAGATCAAAATATTGTTTATAGGGATCACGATGAAATCTTTCACTGAAATATTTCACTTATATTGTTTTCACTACATTAACCACAATGCCCCAGTCTCATAATCACAGGATATGACATCATGAAGTAATGTTTGGTTAAAAAACAGGAAGTATCATTGGGGCGGCACCGTGAACAAGTTCTAAGGTTAGAACGGAACGCGTAGGTGTGTTTGTTTGGTAAATCCAATGGAAATAAAAAAGCTCTGAATTTCACGAACGAAATTGCAGAGGTGTGACCCATTTCTTTCTGGAAAGGAAGTTGTGATGTTTCCCCTTTAAGCATTTTAGAACCTTTTACTCTGTATTCTGAGCCCTCTACATTCCGATCTGTATTCGAACTGGAGAACTCGATGTTTGGCAGTTTATCCTGGCTGTTTGTGGTTGAGGTTTATTAAAACCCACCTTACTGTCCAAACCACGTTTTTGTGCCTTTCTTCATCCTAAATTGCACCTCGTTTCACTGGCGACGATCGGAAATGACCTCAACACGACGGCGATATCAAAAAAAAAAAAAAAAAAGAAAAGAACTGACCTTGCTTCTCCTCCAGCGGCTGTTATAACAGGAAAAGAAGCGTTGACTTCTCGGCGGCAGTGCGGACTTAACGTAACGGTGAGGAGAGCGGGAGGTTTATCAGGATAAACGGGATTGAAAATTAAATAAATTGGAGGAAAAGCTTGACGAATGCGCACGAGGAGCTGAACGCATGACGAAGCGCGTGAAGAGACTCTGTGTACGCGGTGCTTGCTCGCGCTAAGGAAAAGACGCTGCGTTCCATCTACACGTCTCTCACGCTGCGTTTCAGCTGTAATTTTTTTCATTGTATACGTCATTTGATCCTCGCATACGCGTTCCAGCGGGGGAGAGACAATTGGCCTTTGTTGTGTCACGAAGGTTCTATTTTTATAGTCAGATAAGACTTTAGATCTTCAGGGTCACGCTTATTTACAGATTCTCTTAATCTGACACTTTTTTTGCTTCTAAAAAAAAACTTTAAACAGTACTGACAGTGAAATCTGGTTAGTAATTCAAAAAAAAAAAAAAAAGGAACTTTAAAAAAAAAAAAGGAAGGAACTTAATTATTATTGAGCACACGTATATTTAAAAAAAAAGAGAAAGAAGAAGAAGGTGTGTGTTTTGGGTAATACATATATATATATTTTTTTTTGTCATAAAAAAAAAATGCAAAACGTCACTCAACCTGCGTTTTTCTTGACAAGTCCAGGTGAACCAAATGTGAAATGGAAAAAATGGAAGAAAATCTTTGCAAATTATGCAAGAGTTTGTGGAACTAATCTAAGTGCAGAAAGGAAGCATTCACTTCTTTTGCATTGTCTCGGAGGAGAGGGACAAGACGTACTAGAGCATTTACCTGATTTATCAGCTGCTGAACAACGAAATTTGAATGAGTATGAGATTGCTATTCTTCAACTTGATAGACATTACTTACCTAGGCTCAGCACTATAATGGAAAGGTATCATTTTGGCCTAAGAGAACAAAAGAAAGACGAAACGGTAGAGGAGTATGTGTCCTCTCTAAGGAAATTAGCATCTTCATGCAACTTTGGTCAAACTTTAGATGAAAGAATTCGTGATCAGTTTGTATTGAGATGTGCACATGATGACATTAGGAAAGAACTTTGGTTAAAAGATGAACCTCCTCTCGAAGAAGTTCTTGTTATTGCAAAGCAGGTGGAACATATGACTAAGTGTGTTGGAGAATTAAAGAAAGAGAAAGAGAAGCCTTCTACTTCAGAGTCAAAGGATGAACCAAAAGTTGATGAGACTATATGTCAGGTTAAGAAGCAAGAAAGTACATCTTTGCAAGAGAACCAGAGCATGTTATCAAACTCTTCCAATTCTAGGTTTTCCTGTTTTAGATGTGGTCAGGTTAGTCATTTGGCAAATTCGCCTGTTTGTCCTGCTTTAAAAGTTACATGTAATTTATGCAATAAAAGGGGGCATTATGCAAAGTTTTGTAGGACGAAAACATACAAAGGTGAGGGCTCTAGAAAGAGATGGCCTCAAACTCAGGTAAGATCAATTTGTTTTGAGGTTAATGGTGATGAGTCAGATCATCCCTCTTGTTTAGTTAGAGTGGAAGACTTCATGATCAATTTTAAATTTGATTCTTGTTCTAAAATTACGATAATTGAAGAGAAAATATTTAATGACTTATTTTCAAAAAAGGTAAGATTGTTGAAATGTGACATCTCCCCGTTAGGTTACAGTGAGAATCCAATCAAAATGTTGGGTTATTTTATGGCAGAAATAGAGTTGGGTTCTCACATTATTGTAGGAAAAGTTTATGTTTCTAAAAAAGGTGATGCATTGTTGGGATGGCTACATCAACGTCAACTTGGGGTTAAGCTTGATCCCAATGCTTCTCCCCAAGTTCAAGTTCAAGAAGTGTCTAATTCGGAATGTACAACAAGTGATTATAAGTTGTCAAATAGTTTAGCCAAACAGTTTCCTGATGTTTTTAAAGAAGACTTGGGGTGTCTACGTGGTTACAGGCATCATATAAAATTGAGGGAAAATGCTGTTCCTGTGGTAGCAAAGGTCAGGAGAATTCCTCTTATGGAGCAGATTAAGGTCCAAGAGGAGTTAGATAAGCTAGTAAAAAATGATATCATTGAACCTGTTGAAGCAACTGAATGGCTTGCCCCTATAGTGGTTGCAAAAAAACCTACAGGTGAAATTCGTCTTTGCATTGATCTAAGGTCACTAAATAAAGAAGTTGTGGTGGAAAGGTTTCCACTTCCCAACATAGATGAGATAGTTGGTACTCTTGAAGGTGCAAAATATTTCACTACCCTGGATCTAGCTTCCGCTTACCATCAGGTGGAGCTAGATAAGTCCTCCCAAGATCTGACTGCATTCATTACACCCATGGGTACCTTTAAGTTTAAGAGGATGCCTTTTGGCCTTGTATCGGCAGCCTCTGTTTTTCAACGGATTATATCCAAAATTTTAAGAGGGTTGATTGGAGTTAAGTATTATCAGGATGATCTCTTAATTTATGGTAAGGATATTATGGAACACGATAATCGTTTGTGTGCTGTCTTGAAACGTTTGGAAGGGGCGGGCATGTCTTAACTATTTGGGTCACCGTATCACTGGAGATGGTGTTTTTCCTAAGAAGGACTTGGTCGAATCAATTGATAAGGTGAAAGAACCCATTAACAAGGAGGAGTTACTCTCGTTTTTGGGAATGGTTGAGTTCTATGGAAAATTTGTGGTAAACTTTGCAGAAAAAACTCATAATTTAAGAAGGTTGACGGCAAGGAATGTTGTTTTTGAGTGGTCCCCTGAGTGCATGAGTGAGTTTGTGTGCATAAAGAAAGAATTGAATAGAGCTCCCTCTTTGCATGCATTTGTTCCAGGCCTTCCAACTGTGTTATTTACAGATGCGAGTGACAAGGGTTTAGGAGCTGTACTTGTCCAGAAGAAGAATGGCAAAGATTCTCTTATTTGCTGTTCTTCTCGTTGTCTTAGAGGATCCGAGCGTAATTACTCGGTGATAGAGAAGGAATCTCTTGCGATTTTTTGGGCTTTGAGGAAATTTAAGAATTTGATTTGGGGAACTAAGGTTTCCATTTTGTCTGATCACAAGCCATTAAGAGAGGTGTTTGCAAAGAAAGGATTGGATGCCATATCTTCAAGGATCAGGAAGTGGATTGTTTCTTTACAGGAATATGATTTTGAAGTAGAGTATATTCCAGGTGCAGCTAATAAGTCTGCGGATTGTTTATCTAGATTAGTTGATACTGAAAATTTTGAAGTGGATGATATCTGTGAGTCTGATGAATATGTCAATGTGTGTGAAGTGACTGATGGTGCGATTGATGAATCTGAATGGAGAATGGAGCTGGAGAAGGATGTAGAGATTTGTAAGGTTATTTCTTCTTTAAAGAATGATACTCGGTTGGAAAAGCCTTGGTTGTTGGTCTCGGATGAACTTTCTGTGAGTGAGGGTTTGTTAACACGCGGCACTAAACTTGTTCCTCCTTGTGGTTTGAGGAAAGAGTTGTTGGCCCATGCCCATTGTGGTCATTTGGGTATTGTGAAAACAAAAGAGATTCTTTGCATGCAATTCTGGTGGCCTGGCATGGATTTAGAAATAGAGAGGATGGTTAGGGATTGTGTTGAATGCTGTGCCAGTGACAAAATATTGAAGACTAAACAAATGCCGATGGTTAAAAGGGCTTTACCGAATCACCCCTGGGATGAGGTCGCAATTGACATCTTAGGACCTTTGACTGGTGTTTCTGATACTCCGTATCTTATTGTTCTAATTGATCTTTATTCTAGATGGATTGAAGTTTGTGCAGTCAGGGAAACTACCTCAGATTCCATCATAAAGTTTTTAGAAGGTTTATTTAATAAAGAGAGCTTTCCTAATAGTTTGTTGTCTGACAATGGACCGCAATTCTGTTCCTCTATGTTTACTGATTTTTTTAAAAAGTGTGGTGTTGTTCATAAAAAATGTTCCCTGCACCATCCTGAAACCAGTGGTGCTGTTGAGAGAGTCAACAAGACTCTTAAAGAGTCGATACAGTTAGCTAGATCATCCGGTTTGAACTGGAAATCTGCCCTCCAGGATAGGATCAATGCATATCGGTTTGCTCCCCACTCTTCTACCGGGAGATCCCCTTTTGAGCTGTTTAAAGGGAGAGTTCGAAATACTTTGTGGTGTCCCGGTTGGATGAGCTTCAATAAAGGGTTGGTTCCCAACGACATTGGGGATTGGAGAACTAAGGAGTTAGGCAAACAGACTGCTCGCAAGGAATATTTTGACAAAAAAAGGTGTGTTGCGTATCAGGAAGTCAAAGTGGGTGATTTTGTTAAAATAAAGACTCTGGTTGGACGTAAACCTTGGTCAAAATACACCAATGTTAGAGCTGTTGTAAAGATTTTTAAGAATGCTATTAAGACTGAAGATGGGAGAATTTGGAATAAAAGTCGCATAGTTGTTGTTAATCCAAAGTTGTCTGCCTTAGAAAGTCCTGTCTACAGTGATAGCTCTTGTGACCAGTTTCACCGTGTTGGTAGCAGGTCTCTTGATGGGACTGTGGATTCCTACAAAAGGAGCCAAAGGACTCGCAGAGCTCCTATTTATTTGAAAGATTATGTTTAATTTGTTTTTCTATTTTCCCTCCATTTGAAGTGCTAATTGCTTCTATTTTCTTGTGACATCTTTTGAAAATTTGTGTTTTTGTTTCTCTGATGCTACTTCATATGAAGTTTTCTGATCATGTATTTAGTCTTTATTTCTCATTTTTTCTTTAAGTTTCATTTTATGAGTTTCGTGTTGTTTTCCTTCATTTCTTGTTGTAAAGAAGGGAGATGTGTGATGTTTCACCTTTAAGCATTTTAAAACCTTTTACTCTGTATTCTGAGCCCTCTACATTCCGATCTGTATTCGGACTGGAGAACTCGATGTTTGGCAGTTTATCCTGGCTGTTTGTGGTTGAGGTTTATTAAAACCCACCTTACTTTCCAAACCACGTTTTTGTGCCTTTCTTCAACCTAAATTGCACCTCGTTTCAGAAGTGTTGTGGACATTTGTGGCGGTTTGCTCACCCGCGGGGTTACGCACGGCCGAAAAGCAGCGCCAAGACCGCGAACTGAGCGAAAGGTGAATATATATATATATATATATATATATATATATATATATATATATATATATGGAAAATGAGTTGGTTGCAATCCAATTAAATAGTGAACTTGTGAAATTTAAGGAAGAACTTGAAGGATACATTAAGAGACATGAAGACACAGTACACACAAGAAAATTTAATAAATTCCAGCGTGATAAAGAAGACTACGCGGAAGGGCGAATATTTACATATGCCCGCAAGTTTGATAGACTAAATCAACAGAATAAACTGGATAAAGAAGCATATATGGCTGATAGCCTATCATCTTTAACATCAACTGATGCCAGTGAAGGGGAGCAGGAAAATGTTGAGAAACGTCCAAGGTGTAATTTTTTAGAGGAAATGAGGCTGGCCCTGCAACAAAAAAACTGGGATAAACAAATAGGAACGCAACCAGCGGGAAATCGAGGAAGAGGCAGGGGAGGTGGTCGTCCTCAAAGAAACCAACAAGTAGAGGCAGGCGTCTCCAGTGAAGAAAACCGAATTGGTACAAGAACAAGGAGTATGAAGCAGAAATGGAAATAAACTCTGACATAGATATAACAAATGAGACTTGGATTAATTTTTTGCCCCACCAATAACATGCAACTGGCAGAGGTGCGAATGGATCTCTATAAATACATACGCAAAATAAAATTGACTAAGATATTTTCAGAAAATTAAAAAATGGCTAAATAGAAAAAATATATCTCAGTACCAGAAATGGGGTTGACAGTAAAAGACTCGGAAGGTTTCACAGTTATGATGGAATTGGGAGCAGGCCAAATCTAAATTCTATCCCCAATTACCACAGGGCAACAAAATTGACCTATTCCATGAAGCGATGATTAAAGATCTGTATTGAATGAAGCACAGGAAATACAAAGACAATCTAACTGAGGCAGAAACATCAGCATTACAAGCCCTGAAAAAGGATCATACTATTGAAATAAAAATGGCAGATAAAGGTGGCAATATAATCATACAGGATAAAGATCAGTATATACAAGAAGCCCACTCACAATTGCGGAATCAAACCTTCTATGAAAAACTGAAAGAAATCCCAACCCAAAAATAAAAAATTGAATTAGATAAATAAATACTAATGTGGAAAAATAATCAACTCTTAGATGATGATGAAGTAAAATACTTGACTACAGATCACCCCAAAACTGCTACTATATATTTTCTACCGAAAATTCTTAAGCACCCGACGAAACCACCAAGGAGACCAATAATCTCGGCCAATGGAGCACTTTTAGAACCCATTGCTAATATTTGGATATTTACCTTGTGCCTTATGTAAAGAAACTGATGTTGTATCTACAAGATACTGGTTATTTGCTGCGCCATATACAAGAACTACCCTGGGCGGATTCATATCAATTGATATCTATGGACGTAGTATTGTTATACACGAACATTGATAATGAGACCGGGTTGAAGGCCTGTGAATTTTACCTAAATGAATGGAACATCCAATTTGCTAATCATAATAAAATGTTACTGGAAATGATTAAGATTTGTACAAAAGAAAATGTGTTCATGTTCGGAGAAGAAGTGTACAGATAAGTCAACGGAACAGCGTTGGGATTTGCACACAGTCCCAGCTACGCATGTTTAACTATGGGGTGGTGGGAGTCTAACTATGCGTGGAATTCGATAAATGATCAATATGTCAGCAAAATAGTCATGTGGCTGCGCTATATTGATGATTTACTCATCATCTGGGATGAAGTAAGGAGGAATTTGCAGAGTATTTTAATGTGCTAAATAATACGGACTGCAATTTGAGATTCACATACACGATAAGTGAGGAATGAACAATATTCTTGGATATGAAGATTTATGTGCATGAAAATCAGGTCCACTCGACGCTGCACCGTAAAACTACTGCTACGAATGCAATTCTTCACCCGGAAAGTTTTCACCAGCCAAGTACAATTAAAAGCATCCCCTTTGGGGAATTACTTAGAGTGCGAAGAATATGCTTCGGAAGAATCTGAATGGTACAAGAATAGTAAGGCAATGTGTGCAAGATTTAAAAAACAGAAATATGACAACAAAGTGATATGTACAAGCCGCCAGAAAACGGAAAAAATCAAAAGAACAGAACTAATGGCAGCAAAGATCAAACAAACAACTGAGGACAAAGAAATTCGCCTGATAACCACTTTTCCACTGAAAATAAACATATTAAGAAAATCCTAAACAAACATTGGAATATACTGCGATTAGACCCAACGGTGGGTGAAATTGTTGGAGATACGCCAAAAATAATATACAGAAGAGCAACAAATGTGAAGGACCAACTGGTCCATAGTCATTTTGTAAATACATCACAAAAAACATGGTTGAAAACAGTCAGGTTTGTAAAATGTTCTAACTGTAAAGTTTGCACAGTCGCTAAAAATATGAAAGAGATAGAAATGGCGAATAAGAAAAAATGGAATATTTGCCAATCAAACACATGTAGGAGTCAGTTTGTAATCTACATTGTGGAAAGCCCATGCGCCGTGAAATATGTGGGCAGTACTATCTGCGAACTTAAAAAGCGCATCTTTGAACACGTAAGAGCAACTACAAACAATGATAGGAGGAATGCCAAAGCAAAGCATATGGAGAAATATCATACAAGCAATTGGCAAGATCTGAAGTTTTATGCTGTGGAACACGTACCAATAAATGTGGGGCGGTGATCGAGAAAAGGTATTAAGACAGAAGGAATGTAAACACATCTTGAACTTTAGAACACTGACCCCGATGGGGCTTAATCAGGAAGAAGAACTGCATTCACATTTATAAGTAAAATTATATTTTTGATAGATCCCTGAAGGTCCTATAACTGTGTTTGCTCTTGATAAAGAAAATGGAATAGGACTTATGAAAACATAAGTATTTATGCTAAAGTGTAGAATATATTCCTCAACACAATGAAATGAGTTCTAATTAGCTCTCCCTACAAACAAGTATTCTGTTAAACTCATTTATTTTGTTTTTTGACTATTTTTTATGATTTTGAATTGTGGTCAAATTTTCACATAAATATGCATAATTGTTTAAAAAGATAGAAAAAATGTGGAACTACATTGAAAATAGACATGAACAAAATTGTTTTTGAAGGACAAATAATAACAACAACTTTAGAAAAATAATCACGAGAATGAATGAAATGTATGCCCACTGGAGTGCTAAATAATGTGATTGATACTAGGACTAGGTGTATTTGTACTGTATCAAGTGATATATTCATCTCTCTGCCCACCGGAGGGCTAGATTGGTTGTGATAAACGAGAGCCATTCAGAATAATTGGACTATGAATTGAGAACATTGGTAATGAATAAGATTAGTTTCACTTTAATTAAAGGTTTATATTCACAATGATGAAATGCACAATACAATAATGTGATAATGAAGAGACACAATGATTTAGCGCTTTTTATGTAAAATAGCTGGAAACTACCATAACCATAATGCCAAGCGGCAGGAAATGATGTCATCTAGATTAGATACATAATGGTATTTCCCTGTGAACAAGAGGCATGTTGCCTTGAAACGCGTTGGTTTGCTAACATAGCAAAATAAATGTGGAAGTGAAAAGCGACTACGGATACAGCGTGATTTATGCTGCTGCGAGTGCGAAGAATCTACTGCTTGAATAAGGAATGTTTTTGAAAATATTATCGGCGGGGCTCTGCCGAGTTCTTTACGCACCACCAAAGAGCACCCAGAGATCGGAAAGTATTGACGTCAGTTTCATGGCCAAGATTTTCTGCAGCCAGTCAAAAATCCTCTCTTTATTTTAAAGAAATGTTAGAGTGAGGCTTTAACGCGGATTCAGCTGAAGGGAGATATGGTAAGTGTTGGCATCCACCTACTTTGCTTATTGGACCCGATCTGTGCTTCCCACCGGCAATTGGATGCAGGTTTTTAAAGCAGAGGCTGAAAATAGACCAGCACATAATGAGAACTGCATGACATGGCCACGCACCCGCCTAGCAGTCTGCGGCACTCATTCATTCCATCCGACCCCAAGCCCAAGTTAAGTGGCACTATTTAAACCATGTATTACTTATACAGGATATAACGCTGAAGCACGAGCCTTGCTTCAGTTTTAGTTAATCATACATCATATGAATGTTACAGTCTCTTAAAGTGAAACTCCCCCAAAATGAGTGTTATCTTCACAATATTGAGATTACAGGGATATAATATTGGCTGGTGACCAGGAGCGATCTGCTGCTACTCTTGCCCTTCCGGAGCAACTATGTCAGGCTGTCTAGGGTATCTCTTTTCCAGTTTCCTAATGTGTGTATATCTAAGATGTCTTTTAAATTTGAGTTGTATTTTTACCATTATTTGCGGTATTATTAACAAATATATATGATTTAGTATCCTGATGGTATGCCTTACTTCTCTTCCCATTTAATAGGCTGTTCTGTGACATTGCTGTGGTGCTATTTCATGGTAGGAAGTGATGTCACAAGTGGACTTTTATACAACTGAAAGGGGCAAAATATAGAGTACAATGGACTCGTGCATTAAAATAGCACTTCCCACGTTTTTTAAGATTACAGGCTTGGGGGTAAAATGCAGACAGTGACACATTTTCCTATCTATCTATCGCCCTCTATCTATCTATCGCCCTCTATCTATCTGTGTATTGCCCTCTATCTGTCTGTCTATTGCCCTCTATCTGTCTGTCTATCGCCCTCACTCTGTCTGTCTATCGCCCTCACTCTGTCTGTCTATCGCTCTCACTCTGTCTGTCTATCAATCTCACTCTGTCTGCCTATCGCCCTCACTCTGTCTGTCTATCGCCCTCACTCTGTCTGTCCATCGCCCTCACTCTGTCTGTCTATCGCCATCACTCTGTCTGTCTATCGCCCCCACTCTGTCTGTCTATCGCATCACCACAGCATCACTCAGCACCACCACAGCATCACTTTGGGGGGACCTCAACATCTCTATGCACTACCACAGCATCACTAAATGCCACAGCATCACTCGTCGCCACCACAACATCACTAAACGCCACAGCATCACTCATCGCCACCACAACATCACTCGGCGCCTCCACAACATCAATCTGTGCAACCATTCAAAAACAACTGGTTCAAATAGGTTCTCTCAATGTATCAAGCTTTATTACAAATGTCACAAAAAAAAGTAAATATTTCACTTCTGTGCTTAGATTTTTGTCACAATAAAATACACTGAACATAATCTTCACAAGTTATTTACAAAAGTTTAAGCTATTGCCATTATAAATTACAATAACTTTTACTTAAGTATTAATTAAAAAAAAAAAAAAAAGCCATTGTTATTTGTAATATCAATACATCTAAGTCACGTAAATACAACACATATTGCATTACAAATGCTATAGGTATCACATTTGCGAAAGTTAAAACTATTGGTATTGTTAGTGACAAAGCTATTAACTTCGCTATTTTCAAAACCAACACAAAAATAAAACAATTGTTGTTTACATTACCAATAGCTCAAACTTTCCTAATGCGAGACCTATTGCATTGCAAATGCTTGTTTATCTGGAAATGAATCTGACCAAAACTACATTTATACTCCTCTTCTGCATTGATTCTCCACCTCAAGTTCAGAAGTGGGGCAGTACTGAAGATCCCCATGGTATGTACCCTTCTGTGGTCCTGCATGACAAGTCCCTCGAGTTCATCATCAACAAAAATCTCAATCTGATTGATCACGTTGCTAAACTAACAAAATCTGCTCCTACCAACTACAGTTATTCAGGAAAACTGAAGCCAGCAATCCCATACACAGACTTCGGGAACAGGCACTTGTTTCCAAACATATGGATGCAGGAAATGCAGCATTTCAGGTCTGCGCTCCATGCTGCTGCCCATATGGTTAGAGCAGTTAAAAAGTCTGATCACACCACACACAGAGGTGTAATCAACCCCACTTTTCCAGATTGAACAGGCAATTGTACCACTGGGTAGTGTGTATAACATAACGCCTATAAAATGTTGTTTAAGGCTCCTTTGACTTTCTTCCGAGAAAATGGTCTCCAAACAGAATTGCACGAATACTAAAGCAAAAGAATAGCATGATGGAGCTGTGGGAAGGGGGAACAAATGCAAAAGGTGAGTACTAAAGAAGAGATGAAATGGAGAGGTGCAGAGGAGGATAGATGAATATAGGAAATGATGGATGGATTGGGAAATGGGTGAGCGTTTAGCAAGGTGGATTGTGGTTAAAGTGATGGATGGATAAAGGCAAGAATGGATCGATCAATGGAGAGAAGGATGGATGGAGAGGAAGAAAGAAGGAAGGATTGAAGAAAGCGTGGAAGTATGGGTGGATAGTTGAATGAAGAGAAGGAATGATGCAGAGAAGGATAGATGGCCAAATTAATTGAGAAATGTGGTATAAAAAACACCATATGGCAAGTGTTTTTAGAACTTCCTCAGTGACACGCCCAAACGTGTGTGTAGACATTCAGAAAACGGTTCAAAATAGGGTAATATTTTATTTTTGTGGCCACTACCTTGATCACACTCGTCCTTAAAAATCTTCACTGGCATTCCCTTGATTTGGGTGTGTTTTTTTCAAGATTGCTTTCAGAACTCCTTAAATGATTAAAAATGGCCATTACCCGTCATACTTGAGGAACAAACTCCAGATCACAGGTGAACAGCAAAATGCAAGCAACAGACTAAGGGGCATATTTACGAGCCCCATATCGCCAACACAAAGTCACTTTTCAGGACGGTGTGGTGGAGATAGGGGCTTCGCCTTATTTACAAGGCAGCATTAAGCCAGTTAACGTGGCTTAGCGTTGCCTTGAAAATAAGGCACCCTTTCGTGCTATACTTAGCGTGAAAGAGAAGGGCAATGGGTGTTGTTGTGGGCATTCCACTGCAACACACATTGATTTTTAGGCAGCCCCATATTTACAAGAGTCGTGCAAATATGGGGCAGCACCAAAATAAAGACCAGGCAAAACATTGTCTTACCCTGGCGAAATGAGGAGAAATGTTTAATTTCTTCTTGTTTTTTCTGTTTCCATGTTTGCTGCATTGTGCAGCGCAATGGAAACAGCAAAACACTAATGATTGTTTATGTGCAGGAATGTCTCCTGCACTCGCAGACTTTCTGAGTCTCATCTTACAGAGGCCCATAGTATTTTTATCTGCAATTATATTTCATTTTAACTTAGCTTTTCGCCTGAATGACAAGCTATGACATTTTATGTTAAAGCAATCAAATCTTTGCATTGTATGTTGTGCAAAGTTTAAATTAAATAATGTCACATTCCTTCATGTTGGTATATTGCCTATTATTTATTGCCAGGTTTATACACTTTTGTCTGATACCTTTGCAGGAAGTGACGGAAAGTGTGAAATAATGAGCAAAGGTATGAAAGCTGGCACAACTGGCTGAGTTTCGGAATAAGAGTGTTATTTTTAGAGTAAGAAAAAGTTAGTGAGAAAAATATAGAGCAGTACCATGGTCAAAAATGTTAGAGGCTGAGAGACAATTACTTGGTTAGCTTGTGAATAGATGTTCTAGTAAGCTACTAAGGGCCTGATTACGAGTTTGGCAGTCTTCGGACCACCATCACAGTGGCGTTGGATTCACTGCCGACTAGGCGGCCCGCCTACCCTATTACAAGTTTGGTGGTTTACTGACCAAAAGACCACCAGAGCCCTGCCTACACTGCCAGCCAATCGCCGACCACCTCGATGGCGGTCGGGGAAATGCAGCTGTCCTAGGGCAGTATAGAGAAGTTCACCGCTGTCTGAATTACGAGTCAGCTTTATGATGAGTGGAGCATGGTGGTGGGACTGTCTGCTTCGAGTCGGTGAAATAGAAGGATTTGGGATGCATACTCACCCATTTCCCTTGTCTCCCTTCAGTCACCGATTTGGATACCTTCCTCCTTAACAGCAGCTTCTTGACCTTGTTGGTGCCGAGATCCAGTTAAGGCTGTTTTGTACTATTTACCCTTTGACTGGACAGGGCACATATGGGCCAGACTCAAGCAATGTAAAAGTGCTGGTAGTAAGTATTTTTTCACATGTGTTTTGCATATGTGTACACTGCAGTCAAAAAATACATATCTGCATCAACACATATGAAAAAATAGACACTGCTTTCAGAAACACCGCTGCCGGCCCATCAGGAACATTGTGATATGGCGGGCGGGAGACTGCCGCTTCTGCAGTCTTATTGGGACTGCTGCTGTGGCGGGAAGGTGGTTGGACTGCCAAACTTGTAATCAGGCCCTAAGTTAAAATGATAAAGTGAGCATAGTAGAAACAGAGACAGAGACACAGAGTTATAGATAAAAAGAGTGTGAATGGGAGGAATATATAAATGCACTGGGAGCTGTAGATGGAAGGAAAACAATGTTGAAGTGAAAGACAAAAGGAGAAAGAATTTGGAAGGCATAAGAAGCTATTTTGAGAAAGAGACGGTGAGGGAAGAAGAGAATGAAACAGAGAGGACAATCATTCTGTGCCCCATTAAGTGATGGAAGGTATTCAGGACAGGAGTTTGATGCTTTTTATGTGCTGCATTATATGACCAAAGGCATCTGAATATGTGACCTGTGGAATGCAGAACACTTATTTCAGGGTCACTGTCTCTACCCTCAATACCTAGAAGGCAGGAATTGTGAGGCCCGCTTGACTTCAGGGCAGATGTTTTGATTAATTTAACTCATGGTAGAGCACGGTTACACATGCTCTGTAGGCACAGTAACTCTTATGGGTAAAGTGGCTGTACCGAAATTGACCCTTCTGTGGCCTAGCAAACATGATGCAGATGTTATCCTGTCATATGAATTTAATGGACATTATCTGGAATTTCTCAATTTGATGAGCACTACCGTTCCCTTTTCATAAAATATAAGTGTACAGTGGCACATTGGATGATGCCACAAATTCCCATTCAGAACTCCCTCCAAGATATGTTTTTTTACAAATAAAGTGTACAAATATGCTCTAAAATATATCAAGTAGCACCAAGTAATCTCTACCAAATTTACCATGAAGTAATTCCTCCAAATCATCCAACAAAAGTGTAAGCTTACTCAAAATTTCGCACAGTGCAAAACAAGGGTGCACACAAACATTCCCTTTCTGCACTCAGGCAAGAATGATCAGAGGGAACAGTGGTGGCAAGTTAATTACGTTATAACTAATTTAAATTGAATGGTAATTAGCTTTTTATTGTAAATTTTAATTGTTACTGTCAGTTTTTTAATTGTTTAAATGCTATTTTATATTTTTCAGTTTATTTTGTTAATTTTAGAATTTATTTTAGTTTTATTCTTTTAATAGTAAGTTATATTTAGTAGCAGGATGTTGGGTTTATAGGAGAATAGAGTGACAAAATATTTAAGTTTAATGTTAATTTTTTTAATGTTACTTAAGTATGTAATAGATTGTTAAATATTTAAATTATTACATTTTATAATTGTTGTTGAATTTATTTAGTGTTTCATTTCTTTTAATGTGTAGTTTAATTTATACAGGTTTGTTAGTGATATTAAAGCTATAATAATATGTTTTATTTTAATTTTAATTTATCTGTAATTGATTAATTGATCATTATTTATGTATACATGTATTGTTGTACTTAATATGTATGTGTTTTATTTCAATTCTTTATTAATTTATTGGTAATTGTTTTTAGAATTTTGTATGTGAAAATGATTTTATTTGTTTTTTAAGTATTATTATTATCTTTTTATTTATATTTGTTTTTGTTTTTATTTAAAAAAAATCTATCTTATTTCTTTTTTTCTGTAGGTTGTGAACTGAAAGTTATAAGGAATTCATTAAACTTTATTTTTTTATTTTTTCTAAATCTAAAATATTTTCTTGTTTTATTAAAATAATGTAGTATGTATTTGGTCTATGTGATATCATTTAATTATTTTTTATTACATACTGAAATATTTATAAGAAATGATTAGGAATTGTATTTTTACATGTAATCCATCTCAAGTCCAGCACTTTCCCTACTGTTGCTTAGACTAAGGTAGGAATAGTAAATCTAATCTTACCGAAGGTAAACACTTTCCTCACTGTTGCTCTGACTGGAGTGGGAATAGTATATCTAACCTCTCTGAAGTCTAACACGTTCCTTACTGTTGCTTAGTCTGGAGTGAGAATTGAAAATCTAACCACTCCGAATTCCAATACTTCCCCTACGGTTGCTTGACTGGAACAGAAATAGTAAACCCTAATCTTTTTATTAATCCTCATTTTGGAATGATTATATTATTTTCAGTAAATTCATTTTTTATGCTGTTTAATATTTAGCTTTTTAATATACTGGTCAAAATAAATATTGCATTTTGAGATAGAAGTGTATATAATTCCTTTTATGTTATTGTTTATATTGTTTTTAAGTTTCTGCAAATATAAATATATTGTTTATAAAATATATATATTGCAAGTTAATAAAGGCTCCCTACCTTGATCCCCTCTGGGCTTCCACTTCTTCATTTTTGGGGGAGCTTTGTTTGGATACAATTGTGCGCCTGCCAGTAACGCACGTTGGAATCCCCCGCCACGTTTGGGTTCCGGACGCGCTGGCCTGCCTCACGGCGCTTCTCAAATCCCTTCAGTTATGGAGTCGTCTCGAATCCGCCCCGCTCACTGAAAGAAGAGATTAGTGGAGGTAATTTACCTCTCTTTGGGACATTCTGCATTGCGGTTCAGTCCCGGCATTTTGGACTACAGTTTTGGGAGGCTGTGGCCGTACAGGCGGCCCTGAGGGGGCCCTGGATGGACTTGGAACATTTGTTTGCTACAGCGCACCCTGCTCCTTGAGTTCCTGTTAACATGCCACACTGACTCCCCACAGTTAGTACTCACCGTCCTGTGTTGCCAGCATTACAAGGCACCCTGGGAGTGGTAGTACAGAGAATGGAGAATAGACTTCACCTGGTGAGACGCACCAATGCAGGGGAGGAGCGAACTCGATTACACCTGATAAGTGGAAGCAGGGAGTTACTCTGCTGATTAGACATTCTGGTGTTGGGCGCTGATGAAGGCACACACCGAAATGCATTCGCCGCCATCAGGGATGTTTGCAAGTTAATAAATGCTCACTACCTTGATCCCCTCTGGGCTTCCGCTTATTCATTTTTGGGGGAGCTTTGTTTGGATACAATTGTGCGCCTGCCAGTAACGCACGTTGGAAGCCCCCGCCACGTTTGGGTTCCGGACGCGCTGGCCTGCCTCACGGCGCTTCTCAAATCCATTCAGTTATGGCGTCGTCTCGAATCCGCCCCCCTCACTGAAAGAAGAGATTAGTGGAGGTAATTTACGTCTCTTTGGGACATTCTGCATTGCGGTTCAGTCCCGGCATTTTGGACTTCAGTTTTGGGAGGCTGTGGCGGAACGAGGGGGCCTGAGGGGGGCCTGGATGGACTTGGAACATTTGTTTGCTACAGCGCACCCTGCTCCTTGAGTTCCTGTTAACATGCCACACTGACTCCCCACAGTTAGTACTCACCGTCCTGTGTTGCCAGCATTACAAGGCACCCTGGGAGTGGTAGTCCAGAGAATGGAGAATGGACTTCACCTGGTGAGACGCACCAATGCGGGGGAGGAGCGAACTCAATTACACCTGATAAGTGGAAGCGGGGAGTTACTCTGCTGATTAGACATTCTGGTGTTGGGCGCTGATGAAGGTACACACCGAAATGCATTCGCCGCCATCAGGGATGTTTGCAAGTTAATAAAGGCTCCCTACCTTGATCCCCTCTGGGCTTCCGCTTCTTCATTTTTGGGGGAGCTTTGTTTGGATACAATTGTGCGCCTGCCAGTTACGCACGTTGGAAGCCCCCGCCACGTTTGGGTTCCGAACGCGCTGGCCTGCCTCACGGCGCTACTCAAATCCCTTCAGTTATGGAGTCGTCTCGAATCCGCCCCCCTCACTGAAAGAAGAGATTAGTGGAGGTAATTTACCTCTCTTTGGGACATTCTGCATTGTGGTTCAGTCCCAGCATTTTGGACTTTAGTTTTGGGAGGCTGTGGCGGTACGAGGGGGCCTGAGGGGGGCCTAGATGGACTTGGAACATTTGTTTGCTACAGCGCAACCTGCTCCTTGAGTTCCTGTTAACATCCCACACTGACTCCCCACAGTTAGTACTCACCGTGCTGTGTTGCCAGCATTACAAGGCACCCTGGGAGTCGTAGTCCAGAGAATGGAGAATGGACTTCCGCTGGTGAGACGCACCAATTCAGGGGAGGAGCGAACTCGATTACACCTGATAAGTGGAAGCGGGGAGTTACTCTGCTGATTAGACATTCTGGTGTTGGGCGCTGATGAAGGTACACACCGAAATGCATTCGCCGCCATCAGGGATGTTTGCAAGTTAATAAAGGCTCCCTACCTTGATCCCCTCTGGGCTTCCGCTTCTTCATTTTTGGGAGAGCTTTGTTTGGATACAATTGTGCGCCTGCCAGTAATGCCCGATGGAAGCCCCCGCCACTTTTGGGTTCCGGATGCGCTGGCCTGCCTCACGGTGCTTCTCAAATCCCTTCAGTTATGGAGTCGCCTCGAATCCGCCCCCCTCACTGAAAGAAGAGATTAATGGAGGTAATTTACCTCTCTTTGGGACATTCTGCATTGCGGTTCAGTCCCGGCATTTTGGACTTCAGTTTTGGGAGGCTGTGGCGGTACGAGGGGGCCTGAGGGGGGCCTGGATGGACTTGGAACATTTGTTTGCTACAGCGCACCCTGCTCCTTGAGTTCTTGTTAACATGCCACACTGACTCCCCACAGTTAGTACTCACCGTCCTGTGTTGCCAGCATTACAAGGAACCCTGGGAGTGGTAGTCCAGAGAATGGAGAATGGACTTCACCTGGTGAGACGCACCAATGCAGGGGAGGAGCGAACTCGATTACACCTAATAAGTGGAAGCGGGGAGTTACTCTGCTGATTAGACATTCTGGTGTTGGGCGCTGATGAAGGTACACACCGAAATGCATTCGCCGCCATCAGGGATGTTTGCAAGTTAATAAAGGATCCCTACCTTGATCCCCTCTGGGCTTCCGCTTCTTCATTTTTGGGGGAGCTTTGTTTGGATATATATATATATATATATATATATATATATATATATATATATATATATATATATATATATATATATATATACATATATATATATATATATATATATATATATATATATATATATATATATATATCGTTGCAAATTCTGTTACTTTCGGCGATTCCACACCACACAGAAAGAAGGACCCCCAGCAGCAGCAGGTAAGTTATCAGTGGGAAGATTTATTAGCTCACATAAAATGGTATTCCAGGCATGACGCGTTTCGGTTATCCAGTAACCTATATATATATATGCATACACACACACACACCTATTTGGATGTTGAAGTTTTTGCACAAAAAACAAAAACTCTGCACGAGAATACACGGGAAACCAACTGCCACAAACACTATCTTGCATGCAAACAGTGGACATCTGCATCATCTCAAATGGAGCATCCCGTAAGGAGAGATGCTCCGCACTAAGAGGAATTGCTCCGAACTTGCCAATATCAAACGAAATCTAGAAGAAACAAGCCCTCGATTTTTGGCAAGAGGTTATCCCTTGGATGTTGTTGAAGGTGCCAAAAACAGAGTTATGGAGAAACCAAGATCTGAACTACTTTGCGAGCAAGAAGAGATGGAAAATGAAGATCATCCTGGACTTTAATGTGGAAAATAGGTGCGTACAAAACATCATCAAAAAGCACTGGAACATTCTACTACTTGATGATTCCCTAAAGAAAAATCTACCATTGACTCCAAAGATAACGTACAGGAAGACTGCCTCATTAGGAGATCTTTTGACAAATAGCCACCTGGAATCAAGTAAAAAAGAAAAAGGATCGTGTCTAACAACTCCCGGATTTTGGAAATGTTCCAAATGTAAAGCTTGTGAATATGCACACAATACTCTAACATATCCACTGCTGAATGGAAAGAGAGAATTGAATATGGCTCACATTACGTGTGAATCAAAATACGTAGTATACGTCTTAGAATGTCCTTGCAAGAAAATGTACGTTGGGAGTACGATTAACAAACTCAAATTACGGATCCTACAACACCTTCGAGCCATAAAGAATAAGGATCTAACGTACTCCATGGCCAAACACTTCCCAGAGGAACATCAGGGAAACACCCAAGGACTGAGAAACTTCGGTGCCAAAATGATGAAACAGAACAAAAGAGAGGGAGATAGAATCCTGGATTTAAGAAGAGCAGAGCCGAAATTTATCTCGGCACTGGGAACAGAGAAACCGTTTGGCCATAATATGGATGCTGAGCTGTATGTTCATTTGTAAAAATCCATGAGACTTGCGTACAGTTTAAATTGTTCAAGAAATACAAACATTCTAAACAGTATAGATACATCAGAATCTCAAACGAAAGAGCTAGGGGGACCTATAAACCATAAAAGCGTATTAGAAGAATAAAGAAAAGAATTGGGAAATAAAGAGTAAAAGATTATGCCAATTATGGAAGAACTACCTACGGTTGTGTAGTCCAAAAAAAAAACAGCAGAACTTTAAAAATGATTGTTGAATATACCGGAATAGACGTCCTGGATGATATCTCATGAAATGTAATCATTAATCCCCACTTTAAAGGCATCTCAATATCCACTAACGAGAGACGTGTTTTTTAAAATTGTGAAATTTGCACAACAAGATTGCACAATGTACTGGTCACTTTATCCTTCATGAGAATTAAGAACAACTGGAGCAAAGGTCCAAACTTGCACGATGTTTCTGTGTTATGCTTTTGTCAGCACAATATTAAGTTCCAAGATAGAAGAGAAAAAGAACAAATCCACCCATTAGAACTATAAACAATTGGAGACAGATTCTTTGATTCTTTGAAATACTAAAATTTGCACAATATACTTGCACAATGCACTAGTCACTTTAAAAATCTGACTCTAAAAGAGGGATGGAGATGCAGTAAAAAGACATTATGAAGTTTTATAAATGGACTTTGATACTAGATTTGGCATAATACGATTATTTGCACAATGCACATGTCACTTTAAAACTTCGGAGAACATCATGGAATGTGGAATAAGAACTAGAATAAGTTATACAATAGCATTATTTTGCAGCATTTTTTAGCATAAACATGTCATTTTACTCGCTAGTTAAATATTTTAAGAAAAAACCTTTGAAATGTTCTTGAAGTTGGGACATATTGGGAACCCCTGTCCTGAGAAAATCACATGAGAGAAAAATATTGAAAAAATACTGATAGTCTTGCTGCTTGAATATGATCGAGGAGCAGATCTTCCTGTCTACAGTAGAGCCTGGATATGTGATGATTGTGGAAACAATGTACTTTACAGTTAGAAATTTGATTTAATCCTGTTTAAAGCTCATCCAGACTCTCTGTACTGCTCTTCTCTTCCCCTTTTCGCTTATCTCTTCTTCTTTATCTCTCCCCTATATTCTTCTTTCCTATTTCTCTTCTCTATCCTAAAACAGTGGATTGAACAAAAACTTTATTGAGTTTCAAAACGTCAAGTTCTAGTACTTCACTTTTTAAAATCTTGAGATATTAGAGAAAAAAAGTGAAAAACGTATTTTAAAGTGAGAAAATGTTTTTAACTAATGTTAAAAATGGAAAAATGTGAGAATGAAAAAATACACTTTAAAAACGCAAAGAAAGAGGAAAAATGGTGGGCACATTTGGGCAAAAACATTGTTGTGGGTCAATGGTCTAGTCTATTTTTTAACTAACACAAATGAGGGATCTATGCACTTAGTCACTTTAAACGCGTTGACCGTCCTGTTTGTTTTGCACAAGGTGTTGATGAAATAAATTACCTGAAAGGAAAAAACGTTGTGGACTCCCTCTGTGCTGTGGATACTCTGGTGGGGATCTTGCCGAGTTGCTCTTGAGGATATATATACATATTTATATATTCATACATTTTATTTACATTTTAATTAGCATAGATCATTTAAAAAATCAACTAATATTATTTTTTATATGTTTACATAAATATTTACACTATATTATATTTCTTGTTGGTTGTGGATTTGTTCATAAATTTGTTAATTTTTTAAAAGTCTTAGGTCATCATCATCAAACCATTTTTTGGGGGGTTTGAGACGCATTAAAGCACACAAGTGTGAACTAATACAATACTTTTATAAAGCATAATAAATTGCAAAACTGTTTGCTGCGATGCAATTTGTTCAACTAATACAAATTCAAATTTCAACCTTTAGCACAAGTCATTTGATAGATCCAATGGAGTGTCCTAATTAAAATAACTACTTGCCAGAAAAGTAAAAGCCCCAAGAGAAAGCCCTAAAATGGCTCCTTAGGGGTCCGTTTTGCCATTCAGCATACCAAAATAGTACCTATAGGAGGAGACACAAATCCACTGGCCATCATAAAGGATTAAAGTGCATAGTGCAATATATCTAATCTCTCAGACAAAAAGAGGAAGATTAAAATTCATGAAAGATTTTGCGATAAAATAGAGTTTGAGACAACTTAAAACATAGAGCTACCTAAACCAATAATAAACAATACATGATGGATGTGCTTAAAAGAATCAAATTCGGCTGTTTAGGACAAACCTTCAAAATAAATATTTAGAGTTATTAACTGAATATCACACGTTTACCCACTATAATCAATCACTTCAGCTGCAACATGGTTTTCCTTGCACAATTGAAGACCTCCTAGGCCCCCTTGGTGACTCTCCTGTGGTGTTCCAGCTTCTTTAGCACAGATACACTTTGGCCTTTTAATCTAGGCTGCCTGGAGGTATCTTGCTGCGGAAAACATCACCGACAGATATTAGGATCCTTGTAGCACTGAGGTAGCTCCTAACACCCAGCGATCTGCATAAGGGTCTGAAATATTTTCTCCTCTGATTGTTGTAAGCGGGGCAAAAAAATTAAAACATGGGGCAAATCTTCTAGAGGCCCCTTGCATGCCAGGCACTCTGTTCATTGGTGGTTCGCATATGCCAACTTGGCACTGATTGTCATAATAGGTAGCGTCTGATATCTGAATTGTAAAAACAGTCTCCTAGGCAGAGTAGGGGTGATTTCATCGATCTTGTCCTTGTAGCTAGGAAGCAGCTTGAATTCCAGAAAATCTAAGGTCAAGATACCTCTACTGCTGCCTAACACGTCCTGTTGTACCATCTGCGAATAGGTCAGTTTCATTGATGTTTTGGAACCAGATGTGAAGGCCCTTGGTAAATCTCAGAATTTCCCAGTCCCAACTTTCTAAGGCGAATGAAGTCCATATTCTGTACCAATACAATGAGAATCAAAGCTCAACTTTCCAGGACGTTTTCTTTAATGCCAGATCTAGAAGCAATGGGACCAGTGGTATGCTCTTTGGGAGTGTAAATAGCTGCTTAATTAACCTATTCTCAAAGTGATAAGGGATGCTACAATCAGCGTAGCCCTAAAACTACGCACCATAAAGGGCTACTCCCAGAGCCTTAATGATATAACTCCTAATTGCTGGGGCAACTTTCTTGGAGAAAGTTTTGTTGTATAACTTTAGCAGTCACACTGAATAATGCATTAATGTACAGTCAGCTTTAGGACCCGCAAGACTCAGGCTAGGCTGGGAGTTAACTTTAGCCCAAGATAGTCAAAATTAAATACCTGCTCTATTGAGGCTACACCTACAGAGAGTTTACAACCCAACAGTTCTTTTGCACTAGCTGGGTTAAAAACTATGAATTTAGTTTTCGTACTATTTAGTTCTAGTCACCGTCCCAAACAGAAATTATGAAAATCATCCACCAACTGTTGTAAACATCGTAACGGTTTGGCAATCAGGAGGGTGTCATCGCAAAGAACAGAATGGCCACTCTTCTGGTCCCCAATTCTAGGAGCATCACAACCATCCCTGTCCACTCTTCTCACAACATCGTTTATACAGAAGTAGAACAGCGTGGCAGCCAGTACGGTGTGCAGTCTAAATATCGAGTTTTTTATTTCGAATGGACATAATATCGACTCCAGAATATCGAAATGGCATTAATATCGAGGTAAGTAATATCGAAGTTTTTATTATCGATTGTTATGTATGTTAAAAAATATCGATAGATAAAATATCGAGTATGTAATATCGTCAGTAAAAAATATCGACATTTTTAGTAGTTAAAAAATATCGAAAGTTGTGTTATCGACAGTCATGATATCGACTGTCATGATATCGACAAATAATATGGATATAAATAATATCTAATAGTTAAATGTACACTGTTTTTATGTTTTATAAATACATTTATTGTTAAAATATATGTTATTTATTTATTTATTTATATAGAAATAATTTAAAAAATAATTATTAATTTTAATAAATAATTCAAATACTATAATAATTTCTAGGAGCGGGTAGTGGGTTTTTAGGGGAATAGGGTGGGAAGTATTTTAAATATAATTAATTAAATATGTAAATGTATTAATTGGTATTAATATTTAATTAATTGTTAATACACATTTTTTTTAAATATATAATATTTAATTGGTAATTAATTAAATTAAATACTTTAATTGCTAATTATGCGAATTCAAAAAATGTATGTTATGTAGCGGGTTGTGGGTTTATAGGGGAATAGGGTGGGAAGTAAATTAATTATAAATAATTAAATATGTAAATTAATTAATTGGTATTAATATTAAACTAATTGTAAATTAATTAAAATATGTTAATTATATATAATTTAATTGGTAATTAATTTAATTTAATTGAATAATTGCTAATAATGGGGGTTTATAGGGGAATAGGGTGGGAAGTAATTAAATTTTAAATAATTAAATATGTAATTTCCTTAATTGGTAGTTAAATTAAAATAATTTTTACTTAAATCATATATTTAAATCATATAAAATTTAATTGGTAAATAATTTAATTTATTAATAGCTAATTATGTGAATTTATAAATTTTATGTCATGTAGTGGGTTGTGGGTTTAAAGGGGAATAGGGTGGGAAGTATTTTTATTATAATTATTTACAAAAGCTTAAATTATTAATTGGTAGTAATAATTTAATAATTGTCAATCAAATAATGTATTGAAATTATATGAATTTACATTGGTAATTAATATAATTGTATTGAGTAATTGCTAATTATGTTTTTTTAAATAATGTATGTGATGTAGGGGGTTGTGAGTTTATAGGGGAATAGGGTGGGAAGTAATTTAAATATAATCAATTAAATATGTAAAATTATTAATTGGTAGTAATATTTAATTTAATGTTAATTTAAAAATTATTGTTCATTAATTAAAATATAATTGGTAAAATATTTTATTTAATTGATTATTAGCTAATTATGTTACATTAATTATTTACTTTTCTGTAGTGGGTTGTCTGTTTATATGGGAATACAGTGGGAAGTAATATAATAATAAATAAGGAAAAAATAATTTTTACTTAAGGTATACAAAGTTTAGCACACAACGTTTAAAATGCAATACCTTTACAATTAAACTTTTACAACGCTAAAACCATAGCAACGCATGTATTTAGATCAAATGTTTTTAGTTTGCAGGTATTTTTACTACGCATACCATTACAACGTAAGTGTTGGTAGGTATATAATTATTTTTAAAATCTTATAGCTTTGGATTGTTGGCTAAAGGGGTATTTTTAGGGTTCAGGGTCAGTTTTCAGTTTGTGGGTAAAGGGGTATTTTTAGGGTTCAGGGTCAGTTTTCAGTTTGTGGGTAAAGGGGCATTTTTAGGGTTCAGGGTCAGTTTTCTGTTTTTGGGTAAAGGGGTATTTTTAGGGTTCAGGGTCAGTTTTCAGTTTGTGGGTAAAGGGGTATTTTTATGGTTCAGGGTCAGTTTTCAGTTTGTGGGTAAAGGGGTATTTTAAGGGGTGAGGGTCAGTTTTTAGTTTTTCGCTAAAGGGGTATTTTTAGGGTTCATGGTCAGTTTTTAGTTTGTGGGTAAAGGGGTATTTATAGGGTTCAGGGTCAGTTTTCAGTTTGTGGGTAAAGGGGTATTTTTTGGGTTGAGGGTCAGTTTTCAGTTTCTTGCTATAGGGGTATTTTTAGGGTTCAGGGTCAGTTTTCAGTTTGTGGGTAAAGGGGTATTTTTAGGGTTGAGGGTCAGTTTTCAGTTTCTTGATAAAGGGGTATTTTTAGGGTTCTGGGTCAGTTTTCAGTTTGTGGGTAAAGGGGTATTTTTAGGGTTATGGATAAGTTTTTAGTTTTTGGGTAAAGGGGTATTTTTAGAGTTCAGGGTCAGTTTTCATTTTGTGGGTAAAGGGGTATTTTTAGGGTTCAGGGTCAGTTTTCAGTTTGTGGGTAAAGGGGTATTTTTAGGGTTGAGGGTCAGTTTTCAGTTTCTTGATAAAGGGGTATTTTTAGGGTTCAGGGTCAGTTTTCATTTTGTGGGTAAAGGGGTATTTTTAGGGTTCTGGGACAGTTTTTAGTTTTAGGGTAAAGGGGTATTTTTAGAGTTCAGGGTCAGTTTTCATTTTGTGGGTAAAGGGGTATTTTTTGGGTTCAGGGTCAGTTTTCAGTTTGTGGGTAAAGGGGTGTTTTTAGGGTTCAGGGTCAGTTTGGGGTTTTAGGGTAGAGGGGTAAAGGGTAAAAATAAGGTCAATTTAAATTTTCATTAAATTAATTAAATTTTATTTCATTTTATTAAATTATTTTCTATTAATTTACATTAAATATTATATTATATAATTATAAATACTTATGTTGTAATGCTATGCGTTGTAAAGGTATTTGCTTTGTAAAAACATTCGTTGTAAATAAATGCGCTGTAATGCTATTTGCTTTGTAAAAAATTTGTTGTAAAGGTATGCGTTGTAAAAGTATGTGTTCAAACGTAATACATCTTTTATTTTATTGTATTTAATAGAAAAAAATTTACATTTAATTTTTTATTATCAAAATAATTATTGGTAATTAGTTGTAAATTAGTATTAATAGGTAAGTAATAGAAATAACGATAGTTATTTAGTAATTTGGATATATTAAATATTATGTTAAATTAAATAGTTAATCATTTGTTAACAAAATTATATTGATAATATTTTGTTATTTATTTATTAATATATGAAGTATTGACTTTCCCTACTGTTGCACCCATTGGAGTAAAAATAGTAATTAGTATGGGTTCAGTGTCCAGCACCTTCCATGACTTTACAATTGGTGAAATGGGAATTGTAATTTGTATGGTTTTAATGTGTAGTATGGTTTTGTAAGTTTATAATTGGTGCAGTGGAAATAAGAAAACTTTTTTTATATAAAAAAATTATTATTGGTAGGATACTATAATAAAGTTTTTACAGTACACAGAAAAATGTTGGTTTAATTATAATTATTGTTATTGTAGTACTTAAAAGATTAATACACTTTTACAAAGATTAAATTTTAAAATGCATTTTTATATAGAATATTTCATATGCAATTTATATTTATATACAATAATAAAGAAGGAAACATACACATGGTTAAATGCAATAAATGAAAAACAGTTTATTAACATTTAATAAATAAATTGTAAGTAGAGATTTATTTTTTATTTCAATTGAAATTTTTAACTAAACAGTTTTTATTATCCAAAAATATATATGAAGTGCATATATATGTTTTTCACACATAAATGATATTAACATTATTTTATGTTTATTAACATATATTGTAATTTAAATAGGTAAAGAAACAAATTGGTAATATGTACTTTTCATTTAATAACAATTATTTTATTCACATACACATTGAATATATTGTCATAGATAAATATGTACATTTCTTTTATAACAGTTACATTTTTGTTTTTTTACAAAGAAATCATATATTTTTCAAATTAATATTATGAATATTGAAAATATTTATAATATTAATTTTTACAAATATAAACACAAAAATACATTTTTATATGCATACATAATGTTTCAACTAATATTTGCTATTTTTATAAACAAATTATTTGTAACAAAGTTATAGATGCAATTTTTTTTACATATAGATTATTTTCAAAATGTATATATAAATCATCAAATATTATTTCAAGTATCATATAACAGTTGAATAATTATTTGAAAGGAATGTATATTTAAGAAATAATTTTCTACTAATTAAATAATTATTTACACTTAATATAATACTCAGTGTATTTTTTTAAGTGTTGGAATATAGAAATTAAAGAGGATTTTGCTGTATAAAGGGACTACTTTTTAACCGCGTAATGTTACAAAGGCCTATTTGGTGCTTCAACAGATCGCGGTTGGATGCTGCTTCGCGTTAGAGAGGGTAAGTTTGTTTTAATTGTATTTTACAAGTTAATGAAGTTATTGTTAGTGTATGTGTGGTGTGTTTAGGTTTATGTAGATAGGGTTATTAAGAGAAGATTGTGTGTTCGGTGTTAGGTAGAGTGTACGATATTTGATTTTTACCGCGTTTTTGTTGTAGGTGTGTGAGGTGAGGTAATATGTTTAAATGTTACTAAGATAATATGTTTGGTGTACAAATATGTGTATTTATATATGTATGGGTGTTTTTGTGTGGGTGGGTATGTATTTTATTTTTTCCAGGTTATCGTCGCGATTTACTGTTTTTGAGGAGGTCCTTCTTTTTCGATCAGAGTTGTGTGACGAGTATTATATACTCGTATTTATAAACACAATTTTTAGGGATTTCAAGTTATCCTGGAGCGTTTTTTTTTCAACATTATTTTTTTCGGGTTTTCTATCGTATCTCGTGTCTATTACATTGGAAAGGAGTCGCTATGGATTTGCTTGTATTTTAGCATTTTTGTTTGGGCTTCCATGGATTGTATGGGTTTTGGCAATGGTGTTGTATGGATTGTTTGGAATTGGATTACGTTTGAAGCTGCAACAGAAATGTAAGTATTTTCTAATAATTTTATGGGTGGGTAAACTGTTTTAAATTTTGCTTTAATTACGTTGTATGTAACATTTTGTAAATACATTATCTAAATACATTTTATATATGTTAATATTATGTATTTGATAATTTAATTGCAAATTGTTACATGTTAAAATCAAGGATTTTAGAAAAAAAAGCTTAATTTAATGTGTATAGTTATGTAATGTTTTAAAGAATAGTTTTGGCAATCATTGATAGATATGCTAGTCCTTTGCTAGTTGGATAGAGGGTAACTTGACTTTGGAGTGTGTTATACATTTTTTTACTTTCTTTGGTGAGTTTAGGCCCGATCAAAGTTACTGATTGCTCCATTCGGAGCTCCTGGTAACTCTGTTCTTTTTGTAAGGATTGTATTAATTTGTGAAGGGTAGGCGTTCCTCGGCCTGTAGTTGCTTGGAAGGCATTGTGCCATCCTTCAACTGCATTGTTTGTTTTAGCTTCCTTATTTAGTGTGCTAAGGTAGACATTCCACCAAGCTATTTGGTATTTGGGTTGTCTTCTATGGCCTGATCTGTGTAGCCTTCCTACCCATGTGTCTTCGAAGTAGTCAAGCATAGGGCTTAGTCTTTCTTCGTTTCTTTTATAGTAGGGGCTGTCTATTAATAAGTTATAGTGCTCAGTTACATCTGTTAGTGGAACATAGGCTAGGGCGATGAGTTTTTTTATTTGATAAGCAAATGTGCTATCAGTGGCGTATTGGATACTCAAGGTTGATTTTTGTAGATGTCGCCAGATACATTGATTAAAATGGTAATAACAACCTTGTATTGCTGTGTGTAGGTATGTTTTAAGGATGCTGTTTATCATTGCTTTTTCAAAGTCAATGATAATTTTTTGTGGAAAATAGTTGTTAGTATGTTGAATGACTTCAGTTAGTATTTCTTGATAGGTAGCTTGCTGTTTGTTTGGTAGAAGGGCATAAAGGAATGGAATATTTGCATTTTGGAAATGACCATGGATGGTGTATAATTGATAAAAAGGTTTGGGGCATACAGAAAAAGTACCGTCCATCATCCAAGTTTGGCATTGGGTAAGTTTAGTCATGTTGTTTGCTGTGGCAAACACTATAATTCTTTTATCTTTAGATTTGTTGTCATAGAGTATAACATTATCTTTATTGTGAGTTACAGAGAGTTCAGGGGGAATTTGCACTTCTTCAAAAGTTTTTGGTGTGGGAGGAGTAGTGCATGTTGCTCTTTTTTGTCTAGCTACAGTTCTTTTAAGGGATTCGATAGATGGTAATTGGCTAGAAGCATGTTGGGGAAGTACACTTAAATGGTGTTTCAGAATAGCAGTTGTTGGTTGATCTGTTCTAGTACTAGCTTCTTTAAGGGAATCTAGCATTTGTCTAATCTCTATTTCTGTTACATTGGGTGGGTGATTATGTTCTTTAGTATAAGTAACAGTAGTTTCCTGAGTTATAGCTCTACCATAACATTTGTTGGCATAATATTTCGTACACTTCCAAAACACTTTTAAATCTTTTTGTTTCTCTTGAGTGTAGACATATCCCATGTAACAAAGAAGCATTTTCCCTTTTTGTGAATAAATGAATTTAGCTCCTTCAGTCATGATAGTATTGTATTTCTAGGAGGTAATTAAAAGAGAATGTCATTACAATTTTAGAAAAAATAATGTTGTATTCTAATAATACAGTTTAATACATTTTTAATTTACCTGTAATTCTTTTGATGAATTCAAGTAGTTCTTTTCAGGTGTTGATGTTCTTTAAACTGTTATTTTCTGTGTATATCTTTTTGTACCTGTGGAAGTAGAGAAAATGTGTACAAATATTTTATTACTATTTATGATATTGTGTTAGAGGTGTTTTAGCTACTTTCTATTTAGTTACCTATCTATTAAATGTCTAATTTACATTTCAATTATATACTTACCTATTTATATTAAACTTTTGATGTCCAGGTGTTGTGTAGGTCTTCTGTATTTTCTTTTTGTCTGTAGGATAAGTAGTAAAAAAAAAATACATATTTTAGGTATTTGGCTTTTAAACATAGGTGTGAGGTTTGAGAGTTACATTTTGGATGGCTAATAATGTGGTAGTACTTACTTTAGATAGGTGTAGCTGTCTTTATGTTGCAGTCAATCAGTTTTCTTTCAGAAATCCTGCAGAGTTTTGTCTTCCTTTAGTTAGGAGATGTAGCCTGCATTTTTAGTTTGTTGTAATTTTGTTTATATAGTATTAGTCTAATTGTTTCAGAAATAGGATTGGATGTTTAAATTGATAATCTGTTTTTATTTGTGGATTTGAATTTTTTTATCTGTTATGCTAATTGCTTTCCTTATATGGGTGACGCCAATTAACGTTTTTGTAATGTGTAAGGCCTTATTTAGTATAGGTAATGTTATTTTTATTTTTGTAAAGTGGAGAAATATATATAATTTGAAGTAAGAAATGTTTAGTCGTTCAAAACATTGTTTATGTATTATAAAATGTATGTTTGTATTAATTGTGTGTTATAAATGTTAGGAAAATATATAATATATTTTATAAATTTATATAAACAATATTTGAATAATTATGATTAGTATGACTCTATTTTAAATAATAAAGTGATTTATTCAAGGAAATAGTAATGTCGATATTTTAAAAAATCGATCAATTTGCTATCTATATTTTTGTATTCGATATTTTGACTGTTTTTCATTTAAATATGTGATTATCGATGTTTTAGAAGTCGATATTGTTGTTAGTCGATATTGTTGTAGTCTTTGTTTTTTTAGTCGATATTGTGGTTTCGATATTTTTGTGGTTTGTTGTTAAAGTATAGGCAATCGATAATTTTGTTGTCGATAATTTGTCATCGATATTTTGTCCACTCGATATTCGGTCTGTCGAGGTTATGTCAGTGATCCAGCCAGTACACATCACTGCCTGACTCCTTTCCGGATGCTTAAGGGTGGGTGAGCTGCCCCTAACCCCTCATCTAACACAGACGTAGTTCTCCTCATGGAACCTTACCAAAATAGCCAATAAATTAGACTGGATGCCCATCCTATCCAGTATTATCCACAGCTTAGCCTTGGGTACGAGGTCGAAAGCTGCACGTAGGTCAATGAAGGCAACAAAGGACCGTCCCCTGTTTACAAACACAGTCTTCTAGAAGAGACAGTTGAAGCAGAAGATCTGAATTACTGTACTTATTCGACTCATGAACCCTGCCTGTAACATGAATGGTACGTTATTCTCCTCTATTCACTCTAAAATGTGATTCAGGGTTTGTTTGCAAAAGATCTTCTGGGAGGTGTTGATAAAACTAATCAGTCTGTAGTTTCTAGGGACATTTTGCTGGCCCTTCTTGTGAATTGGAATATTTCTGCCAACAACCAGGAGGCGGGGACCCTTCAAAATGGCATTAGAGAGATGGTTCAGGTAAGAGCACCAGGCACCCAAGTTAAGTCTGTAGAGCTCAATTGGGATGCCTTCCTTAGTGACATGAAGCTCATAGCCTCCTCTTTCTCCTCAAGAGTAGTCTATAGGTTTTCATGGTCCTTGAGTTTTTGGACCAGCTGGGGATCCACATCAACCCACCCTTGACCGTCATGACAGAAATATACATTGTTAAACTGGGAGACCAATTACTGGGATTGTAAAAAGTATTCTACAGATCTCTGGCCACTATTGGATTGCAAAGCCAATTTGGCCCAAAGTTTTACATTATCCTTGGATGTCAGATCAAAGGACAGCTCGTCCCAGAGAGAGTCTCTTCAGTCCCTCTTGGCCCTTTCCACTTATACCTTGCCTTACAAGTCACAATATTTGAATGTTGACTGCACTACATACCTTAGTATACCAGAATGATTATTTTTGTCTCGTGTGTGGCGTTTTATGTCTTGGGCCAACAATTCTCTTATATTATTAAACAAAGACTTGTGGACTTTTGTCAAAAACAGGCCTCTCTTCTCTGGGGCAAGATTATTCAGCAACTGTACATTCTCTGTGGCCAAAGAGTTCACTTCCTCCACAAGTTCAGATTGCCTATTGACCAATCCCCATTTGATAGTCATGCCGTTATTTGAAATTTCAACATTCCCTGTTTGGGGATGACCGAGGGCAACTGGGCTGTTAGCAAGGGAATCTAGCAGAGTCAAGCAAAGGGCATTGTGGTCGCTGCCCACCCTTTCGAGAACTGTTCTGTCCTGAACATACGACCAGCTCTTCAGGCTAATTAAAAAATAATCAATACGGCTAGTATTACTGGGCCTCTTGAAGATATTCTTACCTTTGGTGTCAGATATAGTCAGCCCATTTGTGGCTCTCTTTCAAATATTAAGTTGAGGGCAAGTATCTGGGCTACCTCGAAGACCACTTAACAGGAGGGAGAACAATAGACGAAATTCTCCATTCTTTATCTGGGTCTGTCAATAAATCAGAGTCCAGCAAATCGAGTGGTTCAAAGGCAGCATTCAGATCACCCATTATACCAAGGTCCCTGCCACCCCTATGCTCAGTCAGGAAATACTCCAGAATATTCAGTACTTGGGTTCTTTCGTTCCTCCCTACGACCCAATTGTAGACATTGATCATTGGCATGGAATGTCTGATAATAAAATCCACTCTAACAGCCAACACATCTGGGGAACTGACAGGGAGGTCCCAAGCAGAACATTGTAGATCTGTCCAAATCATTGTTGCCAAGCCCCCTGAGGGACTGCCTCCAGGGGTTCGAACTGCGTGGGTGTCAAAGGAAGTATACTCGGTCCTGGTGACAGATCCAATCGACATGTGAAGACAGGGTTTTTATTTCCATGGTCTGCTCAGTTGACTGGCTCATCGTATTGGGCCCCCTCCCAAAATCTCTCCTTCCTGCCAGAAGACATCGCAAGCCTGGGTCTCCCACAATAGTCTCACCAATGGAAGGTTGTGTCCTGCTCACTTTGTCTCTGGATTTCTACTTCCCTGTGGCTCTTTCTCTGTAGCAATTTACCCATACGCAGGACTACATGCAAAGTCAGGTCCTGGGGGAGGTGGGGGTGTTCAATCTTTTTTTTTTTCACAACAAATTTTATTAAGTGATCAGGTAGAAGCAGGTACACAGTACTCCACAATCAGGAGGTCACTGCGAAATCATCAACACATATATATCGTTGTATCCCAATCAAGAAAAAAGAAACGTTTCTCCTCAATCCCCAACTCCCACAGCCACCCAAAGACCCCACTGCCCGCCCCTTATCCCTCCCTAACGCCGTACATGCGATCATGTCAAGCCCTCTGTACGTGCTATCTGGAAGTCCAGTGCCATGCGCACTCTAGGCCCGGCGTCCACCACCCAAATCTAGATCGTCGTCAGGCTCTGCCGGTGGATCAAGAGTCAAACCCCTGTAGTCAGCCCACCACTTCCAAATTTTATAATGCTTCCTGGGACAACCTCTGGCCTTGAACACTGGGCGCTCTAACCCCATAAAATAGTCCAATCCAGCTTTCCACGCACTCAGGTGGGGGGCTCGCTCATTCTTCCACGCTCGAGCCAAGTCCCGCTTGGCCACCACCAGGCCTAACAGCAAGAGATGACGTTTGTAAATATTTCCACCCACCCCCTCCAACACATGAAGGAGACCTAGACGATGGGTGCGAGGGAGATTCCAACCCAACACTTCCGACAAACAACTCCACACACCATTGCAGAACCTAGTCAAGCCAACACACGACCACAGAGTATGGATTAGAGTACCCGTGTCAGCTCCACAACGCAGGCACTCCGGGGACCCGATTAGACCCGCCTTCCACAGTCGCTCTCGTGTATAGTAGGCCCTGTGCAAGTATTTAAATTGGATTAATCTGAGTCGCACCGCAATAGCCGTCCCACGTGGGGACTCCAGTGCTTCCCTCCAGTCGTCCTCATCAAAGGGCCCTACGTCCTTTTCCCAAGCATCTTTCAGTGGGAGCAGGGAGGAGGAGCAGTGGGTGACCAGCGTCTGATATATGCGGGATAACTTTTTGTCCCCAAGATCGCCCATGAAGACCTTCGCCTCCACGGGGTGAACTCCGGCAGCGACCCCAACCCAACCAGACTAGGCGCCAATGCGTGACGAAATTGTAAGTATCTGAAGAATTGAGTGTTAGGCATGTGAAACTCGTCCCGCAAGTCCTGAAATGACTTAAGAGTCACACCGGACATGACGTCTCCAAGAGAGGAAATTCCTATAGAGTCCCATCCGCCAAACCCCCGTAAGCGAGGCCAACGCAGGGAGTCGTCCATTCTGCCACAATGGGGTCTCTGCCGTCAACTTCCCCCACCATCCCATCCGACGCAGAGCCTGTCTCCAAACTGCAAATACCACTTGCGTGGCTGACGGCAGCCGCTTCCTAAGCCCAGCCGAATATAGGATGGTATGCAATGTGTTATTCCCCATCAGTGAGCGCTCCAGCGCATATACCGGGTCTCCACCATCCCCATACCACCAATCATTTAAGACCAGCAGATGCGAGGCTTGGTAATACGAGAGGATGTCCGACGTGGCCAGGCCACCACAATACGTGGACAGAAAGCACGTGCGTAGCGCCACTCTAGCGGCTCCCCCCGCCCACAAAAAGCGACCCAGGGCGGAATTGACCTGCCGGAACCATCGTGGCGCAATTGGGTGTGGATGATTCTGTAATTGATAGAGAAGGCGCGGAAGGGCAACCATTTTGAAAATCGCCGACCTGCCATAGATGGTATGGGGCATTCGGGACCAAGTCTTGATGTCCGTTTGGACCCTCTCCCATACCGGCAACACGTTGCGCTCCCATGAGACCGTCGCGGACTCGGACCAAAACACTCCCAGATACAATATGCCCCCGGCCGCAGATCGCAAGGCTGACGCCCATGAACCCGTGTCCGCCCCGTCACCCAGCACCCATAAGGTGGACTTACTCGGTTTAAGGTAGAGGCCCGATTCCTCACCAAAGATGCGCATTATCTCCAAAACTCGGGGCCCAGATCTATTTAGGTCAGTGAGGAAAAAGAGGACGTCGTCCGCATAGAGGGCGATGCGATCTGTAAGGTCCCCTCCCCATACAAAGCCCCGCAGCTGTGCATCAATGCGCAAACAAGAGGTGAGAGGCTCCATGATTAATGCAAATAAATATGGGGACAGCGGGTAACCCTGACGGGTACCCCGTCCGATGGCAAACCTCTCCGAGATCGCTCCAGAAGCCGTGATATCAGTATAGAGAAGTTTGATATAGGATATAAACACCGGGCCCAGATTAAGATGAGGTAGAAGCGCGAATAAGTAGGTCCAACTTACCGAGTCAAAGGCCCTATCTATATCTGCCAAGAGCAGAGCTGCCCGCTCTCCCGTGGCCCTTATCGCATCCACGGCATTCTGTGCCCTGCGGATATTGTGTCGTGTCGCTCTACGTGGCATAAAGCCCGCCTGATCCGGGTGGACCAGATCGGCTACATATGGGAGGAGACGATTCGCCAATGCCTTAGCCAACAGTTTAGCCTCGATGTTAAGTAACGAAATAGGGCGGTACGAGTCATGACGATCAGGGGGCCTACCAGGTTTCTGAAACACCACCACCTCGGCATGGCGCCAGTCAGCCGGCAGTCTACCCACGTCCCGCGCTGCCTCTAGCGCGATCCTATAATGGGACCCCAATTGAAGATGGAACTTTTTATAGAATTCACACGGGAAACCGCTCGGCCCGGGTGCCTTCCCCGCGTCGAGCTGCCCCAGTGCATCACCCAGTTCCTCCGCCGTGAGGGGAAGGTCCAACGCTTTCCGGGTCTCAGTAGAGACTGCCCTCGGGGGCAGGTCAGCGATAAATTTATCAATCGCCTCAGCCGAAAGGCAATCCTGTGGCGCATATTGCTCCGCATAATAGCTGGCAAAGCCAGCCGCCAGCGCCGCTGGGTCCGTAATGGTGACACCGTCTCCATCCGTAATCCCAGGTAGGGCAAGCGGCTGCAGAGTATGTTGACACAGTCTGTGGAGCATAGTACAAGACTTGTCTCCCCACTGATATACCCTACTCCGCGTGGCTAACCACGCCTGCCAAGCCTCGTCTAGTAACAGCGACGCATAGGACTGCTGCGCCTGCAGAAGCCGCCGCACCGCCACTGCGTCCTCCTCCCCTTGACAACGTTGCTCCAGCGTCTCCACCCGGGCCGCCGCCTCTACTCTAGCTTCTCGATGCCTGCAACGGGCTGCCACACACCACGCAATATCAATTCCCCTCAGGGTAGGTTTCATGGTTTCCCAGACGACCACGGGATCTGTGCCTTCCACCAGATTTTCTCGCCAGTAGTTAGCAATCGCACCACGCATGTGTTGCACGTAATCGGCTTGCTGAAGGTGCCAGGAGGACATCCTCCACCGGAATGGCTGCCTCGTCCTATGCAGGTCAACCACCACGGCCACCGGGGAGTGATAAGACAGTCCCCTAGGCAGGATAGTAGCCTCCCGTACTCTATCCAGGAATCTACAAGGCACAAAGACATAATCCAGCCGGGAGAAGGAACCATGGACTGCAGAGACATAAGTGTATTCGCGGGCCCGGACATGCATGTGTCGCCAAACATCCGCCCAACCAAGCCCCTCCACCATGGCATGCAGCCGAGTAGGGACTGCAGCAGCAAGCGCCCCCTGCATCCCCCGACGGTCCTCACGCATATCCATCACATCATTCCAATCTCCCCCCAGGACCGCCAGGGAATCCGGAATGTCAGCCCATATCGCAAACAAACGCTCAGCCAGGGACCACTGCAGGGGGGGGAGCATAAACACAGCCAAACACAATCGATTCCGTGCCCACCATCCCCTGAATAAACACATAGCGGCCCTGGGGGTCAATCCACTGTCTCTCGTGCACGTAAGCCAGCCTCCGATGGATCAGGATAGCAACGCCCCTGGAGCCCCTGGAGAACCCCGCATGATAAACTTGTTGGTAGCCATACCTCTGCAGGCTCAGCACTTTCGTCCCCATCATGTGAGTTTCTTGTAACAACAAGACCTCGGCGGCTTCCCTCTTACCCCATAGCAATATCGCCCCCCTCTTGATCTTGTCCAGCATCCCCCTAACATTCCAACTCACTATACGTATTGACTCCCTGGGGAGCCCCGGGGTGGAAGCCTCAGCCGTAGTCCCACGAGACCCAATACCAGCGCACCCCGCACCAGGCCCAGGCACACAGCACATCACAGAACAAGGCATTACAGGTCGCGTGTACCCCCAACCAACCTACCCAAACCCCCCCTCCCCTGCCCCCCCCACAAACCCTTCAACTTCCCATCCCCGACTCCACACCCCCCACCCCAATACCTCATAGAACACTGAAGTATCTGTCGCGGCATGGGCAACCTCGGGCCCAAAACAGAGCGCCCAAGGCCAACCATACCAATGGATCCCAATCACCCACTGAACCAAACCCCCCCCCTCCCAAGTTAACTCCCACTCACGTAGGAGGCAAGTAGCCCCTGTATTGAGGCACCCCGAACCCCACACCACAGTCCCACCCAATGTCAGGAAGACAAACTAGTCGTGGCAACATATTCAGTGGTCAATCAGCAGTACAGCAGAACTCAGTTGAAGAACTCCTCTCCGCTTGAGCACATGGCCTCCGAGGAACGGCATAGATCCCCCCAGTCTCTCAGCTGCCCTTCCCAGAGTGATCAGAGTCAGTAGGCGCAGCAGATTGAGTCGCACTGCAAGAGGTAGAGCGCTTCCGAGATCTAGACCTCCCGTTCCTTTTGCCACGGGCACTCTGGTCCCCCCGTTCCTGCGACGGATCTCTCGAGTGTCCCGGGTTCAGGCCCGGTTGAGCATGGGGCCTGACTCTCACTGTTTCATCAGTCCACTTGAAAACGTCTTCCGGAGCATCAAAAAAGTGAGTCCGTGATTAGAATACCATCCGTAGGCGGGCCAGGTAGAGCAAGGAGTATTGAATTTTCAGGCCTCGAAGTTTCGCCTTGGCGGCCAGAAAGGAGTGCCGCTGTTGTTGTACAATTCTGGTGTAGTCGGGGAAGATCATGATCCTCTGGCTTTCAAAGAGAAGAGAGACTTTGGCCCTTGCTTCCCGCAGTATCGTGTCCCTGTCATGAAAGTTCAGGATTCTAGCAATCACCGGTCTGGGCCACTCACCCGCCGGCGGCTTCTGCGTCAGAGCCCGATGGGCGCGTTCAATCACAAAACAGCGGGATAGGACATCCAGGGGGGGGGGCAACTCTCCAGCCACTGCGACAAGAATTGTTCCATGTTGCCCTTCTCACAACCCTCCGGAAAACCCACAAAGCGAAGGTTGTTTCTGCGCGCCCGCCCTTCAGCATCCTCCACACGAAGCGCTAGGCCCTTTTGGATGTTTTCCATCGCCGCCATTTTCTGCTTCAGGGTCACAACATCGTCCTCCACCACAGAAATCCTAGACTCGGCCTCCGTGATTCGCGCCACAGCGTTGCGCATGTCCGGGCGCAGCAGAGTCACGTCCGCTCCAACCGCTCCAATTTTGGCATCCAACATGTCCCTGGACTGGGTTATCGCTGCCATCAGCGCCGCATTGTCTGGCCCCGACCCCTGGCCTCCCGATGCTCCGGGATCCCCGCTCGGTCCCGTAAACTTGTCGATGGGCCCCTGCTTAGCAGGCCCACCCCCCCTCTGGTCATGGCAAAGGCCCACTCCGGTGCCGCCGCCCTCGGAGCGGTCGCAGATCTTCGTGGCGGGCGATCTGCACCCCCAACAACTACCCAGGATAGTTCACAGGTAAGATGTCCCTGTTGCGGGCACACACTTTTCACACACTGTGCTACTGGGGAGGGGCCCACGCGCAAGGTTCCTCAGGACGAGTGTCTGCGCGACCAGGATCCGCCAGGGCCACTCCTCACCATAGGGTCCACCGCCCCAGAGTGTACAAGCTCGCCTCGTGATTTTCCAATATTGCCCAGGGACACCTCAGGCCCTTACACAGCTCCTGTTGAGTGCCCAGAAGCACTGCGTGAGGTCAATCCGGACACGCTGGCCACTCCCGCCCACTGGTCAATCACACCACTCTGGGGGGGGCCCGGGGGAGGCACTCACTGTTCGTCGTCCGTCGCCAGGCCCGGGCTCAGGTCTCGCCGGTCAGTCTGGCCAGTCTCCAGTCCGCAGCCCAGGGGTGCTCAGCAGCGCCGTGGTCGGCTATCAGATGCGGCCACACACCAGGGGCCGCCACTCCTCAGGTCTCACGATGTGTCCGCTCCGTCCGATATCGGACCTCAGCACCATCAGGCGGGAACCGCCAAACTCGAGGCCCCGGCTTCACTGGGTCCAGGTAGGCCGCAGCTCCCCACGGGCGTCCGCCGCGCCCTGATTACCTCCGTCCACCACAGCAGGGATGGCCAAGGACCCGCTCGTTGCTCCGCCAACACCAGGCAGCCCCTGGCTCAGGCAGAGGGACAGTGCCGCCGGCCCCGGCGCGAGCTCTCCGGCCTGGGCGCGCCAAAATTGAGGCCCCGGTTTGCCGTCTGGGACTAGGCCGCAAGTCACCGCGCCCGATTCCGCCGCACTGGGCGGTGTAGGAGCGCCGCTCTCTGCACCGGAGGACTCCGGGCACCGTCAGCCACAATCGCCCCACAAGCGGTCCGCTATTCGGGTCCGGGGGCCAGGATAATTGGTCGGATAATGATCGGGCCCGCGGGAGCTCTAGAAAGCCACGTCCGCCATCAACGCCCGCTAAGCCACGCCCCCGGGGTGTTCAATCTTAGTTTTAAATGAATGTATTTTAAAAACTATATAATTATTTTTTCTTTTTTAAAACCGTATATATCTATATGCAGATAGATAGATAGATAGATAGATAGATAGATAGATAGATAGATAGATAGATAGATAGATAGATAGATAGATAGATAGATAGATTCACTGAAAAGATAAAGGTTAAATATCATTTAAAATGCAACATTTAAGTGCAAAAAACTTTGAAATTCACCAGTTATAGTTTACTGAGCTAACTAGACCTTGTTTCCCAGAATTAGGCTTTAGGTTGTAACCCTATCAGTATGTGTACAGTTGTTAGAGGCTAGATCGTACATGTTTATGTCTTTGACAACAGAGCTACCATTCAGAATAGAGTTCTCCTATAAGCTCAGACATCTCACAACAAAGTTAAACTACATACCCCATGAAATAACCCAATGGAACACCCCAAACAATCACAAATGCCATCCATGACGGTTTGATTCAGAAAAGGGGGTGGTGATGAACAGAGTGTCTGAATTAAGCAGACCACTCTTACCCAGTCCAAAGATCAGGGCTTGATCCATCACCGTTATTTAGCTCACTGCCCCATCCCAGCTCAGAACCTGGCTATATGCAAATTAGTCTGTCCCTGGCCCAGTGCATCATGGGAACAGGGCAGACCAAACTACCAAGCCAATTCTTCACCAGAAAGGAGACAAGCTTCCGGGGACCGGTTTCTGCCATTCCAGGCGTCGTCGGCCCGGCTTGCTTGAATCCTGATGGAGCAGTGAGCAAGGGACTCATGTCTGAGTATACCCTTCCACGCTTATGGTGGACAAAATGATTCAGAAAAGGGGATGGTGATGAACAGAGTGTCTGAATTAAGCAGACCACTCTTACCCAGTCCAAAGATCAGGGCTTGATCCATCCCCGTTATTTAGCTCACTACCCCATCCCAGCTCAGAACCTGGCTATATGCAAATTAGTCTGTCCCTGGCCCAGTGCATCATGGGAACAGGGCAGACCAAACTACCAAGCCAATTCTTCACCAGAAAGGAGGCAAGCTTCCGGGGACCGGTTTCTGCCATTCCAGGCGTCGTCGGCCCGGCTTGCTTGAATCCTGATGGAGCAGTGAGCAAGGGACTCATGTCTGAGTATACCCTTCCACGCTTATGGTGGACAAAATGATTCAGAAAAGGGGGTGGTGATGAACAGAGTGTCTGAATTAAGCAGACCACTCTTACCCAGTCCAAAGATCAGGGCTTGATCCATCACCGTTATTTAGCTCACTGCCCCATCCCAGCTCAGAACCTGGCTATATGCAAATTAGTCTGTCCCTGGCCCAGTGCATCATGGGAACAGGGCAGACCAAACTACCAAGCCAATTCTTCACCAGAAAGGAGACAAGCTTCCAGGGACCGGTTTCTGCCATTCCAGGCGTCGTCGGCCCGGCTTGCTTGAATCCTGATGGAGCAGTGAGCAAGGGACTCATGTCTGAGTATACCCTTCCACGCTTATGGTGGACAAAATGATTCAGAAAAGGGGGTGGTGATGAACAGAGTGTCTGAATTAAGCAGACCACTCTTACCCAGTCCAAAGATCAGGGCTTGATCCATCACCGTTATTTAGCTCACTGCCCAATCCCAGCTCAGAACCTGGCTATATGCAAATTAGTCTGTCCCTGGCCCAGTGCATCATGGGAACAGGGCAGACCAAACTACCAAGCCAATTTTTCACCAGAAAGGAGACAAGCTTCCGAGGACCGGTTTCTGCCATTCCAGGCGTCGTCGGCCCGGCTTGCTTGAATCCTGATGGAGCAGTGAGCAAGGGACTCATGTCTGAGTATACCCTTCCACGCTTATGGTGGACAAAATGATTCAGAACAGTCACTCTGTTCATCACCACCCCCTTTTCTGAATCATTTTTTCCACCATAAGCGTGGAAGGGTATACTCAGATGTGAGTCCCTTGCTCATTGCACCATCAGGATTCAAGCAAGCCGGGCCGACGACGCCTGAAATGGCAGAAACCGGTCCCCGGAAGCTTGTTTCCTTCCCAGTATAAGAATTGGCTTGGTAGTTTGGTTTGCCCTGTTCCCATCATGCACTGGGACAGGAACAGACTAATTTGCATATAGCCAAGTTCTGAGCTGGGATGGTGCAGTGAGCTAAAAAACGGTGATGGATCAAGCCCTGATCTTTGGACTGGGTAAGAGTGGTCTGCTTAATTCAGGCACTCTGATCATCACCACCCCCTTTTCTGAATCCTTTTGTCCACCATAAGCGTGGAAGGGTATACTCAGATGTGAGTCCCTTGCTCATTGCACCATCAGGATTCAAGCAAGCCGGGCCGACGACGCCTGAAATGGCAGAAACCGGTCCCCGGAAGCTTGTTTCCTTCCCAGTATAAGAATTGGCTTGGTAGTTTGGTTTGCCCTGTTCCCATCATGCACTGGGACAGGAACAGACTAATTTGCATATAGCCAAGTTCTGAGCTGGGATGGTGCAGTGAGCTAAAAAACGGTGATGGATCAAGCCCTGATCTTTGGACTGGGTAAGAGCGGTCTGCTTAATTCAGGCACTCTGTTCATCATCACCCCCTTTTCTGAATCATTTTGTCCACCATAAGCGTGGAAGGGTATACTCAGACATGAGTCCCTTGCTCACTGCTCCATCAGGATTCAAGCAAGCCGGGCCGACGACGCCTGGAATGGCAGAAACCGGTCCGCGGAAGCTTGTCTCCTTTCTGGTGAAGAATTGGCTTGGTAGTTTGGTTTGCCCTGTTCCCATCATGCACTGGGACAGGAACAGACTAATTTGCATATAGCCAAGTTCTGAGCTGGGATGGTGCAGTGAGCTAAAAAACGGTGATGGATCAAGCCCTGATCTTTGGACTGGGTAAGAGTGGTCTGCTTAATTCAGGCACTCTGTTCATCACCACCCCCTTTTCTGAATCATTTTGTCCACCATAAGCGTGGAAGGGTATACTCAGATGTGAGTCCCTTGCTCATTGCACCATCAGGATTCAAGCAAGCCGGGCCGACGACGCCTGAAATGGCAGAAACCGGTCCCCGGAAGCTTGTTTCCTTCCCAGTATAAGAATTGGCTTGGTAGTTTGGTTTGCCCTGTTCCCATCATGCACTGGGACAGGAACAGACTAATTTGCATATAGCCAAGTTCTGAGCTGGGATGGTGCAGTGAGCTAAAAAACGGTGCTAGATCAAGCCCTGATCTTTGGACTGGGTAAGAGTGGTCTGCTTAATTCAGGCACTCTGTTCATCACCACCCCCTTTTCTGAATCATTTTGTCCACCATAAGCGTGGAAGGGTATACTCAGATGTGAGTCCCTTGCTCATTGCACCATCAGGATTCAAGCAAGCCGGGCCGACGACGCCTGAAATGGCAGAAACCGGTCCCCGGAAGCTTGTTTCCTTCCCAGTATAAGAATTGGCTTGGTAGTTTGGTTTGCCCTGTTCCCATCATGCACTGGGACAGGAACAGACTAATTTGCATATAGCCAAGTTCTGAGCTGGGATGGTGCAGTGAGCTAAAAAACGGTGATGGATCAAGCCCTGATCTTTGGACTGGGTAAGAGTGGTCTGCTTAATTCAGGCACTCTGTTCATCACCACCCCCTTTTCTGAATCATTTTGTCCACCATAAGCGTGGAAGGGTATACTCAGATGTGAGTCCCTTGCTCATTGCACCATCAGGATTCAAGCAAGCCGGGCCGACGATGCCTGAAATGGCAGAAACCGGTCCCCGGAAGCTTGTTTCCTTCCCAGTATAAGAATTGGCTTGGTAGTTTGGTTTGCCCTGTTCCCATCATGCACTGGGACAGGAACAGACTAATTTGCATATAGCCAAGTTCTGAGCTGGGATGGTGCAGTGAGCTAAAAAACGGTGATGGATCAAGCCCTGATCTTTGGACTGGGTAAGAGTGGTCTGCTTAATTCAGGCACTCTGTTCATCACCACCCCCTTTTCTGAATCATTTTGTCCACCATAAGCGTGGAAGGGTATACTCAGATGTGAGTCCCTTGCTCATTGCACCATCAGGATTCAAGCAAGCCGGGCCGACGACGCCTGAAATGGCAGAAACCGGTCCCCGGAAGCTTGTTTCCTTCCCAGTATAATAATTGGCTTGGTAGTTTGGTTTGCCCTGTTCCCATCATGCACTGGGACAGAAACAGACTAATTTGCATATAGCCAAGTTCTGAGCTGGGATGGTGCAGTGAGCTAAAAAATGGTGATGGATCAAGCCCTGATCTTTGGACTGGGTAACAGTGGTCTGCTTAATTCAGGCACTCTGTTCATCACCACCCCCTTTTCTGAATCATTTTGTCCACCATAAGCGTGGAAGGGTATACTCAGACATGAGTCCCTTGCTCACTGCTCCATCAGGATTCAAGCAAGCCGGGCCGACGACGCCTGGAATGGCAGAAACCGGTCCCCGGAAGCTTGTCTCCTTTCTGGTGAAGAATTGGCTTGGTAGTTTGGTTTGCCCTGTTCCCATCATGCACTGGGACAGGAACAGACTAATTTGCATATAGCCAAGTTCTGAGCTGGGATGGTGCAGTGAGCTAAAAAATGGTGATGGATCAAGCCCTGATCTTTGGACTGGGTAAGAGTGGTCTGCTTAATTCAGGCACTCTGTTCATCACCACCCCCTTTTCTGAATCATTTTGTCCACCATAAGCGTGGAAGGGTATACTCAGATGTTAGTCCCTTGCTCATTGCACCATCAGGATTCAAGCAAGCCGGGCCGACGACGCCTGAAATGGCAGAAACCGGTCCCCGGAAGCTTGTTTCCTTCCCAGTATAAGAATTGGCTTGGTAGTTTGATTTGCCCTGTTCCCATCATGCACTGGGACAGGAACAGACTAATTTGCATATAGCCAAGTTCTGAGCTGGGATGGTGCAGTGAGCTAAAAAACGGTGATGGATCAAGCCCTGATCTTTGGACTGGGTAAGAGTGGTCTGCTTAATTCAGGCACTCTGTTCATCACCACCCCCTTTTCTGAATCATTTTGTCCACCATAAGCGTGGAAGGGTATACTCAGATGTGAGTCCCTTGCTCATTGCACCATCAGGATTCAAGCAAGCCGGGCCGACGACGCCTGAAATGGCAGAAACCGGTCCCCGGAAGCTTGTTTCCTTCCCAGTATAAGAATTGGCTTGGTAGTTTGATTTGCCCTGTTCCCATCATGCACTGGGACAGGAACAGACTAATTTGCATATAGCCAAGTTCTGAGCTGGGATGGTGCAGTGAGCTAAAAAACGGTGATGGATCAAGCCCTGATCTTTGGACTGGGTAAGAGTGGTCTGCTTAATTCAGGCACTCTGTTCATCACCACCCCCTTTTCTGAATCATTTTGTCCACCATAAGCGTGGAAGGGTATACTCAGATGTGGGTCCCTTGCTCATTGCACCATCAGGATTCAAGCAAGCCGGGCCGACGACGCCTGAAATGGCAGAAACCGGTCCCCGGAAGCTTGTTTCCTTCCCAGTATAATAATTGGCTTGGTAGTTTGGTTTGCCCTGTTCCCATCATGCACTGGGACAGGAACAGACTAATTTGCATATAGCCAAGTTCTGAGCTGGGATGGTGCAGTGAGCTAAAAAATGGTGATGGATCAAGCCCTGATCTTTGGACTGGGTAAGAGTGGTCTGCTTAATTCAGGCACTCTGTTCATCACCACCCCCTTTTCTGAATCATTTTGTCCACCATAAGCGTGGAAGGGTATACTCAGACATGAGTCCCTTGCTCACTGCTCCATCAGGATTCAAGCAAGCCGGGCCGACGACGCCTGGAATGGCAGAAACCGGTCCCCGGAAGCTTGTCTCCTTTCTGGTGAAGAATTGGCTTGGTAGTTTGGTTTGTCCTGTTCCCATCATGCACTGGGACAGGAACAGACTAATTTGCATATAGCCAAGTTCTGAGCTGGGATGGTGCAGTGAGCTAAAAAATGGTGATGGATCAAGCCCTGATCTTTGGACTGGGTAAGAGTGGTCTGCTTAATTCAGGCACTCTGTTCATCACCACCCCCTTTTCTGAATCATTTTGTCCACCATAAGCGTGGAAGGGTATACTCAGATGTGAGTCCCTTGCTCATTGCACCATCAGGATTCAAGCAAGCCGGGCCGACGACGCCTGAAATGGCAGAAACCGGTCCCCGGAAGCTTGTTTCCTTCCCAGTATAAGAATTGGCTTGGTAGTTTGGTTTGCCCTGTTCCCATCATGCACTGGGACAGGAACAGACTAATTTGCATATAGCCAAGTTCTGAGCTGGGATGGTGCAGTGAGCTAAAAAACGGTGATGGATCAAGCCCTGATCTTTGGACTGGGTAAGAGTGGTCTGCTTAATTCAGGCACTCTGTTCATCACCACCCCCTTTTCTGAATCATTTTGTCCACCATAAGCGTGGAAGGGTATACTCAGATGTGAGTCCCTTGCTCATTGCACCATCAGGATTCAAGCAAGCCGGGCCGACGACGCCTGAAATGGCAGAAACCGGTCCCCGGAAGCTTGTTTCCTTCCCAGTATAAGAATTGGCTTGGTAGTTTGGTTTGCCCTGTTCCCATCATGCACTGGGACAGGAACAGACTAATTTGCATATAGCCAAGTTCTGAGCTGGGATGGTGCAGTGAGCTAAAAAATGGTGATGGATCAAGCCCTGATCTTTGGACTGGGTAAGAGTGGTCTGCTTAATTCAGGCACTCTGTTCATCACCACCCCCTTTTCTGAATCATTTTGTCCACCATAAGCGTGGAAGGGTATACTCAGATGTGAGTCCCTTGCTCATTGCACCATAAGGATTCAAGCAAGCCGGGCCGACGACGCCTGAAATTGCAGAAACCGGTCCCCGGAAGCTTGTTTCCTTCCCAGTATAAGAATTGGCTTGGTAGTTTGGTTTGCCCTGTTCCCATCATGCACTGGGACAGGAACAGACTAATTTGCATATAGCCAAGTTCTGAGCTGGGATGGTGCAGTGAGCTAAAAAACGGTGATGGATCAAGCCCTGATCTTTGGACTGGGTAAGAGTGGTCTGCTTAATTCAGGCACTCTGTTCATCACCACCCCCTTTTCTGAATCATTTTGTCCACCATAAGCGTGGAAGGGTATACTCAGATGTGAGTCCCTTGCTCATTGCACCATCAGGATTCAAGCAAGCCGGGCCGACGACGCCTGAAATGGCAGAAACCGGTCCCCGGAAGCTTGTTTCCTTCCCAGTATAAGAAATGGCTTGGTAGTTTGGTTTGCCCTGTTCCCATCATGCACTGGGACAGGAACAGACTAATTTGCATATAGCCAAGTTCTGAGCTGGGATGGTGCAGTGAGCTAAAAAATGGTGATGGATCAAGCCCTGATCTTTGGACTGGGTAAGAGTGGTCTGCTTAATTCAGGCACTCTGTTCATCACCACCCCCTTTTCTGAATCATTTTGTCCACCATAAGCGTGGAAGGGTATACTCAGATGTGAGTCCCTTGCTCATTGCACCATCAGGATTCAAGCAAGCCGGGCCGACGACGCCTGAAATGGCAGAAACCGGTCCCCGGAAGCTTGTTTCCTTCCCAGTATAAGAATTGGCTTGGTAGTTTGGTTTGCCCTGTTCCCATCATGCACTGGGACAGGAACAGACTAATTTGCATATAGCCAAGTTCTGAGCTGGGATGGTGCAGTGAGCTAAAAAACGGTGATGGATCAAGCCCTGATCTTTGGACTGGGTAAGAGTGGTCTGCTTAATTCAGGCACTCTGTTCATCACCACCCCCTTTTCTGAATCATTTTGTCCACCATAAGCGTGGAAGGGTATACTCAGATGTGGGTCCCTTGCTCATTGCACCATCAGGATTCAAGCAAGCCGGGCCGACGACGCCTGAAATGGCAGAAACCGGTCCCCGGAAGCTTGTTTCCTTCCCAGTATAATAATTGGCTTGGTAGTTTGGTTTGCCCTGTTCCCATCATGCACTGGGACAGGAACAGACTAATTTGCATATAGCCAAGTTCTGAGCTGGGATGGTGCAGTGAGCTAAAAAATGGTGATGGATCAAGCCCTGATCTTTGGACTGGGTAAGAGTGGTCTGCTTAATTCAGGCACTCTGTTCATCACCACCCCCTTTTCTGAATCATTTTGTCCACCATAAGCGTGGAAGGGTATACTCAGACATGAGTCCCTTGCTCACTGCTCCATCAGGATTCAAGCAAGCCGGGCCGACGACGCCTGGAATGGCAGAAACCGGTCCCCGGAAGCTTGTCTCCTTTCTGGTGAAGAATTGGCTTGGTAGTTTGGTTTGCCCTGTTCCCATCATGCACTGGGACAGGAACAGACTAATTTGCATATAGCCAAGTTCTGAGCTGGGATGGTGCAGTGAGCTAAAAAATGGTGATGGATCAAGCCCTGATCTTTGGACTGGGTAAGAGTGGTCTGCTTAATTCAGGCACTCTGTTCATCACCACCCCCTTTTCTGAATCATTTTGTCCACCATAAGCGTGGAAGGGTATACTCAGATGTGAGTCCCTTGCTCATTGCACCATCAGGATTCAAGCAAGCCGGGCCGACGACGCCTGAAATGGCAGAAACCGGTCCCCGGAAGCTTGTTTCCTTCCCAGTATAAGAATTGGCTTGGTAGTTTGGTTTGCCCTGTTCCCATCATGCACTGGGACAGGAACAGACTAATTTGCATATAGCCAAGTTCTGAGCTGGGATGGTGCAGTGAGCTAAAAAACGGTGATGGATCAAGCCCTGATCTTTGGACTGGGTAAGAGTGGTCTGCTTAATTCAGGCACTCTGTTCATCACCACCCCCTTTTCTGAATCATTTTGTCCACCATAAGCGTGGAAGGGTATACTCAGATGTGAGTCCCTTGCTCATTGCACCATCAGGATTCAAGCAAGCCGGGCCGACGACGCCTGAAATGGCAGAAACCGGTCCCCGGAAGCTTGTTTCCTTCCCAGTATAAGAATTGGCTTGGTAGTTTGGTTTGCCCTGTTCCCATCATGCACTGGGACAGGAACAGACTAATTTGCATATAGCCAAGTTCTGAGCTGGGATGGTGCAGTGAGCTAAAAAATGGTGATGGATCAAGCCCTGATCTTTGGACTGGGTAAGAGTGGTCTGCTTAATTCAGGCACTCTGTTCATCACCACCCCCTTTTCTGAATCATTTTGTCCACCATAAGCGTGGAAGGGTATACTCTGATGTGAGTCCCTTGCTCATTGCACCATCAGGATTCAAGCAAGCCGGGCCGACGACGCCTGAAATTGCAGAAACCGGTCCCCGGAAGCTTTTTTCCTTCCCAGTATAAGAATTGGCTTGGTAGTTTGGTTTGCCCTGTTCCCATCATGCACTGGGACAGGAACAGACTAATTTGCATATAGCCAAGTTCTGAGCTGGGATGGTGCAGTGAGCTAAAAAACGTGATGGATCAAGCCCTGATCTTTGGACTGGGTAAGAGTGGTCTGCTTAATTCAGGCACTCTGTTCATCACCACCCCCTTTTCTGAATCATTTTGTCCACCATAAGCGTGGAAGGGTATACTCAGATGTGAGTCCCTTGCTCATTGCACCATCAGGATTCAAGCAAGCCGGGCCGACGACGCCTGAAATGGCAGAAACCGGTCCCCGGAAGCTTGTTTCCTTCCCAGTATAAGAATTGGCTTGGTAGTTTGGTTTGCCCTGTTCCCATCATGCACTGGGACAGGAACAGACTAATTTGCATATAGCCAAGTTCTGAGCTGGGATGGTGCAGTGAGCTAAAAAATGGTGATGGATCAAGCCCTGATCTTTGGACTGGGTAAGAGTGGTCTGCTTAATTCAGGCACTCTGTTCATCACCACCCCCTTTTCTGAATCATTTTGTCCACCATAAGCGTGGAAGGGTATACTCAGATGTGAGTCCCTTGCTCATTGCACCATCAGGATTCAAGCAAGCCGGGCCGACGACGCCTGAAATGGCAGAAACCGGTCCCCGGAAGCTTGTTTCCTTCCCAGTATAAGAATTGGCTTGGTAGTTTGGTTTGCCCTGTTCCCATCATGCACTGGGACAGGAACAGACTAATTTGCATATAGCCAAGTTCTGAGCTGGGATGGTGCAGTGAGCTAAAAAACGGTGATGGATCAAGCCCTGATCTTTGGACTGGGTAAGAGTGGTCTGCTTAATTCAGGCACTCTGTTCATCACCACCCCCTTTTCTGAATCACCCATGACGGTTTAGCATCCAGTATTTAAGTTAGACACATTCTGTGAATTTACAGGCTGTATCTGCTCTTCTAATAATAATAATAATAATCTTTATTTAGATATTGCACAGATATCTTTAAAAAAAACTTACAAAGTTCACATTATATAAAAGCTATTAAAATTGGGAGAAGGCAAGCGAACGCTTCAGTGACTATTATAAAAATAGGAATCTTTCTTGTCCTGGACCTCCTAATTCTGTAACATTTTAAAAAGGAACAAGCAAGAATTTAAAAAGTTATATAAAAAACTGTTCACCCCTTTTTAGTTACACTGACTGTCAAAATACCGCATGCATATCAAAGACAACTGGAATTCCTAGAGGAGCAACTCGATGTATTAAACTGTCAGGTTGCAAAACATAATATCATTTCGTGTCTCTTCCCTTAAGTTTTATTAGCGGGCCTCTTTTGAGTAAGGGAACGGTATGCTTGTAGGATAAAAGTTGTTAATCCTAAATTTAAAACTGTGTTTTCGGGGTTCAGAGCCACGATAATGGCTTGCCTACATGTCCGCACACCCAACCTATTCCATTCTGCTTTGAGTTTAAGCTTACGCTGGGAATTAAAGGCTGGGCAGAGAAAAACCACGTGTAACAAAGTTTCAGATGCCTTACTGCACCCTCTACAGGTCAGGTCATCCGCCGCTCGTCGCCAAGAAGGCAGATCTTGCAGGAAGCGCCAGTCACCCATTCTAATTGCCATTAGACTTCGTTTTATGTACAATGAATATGTGCAAGGCAGATAGGTGGCCGGTGCTACCCGCTCGTAAGAATTAACAAGGGCCCAAGCATGCCTACGTTTGGAAAAGAGCGCTTTGTCTATTGCGAGGGAACTAATTCTCACACATTTTTTAATGACTGTTTTGAATGCAGTCCGACTGGGGTTGAGAGCCCAAAGGTCGCTCGCCGACAATTGATTAATATAGTCCTTGAAAAGTCGACCAAACGTACCTCCTGGATTTTTCTGGGTAATTTCTAGCCAGACTAAGGATTCCAGTGTGCCAATGTCCGCCTGTCTCAGTTTATGACAGAGGTTTAAGTATGAGCCGATGTTAGAGGCCTCATAATTTAATAGCCCTAGCTCTAGTCTTACCTGTGCTGCAGATGCAGAGTTTGGGAGATGGAGTACCTTTTTATATATTTTTGTTGTGTGTCGATTTAAGGCAGTGTTTAATTTGCCCCTAAATATCTCAATTCCATATGATAGAGTAGGGCCAATTTTTGCTCTCAAGACTTCTAAGAGTGGCAGGAGAGTGGGGCCAGAAAGATTTTTTGAGATCTTGGCTAATGAGACCGCAAGGGTCATAGCTTTAACTGCTATCTCATTCCGATGTTTGATGAGGTTACCCCTAGAGTCCAGATGGACACCTAGGTACTTATACGATTGGCCTTTAGCGAGGCGTATGTTGTTGTATGACCATCCTCCGCCCGCATAATATTTCCTACCAAAGGGGACAACTTGGGTTTTCTTTAAATTAACCTCTAGTTGATTTATGGTCGTATAAAGGAGCAGTTTATCGAGGAGCCTTTGCAGCCCAACCCTCCTAAGGCTGAAATGTGCCAGATCATCGGCATATAAAAGATTGCTTAATGCCGTGCCTCCTATTTTTGGGGAATGACTGTTGGTTTCGTCCAATGTAGATGATAGTTCTGCTATAAACAGATTGAAAAGCATTGGGGCCAGCACGCATCCCTGCTTCACACCTCTAGTTGTCAAGATTTTCCGCGAGAGATGCGTGCCGGACCCCAGCTTCACCCTAACCCAAGTATTCGAATATAGTTGAATAATTGCGTCCAATAATCTATCAGGAATCCCCCATTTCCTCAACTTTTCCCACAAAGCCGCCCTTGGGACCCTGTCAAACGCGGCTTTAAAGTCGACAAAGCAGCAAAGCACTGGCCTAGATGTTGAGAGTGCTTTGTCGACAATAGTTGACAGTGCTAATAGATTGGTCATTGTCCCAGAGTTGGCAACAAAACCTGTTTGGTTCATTGGAATCAGTTTTTGGTCCTTTGCCCATGTCCTCAGCTCCTCCAGGAGGAGGCCAGCATAATGCTTCGCCTCTATATCCAAAAGTGCTATAAGTCTATAATTGTTAGGAGAGGCGCAGGGTCCCGATTTATAAATAGGTTGGATGATTGCACCCCGCCATGAGTCTGGGATTGTTGCAGTTCTTAGAGCATAATTGAAGAGGTTTGTCAGCAAGTCTGACCAGAGAGCTATATCAGATGTAAACAGTTTCTGTGGCAGGCCATTTGGGCCCGGCGCTCCATCTGATCTGGCTCTTGACACAGCCGTGGCAACCTTTTCTTGCGACATCTGGAGGTCCTCGTTGACAGCGTGAGAGCACTCAGGGGCTGTGATCTGCATATTACTAGTTTCTGTGTCATTCTCACTTAGAGGGCTGCTCTCTGGTGTTCCTGAGCGTTCTAGAGACCGAAAGTGCTCTGTAAGGAAAGTTACCCAGTCCGATTCCTGGATGTTTGCCGATCCAAAACTTGATGTACTGTGATATGAGTGGTTGATTAGGGCCCAGAATTTTCGTGAATTGCAGCTCTTGCTCTCCCAAACTAACTTGCACCAGAATTGGTTTTCGTGCGTCCGTTTGTCATTGATGATCGCCAGCCTAAATAACTTTTCAGCTGCTTGATATAAGTTTAAACATTCGCTATTCCCCGGTGCCTTTCCGAGTAGCCGTAGAGCTTTATTTCTCTCTTTCTTAAGTAGCTTTGACTGTTGTGAGAGTATAAACTGGCGCGAGGAGGTAGTCCTTGGGGGACGCGGATTTGCTGGAAATAGGTTAATAAGGTGCGTGCATAGCGTCGTCCATGTCGCAATCGGGGAGACATTCTGATCACTTCCATCACTAATCAGGTCCATGCTTGCTTGTAAAATATTTGGACTAATATCCTCACTCCATCTGAGGCGCTTTAAGTTTTCAGAATGTATTCCCCTACAGGTTGGAGGTGCTGGTTTATGCTTCTCTGAGTTAATGTTGAAGGATATAACCTGAGGCCGGTGATCGCTTTCAGATCGTGGATGGGAACAGAAACTGACCAAGCAATGGAGCAGAGCTGAATTACAGATGGTGTAATCCAGGTAGGATTGTTTGTTTCCGTTTGTCCAAGACCAGTTGGGGGGGGGTATCCCCCTCCGATCTACCATTCAATACCAGGTAGCCTGCACTATAGAATCGCATCACACAAAATTCTCCTAGACCGCAGTAGGCTTGATTAGGCGGATTTGTTTGGATTACTGCCTCAGTCAAGGAAAATAAGAAAGGCCCCTCGGTTTCGGCTGTTTTTCCTTGGAATAGATTAGTATTGAAGTCCCCCGTGGCAATGCAGTCTGAGTTGGGATGTTCTGCGGCTAAGTCGCTCAAAATTACCGTTAGACGTGTGAGATGTTCTCTTTTTGTGCGTGTACTTGGGTTGATGTACACATTTAAGAGGAAGAGTGAACGTTGTTCCCGCCATGCGTTGATTTTGACCCCAATTAGCCAGTCTTCATCCAATTTTAGTTGTGTAATTGGGCCTTTTAAGTTGTTTGATATATATGTTGACAGGCCGCCTTTTGGGTGACCATAGCGGCTAACCCTGAGTGCAGGTTTCCATAGTTCGGTGAAGCCAATAACCGGGCATCCTTGTGTGGCCCAGGTTTCCTGCAGGGCTATTACTGCATGCTTACAAATGAAGGAATGAACTTCTGAGTTCCTTAATTTCTGCTGAAGACCGCTCATGTTCCACGAACATATTAAAAAAGTGGGATCTACTGCTAGATTGTACGCTGTAGTGGATGAGGCAACTTGAAGGCTTATATTTTCCTGGAATTTGCGGGTTTGATCCGCGGGGACTACTCCTTGTGGTCAGTCTAAGTTTTTTGTTGACAGGGTGGCTGGAAGCCAACTCCAGCATTGACTTGAGTCGTCATTAAAAGCTGCTGTTGGAAAGGGAGTTTTCAGTACTTCAGATCCCAATGCATTTTTTTAAATCGAAAGTGGTCTAGTGTTAGGGGCAGGCATGCGAGTACCAACTTTTGCGTGTGGTGTTGGTTGGTTTAGTAATGCTAGAGGGTACCCTGGGGTGGAGTATGGATAGACTCTGATGCCCCAGTCCCGCAGGGTAGCCTTATGGTCTAAGAATACTCCTGCCCAATAGGCCGGCTTGAATGACACCAGGGTTACCTCAGAAGGTTGTGTACCTCTAGGTGGAAGGAATACGATTGATTCAATGTTGTCCGATACCAGACCTTCAAACCCCGGGGTGTCATTCACTAGTTTTATAATATTAGATCTGTTAAGAATGTCTTGCCGCCCTTTTGATTTATAGTCAGGAGCTAATATAATATGGGAGAGTTGTAAGTCGCTTTTGTTCTCTTTACTGCGTTGTCTTGGAACTGTCTTATTAGTTTTAGCGATCGGTGGGCCTGCTTCTGGTTCCTCCTTCTGTTGTGTCTGATGTTGAGGAGCCTTCCTCACTATCAGACTGTTTTTGAGCAAGGGTGTTTTAAGATTGTAAATTGTTTTTGTTAAATTCGGTCTGGTCATTAAGTTGTCCGTCCAAGATGGTATTGAATCTGGCGCTGGGTTAGGAACAGCTGAAATTGCTGTAATCCCTGATAAACTTGGTTTGTTAACTTCCACCCTTTGTTTTTCTTTAACGTTGCTTAGATCTTCTGTCGCTGTTCCCGCAACTGACTCAATTAGAGCTTGTTTGCGGCCCTGGGTCTGTTGGATGACAGTTGCAGCTGAGTCCCCTTTTTGTTGGGTTGCACTAAGGTTTACTAGGGGTAGTGATATATCAATTTCACTTACGGCTTTTTTGTTGGCTGCCATTGCAAAGAGAGGAAAGAAGGTTGTGGGGACAGTTGTAACTTTTGCCCTTGTTTTGTTTCTATGTTTGCGCTGGCGTTTGCGCTCTCTCTTGCTACAAGGTGGTGGGGGGGCTAACTGCCTTTCCGGGTTTGGTGGTGCCAAGGCTGATGAACCGGCCTCTGGCGCTGCCTCGATTTGGGCTATATAAATTGTGTGCCCGCTTGGGGACCGGGCATTTTTGGTTGTTGCTTCAATCAGCTCAGAGCCCGTTAATTCGGTTTGGGGTCGGTCAGTTATTAACTGCTCGCTTAGCTGGATTGTGGCGGGGACTTTCCCTGCACTCTGCTGGGTTCCTTTTTCTGTGATAGTCCAGGGATGAGCTGGTTCTTGATTCATGCATGGCAGTACGTGCGATTGCGGACAGAGAGTTGTAAGTGAGTTACCTCCCTTCAGCAGTTTGACTTCATCTATGACATTTGATAGAAAAGCTGGAAGCGACGAAAGGGAGTCGATGATTGGAGAGCAACAACAGACCGACTGGATGAGCTTTGCAGAGGATTGCGCTCCTACTATTAGGTTGTTCAGTTTGTCCAGTTTGTTGTCAATGCCTGCAGTGAACAACGCTAAGGTATTCAGAAGATCGACCTGCACATCCAGTTTGTCAGAGTGATAAGTTAATGCATTAACGGTTTGTTGAAAGGTTTGTAGGAGCTGAGGCCAGACACCTGTTGCTGTGAGCTCCTCTTGGTTAGGCTTTGGATTTGACGTACGTTTAGGTGAGTTTTGAGAGTTTTTAAGAAAAAATGACAAGTCCGCTAAAAACTGGTCATTTGAGTCGGATTTTTTTGATGGTTTTTGCGGTGATGTCATTACTACCGGTGTTGGTGAGAATACAATTTGCTGGGGACTGGACACGGCCCGAAGATCCTTTGGAGTACTTATAGTTTGGGGCGATTGAGCAGAACCTAAAACTTTGTTACAAACGTGGGAGCTTTGCACGTGGATTTGCGGAAAGATTAATTGGCGATGAGGGACCGTTATAGAATCCTTTAATGCGGCTAAATCTTGACATGACGATGACACTGATGTTTCTGGTTTCAGGGCTTGGTCTTTGGGGGGACTTGAGATATGCGAAGGGCTCAGCGGAAGGGTTTCCGAAAAACAGGCTTCTTGCTTAGACATAGAAATAGACATAGAAATAGGTGGAGAGACCTGGCCTGAGTGCAGTTGTTGATGATGATTAGATTGAGGGGTTTCTTTTAGGCTGATCCCCCAGGCCGGGGTGCGATTGAAACATTAAGAGCGGAGCCAAAAGTAAAAACATCCGAGAGTAGTACCTGATGTAAAGAATGCGGTTGAAATGGGAGCATACTTATTTTGGCCAGTTGGTCCGGTGCTCCGAGCCTGGTAGACTCCGATGGCTGGAACTGTGGAAGAGTGTTCGACATAGATGGAATTTTTTTATAATAGTCCAACAGATTGGAAGGTTTTGAGGTATTTGATGTGACCATACTCTTGCCGTTGTGAGTGGTGTTACTGTTGCCCTTGCTATTTGGCGACGTTTTTACTGTGTTCCCTGTTTCATTGCTTCCTTGATGGGGCTCCACATCCGTTATCGACTGTTTTGGTTTCCTCCGTTTTGGAGCGGATGCTGTTTTTCTGATTTTCCCAGATCTCATGGCTTCTGCTCTTCTACATTTTAATGTGCTCAATAATAATATTCACATTTTGTAAAACACATAGTAATTTCTGAATGGCAAATATTCAACGTTTCTCCAAAAACTTCGTATTTCAGCAGCATAAGTTAAACCTGCTTTACATTTTTATTGTCTATTGTCTACCTGGTTAGTAAGTGTTTCTTGATGGTTGAAGAATATCTATTAGCTGAAGTGCAGAGTACAGTTAATGCTTTGATTTCTGGATATTTCTTTGCTGCTGCAAAGAAAAGCACTCTTTAAGTGGTGTAAATTATCAGGAGACAATATCTTAAAAATCAGAGTAAATTATCTTTTTAGAAAAGTGAAACTCTAAAAAGAAAAGCTGAAGTGCTTTAACTAAATTGGTGTAATTGTTCAGTTCGAATTAAGTGTTTTGTGGCCATCGATGTTCTAAGAACGCCACTTACCCTATTCTTAGACGCTAAACTGCTTCCCTCTCTGCTCTTTACCCCCTCCCCTCTCTCTCAGTGTGCTTTGGGTGGGCCTACCTAGTGCTTTGGCATAGTGGCTCAACTGCTTGCAGTCTGGGCAGGACTTGCAGTGTTTGTAGCTGACACTTACGTTACGAATGATGGAGCAAGATGGACAAGTTGCGGAGAACAAGGAGCACATTCCGACATTTAAGGAGATGCAGTGCTTAATTTGAGCCAGTGAATCCCGGGTGCAGGTCACCGGCACTCCTTTTTGTGGCCTGGCACTTATTTTCCTAATCAGAAATGTCCCAAGAAGGAAAAAAACACACAAAGGGGAATGAAGGATTAAGAAAAAGTTGGGAAAATACTTCACAAAAGAAAAAAAACAGGAAACTGCATGAATGAGATAAAGAGGAAGTGAGTGTCTGGCAGTGGATTAAAGAGGCCTGAAGTGGATTCAAGACTAGAGAGACTTGGTATTTGGTGCACTGACATTTAATGCAGCCAGCCGCAGTCTTCTGCGCAGAGCTCTGAGTGTTGGCACTTATTGTTTTACAATTTAAACACCGGGGAGAGGTGTCCACTCAACAGTCACCCCTAGCTGTTGCACCGATTGATGTACATAAAAAGATGTTATTTTCACAAAGGTTCTTCTGACATCATTTCACTTTTGTTGCATTAGGATGAAACTACGACAATGTTATCAAAAGGAGAACACAAAAGAGCAGCTCAGCTTCACCTTATCCTTAAACTCCCCCATGATCAACCTCTCCTCACACTCACTGTGCATCTCATCAACCTTAGTCTCTCCTCATGCATGCTTATCTCAGCTTCTCTGCAGCCTCCCAAATGTCTTGCGCTTCAGCGTCTCCCTCAACCTTGCCTCAACCTCATCCCACGCTTCAACCACCCTTCTTCACCACAACAGCTTCTTCAATTCAACCTCTCCCAACATCCCCATCTTCGGTTAAACCCCACCTCTATGTATTTATTTATTTATTTAAGCTTATAAAGCGCACAGCTACCCGCAGTGGGTTTCCCGGCACTAAGGGACAGACTAAAGAAGAAGAACTAGTATGCTGATTATGCTGAAAGGAAGCTCCAATTACTGTTGAAAGAGCCAAGTTTTAAGTCCTTTACGGAAGCGAAAAAGATTGGTTTCTGTCTTGAGGGTCATCGGAAGAACATTCCAAAGTTTAGGACCCAAATAGGCAAAAGAGTGGCCTCCCATTTTTGCTAGCCTAAATCTGGGAACGGAAAAGTCACCATTCCCGGAGGATCTCAAGATCCGATTTGGCTTATAGGCCTGGATGAGGCCCTGGAGAAATTTAGGAGCTGAGCCTTGTTTAATTTTAAAAACATGACAAAGGGCTTTAAATTTGAATCTGTTTGGGATTCTGAGCCAGTGCAGGTCATGGAGTGCTGGAGAGGCAGATATTCTCCTGGGGACATTGCGAAGCAGCCGAGCAGCTGCGTTCTGAAAAACCTGAAGTTTTTTATGGTTGCCAGATCAGCTCCAAGGTAAAGAACGTTACCGTAGTCCAGGCGGGAAACAACCAATGCCTGGACTACCGTTCTTTGTGTGGAGGGGGGCAGCATCCACAGGATTTTTTGAAGCCATCTCAAGGTGGCGAAACAGATAGAGGCTACCTTTACAGCCTTCTGTCTCATTGTGAGTTTCTCATCGATGAGGAACCCGAGGTTGCGTACTACTGTTGCAGGCTGAGGGTTAGGTCCCATATCATTGGGCCAATGGTGGGGGCCCCAGAGATCCTTACCCCCGCCTAGTATCACAACCTCGGTCTTGTCACCGTTAGGTTTCAGGAAATTGTTCCTCATCCACTTGAAGACAAGAATCAGACCTTCTCTCAAAACAGAGGTATCAGTGCCCTCTGTATTAGAGAGAGAAAAAATGATTTGTGTGTCGTCGGCGTAGGAGTATAAGGTAAGACCGGCTTTCTCCACAATAGTGGCCAGGGGTCTTACGTAGATATTGAATAGTAGGGGACTAAGTATAGACCCCTGGGGCACGCCGTACGCCGATGGACAGATTGTTGAGGAAGTGGAGGCAGAAAAAACCTGAAAGGTACGGTCTCTTAGAAAAGAAGCTATCCAGGCTAAAGCAGCACCCTCTACGCCCAGGGACCGGAGAGTCGTAAGGAGGATGGAGTGAGACACATTGTCGAACGCCGCGCTTAGATCCAGAAGAATAAGAGCAGATGTTTCTCCGCGATCGGCACTGTGTCTCAGACTCTCGGTAACTCCTAGGAGTGTAGTTTCGGTCGAATGATGCGCTCTAAAGCCTGACTGGGATGTATGTAAAAATCCCGTGCTTTCCACAAAGTGAGTTAGTTGCGTGTTAATATGCCTTTCTAGGATTTTTGACAGAATGGGAAGCAATGAGATTGGTCTGAAATTTGACAAGTTGGCAACATCAGCTCCAGCCTTTTTTAGTAGAGGAACAATCATTGCATGCTTCCACTCCTGTGGAACAAGAGACTCAGATAATGAGGAGTTGAGAAGTCGCATTAACACACGGCGTGGGCCAGATTCAAGTAGTTTTAAAATTTTGGCCGGTACCGGATCCCATGGGGAGCCAGATTTAATGCTATTCAGGCAGGAAGAGAAGGAGTCATCATCAAAGGGCAGTCAATTTGCAAGTTTATTTAATGCAAAAGGCAGATGATTTGGAATCAGTGTTGGTTCAAGTAGAGACGCATCATTAGATGTAGAAAGACTTAATGAGTCGTAGATACGCTCTACTTTAGATATGAAGAATTTTGCAATAGAGTTACATTGAGTCACATCTAGAGCAGGGGGAGCCGGTACTACATCTGCCCCTGTTAATTTTTTCACAACCGAAAAAAGAGTGCGAGGACAATTTTGGGCATTAGTAACCGTATTCGGAAACATAGGCGGCTCTGGCCATTTTACATTGATGGTGATAGTCCCTAAGGGCTTAATTATAGGCCACTTTGCGAGAGGCAGAATAAGAGCGCCTCCACTTCCTTTCGAAGTTCTTAAAATTGGATCTCATACGCTTTAGGTCCTCAGAAAACCAGGGTGCAGGGGGGCGATGGGACAAAGAATTTTTGGATGTTAAAGGGAGGAGTTCATCAATAGCTTTAGTTCTATCTTACCTTAAACTGCTGTTTGCAATTTCTTGATAATATGCCCCGTTGTATTTGTATGAAAACTAAAAAATCCAAATTTTACAATCATTTCAATGCTGATTTAAAGATGACAAATGCAATCCCAGCCTTTCCCTTCAATAAAAGCAGGCTAACTTTTATCCACACATTCTTGAAAAGAAACTATCTAAACCGTGGGCTCCAGCTGTAAAACAGCCCATCCTCGTACCAGAGTGGCCTATACTGCCTATATTTCTAGTTTAGAAAATACCTCACTAAATCACAAACATGATCGAGATGCAGTAGGAAACACTAAATAAAGGTAAACATTAAAATGCAGGATGATAGAATACAAAACCATAACACACTGCCCACACAAAGGAATGTAACCAAGCGGAACTCCCAACCAGAGCAGAAACAAAAGAAAAAGTAGCTCCCACAAAAAAGCTGTGTAAGGGCAAAAGTCATTGGGCAATGCTCCTTGTAAGGGTTCAGAAGATGAAAAGGAGGACAACCTAGCAAAAGCTGTCAAGGCGAGACCTAAAAATATCACTGTACATAAAGCAAAGACGAGACATATGAAAAGCACTGGGTACCATACATCACTATCTTGTAAAAATGCGCCAGCCCCGGTACCATAGAGTTCAGCAAATTGTCTCAGATCTTCGCTATATGATTCTCTCTGAACTAGTGCTTTAAACGCACGTCGACCTAAATCACCCAAGATCAGCACATAAATGAGAACAACAAACATATCATTCAAATGTTTTCATAGACCTATGTTAAAGTTATATTTCTATGCAATTAAGTTGGGTATTTTATCGACAAGTCTATCATAATTAGGCGTTCCTACTTGATGGTAGTTATTCTTTTGACATTACCACCAAAAGTTTACTGTCCGTCATTGTGGATATATTGCTTACCTAGATGTTTACACTTTGTCAAATTATTTTGAGTTAATGTATATTGTAAAGTATGCAAGCCTAATCAGAATAAGTACATTTTGATAAGAGAATTATTTTTGCTGCCTGTGTCTTCCTTTTCTGCAGTACAACAATGCCTCCATTACATTTTGAAAATAGACTATAAGAATAATGAATATTCAATGCACCATTGAGGCGACAAATAATAAGTCTTCCTCCTATTTGATTTACATTGATTCATCCTGCTAGAGCCTTGTTTTTGTTGTTTTTTAGTTGTGTAGCCTAGGCTCTAGACCATAGGTCTTCAATCTGTGGGGCGTGCCCCCCTGACGGGCGCAGCATCCCCTCAGGTGGGAGCGCGCACTCCACCCCACCACTTAACTTTCTATTGTTCCTGCCAGGCCCATTAGGCTTTGTGTGTCTCAGTCCGAGCAGCTGCTGCAGCTCGGGCTGCTGGGGACTCGTCTGGGCAGTGTCTGGAGTCTTATCTCCGGCACGCCCAAGCTTTTCACAGGTCTTTAAAGACCATGTGCAACCCATGTATATCCTGGAAACGGAGCACAAAGAGCCAAACAAGAGCTCAAAACGAGCACAAAAGAGCACAAACTAGTATAAAAAGCTCAAAGAAGGGTACAAATAACACAAAGAGTCACAAAAAAATTAGAAAATAGCAAAAGGAAAAAGAAAGGAGCACAAAATGCACATCCCGAGTGCGACCTGTTTTATGCTGCCTCGATAGGGAATTTCAGAATGGTTAATGGCTGCTCAACTGTTAAAGTTTTTTTTTTAAATATGCTTGAGGGTAGTCTCAACCGAGAACTGACCAATTGATAGCGAACCATTTAAACATTCCTGTTACATTTGAATGGCATTCATAACTTCCTAAGCTCCGGTCATAAAAGGCTTGATTGTAGGCTTAACAGAAGAGGAATCCCTTTAGAGAAAAACAAAAATAAAGTAACTTTCTTTTCTTTTTATGTAATGTTTTTTGTTCAGGATTTTGTTTGACTTTTACTACTGTTTCGATGTCGCAGATAAAGGGGCAAGGCTACATGTTTAGCGCTTTACCCAGGCTCCACTACCTCAGTGAATGGGCTCAACCCAGCTTCAAAGCTAAGGTGTGCCTGGGGCTTCCTTAATTGAACATTTGTGCCCATATTTCACCCATGTTCCTATCTGTAGCCAGCTATACACCTTGTGTAATTGACATGCCAGACATGAGTTGAGCACTGCTAAACTTGATCCATTTTTTGGGGTGGGTTACATATATCCACCACTCAAATTACTTTCATATTTCACTCAAACTAATTCACCACTAATCCTTTATGGGTTTCCTGAGTAGCGTTCTACTCGCCCCCCCAAAAAAAGCGCCTCAACACCCCATCAGGGGTAACAAGCGCTATATAAATGCAAACCTTTTTTCCCCTCCTCTATCCTTCAGCTATCCTTCTTAATCCAAATAATTGACTAACCTATCCACCTACCTAAATCACTTTCATATTTCACTATACTAATTCAACACTAATCCTTTATGGGTTCCGGAGTAGCGTGCTACTCGCCGAAAAAGCAATATGACGCCTCGTCAGGGGTAGTAAGCGCTATACAAATGCGATTACAATATTTACATACCTTTGTAAACTGGTTACAGAGGCTGTTTGTTTTCTAGTTCCAGTACCCCCTGGGCCCCCACTCTGCCTATTTCTTAAATTTTAATTTTAATTTTTAGTGCCTTATTGTAAAAATGCATTTCATTAAGGAATATAAAGTGGGTTACCAAAAGAAAAATCCCAGCCATCTGTTGTTTAAAGGGCCTGCAAAGGCCTTGTCTTGACACTAAATAGGGTTATAAATAAAATAGTATGTATTCATTTGTAATGTGACTTTGCAATCTTTGTTCCCTTTAATTATCAGTCATGGATCATTCAGGCAGCCCTAGAACACCACTGAAAATGCTTTCTGTTCAAAGTATGTACCCCCTTTTGTACCGCTTTTGGCCGCCATAAGTGTGGCAGGGTATGCTCAGACGTGAGTACCTTGCTAACTTTGCCACTGGATTCAAGCAAGCCGGGCTGAAGACGGCTGGAATGCCAGAAACCGGTCCTCGGAAGCTTGTTTCCGGTCCAGGGAAGACATGGCTAGGCAGTTCGGGCTGGACTGTTCCCATGAGGCACAGGGTCAGACTGATTTGCATATAGCCATGTCTGAACTGGGGTGGCAGAGTGGGCTAAAGAACGGTGATGGATTAAACCCAGATCTTTTGACTGGGTGTGAGTGTTTGATTGATTCAAATGCCCCGTCCATCACCACCCCCTTTTGTACCGCTTTTGGCCGCCATAAGTGTGGCAGGGTATGCTCAGACGTGAGTCCCTTGCTCACTTTGCCACTGGATTCAAGCAAGCCGGGCTGAAGACGGCTGGAATGCCAGAAACCGGTCCTCGGAAGCTTGTTTCCGGTCCAGGGAAGACATGGCTTGGCAGTTCGGGCTGGACTGTTCCCATGAGGCACAGGGTCAGACTGATTTGCATATAGCCATGTCTGAACTTGGGTGGCAGAGTGGGCTAAAGAACGGTGATGGATTAAACCCAGATCTTTTGACTGGGTGTGAGTGTTTGATTGATTCAAATGCCCCGTCCATCACCACCCCTTTTTGTACCGTCATTCCTAAAAAAGCGGAAGATGACGTGTTTTACTTTCTTACCTAAACCGAGTGCAAAAACAAAATGCACACCAAATGAAAATGCTTTTTTGCAAATATTAATCAATGTGGTATCACTGGGTTTATTGCAGAACAGGCGGCTGCTTGAGCACAGCAGGTCATGTCACTGCTTGCTGCCTGTAATTAGTAGGTCCGGGGATGGCGACGGCATTGGCATCCACAGCTCAGCTTTCTGTGACCCTGCCTGCTACAGCACATGTATTTTCCCCAGCAGTAATGCTGCCAATGCCAGTAAGTATGGCTGTGGTGCTTACTGGATTCCCTCATGCTCCGCAATTACCATGCTGGGGTGCAGCGCATAGATTCTACAGGTGACGCCATGGCGCACAAAAGTTGTGTTCGGCCACAGCCACATCGAGCACATTGAGGATAGCAGCAATGCAGGGCTGCCGGATATGCTACTCTGGCTACGCAATAAGTGGAAAGTACAAACTTACCTTCATTTATTCTTCCTCAAGAGCCCTCACTACCAAGTTCCAAATGCGCTCTTGCAGCTACCTAGCCTCAACTCCGTCATGAGCCAGCCCCCAGCTACAATTATCCAATGGAAGGTTTAGGCTCAGGCAGTGGCAGGGTGCAGCAGACTAGGGGAATAGAATGCAAGCTATAGTTTGTCGATGACGTCTTGGATTTGTGATCAGGGTGATGACATCATCACTAATGTGGTGATACCCAATCATAACTGCCTGGACAGGCGTATCCCGGCCCGCCAATGGACATTTAGCAGCCAGTCACCATGCAATGTATGTTATTCTTTTTATTTTGAATTGAACAATTAATATTGAGACCACCACATGCAGGTTCAGAAATTGTAGCCCCGGCCCTGTGAAAGAAGTGCAGGTGCTGAACACCTGAAAGCACATGCTCAAATTAATCACGGGGGGGGCTCATCCGACAAAAGTTTGAAGACCTCTGCTCTAGACGGTTAAAAATGCTCCCCCTCCCTTCTTATTTACAGTATTCCTTGAAATGGTCAGGCTGCTCACTCACTCCCTCCTGTCCACTAATACACAAAAGATTTCTGGGAGACTCTTCGATTTTGGGTCTACACAAATCTGCACCCATGATCCGCCTCCACCTCCATTTTTTTTAGTTGTGAGTAGGCCACTCTTGACTCCAATTAATACCCATTTTGCTTTCTCAAGCTTTGATCAATCACAGTACACCATGCCCAATCACACTGGTAATAATAAACTTACTTGTATATGGCGCTGTAAATAATGTGAGATACTGTTTCCCTCCTTGCAGATCTAGCTTAATCACCATCAGAAGGATGAATAAAATGACTGTTCATCCATCTACCCCACACACGAGTCTAGCACCTGGTTAGGTGTCCGTGGACTTAGAACAGGGTGTAGCAAGTGTGAGATAGGCCATAATGCGAGCAAGATAAATGTCCTTCTTGGCAGGGTACTAAAAGACAATCTAATTCATAGCGCTTCCTCGTGTCCCCAGGCCTTGGAACCAGTGCTCTTCTCACACAATTGACACCTACACCCCTCAGTGACGTAGAAAAGGACCCTGGGGCTCTAATGCAAACAAAAAAAGCCCTCACTTTCAGTTTGGTAGTAGAAAAACACTTATGTTTGGGGTTCAGAGGGCCCGCTACACCGACCAAATGACCCCAAGGTCAATTCTTTCTCCTTACTGCAGATGCACACTGTCCCCTGGGGCCTCCGCGTCGTTCCAGTCGCGAGCGCATAGTGCTGGTGCGATGCTCAGGCGCACGTCGCCTCTTTCCCTCAGATGGTCGCGTGGCCGCAATGCAGCCGTCGCCGTAGCAACGGACGTAATCCCTGCGCAGAGATAAAGCAAAGCTGCAAATCTCATCAGCGTCGAGCTCTTCAGACTGTGCCCGGGAACTGCACTTTTGTTGAAGCATCTGACACTCACAGACGCTTCTGGAAGTAGGATGAGTACTGCTGCTCTTAAAGTGGCTGTGCGGGAAGGGCTGCTTAAAGAGTGACACGTGTTCGTTTTCTTGAGCTAGGACAGTGTTACTCATAATAAATTAAAACCCGGTGCTAGGGGTGCATCTCCTACAGCCCCATGCAACTGGACTGCCCGTTTTCCCACGGGGCATTTCCCAAGTGAGCTGCAGACTTTGGAAGTCGGTATTTAGAGCAGTGGGCCGCTGATGGAGGCGCTGCCACTTTCTTTAGCTTCCAAAGGTGTTCACAGCACATGCACTCGAGATTTTGTGGGAGAAGAGTGTGGTGTAGTTAGAGGTGGGGTTCCAAGAAAAGAGAGAGAAGAGAGACGAGAAAGCGCGGTCAAAGGGAACTGGGATGGTTTGAATATTGTTGTCACAGTTGGCTTTGGCCTCAGTCCGGCCCTGTCTAGCAGCAGCCAGTAATCACATTTATGACAATGGATACTGTGTGGCTGAAAAAAAATGTTTCTGTTAGGTGTCCCTGCACATAAATCTTGTCACCACATGTATTTGACCAGCGAATGGGGAAAAACATGAAATCAAATTTTTTGGGGGTCTAAATCTGCACCAGGAGTCCCAATTCCAGCCACAAATAAGCTTCCATTTCCACCTACTTTGAGCTGCCATCGTGACCCAGAGGTGGGGTGGGTTGGTGAGCAAGACTCCGATACAGTTGCAGCCCAGTGCCAGGGCCCTCAACAGGAGGCCACCGCGGCTTGCACCACCTATTGCTCCTGCCAGCGTTGCCAATGACTGTACCAAGGCAACTGCTAACCATCACATCCTATAAGTGTGACAGTTCAGATTATTGCAGGCCCCCAGAGCCATAAGAATGGCATGGGCGGCAGGAACTAGTCATTTTTAATGTATATTGAATAATGAAACAACTGTTGTTGGGTTCATCTCAATATCAGATCATCAATGTTGCAACTTGGCACACTGTCATAAGTGCTGATTTTGACAATTAAGTGCCGAGCACCGGAAATCAAGTAATAGAGAGAAACAAGAGTCCCCCAATACGTGAACCTGGGGTAGTGAAGCATTTTAGGAAAACAATGGTTCTGGTGTGGCCAAAAGGTCCATTTGAAAAGTGACCCTGGGGAGGGCACTACATTTGAGAGTAGGAAATTAATTCCTCAAGAGAGCGATGGACAATATACAAAGGGACATGTAGGTCAGTTTATGACAGATATTTATTGCCAAAACAATAGTATTCAGGTGCTCACACAATAAGGGAAAAATAAGTGTGATGTGAAAAGTGATGGTGTTATTAAAATAAAGACATCACATTGACAACAATAATAGAACCCCCTCAAAATATTTTTACAGAGTGAGAGGAGTTCATGTTGTAGGGGGTCGATGGCGTTTCAATCTCAATTATTCCAGATCATCTTCAGGACATATAACAGGTGAGCAAGCTGAATTTTGGTGTTGTTGCGGTAATTGTTGAGCACTAAAGGAAGGGCACCTATGGAGTGCTACAGTAGGCTTCCCGTTAGTGCGTGATGGAGATGGGACTGCTCTGCAAACACACCTCCCTGAACACTACTGGTAGGGGGATGAAATCCCCCTGGATGATGAAAGCCCTTGCGGGCCAAAACCCCTCCTGTTACTTCCAGTAAGGCTCTGTCACGTTTTTGTGGCAAAAGTTTAAAAAAAAGTACTTTTTGGCCCTGTCGAGGTCCCCTTGTCATCCCATGACCAGAGCTAAAAGGTCAGGCTATTCCTGCCCCCTTTTCTTAAAAAAAAAAATTCTGAGCCCAAGACGGCTGCCAATACTTCCTGGTTGAAATGCTGGCAGCCAATTAGATCTCAGCAAAAGACTGGGAGGGTTTGCAGAGCTTTTGCGTGTCTATATATACAAATTTGAATTTCCTTTAATACCTCCAGAATTACTTCACAAATTTACACCAATTTGCAAAAAGGTAGCTTTCTGGAACAACAGCCACCTTTGTCCCAAATTTGTTGTAATTCCGTTTAATGGCTGTAGTTGTGTCTAAAATTCCTATGGGAATTAACATGGGAAACGCACATTTTTTGAACCCCCATATTTTTCTCGCCCCCTGCTTGACTGATCGTCCTGAAATATTCTATGCACAAAATCAATCACTTTGGCACTTTTTTTGGAAACTTTTGTGAATATTCATCAACCGGTGACAAAGATATAGGCAGGTCAAAAAACACTTTTCGCCATGGAAACAAGGTCCTAACTTTAACCACCTTCTGACGGCCGCCAGTAGGTGATATATATATATATTCTGCTATTGGCTAACATGTAAGTCATGTAAACAAACAGTTGTCCTATAGCATATAAGCCAGAACTAAAGTTGATAAATTCCTGATACCGGAATAATCCTATGTTTGTTTGAAAGTAGAGCTGCCCAATACAAGAAGGAGTATTTTAAAGGCACTAACCTCATGCTGAGTACAATCATGAATGAACAGTGTAACATAGCACATTTGGTGGTTGGTTTTAAAAAGGCTGTAGTATTGTTTTGAATATAAAAATAGGGGTATGAGTGATTTGGCCTGGATGAAATTCCAATTCACAACTGAGTAAATTGCTCAATTTTGTGAATTTTGTGTTATGGTTGTTATTTGAAAACACACCATTATGCCTTCTGACATAATTGACAAGTTCAATTTAGTGCAGAAGTGCAGGCACTATGAAATTGACCAGAACACAAGAGTCCATCATTTGAGGACATATTTTTTGTTAAATATCGCACTAAATTGCATATTTGTGTTTAATCTTATTGTGCACTATTTCGCATTATTTTCCCAAATATTCTCTGAATTACACAATAGCAAATTACGAAAAATTTGCATACTCCTGCTTTATGGTGATCTATTGGTAATAGAACATATAATGCCTCAAGGTTTTATCCTCCAAGGTATTTATAAGAAGGGAGTTTGAGAGCATATATTTCCAGCAGATATGAATTGACAATCCCATGTGCAGCAGGGAATTGGTAGGTACTTCAGCAAATTCCAATGCAACACCACTAATATAAGTAGTCAGTGTGCCCAAATTATTAGGCCTATTAAGCTTAATATAAATGTGTTCACAAACCTATGAAAGGTTGTAACTTGAAATACTTGCAAGAATTAAGATTTGGCACATGATCTCTTACTTTCATTGGGTGGTCTGGAAATGACCGGGTTAAACATGTTTTTTTAAGCCATGGCTTGATGTCGGTTAATTTAATTGGAGCACCAATAGTTGCTGCCTGGTCATTGCCACTGTGACAGGCCACGGAGGGGATCCACCAGTGTTCCTAGTATGTATAAAGTTGCCAAATGTCTCATTGCCCAATTTATGAAGGTTTTTTTAAATTAGGAAATTGCACGAAAAAATCCAGGAAAGTGAACTTGCAGTAAAATCCCACAGCTTTATCAGAGAATATCTTTGAAAAAAATGTTTCGCAGAAGTTTCTGTACGCAAACATTTTGCAAAGTTGACAATCCATGCCCTGTTCACAAAGTGCAACGTTTGGCTACTTCATATGCAGGGACATAGCTTGCTCAGTAAGATTGGGGGTGTGAAACCTTCCTGTTTCCCAACAATCATGATGGCTAATGCATTATATGAGAAGCAAGGCAGGAAGGGGTATTAAGGAGCAGCAGGGAGAGGAGTGCAGGTTGTGAGGGTTACTGAAACTCTATATCTTGTAAATAATTTTTTTAAAGAGCTTTAAAACAGAGATAACAGTGTGTATATGTGTGCTTTCATCTGCATGTGTATGTAAAAATCCCAAGTGAAATCTGACAAACACCTCACTATACCAGACTTAAAGCACCTGTACCCACATATTTAATGCAGAAAATATTTATTAGGGGGGAGTAACTACCCAAACACATGCCCTGAAGCTGTGCCCCTGTTAATAAGCTAGTTTGAATTTGTACACACTTCTCAGCATAATACCAAAAGCAGATTGGGATTATGACATAGCAAAGGTGAAGATATGAAAAGAAACAGCAAAGGACAGTCCAGAATGAGAAATAGAAAGGAAAAACATGAAAAAGAACGATAACATTAGAAAACAGGTTAACATCAGTGACAACGAAGTATGTGAGGCGGGTTAAGAGATAATTATACACAGGAAGAAACAGGGTAAGGACAAAATAAAAACAGTGATTTACTGTGAGCTGTACAAGCGTATGCATTGTGCTCTGTAAATTTGTGCTAAGGCCTGAGGTATTTTAATGGTAATTACATAGAGGGAATGGTACCGATATAACTAAACTATATAATTAAACTATATTCAACTTTACCCAATAATATCTTAATAAAGGGGTTATTTGAGATAGTTGAAGAAGAGAGCAAGGGGAAGAAATAATAGAAATTATTGAGAGGAAAGAGGCTGTGCCATTGGTCCAGAGGGCGAGGAAAGACAAAGACGGAAAGACCTGGGGAGAGAAATAAATAAACTGAATGGAGGGATAGTTAAATGGAGACTCTAAAGATGCAGGTGTATTGAAGAGAAAGGTGAAATTACAGAAACGCAGGAGGAACCAGCAACAAGGGACAAATGTAGATATGGAAAAAGTGAAAAGGTAAAAAAGATGATTTATGGAGTAGAAACAAAAATGGAAAAGAGAGGTAGAGTAAGGGAAGATTTTTGTACAGATCATGAAAGGGCTGAGTAATAAAGCAATAGGTTATGAAAGACATAAAGGTATATGTAGGAGAGTAGGGTCTGCAATCCTATGATCACCCAGATTTTTGCTTTTTGCTGCACTGGTTTACGACTTTCCCTGGCTGTGGGCCTGCTAATCAGACCCACAGCCTAGCTGTTCTCTCTATCCAAATTGTACTCAGGTACTGAATTGGCACTGGGCCCTCTCCAAGTCCCTGTACCCAGGGCTGAGGTGCACCCAGAAGTCTCCCAGGGGCTGAAGCATGTATTGTGCCACCCCTGGATTGACTAACTAAAACTGACACAACTGGCTGCACGACAGCTGGGGCAAGGTGGTGTACTCACCCTTTGCTTTAGATATAGTATACCTATATCTAACCCTAAAATGGACACACAGGTCTCCTATCAGTCACTCCTATGGCAGGCCTTAACAATCCTGAAGGCAGAGTGCTTGGAATCGTGGGAGATAGTGCTCTGGCATGAGCTGAGCCTGTCTGCGGCTTTCGGGATCCATCCCTTAGCCGTTTCCATGATATCGCATACCATATACTCTTAAGTGCATTATAATCCTCGCGGTTATGTGCCAACTCTGGTATCGCTTTATCAAAACATGTCGAGTAAGGTGTCATACGAATTGGAATACTAACCCCTCGCCAATTCTGGCGACGGGGTTAGCATTCCACCCTTCTAGAGGGACACGACATGCCTGTAACCTATAACCCGGTTAAAAGTCAGACAGAGCCTTAGCATCCACAAAATGGATGCTGCCACCGAGACACAAGTCTGCCCTCCTGCTGCTGGGAGTCCTCCCAGAGCAGGCGATAAGGACAAAGGGTTTCCTGCCAGGGGCGGTGCCAGCACCGTCCCAGACAGGGTTTTGTGTATTGTAGGTAGGCAGGGCTTTAGAGGAAGGTGACTGCACGTGGCACCCCGGTGCTCACTGTGCATAGGCTGGCTGGAACCAGTTCCAGGGTCACTCCAGACCCTGTGCTGGGGAAAAGCCCGCCAAGGAAGTGGGTGTAACCACCCCCCTCCTAGTCCCACCCATAGGGCAGGACTTAGTCGCGTGCCAGCCCCTTTTTACAGGATAAAGGTAGAGACTGGCCCCCTTCCAAATCAGATCATCTTTGAATCCTGAAACTACTTTCTGCGAAAGGAACTCAAGACTTCTTCCTAAGATTTCTCCCTTGTGACTAAGGAGTAGTCACCCTGCATCCGCAGGCACCATCCAAGAACACTGCGGTCTGCTGTAAGTCCTTCCTCCGGAATCCGACTGCCCAGCTCGACGAGAACCGGCTTCCCTGGCACCTCTGACCTCTACCCACCTCTACAGCCCAGCTGAGAACCGTGGGTGCGACGAGACCTCAAGGGACCGGCCATCTGCAAGACTGCACGACTTCTTTCCAGCAAGCCCACCGAGTAATCTACTGGTGAGTGCTTTGGGGTCCGAGAAGCCCCGACTCTGAGCAGCTCCAGCTCCGAAGTGCAGCCCCCCAGCATCTCCACGATCTGCGTGGGGCCCTTCTGCTTTCCGCTGCTCACCGCGTTGTTTGGCTACTAGCCCGTTGGCTTGTGGCCTTCCTGACGACGCCCGACGACATTTCTGCTGCTGGTCTGGTTGCTCCAGACTGGCCCTTGCTCCCTTCCCGAAGAGGAGCACCCTGGACCCTCCTGGTCCACTCAAGACGCCATTTTGAGTCCACCGCGTGGGCTTGAATTAGCCAAGGCTTGTTGCCCACTCCTGGGTAACTTCAACGCCGACGACTTCAACCTTCGTGGGACAGCTCGCACCTCCATCCTGGTCGCCGACAACGCCTCCTGGTCCGAGAGACTGCAGAGCCCAGCAGTGCCCACTCACCTGACTGCGGTGACTTCGCCCGGTGCCATCCTGGTGCCCACTTAATCACTGGCTAGTGATTCAAGAACTTGGTCCCCTCTGCTTTCAGGTTTTCTTCTTCCTTGATCCAGGCTTGGATCCATCGAACGTTCCTTCACTGGTCGCCTGCCAGCAACTTCTTCCTTCCAGGCTCCTGGTCCGGCAACGAGATCCCCGACGTCTTTTCAGACCTATGCAGCTGCAGCCCCTGGGCTAGGTAACTTCGGCACTCCGGTGTCCCAGCATAGCCTCACTATCCAAGGGTCAGGATCCACTGTCGTTTTCTCCCTACCAGGTCGGGTTCGCCCGTGAACACTAACTTTGTGAATTCTAGCTTCCATAGACTTTGTCCCGCATCCCGCGTGAGAGTGCACACTCTGCACCCGAGTCCCCTGGGTCTCCTAGTAGTAATCTAACGATTCCCTAGTCCAGTCCTAGCGATTCCAAAGCCTATTAGAACTGTTACTTACCTGCTAGTAATTCGCATTCCACTTTTAGCGTATATGGTTTTTCGTGCCCCTCGGGCATTTGTGTAACGTGCTAACTTAAAAGTATTTTCGTAAGAGTTTTGTTGTGTGCTTAGCTCCCTGTCTCATAAAGAGCCAGGGTAGTCTTGTTATAAATAAATACACTGTTTATTTTCATAACAACTTGTGTGGTGTCCTTTCACTGGGTGTTCAAGGGGTAATGTGATGGTAAAACAGCTGGCTTAACACGCCCTCTAGAGTCTTAGCCTTAGACTGCTCGTATCCATGCTACTAGGATAGCTGGTCTATAAGGTTGACTTACAACCAATCATCAATAAGGGTTGTTTGGACTGATATATAGTGATCACTAGAATAGTGAGCACTGCACATCAGGCCAACTTCTCACAGTATATAGTTGAGAGAGAGGCAGGAGAAAGCCATGGTGACAAAGGAGAACACACAAACATTGAGTGGGAGGTTGGAAGAATGAAAGACAGCGAACATAAAGTAAAATCATAGTAGAACGGATCACTGACATAATATCGATCCAACAAATATAAAATCAGAAAAATATCAAAAATGAAATATTGATAACAAAAATATCAACTTTGTCTACTTAACTATTAAAAAACATAAATATCGACATCACAAATATCTTTTTTAGAAATATCAATTTTAACATTTATCTAAAATCCCAGAAGCAGAAATATTGTTACCTTTATTTAAACATGAAATATATAAAACAAAAATCAAACTACACAATATCGAGTAGAATATTATCATCAAAATAATTAAATAATCATTAAAATAATCATTAATAAAACACTAAAAAATCACATAAAAAACAAATACTTTAAATAAAGCCTGAAACTTGTTATACACATATGTAATTTAAATTAAAAACAATTATATCAACATAATATTTATCATTCACTACTAAAAGTAAATAATCACAAATGCGTACAATAAACCCTCCAAAAAATTACTATAAACTACAAGCAAGTGAATACCAACCTAAATGTTACCAATTATACATATATATTAATTTTATACTAAACAATATCGAACTATTAACTATACATAGGGGGTGATTACGATGGCGGACGGACTGAAGTCTATTTGGGACCGCCCACCAACTATGTGGCAGTCCCAAATAGGAATTACGATGTGACTGCTGTGGCGGTCGCATAACCCACCATTAACATTGCGGCGGGCGCTGCATGCTGCTGCACCAGCTGCAATGTTAAGAAGCGATGTTTTACATATCCCTGTACTACTTGACAAGTACCATGCAGTGCCTGTCACTCGGTACAGGGATATGTTGGGGGCAAACACCCACAGAAATGGGACAGGGAAGAAGGGGGGCCCGCTAAGGGCCCCCAATGTCCATCCCGCCCGCCTTTTCATGGCAGGTGACCCGCCATTGAAAGGGTGGCCAGGGATTGACATCATAATTTGAGCGGCAGTGCCTAACAGGCACTGCCGCCATTCTGGGCTATGTGGGTGGTCCGATTGGCTTTCGGATTCAATCTGATTGTCGGAACCATGGCGGTCATATTTTCTGACCACCACCAATCCCAACCGTCATTGTAATGTGGCAGTCGGATCGGCCCTTACGATTGGCAGGGGAACCACCATCGACGGGCTGACGGTGGCGGTCCACCCACTTTCTTAATCAGCCCCATAATAAGAAAAACACAAATTAGCATTTACTATAGAAGAATTCAACTGATTCAAAAAATTAAAACTATAATAAACCAACCAATGAAATTAAACTATAGTCAACTTTACCCAATAAGAGTCAGACTCATTATAGTAAAGTTATGTCGGTGCAAGGGGGTTTGCAAGGTTGTGATGCCAAACTTTACTCCTTCCTTCATTCTCTGTATTCAGGTCCCATTCCCCTCAGCTCACTGACTGTGTGAAGACAGGCACCGCTTCTGCCGTCGAGACCGGGACATTGACATCAAGGAATACGCAGTCCAACCCCGGTAGCCATAAGAAAAGAGTGCAGTTGTGTTTAACTTTAAGAAACCACAAATAAGATTGTTGAGTACGCACATCACGGTACGTCCGTGCATGTGACCACGTCTTCTGAGGCAGCCAAGCTGAAGTCAGGCATTTTACACTACAGGCAGGCTTCTCAAATGTATCTTAGAGGTGTGGAGCTAGCTGCGGGTGTGAGAGACTGGAAGTTACCCACCCTCCAGGAATCAGGTGCCTGACAATCTTTAGCCAGCCCTGGCCTGTGCAGGTAAGGGCAGTGGGGCCGGGTGGCAGGCATTTTGACAGACAATGATGAGGGAAAAATTTATTATTTTTTAAATTTTCCCTTGTGGTTGTCTGTCGAATCCCCCCCAACATGGTCCCACCGACCGATCTCTCTTACCTGCACAGGTTGTGGCTGCCTTCAGCCCGCTGTTGTCGAGAGGAGCCACTTGTATCAGGGGCACAATAGTATTCCACAGGAGAGTAGTAGGCTGGAGCTGCACTAGCAGGGCTCACTGGAAGCAGAGAAAGGGCAGATACCAGTGCTCTTAGCTACCAGAGCCCGGGGATCTGGGACCAGCCACCACCACTGTACCTAAGAAAGGACAAGCAGGGGCAGAGGTACCCTGGGAACTGGGATCAGGAGCGACGCCTGCCCACAGTCACCATGGAGACTGTATTCACAGGCACCTGGCCAGAGGGCGCACTGCTTCCCATTATTTGGAAGCCATTCTCTCATTATGTAATTGATACTGGCACACAAATAGAATACAGTATTTGCCAAAGCACTTTCACTGTCAGCATCATTATTTTTAAATCAGAGCCACGTCTTCAGTCATATTTTGTGTAGTATGTAGCTTCTTTTCAGTGCCACATTAAAACGAACTGTGCACATGAGAGTGGCTAAAGGCAGAGGAGATATACTTGGACAGCGGTTACCTGTCCTCATTCTTTCCTTTCTATTTCTTCCCCATGCCCTCAACCCACAGCCCGGCACAGCCATACTGCGCATATGGTAGGGAGGAAGCTAAAAACTGTGCATGAGCCTCAGTGACTCCGGTGTGTGCTGATGACAGAACCAGAAAGCCAGCACTAGCTGAGACAGACAGTGCATGACCTTGGTGCAAATGCTTACTGCAGTGTAATTGTGACCTCCAAAAGAGGATGTCACATGTGGAACTTTATTGAAGTATGCAATCTGGACCCCATATTTCTGAAACGTAGTACGAAGTTTGAAACACCAAGCATACACTATGTTAAGGGACGGATGTGTTGTGCTTTAGCCTTCCTCTTATCTTGAATGCACTTTGTTCATTGGACATGACTGAGAAGCGTGTCATAAACTCCGGTTGTCTTTGATGAACTCTGCACTCCAAGCCGGGTGCGGAGTGGCAAAACTCCACAAACTTCACCGGCGGAGTGAAGTTTACCGCCCACTCCTAGATATTTTACCTAGAGTCCCCAAACACATGACAGTGCAACTACCACCTATCCCCATTTTAAAAAGATTATTTTCATGAACTAAAAAAGCCACCAGTGATACCCCACCTGCCCCTAGAAGATACCAAGACATAGACAAACCAGAACAATTAACAATTACACATAGTGAGGAACCTTTCCTTATACATGACAACCTAAATAATGAACAAACAATTCTAATATTCCCTACAGCAAACAACCTAATGAAACCTAGCCAATGTCAAACCTGGATGATGGATGGGACCTCTAAAATATGTATTAAACCATTTACTCATAGATACACCATATATAGTGAACACCAAAACATATATATCCCTTTTATATATATCGGTGCACAGACATAATATCGACTCCACAATATCGAATGGACAAAATATCGAGTAAAAAATATCGAATATAATAAAATATCGAGTCCAAAAATATCGACTCAAAAATATCGACATGACAAAATATCGATTAATAGTTAAAGTAAAAAATATCGAAATTATGTTGAAAAAAGGTAAAAAATATAAATAAATTGTAATAGTAATATAAATTGTAGTTAATGTTTAGGAGCGGGATGTTGGGTTAATAGGGGATAAGGGTGGGGAGTAATTTAAAATAATTAATTAATTAATATATGTTTGTAAATATTTTTATATTTTAATTAATTGGGAAATAATTAATATTAATTAGTTATTTAATTTTTATAAATTTCTATAAATTTTTTATTTGTAATTAATTGGCAATTAATTAATATTAATTAGTTAATTGGTAAATAAATCATTATAATTAGTTAATTAATTAATATAATTGGTTATACAATTTAATGTAGTAATTAATTGGTAATTAATTATTATTAATTAGTTAATTGGAAATTAAATAATATTAATTATTTAATTAATTAATATAATTGGTAATAAAAATGTATGTAGTAATTAATTGGTAATTAATTATTAAGTTGTTAATTGGAAGTTAAATAATAATATTTATTTAATTAATTAATCTAATTGGTAATAAAATTTTATGTAGTAATTAATTGGTAAATAATTAATATTAATTAGTTAATTACATTATTTAGAGTAATTGTTATATATATAATATTTTGTTATAGTGCATTAAATAATTTGGGAAAAATGTATTAATAATTACATGAAAATAATTACAGCTAATGTGCTAAAATATTTTCTTCTTTGTTATTGGTATAAATTGTAGTTAATGTTTAGGAGCGGGATGTTGGGTTAATAGGGGATAAGGGTGGGGAGTAATTAAAAAGAAATAATTAATTATGATATGTTTGTGATAAATTTAAATTATCAATTAATTGGTAAAGAATAAATATTAATTTGTTAAATCATTCATATAATTTGGTACATATTTATCATTAGTAAATAATTAGTAATTAAATAATATTAATTAGTTGATATAATTATTAATAATACATTTTTTATTTAATTTTTTGTTATTATTAAATATTTGTTTGGGAATAAATATTAAAAATAATTATATTCAAATAATTACAGCTATTTTGCTAATATATTAACTTATTAATTATAGTTAATCATTCATTATTAGTTAATTAAATAATATTAATTAAATTTGGGTACAGGAGGAATTTTAGTGTTCAGGCTCAGTTTTCTCTCTTTAGGTAAAGGGGTATTTTTATGTTTCAAGGTCAGTTTTCTGTTTTAGGGTAAAGCGGTATTTTTAGATTTCAGGGTCAGTTTTCAGTTTGTGGGTAAAGGGGTATATTTAAGGTTTAGGGTCAGTTTTCAGTTTTTGGGTAAAGGGGTATATTTAGGGTTCTGGGTCACTTTTAGTTTGTGGGTAAAGGGGTATATTTAAGGTTCAGGGTCAGTTTTCATTTTTTGGGGAAAGGGGTATAATTAATGTTCAGGGTCAGTTTTCAGTTTTTGGGTAAAGGGGTATTTTTTGGGTTCAGGGTCAGTTTTCAGTTTGTGGGTAAAGGGGTATATTTAAGGTTCAGGGTCAGTTTTCAGTTTTTGGGTAAAGGGGCATATTTAAGGTTCAGGGTCAGTTTTCAGTTTTTGGGGAAAGGGGTATAAATATTGTTCAGGGTCAGTTTTCAGTTTTTGGGTAAAGGGGTATTTTTTGGGTTCAGGGTCAGTTTTCAGTTTGTGGGTAAAGGGGTATTTCTTAGGGCTCAGGGTCAGTTTTCAGTTTTTGGGTAAAGGAGAATTTTTTGGGTTCAGGGTCAGTTTTCAGTTTTTGGGTAAAGGGGTATTTTTAGGGTTCAGGGTCAGTTTTCAGTTTGTGGGTAAAGGGGTATATTTAAGGTTCAGGGTCAGTTTTCAGTTTTTGGGTAAAGGGGTTTATTTAAGCTTCAGGGTCAGTTTTCAGTTTGTGGGTAAAGGGGTTTATTTTTAGGTTCAGGGTCAGTTTTAAGTTTTTGGGTAGAGGGGTATATTTTTGTGTTCAGGGTCAGTTTTCAGTTCTTGGGTAAAGGGGTATTTTTTGGGTTCTGGGTCAGTTTTTAGTTTTTGGGTAAAGGGGAATTTTTAGGGTTCAGGGTCAGTTTTGGGTTTTTGGATAAAGGGGTATTTCTTAGGGTTCAGGGTCAGTTTTCAATTTTTGGGTAAAGGAGAATTTTTGGGGTTCAGGGTCAGTTTTCAGTTTTTGGGTAAAGGGGTATTTTTTTGGGCTCAGGGTCAGTTTTCAGTTTTTGGGTAAAGGAGAATTTTTTGGGTTCAGGGTCAGTTTTCAGTTTTTGGGTCAAGGGGTATATTTAGGGTTCAGGGTCAGTTTCAAGTTCTTGGGTAAAGGAGTATAATTTTGAGTTCATGGACACTTTTCAGTTTTAGGGTAAAGGAGTATTTTTAGGGTTTAGGGTCTGTTTTGTGTATATAAAGTGTGAGAAAAAAATGTATAAATATTACAAATAATTGAAAAATTTTTGTGAAAAAAAGTGGCTCATTTTTATGCTATTAATTCGTTTTTTAAACTACTCAGCAAAAAATATACTACTAATATATGTTAATTATATTTATAAAATATATATAAATATTTGAGACATTTTACACTATAACATTATACTAAAGTAGCTATTCTAATTTATACATGGTCAGTCTTCAGCACCTTTCCAGATATTACTTTCACTTGACTAGGAATAGTAAATAATAATTGGTCAGTGTCCAGCAACTTCTCTGATAATACTTTGACTGGAGTAGGAATAGCAATTATTAATTGGTCAGTGTCCAGCACATTTGCATATAATTTTACATTAGGGTGTTATTATATTACAAGAGAATGCAAAATGGATGTTTTCACAAAACTTTATTACAATTTTTCAATATTTGCATGTGTAATACAATACATTCACTATCAAATATAACATAAACATTTTTGGAAATGTTGTATTTGCAGAATAACACATTCTCATTTATGTACATGTTTTAATTTGTCACACAAAATTTTTTCACAACTTTTTTTATGTCAAAACAAAATATTATTATCAATCACTTTCTGTAACAAGTATTTATATTGAAATAAATAAAATTCAAGTTATTTTTCTGTTTCTTCCATTTATATTTAATAATGTTAATATTATATATTAATATTATTAAATATTTAATTTAAATATATAAATTTTTATAAAGTAACATGACAATTATTATATTTGCTCAAGATATGGAAATAATAATTAAGACATTTTTTTTCACATATTTCTGACAATGTTGTTTTTAAATTATACATATAAATATATTATGTTGTTAACTTTATAACTGTAAAGGGGAATAATATGTTTAATAATAATATCTGGTATTGGTAAAAGATTATTTATGCAAATATATACTTTTATAATACTTAGACATTATTATTAAAAAAATGTATTAATAAAAATAATAACAAATATATTTAAGGGCATTATTTATATAGTAAATGGTTATAATTTTTATATTAATAATAATAAATAAGTTATATTATTTATTATTATTAATTATTTACAAAACAATTAATAATGTTTAGTTATAAACAAACACAAACTTATTCCTATAAATGTACACAAAAATAATTTCTTTACATATATTATTTCAAGTGTTACATACTTATTTAATATTATTAATATATATTAATTACTATATATTAATTAATATTAAATAAATTTAAATTTTTAAAACAGTTTAAATTATAATGAGTCTACTGTATTAATTTGTTACAATAACAATGTGTATGTATTATATTTTTATACTATAACATTGTATTTTCTATGATACCTTTTCAAAATTGGTTTAAGGGGACTACTTTTTTACCGCGTAAGGTTATTGCGCTTCATTCAAGACTGGAGAAGCTCGCGGTTGGGAGTTGCTTCGTGTGGAGAGAGGTAAGGTAAATTTTATATACCATTTATGACTGAGTGGTAATGTTTGAGGGTATATTCGAACTGTGTAGTGTTTTTGTGTGTATGTATGCTTTGTTAATGTAGCGTTTAGGTGTAATGTCGTCGTTATAGATGCGTCGTGTATGTTTTACTTCTAGTGTTATTTGATTTGTTAGGAAATGTCTTCTTACATGGCTAATGTTAATTGTGAGTGTATTTACAAATTTTATGGGCTATTTGTGGGTGGGTTTCGTTATGTATGTTTTTTTACAGGTTCCGGTTCCTCGCATGAAAACTACATGGAAGGAAGCGTGGTTTTTTTCGGAGATACTAATGTATGACTTATTATGGTTATATTTTTACGTCTATCTCCTATTTTTCGTGTTTGCCAGGAGCGGATTTTAAGAATGTTAACCTTTTTTCGGGATTTTTGAGGGTTTCGTATTGAATTGATACATTGGTATGCGTCACCGTTTTTTTAAAAGTTGTGTGTATATCACTTTAAATACTAAAGTGTCCACACTACTGTTTTCGGGATTTCCTGGAGCGTTTATTTTATTTTTACATAATTTTCGGGTTTTTGATGGTTTCCCATATTGGATTTTTCTTACTTTGTAAAGGATTGTATGGATTGTATTTTGCTTCATTACGTCTCTTTCATCTACAGAAATTGTAAGTATTTTTATATTTCTATTTATTGGGTGGGAAATGTCGATCTTTATGTAATGTGTATGTGTGATGTAATTATAAATATTGCATATTTGTTCAGAAATAATGTGCAAAATTTTGATAAGTTTGTAAAACAAATATGTCTTATTTATAATTGTTTAGAAATGTTTATGATTGTTATATGTATCATTATTGTAAGAAGATATTAGTATATTTTGTCGACATTTTTATAGTAGGGTTTTAGCTATTGTTGACAGATATTCTAATCCTCTAGTTGTAGGGTATAGAGTGACTTGACTTTGCAGTAGTCGGAACATTTGTTTTCTTTGTTTACTTAGTTTTGGACCAATTTGGGTCACAGATTGTTCCATTCTTAGTTCTTGATAGCTTTGTTCTTTTATCAAAGCTTCTAGTAGGTTATGGAATGTGGGTCTTGTTCTGCTTGTGGTAGCTTGGAAAGCATTATGCCACCCTTCTACACTGTTGTTGGTTTTAGCCTCTTGGTTTAAAGTACTAAGATAGACATTCCACCAAGGGATTTGGAATTTGGGTTGGCGTCGATGTCCAGATCTGTGCAATCTTCCCACCCAAGTATCTTCGAAATAATCCAGTAATGGGGTTAGTTTATCTTCATTCCTCTTGTAATATGTGCTGTCAATTAATAAATTATAGTGTTCCGCTACATCGGTAACAGGAACGTAGGCCAGTGCTATCAATTTTTTAATTTGATAGGCAAAGGTGCTATCTGTTGAGTACAAAATACTTAAAGTTGATTTTTGGAGATGTCTCCATATGCTCTGATTGAAATGATAGTAGCAACCCTGGATTGCTGTGTGGGGAAATATTTTCAAAATGCTATTAATCATAGCTAATTCGAAATCAATAATTATTATTTCTGGAAAATCATTATTGATTTCATTTTTGAGAACATTTAATATTTCTGTGTAAGTGTTTTGCTGTTTGTTTGGTAGCAAACAGTAAATGAAAGGGATGTTATAGTTATGGTATAACCCGTGGATGGAATATAGTTGGTAAAAAGGTTTTGGGCATGGTTTAAATGTTCCATCCATCATCCATTGGGGACACTGTTGGATTTTTCTTAAATTACTTGCAGTTGCAAACATTATGATTCTGTTTGTACTGCTTTCATTGTCAAAAAGGATACATTTGTCTTTATTGTGTGTGATGGACATTTCTGGTGAAATAATAATTTCCTCAAAAGTAGTAGGGTTGGGTGGGGTTGTGGCAGTGCGTCTTTTAGTGTATGCAATTGTGCGTTTTAGGGAGTCAATAGAGGGTAGTTGACCTGAAGCATGGGCTGGGACTTTTAACAGTTCCTCTTTAGGGATTTGTGTTGTTGGTCTATCACTTTGTGTGCTAGCAGTCTTTATACTTTCTAAAGCATCTCTTATTTCAATTTCTGTGACATTGGGGGGATGATTGTGTTCCCTGGTAAATAGCACATTAGTTTCCTCTGTAGTAGCCCTTCCATAACATTTGTTTGAGTAATATTTTGTACATTTCCAGAAAACTTTTCTACCACTTTGTCTTTCCTGGCTATAAACATAACCCATATAACATAACAGTAATTTATTTTTCGGTGACATAACAAATTCTGCACCTTCTGTCATTTTGTTTTACTTGTTCTAGGAAAGAGTAGAAAGAAACAAAATCAGATAACATATATTTCAATTAGTGGTGCTAACATAATTAATGTTGTATTTATACTTACGTTTACTAAAAGTAGTAATCACAAATGCAGAACTGTATTTTGGAAGACTTTCTTGTATGTATTTCTTTATTTACTGTTGGTATGAAAATATAGAAATGCTAAGTTAATGTTTATACATAACAAACTTTTTTCCTAGGAAAAAGCAGTTTTTTAATTTGCTTAGTACTACATTTGATGTGAACATTACATATACTTACTTGTTTAAATAGTTGAGTTGTAGTATTTGGTGGAGTACATAAAGGTAGTAAAGTTTAGATCTGTAGAGAAGATAGAATAAATACATGTCACATATGATAAAAATTTTTTAGAAGCGTTGGGAAATTGGAAATATTTAAAAGTATACTAACTTCTAAATATGTACTTTTCTTTGCTGTAGGTAGAATAGATGTATGATGTATTCACAATATCTGTAGAGGAAATATAAAATACATAACATGGTGTTAAGAACATAGTTCTTGTTTTTATCCGAAGTTTTAGACAAATTGAAGTATACTTAAATTTTTTACAAGGGTAGTCTTGTCTTTTGGTATAGTTGATGTAGGATGTTTTTATTGGATCTGTAGGGAAGATGTAATATGCAAGATATGTTGTTTAGAAAATAGCATTTTAAATATTGGTTGTTTACTAACAAAAACATATATACTTACATGTTTAATTAGTGTAGTTCTATACATTTGTAGTGTTGAAATCAGAAAATCGCTGAATATCTGTGAATAAAATGTTTTAAATTAAGTATGAATCTTGTGAAATACTGTTTAAAAACAGCTGTTGTTGTATAACAGACCATGAATATATACTTACTATCTTTTTTAGCAGGGGAAGAAATAGGAGCATGTATTAGGAATTTTTTTGTAGTAGTTTCTATCAGAAAAGTAGGAGGAGATAAAAAATAAATAAATGGAAGAGTTAGGAGATATAAGTAAAATAATAGACTACTAATTTAGATTTTTAAATAATGGAATGTAACTTACTTGAATGATTAGCTAGTGAGCTGGATCTTTAAAGATGTTTGTTCAGGAACAAAATCTTCAGAGTGTTGGCATCTTCTTTCTATGGAGTTAGCAGCAGCAAATGGTAGAATGCATTTATCCCTTTTATAGTATGTGTATTTTGTGTGCTTGGATTTGATTGGTTGTAGGATGAAAGGAAGGATTGTATAGGCTAGTTTGAATTTTTTTTAAGTTAATTGGTGTGTTTGTTGATGTGAGAATGGTGGTATGTGGTGATTTCCGCATTAAAGCAGGTTAGTTGTTAAATTAAATAGATGTGTAAGTGGAAAAAAAGTATGAAAATGTTACTTACATGTAAAGATTTTTTTTCAAATGATAGAACGCATTTAATAGAATGTATAGTAAATGTAGATAAATAGGAATGTTATAAAAGTAACAGGTATTATATGTAAAATGTTTTTTGTATAGAGCAATGACTTTTATAGACTATTAATATGGTATTTTAGACATGAAAGGGTACAAAAAAGAACTCGATATTTGTTTTGAAACAATATTTTTGTACTCTATATTTTAGTAGTCGATATTTTTGTAGTGTTAGGGGTAATTTCATGAACAACGATATATTTGTAGTCGATATTTTATGAGACGATATTTATGTACTCGATATTCTAAGTACTTGATATTTTTTAGTCGATATTTTTGTATTTTGTGTAATAAGTATACAAAGTCGATATTTTTGTAGTCGATAATTATTCAACGATATTTTTGCTAGTCGATAATGTGACCGTCGATAATATTTCAGTGATCCATATATATCTTACTACCGAATAAACAAATCAGAACATAATCATAAACTTTGAACAAGCCATGATTCAAGCTAGCCTAAAAATATACCCCCACACAGTTATACAATGCTGTTACTGTACTTTCAATCAAAGTATATGGAGATATTTCCAAAAATCTGCATTAATAGTAAAATATTCCACAAATTGATAATTTGCTTTTGAAGTAAAAAAATAATTCCACTAGCCTTTGTTCTTTTCACAGAGGTAGCTAACCAATACAATCTACTAATTTAAAGTAAGGGTGGGCGTAGTGCTCAGCTCCGTCCACAGAGTGTGCGCAGTGTTGCCTACTTCGCGATTTGCAAAGTAGGCGTAGTAGGCAACACTATGCACACGCCATGGTAGAGCGAAGTTGCCTGCCACCCGCATCCCTCCCGCTCTCTTCTAAATGCCCAAAATCATTTAAAACATTGTAAAACTAATTAAAACGACTTACCTGAGATGCGGCGTCCCGGAGTTCCCTCTTCCTGGTTTCTCGCCGACTTCTTCCTGACAAATGCACATGTGCGGGCGCCCGCGCATGCGCATTTCTTGCGAGAAATGGGCATGCGCTGGTGCCCGCCCGCGCACGCGCATTTGTCAGGAAGAAGATGGTGAGAAACTAGGAAGAGGGAGCCTTGGGACGCCGAATCTCAGGTAAGTCGTTTTAATTAGTTTTACAATTTTTTAAATGATTTGAAGGGCATTTAGAAGAGGGCGAGAGGGAGGCGGGCGGCTCGTAGTGGGGCTACGCGAAGTGTGCGGGTGGGCGTAGATTTCCCCCCACTTTGTGGTGCTTCGCGTAGCCCCACTATGCCATGCCCAGGGTTACTATAAAGCCGTTTCTACCAACAAAATGAAAACAAACTTAGGGGCTCATTAGGATGGCGGACGGAAACGGGTACCGTCCGCCATGGTCGCGGCAAAATCACTCCCGCCCGCACTGCGGAGAATCCGCTGTTGCGATTAGGATATTCATGTCAAGAAACTCTGACCGCGGCGGTCGGATCACATCAAACACCGTCCGCGGCGGACGGAACACATCAAATAGCGTCCGCGGTGGACGGAACCAAAAGAACACCCACCGCCGCGGACGAACATGACCGCGGGAACAGGCCCAACTGCCGCTATACCTGCGGAGGGTCCGGTCGCGCGATTAGGATAACGCCGCCATTCCAACGGAACTCACCGCCGTCCTCTACCACCGCGGAAACAATACTTCGGAAAATGGACCATGACTGCGGAAGGACCACACAAACAACATCCCTGCCATCAAAATGGCAGACGGAAGTAAATAGAAAACACACTAAACACCCCCCAAGCACCGAAAAATGCACCTAAATCACCGCACCCACAGAACACCTGATTGCCAACAACCATTGGGACACCACCACCACACAGAGTATAAAATGAATCCCTCCCACTACCACAGTCCTTTGCATCACATCATAGCTGCAAGCAAGAGCCACATTACCACGAACAGCAGACACACACAAACACACATACAACCTGCACACAAACACACACACCACACAAACCAACACAACACCATCCCTACACACCACACACCTGCACATCCCACCCCACCACACCAACACCTTGCACATCACACACCATGGCACCAAAGAAAACTCAGACAGTGAGTTGAAAGTCATGGTGTATGAAATCATCCGTGTCGAACCACATCTCTTCGGCAACCTAGTCCAGCAGACCACCTTGGCAACCAAAAACCACATGTGGGACAGGATAGTGACCAGAGTGAATGCGTCAGGGACCGTGCCACGCACCAAACACGAGATCCAGAGGCGGTGCACGACCTCAAGGCAAGAGTGAAAGGTATCAGGGCGAAGAACCACCTGCAGACACACCACACTAGCGGCGGCACTCCCCCGGAGCCCATAACATTTGCTGAATGGGAGGAGAAGGTGCTGGGCATACTGCACCCTGAGAGACTGGAAGGAATCGAGGAGGGACAAGAGGCTGGTAAGTACAAACCAATGACCACGTTCACACTGCCATGGTCTGCCATGCACAACTGCCAACACACATCTCCCAGGCCCCAATCCATGCATGTGGACCACACAGTCACCCAAATGTGAAGTCCTGGCCTCAAATGCATACACCATGACCAAACACAAATGTTGCCTCCTACCTTCCCAGCCTTGCATGTTGTCAAAGCAGCCAGCACTACAACTCCCAACAGGCCCCCATGTCCACAGGGAGGGTGATGGTGGGTGGGGGGTGTGAGAGACCAGCACAACAACACCCAACAGGCCTCTATGTCCACAGGGAGGGTGGTGGTGGGTGGGGGGTGTGTGCGAGAGGTGGGTGGGGTGTGTGAGAGACCAGCACTACAACTCCCAACAGGCCCCCATGTCCACAGGGATGGTGGTGGGGGGTGGGTGGTGTGAGAGAGGTGGGTGGGGTGTGTGAGAGACCAGCACTACAACTCCCAACAGGCCCCCATGTATAAAGGGAGGGTGGTGGAGGGTGGGGTGTGTGAGAGACCAGCACTACAACTCCCAACAGGCCCCCATGTCTACAGGGAGGGAGGCGGTGGGTGTGGGGTGTTAGAGAGGTGGGTGGGGTGTCAGAGAGGTGGGTGGGGTGTGTGAGAGACCAGCACTACAACACCCAACAGGCCCCCATGTCCACAGGGAGGGTGGTGGTGGGTGGGGTGTGTGTGCGAGAGGTGGGTGGGGTGTGTGAGAGACCAGCACTACAACACCCAACAGGCCCCCATGTCCACAGGGAGGGTGGTGGTGGGTGGGGGTGTGTGCAAGAGGTGGGTGGGGTGTGTGAGAGACCAGCACTACAACACCCAACAGGGCCCCATGTCCACAGGGAGGGTGGTGGTGGGTGGGGTGTGTGAGAGACCAGCACTACAACACCCAACAGGCCCCCATGTACACAGGGAGGGTGGTGGTGGGTGGGGGTGTGTGCGAGAGATAGGTGTGGTGTGTGAGAGACCAGCATTACAACTCCCAACAGGCCCCCATGTCAAAATGGAGGGTGGTGGTAGGTGGGGTGTGTGAGAGACCATCACTACAACACCCAACAGACCCCTATGTCCACAGGGAGGGTGGTGGTGGGTGGGGTGTGTGTGCGAGAGGTGGGTGGGGTGTGTGAGAGACCAGCACTACAACTCCCAACAGGCCCCCATGTCCACAGGGAGGGTGGTGGTGGGTGGGGTGTGTGAGAGACCAGCACAACAACACCCAACAGGCCCCCATGTCCACAGGGAGGGTGGTGGTGGGTGGGGTGTGTGTGCAAGAGGTGGGTGGGGTGTGTGAGAGATCAGCACTATAACTCCCAACAGGCCCTCATGTCCACAGGGAGGTTGGTGGGTGGGGTGTGTGAGAGACCAGCACTACAACACCCAACAGGCCCCCATGTCCACAGGGAGGGTGGTGGTGGGTCGGTGGTGTGTGCAAGAGGTGGGTGGGGTGTGTGAGAGACCAGCACTACAACTCTCAAAAGGCCCCCATGTCAAAAGGGAGGGTGGTGGTGGGTGGGGTGTGTGAGAGACCAGGACTACAACACCCAACAGGCCCCCATGTCCACAGGGAGGGTGGTGGTGGGGGGGTGGGGGTGTGCGAGAGGTGGGTGGGGTGTGTGAGAGACCATTACTACAACTCCCAACAGGCCCCCATGTCGAAAGGGAGGGTGGTGGTGGGTGGGGTGTGTGAGAGACCAGCACTACACCACCCAACAGGCCCCCATGTCCACAGGGAGGGTGGTGGTGGGTGGGGGGTGTGTGCGAGAGGTGGGTGGGGTGTGTGAGAGACCAGCACTACAACTCCCAACAGGCCCCCATGTCCACAGGGAGGGTGGTGGTGGGTAGGTGGTGTGAGAGAGGTGGGTGGGGTGTGTGAGAGACCAGCACTACAACTCCCAACAGGCCCCCATGTCCACAGGGAGGGTGGTGATGGGTGGGGGGGTGCGAGAGGTGGGTGGGGTGTGTGAGAAAGGTTATTGATTTGTAATGTTGGTACCAAGAACATGTCATGTCCACAGCATTGATCATGATAATCTTGTCCCTCAGGTGATCGCAACTTGACTGGCGAAAGCAGCAACCGCCAGCACCAGTCGCCCCCTCACAGCACGGACTCTCTGGGGACGAGCCGATTGCCAGCTCAGGCGCAGAGGACGATGCGGGGCCAAGCAGACTTCCAGGGCAATCAGGCTCCCAGGACATCACTGCCTCCACCACCTCGGCCTGTGTCACCACACCAACACCTGCCATTGTGAGCTGTGCAGCCACCACCACCACCACTCCTGCCTGTGCCACCCTGCCTGACCCATCGGCCGATGATGGACCATCAACATCCCAGGCAAGCAGGGAGAGTGGACGTGAGAGGACACAGGTGAGGGCACAGCTCACAACCAGGAGTGCAGTTGTCTGGCGAGGTGGGGAAGGACACCCACCCCATCCTGGCGCCGAAACCCTGGAAGCCATCGCCAGAGTCAATGCCTCCTATGAGCGGTCGCAGGCACAGTCCGGGACCGGTCACCAACACCACCGCCACCCACACCTGAGCCCACGGACAGGGAGGTGGCACCTGACCAACCTGCCCCCACAGCTGTCTCCACTCCAGCTCCAAGACGGAGGGGCCGTCCGAGGCTGGATCCAGGTGAGAGCAGTGGTGTTGCTTCATCGACCCGCTCTAAGAGGGGGCGCCAATGACTTCACCCTTGTCTGAGCCTGCCATTCACCCTGCAAACTATCCTGTCCCACAATGCCAAGCATTGCCACACGTCTGTTGGACTAGCTGGACATCACACATTGTGGTGTCCTCACGGTGTTTTCATCTGCCATGACCTTCAACTCTCACTCCCCCACCAACACTTCTTTGTAAATATACACCAACATCAATCCTCAACCTGTAAATAAACATCACATAAACACTCAATGATGTGTGGCCTCCATGTTTTAATCACATGATTGTCTTAGAATGTAACGTTACCAGGTACAGGGATCAATGTTGTTGAGAATCATGCCTCTGTGGGAGTGACCTAGGGTTAATGAGAGAACAACAAACACAGGTCAGGAAAGAGATTCACACCCATCACAACACACTGTACTGCAACATCCCACAAACCACACTCATCACCAATTAAGTGGATCACAGGACACACATCAGGGAGCATTGCATGTACACCATCTACCACACACATTTGCAAACAGAACATACCAGAACAAGCATCATAGACACACCAAATCCACACTCCACCACCCAACAGACATCACGCATTGTCTGGCTGCACAAGCGGTAGTTACTCACATTCAAGAGAAATAGCGATCAATGAGCTGACGCCTCTGGTCCACACCTTCTTCCTCACCACTATCCTCATCAGTCGACATGGGTGGGATGGGAGGCTGAGCAACCTGTTGGTCTTCAGGGTCCATGATCAGTTCAATGTTATTTCGCAAGGCCAGGTTGTGGAGCATGCAGCAGGCAATCACGATTTTGCATACTTTGCCTGATGAGTATGGCAGGGCCCCTCCGGTTTTGTCAAGGCAGCGAAACCTAGACTTCAGCAGTCCAAAAGTACGTTCTATCACTAGACGTGTCCTCCCATGGGCATCATTATAACGCAATTCACCAGGGGTAGTAGGATTCCTGTTGGGGCTCAGCAGTCACGGCCGGTTTGGGTACGCAGAGTCGCCTCGGTGGGGTGATGACAGACACAAATTTCTTTACCAGGATTTGTGGGAACACCATGCCACACATACAACACAATTGTCCTCACAACACACTGACAACACAATTGTCCTCACAACACACTGACAACACAATTGTCCTTTCAGCACACTCACGTATAAGCCACGCACGTTCTGGACGCAGATTAGCCATCAGTTGGGGGACAATGCTGCTCCGCATGATGTGGGAGTCATGGGCGGAACCAGGAAATCTGGCACACACATGCGAGATGATGTTGTCAGCCAGGCACACCACTTGCACGTTGATCGAATGGTAGTGCTTCTGATTCCTATATACAGCTTCACATGCCTGGGGTGGTATGAGACCAATATGTGTTCCATCAATGGAACCCACTACGTGTGGTAACTGGGCCAGGGCATAGAAGTCCCCTTTGACTGCTGCCAACTGTGCCGGACGTGGAAAATGGTTGTAATCTTCCTTGTAAAGCATCATGGCATTCAGAACATCCTGCAGTACCATGCTAAACATGGAATGTGACATCCCTCCGGCATGACCAACTGTGTACTGGAAAGTGCCAGTCTCAAAGAAATGTAGTGCCGCCATCACCTTTGCTGTGGGTGTGAAAGCTCCAGGATATGTCCTGCGTGGCTGCAGATGAGGTGACAATTATGTGACAAGCTCCTGCAATCTCAGTCAGTCAAGCCGGTATTTGCGGATCACCTCCTCGTCAACCATGTCCTCCAGCAGTGTATGGTCGATGCACATTTGGAGCCCTCCTGTGTGGGAATAGATGGCAGCAGATGTCAAATGACCAACAACGCATAGCTGGGCAACACTATCACATCTTGACCAACACAATGCTAATAATACATGTTGCAGACAGTGATGAGATGTGGGACCTGACCAATATATAAGGCAATACAGCTGACTACACACACAATGTACAACCACAAAGAACATCCTGTGGGCTAACATGTACAATGTAACGTGCACACATGTTCAAACATCTTGCAACAACACATGACTGAGGGCCCATATGTGGAGAAGCGTCCCCATAGACACATATGTACGTGCACACACAACATGAAATTGGAACACACCCTCCTTGTCTTCATGCACCCATGAACACACCTACAATGCCCCCTCAGCTGACATGCATGGGCACACAACAACAGACACGCATACACAGAATGCATGTACACACACATCATTGTTACTTGCACACACAAAGCACACACTCACAACAGCTAATGAATGTGTGTACACACCCTTGCGGTACTGTGTAGATGTATAGAAATGAAAACGTGTGTCCCCAAAACCAAGACGTCAACACGTCGCCATGCACATCTGACGCAACTTGGGCCCACCTCACTAGCCTTTGTTAACCACTGGCAAGGTCAACAGTATGAGCACACATGCAACAAATAGACATGAATGTCGCACGTGGACACGGTCCATAGACTTCACATCAATATTCTTCCAGCATTCCGGACATGTCCTGACACACACCTACAACTAAGAAGATTACATCTGTGCGGAGACATGCAGTGTGTGTACATACGCCATCTGGGGACGCCTTCCACCAACACAGAAGATGACCGTTTACACAGCAATTAAGCATGACATATGCTGTATGGTCAAAGACCATCCCGGTTACACCCCGCAAAATGCATGTGCGCACTACCGCAACGGTGCATCATTTGAAATCAATCATTCACTGGCGCCGCTATGGCGGTGCACGCATTCCGTGGTGGCGGTGCAGGCCAACACATACATTTGATGATGCAATCTGGAATGGCAGTTGAGAAAAGCCCTTACAGTTTCATTGCGTCACCCACCGCCAGTCCTGGCCGGTCACCCACCGCCAGAACTGGCGGGTCACCCACCGCCAGTCCTGGCCGGTCACCCACCGCCAGTCCTGGCGTTGGGTGACCACCCAGTCCTGGCGTTGGGTGACCAGCCAGGACTGGCGGTGGGTGACCGCCCAGACCTGGCGGTGGGTGACTGCCCAGTCCTGGCGTTGGGTGACCGGCCAGGACTGGCGGTGGGTGACTGCCCAGTCCTGGCGTTGGGTGACCGGCCTGGACGGGCGGTGGGTGACCGGCCTGGACTGGCGGTGGGTGACCACCCAGTCCTGGCGTTGGGTGACCGGCCAGGACTGGCGGTGGGTGACGGCCCAGTCCTGGCGGTGGGTGACCGGCCAGTCCTGGAGGTGGGTGACAGGCCATGACTGGCGGTGGGTGACTGCCCAGTCCTGGTGGTGGGTGACCGGCCTGGACTGGCGGTTGGTGACCGGCCTGGACTGACGGTGGGTGACCGGCCTAAACTGGCGGTGGGTGACCGCCCAGTCCTGGCATTGGGTGACCAGCCAGGACTGGCGGTGGGTGACCGCCCAGTCCTGGCGGTGGGTGACCACCCAGTCCTGGCGTTGGGTGACTGGCCAGGACTGGCGGTGGGTGACCGGCCAGGACTGGCGGTGGGTGACCGCCCAGTCCTGGCGGTGGGTGACCGCCCAGTCCTGGCGTTGGGTGACCGGCCAGGACTGGCGGTGGGTGACCGCCCAGTCCTGGTGGTGGGTGACCGGCCAGGACTGGCGGTGGGTGACCGCCCAGTCCTGGCAGTGGGTGACCGGCCAGGACTGGCTGTGGGTGACCGGCCAGTCCTGGCGTTGGGTGACCGGCCAGGACTAAAGGTGTGTGCCGCAATAACACTATAAGGGGGTTTCTCAACTGCCATTTCAGATTGCATCATCAAATGTATGTGTTGTTGGTTGGCCTGCACCTCCCCCGCGGAATGCATGCACCGCCATAGCGGCGCCAGTGAGTGAATATTTTCAAATGATGCACCGTCGCGGTAGCGCGCACATGCGGTTGCCGGTGTGTGAACGTGACGGTCCGTGCACATGTAGCCAATGCGAACAGGTTACGCGTTGCGCGTAAGTGCATTCAAAAATTGCGGAAGACATGCACCGCCACACCAGTGCGAGTCATTGGCTCTTTTTGAATGATGCATCCAGGGAAAACCAATTGCTGCAGACGTATGCCACTGATTTGAGCTCAGGGCCCTATTTTCTGCACATTTTCTGCACACATTCACTGCTTCCAGCCACTGCTGCCTGCGACCGTCACCTCCACCTGCTGCTCCTGAGCTATCCAACAACTACTGCCTGCGACCGTCACCTCCACCTGCTGCTCCTGAGCTATCCAACAACTGCTGCCTGCGACCGTCACCTCCACCTGCTGCTCCTGAGCTATCCAACAACTGCTGCCTGCGACCGTCACCTCTACCTGCTGCTCCTGAGCTATCCAACAACTGCTGCTGTAGTGCCACAGTCCTGGACCTTGCCATGTCGAGAGTGCGAGAGATCCAGTCTCGTCCCTTCACCGCAGCGGAGCTGGATGTCCTTGTGGACGGTGTGCTCAGCCACTATGAACGGCTCTACGGTGCCCCCGGACAGGTGGTAAGTGAAGTGGGTAACATGTTGGTGGGCATGAGGTGGTCACTGACTCCTTGCTTCTGTAAGCTTGGCTGTGTGCTGTGGGACCTTCACATGTGTTGTACTGCGCTTGGCTGCATGAAGATATGTGTTTCTGCAATGTTTATGAATGTCAAACAGTCCACTGACGTTCCCCTCTTGTCTCCCATCCTGGTAGGTGAAGCTGCACCTTCGCAAGGCCGTGTGGAGGACCAAAGCACGTGATAAACGGGCAGTGGGGGTGTGCAATAGACGACACACACACTGCCACAAGCGCTGGGACGACATATCCAGGCTCAGCAAGAATGTTGCGGAGATGACACTGGGGATCATTCCAAGAACAGTCCGCCTTGCCCGACGCACCATGACACCTCTAATGCACCGCATAATTGCTGTGACGCATCCTGACCTGTCTGCCCGGCTGAGAGGGGATCAACAGCAAACTAGCGGTAAGCAGACTGTGTCTGTAACTTGTGAGTGCATGCATGTATTCGTGCTCAGACACAGTAGTGACATCCGTGGTGCGTATCTTTTGCATATATTGCATGTTGGTGGCATTAGCGGAGTGAGCGGTAGCACCCATGTCCGCCAGGTGGACATACCAGTTGATTTGTATTTGAGGGTTCCAGGACATGCCGTTGAGGTCTGGTGTCCCATGGCATGACATGTGTGGTGGTCTGCATGCACTTGCCCTGTTGGTATGATGTACATGTTTCACAGACACCCACGGATCTATGATGTGAGGATGTGTGGTAGGGGTGGTTCGTGTACAGGATGGGTGCTACATGTCAATCGACTGTAAGGAACGGTGTGACTTTGTAACCTTCAGTACTTGAGTGTGGCACTTAGGTTAACATCTCTTCCCTCTCTCTTCCAGCTTTGGCCGAGGGCACTGACACACAGACAACGGAGATCTGTGGTGGCAATGCATCCGGATCCGAGATGACACACAGGTAGACTGACACTGAAGAGGACAGCCACGTAGAGGGGTACAGAAACCGTCCCTGAGGACTCACATGTGGAGACACTATCGTCCTCATCCTCAGAAAGTGTTGGTGAGTCAGCACTGTTGTCACAGACAGGGAGTGGTCAATCAACACCTTCAGTCGGGACACAGCACACAGGGCCCACACTGCCACCCACTGCAACATGTACTGCTCGTGCTCGCCAGAGGAGGGGGAGCAGAGTTGCCTTCGGTGCAGGCACCGTGGAGCCTGCCCCTGTGACACAAAGTGCACTTTGTGCTGAGGCAGTAGATCTGCTGCGACAGCTGTTTGTAGGGCAGACCAACATGATCAATGCATTCCAAGACCACGATAGGAAGTTGGGGCAGGTGGTGGCATTCATGGAGGGGATGCATGGCGAAGTTGCTGGTCTCCACAGACCAGTTCAGTCATTGGCAAACACTGTGTCTTCAGCCATTGTACAGTCGCATAGACAGGGTGCTACGTCTGTACCACCATCCACACCACTTGATGTTTCAGGGGAGAGTGATTTATCAGACCAGGCCTCTTATTCAGGTTATTACACTAGGAGCAGCCACAGGCAGCAAGGCAGGGCACGGAGGCCACAGACACCATCCCCTAGGACTGGGATATCTTTCTCCAAAGACGACGTGAGCTACACTGGAGTTGACACACAGGATCATCAAGGGGTGTTGGGGGAAATAGATTCACATGCTACACAGGCATCCCCCACAAAAGGAACTCCCAAGGCAAGGGCACAGCCCAAGTCCAGGGACACTCCCAAGGACAAGGACACTACAAAGGAAAGGGCACCTCCCAAGAGAAGGGACACTCCCAAGGACAAGGACACTACAAAGGAAAGGGCACCTCCCAAGAGCAGGGACACTCCCAAGGACAAGGACACTGCAAAGGAAAGGGCACCTCCCAAGAGCAGGGACACTCCCAAGAACAAGGACACTACAAAGGAAAGGGCACCTCCCAAGAGCAGGGACACTCCCAAGGACAAGGACACTACAAAGGAAAGGGCACCTCCCAAGAGCAGGGACACTCCCAAGGACAAGGACACTACAAAGGAAAGCGCACCTCCCAAGAGCAGGGATACTCCCAAAGACAAGGACACTACAAAGGAAAGGGCACCTCCCAAGAGCAGGGACACTCCCAAGGGCAAGGTAGCTTCAAAGGAGAGGGACACTACAATGGACAAGTCTGCACCCAGGGACAGGGCACTGCCCAGGGATCAGGGACATTACAGAGACAGGAAGCCTCCTACGTCCAAGGCACATCCCATGGCCAAGGGTTCTCCCATGTACACGAGCACCATCAAGGACAGGCATATATCACCCCTGGCTGCACTGAGGCTGATGTTTAAGGAACGTACAACACATGTGTCAGCAGTGAAGTCCCCCCATACCTCTATTCCGCAGAGGAAGGAGTACACTGTTGTTGCATCCCCGATTACACATGATGCAGAGGGCAGAAGGCAGGCCCACAGCAAACGGCAGGCAGGGTCCAGCACGTCCCCAGAGAGCAGACCACCACAAGCACATGATCCACCTTTGATGTCTGATGATGCCACTCCACTTACCAGTCCAGTCATGTCCGGGGTGCCCCTACATTTCACAAAAAAACGGAGGCACACACCAGTGACACCTGACCACCTCAATGTCGCTGCAGTACTGGCCCATACAGCCCTGTGGCTCATCATTTCAGTGGTCCTAGTGGGTCAGCTGCAGTTCACTCTCATGTGTCAGATAGTGGCACTGTGTCTATTGTACACTGTCATGCATCATGTAGTAGCACTGTGTCAGTTGTGCCCTCTCCTGTTGCAGGTACTGGCACTGTGTGTCCCCGCCACTCTAATGTGTCAGATGCAGGCATGGTATTTGTTGGTCAGTGTACAGGGACATGTCCTGGCAGTGTGTCTGGGTCTATGGCTCATGTGTCAGTCAGTAGATCTGTGGCTGTGTCTCACACTCCTGTTTCTGGTGCTGGCGGTGTGTCTGGGTCTAGGGCTCATGTGTCAGTCACAACAGCTGTGGCTGTGTCTCACACTCCTGTTGCTGGTGCTGGCAGTGTGTCTGGGTCTAATGCTCATGTGTCAGTCAGTAGATCGGCGGCTGTGTCTCACACTCCTGTTTCTGGTGCTGGCGGTGTGTCTGGGTCTATGGCTCATGTGTCAGTCACTACAGCTGTGGCCGTGTCTCACACTCCTGTTGCTGGTGCTGGCAGTGTGTCTGGGTCTATGGCTCATGTGTCAGTCAGTAGATCGGTGGCTGTGTCTCACACTCCTGGTGCTGGTGCAGGCAGTGTGTCTGGGTCTATGGCTCATGTGTCAGTCAGTAGATCGGTGGGTGTGTCTCACACTCCTGTTGCTGGTGCTGGCGGTGTGTCTGGGTGTATGGCTCATGTGTCAGTCAGTAGATCAGTGGCTGTGTCTCACACTCCTGTTGCTGGTGCTGGCGGTGTGTCTGGGTCTATGGCTCATGTGTCAGTCAGTAGATCGGTGGCTGTGTCTCACTCTCCAGTTTCTGGTGCTGGAAGTGTGTCCGAGGTGAGTAGTTCAAGCACTCCACCAGATTCTGTGATGTGAGGTTTAGTTGCCATCACTCACATGTCATTTTACTTTGTGTGTAGATTGACGAATGTAACCACCCTGACATTATCATTGTCCTTGTGACGGGTCGCTTGACACACGTACTTGGGTAGCCAGTAATGTTCCTGCTCTGTTGGCCACAATGCCCTGTTGCTGTTCTGATACTGCATTCTACCCTCTCATGTGCTGCCAATGATGTACCTGTTCTGTGCAATGGACTGTTGATGCACATTGCCCCTCTCACGTGCTGCCTCTGATGTACCTGTTCTGTGCAATGGACTGTTGATGCACATTGCCCCTCTCACGTGCTGCCTCTGATGAACCTGTTCTGTGCAATGGACTGTTGATGCACATTGCCCCTCTCACGTGCTGCCTCTGATGTACCTGTTCTGTGCAATGGACTGTTGATGCACTTAGCCCCTCTCATGTGCTGCCAATGATGTACCTGTTCTGTGCAATGGACTGTTGATGCACTTAGCCCCTCTCATGTGCTGCCAATGATGTACCTGTTCTGTGCAATGGACTGTTGATGCACTTAGCCCCTCTCATTTGCTGCCTCTGATGTACCTGCTCTGTTGGCCACAATGCCCTGTTGCTGTTCTGATACTGCATTCTGCCCTCTCACGTGCTGCCTCTGATGTACCTGTTCTGTGCAATGGACTGTTGATGCACTTAGCCCCTCTCATGTGCTGCCAGTGATGTACCTGCTCTGTTGGCCACAATGCCCTGTTGCTGTTCTGATACTGCATTCTGCCCTCTCATGTGCTGCCAATGATGTACCTGTTCTGTGCAATGGACGACTGTTGATGCACTTTGCCCCTCTCACGTGCTGCCAATGATGTAGCTGTTCTGTGCAATGGACTGTTGATGCACTTAGCCCCTCTCATGTGCTGCCAGTGATGTACCTGCTCTGTTGGCCACAATGCCCTGTTGCTGTTCTGATACTGCATTCTGCCCTCTCATGTGCCGCCTCTGATGTACCTGTTCTGTGCAATGGACTGTTGATGCACTTTGCCCCTCTCACGTGCTGCCAATGATGTACCTGTTCTGTGCAATGGACTGTTGATGCACTTAGCCCCTCTCATGTGCTGCCAATGATGTACCTGTTCTGTGCAATGGACTGTTGATGCACTTAGCCCCTCTCACGTGCTGCCAATGATGTACCTGTTCTGTGCAATGGACTGTTGATGCACTTAGCCCCTCTCATGTGCTGCCAATGATGTACCTGTTCTGTGCAATGGACTGTTGATGCACTTAGCCCCTCTCACGTGCTGCCAATGATGTGCCTGTTCTGTGCAATGGACTGTTGATGCACTTAGCCCCTCTCATTTGCTGCCTCTGATGTACCTGCTCTGTTGGCCACAATGCCCTGCTGCTGTTCTGATACTGCATTATGCCCTCTCATGTGCTGCCAGTGATGTACCTGCTCTGTTGTACCCAGTGCCCATGCTCTTGAATACTCTGAGATTATACACCTATTATGTTAAATAAAGCTAGTTAATCATGATTTGTGATTTGTCGTTGTCATTCCTGGTTGTGTACTACAATTGTGGGTATATTTGTGCGATCGTCAATGTAGTTTCTCAGACATGACACTCCTCCTTCCAACGTCACAGCCCTGGCAGTTACTCCCCTTCCGACTGCAATTGGTGGGTTGGCGTACCTGCGACGTCGTCGATGATGGGCCATGACTTGCTGGTGGTGGAGCACGAAGAGTATCGGAAATGCGTGTAGCGCTGGGTCCATGACGGCGATCTGCTTGTGGTGTATCTCTGCTGTGATGATTCCGCCGTGTTCAGGCAGGTTGTTTTTCCGCAGCGATTTTATGTGTGTTTTCCGCCATCGTGATTTGGAGGACGGTCGGAGACGTCATTCCGTACGGCGGTGTGTTTGGATTGGGTGCCTCTGCCGCGGCGTCGGGTGTACTTCCGTGTTTCCCATCCTTATATGGCGGACGGAGTGTCCGCGGCAGGCGGACAGAAAAAATGCTTTTTCCGCCTACTCCAGGACGGCGGTCGTCCTTCCGTCCACCATCCTAATCGACCCCTTAGTCCCCTAATGGACTATTTCAAAGACACTTGGGTTGGCAGACTGTATTTCTCCAGAAACAGATGCCAACTCAAATTCCAAATACCATGTTGCAATGTCTATGACAGCACATTGGCACATGACACCAAAACAAACAACGCAGCGGAAGGATGTCACAATGCCTTCCAATCCATAGTAGGAAGAACTCAACCTACACTATGCACATTTATAAAAGCATTACAAAAAGAGCAAAGCTACCAATATCTAAGAATTGAGCAATCTGTTAGTCAAATTGGCCCTAAACTTAACAAGCAAACCAAATGAATGTACGACGTGCTATAATTTAAAGTCAAACTCTTCATAAATAACAAAGGACTACATTACTTTAAAATGATAGCCAAAAGCATACTAAAAAATAAATCTTACCCTACCAAAGTCATCAAAAGTACAACAAACTGTAAACCAGCCCACCAAATCATTTTTTAAATAATAAATATATTATTTGATTATATCAGTCAAACAACTGTTTGAAATAACAATATTAATGATGACTCTTATAATAAAATTAAATATAAATTATTTTTTAAAATATAACTAACACCATCCAAAATAGAATAAAGGAAAATGCAATCCATCACATAAAATAATAACAACACATAAACCAAAGAATTCCACATAACAATCACAGATATTCAGTATAAAGAATGCAATTTCACATTTTTCACCCAAAATGAATAAAATATTTAAAACATGCCATTCTGTAGCTGCACATCTTTCTCGAACTTCACATAATGAAAATTAGTAATCCGCCAAAAATAAGATAACTAAATCTCAAAATCCTCCCCAAAAATGCAAATATATAATGATTCCAATCAAAATTGCTTAAAGCAATCCAGTGTATCAAGGTACCATGAGAAATCTGAAAAGATGTTTTAAAAAAAGAACCACTACAGGAAACCCCAAAAAAAGGAAAGCTAATTTAAAACCATTGGTTAATTAACAAACAGTATGAATTCCTTAAAAAAAAAAACGACAACTTCAAGTTCCCATAGAATACATTCATTGACAAAAACCTGTAATAGAAATTATCAAAACCCACAGCAAGACACATTACATTCCAAAAAGTACATATACATGTTAATCATCAAAGTATAACTAACACACATAATTTAAATTTTTTAAAATAATGTAATATATTATTAAAACAGTATATAAAATGCAAACAGCAAACTAGTGTAAAATAGTAGCAGCAATAGATCTATAAATACCGAAACCTGACAAACAACTGTTTAACTAACTTTTCAACCTCCCCCTAAATAATCTCTACCATCAAAACCCTTAAAAATCCTTAAAAAATGGCGTACCTGTTCCAAAGAACAGTAGCACCTTACCCTGACCAAGGTTACAGGAATGTAGAGTAAAAATAACACACATAGATTATAAAATAGATGGCAGCGGTAAAAATAAATGACAGCAAAATGAAATAAAAAAAATACGACTATCTCCTATAAAAATGAATGGGAAATATTGTTAAAAAGTTGAATAAATGTTTAAGAAATTGTTACAAATTGCTACACTTATAAAACATCAATGTTATAAAACAATGCTGAAAAAGTTCTAAAGCATAAATTAATATTAGTATAAAATATATCTAATTGTGTAATATAGACTAATAAACATAATCATTATCAAAGAAATTAATTTTGATCCATTCTGATCAAAAAAGTATAGACAAACAATACAACCAACATCTCACACATGCATACAAATACAATTTGAAATAACAATAAATATAATTATAAAAAAGTGCAAGAAGCGCCTTTAAAAATAAGTTAAAAACAATATAAAGCCACAAATGTGAAAAACACATGACAACTAACTTTTTTTTGTTTGATCTGTTTTATTCGTTTTTGAGATTACACAAGTAACAGACATTTCCTACTGGTAAAGAATATTACATTACCAGCACGTAACCACACTGCAAATTACCAATGAAGAGGAAGAGAGCACTTATACAATAAACTGATATTTGTTTGCATAAGGTTGCTGCTGTGCTGTATGTGGTAACTGCCGGCCTGTGTGAGCATGTGATGGGTGCAGGTGCACCTGTGAAATCCTGCATCAGTACTGCACCTCTGGCAACTACAGCTCTGGCAACTAAATCCAAAGAACAATTTGAACACTGGGTAGGGGGTAGGTCCCGATCAACAGCGGGGGGCGTACACCTGCATCTCTTGTGGCATCTTGACGCCTTGGGTTGACCGCCTATATGACCTGCTGCCAATTAATCACCATATTACAACTGGTATATGTAATGTGCACTTGACCAAATTGCATATGGGTACCATCTCACTTATGAACTTGATTCAGGATGCATTTCACTAGGGCTGTCAGTGACATTCCCCGGAGTCAGCGCTACCTGAAGTGTTGAGAGTATTAGGTTCCACTGGGATGAGATTGGATATTTCCGCAGGTCGAGGGTGTCTTCCCTGTGTAGGGCAGTGCCATCCGCCTTGGTCCAGTTCACTATGGAGTGAGACCAAGCCTGCAGGGTTGGGGTGTCTTCAGACTTCCAACATTTAGTGATAAGCCTTTTGGCCACCACCAGGCCTAAGTCCAGGAATCGGGTAGTGGCTCTATGTGCTTTGTCCCTGGCGAATACACCCATTATGCAAGCCTCTCATTTGTTTGGGAGTGCTCTGTCAGTGCATGAGTTCAAATACTGTATCACTCCCTCCCAGTAGGCGCGCAATGCAACCGGATTTTAACTGCCAAAATTGATATAGGGAATTACGTAAAACAGAATAACATTCTCCCACATCACCAACCAATCTACTTAGGTTTCTGTTACGTAAAACAACTCCATTGATGAGCTGAACCTGAACAGTATTCTCACCTATGTGCGATTGCACAGGTAATACCAACGATATGGAGAAGTAATTACTTATTGTCCTGAAAAAGGTGGCTATAACCAACGAAAGCCCCCGAAACACGTCAACGCATTATATATTTGTTAAATTTGGAGTGGTCAACAAGTGGAGGGTCATAGGGAAAGGAAGCCCAACCCTGTGTTTTGCCAAGAGAGTCTAAATTAACATTGATAAGACAAAGTTGACTGTCTTTCCCTTTCTCCTGTGTAGTCTTATGAATTTCTATGATTGTACCCTTGTTTTTTTTAAAGTTTTCTTAAAGCTTTTTATATTTCTATATTATTGCACATTCAGATGAATGTTTTTTAGTCTGAAAATAAACAGTCTGTTTTAATATAATTCATGTATTACCTTTTCTTTGTAAGTGTTGATAGAGCGCGCGAGGTCACCCAGCCAATAATTTCGCCGTTTCCGGCTTCGGGCCCATATACTTTCAATTCACACTATTCATTGACAGGGTGACTTCACGGGCTGCTACCAATTTGTGTGAATTTCCTACTGTTATTACTCAGCGTACCCGACTTACCATCCACCGACACGGGTACCTATGACCTCAACGGATCAGGGAGCTAGCTGTAAAAGGAAAGGCAGCAAAATACCAATTCAAAAATGACATTCAATACTGTTGTAAAATGACCACGGACAACTGGAAGTTTTAAAAGCTTTATCTAAAGTTCGTTTTCATTGAGCATTAAGTTTACAAGAATAAGGCAATCAATAATCAAAATAATGAAAAGTACATAACTATAGAAAAATAAAGTCAGGGTAATCATGGAAATGCAAATATGAGATGCAACAGGAAACGCTATGCATTTAAGGTAAAAGTTCTTTAAGTAAGGCCGTTCTAGACCATATCAGAAAATGACAAACTGCAATGCAAAATATGATTTCCAAAAGGTAGGGTAACATAGGAACAAGTTTAAGAAGCTATGCAAATGACTTTATGTTTCAATAAATTGCGGCAAAAAGCATGGAAAAATCAACATGTGCAAAGGTGTCTCTTTATTAAAGCAAAGACAGAAAAATAGAAAGGTGCAAGTTTAAAGAGTTTAGAGCAATATTTACCTAGATTGGTGTGGAAACCAAACCCTGGCCACGGGTCAGTTAAGGACAGGAAACCCTCAAGGAAGGATGCCCCTCAAAGGACAGCAGGTGCAGAATGGACACCCAGGACAGGACAGGATACCCTCAGATTAGGAATCAGGACAGGACCCTCAGGACAGGACAGCAAACCCTCAGGACAGGACCGCTCAGGACAGGACCGCTCAGGACAGGACCGCACCCGCAGTTTGGAAGCAACGCCTGCGCTCCACCCTCTCTGCAGCTATCGATCAAGACCCCGATTGGATCAGCGAACTCCCAGCAAAGTGCTTCGCCAGCACTTTTAAGGTTCAGTAGAACCTTAGTCTATGGTCAAATTCGGACAGAGTGCTCCGCGGCGCTCTGTATCTTCAGTCACCTATTGAGTGCGATGGGTCAGTGACAGGTCAGCTAAACCAGACAAGTCGGACAATTCCCTAGGTGAACCCAGGGTAGATATACAGTTTTGGGACAGTGTACCACCCCCAAATGTTGCAAAGTGTCAGAATCCCTCAATTTGGATTGGTCCTAAGGTAGGATTTGGGTAACACACCAATCAAAACACACTATTTGGATGCCTAATTTACATCTCTGGGTACCGCCTAGCAAGATTGGGGTTCCCATGAGAAACTGCAGGAAAATACAATAGTAATTTTACATTGTTGCGGAATAGGGACACATGACTCCGTTCTGCTGGGCTTGCAGGTCAGTTCTCAGGAGCATCTTGCCCATCCCTGCCAGCTGGCCAATTTCCATCAGCCAAGGTTGTCAGTTGCCCAGACAGAGGAGCATGCGTAGAAAGGCCCTCCAAGATGGTATTCGGTTCAGTCAGACCCCCATTCCCCGCGGTACATGGAAAGTAAGCGAGAACAAATTAATACATAGAAATAACATTATGAAAACACATCACAGGGTTTGTACTTTCAACTTATTACTAAGAAATATACTTATGCAGTCTAAATGTTAGCTACATATAAACAGATACAAGAGCAGTGGCACGAGCAATACCACGTTATTGTCAAAGCTATGTATTACGCATGCGCATAAATTTCCCTCCAACTCTGCAGACACGTCAGGACACGTGAGTGTGGCTGACGCATGCGCAGTAACTAAATACAAGCGGCGGCCATATTTTAGGGACATGGATTAAATGCATTAGAAATACACATAGGCAAGCTTCATAAACCTTGCTTAGACATAAAATAAACGTTAGTAAGACGTACAGATTATTACCTTGTTACACATAAACGAGGTTCATGAATACGGCAAGTCGCAAAATATGCGAAGCTTTGCTTCATCAATCCCCTCTTTGATGATATTTACTATCATCACAAAAAATGTAATGGAACCAGATGCCAACTTTCTTTCACACTTTATACAGCTCTATCTCTTCCAGCAATCGCTCCAGCTTTTCTCTTTCAGTTTTGGTAGGGTGAGAGTTCTTCACCTTTTTATAGATCTGATTATTCATCACTTCTAATTCGAGCTCATCCACACTCCGTTTCACTCCTCTTGCATTCACTTCATGCTTCTTTGTGTGCTTACGACACTTGCAGCAGACAAATATGAAAAATAGGATGAGACCTATAATTCCAATTGGCATCAGTACCTTGAACAATAAGCTTTTACCTAAGCTAGCAAACCAATGACCTACATTTGAGAGACCATCTACCAGTCTCTTCCAGGCACTGTCAACCTCGAGTGGTTTGAGTTCCTTTGCCAAATTAGTAATGTTTTTCACATATCTTTTGAGCTGTACACTTTTGTCCGGAATATAAGTGCAACAATGTTGCGCCTTCAACATCCGGCAGACTCCACCCTCTTTCGCTAATAAGGTATCAAGAGCAAGTCTGTTCTGCAAAACCATTGATCTGATCGCAACCATTTCGGTGTTGACCAGCAGAAATCCATGAGCCGTGTCAGTAGACAACACATCCACTATGGTGGACAATTTGCAAATTCTGTGAGTGTTCAGAACCACTCCCACTCCAGGTATCAGTGCACTGAAAATACTACCCATTATTTCACCTATAGTTTCTCTTTTACTACGCACTAAGCCATTAGTATTTTCACTGCTTCCAGCAACTCCATTCACGTGGTATATTTTCGGGAAGACAATGCCAAAATAGCAGCTTCCATACCAGTGATCCGGCAATTTGAAATAAGCCTTGTCCCCACAAATATAATAAATTCCAGGAAACACAGGCTCTGACCCATTTTTGAAACCCCAACCTCCAATTACCTTGTAATTATGTTCGCATTCACTGGAACCAATGAAAATGTTATTATAATAGCTAGTCTTCTCGCGGTGAAGACATAGCTTGCCTTTCTTTTCAAAATCCAGCAACAGAGCAGGACCCGCCCCACCAGATGAGGTGCCTTCCATGTTCTCTGCCCACCTTGGTCTTTTCTGACTTTCGTCATTTGCCTTCTTTTGTATCTTAATTCTCCTTTTCTCTGCCATGTTCAGGAACATTTTTTCCTGCTCACGCAAAGAACAAGTCAAGTTATCTCTGTGTGCGTCACCTATGTCGATATTACCTATAGTCAGGAAGTATTCGCCCATATAGCGAGTAACGTCACTTTTAGTATGTACAGGATTCAAGTTCCCACGTATAGGAAGTTCAGAAAAGATCACGTCACTGTTAGAGTAATAGTACTGTAACGGTCCTCTTTTGTAAAATAAACTAGCTAAAATGCTACAGGAGATTCCATATGTCAGCGGCAAGTGATGGTATGTCACGCCTTCAGCTACAGAGGTAGGTAGCTTCATGCAGACATAGCAATCTTCAATTTCCATAGTCTCTACATAGTGTATTAACAAGTTTGCAAAAACATTTAAATGTGTTTTGTTTTTAACTCCATGATAATGTAGTCCTCCCTCATCTGATGCTTCTAAGTCTTGTTTTGTTTGTCTCAGTGCTCTCTCATGTCTTGCTACACTCTGTGTTGTTAGCTCCTCACTGTCAGTATTTACAACTTCAGTAGGGACAATATTAGTATTTTTGCTCACAGCAAAGGGAATGAAAACTGTTAGTCCTATCCAGAGTAATATCAGTACAACTATACTACAGACACATACCTTGCAGCATGTTTTGCAACGACTGCAACTAGGGCTACCATTCACGTTTGAATCAGACATTTTGGCTTCAGAAGAAGTTTCTCGACCCCTCTTTGTGACTTTACACGAGTAGCTTACTTTGTGCAAATTCACGGTGGCTCTTCTTCTTCTTCTTCTTCGTCAGAGTACTCAGGGACGGGCTCTCCGTCGCTTACGTCAGTTATATCAAGATCTTCAAGTTCTTCCAACACAAGTGTCCATTCAGGTGACTTGTACTTCTTGTTTTGTCTTTTTATTCGATCACTCCTTCTTTTGGAAGTACCTTCTTGTTGTTCAGCAATGCGAGCACTTCTCCTTTCCTCTGCACGTTTTTCTTCCACCGTCTTTATCCTTAGTCTCAATTTCTTTACGAATCTAGGCTCAAGATGCTTTCTTTTCTTAAGTCTTTTGATTGGTACTTGGACTTCGTTTCCTTCTCTTGCCCTTTTGTTCTCATTAACGTTTGGCAATTCTGTTTCAGTTTCTTCTTCTTCTATCTGACTAATTCCAGGACTCGTATCTGTTTCTTCTGCATGGGTACTGATCTGGCCTTGTTCAGGTAAATTTTGTTTTTGCTTTTCAAATGTCTCTGTTTTTGGTTCCTGAACACGTTCCTCTAATTCTATCTGATCCTGTTCAAGCACTTCGATCTCTTGATTTTCTTCCGCTCGAACTATTACGCTATGTCTAGTCTGTCCCTTCTCGATATCAGGAGTCAGTGGAGGAGTATCAATTACTTGCTCTGTCTCCTTCACTTGTTCAGTATCGAGCACTTGCTCCGTATCATTCACGTGTTCTGTATCAATCACCTTTTCAGTCTCGAGCACTTGCTCTGTCCCTGTCTGACCTTCTCCTTCCTCAGTTTTGATGTGAATCTCAAGACCCTGAGGTTCTTCGCCTTTGCATTGCTTTTCCTCTCTATTCCACTCTCTACCTTCCCAAAGTCTCTCACTTGTTCGGATGGGGTCTTCAGTGAGATCAATCAATGGAATCCACTCTTCTGGCCATATGCTAGGCAGCTCGTCTTCAGCTACTTCTGGCTCAGCTTCTTAGACCCCTTCAGCAGGCTGGGCTCTTGGTAGCTCGTTATCAACTATTCTTGGGCCAACGTCCACTGTTTCTGCAGCTCGACTGGTACTGGGCTGTACGTCGTCAGCTACTTCCGGTCTGGCTCCTGCAGAGTCCTCTGCTGGACGCCCTTCTGCTTCAGGCTTCCCGTCTGGTAATACCTTCTGGGTGTGGCTGGCGTGTATCCAACGTGGAACCCCTGCACACTTTACTGCTGTGGTAGTTACCAGGATCACCTGACGTTTCTCTCCCCACCTGGGCTCCAGGCAGCTCTTCCGAGTATGCTTCTTTATCTTGACCCAGTCTCCAGGGACCAGTTTGTGGAGAGGAGTCGTTGGATTGAGGATGGCGTCTTCTCCGATCTGGCGAGAGATAGAACGCACTTGGTCACCCAATCTCTTGCAGTATTCAAGCACCAAATCATCAGTAATACTCAACAGTTTGCTTCCTGGCACCCATGCTTGTCTCATCACTCTTCCCATAATGATTTCATGGGGACTTAGGCCTGTCTTGCGGTCAGGAACACTTCTGAGTCCCATCAGGACCAGGGGCAGGGCCTTCACCCAGGTCATCTTAGATGCATCACACAGTTTTGCTAGTCTGTTTTTGATAGTTCCATTTATTTGTTCCACTACTCCAGAAGCCTCTGGGCGGTAGGCACAGTGAAGCTTTTGTGAAATTCCAAAGGCCTTACAGAGTTCGTCGATCACTTCATTATGAAAATGTGAGCCTTGATCTGATTCAATAGTGACTGGAACCCCGAACCTAGGTATCAGTTCTTTTAATAAACATTTGGCTACTGTTTTTGCGTCATTTTGGGGAGTAGGGAAAGCTTCCACCCACTTGGAAAATAAACATACCATGACAAGGACATATCGTTTCCCTTCACAACGGGGCATGGTGATGAAATCAACTTGGATTCTCACAAAGGGACCCCCTGACCTCCCAATTTTTCCCAGTTCAACCACAGTTTTCTTTCCTGGGTTCATTTTTTGACATGACAGGCACCTCTGGCAGAGGGACTCTGCTACTTTCCTGAACTTTTTACTATACCAAGTCTGTTGGAACACTAGGATCATGGCGTCCCTACCAATGTGTGATCCTTCATGTATCAATCTCGCCATTGTGCTAAGTAAGTGTCTAGGTAACACAGGCATACCAGTTGGGCCCAAAATGACACCATCCACACGTCTTGGTCGACACCCATCTTCCTTCCACTTCTCTCTTTCTTGCCAAGGTGCCGCCTGCTGCCACTCTTTCACTTCATCCCATGTGGGCACTTCTTCAAACACCTGAAGTTGGCAGCTGGTTCCTGGCCCCCCTTGTTTTGGATTTACGATATACCGATCTCTGGCGCACCATTGGGCCACTCGATCAGCAAAATCATTTCCCAGTGATACAGTGTCAATGCCCTTCTGATGAGCAACACATTTCACCACTGCCAGTTCCTTTGGTAACTGGATTGCCTCTAAAAGGTCTTGAACCACTTTTCCATTTCGAATAGGGGTACCTGATGAAGTCAGGAACTCCCTCTGTAGCCACAACTGGCCAAAGTCATGCACAACCCCATAACAGTACTGACTGTCAGTATACACTGTTATGCGTAGGTTTTTCCCAATTTGGCAAGCTTTTATCATAGCGATCAATTCGGCTACTTGTGCAGACTTTATGTGATTTAGATAACCTGCTTCTTCAATTTTGTCTAAGGAGACTACCGCATAAGCAGCACTCAGGCCTCCTTGTTCATGTCTCAAGCATGAACCATCCACAAATAATTCCTTGTCATGCTCAGGCAATGGTGTTTCTTTAATGTCTGGACGTGGCTTGGTATTGAATTCTGTTAGATCAATGCAATCATGCTCATCATCCACCCCCCCTTCCATATCCATTGGGTCGGGGAGTAAGGTGGCTGGGTTCAGAATACTGCACCTAACAATGTTTACATTTGCAGCACCCACAAGAATCCTCTCGTATTTAGTCAGCCGACTAGGGGTGAGATACTGAGTTTTTGTTCTGGTCAGTAAAATTACCACTCCATGTGGGACATACACAGTTACAGGATGTCCCATAACAATTGACTCACTCTGCTCTAAACTTGCGCAGGTAGCAGCTACTGCTTTCAGACAACCTGGTAATCCAGCAGCCACTGGATCCAGGGTGGCAGAGAAATATGCTACAGGCCTTCTCGTTGTGCCATGATTTTGTGTCAAGACTGACAACGCGCAATTATCGCGAGTGTCACAGAATAGGGCAAATTCTTTGGAATAGTCTGGCATTCCCAATGCAGGAGCTGTACACAGACAATCTCGCAGTTTGGTGAAGGCTGTTAAGCTTTCATCATCCCATTCTACAATATCTGGAGTTCCTCTCTTGGTCATTTTTATCAAGGGCCTAGCCAGGACTGCAAATCCCAGAATCCACTGCCTGCAGTATCCTATCACACCCACGAACATTCTGATCTCTTTCTGAGTACGAGGTAACTGCATCTTTTGAATTATTCTCACTCTTTCCGATGTCACTTTTCTGACACCTTTCTCTATCTGGTGCCCCAGATATTTCACCGATTTTGTACAGAACTGTAATTTATCAGGGGCCACTTTATGTCCCTTATCACACAGGTGATTTAGTAGGGCAATGGTGTCAATCACACAATCCCTATGACTTTTAGACGCCACCAAGAGGTCGTCTATGTATTGCACTAAGACAGAGTTCCCAGGTAAGACCAAAGTTTCAAAACATTTTTTCAAGATCTGATTAAAGATAGAGGGGCTCTCTGTGTACCCTTGAGGGACCCTGTTCCAGACATACACGTGACCATTGAAGGCAAATGAGAAAATAAACTTGCTATCTGGATGCAAGGGAATGGAAAAGAATGCATGACATAGGTCTATCACAGTGAACCACTCAGCATCCCAGGGAATCTGATACAGAATCACCGCTGGGTTCGGGACAATAGGGCAGCAGGGGACCACTATTTTGTTGACTTTTCGCAGGTCCTGCACTACTCTGTACTTGCCACTAGGCTTCTTGATGCCCATAATTGGGGAGTTACATGGGCTACTCATTACCTCCTGTATGATGTTTCCTTCTAGCAATTTCTGTATCTCCAGGGTAACACCAGCTCTCACTTCTGCATTCATTCTGTAGGGTTTAGTATTGGGGTATACTGCATTGTCCTTGATTGCTATCTGTATGGGGTCCACGTTTTTCATTAACCCTACATCTTTCCCAGTAAAGTCCCATACCTCTGGCTTCACTGCTTCTTGGAGTTCTTTGGGCAAATCCTGCATCGTCATTCGTTTAATTTCTGAGTCCGGTCTGATTAACATTAATTTATAAATGCCATCTTCATCTGGGGTCTGAATTTCAACACCCTTTGGTGTGCAAAAGATGGTACAGTTCATTTTGCACAGCAAATCACGTCCCAGTAAGTTTACTGGACTGGTGTCGCAAACGACAAATCTATGCATTTCCTTAAAGTTTCCAATTGAGATCTCCATGGGCTTGGTAACAGGAGTACTAATCAATTGATTAGATACACCCACTACTTGGATGGCTTCTCCCGAGAGGGGTAGGTTTGGAACGTCCACTGTTCTCACAGTAGAAGGGGTAGCGCCAGTGTCCAACAGAAAAGTGACATCATTTCCGTCAACCTTTCCTTCAATGTATGGTCCGGACTGGTCCACCGGCAAGGAGGCGCCAAGTACGCACTCCTCGTCCTCCCCTCTCAGGCCCCGTCAGTACTGGTCATCACAAAGGAAGGTATCGTTCAACAGATACTGCGAAGTTGCTGCATTTCTGTTCTCATTGCTTTCCCAGACTTCTATCTCATCCCCCTCTGTCACTTTCCCCCTATGTACTTGCTTAGGAGCTCGGGGCACTTGAACCGTCTTTACCTGTGGTTGAGTCTTTCTTGGTCTTTCTTTCTGCGTCTGTGGAGTTAAATCAGGAGTTTTGGGATTATCATCTGGCAAGTAAGGACACTCGTTACGCCAGTGTCCAATTTCGCCGCACTGATGGCAGGGAAATTTCTTCATAGCCTCTTCCCTGCTCATTTTGGGCCGGGGCTTACCTCCTCCCCCACCCCCAGGACCTTGGTTCTGAGTGTTTTTGACCATATTACTCAACTGTTTTTCCTGCTGTTCTGCGAGCTTCACTTGAGCCCACATCACTTTTTCCTTGAGAGCCTTTTTCTTTTCTGCCATCTCGTCCTCGCAGTACTTTGCGTACCGCAGGACCTCGTCTATCTTTTTGGAGTGCCAACAGATTTTGTTATCTTTTATCCACTGACAAATTTCAGGCCTTAAACCGTTTACAAACCTGTAAATGAAATGTGTCATATCCTTCATCTCGATGTTATCTATACCACTGTATGTTTTAAACACCTGCAACAGCCTTTCATAAAAGGAGTGTACTGTCTCGTCTCTTTCCTGCGTTGTTCTATCTATCTTGGTCCAATCAGTTTCCTTTGCTGGCACTTTTAGTTTCAGATGCTGAATTACTTGTTCATATTTTCTCATCACTTCTTTCGATGGTTCCCCTGTTTTGTCATCTCTCGGGTATTCCTCACTAGGCCAGGCTATGGCTATTTTACACTCGGTCCATAGATCTACCGGGACCACAATATCGAAAAATCCATCCAGGTCTTTCCACAGGCATTTTTGCACCTTTACAAACCTTTCCACCTGCCGGTACCAGTCAACTGGCTTCTCGCGCAGTTTCGGGAAATCGTTAGTAAAGGACACAATATCCTGCCTGGACCACGGAACGTGCACATACCTCCCACCTGGTACTTCACGCATGGGGCATAACGTTTCGGGTTTTTCTACTTCCCTCAAAGGGAACTCAGGGGTGGCTTGTCTGGATCGGGCCTCATCTTTCTTTCGTGCCCACCTTGTTTTCCACCTGTCTACGTCCCCCCATTTTTGCAAAACTGCGAGCAACTCTTTAATCTGTAACTTTTTCCCTGACACATTCAAGTTCTCTATATCTTTGTCTGAAAATTCGGCTCTGTATGGTTTCTGCAAGGGCTTGGATCTGGAAATATCTACCCCATACTAGCTGCTGTGTCTGTCAATTTTTCATGGAGCACTCTTGTACTTCTGGTAAGGCTTTTACACATAAACAGTAACTCTTCTTCCGAGTAGGTATTTAATCTGTCTAATCCCACATTTCCTGCCATTAATTCTTCTATTTCTACCCTCAGTTTGTAGAGGTCTAAATGTTTCGTTTGCGGAGTCTGTCTTTCTAATTCACGACTCCAGTTTTCAATTTCTTCCGGAGTCACCAGAGAGACACTCCTAGTACCTGAGGCTGATTCTAATTTAATTTCTTTCGCATTAAAAGGATTTTGCCTCTTCTGCACTCCCTTTCCATTCTGTTTGTTTGGCAGGTCCAAGAACACAACCTCAGACTCGCACTCACTGGACTGATCATCTATCAGTAGGGGCTCTTGCCTCGGCGGGGCCATTACGGGGTTCATAACTGGAGAGTTTAGGCTTCCTTGATTATTCCCATACAACGGAACCACTGGTCCAATTGTTACCGGAATAGTCAAAGCTTCAGGACTGGTATTTAACTGGGAGATTTTCTGAATTATTTCCGTTCTCTGTCTAGCTATGGCCTCTTGCTCCCTTTCATCTAGTGCTCTTCCTAACGTTCGGTCAGGTATTATCTGTGGGGTCAAGTGAGGGGTAAAACTCGGGGCAGTAGGATACGTTTCACTTGGTCCCCCACCATAATTTGGTTTCGGGAACAAAGTTCCTGTGCCAAATGACCTGCGCTCCTCCCCATATGGAGGCTGCAAAAAGGGCATTCCTGAACTTAATGGCTTTTCTTCGTTTTCATAAAGTGGTCTGGGGAAAAAGAGCTTTTCACGGGAATATTTTTCTTCCGGGCTTGTGGGCATTCTAGGGTATATACCTCGTACCTCCGCGGGTCCGGGATTCTCAAAATAGGGCAGTACCTGCCCACCTCCCCCCCTACATAGGGATCTGTCCTCCTCCTTAATAGATGGACGCTGGGGATTTTCTCCTATACTAGAAGGTCGGGCTCCCTCATTATAAGGGGGCGGACTTCTCGTAAAGATGTCATCTAACAATTCATCGTCTGACTCCCCAGGGGCTCCCCAATGCTTACTCTTTTCTGTCCTTTTCTCTCCCTCCGAAGGATTACCTGCTGGCATCATGGGAAACAGACCCTCAACAATCATGCTCTGTCTCCACTGTTTCATCCTTTTATCCCTGGTCTCTTGTTTCAGCCTGGGGTACCACTTGGTCAGACCTTTGTCCATTCGGGGTTTCTCTCTTTCAAAAGCCTCAATCTCCCATTCCTCTAATGCCTCATACTGCGTTAGTCTTGGTCTGGGATGCAATTCATTCATTCGGGTTCTCAAATTAAATAAAATCCTGCCATTGAAAGTACCGTCTAACGGAAAAGCCAATATTCCGTCATCTTTTGTGTACTTCACCCAATTCTCCAACCACACACAGGTATTATACCCTCGGTCAAACATCATGAATGAGGCGGGAGTATTCGGTGGTGGGACAATAACGCCCTTTCTAGATTTAATCGGTTTGTCTGTTTTGAAATAATTCTTTACCCTATTTACAAGGGACATCTTTCTCTTTGTTCCGTACATAATATCGTATCTATTGGCTTTCCACTGATCCCTTTCAAACCCTTGGTTTCTCGGATCGGGTCTAGTCTCTGGACAATACGAGTGCCACATACGATTTCTACGCTTAACTCTGTTTACAAAGTTACCTCCAATCAGAATGCGCCTTGCAATTCCGTGCGACCAATGGGGTGCACGCGTTCAAATAGTTTCGACCAATGGGTGCGCGGCCCCTTCGTGAGACAGTTCTCACTCCTCGGCGCTTCACCCCTCCTTTACAATTCTAGCCCCGCTACCCGCCTGCTGCTTCTACCAATCCCAGCGCGGCACGGAGTGACGTCAGAGTCGCTTCGCGGCTGACTCCCTCCCTTCACAAGGTAACGGAAACTTTCTTTCTTTCTAAAGTGCTCAGTGCTTGGTTATTTAACAACAAATATACATTCGCCACAGTGCTCAAGTGTCTAGACAGGATAGCTTTGTTTTACTGCAAGTAAACTACTTCCATTTACTTTTCACGCGCTGCGGGTAGATCTCTTCCGCCTACCCTTCACTCTAGCATCGGTGAACCTGTTATTCCCCTAAACTCATCCACTTCTCCGGGATATATCCGAGTCTAAGGTTTCCCAGTGGACCCCTCTGCTTTCACCCAAGCTCCGATGAGCCTGCTACTCTTCCGATGTGACCCTTACTAGGTTACGCCACTATGGGAATTTTGCCAATGAACCTCGTTACTGACATTTATTCACACATGTATTCAGAAAAACCCTAGTTAGTGCTTCCCGGTTATCCTAACCTGCACCTAACTTTCCTCGAGCCTGCGACCTCAGGACAATGGATTCTATTCACCACTTGCCCTTTCAATTCCCCGGGGAGTTCGGACAACACAAAACGAGACGGTTTACAAATGCATGGATTAGTACATACAATAATATAAGAACAAGAATAATAATGAAGAAACAATTCATGAATTCCAAAGCAGCGTATCCACAAGAGAATGATCAGCTCTCTCTGAACAGCCGCTCTTTTAGCAGCATTAACGTACTAGCAGCTACCGACTTAACTAGCCTAACTAGCCCTACCTATCCTTTCACTAGTCCCTAACCATCCTTTGATCTACCAGATAAACTGATAGAGCGCGCGAGGTCACCCAGCCAATAATTTCGCCGTTTCCGGCTTCAGGGCCCATATACTTTCAATTCACACTATTCATTGACAGGGTGACTTCACGGGCTGCTACCAATTTGTGTGAATTTCCTACTGTTATTACTCAGCGTACCCGACTTACCATCCACCGACACGGGTACCTATGACCTCAACGGATCAGGGAGCTAGCTGTAAAAGGAAAGGCAGCAAAATACCAATTCAAAAATGACATTCAATACTGTTGTAAAATGACCACGGACAACTGGAAGTTTTAAAAGCTTTATCTAAAGTTCGTTTTCATTGAGCATTAAGTTTACAAGAATAAGGCAATCAATAATCAAAATAATGAAAAGTACATAACTATAGAAAAATAAAGTCAGGGTAATCATGGAAATGCAAATATGAGATGCAACAGGAAACGCTATGCATTTAAGGTAAAAGTTCTTTAAGTAAGGCCGTTCTAGACCATATCAGAAAATGACAAACTGCAATGCAAAATATGATTTCCAAAAGGTAGGGTAACATAGGAACAAGTTTAAGAAGCTATGCAAATGACTTTATGTTTCAATAAATTGCGGCAAAAAGCATGGAAAAATCAACATGTGCAAGGGTGTCTCTTTATTAAAGCAAAGACAGAAAAATAGAAAGGTGCAAGTTTAAAGAGTTTAGAGCAATATTTACCTAGATTGGTGTGGAAACCAAACCCTGGCCACGGGTCAGTTAAGGACAGGAAACCCTCAAGGAAGGATGCCCCTCAAAGGACAGCAGGTGCAGAATGGACACCCAGGACAGGACAGGATACCCTCAGATTAGGAATCAGGACAGGACCCTCAGGACAGGACAGCAAACCCTCAGGACAGGACCGCTCAGGACAGGACCGCTCAGGACAGGACCGCACCCGCAGTTTGGAAGCAACGCCTGCGCTCCACCCTCTCTGCAGCTATCGATCAAGACCCCGATTGGATCAGCGAACTCCCAGCAAAGTGCTTCGCCAGCACTTTTAAGGTTCAGTAGAACCTTAGTCTATGGTTAAATTCGGACAGAGTGCTCCGCGGCGCTCTGTATCTTCAGTCACCTATTGAGTGCGATGGGTCAGTGACAGGTCAGCTAAACCAGACAAGTCGGACAATTCCCTAGGTGAACCCAGGGTAGATATACAGTTTTGGGACGGTGTACCACCCCCAAATGTTGCAAAGTGTCAGAATCCCTCAATTTGGATTGGTCCTAAGGTAGGATTTGGGTAACACACCAATCAAAACACACTATTTGGATGCCTAATTTACATCTCTGGGTACCGCCTAGCAAGATTGGGGTTCCCATGAGAAACTGCAGGAAAATACAATAGTAATTTTACATTGTTGCGGAATAGGGACACATGACTCCGTTCTGCTGGGCTTGCAGGTCAGTTCTCAGGAGCATCTTGCCCATCCCTGCCAGCTGGCCAATTTTCATCAGCCAAGGTTGTCAGTTACCCAGACAGAGGAGCATGCGTAGAAAGGCCCTCCAAGATGGTATTCGGTTCAGTCAGACCCCCATTCCCCGCGGTACATGGAAAGTAAGCGAGAACAAATTAATACATAGAAATAACATTATGAAAACACATCACAGGGTTTGTACTTTCAACTTATTACTAAGAAATATACTTATGCAGTCTAAATGTTAGCTACATATAAACAGATACAAGAGCAGTGGCACGAGCAATACCACGTTATTGTCAAAGCTATGTATTACGCATGCGCATAAATTTCCCTCCAACTCTGCAGACACGTCAGGACACGTGAGTGTGGCTGACGCATGCGCAGTAACTAAATACAAGCGGCGGCCATATTTTAGGGACATGGATTAAATGCATTAGAAATACACATAGGCAAGCTTCATAAACCTTGCTTAGACATAAAATAAACGTTAGTAAGACGTACAGATTATTACCTTGTTACACATAAACGAGGTTCATGAATACGGCAAGTCGCAAAATATGCGAAGCTTTGCTTCATCAGTGTTTCACATGATGTATAAGTTGCATTTAATTCTTTGAGGTGAGTGATTTTGGTTAAGTGTATTGACTGAATGTGCTTGACTCTGATGGTATACGGTTTACCCAAAGGGAAAAATTCTTCTTTACTTTATAGTTTTGGAATATGGCATCAGAGGAAGGTAGTGTCAGTCAGCAGACAGTTGAAGGGAGAGTTAGTGAGGAAACTTTGAGGAGACTTATACAAAGTGAATTGAAGAGTTCTATTAGAGAGGTGGCAGAAATTGTTATGGAAAATAAGAAAAAGGAGGCTAGATCTGAGGAGGATTTCTTGTCTTTTTCAGAGGAAGAAAATGAGAGGAGGAGACCAATTAAGAGGGCTAGGAAAACTAAGCACCTACACAAGGAGGTGAAGGATGGATTATAACTCCATTAAAAAGAGTGGTGTCCTTGACTACACACTGAATTTGGATCCTGATTTAATTTCTTATTTATTTAAATTAGGGAAGGCTCCGCATAAATGTCTAGAGCGCTCATTCAAAAAGTGCCAGGACCGTTTATTAGATTTGCTGGATCCATTAACTAAAATAATGGACATGGCAGAGGAGGCTCATATAAATGGTGAGCAGGTTGATGTGCAACTATTACACGGTTGGAGCAAGATAACTATGGTTTTCTTGGGAAACGCAAACTCTGGCTTATAATCAGAAAGAAGGGAGTCAGTTATATAAAAAATAAGTCCAACGTTGGGAGACATAGCTAATAAGGAAACAAGTGAGGAACCTAAAGGCTTGCTTTTTGGAGATGTTTTTGTAAAAAGTCTAGGAAAACACGTTTTGACTTTCACTGTGCTAGAGAAGGTGCAGAGCAACATGAGAAAGGTGTATGGAGGTGGTTTTGGCAGGGCCTGTAGACGGGAACCGTATGGTGGCCGAGGCTTTCAGAGGTCACAATACAATTGTACATACAGTGGAACAGGAAGGGGTTTCCAGGGTTCCCCAGGATTCTTTCCTCAGAGAGGGAGATACCCTAGAACAAGAGGAGGAAGAGGAAGAAGTCAGCTGGGTCCGAATACACAATGTGAGTATGCAGATAATTTCTGGTTCTTCCCTAGCAAAAGTAGGACGGTTCAGATTTTTTCAGCAAAACTGGTAGAAGATAACAAGGGCTCACTGGGTTCTAAAGGTAGTTCAAGGATTTGAAATAGATTTTGTGCAACAACCAGTTCAGATTGTAGAGCCAAGGGCATTGGTTTTATCAATGGATCAAAAAGAGGTAGTGGATTTGGAAGTGAAGGAAATGAAGAACATTTAAATGGATTTGTAAGCACTATATTCTAAGTGGAAAAAAAGGACAGAGGATAGAGTCAAGTGATAAATGTGAGAAATCTAAATCAATCATTGGTTTTCAGGCATTTCAAAATGGAGGGGATTCATCTTCTGAGTGACATGTTGCAGTCAAAGGATTGGTTGGTAAAGTTAGATTTGGCCCTGGAGAATTGCACCTCAGAGGCCGAAGAAAATCTCCACAACTGCCTGACTACAACTTTCGGTTGGATGAATGCAAACCACCTAAAGTGTAATTGCGAAAAAACTGACATTTTACCCCTAGGCCAAGGATTTTTTTTCCGTCTAAACGTTGATGGCCAGCAAATACCACCCCTCCTCCAAACACAATAAATGTGGTTAGGAATTTGGCAATTAAATTTGACACCACTCTGTCATTCAAACAGCAGTCGCTGGCAGTTGCTGGAACTTGCTTCCATATTATAAAAACTCTAAAGAAATGCTTTGACCTGATACCCTTTTCAGCAAGGCAAACAGTGGCCGTAGCCCTTATTACATCAAGGCTAGATTACTGTAATAGCCTCTATGCAGGGACAAATAAGTCAGTCCTACATAGGCTACAAATGGTTCAGCATGCTGCAGCACGACTAGTACTGAGGGGGCCCAGGAAGTCATCTGCATATGCGGCCCTAAATACACCTCACTGGCTGCCAATTCACTAACGCCTTCTTTTTAAGGTCCTCCTCGTTACGTTTAGAGCTTTTCACTCCTTGTGTCCTCAATATCTTCACACACGCTTTAAGCGATACACTCCTTCCCGAAGTTTAAGATCATCTAAAGCCAGTCTGCTTAAAATGCCAGCTTTCAGATTGGCAACGAAGTGAGCTAAATCACTCATAGTGTTGGGCTCAAAGGCATAGAATAACCTATCTCCATAGCTTCGTCAGATTACGTCTGAGCTTCATTTCAGGAAGGCCCTAAAAACCGGGATTTTCCGCGCATCTGACTCTCTCTGCAAACTCTGATCTGAGGTCCCTGTCACATTATTAGCAGTCTACCAGGTTCTGAGGTCCCCTCCTGGATTCCGTTTAGCGCCATGATGCTTTTTTCGAGTGAAAGTTTGCGCTCTATAAATGGACGGTTACATTACATTACATTACTTCACGGTTCCTATGGCTGAAAGCAGCCAGAAGTATCTTCAGTTCAGGTGGGAAGGCAAATTATATCAGTTCCTCTGTCTACCTTTTTGTCTGTCTTCAGCACCTTGTTGCCTCATGAAATTGATGCGTGTAGTAGTAGCATTTTTCAAAGAGAGGGGTTTTCAAATGATTACATATTTAGATAACATTTTGTTGATGTCACAGCATGCTGTGAAATTGGAGAGTCAGCTAAGATTTGTGATAACTGTATTTGAAAGTTTGAGGTTTATAATAAACCCAGCCAAGTCTGTTTTTATACTAGGACAGAGTTTGGAATTTCAAGGTTTTTCGATGGATACAGTAGGAGAAATGTTGAGGTTACCAGACAAGAAGGTGAGGATGATAAAGAATGAAGTTTTAAGAGTTCTGCAGAAGATGTTAGTGACCTTGAGAGACTTGGCAAGGATTCTAAGTTTGTTTTCTTCATCGAATCAAGCAGTTTTTTGAGGGCCGTTGCATTATCGTGCCTTCCAAAGGGTGAAAGCACAAGCGTGGAGTGCGGATTATGGTATGGGGACCAGGTAGAACTGAATATGGATGCAAAGGAGGAGCTAGAGTGGTGGTTACACAATTTGGAGGTTTGAAGCAGAAGGGCAATTTTTGGTTGTCAACCGGATGTGATCCTGGAGACATATGCCAGCCTTTTGGTTGAGGGGCTCAATTGGGTCTTCAGGAAACAGCGGTGCATGGTCAAGGAAGCAGAAGGACCTACATATAAATTGTCTGGAATTGATGGCAGGGTTATATGCATTGAAGAGTTTCAGGGAGATTTTTACAAGGCAAGACAGTACTTTTGAAAATGGACAACATTTCTGCAAGATCATACATAAACCGTTTGGGAGTTTGCAGATCAAAGAGTCTTTCAGATGTGGCAAAGGAGTTGTGGATGTTTTGTTTGAGGAACAAGATAGTGTTGTGGGCAGAGTATCTTCCAGGAGTACAGAATGTGGTAGTGGATTGGAATTGCAGGCATGTGAAAGATTACAGCGATTGGATGCCGGGGTCAGAGTATTTGGAGAGGTTTCAAGAAGTTTTAGGCCCATTGGATGTGGACCTGTTTGCAATAAGGTTGACATGCCAATGGGAAGTATTACAGTTGGTTGCTAGATCCAGAAGCAGTAGCGATAGATGCTTTTCAGCAGGTTTAGTCAGAAACGAAAGGTTATGAATTCCCGCCGTTTGCTTTGATTCAGAGGGTATTACTGAAGGTGAAGGGAGAAAGTTGTCAATTGGTTTTGGTAACACCATTCTGTGTTTCACAGTCTTGGTTTCTAGGCAGCTCTGGATGTGGTTTGAGAGGTTCTGTTTTTGATGAGGGCTGAAGAGGGTTTGCTGGTTAACAAATTAGGAGAGGTTTTGGTGTGTTGAGTATTAAAGAGTATGAGACTGAAGAAGCCTCCTAAGGCAAAATATGGTATGATGTGGGATGTTAATCTGAGTTTGAAGTTGTTTGTGGATTGGCCCATGAAAAGGTTTTTAAGTAATAAGAATATTGAAATTAAGTTAGCGACTCTGTTGTGTTTAATTTCTTGTAGAAGCATGTCTGACGTGAAATGTTTGGAGGTTAATAATATCCATTTTTGCCTGGATGGTGTTTTCTTGAGATTCATAAAAGGACAAAGACTATGTCTACTTCAGTTTTTAATCCTAAATATGAGGAGTGTAAAAAATGATGTGTGGTGGAATGTCTGAAGGAAGTATCAGTGTAGAGTAGCAGAAAATAGAAGGGATGGTGAACATCAGCTTCCGATTTCTTTTGTAAGACCTTTTAGGGCGGTAAGTACAGCAACAATTTCAAGGTGAGTAAGGAGTGTGATGGATCAAGCAGGAGAAAATATGGAAAAGTTCAAAGCGCATTCCATCAGAGAGCTATGGCAAGCAAGAGTTGTTGGTATGGTGGAAGTTTGCAGAATATTTAAAAGCAGTGGATTGGTCAAATGTGAGCACTTTTGCAAAACATTATTTTAGACCAGTGGAGCAGATGCCTGACGTGGTGTTAAAGGGCTTTCAACATGCATAATGTTAGCCTCTGATCTTGTAATGAAATGACGATTCTCAGATTAACATGATAAGAGAATCAGGATTTTATTAAAGACACGGAGGCTAACATTATCCCTCCCTCCAATCCCATGTTTGGAGTTTTGAAAAAAACATGTTGTTATGCATGTTGCATATTGAGTATATTGGTTAATAAAGGTTTAATCATTTATTTGCAGGTTTTTTGTAAGGTTGTGTTTTGATTTTACTTTTTAATGAGTTTTTTTGTTTTCAGATTGTCAGTCATAAGGAAATAAGACTGTCATTGATTTGGAGGTGAGAGAAGATGAGAAGTTATATTTGCAGGACAGCATTTAAAAGAGGATGAGTGTTCTATGCTGGGGACATTTATTGACTTTGTTCTTCCAGTTCTGGATTGTTGTGGTGTAGTTCTTCATAGGGGCTGCTGTTCAGGAGTGGCAATAAAAGGTTATGCATAATGTTAGCCTCTGTGTCTTTAATCAATCCTGATTCTCTTGTCATGTGAATCTGAGAATCGTCATTTCCCCTTACACTTTTCCTTTCCCAATAACGCCATATTATACTAATAAAACATATGTGAAGATAATGTTGAAAATATATAAATATATATATATATATATATAAAAACTAAAGAATTGTTAAAAAATGTAAAACAAATATTAAACATGTGAAACATATCAAGGTTATAAAAAATTATAAAAATGTAAAGTATAAATTAAATAATAGTGAATAAGATATACAATTATTTAATATATACTAATGAAACAAGTGCAATTAATGTTGAAAATATATCTATATAAAAGTTAATAAATGTTACAAAATTGTAAAAAATAAAAATTACAAGTTGACAATGTATAACATACAAATGTACATAAATATGATTTACTTGAAAAAAAATAAAAATTATTTAATATACATATAATTTCTTGGTGTGTATATAATGCAAATAGTAAAACTATACAGGAATAAAATAAAATTGAAACAAATAAAAACTGAAAAACATGTGACATTTTTTTATCGTACAAAATTTGTGAAAGTTGTTTGTACACAAACTATTTACTATCCCTACTCCAATTTAACCATTTTGAGGAAATGTGTTGGACACTAAGGGGCCTATTCCAATGTCGGACGAACTCAGGTCCGTCCGACATCAGTCAGGAGCCGTAACTGACCGACCTGCTGTCGTCGGTTATGGCCCTGCTAATAAGATGCGACCGAACAAGGTTCGGTCGCACTCGTATACTTCACAATGTAGGCATGCATTGTGAAGTAAACTCCAATCTAAACCATTTCAAGGAAGGTTTTGGACACTAAAGAGGTCACATTTACTCAGTTGCAGCTCCTACGTTAAGGCGGGGGAGTGCAGCTCTACTGCTTTGTAGCAGTGAAATTAAGGGAAAATAAAATGATAATAACTTGTGTTATTAGCATTTTATATTCTCCTACTTCTGCAGCTTTGCGTAAAGGGGCGGGGGCAGGGGAGGAGTGGTTGTACCCTCCTAATTGTGCAATGAATGCTGGGCCGGCCCTCTCGGGCCAGCCAAACAGTCTTGTGCACTTCACATGTTCTCTATGCATGCTACATTACAGCATGTGTGGAGAACATGCCCAGGCTCCCAGTCAGCACCTGAGCACCAAAACACTGCGCTCAGTCCAATGCTAAGGCAGCATTGTGATTGACTGACTGGAAACCTGGGTGTGCTTCCTGTTCAGGCCAGCGAGGGAGGACTACTGAGAAGAGATGCAGTGAGGAAGCAGCTGGAAGGTAAGTTTTTTATTTTATTTTGTAATACTCGCTTCCCCGTGTCCTCCCCAGTTCCACCCTGCCCCTGCCCCCCTACCTCCGATCCATGCTGGCCTCCGCTGCATTTACTATTCCCACTCCAATCTAAACTGTATTGGGGAAGGGGATGGACAATAAAGGGAGAACAGTTACTATTCCCACTGCAATCTAAGCCAGTTTGGGGAAGGTGTTGGACACTAAGGGGTCGATTATGATGTCGGTCGTAAAGCCTCTGACCACTAGTCAGAAGCTTTCTGACCATGGTCGGAGGCTTTCCAACCAACACGGTCGGTGTGTGGTCCTACTGCTGAATTATGATGTTAGCGGTCGCAATGTAAACCGGCCGGTAATTCGGTCTCGGTTTTGACCGGCTCTTGGAGTCTTCCGGCAGGCCCGCACCATAATCCCCTAACGACAGCATTTCCGCCATCGGGATTACGATGTCAGTTTCCCACAGCCTTTCCGTGCTAAAGGCTGTCGGTAGTGGCTTTGGGACCCCCCCTGTAAATCCCTGTACTGTGTGGCATGCCCCCTGGGGTGCCTGTCACAGGGTGCATGGTTTACACCCACCACCATTTCTTTCAGGGTGCCCGTATAATGGCCAGTTTACGGCCTTAACACACAAGCTCCAATAGAGAAATGGGATATGTAGCCGAACAGTGTTCAGTTCCATCGTAATCAGGTGGTTGGAACTGCTGACCGGAGGTCGGTCGGTCCTGAGACCGCGACTGTGTCGGTCGGAGGCAACTCCGACCAACTACGTAATGAGCCCCTTCATAGTTGAAAATTATGATATGCACTTCAAAATAAAACATTTTGCATAAAATATTACAAAATAAACATATTACAAACCAAATCAATGCTACATATTCTCAAATTTTTTGTATAGCATAACATTTAATAAAATATTATGTAAAGCACATACATTGTACTACAAACCTTTATATTTATATAGAAAAATACAATCAAACACATTACAATACATTGCTTACAATTAACACTTACATACAACAATATTTTCAGCATTAATATTTTTTACAATGATATTAAAAACAACACTAAAAACAATATTTTTCCCTTTGATATTCCTCTCAACGATATTCTTCACACTATAATTTTATATCACAATATTTTTCTTTTTATATTTAGTCCAAACACCTAGTAGAATAACCGAGGGCCCGATTATGATGACGGTGGGACTGCCACCGACAGCCCGGGTGGCGGTCCCACCGCCCTCGAAATGAGGCTTTCGGTCCACCTCATAATGATGGCGGGCGGATGCATGGTGGTAGGATAGACTGACCTCCATAGATCCGACGTGCTCAAGGAGCCCCTTGGCCCATCGGAGGAGCAGTAATACCTACAATTGTGACAGTGCCTGCCAGGCACCGCCGTAAGTATTACAACGATCCTTTCCACCGGCCCATTCATGACGGTGAACCCACTATGAAAAGGCTGGCGGAAAGGGACATACTACAATATTTTCAGCAATAATATATTTCATAATGATATTAAAAACAACATTAAAAACAATATTTTTCCCTTTGATGTTCCTGTCAACGATATTTTTCACTCTAAAATTTTATATCACAATATTTTTCTTTTTATATTTAGTCCGAACACCTAGTAGAATAACTGAGGGTCCGATTATGATGGCGGTGGGACTGCCACTGACAGCACGTCAGTGGGGGTACCACTTCCATCTAAATGAGGCTTTCTGCCCACCTCATAATGATGGCGGGCGGATGCATGGTGGTCGGATCCGCCAAGGATCTGAAGGGCTCAAGGAGCCCTTCGGTCTGTCGGAGGAGCAGCAATACCTAGAATTACAATGTTCCTTTCCACCGGCCCATTCATGGCTGTGAACTCACCATGAAAAGGCTGGTGGAAAGGGACATTCTGTAGCGGCTCCCCCTTACCCCCCCGGCCCTCCAATGCGGGCACTGGGAGGCACCTATGGTGCCCCTAACATATCCCTGCAATATGCGGGAGGCACTGCATGGCGCCTGCCAAATAATGCAGGGATATGTGCAGGGATAGGTTAAGGGTGCATTTTTTGAAAAATACAATCAAACACACTGCAATACATTGCATACTAATAAGCACTTAAAAACAATATTAAATACAATATTTTCAACATCAATATTTTTTACAACAATATAAAATACAACACTAAAAACAATATTTTTGCCTTCGATATTCCTGTGAACGATACTTTTGGTGTCCCGATAGTCTTGACACAATATTTTTGTATCAAAATATTTTTTGTTTTTTATATTCTGTCCAAACACCTAGTAGAAGCAACAAGCAAAGATGGTGGGACCCCCTCAAACAATTAATTATGGCCGAGGAACAGAGGGGCAGAGAAAGTTAACACTGAAGAAGAGTGTCAACGCGCGTCGACCCAGTGCGGGTTCTCATGTTTGAGACCGATTACCTGGCACGACTACTCTGCCATTTAGATTCCAGTTTTCCTTTTTCAGCCGTTTTTGTAGTGGATGAAGTATGTGTATGATAGTGTGAGCTGGTGTATGCTTGAGTGTGTTTTTTCCAGGGGTCTATTTATTTATTTAATGTATTCTGTGTCACTTTTTTGCATTTACATTATTATATAGAATGTTCTCTTCCTTTTGTGAAATTGTATATATCTTTATAAATTTGTATTTGTATTTGTGATGAAATGACTTTTCAAAAAAATGAAATTATACTGAAAAATATAAGTATGTGTATGATAGTGTGAGCTGGTGTATGCTTGAGTGTGTTTTTCCAGGGGTCTATTTATTTATTTAATGTATTCTGTGTCACTTTTTTGCATTTACATTATTATATAGAATGTTCTCTTCTTTTTTGTGAAATTGTATATATCTTTATAAATTTGTATTTGTATTTGTGATGAAATGACTTTTCAAAAAAATGAAATTATACTGAAAAATATAAAAGTATTTACAAGATGAAAATGATGAAAATAATAAATTTCTTATCTTTGAAGAATAATTAAATAGTATGTTGTGTAATTGTCAACTTTTCTAGAATTAAATTTGAGATATATATTAGTGTTAAAAGAATATGGCCCATGTGGAAAACTCTTCTTCAGTGCAAACACCTAGTAGAACAACTAAGACACTGATGGGAAAAATAAAATATCAAAATGAGGACAGCAAAAAAGGAAAAACTGAACGAGAGGCGGGGTGAGAAAAGAAAGGGAAGTGAAATTGAAAGGGGTTGGGAAACTAAAGTGATGAAGAAGGGAAGAAAGAGAGTATGTCACAGTGGTTCCCACCCTTGCTGGAGATACAGGAGCCTAGTGAGCTACTTGCAGTAGCTTAATGAGCAGCTGACATGATCACAATAGTGTGCTCTTAAAAGTTCAGCTAGGTAATGGCAGGACCTCTGTTGGGTGTTTGCAGAAGCTCAGTAACGCACAAGCAGGGGCTCTGTGTGGGGCCTGATGGAACTCAGCAGATTCTCGGCACAAATCAGTGGGGCACCTGCAGGAGCTTAAATTATGTGTATGTGACATTAGGGATATTAAATCTATACTTCCCTATATGCATCTGCCGTTCGATATTTTGTCTTTCGATATTCTGTCCACAATATTCATGTAGATCAATATTCTGGGGGTTGATATTCAGTGGGAACATTTTTTTGCAAGAGTTCTCAAAAGAAGTTGTATCAAATTTGTACAGGGAACATGCCGTTCCCATGTGTAGATTTCAAAACTATAATAGTATTAACATTATAAATGCTTTTTTTAAATTCACAAACCCTTGCTTTGTTTTTATGAGTGTTTTCTCACTCTACCTGAATATGAGAGAGGTTTCATGTGAGGTTAATAGTTCTTTCAAGTAAAGGTGAGCATCTGATTTTGTATCCCGCTGGAAATTAATAACTCCAAGAATCAGATCCATTCACCACATTAGATGTAGAAGAACTACGGGGCATATTATCAAGAACAGGCGATAAAATTATCGCCGCTTTATCGACAGGAAACTGCCGCTAAAGCGGCGATAATGGGCTTGATAATATGTCCTTGTGAATTCCCATAGCAGCCCAGGTTCTGGTGTTAACCTGGGCTGCTATGGGAATTCACAAGGGCCTATTATCAAGCCCATTATCGCCCCTTTAGCGGCAGTTTCCTGCCAATAAAGCGGCGATAATTTTATCGCCTGTTCTTGATAATATGCTCCTACATGTATTGCTAGAATGAGAAATTATTCTCTGCTCATAAGTATATGTTAATAATCCCTCTAGGGAAATCATTTATTTAATTTATCTGATGATTTGTAAAGGACAAACTGTCGCCAGTTGGAATCTTTATACAATGTTGGTAGGAAAGTGACAGAAGAAAAAAATTAACAAATAACACAGTGTTTGCAAGCTTCTCGACACCTGGAGTAGTTGGAAAGCTGCCGGTCTTGAACATGGAGGGAGTTCCATACCTGTGGACCAATGACCCAGGACACTCCATCCTCATTGCAAGACCTTAATTTTTTTGTTATTATTGGAAGTTTTCTATAATGCTATGTGTTACCTCTCCTCCTCTTCTTAGCTCCGGAAGAGCTAACAATGGATACTTACATAAGAAACGAGAAGAAAGGTTGGTTGGATTCTAGTCTGACGGCTGTCACCCACATCCCACATTCATGGGCTGTGGTCGCAGTCAGTGAAAAGTTCTGATATTATAAGTAGAGTCTGAATGATTCCATTTTGCAGGCGTTTCATCAAGTAACTAAAAAAACAGATCTATGAGCAAGCAGAGAAATATGAGGAATTTTCGGATCTGAGAGAAATCCAAGCCAGATCTGTAACATACACATTAAACAAAGTGTATCACCTTAAATTGGGTGACCCACAGCCAATCAAGTATATGACACACTGCAGATGCATGGTTCTACATACGGAACCCCTGCCCACATGTCTGAAAAGCATGGACGGTAACTGACACTACAGAGGCCCTGGTAATGAGCCCTGAGTGGTAGATTGGGCTAATAAGTGTTTATGCTCCCTTTATGTTTTTTTAAAACTCTTTTTATTATTAGCAGCACACTTTATGATACTGTACAGACAAAATTGGCCATAGTTCAATATATTATCTGTAATAAGCAATGTCCAACCCATTATATTGTTCATATGTCATTATGGAGCATTAACTGCAAAATTGTCCTGGTAAATTCTTCAGATCTCTACCAGCAGCGGGCCCCGAGAGGGTGGAGTACATATTCCACCCCTGTAGGCATTCCAACATCCCCATATCTGTTCCCATTTTTTAGGGCATCCCCGATTTACATAGACTACCTTTTCGGCTACCATAGCCCAATCCATATCCTTGCGCCATTCGTCGTGTGTTGGTGTATTTTGTGCTCCCCAGTGTTTGGCGACATTACGTTTTGCTATTATCATGCCTAGTGTCACCCAGTCCTGGTTTCTGCAGTTCAGGTATGTGGCTTCCCAAATACTGAGAAGGCATCTTTTGGGTTCTGCTGGAAGTGAGGTCTCACATACCTGTGTGATTGTGAGCATGATTTCATTACAAGACCGGAGGCTACATTATGTTGAGCACTTAGATGTATTGTCCCTAGCTGCACCAAACATCTAAGTGCTCAACATAATGTTAGCCTCCGAGTCTTTAATGAAATCCAGATTCTCTAGTCATGGTAATAGGAGAATCACAATTGTCTTCCAATAAGTCCTAAACTCATGACAGTCCCATAAAATGTGGTAGAATGTGCCCGTCCTTCCACACTGGCGCAGACAGAGCGGGGAATCTGCTTTTCCCATTCTGACTAGAGTTTCCCTGGGTAAGTAGGTTCTATGGAGCAACTCTCTTTATGTTTGGTGGAAGACATTCCTTTGCTGCCGCTCTCCCTGGGGGCCCACAACGCCGCTCTGACCACCACTGTGCAAACGCCCGCTTCGCTAGTTGGGATACGGGCGGCGGAGGAGTAGGACTCCGTTTCCCGGCAGCCCCTACCGGCGCCCACCAACGACGTCACAGGAAAGCGCCAGGAGGCACTTAAGAACAGTGAGTGCCTCCCGCAGTGTGGGTTTTACCTGTTGTTTTTCTGGCCTCTCTGTGCTGGATATTCCTTTGCTGCCGCTCTCCCTGGGGGCCCACAACGCCGCTCTGACCACCGCTGTGCAAACGCCCGCTTCGCGGGTTGGGATACAGGCGGCGGAGGAGTAGGACTCCGTTTCCCTGCGGCCCCAACCAGCGCCCACCAACGACGTCACAGGAAAGTGCCAGGAGGCGCTTAAGAACATCGAGTGCCTCCCGCAGCATGGGTTTTACCTGTTGTCTTTCTGGCCTCTCTGTGCTGGATATTCCTTTGCTGACGCTCTCCCTGGGGGCCCACGACGCCGCTCTGACCACCGCTGTGCAAACGTCCGCTTCGCGGGTTGGGATACGGGCGGCAGAGGAGTAGGACTCCGTTTCCCGGCAGCACCTACCGGCGCCCACCAACGACGTCACAGGAAAGCGCCAGGAGGCGCTTAAGAACATCGAGTGCCTCCCGCAGCGCGGGACGCGCGTGAGCGTGCCCGGGCGCTGCCCGAGCGAAGCCCAGGCCAAGGGCGGGCCCGACCGCGCCCGTCGCAGCCAGGAGGAGACTGGGCTGGGCCACGTCCCTTTTATTTTTTCCTGCCCATCGTGGAGGGCTCATTGGCGGACTTGGTTAGTTACTTTGGTTTGGTTGTGTATATTTATATTTTGGGTCCAATACATTGGCATTTGTTAATATAGGCATTTTATGCCCTGGGGTACTGAGTATCTGACCTCATACGAAGTGTGAGATCAACGGTCAGAGTAACTGGGCATCATGGCTACAAAATGAAATTTGGTGGTCAAAGGGTGGGGGTGGGCGGTGGTGGGCACATTGGATGCCTTTTTAAGAAGGGCTGAATCCGTGCTTCAGCACGAGATCCAGCTCACTGAGGAAAGATTGTCATTGGGAACTTACATAGATCAGAAAAGATCATCCCTGGGGGCCATAAGAATGGCTTAGTCACCGATGGTAGTCATTCAATCTACAAATAACCCAAGTTTAGACGCTACTGAAATCCCGTGAGGTAGTATGACTGATATGAACCAGAGCTTGGACTTAGAACGGGGAGACGTGTCCGATCCCTGTGTCATGGAGGGCATTAGTTCCCCAAGATTGATCACACATGGTGCTATTCATGGTCCCACAGCGGCCCTTACTAATTTGCAAACCCTGATTCCCTTTTGGCCTAAATTCCACCCCACGCTCAATCCCATCCCCCTATTAATACTGGGGCAGCTCAAGATGATCGAGTTACTAGGCCTAAGAGACTTGCAAGGGACAGTATTGGAGAGGTGGTGGGTGGCCCAGGGAAACCTCTGGCGAAGCGTACTAGGGTGGACTAGCCACGAGGGACAAAAATAAAGATAAAGGGAAAAATAAGCATCAAAAAGGGAAGTTGTCCTCAAGATCTGGGTTTGGTGTCCCTCTATCACTTAACCCCAATGTGACTGAGCTGGGGGACATAGGGGACAACCCGGCTTATTGGACACGCATGGCGACATTAATTTCAACTATCCTTGCACCCTTTTGGTCAAAGTTAGGGTTAATTGAAGAAAAAGTTGCCCTCTTGGCAAAAGGTGTCGAAGCAAGGGCAAACATGGATGTATTGAATGATGTAGGGGAGGGCTGTGCACCCACAACAGGCTTGAGGAACAATGGCCCAAGCGGGATCCAAAATAAGGTTTTGACCCATGGTGTAGCTGACAGGCTTAATGAAATAACGTCTATTGCAACTCCACTAGCCCAGGTTACAAGTTCAACTTCCGTGGGGTAGCCCCCACTACCTAGTATTACACCACAGGGCACGGGTCGGCAGCCTATCTTGCCTCGGCTGGTATTCAGAACATGCAAGTGCCAAGGGAACAGCCCGGGGCACTGATTGCCATTCCGGTGTGTCCTGTTGGCGGTCAAAGTACAACAAATAATGCATTGCTTAAACCTGCAAGAGACATCATAGACTTACCGCCAGCGGCTTGTCCCCTTGTTGTAGTCTTGGCTGGTGTTCCCCCATTGAGATCGGACCAGTCTGAATCTTGGACCCAGGTAAGAAATAAAACCGTTGACTGGTTAACCAGACACAAAGGTTTTTGGTTCTCTTTGAGCAATAACATCCTGATGGTGCGCAGAGTCACATGGGTGGGCCAATCGCAAAAGAATGTAGGGGGGGATTGCGTTAAAGTTAATTTTAAAAGCCCTGCAGTTGCCCAAATGATTCTTAAAGCTCATGACCATCATTTCCCCTCTGCTAACTTCTATTGTGGCATTCCCACTGGGGTATTTTTATAGGCTCACGTTGAGACCCCATGGGGAGTTTGCCCCTCTCATTGCGGTCTCAAACAGATTTGAGGCCCTATCAAACTTAGACAATCAAGGTTGACTGTTCGCAAATTATGTAGATACAGAGGAGTTATCAATTAAGGAGGGAGTGGTAGATATTGAATCCCAGCTCTCTATGATTAATCCCGTATCATTGGTAACACCCCATATTGAAGATCCAAATCTTACTGTGCCGGCAGATATCGAACCTAACCCTATGGGGCAGACTGTAACCGTTCCGGAATTAAAAATTCTTTCATGGAACATAGCTGGTTTATGGTCAAAAAGGGGGGACACCAACTGGGAATCCTTCCTTGCAATTTATCACATTATTGCTTTGCAGGAAACCTGGGACCCAAATGATCCCTATTTTTTGGATGGGTATTCTTCCATTAGTAAAAATGCTATACCTTCGACTATGGGGAGATCTAGAGGGGGGCTTTTGTTATTGATTAGCCTTAAATTATTATATAAAGCAAAGCTAATAGATATAAGCACACCAAATATTTTAGCAGTTGAATTAACAGGTGAAAACTTACCAAGCGTTTTAGTGGTTAATTTTTATAACTGCTTTACAAGAACTGATGATTTGGAGCATTTAAGATCCCTTGCTACCTTTTTGGATGATTATGAGGCCAATGATGATGTGCCCTACCATTTATTAATTCTTGGTGATTTTAACATTCATGTTTGTCCTACCAATTGTTTGTTAAGCCTGGAGGAGGAGTATGGCCCACAGGGGCTAGCTCATTTTGAACATACGAAGTCTGGGGCCTTTCTAGAGAGTTTTTTATCTGTGTATAACTTGTTCTGCCCTGTACAGTCAGATACTTTGTCTCCTATTCCTACATATACTGGTCGAGGCCACCAAAGTATCATTGACTTTATTTTCGTTTCAGGCCCACTGATGGGCCTATTAGGTACCCTTTCTGTAACTCATAGCTGCTGTGATCGTAACCCATTGACCCTGGCCATTAACATCCTGGCCATGGAAAAATTTCAACCCTTGGCACACATATCCAATTCCAATATTGCTCCAAAAGATCAAGCACGGAGGTTAAGATGGGAGGTAATTACTCCGGAAAGTTTTCTTGAGAACTTATACAAAAGCTGCGCAGAGGATTTTGGAATATGTTTGGATAAGGATTCGGACCCGTCAATAATTTTAGGTGCTTTCGACCACATTACGAGACAGGAAGCGGCCAATTTGACGCTCCATTGTAAAACAAGGCCTAAGAAATACAAAAAATGGTTTGACCAAGCGTGTGCCAGTGCGCACACGGCTCTCATGGGGGAGTTGAAGGTGACCCCAAGGGATGTCAATAGGGTTAAAGTGCTAAGGAGGGCCTATAAAACTGCAGTTAAATCTAGAAAGATGCAGTTAAGGGAAATGGCATGGGACGAACTCAGCCAAGTGAGTGTTTTGACTAGTAGCACCAGATTCTGGAGAGTGGTTATTAGCCCAACGTTTGACGAATCAACCAATTCTGTTACAGATTGTCTTATTCCTCCGGAAAGGTGGGTCGAACACTTTGGGAGTGTATACTCTGATGTGAGCCAGGGGCTGTTTAGTTGGCAAGGGGCAACCACCCATGCTTCAAATGTCTTGTTCTCAGAAGGGGAAGTCACTGAGGCAATCATGTCAACTCCAAGGGGTAAGGCACCAGGCCCAGATGGTGTTCCGGCCGATCTTTACAGGGCAGATCCTATTATATGGGCTAAGATTTTAACTTTTGTTTTTAACGCTGCGACACAGGTAGGCTTCCCCCCGTCCTGGGCTAAGGCGGTAATTATCCCAATATTTAAAAAGGGTTCAAGAGAGGATCCTGCCTGTTATAGACCGATCTCACTCTTGGATTCTGCAGCCAAGATAATGGGGACGGTCGTCCTCGCCCGCTTAATAAAGTTACTAGATAAAAATTGCATCATCTCTGATCTTCAGTATGGATTTAGGCAGGGAAAGGGCACAATTGGACAATGTCTTAATATCCACCTAGTAATAGGGAAGTATACGGTCGCGAAGCGTGGGGACATCCACTTGGGATTCATGGATCTATCCACTGCTTTCGATCTTGTAAATAGGCAAAAACATTGGGCTTCCCTTCATAGCATCGGGCTGGAGCCAGCTTTGATTTCTTTTTTGGCGGCCATTCATGAAAATACTACAGTTGCGGTCCGTTACAACGAGGACGGTAGCCTAACTGATGCTTGGGACATCAAGAGAGGGGTGAGCCAAGGGTGCATTTTGGCACCCCTGTTGTTCACACTTTATATTAATAAACTTGGGGACGCCCTGATTTCCTGTTGTTAGGATGTCACAAAAACAGGCTAAAAAATGATCCCGGCATTACTATACGCAGATGATGCGTTTTTGGTAGCAAGGACGTTGCAGGGGTTGCAATCTCTTTTAGATTGTTTTATCAATTTTATGGACTCTCTAGACTTAATTACAAATCTTAAAAAATCACATTCAATGTCGATTGCTACGGCTAGGGCAAGGAAGGTCAAATTTTATTGTAAGGGGTTGGAACCACTGTTCCCTGTAACCTGCGCGCACCAGCTTCCGCTCACAGTGCCTTTTACCAGCACGCACACACTCTTGCAAAGCGCGCACTTACAGCCTGATTCATCAAGCTAAATTGCACTTGCAAAGGGCAAGATTCTCAGAATCTTCTGCCAGATTCATCAAGCTTAATTGCGCTCGCAATGGGACAGATTCTGAGAATCTGGCCCTTTGCGAGTGCTATTTTTGCATTTGGGATTCATCATCCCAAATGCAAAATTCGCTAATAAAGAATTCGCACATTTGCGAGGAATTGCAATTAAGGAATCTCTATTTGAGATTCCTTAAATGCAATTCATGAACCATTTTAAAATTGCAAAAGGCCCATAGGAATGAATGAGGAGTTATTCCTTATTTGCGATTAGCAATTAGCTAATCGCAAATAAGGAATGTGTAGGAATCGCAATTTATTTAGCAATTTCTACATGAATCCCGTTTTGCAAGTCCTTAATAGCGAACCCTTTCATGAATTCCTACATGAATCCCGTTTTGCAAGTCCCTAATAGCGAACCCTTTCATGAATCTGGCAGCTTGCCTTTTGCGAGTGCAATTTTGCATTTGGGAATCATCATCCCAAATGCAAAATTCGCTATTAAAGAATTCGCACATTTGCGAAGAATTGCATTTAAGGAATCTCTATTTGAGATTCCTTAAATGCAATTCATGAATCATTTTAAAATTGCGAAATTGAAATTTTGGGCCGCTATTTACCGAGAGGTCAGACCTCGTGGTAAATAGGAAAACTTAGAAAAATGAATTTTTCTAAGTTGCATGTTACACACACACATGTCCTTTGGACATGTGTGTGCGCAATACCAATGTAGATTACATTTCAGGGGTGCTCCTTTGGACACCCTTGAATTCGCATCCTTATTTGCGATTAGCTAATTGCTAATCGCAAATAAGGAATAACTCCCCATTCATTCCTATGGGCCTGTAGGCCCAAAGGAATGCATGGGGAGTTATTCCTTATTTGCTCGCACGCCTGACGTGTACCATGATCACAGAACTGAGCGTGAGTGAACAATGAGTAGACCTATAAAAAAATAAGTGTATGTCAGAGAGAAGCTTTGGAGGTGGGAGGGACACTGTTGGAGGATGGTAGTGAGGGAATTCATGTAGAAGATCTTCAGTTGGGGGCTGCCAAAACGATTGTCACACTGGGCGCCAGCAGCACTAAAGCAGACCCCGTGTTCAGTTAACTTTACTACATAGTAACTAATTTAAGGCACTGTCTGTCAGCACAGCATTCCTAAAAGAGGTGACCATTTTACATCTCTTCTACTAACCCTCTATTTCATGGTTTGTACTTTCTACCTGTTTTTCAGCCTCATGCAGTAGTCCAAATGTTACATAACCCACCAGCATTTGCAGCATAAGGAATAGCTCTCACCATTGTTTTCAGGGTAGCATACATATTTTCCCATACTCTTTCATTCCTTTAATGGGAAACCATGTTGTGATACATTAGGTCATCACAAACTAGAAGGCCTGCTTGTTCTTAGGCACATGGCACATGGGACATTGCAGCATCACAAGTAGAAAGTAATACCAGGGCCATTTGAAATATGCTTTTTATTTGCATAATTATGGATTTTCTACGTATTCCATCTTCTGAAACATAAATCTGCAGATTTAAACCAAATAAAAATAGCTTGTAGCTCAAAAAAATCAAAAGTTACTAAAAGAAAGTTGAAACATATGTTTGCGTACATGGAAAGCCCTTCACAAAGGTTAGCTAGGCATCTTTCAGTTGCTTACGTCTGTATTTGGTTTCTAAACTGGTACTAATGAGGTGAAATAAGTGCGCAGACAGGATTACCATGTACAAAAAATTATTTAAAAATTAAGTAACACTATGAAAATATGTGCTGTATTATCCCACATAATTTGCTTATTCTTGCTCCATAATTTAGCGAACACTGCTGCATAATTGGGTGCTTTCCTCTGCTGCATAATTCCAAGGGCCCTGGGTATTTTTGTTCAGCTTTTGTACAGCGTACAATGTGTCATTACTATATTTCCATTGAATGTGTAGACACTGACAAACTTTCTCACACATTTTCACTCACCTTCTCCTACAGTCTTGCACCTCATACAAACACCTTCAGGCCATATACTGTCGCTTTCTCCCTCGCATACTCTGTCCCTTTTTTTTAGCCATGGTGTTATCCAAACCCTTCTGATTTTACTAAAATTGAGTGTTACATATTTATAGGACTTTTCAGCCATTCATTCTCCCTTAGTCTGCTGTTGTGTTATTCACATTTTTCTTCAATTTATTCCAGCATGCATCACGGGGCAATATGTCAGTCCTCTTCAGTTATTGGCTGACTTCACTGTAAGTTACAACATGCTCCCCTTTCAGAAGGAGTACAGCCACACCAAAAGTAGTTTTTGTTGGGTGCCAGTAACTAGTAATGTGTGCTCTTTTTGCAGGTCAAGAAATGTTTTTGTTTTCAGCCAGTACATTTTTTTTTTAGATTGATAAGGGCACACTAGCTTACCCATACAAAAAGTTTCGCAAAACCACAACGTGATGCCTCTGCCTCAGGGTTGCAGAGCGCTATTGAAATATACCATCCACCGTTTTTGACTGTCCAACCAATAGCATTTTTTGCATAACATGCATTGTTGTACCTTCTCCTTAAACAGACCTAGACATATTAGAAGTGTACAATTTCTGGAAGAAACAGCCAAACTCTCTACAGAACTACCACATTGCAAAGCTGTCTCAAGACCCTGTTAAATAGAACTTTGTGTGAAATGCACTTGTTTTCGTTCTCATTGTCAGCACAAGTTTTGAGTGGTAATTGCCACAGATTTATATACTCGTGTGCTCTGCTTGTTTGCTTGACGCACATAGCCTTGCATGCAGCGCACAGAGATCTTGCACTGCCGCACACAGAGTTAAAATATTACAGGGAACATTGGTTGGAACTCACGAAAGTCCCCGCCTTCCCATACTTAGGCGTTCTTTTTGATGAAAGACGTTCGTGGGTTACACAGCATGTACATAAAAAGAACACTCTTGCCAGGGCTTCTTGGGCAATATTAGGGTTTGCAAGAAGAATAGGTTCTAAACCACTCCCGGCCCTCATAAAGATTTATAATGAGAAGTGTCGCCCAATGGTGACCTACGGGAGTGAAGTATGGGATTATACTGAGACTGGTGACATACAGGCAGTTGAAAATTACTTTTTTTCGTAGTTTGCTGTCGCTCCCGGCCTCTACTCCAATTTTTAACCTTCATGAGGACTTAGGTGCTGGTTTTATCGCCGTTGCCCCACTACTATGCTGGCTGAGAATTTGGGCGCAACCGTCACCTAACTTGAAACAGCTGATCATCCAAGACTGCGTGTCTCTAGACAAAGGGCTTGATATCCCTTGGATCCGCTACATTAAGACCCAAATGGATTCACTTGGCTGTCTTGACTTATTTTTAAGTCCCAGAGCTCTTGGCAAGGCAGCCATTAGAGTATTGAAGCAGCAGTTCTTGAAGAGATCAATGTTAATGAGGGAGGAAGGGGAATTAGCCAAACCCTCAGTGAGGAGTTTTGTTATGCTGAGTTTAAGTAGGCAGAGGCAGCCATATCTAACTTACATAAACAAACCTTACCATTTATTCGCCCTAATTAGATTTAAGTATAACATTGTGCCCTGGTTACTCTCATTCCCAAAAGGCTTTTCTAAAGAGGGGTTGTTTGGTCCCTGTCTTTGCGACAGCTTCTCAGAGCAGAACACCCTCCATATGATGTTTTTCTGCGATTTTTACGTTACGTTACGCAGGAAATTTATCATACCACTCTTAAGAGGGCATAACTTTGAGCAAGTTAGGCCAGCATTTGCTTATTTGCAAATACTGGGCTCCCCGGTTGTTTGCATTGGCGTTACATTACAGGGGCTATTAGGCGTCGGAATAGACTTCTATTATAGTCCTGGCTTTGTTTATCTTAAGTACTCTAGATAAAATTGACTTTTTGAAATGATGGACATCGGTATGTGACAAACTTTTTATTTATTTATTTAAATACCAAGTGAAGTTTTTGATAGGAATGTGTTCCACATGTTGGCCCATGGTGTTCTTGTAAATGGCATGTGAATTGAAATGAACTTTTGTATTGAATATAATGTTTTAATGTAAATATGTAATGTGATCTGCACTTTGATGGTTTTAAATTTTAACCGAATAAAGTAAATTTTGATTGATTGATGGTTTGGTGGAAGAGATCTGGAGAGGGAGAAAGACAGAGTGAGTGAAGCAGAGAGAGAGAGAGAATGGAAGGAGAGAATAGGGGAGAGAGAGGGAAAGAGTGATAAAAAGAAAGAGGGGGAGACAGAGAAATATACATAGAGAGACGGATATGAATTCAATTTATCTGCAATTTTTTTTATTGCTGTTTGAAACAATTGGTTTTGATGTTTCTAATTGCAAACATGTTTGGATGAAATATGGGAGCCATTATAAAAAAAATGCAACTTTACGAATATTTACAGGATAAAATACCCCCTTCTGTACATTTTAAGGCTATTACAAGTCTCTGGGGACTTCAGAGACTATATGGAGGCACGTGTCCGCAAGTCGAGTGCCTTTACATGGAACACTGAGGTGACTTGCACTGAGGTGTACTATACAGGATATAGTACGTGGGTATAATCTCCCATATGATATGTGGGCTTTGCTCCCCCTTCTAAAAACACATAAAATGGCCACCAAGTAGCCATGTGCAAGGTGTGACACCTTCGTCTTGTCTTTCCTTTTTAGCCCACAGCACTTTCTATGCTTGGATTTTCAGTTTTGAAAGAAAGCTACATATCTCAGAATGCAATCTCCTGCCGGCTACAACGGGAGGCATTTCTGTTGGTGTGGCACATGATGTGGGGCCCCTTAGCAGCTTTGCTTAGGAAGCCTATGGGTATTAGAAGCACTGACTCACCAAAAAAAAAAAAAAAAAAATCAATACTTTAACGAGTGAAAGGCAGAGAAGTAAAAAAAATTCTTTAGCCTTAGCTCCTGAAAGAAAGGATTTTCATTTCTTAGAAGGACCAGTTCCGAGCATTCCTGTAGGCTGCCTTATACAGCCTGCATGTCTACCCACAGATAGGGAAGTTGGAACACGGCCCTAAGGCACTGTCTTTGCAAAGTGACAATTTATTTTAAAAATTAAATAAACTCACAGTGCTTGGGCATGCTCGCACCAACTTCATTCAAGCCGAGTGAAGATTGCGGTTCCCCTTGAGCACTGGGACACCACGAGTCGCTTGTAATAGCTTATTACAAGTGACTGGGTGTGTGAGTTATAGGTGCTCTCTTACTTCAGAAAGTGCTTAAAATTAAAAAATACAATACATTATAGGTAGATTCCGAACTCCTACATATATAATGTGTATAAGAGCCTACCACAATGTTACCATAATTAAAAGTTTATAAATACATTTCCCTTGATCACTAAGGAGACGTTGGCCAGTCTAGTAGAGAGAGTAAATTCTGGCTCGCAGGCAGACCCCTGCCCACCTAAGGTTTTCAAACTAGCGATGTCAGGTTTGGAAGAGGATGTACTCACCCTCTTCAATAGATCTTTAGAGATGGGTCAGGTCCCCACTTTGTTTAAAGAAGCTAGATTGATACAGTTCCTTAAGAAACCGGGGGCCGACATTAAAAATCAAAAAAACTATAGGCCCATCTCTCAACTACCTTTCTTGGCCAAAATGATGGAGCAGCATGTTTTGACACACCTTTCAAAACATCTGGAAACTAACGCTTTGTTAGAGCGAAATCAGGCAGGCTTTCGAAAACACCACAGCACTGAGCTGGTGATGATATCCATTTTGGATGAATTAAGATGTAGAGCTGACAAAAAGATCCCTGGGGCCCTGGTGCTCTTAGATCTCTCAGCCGCGTTTGACACGGTAAATCACAACTTACTGCTGAAACGCCTGAGAGATCTGGGCATCGGGGGGACCGCACTGGGCTGGTTAACTTCATTCCTGCAGGGAAGATCGCAGAGGGTCCAATTGTCAGATTTGATCTCTACATCAGCGGCAATAACCTGTGGGGTACCGCAGGGATCCGCCCTCTCGCCGCTCCTTTTTAATATATATTTACAGCCTCTGATTGCCGCTCTAAACCAGATGGAGTGTCAGATTTACAACTATGCCGACGACACACAGATTATCATACAAATTGATGATTCACCTGGAGCCCAAGCTAGGTTGCACAACATTCTAAAGTTCACGAGTAACTGGATGTCCTCCAACTCCTTAAAGATCAACCCAGAGAAGACAGAAGTGTTGCCCATCACCATCTCGGGCAACCCTTGGAACAACCTTCTCTGGCCTCAGGAGTTGGGCAGGGCCCCGACACCATCGAAGGTGGTGAAAAGCTTGGGTATCCACATCGATGGTAATCTATCTATGAAAGATCAAGTGTCGTCGGTGGTAGGCACATGCATGGGCCTCCTTAGGCAACTCCGGAAAATCTCTCCAATGCTGTCTTTTTCCACTCTAAGGACGGTGGTGTCTGCAATGATTCTAGGGCGTTTGGATTATGGGAATGCCCTTTATGTTGGGCTTACCCAGCAATTACTTTCGAGACTGCAAATAGTGATGAATGATGCAGCTAGACTGATCTTTGGGAAAGCTAGAGGCACGCATGCCTCTCCTCTTCTATACCATTGGCTTCCCATCAGGCAGAGGATCCTATTTAAAGGTCTATGCATCGCACACAAGGCGGTCTCTGGTAATGCCCCCAGCTACATCAAAGCCAGACTGGTGCAGTACATCCCCAGAAGAACTTTGCGCTCGTCTGAGGACACTCTTCTGGTAAGCCCGCGTTATCGCCTGTCCACTCTTGGTGGACGTGCATTTTCAACTACCCTGCCGGCAGCTTGGAATAAGCTACCATCTGGTCTACGGAAGGAACCAAATCTATTGCCTTTTAGGCGAATGTTAAAAACGGCGCTTTTCCGAGAAGCCTGGGGTTCAATATAATTTGTTTTGTTTGTTTTCTTGTGATGATCAGTTTCCCAAGTACAAGCGCTTAGAGACCAATCGGTGATAATGCGCGATATAAATGTAATAAATAAATAAATAAATAAATAAAAGAACACATTTCCCATTATTTGTGGGTGATAAATAGCTAAATTGTTAACACTGTGGTCCCAGTAGTGCAAGTAGTCCCGGAATTCAGTAATGCATTCAAATGATTGACCAAAGCGCTATACAGTGTTCACACAGAACTAGTTGGATGCCTGCCGGATCTCAGATGCTACCTAATGGTAAGTGAATTAAGATTAACTAACCAGCTGAGCTGCAGTTACTGGGGGTGGTTCCATAATCTTGGTTCTAATCAATCATCATTTTGCGCTAATTTTCTTAATGCGTTACAAAAGACCCAAGACAACTGTGAGAAGTTGGCTTGGTATATGCTGTCCACCAGCTGTAGTGGGCACCTTGCACCAGTCCAAAAAACCCTTATTGATGATAGGTTTAAGACAACCTATATTAAAAGCTATCCTAGTGGTAGCTATGGAGAGCAACCTTCAGGCTAAGTCTTAAAAGAGTGTAAAGCAGCTTCATTTACCAGATTATAACCTCTTGAATGACCAAATGAAAGGAGAACCACACCAGGTATATATAAAATGTATGTATTCATTACTAAACTCTCTCAACTAACCTCTTTAGGAGATTAGAGAACAAGATACACAATATCAACACAATAGAACTTCAGTAAATAGCACAATATACAATGGGCCCCAGCTGGAGACCAAACCATATATTAAGAAAGTGGTATAAGAACCACGACTTGACTAGACACAGTGCCTAGAGCACGTAGAATCGCTGGGACCCCAAGGAACCACCCAAGGTAGTGACACAGGGGACCCACGGGGGACGCGTGCAGTGTGAGAACACAGCTGCAAGCTCTGTACAAACCTATGGGAAAGTCGCGGTTGGGGAACTAAAGATTAAGGACACTTCGGAGAGGTCTAGGAGCAAACCCTTTTAGACTTAGGGTTTTCTACACCCATGTGAGCACCAGAGTACTTGTGTTACCTCACCCAGGGAAGCCAGGTGCATAGGTGCCAATTGGTGTCAGTAATCGTCGCTGTTTTCAATGGCGTGTTACTGCAAAGTGCTGCTGCTGTGGAAAGGAAAAATGTCCAGTGCGATCCAAGCCTGGATCGGAGATGTGAAGAACCTGAAAGAGTCTGGGTCACTTCAGGGTGACCAGGGACCCGGTAGATCAATGCCCACCAATGTCAGGTGTTTCAGGTGTGATGAGGTGAAGCTTGACTCCACTGCCACGGGGACCAGGAGACGTTGACGACAAACAGAGTCCGCAGGCGAGCTGTCCCATGAAGGATGTCGAGTGCTGGGGTCGGTGTCCGGATCGGAGATCAACAAGCCTTGGCAACAGCAACCCATGCGGCGAGAGTAAAAAGGCTTTGGGAGGGACCAGCAAGGACCAGGTGACGCCCCAAGCAACGGAGAGTCAGGGCACATCTGGAGCAACCAGGTAAGCCTGGTCAGAGTTAATACCCTTCTCAGGGACCCACAAGTCAACGGACAAGGGATCGCAAAGGGACCGCAAGAGGAATCACTAAAATCCAGCCCAAAGGTCACTCATGGAGTGTAGGCCAGGAGTCTTCGGTGGAATCACTGCTCGGGGTCTGGACTACAAGTAGCCCAAAGCACAGCCTCCGGGATTGCCAAGAAGCATATGCAACTGCAAATGGCCACGGTGTCCAGGAGCTCCGGTTGCACGGTCCCCACGAGGGCTTTGGATCTCAGGGTTGCTGAGAGCACGGATCGGCCTCGGGGAAGCTTTGAAACCTACCTCCTGTGTTGCAAAGTCTTCGGAGCCCTTCAGGAGCTGCGTAGTTGCAAACCGGACAGATGCGTCTTTGATGCCACCTTGCAGGGGAGTAATTCCTTTACTCCAAGGGAGATTCTTCGGTCATCCAACGAAGTGTAGATAGTTGAAGTTCTGGGATTCCGTAGCAGAGTTTCGTCAAGGTAAATCTAAAGTCCTGTAGTCAGGGGTTCCTACTTTATACCGAAGGAAGGGGTGGGACAAACTCTGGGGACCCACCTATGGGAGGGTAGGGATAGAGGTGTGGTTACACCCATATCCTTTGTCCAGTTTCTCACCAGAGCAGGGCTGGTGGCCCCTGCAACCGGTTTGAGCTGGACTATGCACAGGGACACCAAATGTGCCCCCAGTGCAGACATCAAAGCACTCTTGGAGTGCACCCACCCAGCCCCAATACACTAAAGCCTGTCTGGGAGGTGGTTACACCTCCCTGTGACAGGAAACAAATCATCCAGCAGCAGGAGGCCAGACTCGTGTCTGTGGCTGCAGCATCCATTTTGTGATGCCAGGGTTTTGTGAGGCTGGTAAAGGGTGTAACGGTGTAGTCATATTTTTCCCTCTAGGAGGGTTAAATCATACCTCCCCTACCAGGACTGGTGAGGAGCTATGATTCCAAGGTGTGTGACACCAAACACGACACGTTTCCTTGAAGCCATTCCAAAGTTAGCATATACCGAGAGGTTATAATGTACTTAAAAGTATATGGTTTGGCTGCATCACAGAACAACCTCAGATAATAGATTCCGAAGGCTGCAGAGGGACTCTGCTCATGCATGGGCACCCTCTCACACAAAACCCAGCACCCTGCCTTCAGGATTGATAAGGCCTACCAGTGCCCTCTGAAGTCCCGAGTGCCGACCTTCCGTGAAAGGAGCTGACCCGTGTGCACCAGGGAGGAGGCGGAAACCACAAGCAGTTGCGCTGCGACCGCCCGGTCCTTCTCCGCCGCCGCTGCATTTCCACTGCTGCACGGCCGCTGTGTGGGGAGAACCGAGGGGAGCTGGGATACTACAACTCCCAAGTTCCCTTGCGGCGCAGTCACTGCCAACGCGCGCCAGGAGGCGCATAAATTAATTGTCAGCGCCGGGGAGCGGGGAGACCTACCAGTGCCCTCTGAAGTCCCGAGTGCCGACCTTCCGTGAAAGAAACTGACCCGTGTGCACCAGGGAGGAGGCGGAAACCACAAGCAGTTGCGCTGCGACCGCCCGGTCCTTCTCCGCCGCCGCTGCATTTCCACTGCTGCACGGCCGCTGTGTGGGGAGAACCGAGGGGAGCTGGGATACTACAACTCCCAAGCTCCCTTGCGGCGCAGTCACTGCCAACGCGCGCCAGGAAGCGCATAAATTAATCGTCAGCGCCGGGGAGCGGGGAGACCTACCAGTGCCCTCTGAAGTCCCGAGTGCCGACCTTCCGTGAAAGGAGCTGACCCGTGTGCACCAGGGAGGAGGCGGAAACCACAAGCAGTTGCGCTGCGACCGCCCGGTCCTTCTCCGCCGCCGCTGCATTTCCACTGCTGCACGGCCGCTGTGTGGGGAGAACCGAGGGGAACTCCCAAGCTCCCCTGTGGCGCAGTCACTGCTAACGCGCGCCAGGAGGCACATAAACTAATCGTCAGCACCCGCGTCGCGGGAGCGCGCGGGAGTGCCCGGGGCAAAGCCCGGGCAAAGGGCGGGCCGTCTGTGGCCGTCCGGGGACGACGGAGGACGGGACGGCCCACCCCCCTTTTACCTGAAAACTCCATATTCCTGGTACTTAAAACAGGATCCTCAAGATAGGTATCTGCCTTGTACAATCCATTACTAGTGGGTGATCGCTCTTGATATTGGCCATCATGTCAACAAGGGGCAGTCGGAGTAAGACTGCGGGGGAGGAGCTAAGGTCACCGGACCAATCGATAACTTTATTACAAGGGCGAATGAGGCCATAGATCATGGAATTTCTCTTTTGGAACGTAGAGTTTCTTTAGATTTGGCACAGGCAAAACGCTCATCACTGGGCTTAATTTCCTCAGCCAAAACTCCAAACCGGGATATTGACACTGGTGCTATGCCCGGAGTTAGAGTGGAAATCCATAGCATGCCTAATATAGTTGATCTGTCAGCAACACAGTCACTTTCTGATTCGCAGCTAAGCTTGGAAAAATCTCCAAACTTATATTTGACTGATAACTTTAATACGGAACTGGATTTGGTAACCGATTCAATCCCTGCTGTGAGCCCGGTTCAGGTTTCGAACCCTATTCTGGAGTCAGAGTTATTACCTACTTTTATGACGGATACCACACGTGCCTCTGCTACCGACCCGATCCTGATTGTAGACTCGAAATTGGTGGCTGCGAATCCCATTCTTGTAGTAGACCCAGTTATTACTCACATATTGGAGGAGCCAACCCCAAGCCTGAGAGCGCTGAGAGGAATAAGGGAGGGAGCCATACAGAAACAGCTTAAAGGCTTAAGTACATCTATACCCAAGGGGAATCCTCTGCCACAGAGAAAGCAGGGGAAAGGTCCACTTAACAATCCAAAGTAGGGCAATAAGAAAGTAAATACAGGCTCGGAATACACAGGGGATTTGCCCATTTTGGGGATAACATGTAAAGACTGATCCTCAAATAGCCAATTAATAATGAAAGTTGGGGAACTTATAACCGCCCATTTGGCAACTATAGATGCAAGACTGGGGAACATAGAAAAAACCATTAATTGAATTAAGCACCTTAGTCAGAAGCCCCCTTACAAAAGTAGCACCTATAGTAGAGGCAGCAAAATCTTGTACCCCCCCAACTATTGGGCCAACCTGTAAAGAAAGCCGTGGCAGCCTCAAACACCAAACCCAAGCCATCACTGGTGACCAAGGATGTGGTAAATAAACCAACCCTTCCCACTGTAAACACAAAATCGCAAGGGAATCCGCCAAAGTCGCAGGGCGTGAGTTCTGATAAGGACGGGAACAAAGGAAATAAGGAGAGATTCGCTGCTAATTTGCCCCCAGGTTCAGGTCCCTTTGTAGTTGTGATGACGGGGGTCCCAGAGACATTAGATAACATAGATGAACCCACCTGGTCCCTACTAAATAAGGTCAACCATTGGCTAAATAACAACAGGCCCCTACCCCCATATTGTACAAGTAAAATCTTAACAGTCCAGAGAGTACCGTGGGTGGGCCATGAGAGAAAGAAAACACAGGGTGACTGTGTGATTATTAATTTCGAAGACCCACGCACGGTAGACTACATCTGCTCCTGGAGAAGTGAGGGGTATAGTGAAGGTATTGAGACAAGGCACCTCTCCTTTTTCTATCCACCCAGGAGTCAAGCTAGGTCAGATTATCATGACCATGGCTCTGATGGAGGTTGGTGCCGGGTGGGGCAGAGGGACCCAGGGAACAATTGGGGAGAGTGGGGGAGAAATCCTCACAGAAATCCCCAAAGAAGTATAACAGGTAGGGATGCCCACTGGGGGATCCCAACCTTTAATAGATTTAGCAGCCTAGAGATGGTTGATTGACTTCTACCACCGACTGGGCTGCAAAACATCACACTGGAGGGAGATAAATGGGGCAGTGAGAGTAAGGTGATGAAGATTAAAGACGCCTGTGATGAGGAGGTTCTCAGTGTAGTCTCAGGTCCAACTAGCCACAGGATGGTATTGACAAGGGAAGAGTTAGTAGGTGGCACCACTAAGGAGGCCATGGCATTTGGGCCTCAAGACCCAAGCAGTCCCCAAAAAGTTTTGGACATGTACACGAATCCTGGGAAACAAAATCTAAAAAAGCAACCCAACAATGAGCTCAGGATCCTTAGTTGGAATGTCGCAGGACTCCAACAGCGGGTGTCGGATTTGGAATGGTTAAACATTCTATCCGAAAAAGATATAATATTGCTGCAAGAGACGTGGGCTACTTCTACTGTAGATATAGAGGGCTTCCATTGTTATAGTATTAATGCTCAAAAGCCTGTCTTTGGTCGCCCGATTGGAGGTTTACTGATCGGGTTTAGGATAACCATAGGGGGATCTATTAAATTAATACCCACTAAAAGTGCAAATATTCAGATAATTGAGTTCACACGTAGGTTTCCTTATTACTTGATTAATTTCTACAATAATGATTTCCATTCCACTCCGAAAAAGAATTATATAGAATTATTTGGAAACCTATCAAAAATAGCTGAATTATCTAATAATTGTGCGAGCAATAGGATCATTTTAGCCGGGGATTTAAATGCGAAGTTTCCTAACTCTAAAGAGGGCAACATACAAATGGATAGGGCCACTAAACGGGGTAGGGAACTAGAAAGTTTTATAAATTAACATATCTTAATGGACATAATGGATGTAAGTAAGACCAATGTATCTACTTACATCCCAACCTTTAGAGGCAGAGATTTTTCTAGCACAGTGGACTATATTTTTAGGATTCAAGCAAGCCGGGCCGAAGACGGCTGTAATGCCAGAAACCGGTCCCCGGAAGCTTGTTTCCTTTCCAGTAAAGAATTGGCTTGGTAGTTTGGTCTGCCCTGTTCCCATGATGCACTGGGCCAGGGTCAGACTAATTTGCATGTAGCCAGGTTCTGAACTGGGATGGTGCAGTGAGCTAAAAAACGGTGATGGATCAAGCCCTGATCTTTTCACTGGGTAGGAGTGTTCTGCTTAATTCAGATACTCTGTCCATCACCACCCCCTTTTGAATCGTTTTGGCCACCACAAGTGTGGAAGGGTATGCTCAGATGTGAGTCCCTTGCTCACTGCACCATCAGGATTCAAGCAAGCCGGGCCGAAGACGGCTGTAATGCCAGAAACCGGTCCCCGGAAGCTTGTTTCCTTTCCAGTAAAGAATTGGCTTGGTAGTTTGGTCTGCCCTGTTCCCATGATGCACTGGGCCAGGGTCAGACTAATTTGCATGTAGCCAGGTTCTGAACTGGGATGGTGCAGTGAGCTAAAAAACGGTGATGGATCAAGCCCTGATCTTTTGACTGGGTAGGAGTGTTCTGCTTAATTCAGATACTCTGTCCATCACCACCCCCTTTTGAATCGTTTTGGCCACCACAAGTGTGGAAGGGTATGCTCAGATGTGAGTCCCTTGCTCACTGCACCATCAGGATTCAAGCAAGCCGGGCCGAAGACGGCTGTAATGCCAGAAACCGGTCCCCGGAAGCTTGTTTCCTTTCCAGTAAAGAATTGGCTTGGTAGTTTGGTCTGCCCTGTTCCCATGATGCACTGGGCCAGGGTCAGACTAATTTGCATGTAGCCAGGTTCTGAACTGGGATGGTGCAGTGAGCTAAAAAACGGTGATGGATCAAGCCCTGATCTTTTGACTGGGTAGGAGTGTTCTGCTTAATTCAGATACTCTGTCCATCACCACCCCCTTTTGAATCGTTTTGGCCACCACAAGTGTGGAAGGGTATGCTCAGATGTGAGTCCCTTGCTCACTGCACCATCAGGATTCAAGCAAGCCGGGCCGAAGACGGCTGTAATGCCAGAAACCGGTCCCCGGAAGCTTGTTTCCTTTCCAGTAAAGAATTGGCTTGGTAGCTTGGTCTGCCCTGTTCCCATGATGCACTGGGCCAGGGTCAGACTAATTTGCATGTAGCCAGGTTCTGAACTGGGATGGTGCAGTGAGCTAAAAAACGGTGATGGATCAAGCCCTGATCTTTTGACTGGGTAGGAGTGTTCTGCTTAATTCAGATACTCTGTCCATCACCACCCCCTTTTGAATCGTTTTGGCCACCACAAGTGTGGAAGGGTATGCTCAGATGTGAGTCCCTTGCTCACTGCACCATCAGGATTCAAGCAAGCCGGGCCGAAGACGGCTGTAATGCCAGAAACCGGTCCCCGGAAGCTTGTTTCCTTTCCAGTAAAGAATTGGCTTGGTAGTTTGGTCTGCCCTGTTCCCATGATGCACTGGGCCAGGGTCAGACTAATTTGCATGTAGCCAGGTTCTGAACTGGGATGGTGCAGTGAGCTAAAAAACGGTGATGGATCAAGCCCTGATCTTTTGACTGGGTAGGAGTGTTCTGCTTAATTCAGATACTCTGTCCATCACCACCCCCTTTTGAATCGTTTTGGCCACCACAAGTGTGGAAGGGTATGCTCAGATGTGAGTCCCTTGCTCACTGCACCATCAGGATTCAAGCAAGCCGGGCCGAAGACGGCTGTAATGCCAGAAACCGGTCCCCGGAAGCTTGTTTCCTTTCCAGTAAAGAATTGGCTTGGTAGTTTGGTCTGCCCTGTTCCCATGATGCACTGGGCCAGGGTCAGACTAATTTGCATGTAGCCAGGTTCTGAACTGGGATGGTGCAGTGAGCTAAAAAACGGTGATGGATCAAGCCCTGATCTTTTGACTGGGTAGGAGTGTTCTGCTTAATTCAGATACTCTGTCCATCACCACCCCCTTTTGAATCGTTTTGGCCACCACAAGTGTGGAAGGGTATGCTCAGATGTGAGTCCCTTGCTCACTGCACCATCAGGATTCAAGCAAGCCGGGCCGAAGACGGCTGTAATGCCAGAAACCGGTCCCCGGAAGCTTGTTTCCTTTCCAGTAAAGAATTGGCTTGGTAGTTTGGTCTGCCCTGTTCCCATGATGCACTGGGCCAGGGTCAGACTAATTTGCATGTAGCCAGGTTCTGAACTGGGATGGTGCAGTGAGCTAAAAAACGGTGATGGATCAAGCCCTGATCTTTTGACTGGGTAGGAGTGTTCTGCTTAATTCAGATACTCTGTCCATCACCACCCCCTTTTGAATCATATTTTTATGTCAGCAGAATTAATAGATAGAGTCACTATTGCTAGAGTCCTGGAGACCGCCTTTGGGGACCATAATGCACTGGAGGTGAACATTAGATTAGGATCCTCCAATGCCTCTGTTTGTACCCCTGGAGCCAGGGATATCACGCCCTCAACCAATAATTTAAGGCTGAAATGGAGGGGGGTGGATAGTGGCTGTATTGTGAATGCAATTACAAGTAACCACCGACCCATAGTTGATTCTTGTTCACTTTCTGATGGGAACCATCAGAGGATAGTTAAAGATTTTGTTAATCTTTGCAAAATTATAAAGACCCTTTTAAGTGCCCCCAACAAAAGGATTAATTATGAGCCAAGGTGGTTTGATAGTCGCTGTTCAGCAGCAAACAAGGCTCTCCGTAGGGCTCTAAACTCTAAACCTAGATGTCAAATAGAGGTACGGGCTGCTAGACAAAATTATAAAACAGCTATGGGGGCAAGGTAGGCTGCTATATTGGCAGAGCACTGGGATGAATTAACTGTTTCCGCTGCTGTGGGGAATGGTGCTACCTTTTGGCCTGCTGTAAGAAAGATGCGGGATATGGGTAACCAGTTATCCCCAATAAGCTGCACCATTTCAAGCCAACAGTGGGAACAACATTTCTCTAAAATATATGCAAATCCGGGCACTGCCATAGAAGATTATAGCACCGGCAATCTGCAACCACTAGAAATTACCCTGGGGGAGGTCACCGCGGCTATTAACCAGAGCCTTGGTAACAAGGCGCCTGGGCCTGATGGCTTCCCAATAGATATAATTAAATATAAGCCGGAATTTTGGGGACCAATCTTTGTAAATGTTTTTAATAGTCTTCCGTTGGTGCCAATCCCTGATACCTGGTCAACAAGTATAATAGTACCTATTTATAAAAAGGGCGAAAGATCCGACCCCGCGAATTATAGGCCTATCTCGCTCCTGGACAACACCTTGAAAATCCTGGGCCGGGTACTGTACAATAGAGTGAACGACTGGGCTGAGGAAATGGGGGTGCTGGACCGTTGCCAAATGGGCTTTAGAAGTAGGATTGGGACCACTGAACAATGCCTGAATTTAAATCTTATAATCAGCAAATATAATATAGCTAGGGCATCGCCTATTTACTTAGCATTTATGGACTTATCGTCCGCATTTGACTTGGTAAATTGGTCTAAACTGTGGTTGATCCTCCTGTCTTATGGTCTTGATGAGCCCCTAGTACACTTCTTGGCCTATTTACACACAGACACAAAAGCGTAGGTACGGATTGGCATGGAGGGTGCAATCTCTGGGGCAATTAAGGTTGAAAGAGGTGTGAGGCAGGGGTGCGTTTTAGCACCCCTGTTGTTCATTATTTACATAAATGGATTGAGTGATTCCCTGAAGAGGGCGACCACTGATGTCCCCAAAATTAAAGGGGGGCTGTTACCCGCGCTTTTGTACGCCGACGATGCGGTGCTTATGGGATTAACACCAAACGCCCTACGCGCCCTAGTTAAGAACTTTGCACACTATATGGGGAACCTTGATCTAAAAGTAGATTTTAAAAAATCCTTTATTATGTCCTGCGGGCCGGGGTCCAGACAACTCAATTCTGTCACAGTAGGACAGGACAAGTTGCATTCAACAAAAACATTCCCCTACTTAGGTATGGTTTTTGCTGCGAACGGCCTGTGGAGTGGGCACCTTGCCCACGCCACAGGCAAGTTCTCAAAAGCCATAAATTCAATTCTTTCCCTCCCACGGCCAAAGAGGATTGGAGCAACTAAGGCGATTAAAAAAATATACAGATTGCAGTGTGCCCCGGTAGCAACCTACGGCGCCGAGATTTGGGGGGTAGTGAAAACTCCCAGTCTGCAAATAGAAGAAAATCGGTTGTGCAGGAAACTACTGGGAGCCCCAATTTCCTCATCTGGGTACATCTGCCATGCTGAATTAAATTTGCCCTACATAACTGATTTCATCGCAGCAAGGCCTGCTTTGTTCTGGCTGGCTATTTGGGCCAATGACTGTGCTACTCTAACACAGGATATCCTGAAGGAGTGCTTGGTCTGCAACAAAGGGATGAGTATTCCATGGCCCCGAGCAACGCAGGAAAGTTTGACCAGTGTAGGCAAAGGCCACCTTTTTGATGATCCTTTTCAGATTAAGAACACTGACAAAAAGGAAGTACAATCTGGTCTATATGCCCTTTATAGGAAAAAGAGGTTGGAAGAAGAAATGCGGAAACAAACTGTTGAGTCCTATGTGAATAATGTAAATAATGATCTATTTTTACAACAAATCCCATTATACTTGACATTGCCGATGACTAATTGGGAAAGATCGTTATTATTTCGCATGAGAGCAGGGATTATAAAATTCTCACTCTGTTTTCCTTTGGGCCATAGTATGACGAATTCTGGAAATATGCCTTGCCCATGCGATGGAGTTAGCAGGCAAAATGATTTACACTTCTTTTTTAACTGCAAATTTTATATGAAATATATTAAATGGTTTTTAGCCCCATATTTTAAAAAACACAGACCACTCTCCCTGAATCAATCCTATTCTATGCTCCTAAAATTAGAGAATGATGAATTGATATTTCGTGTAAGTACTTTTTTGAGAGTTATCTTTTATACACGTAAAACCATGGAATGCCCTTGATTTATTTGTACTACAGTTGCCCAAGTATTTTTGCACTTTAATAATTGGCTTCATATGGAATCTTTGCACCTGTGCTTGTATGAACTTTCTGTAGTATATAGTCCTTGAAATGTATTTTAATTTCTATATTTTAAATGTATTGCTTTTATGGATTTGCTGAAATCCGAATAAAGATTTTTGAATCGAATCGAATCGATAAGGCCTGCCATAGGGGTGACTGATAGGTTTATAAGTGCAGTGAAAAGGCAGATATAGGGAACCTATATCTCAGTAAGGGGTGCAAACACCACATTACACAGGCTGCTGTAGCATTTTGAGTGGTCTCTCAAGGGTGGCATAATACATGCTACAGCCCCAGAGAGGCCTGTGGGGTACCTATGCCCTGGGTATATAGGATACCATATACTAGGGACTTATAAGGGTACCACAGAAACCAATCTGTGGTGTACTTAAAGTACATGCAATCATTTTAGAGAGGAAGCAGCTAGGCTGGGGCCCTGGATAGCAGGGCCCCAGCCAGACTAAAGTCGAAAAACAGTGAAACATCACCAAAAAATGGGGGTAACTACAAAATGTACTGCATTAAGCCCCATAATTTGCCAGATCTTGCTGCATAATTTAGAGAGCCCTGCCACATAATTTAATCCTCCCCTGTCACATAATTCTAGTGGTCCTGACTATATGGCCTTTGGAGCAGTGTTGTGTGTGTGCCTGCTGATGTTGGTATTGTACTATGTGAGCACGTCGCCTGAGTCCATTTAGGCTGCAGGAGGGACTTCTGAGGCTAAGTGAGGACTTGGAATCAGCTGTGTGATGTTCCATCATGGTTGTATCAATATCTGTTTGTTCTATGTGACTGTCTATTGGGGCTATGAAGGGATCTGTTAAAGACCTGAGAACATTCTGCCCATGGAAGGTGACACTCAATCTCACTTAGGTAAAGATGTCTGGACATGCCATGTCATCAGCAATTTCCCATCGTATAGAAGGCTGCAGGATCCTCAATCTCTTTTACTTTCCTGTTCACACAGTGGAAGAGCTGCTGAGCTGCGCCGTCTCTGGAGGGAGATCTGCGAAAAAGAAAGCAAAGCTCATAGTCGCAACAGGGAGCTTCTCCAGGACTTCCAGCGCCTAGAAACTCATCTGGCCATCCTATCTAAGAGGACTGAAGATCTTCGGAAACAAAAGGTAAGGAGGGGGTTTCTGGCACCAGGCAAATATTGTCAAGGTCTTTTGGGATTATGAGGTGAGAGAGTGGCTAAAAATGTTGGCGCCATGAACCAGAAGATCGGGATTACTTTGGGGTGGGGAAATTCATGTGGGGGGAGTCAAGTTCCATTTACATCAGTCAGTATCACTGTGAAATGACAGTCCCGAAAAGGAAGTGCTCCAAATGAATCACAATTGCTCCTCATTGGTTCACTGACACAACATTGATGTAAAAAATATTGATGTAAAAAATATCGAGTAAAAAATATACACAACAAAAATATCGACTCCTCAGAGAGATGAGGGGTGGGTCAGGATTGTGTTGTCATTCATTGTTTGCCTCACCTGGACCACTGAAGATTCTGTGCCAAACTGTAGACTGCGAGTCTATCACATGCACCCTAATGATTGTCCTGTATTGTATGATGATATGAGCAATGTTAATAAAAAAGATTTGTAAAAAAAAAAGAAAATGATGGAAACCAAACTGCATATGTCACAAACTTCCTACTCTGTCTTTTTGGTTCCATTTCACACTGGGGACACTAAGCACTGCTTTATTATTTGTTTCTTTTGTTTTTCGGTATATACTTATACTCTCTAAATCAAATATAAAATATTGATTGTGAATACAAAAACAAAATATCGACTCCTATACTTGAACAGGTGAGTACAAAAACATTGACTAAAAATATTGATGTAAAAAATATAGATGTATAAATACAATTTTAACAAAATAAAATTAATGTAATATACATTTTAGTAAAATATACCAAATAAACTTAAAAAAATAAACACACAAACATATTAATTTAAACATATATATTTACTTTAAAACAATGAATAAACTATTATTTTTAAATTATGTTAAAAGTTTAAAATAATATGAAAAATAACAATATATATAGTAAAGATTAAAAATATAAAACAACAAAAATCTATAAAAAATTAAAACATTAAACTATTAAAAAATATTTAAACTTAAATTCCACAATACAATCAGTGCAACAGTAAGGAAAGTGTTGGATAGCAAATGGGTAAAAATAACTATTCCCAATTCAGTGAGTGCAAAAGTAGGGTAAGTGTTGGATAGCAGATGAATTAACTTTACTATTCCAACTCCAGTGATTGCAACAGTAGGGAAAGTGTTGGATAGCGGAGAGGTAAAAATTACTGTTCCCAGTGCAGTGAGATCAGCAGTAGGGAAAGGGTTGGATAGTGGAGGGGAAACAATTACTATTCTCACTCCAAAGAGTGGAACATTAGGGAAAGTGTTGGATAGTGGAGGGGTAAAAATTGCTATTCCCACACAAACAGTTAAAACAAAAAAATATTTTTTTTTAAACATAAAAATGAATAAACAATATTTAAAACATCAAAAATATAACATATTAACTATATGAAAAGAAAACATATTATAATTTTAATTTCCGATTACAAAAACCTACAAATAATATATAAAATAAAATAATAAATACATTTATAAAAAATAATTATTTTATTTTTTATTTTTTATTTACCAACATGAGTATATGTAAAAAAATGAAATAAAAATTGTCTTCTTTTGTAAACAATCCAAATAGAAAATAACAACAATAACAAGCATAGTACATATCGTACAGAATTATACAGTAATATACCTTTAGTCTTAAAACAATGACCCCCAAATTTCCAACTGAACGAGTACCCCTCCCTTTAGATAAAGCTTGTTCCATATCATGTATCTCTTTAACTAGTCCCCACCAATCTAAAGCTGACGGAGGACAGCATGATATCCAAACTCGGGCTATTGTAAGCCTGGCACAAACTATTAAGATAGTAATTAAATCCGCTTGGCTAGATCTTATATCTGTCTGCTCATCATTACATCTATTACTGATAACTTTATTGGGCTCCCTAGATCCTGAGACATTATTTGAGACACCTTTTGCCAAATTCTGCTAGCTCGGGACATAAAAAACATGTGTTTTAGATCCGCTGCCAGAAGTTTACTTTAGGGCATTTTGTCCGATCACAAGCATAGTTATTAGATGCCCATTTAGATATTCTTGCAGGTGTATAATATAGTAAACATATAGTTTTATACTGTTGCAGCTTCAGACTGGATGAATGTACAGACCTATTAATACTGCCTAAAGCCTGTGAGATAGTATCAGCCGAGATTAATGTCCCCATATTTTGACTCCAACGATCTGCCAGTCTAGCACAATCGTCTACCTTATCAGTGTTTAAGCTTCTATACCCTATGCTAATCAGCGATTTACAATTAGCCCCATAGAAACAATTCCATATGTCAGAATCCAACACATTAAACAATTTCATAGTGCGTATAAAGTAATCTCTGATCTGATAGTATTTTAATTGCATATTTTCTGGAAGATTATATAAAATCTTCAGGCTCTCGAATGTGATAAAACCATTGTGACCGTCCAGATCCCCTAAACACTTAATCCCAGTACTAGCCCATCGTTTTCCAACCACCCCGTGAAATATTTCTGGGAGGCCAGGATTTTCCCACAAGGGAAGTTTGACATGAAAAAAAGATGTATTGCATTTAGCCATGATTGCCCGCCAAATATTTACGCTATCACGGGCAATCTTAAATTTGACCCGCTTGTAATAATTCGGGTTGTTAGTTCTAAAAAGGAACATATTATGCTCTTCCCCTAACATACATTTATAAAAGAAAAAGGTACTACCCATAGGATTCATTAAGCTACGGAGCGGCCCAAAAATGCTGCCCAAAAGTATCGTTTGAAATCAGGAAAATCAAGCCCCCCCCCGATTAAATGGAAGCTTCATTAAATCAATAGCTCGTCGCGCTTTTTTATACCCCCATATGAAGCTGCTACAGACCCCATCCAACCATTTAAAAAAAGAGTTATTCACTTGTAGAGGAATAGACCTGAATAGATAGAGGAATTTAGGGAGAATTTTCATTTTAATTATATTTATTCGCTCACTGATGCCCAAGGGCATTTTATGCCAATTCTTAAGTGATTTAACAGTTTCTTTCAATAATGTCTCATAATTTAATGCTACGATCTTCTCTGTTCTAGCCGACATTCTGACCCCTAAATAAGTGGCAACACTGCAGACTCCCGGAACTGAAGTCGGGGATTTATAATTTAATATGACTTGGGTTTTGTGTTTAATTTATAGCCTGAGATTACGCCAAACTTCTCAGCCTCTTCGACTATCCCCTTCAATGCTTCATCGGCATCAGTTGAATATACAGCAATGTCATCTGCATATGCTGTGACTTTAAGGCTATGCGTCCCACATACAAAAGGGCTTATTCGAGACTGATTTTGCAGGGCAAGAATAAATAGTTCCATTGAAAGAGCGAACAATAAAGGTGATAAAGGGCACCCCTGGTGGGTGCCACCAGAGATTGGGAAAGTAACAGATTATAATCCCGCATATAAGATTTTAGCAGTAGGATGATCATATAAAGCTCTAACCCACTGCATAAACCTGCCTTTAATACCGAATGCAGATAGTGTAGTCCAGAGAAAATCCCACCCCACTCGGTCGAAAGCTTTCTCAGCATTTAAGAGAATCATACCGAGTGGGGTTGATTATGTCCTATGCAACATCGAATGCTGTCACCGCCGCATTTACATGAGCCGTGGTGTCCCTCCCCTGAATGACGCCATGTTGTTGAGGAGACACCAAATCGGGTTTATTTTTTTTTAGAAAGAAAACAATCTGTGTGATGTTCCATGAGGCAGGGGCTTTTCCTCTTGCCCCTATAAAGCTAATTACTTGATTAAAAAGTAAGAGTAGTTCATCCATACAGATTCTATATAATTCAAGAGGAATCTTCTCCTGATGCTTTACCAGAAGGCAAAGCATCAATACCCAGCTTGATCTCTGTCAATGTGACATCTGCCATCAGTAAGTCAGATACTTCATTTCCCATCCTTTTAGCTAGATTAGTCTGTAAATACCTATCTATATCAACCAACTCCGTTCGATTCTCTTGAGTGTACAGATCCAGATAGTAAATAGCAAATTGCTCCAGTATCTGACTTGAATTCTCAAAGACCACATTATTAGGCCCTCTGATCACTTTTATAATAGTCTTAGCTTTATCATCTGCTACCCTGAATGCTAAGATCTTCCCTATCTTTTCTCCACCCTCGTATTGAGATAGTCTGTATTTCTTTAATTTAGCTATGCTTTTATCCCTAAGTCTCTTCTTCAGTGCATATTTAAGATCAATTAATATGTACCCTAGGTCTTCTGCTCTTGATGAACCCGTAAGGAGTGCTTCTGCTTGCTGGTTCTCCACCCTGAGGACATTTAAGATAGTCTTTTCTCTCTCCTTCTTGAGTTCCCCATTCTGTCTCCAGACATTTTGTTGTGAGAATCCCCAAAGACTAGCCTTGCATGTATCCCACACTGCAGTAGGTGAGGCAATATCTATATTTATCTCAAGAAATTCTTCCAGATGTCTCTTCATCTGGATTACATATTCCTCATCTGAAAATAAATATTGGGGGAATGAGAAAGACCTGAATGCCCTGTTCTTAGCTGGTGTTTTAAAAGTCATGAGTATAGGATTATGGTCAGAAGTGACCCTTGGGCAGATCTCTATTATGCCAGACTCAATAATCCTGTCAGTAGCCCAGGCCATATCTATTTGGGAGCATAATTTATGTGCAGCCGAACAATAAGTGTAGCCTGCTGTATTTGGATGTAGTACCCACCAGACATCCCTTAAAGCGTGTAATCGCCCAAGGTCTATAATTGCAGCTCGGGTCTTCCGCATTCTCGGGGCAGCCCATTGTCTAGTAGTGTCGATCTTGTAGTTCATAATGCAGTTGAAGTCCCCCATTACCACCCGTTCCCCTTCCCAGTTTAACATCTCTATATTTACTCGATCTATGACTGATGAATCGTCAATATTCGGGCCATATAATACACAAAAAACATATTTGCAACTCTTGATCGCTAACTTTATCTTCCAGCGCCTTAGCTATTTCCACTTTGAATTGTTTATGTTTTAGAATAGCAACTCCCCTAATTGAAGCATTTTGATCTGAGCTTGCAACAACATCATATCCTAACTGTTTTAACAAACCTCTATCTTTATGAGAAATATGTGTTTCTGAGAGTAACACTATCTGTGGGTTGTACATCCTAAGTTCTTCCGATAAAAGCCACCTCTTATTCCTGCTATTAAGGCCAGCCACATTCCATGCTAAACATTTTATTAATTCCATTTTATTGTTAATCTTCTACTTTCTTTCGAATGAGCTGAATCTGTAGTAGTCTTAACATTTGCTTTTTGACTTTGAAATATTCTCATGTTGATCTTTTTATTTTTCTGCACCCACCTGAGAACCCCACCCCACTCCAGAATACCAACCCAAAACCTCCCCCCCAACCCCCTGGTTTTAGAAGGAGGAATCATCCTCTTCTTTTAGCTGCCGATGAAATGGCAGCCATCTAGGACCCCATCCCACTTTGGCTCCCGGAGAAAAGAGAAAAAAAGGTCTCTCTGCTTCAAATCTGAATTAAAGTGGAATAAATTAATAGATATATACGTAAGAGAGAAAGAAAGGCGGATATCAAAGCACAGCAGAACAATCTAAGTCTGAGAAGCCTCCTTTTGCCATTTCTGAAGCATTTCGCTTACATCTGATTTAGAAAATAAGAAATACGTTTTCCCCCTCTCATAATCTTCAAGCAAGCAGGCTCTTGTAGAAAGATTTGAGCCCCCATATCCTTTAAAGAATCAATTGATTGTCTCAATTGCCACCTTCTGTCCATAGTAGCCTTGCAGAAGTCTGAACGGAAAAATATAAAAAAAGAATCGACAGCAATCGGTGATCTAGGGCCAGCTTTTAAGGAGACTGCTTGTCGCAACAAAAAGTTACCAAAATAAAGCAAAAATGGTCTTGGGTACCGAGAGTCCTGACGTCGTTGGACAATTGGGAGCCTGTGAGCTCTCTGAATTTGACAATCCCAGCCCAGTCTCCCAAGTCAGGGAAAGCTTTCTGCAGAATCTGGACTATATAGGGTTTAGGATCCGCCCCCTCTTGGCCTTCTGGTATTCCAAACAGTTTTAGGTTCTGTCTCCTTTGCCTATTTTCGATATCCTCCAATTTAAGTTGCATTCTCCTGAGTTGGCCGTCTTGCTGTAAGACCGAGCTTACAGTTTTAGATGTCGATTCCTCTGTGGAAGCGACCCTCTGTTGGAGCTCAATTAACTCCTCCGACACAGCCCTAACTTTCTCTGTAACTTCCTTGAGAGTTTGCTGTATGTTATAATTATCCGCTCTGACCTACGCAAAAAGCTCTCTTGTCTCTCCCCTCTGATCCTTCAGGGCTTGTAGGATCATTGATAGCATTGCAATTTCACTGCCCTGAGTCTCATTTCTCTGAAAGTCCTCCATTAATTGAGGCATATGAGGAAGTGAAAGTACTGGAGACTTTGGTAGCGCAGTCAGAGTAGGGAGGGGATCAGGTACTGGGGGTACACCATCATGCTTCGCTTTACAGGATCCACTAGGTTCACCACTTGGTTCACCAAATCCGCTAGGACCCCTGATTGTATTTGGGCCTGATTCAGGTGTCAGACAACCCAGATCTTTATCTGACCCACTTCCGCTACCCCCTGCAGCTGATCCTCCATCAATAAGGCCCACATCCGAAGGTCTGCCCATCACTGTTTAAATCCCTCCTGTAGCCTGGACCCACTTCCTCATGGGGCTATTATTTGGTAGCTCCTTAGCTGAGAGCATTTTCTTTTTACCGAAACCCTTATTAGCAATAGTTGCTGTATTAGCTGCGGATATGTTCTTCTTTGGTACTTACATATTTTTAGCCTTAAAGTCCTTTTTTGAAAGGGTCACTAACGCATTAACTTTCTTTCTTGCCTCTCTATGAGGCCGTTGTTCTCTTGGTTCTTTTGGTGAACCTTTACCGTGCCGTTCACCTTCATGACCTCCATCAGAGAGATTTATGCTGCTAATGTCTTCTCAGAACCCTCATATTCATTCAGAGAGGTGTCTGCTCACTGAGCACCTGAATTACATTCAGGTAGCTCAGTATTTCCAGCATTCATATATTTTCCATTTCCTTTTCTATTTCTGAAATTTCCCTTAGATGCAGACTCAGTATCTCCCCCAGAAGCTTCCTTCAGCTCAATATCAACTATTCCAGTAGAAATAACGTCTGTGTTCTCAACATATTGTATCTCAGAATGGGGAGTCTGTTGGAATAAATCACCAATACTCTCTATTACAGGGGTACTACAACATTGTTGCTTGCTGGAGATAGCATTTATAATTGTTTCTATCAGGTGATTATCATTGGAGGCAACTGTAGCAATATCTATTAGCTCTGTTGATCTCTTCGATTTTAGATACTGAACTACTGGCTTACCCAGGCGAATGTTAGTCTTTTGAGCACTCGTGGTGCTAGCATCTTCTGCTGTACCAGTGCCTTCCACTGGACCAGCCACTGAGTCAGCCGCTTCTCCCAGCTGACTATTCTCACCGGCCCCGGCTGCTCCGTTTTTACTCGCATTGGTATCCGAACTCGGGGCAGAGCTCTCAAACTGGCAAGTTGCTCCACGGCCCCCTCAAGCGGAATTCTTCGCTGGCGCCATGCTGATAGCTGCGGCGCTAATGCAGTAGCTGATTGGGCTGATGTAATACCGGAAAGGAGAACACCAAGCCGGCAGCCCGACAGCAACCAGCGCCGGCGAGAGGCACTGGAGAGAGATTCGAGAAACTCTGGAAAGCACCTGCATCAGATCCCGGTAAGCTCCTTTCAGAGGCAACTATCCTCTCTCCTCCTCTCATAGTCTCGTAGTCTCTCAGTGAATATGTTCAGATTCCGTTAAGATGAAACGCATTGCGCCGTTAGCACACAGGAAAGCCCAGTTCTCCAGAAGCCTCCGTGGTCTGTTCCCAAAGACTGCGTCAACCTGCCATCTTGTCTCCTCCCCCTAAAAATAATTATTTTAAACTAGAAAATATTTACAAACAAATAAATGTATTACTACATAAATGTATTTCCTACCCTATAACACCACACCAATAACAAAACACTTCAATTTTTTTATCACATTTACTTCCATATTTAACATAATTAATAATCAATTAAAATATTAATATTAAAAACTAATAAACATGAATTGACCCCACACACTGTAAAATAATAAAACAAAATTCGGAGTTATTTTTAAATTAAAAACTATTTACAACTAAAAATAATGTAATTAAAATGTATTTACTACCCACCCTTAACCCTTTAAAAGGAAAAACAACACACACAAAATAAACAATTACCCTAAATAAATATAAAATAATTAACATTAATTACCAACTATATATTTAATAACTAAACACAATACTCCATTAAACACCAGAACACACACCTACAATTAATTACGCAATTACCATGTTTAATTACCAATTAATTAATGAAAATTAACATCCATTTATTAATTCATCAATTAAAAATAAAAATAAATTACTTCCCACCCTTAACACCTATAAATACCACAACACACACCTAAAATTAATTACACAATTACCATAATTATTTACCAATTAAATATTTAAAATTAATCAACAGTCAATTATTAATTAATAATACATTACTTTACACATTTAACACTAGAACATCTCAATTGAACAAATATTAATTAAAAAAAGAATCAATAATATAATATTTAATAATAATAATAATTTAATATAATTAAATTACTTCCCAGCCTATTCCCCTATAAACCCACAACCCGCTAAAGAAACTAAATACGCAAAATTAAAATTAAAAATAATTAATAACTTCTAAAAATGTAACACATATATTAAAAATACAAACAATTCTTATACAAAAAACATACATATAAAATACATACTAAGATACATGACATTAATAAAAAAAACAATATTTTAACAACTATATTTTTGCAAATTTTATTAAACACTTTGATATTTTTAAAATCGATATTACTTACCTTAAGTCGATATTCTTGACCACGATATTCCTACTGTGGATATTTCTTAACCGCAATATTAATGACTCGATATTTGTGCAACTCAATATTTTTTACTCAATAGTCTGTCTCTGCACCCTCCTCATTGATATCAATAAGGGTTCTTTCAGATAGCGGCTGCAGTCCATAGCACTGCATTTTACTACTCCTGATCTCAGCGTTTACTGGGGTTTGGTATAATTCTGTTTCTTACTGAAAATGAAAATTCTTCTTCACAAGTTAGGATAAGTGTCAAAAGGAACTGAATCGCTTAACCACTGCGCAAAGGTTTTAAAGACTGGGCGGGGCCGCGTCGGCCAATGGACGTGCGCAGCACTAGCTAGGTTGTGCTCGCGATGGCCGTTGGCCGACAGGAGCACGGAAGGGGTTAAAACAGTGCAATACATGTCACAACCTTTGATTAACCAAGAAAATAGCTGTAGTTTTCCTAATCATTTCTTTCGTAGCATAAAAACAAATTATTGCGATGTCACTAGGGTCAAAAGTCATGTAGAGTAACTTCCTGTGAAGTCATCATGGTATCAAATATGTTTGATGTCATTTCAACCCCTCTTGGCACTTACCCGAAGTAAGGTAATGCCTTGCGGTACTTTATATTAACTAAACCACTCAGAGCCACGCAAATCGACTTTGCATGGTATAGTAAATGCGAAAATGGATTTTGCATCGGGGCTGTGGCACAAAAGTGACCTGACCCTGATGAAAAATCTTAGTTAATCTTGGCCAATATCTTTTGTACTGCGTCACCTGGAGGCATCCTACAGGGGAGGAAGGGAGTTAAGTTCAGTTGGTCTGTCCCTAGTAATTGGATAAACACTCTAGGCCCGCTATATTGGTCACATCTAAAGATGACACCTATGCAGACCAATGAAACCCAAGGGCACAATTTCCTAAGATCATAGATGGTAAAGAACATAAGGGATTTTTATGACATATCCACCGAAGGCCATTTATGCCTAAAGCTCCCAGTTTTCCATTTTGACTGATTTTTACAGATAAATACAGACAGAAAACAATTTGCTTCCTGTCTGTATTTTTTATTAAAAGCTGTCAAATACAGAAAATTGCATTTCTTGTGAGTGACTCTCTTTGCTGTCCTTCGTGAATTCCAGGCCAACTGCTGAGCAGATAGCATGAGGAGTTAAAAAAAAGGATGAGATTTCCTCTAAACACTAATATATGTTAACATATTTTTATATATGATGCTAATATTTAGCTGTGGGCGTAGTGTATGGTATATTTAGCTGCATATTATTCTAATATGTGACATGAATCAAAGTATAAGTTTATGTTAATCAGTTGAATGTGGAAATATACCATTTTCAACACCATTTATTTTCAAAACACAAAATAAATATGGATAAGTACCAGTAAGATGCCCTAGAAATAAATATAGACAAATGCAGATGGAAATCTTAAAAAGAAAAAATACCATAACACCGGGAGTCCTATGTATACCCCTCCTGGATTTCCTAACATGTCTGCAGGTTTGGTAAGAAAAGATACGGTAAATATATCCCAATTTAGGTGACACCAGGAATGAGCGGTGAAGCAACTCAGTTTATGCCTGGTTTACCATTGAAGAGCATGTGAATTATTTTAGATGGTTGTGAATAAGGTGTAATAGGTCAATCCTTTCTATGTTGCTTTAATAAATCACTTGATGGAGGCTTTGGAGAAGGGACATTCTCAAACTGCTAACTGCTACACAGTCATCAATAACAACCAGCAATATTTTGCAAACTCTTGTCATCTACGCTCCATTTATCAGCCAGACATATTTTAATTTCATACTCTACTATAGTTATATGCATACTTTACACTACAGCGGGGTGTCAACAATAAAGATGGCAGCAGTTTTATGTTTTAATGGGAGTAAAGAGTTACAAAATATATATGTGTAATGATTAATCACCTGCATATTCGGTTTTATAGACACTATCTATAGAGTGAATCTTGGGTTTAATACATGACAATGTTGGTTTAACTAAGCTTGAACTTCATGCAAATTTGTTGCATTATTCTTATTCAGTTGTTTAATGTTAAAGCTGTGACTAACAGCTTTTTGCTTCCTGTAGTATAGTAGAAATAACTTTTTGTCTCTAATTTAGAGTTCTTCCCTTAAAGTTTTTTAAAATTCTGTTTATTAGTTTTGCAACATAACAAATGGTTACAAACAAAAAGAACAGTCCCCAACTGTAATGTGAGATGCGCAGTTTACAGCTCCACTACCAAACATACTTGAATGACCACCCTTGATGTCATTCGCCATTCAGTTTTCCCCTTTTGGCCTGGCCCCATTGTCCCCTAAGTCCTGGCTCGTATCCCAGCCCCTTTCGGATCCGCCCTTTTGGATTCGCCCTATTACCACACAGCACAGGCAGTAGCAGCCCATCCCCTGCCAAGTGGTGGAGTGGGCCGTTGGAGGGAGGTGGGGAGGTAGGGGTTCGGGGACAAAAAAATAAAATACCTCACCGCTGCCCACCGCATTACGCTCTTCCAGTCTTCTTCTGGGCACAGGTTCCCAGACTACACTGCAGCCAATCCTGACGCTGAATGAAAGCAGCATCAGGATTGGCCTGGGCATTGTCAACCCAGGCAGACTGGGAGCCTGTGCTGCTCTATCCAGCCCCAGTAATGCAGCTGGGGTTGGAGAAAGCGTCAGTGCGTGTGGCGGTTTGGCTGGCCTGAGACGGCCGACCAAACTGTCATGCACACTTTAACAGTGCCCACCACTCGGCCACCATCAGTGTGATCCCTGGACCCACCCCAAGAGTCATCAGAGTCCTGTGGGCAGGTCCAGGAGAATTAAAATAAAACAAAAATAAAACTGGTTTAAAACCCATTTTTTAGCGTTGTATTTGAGGGTGGTGACAAGGGGAGGGGGGGGGCGCTCCTCTGCCCTAATGGAGGGGCTGCCACTGAGCACAAGTCTCTTCTCATTCCCTGTCTTCCTTCATGTTCTTTCAAGGGCCCCAGATGTTTTCTCATTTATGAGGATGGATGCAATATTGTTACAAAAGTTCCTCAGATCTCTTACACCAATTGAAGTTCAACTCCCACTCGGCTGCCATCGGAGGCAACGCTGCCTCCCAGTAGTGGACTATGTCATGTATAGCCACCATTAGTGCCACATTACAGAAGAGTCACGTAAATCTGTCGTACGATTGCTCTCCCCAAATACCCAGCATCACCAATGCTGGGTTGAGGTTCAGGCTGTCCTGATAACCCTAGACAGTGTATTGCAGACTGTGTCCCAGTATCAGTATGCCTGTATGCTTGGGCAGCACCACAGGCTCTGCAGTTGTTACTTTGTTGTCTGCAGCCTCTAAGGTACCAGTCATCTTTTGTCTTATGGATTATAAATAGCCATGTTCTTGTATAATATGCCCTGTGTAGGATCTTTTATTGTACCAGCCTGAACCACGCCAGTATGGCCACTTCCCACGGGTAGCTGCATGGCTTTGCCCTGCGCCATCCTCATTCGGGTTCATAATCTAGTAATGATATTCCACAAGGAATTGTAAGACTTTAAAGATAATCTAGATGCCTTATATAGTCCATGTGTATTGCAATTCAGAGCATGTGACGTTGCAAATATTTATCCTCCACAACTTCAAGTTTATAAAAAAAATCTTTGCATTCTTTGTGAATTTCTCAATGGTTCCTTAAAAAATATAGGGAAGCAAATACTTAAAAAGTGGATTTTTGTTAACTAAAACCAAAAAGGGATAAACAGGTTATAGATAGAAAATTGAGATAAAGGGATAGAGTTGATTTTCCGGGGCTTGCTAAATTAATTTCATTTTGCAAATAGAAACCCTATATTAAACTTGGAGTCTCAATTAAATACCCTGATGTTTAGGGGAATCCAATTTAAAAAAGCATATGTAGTGCCAATATTTCTGGCTTATGACTGAAAATGCCTTTTGTGTCATTGATGGGTGAAGACGTTCAATAAGCCATCATGCATGCACTCTGTCACTCATCTTTGCACTCATGTGTCCATTCATCAATCCAAGGACTTATCCTTTTATTCATCTCTGACACAACAACTGCAATAAAAAAAGAACACAAACTCAACAACACATGCAAGAAAAATTAAGAGAATACAATTTAAAAAAAGAAAACATGCTGCCTTCTAAACATATGTTTGCAATAGCATAGCATTGGCTGTTCATCTTGCAAAGGTATTGTATATAGTCTATCATTGTTTTAAATTTCAAGCATGGCCACTACACTTAGAACCAATGTGTTTAGCCATCTTGGAATGGTAAAACAATGATATACTATGGACAACAGTGTTCAATAATGGTTTGGTGTTTGAGAGGAAGTGGCCACATGGAATGTGGTGCACTGCAGATGAAATAAGCAGCAAACAAGTATCCTGTTAGCATTGAATGGGAAGCTGTAGTATCCACTTTAAAACATTAAAATCAAAAGAGAAGAAGCAAAGAAATTAAAGGGGTTCAAAAAAAGTAGAACTTTCACATCTAAAGGACTGGCCCATCAGCCCTGGTGCTGAAGAACACTAAGGGCCAGATGTAGGTAAATTATATTTTACCACCTCTTAAATACCGCATCATACCGACTCGGTATTTAAGAAGTGGTAAAATAAAAGTACCGAGATGTAGGTAAATACAGATGTGCATTTACCGAATCGGAAACAATCGGTATTTACCGATGCGGTAAATACCGACCGGTAAATGCCCATTCATTCCTATGGGCTTTGAAGCCCATAGGAATGATTGGGCATTTACCGGTCGGTATTTACCGCATCGGTAAATACCGATTGACACAAGGGTGCAGGGGGTGTCACTTTGACACCCTCTGGCACCCCCAAAAGAGGCTTGGGTGCCATGTGGCAGGCATACCTGCCCTAAGGGCAGGTCTGCCTGTCATATGGCATAGGTGTGCATGCACACATGTGCAAGCACACCAGAATCGGTATTTTACCATCAAATAGTATTTGATGGTAAAATACCGATTTTTTAATGCTTGTGGGACTCAGAAGAGTCCCACCTACATATCAATTTTCCCGATTCCGTAAAAATACCGACTCGGTATTTTACATAATCGGTAAATTTACCTATCGGTAAATTTACAGAGTCTGTAAAATACAGGGCCCTACATCTCAAATTGCATTTACCGGTCGGTAACGGCCGAATTCGGCCGTTACCGACCGGTAAATGCCTACCTACATCTGGCCCTCATTGTTTTATGGCTGTACACATTTGATCAGAAAATGTCATCATTCACAGGCCCAAGAGCCTTTGACTGATGTATTCTGAACCATTAGCACATGCAGTTCACTTTGACAGATGGGAGTAGAGTGTAAATTACACCCAACAGATCAATACAGTACACAATGGGCTCATTGGCCTTCTATGCATCTACATTGAGTTATGTTTATATATGGATGTATGTATATTTATATTGGTTTTTTATAACTAGGTTTCGATCAAAGAAGAGATTCTTCCAAGAATTATTAGAGTGCAACTTTTCTCCCCCTGGTTCTGTAAAAGAGGCAGTACCCAACACCAAAATGATTCCCAACAAAGCTAATCTGGCATTTCATGTAACAAAAATTTTGGGGAGAGGATGTGGTCTTACGGCTAGACTGCCGACTTTGGAGCTGGGAAACCAAGGTTCAAGCCTCGGAGTTGATGCCACATGCTGTGATTCTGGGCAAATCACTTAATCTCCCCGTGCCTACCAAAAAAAAGAATGTGTCCTTGTGTAACGTAACTGGTGCTCATGTAAAGCGCTCCAATTCCTTCGGGTAGAGTTTGTGCTATATAAATCTGAAAAAAATACATATCTGTAAGCTTTAGTATAGAGAAGTACCAGTCCACCCTTAAATACCTGTTAATTTTAATATATGCATGATCAATATGTCAAGCCTAATGTGTTTATCATAACTTTTATAATCAACAGATCAGCCCTATGGCAACAGAAATATATTTTTTCTAGTGAACCAATCAGGCCTATTGCTGTTATCAGGAGCTTATTGCCATAACCAACTGAGGCCTTCTATACTGATCATAGGCTTTCTCACAAGTCATAAAAAAAACATATACAAAATTAGAGTTTGGCAAAGTAATATATAATCTCTCCTAGCATGGCCTAGCAAGAATCCTGACAGGTGAACTCTTCTATACTCATGCTTAATGATAGGGGGCAACAAGCACCAAAATGATTGTCTGCTGTGGTAATCTGTAAGATTTCATGTAACTGAATATCTATCTGTCGGCTTTAATATAGCCTTATAGCCCACCGTAGCGGACCATACCGGCTATTAATGGCCCACTCCAATTCAGCTCGGGTCTTTAACAAGGGAGAAGGACTTTAATAGCCGGTATAGCCCAGCTACAAAGGGATATAAGGCTATTAGAACATTCTGCCACTAGAAGACAGAATGTTCTAACAAATTAAACAAAGGCCTCTCGTAGCCCGAGGGGGTTTCGCGCCGAGAGGCCTTTGTTTAAACAACATTGGAATGTTGCTTTGCAGACCTTTACTGGCCCGTAGAAGCAGGGAGCACTCCATTGTTTGCAATGGAGTGCTCCACATTCCAATGTTCTAATATCGAGTAATAACAATCTAGCTTAAATGCTTAAATGCCTGTTGTCTTTAACAGATACTTTGCACAATCTGTGTCAGGCTTACTGCCTTTATCGTAACTTTTTATTATAAACACACAAGCCTATAACATTCATCATTGGCTTCCCATCATAAACAAGTCAGACCTCTTGAGTTGGTTTATAGGCTTTCCCACAAGGTAACCATCAAGCATTCCATTATAAAATTATTACAGCTATGAACAAAATACAGTTTTCAAAAAAATACAAAATGTCTACAACTAGAGTCTAATAAGGATTATCATAGTGTAAATCGCCTGTACCCGTGGCTTGTTTAGGTGGGTCACCAACACCAAACTCTTGCCTACTACAGTAGTCTGAGAGAATACATGTAAGAAAATGCATGCCTACAGGCTTTAGCACAGTGTAATGGCAATCCACCTTTAATAGCTGTTTGCCATTAACGTATACTTTTCACATAAAGCAAATAATGCCTGTCTGCTTTGCCATCATTTTTTCATTATTAATAGATCGCACCTATGGAATCTGACATAACTTTTCCCAGTTAAAGAATAAGGCCTCTCCCCCTCACACTTTACCCCTGACACTATATACAACCCTGTTTTATAGAAGTGTGCAGAAACTGACGGCTACCAGGCATACATTTATAAAATTACAAATATGTGCAGCCCTTCTCAGTAGGGCCCAACAAGAATCTTCACTGTGTAACTCTAATTCCAGGGTTTGTCAGAGTGTGTGACGAACATCATAACACTTGGCTATGATGGTAATCTGTGAGATTACATGAAATCAAATACCTGTCTATGAACTGTAACATAAATTGACAACAATCCAATGTCAGAGGTATGTTGGCTTTAGAAAAAGATTTCCACAATAAATTCTCTAGGCCTACTGCCTTTGCAATGACTTTTCATAATAAATAGGCTAGACCTTTGGCGTTTGGCATAAGATTTTCCTGCACACTAATCAAGCCTACAGCTTTTATCAGTGGTACTTCACTATAACACCTTCTGCACAGACCTTAAGCGTTCCCATCAGGCATACAGTCATAACATAAAAGATGTGTAAGTAATTAAAGTCATCAAAGTAAGCTAGTATCTCTCCTGACAGGGCTTACCAACAAGTGTCATGGTGCAATCTTTTATGCTCATGATTTGTCAGAGGGAACATCCAACTCCAAAGCCCTCATTTACTAAAGTAATCAATGCGATTCCATGATGTGACAAAAACTTATCTGTAGGTTTTAATTCAGAGTAATAACAATCCATCTCTAAACGCCTGTTAGCTTCAATAAATGCTTTTCACAATCAATATGTCAGGTCTACCTCTTTTTATCGTAATTCTTCATAATAAAAAAGGCTTTATAACTGAACAATCAGGCATATAGGTTTTATCATTGACTTGTCACCATAATCAACTTAAGCCCATTATACTGAACGTGAGCTTTCCACAAGGCAACCATCCGACATGCATCCATAAAAGCACACATTTATACTGAATTGTAGTTGGCAAAGCAAAATACTATTTCTCCTTAGAGAGCGTAATAAGGATTATTGTAATACATATGTTCTGTCTCCACAGTTTGTTCGGGAAGATAACCATGACCAAAACCCTTGCCCTCTACAGTAATCAATGAAATTCCATGTAACAAAGAACATGCACACAGGCTTTACCACAGTGTAATAACAATCTGTCCTTCAAAGCCTATTGTCTTTAAAAAGTTATTTACAAAATAAGCAGGCAAGGCCTACCATCTTTGTCATTTTTACACATAAACAAGGGAACCCAGAAGGTATAGTATAGGGACCTTGGGCAGTAGCATATTTTATAAAACAGTGGTCCCTATTTTAGAAACGAAATAGTCTGTGAGGACAGACAAAACAATTTTCATACACTTGATAGGTGAAATGACTTTTGTCCAGCCGGAAAAGAATTTTTATTTTAATTTGATTTAGAATGATAATTATGAAAATGGAAGAACCATTTAGTATCAAGTGGGCACAGCCGTGACCCATACAATGCAAGACAAGACAAGACAACAAAACAATAGTGGCCAAGAGGGCAAAGCAAAAATTGCATCTGTATACTATTAATCAGTTGTTACAGATTTTAAATTTCATTATAACACTCCACTGCAAATGATAATATTTCAGTCATATATTGCATTTGGGGGTTCAGAGGTCGACGACGTTTCGATGCCGTATTTTAATCTAGGGCATCATCATCAGGACAGGAAATGACAGTTGTTGTCTTAACCATTATATTTAAACTAAGCCTTTAGTCACAATACTGTACATAAAACATTTACATTTATAAATGGGAAGAAAAGGGAAAAAGAAATATAAAGAGTATTTTGTCAGTTTTAGGCATGTTAAATTACTATACAAATCTCATAACCATTGTGAGGGTTTTGTGAGGATAAAAAGGGACGGCGGGTGCACTGTGCAAACGCTAATAGCATGCAACATGGTTTGGTGGAAAGTGATGGTCCAGGCTTGTTGAAAGTTATATTTCTCTCATAGCGAGAGTGCTTATGCCAATTCTTATAAGGTCGTCAACCAAGACTCCAATGGCATGCTTTTTGAACAAATCGCTTTTAATCATGCCTTGAGGATGTAAAACAAAACGACGGCAATTGATTTGCATGCTGTGGCTTATTATCATACTACGGGCGTGTGAAAACGTGTGGGCAGATTGAGCGGCGCGTGCGAAGCATGCTGCAGGTGGGCAGGTTACCTAGGTGGAGGCTTAATGTGGCCGTATTCCGTGACGAGGTCGGTCAAACTGTTTTTTTTTTTGATTCTCTGAAGAGAAAAACAATTTTGGTGTGAGCTTGGTGAGCATAACTTTTTTTAGCCGCAGTGAAAGAAGCATGAGAATATTTACCGGGTAGCAAGGCACACTGTTGCCCCTGCCAGGATAGGGAGGAGAGCCCAATGGCTCGAATAAAGGTCTGTTCAATGGCGTCTAGAAGGAAAATAATAGCAATATGGAATCAATAAAATTAGAGCGTCTGGGTTCCTGACACTAGCGTAGGGGATGGGGATGAGGAGGAGACACTTACTTGTTCACCTTTCAGACCGAGCAGCAATGGCAATCAATCGGTGAGTGACTGGCCTGCACTGAAGGCTAATAAGCCACATGGTCCGTGGAAATGGAGAAGGGACTACCCATAGTGCAGAGGTGTATCGAGTGCTGGTAACCATGGCGGCCATTTTGTAATGGCTAAAGTGGTGAATCTTAGTGCAGGTGCTCGTGGTGACATTTCAAAGGAAGGCGCAAGTGATACCATTGGGGCACAAATTGCAGGTCAGCGATCATGAATTAAAACATTAGTACTGGATTGAGAGCGACACGTAATCTTCAGATCATAAAATAACACAATGTAATTAAGCATTACAATAAAGAAGTCCAGTCTTCCTGACCGTTGAGCCCATTTCTAATGCTATCACATTTCAAAATCCAACGAAATTCCTCTTTGTTGAGCAAATTTGCAATGTCTGCCCCTCTAGGGGGTGGTTTAATGATTGTCACTACTGTCCAGAGAATGTCCTTTTCAGTGTGGCCCATTTCGGCAAAATGTTCAACCAAGGGTGCATTTGGTGTTTGACATCGGATCCTGCTGCGGTGTTGTCCTATTCTCAGTTTCACCTTTTGGCTTGTTTGGCCTATATAGATAAGCATGCAGGGGCATAAGATAGCATACACCAGATTGGTAGAATTACAGTTTGAAAAACATTTCCGTGCATATTTTATGGTCTTATATTCAAAAAACTGGCCTTCAATTGTAAAATCACAGCAGACACAGTTCCCACATTTTTTGTGTCCTGTAAGTGGGGGAAGGTTCCATGCATCATTTAGAGTTGTTTTCAATTGTTGGTGAGGAAGAGCTGCCCTCACCAAATGATCTTTAATATTTTTTGCCCTTTTAAAGGCGAACATGGGGCGCTCTATTGTTAATGTGCCGGCATTCAGCACCGACTAATGTTTAAGCACACTCTTTCTGATTTGATTAGACATTGGCGAGAAAGTGGTGACGCAAATTAATTTTTCTTCGTCTGTTTTTTGTCTGGGCTCTAGGAGGGTTTCTCTTGGGCAGTACCAGGCTCTTTTCAATGAACGGCGCACTAGTTTGCGCGGGTAGCCTCTGCTTCTAAGTTTGTTACTGAGTATCTTTGCCTCAGTAAAGTAGTCTTCCTTAAAATAACAGTTGCGTCTAATGCGCAGAAACTGCGAGAATGGTCAGGAGTCTCGCAGCGCTCGTGGGTGATAGCTGTTGTAGTCTAGCAAAGTATTGCGCTCAGTGGGCTTGCGATGCAATGAGGTCGTGAGACGGCCCTCAGAATGTTTAATTACTAAGTCCAGAAAGGGGATTGATTCTTTGTTGGAGGACAAGGTATACTTCAGACCACTACTGTTGTTATTTAGCCAATGTTGAAAGCCAACAAGGTTGTCGGCGGATTCATTCCACACTAAAAAAATGTCGTCGATATACCTTTTCCAAAGGCTGATGCCATTCAGAAAAGAGTTCGATGTGTCCAGAATGCTGCTGGTCTCGAGATGGTCCATGTACAGTATGGCCAGGTTTGGGGCAAAAATAGCTCCCATGGAGGTACCCCTAACCTGGCCATAGAACTATCCGTCAAAAAGGAAAAAGTTTTTGGTTAGACAAATTTCCAACAGTTGGAGAATAAATATAGATGGAACATTGTGGGGGCGCATACGTGTTTCAAGAACCTTTTCAATCACACGTAGAGACTCAAATTGCGGGATGTTAGTGTATAATGATTCCACATCCAGCGTGCACATAGTGCTGGATGTGGGATCAAACGGGTAATCTTCTATAAGATTTATCATTGCCATACTGTCCCTGATATAACAGATTGTATCTGGGACAAATGGTTTAATGAAAAAATCTATATAGTGCCCGAGTGGCTCAAGCACTGAGCCACAGCCCGAAACAATGGGGCGACCCGGGGGAGATATGGGATTCTTATGGATCTTGGGTAAGCAGTATATAACAGGTGTCCTCAGAGATTTTGTATTAAGAAACTCATACTCTTTTTTTGACAGGAAGCCTAATTCACAGGCTTCTGTAGTTACTTTGTTAATCAGTTCCTGAATTTCACTGGTGGGGTTGCGAGGCAGTTTGCAGTAGTGTTCCCTGTTATTAAGTTGGCGTAGGATTTCACTTTTGTAGATTTCAATGTCCTGAATTACAATTCCGCCCCCTTTGTCCGCGGGTTTTATCACCAAGGACTGATTAGTTTTGAGGGTGGTTATAGCTTTTTTCTCCTCTAGGGAGATATTGTAAGGCATGAAGGACCTTTTTGTTTCTAGAGTAGTTAGGTCTTTGAGGACAAGTCTTTCGAAAGTTAATATCTCCGGTGGAATCATACCGGCTGAGGGACTGAATTTAGATGGTGGCTTGAAAGGAGTATTGGGAGATTTAGGTAAGGCAGGATTGAGAATGAAAAAACTTTTTAACCTAATTTTTCTGAAAAACCTTAGAAGTTCGGTTTGTATGTCCTGAAAATTTGGACGTACTGTTGGGACAAATGAAAGTCCTTTACTCAGCAGTGAGACTTCATTGCTTGATAAGTTATGATCTGTGAGATTGAAAATAGGGAGGAGACCACTTTCTAGTATATTAGTATTGTTACTGGAGGTTTGATCAAGAGTCGTTACCACCGGTATTGCTGGCGGCGTGTGAATCGCTCTCCGTGGGGGTTCGATGGTTTGGACCATGGTTGTTGTTGTTTGCCCCTGCCTCTTGGTTGGCCACGTCCTCCTTCTAAAAAATTCCGGTTAGAAGGTCCCGGGCTGTCGCTTTGATCGGACTGTCCCGAGGAGTCAGCAGAACTATCAGTGAATCATACGTGTTGCTGTCTTTTATTGTACCTGCCCCAAGGTCTCTGGTTTGGGGGACCGTTGTACGGACGATTAGTATAGAAATCTTTAGCTAAGTATGGGTAAGCTCTTTCTTCACTGAAATTCTTTATGTCTTTCTTAACTTTGATTGTTTTTTTATTTAACTCTATTTTATGGAAGTCTTCAATAGTTTTGTTGATTTGCTCGAGGAGTTTATTGGATTCAGAGCTGGTATTGGCGTCTTTTATCTGTTTTTCTAGGTCGGTTATTTCAATATTTAGTGTTTGGAGTTCTTCGGTAGCAATATCAACACCTAGCACCATCCAATGCCTAGAGCAAGTGGTGCTAATATAGCTAAAGCCGTTTAGGTATTTAGGGTCTCGCTATGAGAGAAATATAACTTTCAACAAGCCTGGACCATCACTTTCCACCAAACCATGTTGCATGCTATTAGCGTTTGCACAGTGCACCCACCGTCCCTTTTTATCCTCACAAAACCCTCACAATGGTTATGAGATTTGTATAGTAATTTAACATGCCTAAAACTGACAAAATACTCTTTATATTTCTTTTTCCCTTTTCTTCCCATTTATAAATGTAAATGTTTATGTACAGTATTGTGACTAAAGGCTTAGTTTAAATATAATGGTTAAGACAACAACTGTCATTTCCTGTCCTGATGATGATGCCCTAGATTAAAATACGGCATTGAAACGTCGTCGACCTCTGAACCCCCAAATGCAATATATGACTGAAATATTATCATTTGCAGTGGAGTGTTATAATGAAATTTAAAATCTGTAACAACTGATTAATAGTATACAGATGCAATTTTTGCTTTGCCCTCTTGGCCACTATTGTTTTGTTGTCTTGTCTTGTCTTGTATTGTATGGGTCACGGCTGTGCCCACTTGATACTAAATGGTTCTTCCATTTTCATAATTATCGTTCTAAATCAAATAAAAATAAAAATTCTTGTCCGGCTGGACAAAAGTCATTTCACCTATCAAGTGTATGAAAATTGTTTTGTCTGTCCTCACAGACTATTTCGTTTCTAAAATAGGGACCACTGTTTAATAAAATATGCTACTGCCCAAGGTCCCTATACTATACCTTCTGGGTTCCCTTGTTTATGTGTAAAAATAATTAGCGCAATCGCAGGATTGCAAGGGATTCAGGCAATCCTAGCCCCCTTTTTCTCAAGTAGGTTTTCCCCTTCCCCACCTTCGTTAGTGTCACTCTAAATTTTTCCTCACTGTTTCTTCCTTTTAGGCATGTCTGACCCTCACCCACCTTTATATAATTTGGAATACATTAACAAAATCTTAGGAGGTCCCTCCCTCCTCTCAGATTCAACAGAAACATTAACAGGGCCCAGTACCTCACGTACAACTGATTTAGAGAAACTAAAGAAAAAAGAAGTACGCCTAACCTTAATGATCAGATTACTTACAGACTACCTTAGATCTAATACCATCCCCTTAGGTTTACAGGTACGTAACGTACCAGGGGTCTTCACCAACAACCCTAAATACCTAAACGGCTTTAGCAATATTAGCACCACTTGCTCTAGGCATTGGATGGTGCTAGGTGTTGATATTGCTACCGAAGAACTCCAAACACTAAATATTGAAATAACCGACCTAGAAAAACAGATAAAAGACGCCAATACCAGCTCTGAATCCAATAAACTCCTCGAGCAAATCAACAAAACTATTGAAGACTTCCATAAAATAGAGTTAAATAAAAAAACAATCAAAGTTAAGAAAGACATAAAGAATTTCAGTGAAGAAAGAGCTTACCCATACTTAGCTAAAGATTTCTATACTAATCGTCCGTACAACAGTCCCCCAAACCAGAGACCTTGGGGCAGGTACAATAAAAGACAGCAACACGTAGGATTCACTGATAGTTCTGCTGACTCCTCGGGACAGTCCGATCAAAGCGACAGCCCGGGACCTTCTAACCGGAATTTCTTAGAAGGAGGACGTGGCCAACCAAGAGGCAGGGGCAAACAACAACAACCATGGTCCAAACCATCGAACCCCCACGGAGAGCGATTCACACGCCGCCAGCACTACCGGTGGTAACGACTCTTGATCAAACCTCCAGTAACAATACTAATATACTAGAAAGTGGTCTCCTCCCTATTTTCAATCTCACAGATCATAACTTATCAAGCAATGAAGTCTCACTGCTGAGTAAAGGACTTTCATTTGTCCCAACAGTACGTCCAAATTTTCAGGACATACAAACCGAACTTCTAAGGTTTTTCAGAAAAATTAGGTTAAAAAGTTTTTTCATTCTCAATCCTGCCTTACCTAAATCTCCCAATACTCCTTTCAAGCCACCATCTAAATTCAGTCCCTCAGCCGGTATGATTCCACCGGAGATATTAACTTTCGAAAGACTTGTCCTCAAAGACCTAACTACTCTAGAAACAAAAAGGTCCTTCATGCCTTACAATATCTCCCTAGAGGAGAAAAAAGCTATAACCACCCTCAAAACTAATCAGTCCTTGGTGATAAAACCCACGGACAAAGGGGGCGGAATTGTAATTCAGGACATTGAAATCTACAAAAGTGAAATCCTACGCCAACTTAATAACAGGGAACACTACTGCAAACTGCCTCGCAACCCCACCAGTGAAATTCAGGAACTGATTAACAAAGTAACTACAGAAGCCTGTGAATTAGGCTTCCTGTCAAAAAAAGAGTATGAGTTTCTTAATACAAAATCTCTGAGGACACCTGTTATATACTGCTTACCCAAGATCCATAAGAATCCCATATCTCCCCCGGGTCGCCCCATTGTTTCGGGCTGTGGCTCAGTGCTTGAGCCACTCGGGCACTATATAGATTTTTTCATTAAACCATTTGTCCCAGATACAATCTGTTATATCAGGGACAGTATGGCAATGATAAATCTTATAGAAGATTACCCGTTTGATCCCACATCCAGCACTATGTGCACGCTGGATGTGGAATCATTATATACTAACATCCCGCAATTTGAGTCTCTACGTGTGATTGAAAAGGTTCTTGAAACACGTATGCGCCCCCACAATGTTCCATCTATATTTATTCTCCAACTGTTGGAAATTTGTCTAACCAAAATCTTTTTCCTTTTTGACGGACAGTTCTATGGCCAGGTTAGGGGTACCTCCATGGGAGCTATTTTTGCCCCAAACCTGGCCATACTGTACATGGACCATCTCGAGACCAGCAGCATTCTGGACACATCGAACCCTTTTCTGAATGGCATCAGCCTTTGGAAAAGGTATATCGACGACATTTTTTTAGTGTGGAATGAATCCGCCGACAACCTTGTTGGCTTTCAACATTGGCTAAATAACAACAGTGGTGGTCTGAAGTATACCTTGTCCTCCAACAAAGAATCAATCCCCTTTCTGGACTTAGTAATTAAACATTCTGAGGGCCGTCTCACGACCTCATTGCATCGCAAGCCCACTGTGCGCAATACTTTGCTAGACTACAACAGCAATCACCCACGAGCGCTGCGAGACTCCTTACCATTCTCGCAGTTTCTGCGCATTAGACGCAACTGTTATTTTAAGGAAGACTACTTTACTGAGGCAAAGATACTCAGTAACAAACTTAGAAGCAGAGGCTACCCGCGCAAACTAGTGCGCCGTTGCTTGAAAAGAGCCTGGTACTGCCCAAGAGAAACCCTCCTAGAGCCCAGACAAAAAACAGACGAAGAAAAATAAATTTGAGTCACCACTTTTTTGCCAATGTCTAATCAAATCAGAAAGAGTGTGCTTAAACATTGGTCGGTGCTAAATGCCGGCACATTAACAATAGAGCGCCCCATGTTCGCCTTTAAAAGGGCAAAACATATTAAAGATCATTTGGTGAGGGCAGCTCTTCCTCACCAACAATTGAAAACAACTCTAAACGATGCATGGAACCTTCCCCCACTTACAGGACACAAAAAATGTGGGAACTGTGTCTGCTGTGATTTTACAATTGAAGGCCAGTTTTTTGAATATAAGACCATAAAATATGCACGGAAATGTTTTTCAAACTGTAATTCTACCAATCTGGTGTATGCTATCTTATGCCCCTGCATGCTTATCTATATAGGCCAAACAAGCCAAAAGGTGAAACTGAGAATAGGACAACACCGCAGCAGGATCCGATGTCAAACACCAAATGCACCCTTGGTTGAACATTTTGCCGAAATGGGCCACACTGAAAAGGACATTCTCTGGACAGTAGTGACAATCATTAAACCACCCCCTAGAGGGGCAGACATTGCAAATTTGCTCAACAAAGAGGAACTTCGTTGGATTTTGAAATGTGATAGCATTAGAAATGGGCTCAACCGTCAGGAAGACTGGACTTCTTTATTGTAATGCTTAATTACATTGTTTTATTTTATGATCTGAAGATTACGCGTCGCTCTCAATCCAGTACTAATGTTTTAATTCATGATCGCTGATCTGCAATTTGTGCCCCAATGGTATCACTTGCGCCTTCCTTTGAAATGTCACCACGAGCACCTGCACTAAGATTCACCACTTTAGCCATTACAAAATGGCCGCCATGGTTACCAGCACTCGATACACCTCTGCACTATGGGTAGTCCCTTCTCCATTTCCACGGACCATGTGGCTTATTAGCCTTCAGTGCAGGCCAGTCACTCACCGATTGATTGCCATTGCTGCTCGGTCTGAAAGGTGAACAAGTAAGTGTCTCCTCCTCATCCCCATCCCCTACGCTAGTGTCAGGAACCCAGACGCTCTAATTTTATTGATTCCATATTGCTATTATTTTCCTTCTAGACGCCATTGAGCAGACCTTTATTCGAGCCATTGGGCTCTCCTCCCTATCCTGGCAGGGGCAACAGTGTGCCTTGCTACCCGGTAAATATTCTCATGCTTCTTTCACTGCGGCTAAAAAAAGTTATGCTCACCAAGCTCACACCAAAAATTGTTTTTCTCTTCAGAGAATTAAAAAAAAAAACAGTTTGACCGACCTCGTCACGGAATACGGCCACATTAAGCCTCCACCTAGGTAAACTGCCCACCTGCAGCATGCTTCGCACGCGCCGCTCAATCTGCCCACACGTTTTCACACGCCCGTAGTATGATAATAAGCCACAGCATGCAAATCAATCGCCGTCGTTTTGTTTTACACCCTCAAGGCATGATTAAAAGCGATTTGTTCAAAAAGCATGCCATTGAAGTCTTGGTTGACGACCTTATAAGAATTGGCATAAGCACTCTCGCTATGAGAGAAATATAACTTTCAACAAGCCTGGACCATCACTTTCCACCAAACCATGTTGCATGCTATTAGCGTTTGCACAGTGCACCCGCCGTCCCTTTTTATCCTCACAAAACCCTCACAATGGTTATGAGATTTGTATAGTAATTTAACATGCCTAAAACTGACAAAATACTCTTTATATTTCTTTTTCCCTTTTCTTCCCATTTATAAATGTAAATGTTTTATGTACAGTATTGTGACTAAAGGCTTAGTTTAAATATAATGGTTAAGACAACAACTGTCATTTCCTGTCCTGATGATGATGCCCTAGATTAAAATACGGCATCGAAACGTCGTCGACCTCTGAACCCCCAAATGCAATATATGACTGAAATATTATCATTTGCACTGGAGTGTTATAATGAAATTTAAAATCTGTAACAACTGATTAATAGTATACAGATGCAATTTTTGCTTTGCCCTCTTGGCCACTATTGTTTTGTTGTCTTGTCTTGTCTTGTATTGTATGGGTCACGGCTGTGCCCACTTGATACTAAATGGTTCTTCCATTTTCATAATTATCGTTCTAAATCAAATCAAAATAAAAATTCTTGTCCAGCTGGACAAAAGTCATTTCACCTATCAAGTGTATGAAAATTGTTTTGTCTGTCCTCACAGACTATTTCGTTTCTAAAATAGGAACCACTGTTTTATAAAATATACCATCTTTGTCATAGCATTTCATGATAAACATACCAAACCTATGCACATTGGCTTAACGCTTTAACTATCACCGTCGTATTCAAGTGCACCTAACCTAAAAATCATCATGCATACAGTTATACAATTACTAATAAGCATAGGAGTCATTCAGGGGTTCGCCAGGGGTTGCAGCTTTGACCATTGGCTTGCCCTTTGCTACTCCTAGCACTGCTTTTGATACCCCTGGCATCAGAGGCGGCTAATTCGGTGCCAGGAACACAGTGGCAGCTGGGGCTCCACTTTCTTTATTTTATGTCAATTTTTTATTACACTAAGAGTCTCAATATGATGTCCGTTGGAGTTGCCTCTGTCTGACATTGCTGCAAACATGGGACCGATTGACCAGCGGCCATGTGTCTGCCCCTCAAAGTTCAAACTAAGGCACCTGGAAAAATAAATAAATTGAGCAATGTTGCGGGGGTTGAGGTACAGCACTTTTATGTGGAAGCACACAACTTGTGCCCAATCAAAGCATGTTCTCCTTGCTCCCAACAGGTGGGCAGAGTCTAAGCTCCTCTTTAGTGATTCTCACATAATTGGCTGGTGACAGCTGGGCGGTCAAGCCAGATCATAAAAAGAGCATTATCCGAGATTAGTCTCAAAGTAATTATTGAATCTAAAAGTAGAAATGGAACAGTCCAAGCGAGCAAGGCCATGCAAATATCACAATCACAACTTTTTTCAAACTAGTCCTCCATAACTAGACCACTTGAAAACATAACCATAGAAAATCAATTGGAGGGTGGCATTCATTAAAAATACCCTGCATACCAACACCTACCTATAGTCTCACTAAGATTTATATGGCCTAGTTGCTTGTACTGATAGTGTGCTTACGCTAACCTTCTGGTTAATGATAGTAGTTTTATTTCGCTCTGTGAGCAGTCAGTTCAGTTTAAAAGCTTTATTCGGTTTAATTAATCAGCCATACAGCATAACATTAGTTAAAACATACAAAGAGAGAATATCATCAATTTGGGCAACTACATCCATATAAAACATCCATAAAAAGCGACGGACACAAATTCGTTATACAGTTGGTGCAAAAGATAGCCTTTCATAAGTTTAACTAGGATTCCAGCGGCAAAGTCCAACAAGGAACATCATAAAGTCCAATGCGCAAAATACAAAATGGTACACAGTCCTGTATACCCTTTAAAATGCAATCACTGATTAATAACAATTGATTTCCTGATATTAATGACCTTTAGTAAAAATGATGCTAGGTGGAAACACAGTCCTGGATCCTCCATACCGATAAGCAAGTTCATTGCATCCTGCGGGAATCTAATATTATACTTTAAAAAGATAGGTTTTAAATAAAAAATTCTAAAATTCGAATAGAATTTACAAAAAAGTAAAATATGGAAGCAACTTTGCTGGGAAGCTCCATCACATGGACACGGAATGGTGGTGATCTGTGAGCAGTCATAAAACACTTTGTATATGAGTCTTAGGTTAGAATGATAGAGAGGGAGAGGATTGGGTCTACTCTCTGATTGTGGATTTTTTATGTCCCTAGACTACAGAATCCAACATTGAGAAAACTTCTAACAGTCAATTGCATCAGTATTCCTCTCCCAAAGGGATTATAATGCTTGATACTTCTTAATAAACCTAGGTTCAACAACTCACTGTTCTGTTCCTGTCTGCATGGGATGTTTCACTAGCAATGAGAGTGGTGCACAGAAGAGAACCGGGATGCTGCACCCGACCCACTGGAATTGGGAATGGCAAATCGGCAATCCAGTGACAAATCACCACTGATGCTGAGGCCTGTCATAAAGTTATGTTATGTTATGTTATGTTATATTGTGTCTTTTATAGCGCTCGGCTACTCAAAAGAGTGTCCCGGCGCTTTATTGACAACCTAGGAAGACAAACACAACACAACAGATAAAAAAGGCAGGGTCAGCAAAACATGGAAAAGACTAGGGAGCAAAAAGCCAGGTTTTCAGGCCCTTCCTGAAAGCCAGCAGATTTGAGGTACTGCGTAAGGTCAGGGGCAGAGTGTTCCAAAGCTGAGGGGCCCAGAGCATGAATGAGCGACCTCCCATGCGGGCCCTCCTCACACGTGGAACGATGGCAATAAATTTCGACTCTGACCTCTAAGAACGAGCAGGACGATAAGAGGCAAGCCTCTTCTGAAGATATTTAGCCCCCGTAGCGTAAAAGGCCTTGTGGGCAAGGGTTAGGGCTTTAAAAGCTATCCGCTGTCGGATAGGCAGCCAATGAAGCGACTGCAATAGGCCGGAAACTTTAACTCGCCTATGCAGGCCAAAAATGGCCCGTGCTGCAGCGTTCTGGACCACCTGCATCCGTTGCAGGAGATATTCGGGCAGGCCAAGATATAGGACATTGGAATAATCCAATCTTGACCCTATCAGGGCCTGTACTGTAATCCTCCTATGATCCTCGGAGAGCAACGGAAAAAACTTACGGAGCATGCGGAGAAGCCCAAAGCAGGTGCCAGTGAGGGTAAGGATCTGAGATCTAAGAGTCAGACCATTGTCGATTTTAACCCCCAGATTCTTAGCTACCTGCGACGAACGCCCCGGGGGAGACATGTCGGCCGGTCACCATACCCGCCAGTCCGGATCGGATTGACAGCCGAAGAAGAGCACCTCCGATTTATCTGAGTTGCACTTGAGGCTGTTCAGTTGGAGCCATTTGAACATAGCCCCAAGGCACTCACGGACACTCTCTCCGTCAAAATCCTCTCCTTTCCGGCAGGTAAAGAGCAGCTGGGTGTCATCAGCATAGGATACGATCTGGGCCCCGAAAGAGTCGCCAAAGGGGTCATAAAGATATTAAAGAGAGTCGGCTCAGTACCGAGCCCTGTGGGACTCCGACTCCCAATGGCGGCATTTCGGCAGAGCTAAAGGAGGCCCAGACCGTCTGTCGGCGGTCAGCCAGAAAAGATGTAAACCAGCTGAGCACCGTCCCCCTCAGACCGATGTCCTGGAGTCTGACGAGGAGATCCTCGTGGGGGACGGTGTCGAAGGCCGCCGACAGGTCTAGCATGATCAGCATAGCTCTACCACCCAGGTCTAACGTCTCCTTGATGGCCTCCGACACCTCCAGCAGCGCGGTCTCCGTGCTAAGATTAGGACGAAAGCCCGATTGGGTGGGATGAAGCAGGTCGTGAGTTTCCAGGAAATTAGAAAGCACGTTATGCACGTGCTTCTGCACGATCTTGGCCAGAGCGGGGAGAAGGGAAATAGGCCTATAATTGGCCAGAACCTCGGGGGCCAAACCGGGCTTCTTAATAAGAGGGATAACCATCGCTTGCTTCCAAGCCAAAGGGACCACACCCTGGCTCAGAAAAGATTCAAAAGAGGATTGACCAGCGGGTTTACGACTGCCGCCAACTTCGCCAGAACTTTGGCCGGACAAGGGTCGCGTGGTGATCCAGATTTAAGGTTGGCCAGAAGAGTCAAAGACGAAGCCATTGCAATAGGCGGGAAGTCAGATAAGACTGGCCCTAAAGGAACCGATGGTGTTAAACCAGCCTTAAGACAAGGAAAGGCACCAGTCTCCTCGGTGGAAAGGAGTCTTGTATCAGCCTGATCTTTGTCGTAAAAAAGCAAGCAAGATCCGATGCCCACAACTCTGTAGGAACGGTCTGAGCCGCATTCGACCGTGGGGCAGTAAATTCCCTAACGATCGTGAAGATCTCTTTGCACGAGTTTGAGGCATCCTCAATCCTCCTGGCAAAGTAGCTCTTTTTCTCCAGGAAAATATCTCGATGGTATGCTTTAACCATAGTTCGGTATTCGAGTCTAGCGGCTGAACTATACTGCGCTCGCCAGGCCCTTTCTGCCACCTTGCACTGCCTGCGAGACGCAAGCAGCGCTCCCGTAAACCACGGAGCAGAAACCCGCTTGGGCAATGGATGGGCTGTCCTCAAAGGGGCCAGGTCATTCAGCCTGTCCGCAAACCAGGCCTGCAAAGACTCCAGGTCCCTTTCCAAAACCCCTGTAAGAAGGCAAGGATGATCACAGAGTGCCTGTGACAACATTTCAGGAGTCACCCGGTGAAATGCCCTAGATGCGGATCCTAGCTGTCTAGTAGCACTGCTCGGGGATTTCTTCCTGGCTGGTATATGAAAGCAAACCAGATGATGGTCAGTCCATAGAACCGGCAGAAGTGCCGTCACCTCTATAGGGGAGGAAGAAAAGACCTGGTCTAAAGTATGGCCTTTGTCATGCGTCGATCCAAAGAGGAAAGGGACTAAGCCCAGAGGAGCCGTGATATCAGATAGTTTAATCACGCATGGATCCAGAGCATCGTCCATGTGAAAGTTAAAGTCACCAGCCATGATGCAGTGGTCGGCTCTCAGGGCTAACGCTGCCATAGCAGACTGGAGCTCTTCGAAGAAGGTGCCTGCTGGCCCGGGGGGTCTGTATACTAGCAGTCCTTTTACTGACTGATAAGGTGCCAACGATAGAGAGAAGGCAAGGGATTCGGACCCATTGATAGCCTCAGTAGGAATGATAGAACACCCAACGGAGTTCCTCAACACGAGTGCTACACCGCCGCCCCTTCCTTCCAGTCTGTCCTGCCTAAAAATGCTATATTCTGGCGGAATCGCAGAGGCGATATCCGGGTTGGAAGAAGCTCCGAGCCAGGTCTCAGTGAGCATCAGGCATACTGGTTTATCCATGGTCAAGAGGTCAAAGAGCTCCTGCGCGTGGCTACGCACTGACCTAGTGTTAAGAAGCATACAAAGATGCTTCACCGCCGTCACCTCCCGATGGGGAGGGGTCCGAGGAAAGATGCCTGGCGACCAGCCACAGCCCGGGCATCTACTCCTACCTCTATAGCGATCTGGGAAAACCTTAAAGCAACTACACGATACCTTTTGCAGGGACCGTAGTTGCAAGGATGTATAGTGGGCCATAGTGGCTCCCAAGGATATTGATCAGCCGATGCAAGGCCCCCCGCAGCTCAGTCCGCCTCCGGGACGCTGACGGGCGCAGACGGGCAGGACTCAGGCACGACTCCGGCACAGCGAAGCAGTGGATTCAACTGCGTGATGTCACCTGGAAAGTAGAAGGAGTGGCAGCACACATTGTTGTGGAATTGGTGGCCAGGGTGATGCCCGCGACTTTGGTCACTTGGTTGGATGCATGCGCTTGACCCAGTGTGTTTCAATGAAGCATGATATCGCTGCAGTAGGGGACATGGCCTGATGTTCACTTTGTGAGCACACATATGAGCTATGGCGTAAGTCATTACAGGTCACTGCCCTACAGCTGCGTGTGTTTGTCTCAATGGGCTTACCTGGTAGGCTGTGGTGGTTACTAAGATACACACATCCACCAATGCACTGCGTGATTAGGGTCTGGCCACAGAGAGAGCATGTAACGGACTCCGAGCTTGTCTTATGACAGGATATGATGTAGCTGGTATAGAGTCAAAGTATCGAGTTTTTATTATCGACTAGACATAATATCGAGTTAAAAATATAGAATGGACATAATATCGACTAGACATAATATAGACAACAAAAATATCGACTAGAAAAAATTAATATCGAATAGAATGGACATAATATCGAATCAAAAATATAGAATGGACATAATATCGACTAGACATAATATAGACAACAAAAATATCGAATTTAAGGTAAGTTAATATTATTCTTTATTTTTTGTGTAATATAATTCTGTAGTGGGTTGTGGGTTTATAGGGGAATAGGGTGGGAAGTAATTTAATTATAATTAAATAAATATGTTAATTTATTTATTGATATTTATTTAGAACTAATTGTTAATTAATTATTAATTGGTAATTAATTAAAATATAATTGGTAATTAATTATAATTGATTAATTGATAAATATTTTATTTTAGTAATTTATTTTCTGTAGCGGGTTGTGGGTTTATAGGGGAATAGGGTGGGAAGTAATTTAATTATAATTAATTAAATATGTTAATTTATTTATTGTTAATTATTTTGAATTAATTGTTAATTAAATAATAATTGGTAATTAATTAAAATATAATTGGTAAATAATTTTAATTGATTAATTGATAAATATGTTAATTTCATTAATTTAATTTCTGTAGCGGGTTGTGGGTTTATAGGGGAATAGGGTGGGAAGTAATTTAATTATAATTAATTAAATATGTAATTTAGAATTAATTGTTAATTAATTTTTAATAGGTAATTAATTAAAATATAATTGGTAATTAAAATTAATTGATTAATTTTTAAATTGTAAATTAATTTATTGTTAATAGGTAATTAATTAGTATTAGTAGGTAATTTTTATAATTAAATAATTTTAATGTGTATTTATAAATAATTATTTAATATATTTAATACAACTGTAAAATATTTTAATTAATTTGTAATTGGTATTACTATTTATGTTATTTATATTTATATATGAAGTATTTACTTTCCCTACTATTGCACTCACTGGAGTTGGAATAGTAATTTTTACCCCTACACTATCCAACACTTTACCTACTGTTGCACTCTCTGGAGTTGCAATAGTAATTTTAACCCCTACGCTATCCAACTCTTTCCCTACTGTTGCACTCTCTGGAGTTGGAATAGTAATTTTAACCCCTACGCTATCCAACGCTTTCCCTACTGTTGCCCTCTCTGGAGTGGGAATAGTAATTTTTACCTCTACGCTATCCAACACTTTCCCTACTGTTGCACTCTCTGGAGTGGGAATAGTAATTTTTACCCTTACGCTATCCAACGCTTTCCCTACTGTGCCACTCTCTGGATTGGGAATAGTAATGTTTACCCCTACGCTATCCAACGCTTTCCCTACTGTTGCACTCTCTGGAGTGGGAATAGTAATTTTTACCCCTACGCTATCCAACGCTTTCCCTACTGTTGCACTCGCTGGAGTGAGAATAGTAATTTTTACCCCTACGCTATCCAACTCTTTTCCTACTGTTGCACTCTCTGGAGTGGGAATAGTAACTTTAACCCCTACGCTATCCAACGCTTTCCCTACTGTTGCACTCTCTGGAGTGGGAATAGTAATTTTTACCCCTACGCTATCCAACTCTTTCCCTACTGTTGCACTCTCTGGAGTTGGAATAGTAATTTTAACCCCTACGCTATCCAACACTTTCCCTACTGTTGCACTCTCTGGAGTGGGAATAGTTATTTTTACCCCTACCCTCTCCTACGCTTTCCCTACTGTTGCACTCTCTGGAGTGGGAATAGTAATTTTTACCCTTACGCTATCCAACGTTTTCCCTACTGTTGCACTCTCTGGAGTGGGAATAGTAATTTTTACCCCTACGCTATCCAACGCTTTCCATACTGTTGCACTCTCTGGAGTGGGAATAGTAATTTTTACCCCTATGCTATCCAACGCTTTCCCTACTGTTGCACTTGCTGGAGTGGGAATAGTAATTTTTACCCCTACGCTATCCAACTCTTTCCCTACTGTTGCACTCTCTGGAGTGGGAATAGTAATTTTTACCCCTACGCTATCCAACGTTTTCCCTACTGTTGCACTCTCTGGAGTGTGAATAGTAATTGTTACCCCTACGCTATCCAACGCTTTCCCTAGTGTTGCACTCGCTGGAGTGGGAATAGTAATTTTTACCCCTATGCTATCCAACTCTTTCCCTACTGTTGCACTCTCTGGAGTGGGAATAGTAATTTTAACCCCTACGCTATCCAACGCTTTCCCTACTGTTGCACTCTCTGGAGTGGGAATAGTAATTTTTACCCCTACGCTATCCAACGCTTTCCCTACTGTTGCACTCTCTGGAGTGGGAATAGTATTTTTTACCCCTACGCAATCCAACGCTTTCCCTACTGTTGCACTCTGTGGAGTGGGAATAGTCATTTTTACCCCTACGCTATCCAACGCTTTCCCTTCTGTTGCACTCACTGGAGTCGTTACAGTAAATTTAAACCTCTTGCTATCCTACGGTAAAAATATTGTATATGTTTTGTTAATAATATGTATATATATATATATATATCTCATCTGTCACTTGGCTCCCTTCCTCTTCGATAGGCGCTGCTTTCTTGGTCGCGTTACCCCTGCGGATGAGCCAGCCGCTCACAATTTACAACATGTTTTCCCCGGTCCCGGGGAGGGTGGGGTCGCAGAAACAAAACGGAATTCAATCGCTTGTAGTCTTGATAGTTTCTTTATTTCACAAATCCATGGGGGAACAAAAAACAACCAACGCGTTTCGGCAGCGTCCGCTGCCTTGGTCACGGTCAGTTTGGTGCATGAAGCTCACAAGTTTAAGGACAAATTAGAGTAGTAGAGACACACCCCCTTGAATTTGGGTCGTCCCACATTAAAGGGGAATTCTGGGACTAGTAGTTTTCCTTTAACATTTGACTATGTCATAAACGCTGTAATAATTATGAAGGGGGAGTAACTCTATCTATACATTGTGTTATTTATGTAACTTGTAAATCATTGTTCAAACCATAATGCATTCTTGCAAAATTAATATGCGTTTTGCAAGAACGCATATTAATTTAGCAAGAATGCATTATGGTTTGAACAATGATTTACAAGTTACATAAATAACACAATGTATAGATAGAGTTACTCCCCCTTCATAATTATTACAGCGTTTATGACATAGTCAAATGTTAAAGGAAAACTACTAGTCCCAGAATTCCCCTTTAATGTGGGACGACCCAATTCAAGGGGGTGTGTCTCTACTACTCTAATTTGTCCTTAAACTTGTGAGCTTCATGCACCAAACTGACCGTGACCAAGGCAGCGGACGCTGCCGAAACGCGTTGGTTGTTTTTTGTTCCCCCATGGAATTGTGAAATAAAGAAACTATCAAGACTACAAGCGATTGAATTCCGTTTTGTTTCTGCGACCCCACCCTCCCCGGGACCGGGGAAAACATGTTGTAAAATATATATATATATATATGTGTATTAAAAATTAAAAAAAATGTAAGTTATAATAATTATTTTTTAATGTTACGTTTATTTAAGTATTTTAAATAAGTTAAAAATAATTTTATTTATTATTATATTACTTTAAATTACTTTTAAGACATTTAAAAAATTCGATATTTTGACAGTCTATATTTTTTACACTCGATATTTTGGAGTCGATATTTTTGTACTTACCTGTTTGAAGATAGGAAGTTGATATTTTGTAGTCGATATTTTTACCTCGATATTTTGTCATCTCGATATTGTGACTGTCGATATTCTGTCAGTGATCCGATTAAAAGCGAAACATTATAGGAAGGATAGGAAAAGTTGTCTTTTTTCACGTTCTTTTCCTTCTTTCCATCTTGTCTACATTGAAACATGCTAGTTCCAGTCTGTCTTTTGGTGACTGAGTTGTTGTGGAGTTAACTGAGAACAAAACTTATCATGCTATTAAGCTTTTAGAAAACTGCAGGTTTGGCCATGGAAGGGATGGTTGTACTGAATTCATTTTTTGCCCGAGGACCTATATTGATATAGGAACAGTATTTTACAAACAGTTTGCTGTTCTGAACTAAACAGATAAGCAATCTGACAAGTTATAATATTTATTTAGCTCAATATTGAGTTCATTACAACATCGACCAACTTGTGAAGTGCTCAATCAGTATAGAAATGCCCAAAATACCTCATGAATTATTTAAAACGCTCATCTGTACGCTATTCTTTTAGATCATACGTTTACTTCTGATTCTTGAATTTTCCGTAGATCACAAAACCTCAGACTCCCTTCCAACACCATTAAATAACTTGTACCTGAAGCTTATGAATTATCTGAGCAACTATTAAGCACTCTTGGTAGATTTTTGATCAGTTTTACCCAGCAGCCCACGAATTTACTTTTTAGCTCATTAATTTTCCTATCAGCTAATGATCTTTCCATCACTTAATGAAACTTTTATCAGTGCTTATAGCAGTTTTAGATTTAGAGTCGGGGTTCAAAGGGGCTCTGAGGATTCTGAGATCAGATACTAGTAATGTGTTGATTTTTGCACTATCTAGATACCTGATGGCAATCTGGAAAGTTTGGCAAAAAAATGGATGTCCATTAAGAGTAACAAGTTTGCAGTGGGATGACGGATGTGTAATAGTCTCCTTTTAAATGATTTAATACTCAAAGTCTCTAAATCCAATGAAGTATATTTTACTGCTGTTGGTCTTAACCCCTCCCATGCTCGTGACGGAACCGTTCCGTCACGAGCCTCGGGTGGGCTGTGCTGTTGACGGAACGGTTCCGTCACAGCCCGCTCGCCGCGCCTGCGCTGACGCTCTAATGGGCGGGCAAGTCCGTGACGGAACTGTTCCGTCACAAGCACAGCTCACCCGAGGGCCGTGACGGAGCGGTTCCGTCACGAGCACGGGACCACCGCGCGGCCCCGCCTCCCCCTTAGCGCTGCGGCGGAATAGCTGCCGCAGCGAAGGGGTTAATAATGTTATGTGATTTTTAAAGTATTTATTGTCTGGATTTAAGAGGGAAGAATTTGGTATGAATGATGTCTATACTGACTGGCTTATTTGACTCTGTTTCACATGTTTTATGTACTGGTTTTTATTTGAAAGAAAGATTTGTAATCTGGTATTCATGACAGTGGCTCTCACTGAGAGCCGAAAATAACAACGGCATTAAGTTTAACTCACTTCTGCTCACCATGGTTCTCAGGTTGCTTGTGAGTCATGCCTAAATGCCCAGTGTAATTGTATTTCCGGGTAATGGTTCTATATTTATTTATAGGCTTTTTAAAGTTACTGCACACTGCATGAATTTCAACCGAGACTGCCAGGAAAACAGACAACACAAAACAAACCATAGTAGGAGAACAATGCTGTAAATGACCAAACATTATGCATGAAATGCCTTTTTAAAGTTATTGGGGCTTATTTGTGACAGAGCGGCAGCTAAATAATGTGCCATGTTGCGCCATATTTACAAAGTGACGCATCTAGGCAGATGTATCACTTTGTAAACCCTTTGCCTCACTATACCTGCCTCAGGTATAATGCATGCAGGGTGGGCATTCCCCTGCATGAAAGCCTTGTAGAAGTGGCGCAGTGAAATTACGCCACTTCTAGGACGCCACTGCATCAAAACCTTACTCCTCCCTCATAGCAGGCGTTAGAGTGACTCAGTGCAATAGGCATAGGCCTCCCCATTCATTGCTGGAGTTGCATTCATCATGCTTACGACACAACTCCAGCGATGGGTGAGTTTTGCTCCAACAGATACGCCAGCATTCCTGATGCATCTGTCAATCCTTGCAACGTAGAGCGCTGTACAGTAAATACGGCGCATCCAAGGTGTCGCAAGAAGGGCGCAGTGAAAAGCGTTGCATCGCTGTTTTATCGCAGCGATGCAACACTTTTCATAAATGAAACCCTTATACTTTACAATAACTATACATTAGGTCCTTTCACTTTTACTATACAAACAGTTTCATGCATATTAAAAGCACTGCATGGCTGATTATCCTGCTTAATCAAATTATCTCTGGAAACATCTCAAACCCATTTCCAAGAAGATTATATGTTGAGGAAAAATATTGTGGTTTCATATATAATGCTTGGAATTTGAAAGGAAAATACTGTTTTAAGCTCAGTCAGCTGATGTGTTTTATTAGCACTGTTGGCTTTTGCCAGTAGGTAAAATAATTCTTCCTGCCACAGTATTTCAGTACCAAAACATACATTACTAAATTACATTTTTTCCTTCATGTATTCCTGGTGTCCTTTTGTGTATGCTGCCAGCTTTCTCTTTCCTGCATTCCAAGTCAATAACACTACCTACTAGCTCTTGTGAGAGTAAATTGATGCATTGCAGTTGTTATTGACAGTCCTCTTCAAAAATGCTTTAGATGGATTATCAGCTTCGATTATAGGCCAATTGGCGTTTTCTCCAGGGCCTGGCTGGAATCCTAAACCGGCCCTGGCAAACAGGGGCTGACCCCGGGGGCGAGGGGGATATTTGGGTGCGGCTGCGCTGTTTGCTAGGGCCATTATCATCCGATTTGCTTACAGGGGGCTGATATTGCCGGTCCCCGGTAACAAAAATGACCCACAGGGGCCCAAAACCGGCCCCCACCCTAGCGGCCCACCGTGGAAACGCTTGGTGTCCTGGTTTTCTCTCTCTAAGATCTGCATTAGGAAGAGCTCTCTGTTAGGATCTCAATCTTTGACGAGCTCAACTCACAGTGTCTGATATATAAAGGTAATTTATACTTCTGAGCAATTTACACTTTTGGATAAGTTTACTACTGTTTGGATATTCTCAAAATCCGAGTGCTAGTTGCATTTTAGGAGTAAATGTTAGGAAGCAATACTTCGATTAAGTTGGCATTCATATCATAGAATCAAGTCAGGCAAATGTTGCTTGAATTTAGCTTCTAATCTGCATTATCTGCTGTATTGGAATTAAAAGTTTTACTGGTTCAGCTTTGCGCCTGTTCTTAGAGTATATAGGTAGAAATTACTCCCAGTATCAACATGCAGAGTAAAATATAGAGGACAAGGTGGCTGATCTTATAATCACTGAAAATAGCTTTCCAAGCCAAATGGCTTATATTGGTTTAGTGCCCTATGAATGTTTTTAAAATGGCGTTAAGGGTCAAATGTGTTGATGACTCCTCGTTATAGTCATGTATTTCTTTTAAAGTGAAATCAATTTTTCTTAAGAAACTACCTCCTACCATTTTAGAAGTACATAAGCCTGACAGACGATATGATATATATATATATATGAAAACACCAAGCTCACTCATAGACCTAAATGAGCTATGTAATCTCGGATCACTGACATAATATCGAGGGACATAATATCGACCATCAAAAATATCGGGGACAAAATATCGACAGACAGAATATCGACTTTGTATCTACAAACAGGTAAGTACAAAAATATCGAGTAAAAAATATCATTTACAAAAATATAGTTTATAAAAATATCGACTTTATTAAAAACAATTTTAAATTAAATTAATATTAAAAGTTAATTACTAAAATATACTTAAAAATACTTAAATTACCTTATAATAATTAAATAATTAATGAAAGTTATAAAAAATTTTTTTACAATCATATTTGTTAAAACATATATATATAGTAACATAATATAATTAGATAATATCCAATATTATTACCGCAGGATAGCGGAAGTGTAAAAATTACTATTCCCACTCCAGTGAGTGCAACAGTAGGGAAAGCGTTGGATAGTGTAGGGGTAAAAATTACTATTCCCACTCCAAAGAGTGCAACAGTAGGGAAAGCTTTGGATAGCGTAGAGGTAAAAATTACTATTCCCACTCCAAAGAGTGCAACAGTAGGGAAAGTGTTGGATAGCTTAGGGCTAAAAATTACTATTCCCACTCCAAAGAATGCTATAGTAGGGAAAGCGTTGGATAGCGTAGAGGTAAAAATTACTATTCCCACTCCAAAGAGTGCAACAGTAGAGAAAGCGTTGGATAGCGTAGGGGTAAAAATTACTATTCCCACTCCAGTGAGTGCAACAGTAGGGAAAGCGTTGGATAGCGTAGGGGTAAAAATTACTATTCCCACTCCAGTGGGTGCAACAGTAGGGAAAGTGTTGGATAGCGTAGAGGTAAAAATTACTATTCCCACTCCAAAGAGTGCAACAGTAGGGAAAGCGTTGGATAGCGTATGGGTAAAAATTACTATTCCCACTCCAAAGAGTGCAACAGTAGGGAAAGCGTTGGATAGCGTAGAGCTAAAAATTACTATTCCCACTCCAAAGAGTGCAACAGTAGGGAAAGCGTTGGATAGCGTAGGGGTAAAAATTACTATTCCCACTCCAGTGAGTGCAACAGTAGGGAAAGCGTTGGATAGCATAGGGGTAAAATTACTATTCCCACTCCAGTGGGTGCAACAGTAGGGAAAGCGTTGGATAGCGTAGAGGTAAAAATTACTATTCCCACTCCAAAGAGTGCAACAGTAGGAAAAGCGTTGGATAGCGTAGGGGTTAAAATTACTATTCACACTCCAAAGAGTGCAACAGTAGGGAAAGCGTTGGATAGCGTAGAGGTAAAAATTACTATTCCCACTCCAAAGAGTGCAACAGTAGGAAAAGCGTTGGATAGCGTAGGGGTTAAAATTACTATTCACACTCCAAAGAGTGCAACAGTAGGGAAAGCGTTGGATAGCGCAGGGGTAAAAATTACTATTCCCACTCCAGTGAGTGCAACAGTAGGGAAAGCGTTGGATAGCATAGGGGTAAAAATTACTATTCCCACTCCAGTGGGTGCAACAGTAGGGAAAGCGTTGGATAGCATAGGGGTAAAAATTACTATTCCCACTCCAAAGAGTGCAACAGTAGGGAAAGCGTTGGACAGCGTAGGGGTAAAAATTACTATTCCCACTCCAGTGAGTGCAACAGTAGGGAAAGCGTTGGATAGCGTAGAGGTTACAATTACTATTCCCACTCCAGTGGGTGCAACAGTAGGGAAAGCGTTGGATAGCGTAGGGGTAAAAATTACTATTCCCACTCCAAAGAGTGCAACAGTAGGGAAAGCGTTGGATAGCGTAAGGGTTAAAATTACTATTCCCACTCCAGTGGGTGCAATAGTAGGGAAAGCGTTGGATAGCGTAGGGGTAAAAATTACTATTCCCACTCCAGTGAGTCCAACAGTAGGGAAAGCGTTGGATAGCGTAAGGTTAAAATTACTATGCCCACTCCAAAGAGTACAACAGTAGGGAAAGCATTGGATAGCGTAGGGGTTAAAATTACTATTCCCACTCCAAAGAGTGCAACAGTAGGGAAAGCGTTGGATAGCGTAAGGGTAAACATGACTATTCCCACTCCAGAGAGTGCAACAGTAGGGAAAATAAATACTTCTTATATTATTTATAAAAATATAAATTCATATCTATAAAAAATTAATTAAAAGTAATTACCTATTTAATATAATTTAATTAAAATTACAAATTACAATTAATTTTTAATATTAGTTACATATTCAAATTAATTACAAATTAACAATTAACTAATTACCAATTAAAATTAATTAACAATTAATTCAAATTAAATACAATTAATTAATTTGATTTATTTAATTATTTATGAATAAATTACTTCACACCCTATAAACTCACAACCCGCTACAGAAAATAAATTAGTAACATTAACATATTTAGCAATTAATCAATTAAATAAAATTAATTGCCAATTAAAATTTAATTAATTACCAAATATAAATTAATTAATAATTAATTAAAAATGAATACCAATATATACATTTACATATTTAATTAATTATAATTAGATTACTTCACACGCTATTCCCCTATAAACCCACAACCCGCTACAGAATTAAACTACGCAAAAAATAAAAACACAAAATTCATTAATTAAAATTAATTATAACATAAATACACACTTTTCACACATATAATAACATAACAAACACTATAAAAAAGTCAATATTATTAAAAATTCGATAATTTTAATAACCTATATTATATACTTCGATATTTTAACTTTCTATATTTTTAACATTCGATATTACATTACTTACCTTCAAAACGATATTTTTCATGTCTATATTCTGTCCATTCGATATTTTGTCCAGCCTATATTTTGTACTCGATATTATGTCCATTCGATATTTTGTAGTCGATATTATGTCTGTTTACCATAATCTCATAGTAGTATACTTAAAACTAGTGCAGCATAAAACAATATCGGGGCTTTGAACTGTACTTACTTCAGAAAATGTTCCCAAAAAGACACATTTGTATTTAAGGATGAGGCTACGGTAAAGAGTTGTGTGATGAAAAGTCTTTACCCCTAGCCCTGGGGTTTCCCCTTATGATCTGAATTCTCTTGTATTATTTCTGTGGCCAATTTACAAAGAACCACAGCACTTGTGGCTCAACCAAATGCTTTTTTATGTAAAGATAAGGCACTGGGTTATTCTCTTATGGTAGTTTTTCTTAGTTCTGATGTACTGTAAATGTATTTTTTCTGCACAGCATTCTAAGACACTTGAGACCTTGTCGGCGCAAAAGGAAACTCTAAAAAATAAAAAATATCCTAATGCAAAAAAGGTATTGTCTATTGACTGTTGAGCTTTTTATCCAAAACACTGTGGGGCATATGTACAAGGGCCAGCCTATGCCTGTGGCACTGCATCACCCTTATGCCTGCCATCATGCAGTCGCAAGGTACTGACGCAGTGCCGTTCTTGAGGGGTGCCTGGGTGTCGGCGCAGTTTGAGGTCCATCGGTGGCGGTTGCGCGCTGCGGTGCCATCGTCTGTAAGCGTTGGTGGAGTGGTGGTGCTGAGGGAGTTGATGAGACGTACCTCGCTGGCTTTGATCCAGCTGTCAGTGGGGCGATGACGGCAGTGGTGTACGGTGGGCATGGTGAAGACGTGATGTATACAATGATGGTCAGTCCAGGAGAGTCGGTGGTGTGGCTGTAGTTGAAGGTCCCGCTGGCGGAGGAGACATGCTCGACTGTGTGTCCTGCTATGTGGCTTGCTGTGGTGACTAGCTGCTTGTGTCTGTTGTTGGGGAGCTACCCCAGGAGGGGTGGTGTTCTGGTCACTGGGCTTATTCAGGCGGAACTTGAGTTCGCGGAGTAGGATGTTGTCGGTGGATTGGAGAGCATGGTGTGCAATGAGGTCTACAATGGTATCGGAGAATGATGTCCATGGCCCGGGGGGGCTGTAGATGAGGGTGCAGCAGAGGATGGGGTTGGGGTTGGTCCGGATCTGGAAGTTAAGTTGTTCCATGATCACCGTGGGGTCATTAGAGTGCGTGGTCAGTCAGAGTGTGCTTCTGTAGATGATTGCAATGCCTCCTCCTAGACGGTCGGGGTGGTCCTTGTGGGTGATTTAGTAGCCGTCAGTGATGGCAATGGCGATGTCCGGTCCGGAGCATATGTTGGTCCTGGCAGGCGATGTGGCATCCAGGGTTGATGGTGAGGAGGGTGCTGGCGCCGTAGGGGTAGAGTGTCCACCATTGAGAAGTGCTGCAGGGGGACTGGACAACTGGAAGGTGGGAAACGCCGTAAAGAAGACTGGATGGGGCGTGGATGTGCGGGGTGTGTATGAGCGAGTGTGGTAAATATTTAAATCTTACCTCAAGTCGTGTCTCGTGTCTTCGTTGCTCCTGCTCTCCTGAGTCTGCTTCCAGGAACAGGAAGTAGGCAGCCAGGCTCCCTCCCCTAAGCCAATCACAATGCTACAATGCAGCGTTGGGATTGGTCATTGGCTCCGGGACGAGGAGTTCAGCCAGGGGCTGGAGGTGTGGGCATGTTCTCCATGCAGGTTGTAACGCAGCCTGCATTTCGAACAGGACAGTGCGCATTACTGCTCTGTGTGGCCTGAGCGGGCTGACTTAACAGTCACTGCATACTTGAGTGGGCATGCCACTCCGCCCCTGACCTGCTCTGTGAGTGGAGCAGCCCTAATGGCAAGGAAACATAGCATGACTACATCAGGAAGTTATAATCATGTGATGATTGTTCCTCTTCTTGCACTGCTTGAAAGAAGTGGGGCGACACTCTTCCGACATACCAGATGAGCCAATACTGGGGGTGCGTCATCTACAGGTGCTATGCCTGGGCAACTCGAACCCCGGGCTTACTCCGCTACATGTCACACCTTCTCCTTACCTGGAATTTGAAACAGTGGCACAATCCGGTAAACTATCTCCAAATCTTTGACTCAGCCAGCAGGAGCCTCACCCATGTGTGATTGCACAGCAGTCGCCAAAAAGTCCGCTGGTGAACCTCCCGCAAGCCACATGTTTGGTGCAGCTCAGGGGCCACACCCTCCATAGCGTCTGGCAGCGCAACCTATTTGGCCTGTGATGCATAGAGCTTGTAATCCCCTCCATGCACCCCGGTGTAGTGGTGGTTTGTAGTATGCGATGCAGACCTCCCTATGTTGGTGCGCAGGAGCACCTCTACCTTGCACAGCTCCAAGGGGCGCAAGGCGGTCTTCTCACACAGGTCAGCAATGTGTCTCCATGCGACTGGCCAGACTTCACCACCAGGTACGGGCAATCGCCGTGCCTCAATGTCTACCGTCACGGCTCATCAAATCCACAGCTCCTCCGCATCCCACTCCAGGCTCCAGACACAGGCGCAGCGAGGAATCCAGGCTCCAGACGCAGGTCCAGTGAGGCATCCAGGCTCCAGGCGCAGGTCCAGCGAGGCATCCAGGCTCCAGAAGCAGGTCCAGCAAGGCATCCAGGCTCCAGTTGCAGGTCCAGCGAGACATCCATGCTCCAGACGCAGGTCCAGTGAGGCATCCAGGCTCTCATCCTGGTCATCCTGGATGTTGGGTGGCTTGAGGGGGTTGTTGATGTGTGCTGCACCTGGCCCTGGCTGCTCCATTCTTCATTTCATTGTTTTTTTTGTACCTATTTTCTATTGGAGGTCGACTGATAGGCTATTTTTTCTAATAGAGGCAAAAAATCTCATGTTGGTCTGACTAACATGCGTTTTTTATGTCGCTATTGGGCCTTTCGTTGGTTTTCGCACGCTAGCGCCGGAGTTCCTATCCCCATCACGCTAATGTTAGTGGCTGTTTTTACCACTGAGCCCTGAAGCTATCGCCATCTAGCGACGTCTTGTACATACGTCGCTAACAAGGCGATAGTTTTCAGCGGTACACAGCGGTAAGAAAACTGCCGCTAACTAGCGGTTGCAGTAGTTTTCGCCAGTCCTTTTAATATGGCCCCATATTTCTATGTAAAGCATCGAGTCTTAGAAACCTTTAAACGCACATTCAGAGTGTTGAGGAGTTCCCGATGTGTGCACAAATGAGAGTTTGTGTATGAATCAGGATTTCGAACAGGAGCTAGTAACATAGAGGGTAAGCAATATCTTCTAATAGTATTTTTCCATTTATGTATACTTAGATGCAGATTATGATGGCTTTAGGTATTAAAATATGTTGATCATTGCTGAAAATTCAGTATTTTGATTGGCTGGTGTGCGATGAGAGTTACTCAGTCAGTCAAGGGAACTAGCTCACCGAACTCACTCTAGCATTCACCAGCTGCTTTCCACAGTGCGTGTGTGGTATCTACAGGTGCCACCATTCAGAGCACAGGAAAGCACTTCAGTAATCCAATTAAAGTTTATGGGCAGAAAATGAAACATTTTATTTAACGGAACATCCTTAAAAAAATACAACGTATCAGTTCTTTCAAGAAATATATAATAAACGCTCAATGGAAAACAATGGCCTTGGTGAAGCCTGAAAACGTATGTGCAAGTTTTATGGGTGATTAATTTGTTGATTTCCCAATAACGTAATTACCTATTCCAAAGCAGGCAAGGAAAGAATAAGGCTGAGGCAGATTTAATTTGTGCCGGTGTTTCCACACCTGAGGTGAGATGCCCGAATGGGACACACTAGTGCAGTGGTCCATCAAGCCCTCTATGCCTTATCATCTTTGATGCACAGTCTCTGATACCAAAGCAACCCACAATCTGCAACCTAACATGTAGTCACTAGGAAGACTACTAAACCAGTCTCACTCATTATTCAGCGGATATGCAAAAAAAAGTCAAAGATCTGCCGCCGGGCGGTATGACTGGACATTTGACGTAATGTAAACTGTGGCTATGCAATAACGGTTCATATCCTGTATGACTTTAACATAAGTCATCCTTTTAGTTTCCGCTGTGGTCTCTCACGAGCTACACGATTGGTCACTTACCTCTCCTGTTAAAAAATACATACATCTTACAGATAAGGCTGCCACCATTCCCACAGAAACATACGGGCTATGTGTTCATGTTTGAAGATTCTGCAAAGTCCCGGACACGATTAACTTTATGAGAAATCATCTGTATTCATTTTTAATATAGGATTTCTGTCTTCGTTTGCTTCAATTATGTCAATAGGACAGCTGAAGAACATGTTTATAAGTGTTTTCTTCTTACATTTACTGTTTAAAGTATATACAGATAAAGGGAATCCAAGAAAATGGCCTGCTCCGCTCCGCTCCTTCCCTGAAAGTTTGGGGCTGATTCGTGAAGCGGGGGCCGAGAAAAAAGGGGGTCCCAAAACGGGTTTTCCCCATGCAATTTTCCATAGGACCTTTAGCCAGGGCTACAGCCTGAACGGCTGAACGGAATTACACCAAATTTGGCAAAAAGGTAGAATTCTGTTCGCAGATCACGCTTTTTGTTGAATGGTGTAAATCTGTTCAGTAGTTCCTGAGAAAATCATAAGTAAAATCATAAGTATATCTATAGAAGCTAACCGTACTCTATACTGTACTCTGTACAGTACGCGTACAGTACGCGTACCTTTCGGAGCACGAGCTGCATGCTTATTGGATGTCAACTGTCTGTCAACACTCCAAACCAGGAAGTGTTGGCAGCCATCTTGTGCCTCGGTAGAACCGAGGCACAAGAAAGCTGAAAACAAACGCGCAAAACTCACAAAGGGGGCAGGTTAGACACACCCTAACCCCCTAGGCCTGCTCAGGGGGTCCCACAAGGACCCCCAAGGCCCAAACAAATATATATATTTTTTTAAATCGCGAGGTACGTGTACGTACGCGTACCCCGTGAAAAAAAAACCCCGGTCTGCTTTTTTTTTAATTAGTCCCCGGGGGGACAAAATCCCGGGGGCATATTTAAAAAAAGTGTGGGGGGGCCCAATCCCCCCCACACTGCCCCGGGGACCACCACCCACGGGGCAAAGACATTAATGATGGGGGGCCTCTAAGGCCCCCCGAGCCCCAGGGACCACCACCCCCCGGGGTTTGATTGTAAGTATGCGGGGGGCTCACGCCCCCCCCAGCCCCGGTGACCGCCGCCCTCCGGGGCTTCGTTAAAAAAAAAAAAACTGTGGGGGGGGGGGGGGTTCAACCCCCCCACACGCCCCGGGGACCCCCACCTCCCCGGGGCACTTATATGTAAAATAGGGGGGTCCGTGACGGACCACCACCCCCTGGTGCTTTGTAGATGTTTAGAGGGGGGCTGCGCGGCCCCCCTCCTGGAGCCCTTGATGGCCCTGGGGACCGCCACCCCCCAGAGCCGGCTCCTGCAGTGTCCCGGGGTGCCCACCCCCGGGACATTGCTGGACACTGCTGTTTGCTGTGGTAGGGCGGGAGCCTCGCGGCTCCCACCCTACCACAGCAAACTGCTTTGATTTTTGAAAGAGAGAGCAGGAAAACTGCTCTCGCTTTCAAAAATCAAAGCTGATTGATTTCCTGTATGAGGAGCAGCATGTTAGCTGCTCCCCATACAGAAAAGCAATGCCGGCTCCCGCAGGATGCGGGGAGCCGGCAGGGACCGTGGGGGGCTTGGGGACTCCCCCACGGCCCCCAACAAGGAAGGCCAGGCCCCGGGGGATGGGGTCCCCGGGGCCATAAGAGGGGCATAGGAGGGGGCTCCCCTCCACAAAAAAAATTAAAAATAAAGTTGGCCATGCCCCTGGGGATGGGGTGCCCGGGGCCGAAATAGGCTACGGGAGGGGGACCAGGTGGCCCCCTTCCCAATTTAAAAAAAACAAATTGGGGGGCAGGCCCTGGAGGATGGGGTCCCCAGGGTGAAAAAAAAGAAAAAGAAGGGAGGCTAAACAGCCCCCCTTCTTAAAAGTTTTTTTTTTAAACGGGATCTGGAGGAGGCCACGCCCCCTCCCTGCACCTCTCTGCAAACGCGCCCCCTGGCGCGTTTGCAGAGGGGGAAGTAATTCCCCTCGCATACTGAGGGTCCCTGGGGGACAACTAGCCCACCAGGAGCCTCCAGTATGGGCCAGGGGGCTCCCTTGCAGAGACGTGTAAAGAGGCCATGCCCCTTTTTACATCTCTCTGCAATGGAGCCCCCTGGCGCACACTGGAGATTCCTGGTAGGCTAGTTGGCCCCCAGGGACCTCCAGTATGCAAGGGGAATTAGTTCTCCCTCTGCAAACGCGCCAGGGGGCTGCGTTGCAGAGATGTGTAATGAGGCCACGCTCCTTTTTACACCTCTCTGCAACGCAGCCCCCTGGCGCATACTGGAGGTTCCTGGTGTGCTATTTGGCCCCCAGTGACCCCCAGTATGCAAGGGGACTTAATCCCCCAACTTAGAACGCGTTACGGGGCATGTTTGCACAGTGGTGAAGGTAGGGGGTGGGGCTTGAGGTGACATGTGTGCAAACACGCCTTGTCGTGCGTTTTAGGTTGGGGAATATATTCCTCTTCAATCCAGAGGTCCCCTAGGGGCCAACTAGTCCAACGGGTACCTCTAGTAAGTGCCACGGAGCTGAGTTGCAGAGTGTTGTAAAAAGGGGGCGGGCCCTCTGAACACCTCTCTTCAACGCAGCTCCCTGGCAAAAACTGGAGGTACCTGATGGGCTAGTTGGCTCACAGGTGACCTCAGGATTGAAGAGGAATATATTCCCCGACCTAAAACGCGCCACAGGGCGTGTTTGCACACATGTGTCCTCTGGCCCCGCCCCCTTCCTTCACTATTGAGCAAAATATTCCTCTAAAATCAGCCGAAGTAAGAATTCCGATTTACTCACCTGTTATCACGAGAGACGTCAGTGCTGCATCTTTGAGCCCAGGACCGACCCTGAAAAGTAAATGTAACCATACTTACAGTAACTTGAACTTCCTTCCATAGGCAAACATTGACTGGTTTCACATGGAAATTTTTCTAAGTGTGATACATGCTTTTTGTTAAGGATGCGAATAATGTTGACTGGAGAAGATATACTTAATGAGGCAGAAGCTCCCTCAATTTATGAAATGCTTCTAGGATCAGAAGTCAGACAATCTTTATTTAAAGAAGTAGATGGGAGCTACTTTAAACACACCAGGTTTAAGGTTCTATCATCAGCTTTTAATGTGTGGAAAAAGGTTGGAAAATTATGCCAAGTGGGGAAAGTATCTTGGTATACCCCAACTAACGCCACTAAATTATTACCTTCTATCTTTTGGGATGCTATGGCGACAAGATGGCGTGCACAAGGGATTGTTCAATTGGGGGATTTTATAGGAGCAGATGGGATAGTAAAGTCTTATGCTGAGTTATCCCGTTTATTCAATTTACCGAAACAACAATTCTTTAAATATTTACAAATGCGTGACTTTATGATGCGGCAAAGGATTGTATGTATTCCCAATTTAGTTATAAACGCCATACAATGCCAGGTAAAAATCCGGGAGTTATACCAGTTACTATTGGCATATAGGAAAGATGATTTACAGAAAAAGGCTAATAAATGGTCTGAAACTTTAGGGACTGTGGCCCCATCGTTAGATTATGTTATTACATTATCAAAAGAATCTTTAATCTCTGCCAATTTGCGTGTGCAATGTTACAAAACTCTTTTTAATCTATATTACACCCCGGCATATATGGCTAAGTGGAAAACCGGACACGATGGGAAATGCTTCCTATGTAGTGTTGATGATGCGGATATGTTACATATTTTTTTTAGCTGTGGGAAGTTGATAATTTTCATTGTTAATCTTGAAAAATGTTTAAGTGTTTTGATTGGCAAACCTATTGTTATAACTTCTGCAACTATGCTGCTGGGGTCAGATGTGTAATTTAGTAGGGGTGGGGTTTGCTTTAAACATCGTCATCTAATATTTATTGCCATGGCAGTAGCAAGATTATGTATTGCCGCTGCTTGGCAACAAGTGGATCCTCCATCTTTTTTTCAATGGAGGAGTAGAACGTTTAGTTTATTTAATCTTGAATTCAGCCTATACGCTGTTAAAGGGGCGAACAAACGCAAAATTGGTAGGGATATATGGGGGCCTTTTACGAATTATATGAATGTATCTGCATGAAGTAAGAATTTAATTGATTCTTGTATAGTATTTTTTGATTGTGCTGAGGAATTAAAAAAAAGCAAAATTTAAAAAAAAGGACATTTTTCCAAGTGTGGAGTTTTGGAAGTTTAAAAAAATTCCTGTAATAACAGCCGAACTACGAATTCCAATTTACTCACCTGTTATCACGAGAGACGTCAGTGCTGCATCTTTGAGCCCAGGACGGACCCTGAAAAGTAAATGTAACCATACTTACAGTAACTTGAATTTCCTTCAATAGGCTAACATTGACATGTTTTATTTGGAAATTCTTCTAAGTGTGGAGTTTTGGAACTTTAAAAAATTCCTCTAAAATCAGCCGAAGTACGAATTCCGATTTACTCACCTGTTATCAGGAGAGATATCATTGCTGCATCTTTTAGCCCACTACTGAGCCTGAAAAGTAATTCTAATCGTAGTTACAGTAACTTGAATTTCCATCCATAGGGTAACATTGACATGTTTCATTTGAAATTTTTTCGAAGTGTGGGGTTTTGGAACAATAAAAAATTCCTCAAAAATCAGCCGAACTACGAATTCCGATTTACTCACCTGTTTTCAGGAGAGACCTCAGTGCTGCATCTTTCAGCTCACTACTGTTCCTGAAAAGTAAATTTAACTGTATTTACCAGTAACTTGAATTTTCTTCCATAGGATATCATTGCCTGCTATATAAAATATATATAAATTAAAAAAATAAAAGAATATATAAAAATATTACAATTTCAATATTTTTAAAAACATTTCTTATTCAATTCATATAAAAAATATGTAATGTAATTTAAAAAATAAAATATCTAAAAATAAATAATTTTAAAAAATGTAGTAAATCAGTAAAAAAAAATATATAACAATTAATACATTTAAAAATTATCATTTACAAAACCTTTGAAATTCACTGAAAAAACCATAGGTTTCAGCCACGTTATAGTTAAAAATTAGCATTTAAAAAACCTTAGAAATTCACTGAAAAAACCATAGGTTTCAGCCACGTTTTAGTTAAAAATTAGCATTTCGAAAACCTTAGAAATTCACTGAAAAAACCATACGTTTCAGCCACGTTATAGTTAAAAATTAGCATTTAAATACCTTAGAAATTCAATGAAAAAACCATAGGTTTCATTCGCGTTATAGTTAGCTGGACATTTCACTCCTACAAAACCATTGAAATTCCCCCGTTATAGTTAACTATAACTCGCGCGCCTGCAATGCACTGCTGATGACGTCACATATTACATCACTCATGACATGGTCAGTGACATCACTCATGACATCACTGATGACATCTCAAATGACATCACTCTCATACAACGTCAAGCTCTCCTCCAAGGTGTAGTGTCCTACCTGTCCTATAATGAGCTTCAATATCTTGTCAAGAGTAGGAAGCGCTACACAATTGCAATTACTACTACACTGCGGGTTTCCCAGCAGGCCCATATAGTATCCGAACAAAACACGAATAGACAAAGGGACAGCCAGTGCTGCTGACTTTGGAACTGGGGAATCAGGTTCTACTTCAGGTGTCAGTTCGTGTGATTCTAGGCAAAGCATGTAACCTCCCCTTGTCTAAAAAATTAGTCTGAGCTTGTATAATGTAACTGGGCCGATAACAAACTCTGCCTCCAGAAACACAGTGTGATTGGTCCTAGGGTAGGGAGGGTAATTGTATTGAGGTACCGGTGCACACAGTGAGGGCAATCTTACATAAAACGCAACCACTACATCAATACCCACCCACTGCAAGGGAGGAGTGGGGGCGAGGGGCGGGTTGTGTTGGGAAATACGGTGGGGCCATATTAACAAGGGGTTTAAAACTGGAGATACAATTATCTCCCTAGCAACAACAGGGTGCTACCATGCAAAATCGCATGTTAGCACCCTTTTTCTCTACGCTTCCCTTTGCATCTCTAATGAGATGCAAAAGGGGCGTTCCAGAGCAAAATAATAGGAGAAATTTGGCTAAGCGACATTTCTCCTATTATCAAGTTTCACTCTAACCCTCTTAGAGATAAAAAAAAATGCAGCGCTAACCGCGGTTAACGCTGCTTTTTAAAGTCTGCTTATTTTCAGACTTAGGCATACCTGTAATGGGAGGTTCAATATGTGACTGCAACCACTGTCACTATCACCAAGGTTATCGCAGTTTTTCATTGAATATTGCTGGAAATCCAGCGTTATTCAATGTAAAATGGCGATATTCCTGCTATCTCTGGGTTTTTTTTATCGCCATGGCGCTCAGTGTAGATAATACTGCGCTACCATGGCGATTATCGTCAGGGATAGCGGGCGATATATAATTTTTAATGCTAACAGCGGTCAGCGATTTTTGATGCTGCTGGTTAATATGCCCCGTGGGCTTAAAAAGCACCTGCTGTAGAGTTCTTGTCTTTGCATCTATTTTCCGGCAACAACAAAAAATGCCACAATAACGTGGTGATTCATTGTTTCTGCTGGAGAGAGGTCAGAGTTTTGTCTAGTGGCAGTTTCCACTTATGATAAAGTAGCACAGCAGGTTGATATGCCTGCAGCAAAGAACGTTTGCACGCAAATCATCAAATTATATTTTATGTGGCTCGCTCAGTGGGTTACTGCTTTTGCCACAGAGATCCTTTTGCTACTTGCAGTTCATAATGTATAACCCTAATATAGCACAGTAACATATGAACTGTCAGCAAAGATCTGCATGCAAACTGCATGGTACAGCTTAGAACGTTCTATTTTTTACCCCAGTCTTTCATTATCCTAAAGTTGCGAAAAAGGGTTCATTTAGGTAGAAATACATTCGTTTTAGTGAAGCTAGCCATCATGGTACGTTTTAAATCCAGAGCTTGCGCCTCTCCACACCAAGCTCTCTTAAAATATACTGGGGCAGATTTACAAGCCCCTTGCGCCTCTTTTGCGCTGCCGTTGCGTCACATTTGTGACGCAGTGGCGGCGCAAAAGATGCGCCATAGTGCGGGGTATTAACAACGTGACGCATCTGGGAGATGCGAGATTATAGGTGGGGGTTAGAGCACTGCCCTAATGTTTCATGCGTGTTGAGTCTTGTTATGGGTGCTCCGTAGGTGGCGACCGACCTCCCTAGGCACCTTCAATAAACTAGAAAACTGTGTCTTTAGTGGGACACTAGAGACTTCCCTTTGGGCACACCTTCTTTCCTCCGCTTTTGAACAGAGGATTCCATACACAAAAGTTCATATGATTGCGTTATTTTATTTTTCTTCCATCATTATTGTTTCTTTCAAATTGCTTTAACTTTACTTCACTGTCATGGAGTTATTTACTGGCGACAATGTCATATAATCCAATGCATTTCGGGCGTGTACATGACGCCCTTCATCAGGGAATCAACACTGTAAATACAAACATAAAGTAAAATAAAAAGTCATGAATATGTTGTATGCGTCCCCTCTATTATTACAAAAGATCTTATAACGTCAGGAGGATTATATCACCCAATTCGTGTAACGATCAAAGACACTATGCACACCCGTGCTACGGGTAACATGTGAAAAACGTCTCTTGTGCCACTTACATGCCGCGTATGTACAGCTTCAGATGCCGTTTTCAACTCTCTACAAAAAATAGAACCAACTATAAGGATACACATTCCACCGCTATTGTAGTCTCACTCATTGTCTAAAAGCTGTTGATCTGATCTTAAAAATTAGTCCAAACTGACCTGTTGTTCGATATCTCAGTATCTTCATGTACAGCTTCCCGCCAAACATTTCAAAGGCTTCCATTGTATTATTTCTAAAGTTAACCACCATCCTGACTTCCTATTGGATTGCGCTCCGATCACATGATCAAATGAAAAGGCAAAATACTATCTGGGAGATGCGTCACGTTGTAAAGCCCTGCGCCATAAGGAGGCGTTCCTGCGCAGGGGGAGGGGGCGTTCCTGCGCAGGAACGCCTCCTAAAAGTGGCTGAGTGAAATCTACAAGATTTCACTTAGTCACTTTTAGGCCAATGCTGCGTCAAAACTCTGCGCCTGCTTGAAGCAGGCGTAAGGATTGACGCAGCATTTGAAGGATAGGGCACCCTAGAGCCTTGCTGGAGCTGCATCGCACTTGCGACGCAACTACAGCAATGCGCCACTTTTACGGCACAGATGCGTGACACATCTGTGCCGTTTTTGCCTCATGGTGCGCCGCATTGTAAATGCGGCGCATCCATTGTGGCGGAGGCATGGCGCACAATAAGTGGCGCATCCCTGCTGATATGCAAGGATGCGTCACTTATTGTAAATATGCCCCATGGTTTACTAGTATCCGAGACATGTGACTCCTGCACTTTGTAATCCTCATTGTCTTAGGTAAGATTTCCATTACACTCATTTGTATGATTCATTGGCTCTCTGTAATGTGTGTGTGATGTAAAGTGCTATGGCACCCTACAATGCTCTGAATAGCACTACAAAAGAAATGAAATGCTTGTCAGAGAGGGGCTGTGGAGAGATGAGGGGCACTGGTGGAGCATAGTAGTGAGGGAATTCGTGGAGAAGCTAAAGCTGACCCTGCACAGAAAGGCAAGTACTCATTCGCAAGAGAGCAAGAAATAGAAACCCTGTGTCCTCTTCAGCAAAAGTCTTTGAAACACTCGCGCCCTCTAGTGGCCGAACCACAAGTTCCAAAAACACAATCCATACCTGTCAAACACTGAGGCTACGGCGACAACGACAATGCATTACAAAAGTGCAGAAAGGTGTCGCAAGCATACACGCCAATAGACCCGATTTAGTTGGGAGCCTCATACTTGTGGTGTCCCCCACATGAAATTGCATCTGGTTCAATAAATGTCAATGGGGGGATTTTTTTTCCATGGTCTCCCTCTTGCATGCCTTTTATAAAATGTTGGCAAGTATATGCAATAGACCCGACTCAGACAGGAGACTCGAAATTGCTTCTGCTTCAGTATCAGAAAATACATTCCTCCGATTTATTTTCAAAATCCTCCACTTTGGAAATGTTGGCATAATTGCGAGGTTGTTTTCCACCTCGGGCTACATCGTGGTTTAGACCAGCTCTCCCTTGCACCTGTGTGGTTTGAAGTTTCTCAGTCAAACACATTATATATCAACTATAAGTCAATATGGCATGTAAACGTACAAAATACCTCCTACAGCTTTTTAAATATTTGTTGTGCTCTGGTGGTTGCAGAATATTGACTTATATACAGGGGGCCTCATCTACAATATTTTGATGCACGGCAGCGCAGCAAGCCTTCCTGCTGCGCTGCTCTGCATCAAAAGTAAAGGGCAGCAATGCACCATATTTACAAGATGGAGTGTATTCCCGTCCTTTTCCCTTGCACTGGTGCACAGTGGTCTGCCTTGCATAAAGAGAAAAGGGCAGGAAGGTGCAGTATCTATGAGATACTGTGTATTCCTGTCCTTTTTCCCTGCGCTGGTGCACAATGAGCTACCTTGCGCCAATGCAGGCACCCTTGCGCCATACTGCAAGGGTGTCTGCGTTGTAGGGGTGATAGTTTTTGTACAGGAAGGGACAACTTCCTGCACTAAAACAATCATGAGAGGTGTTTTCCTCTTTCAATGTGTGCTGCAGAATGCAGCATACATTGAAAAAGGAAAAACGAGGAGAAATAAAGGGATTTCTCCTCACTGTGCCTCCCTTATGCCTTCCCTGGGGAGGCATAGGAATCTGATGTATTCCCAGGTGTATAAATCCTTGTAAATCTTGTAATTTCTCAGGTTTCATGGATGTTGCCTGGTAACAACCTCAGCAAAATCCATAGAACGCCCCTATCAAGCACAGTAATGCGTGAAAGGGGGCCATATTTACAAGGCTGTGAAAAGCCACAGGGTGCTTTATGTTACTTTGTACATATGGGCAGGCACACAGCGCTACCAGTGTATCCAAAAAAGTTATGCACTGGCAGCGCATTGGGCTTGTAAATAAGCCCCCAGTATGAAATATAATCATCTGGTGAGGTGTTGTCTAGGAAAAAGATCAGCTATTAACCCTTATTATAGTTTGAATAGAAACCATTTGGTTTGTAAATCACAGAACACTGCTCACAAGCATGTTTTTCCTCCCTACAGCGTGCTGCGGCTACCACAAAGGAATACCTGAATGCACCCAGATGGAAGGACACACACCTTGGAAAGAAGAACTACAAAAGCTACAGTAACTCCTCAAGGACCAATATGAGAAGCAAGATAGTGAAGAATGAAAAGGCTATCTCTTCTTCCATCACCCACTTTAGTGCCTGCCACCAAACCCCAGAAGGCAACTCACAAAGGCCTACAGAACCAGGTGAATGTTTAACCTAGGTGTTTGCCATCCTTACACTCCACCCCCACCCTAAATGTTCTTATTTTCAACTCAACTGAGGAAGGCCTTGGTGTCAATAGCCAGAGGAAGCGCAAGAGTTCCTTCTGTATAAAACCAGGGAATAATTTTCAACAAAAGTAAAAAACACAGGTAACTTTACCCCTATAGAAAGACCAGAAATTGATTCCCAAAATGTTAACCTAATCTCTGCATAGGTATGAGTTACAGTGGCACCCTCCAATGGCTTGCACGATGGCACAGCTTCACCAAGTTGCCCTAATGCGAAGATAGTCTGTGTGTCAGTGTCTTGGCCAATGCAAAATGGGTTCAGGGTGTGTGGGCTTGACGATAATGCCCAGTTTTTCCCTTCAAAAAAATGATATTCTTGGACTTGAAGTACCATAAAGACCAAACATAATACCTCCAATTGGACTGTTTATTGACATACAGAGAGCAAGGTGGGTGCCTACAAAAGACTTGGTTGTCATTTTCTGAACCCACTGAAGTTATCCAGTGAGAAATGTTGAAGAAATTAGCTTAGACGTTAAGATGTGCTAGCCTAAGAGCAACAGCAACCATAAGTGCAATAGGAACATGGGGCCATATTTACGAACACGTTGCACCAGGTTTGCATTACAAAAGTGTTGTGGTGGGATTTACTAATCAATGCTTTCGAAAGTTGGCTAGAGTAATGCAAAGTTGTGCTATGCACTACTATGTTCTCTTTTCTGGGTGTATAATGGGTGGTAAAAAGGCATAACCATAGGTTTTGATGCAAATCCTAATCTATTAACCTTGGTAGACAGCTATTTGCACCACAAAATTAAGCCTCCTTGAGGCAGGCATAACAGTGGAGCAACTTTAAGTATCCACAATTTTCCAACTTTGCATGTGTGCTGCACTGTAGAGCACATATACAAAGTGAGAAAAGTAATAAAGTATAGTGTTTTTTAACTGGAAGTTTGCATTTTCAGTGCAAAACCTATGCATGACAGAATGCACAAGCACTATGGTGCAACAGTGTAAGGCAGAGGTCTTCAAACTTTTAAATGCCGGGCCTACCCCAGTAAAAAAATAAATCATCAGGACCTCTCTCTCAAAATGTTTCACAATTCTATTAAACTGGCAGTGTAGACTTATTCAAACATTTCAGTTAAGTTCTGTTACCGTTTAAAAGAATTCAATCAAATACATGATTTTTTATTAAAAAAAATTGTAGTCCTCATATATGTCAAAGGGTTGGCCACAGCTTGGGAGAGGGAACCTGATTTTCTTGTTGTGGGTGCCTCATATCTCCTTACTCCCGCCATCCAAAAACTGCCCTTTTCAACTGATGAGTTTGTCTTAATCCTTGGACTTTGGGCCTCATTTATGAGAAATGACGCATTGCTGCGTGAAAGCAGCGATGCGTCACTTCTCAGTGCGCACTCCTTGCGACATTCCTGATGCGTCATATTTAATGTATGACGCATCATGTCGCAAGGAGTTACAGATACATCAGTATTTCTGACGTATCTGTAAGCGCAAAAGTAACGCATTGCTGGAGTGTGTCACAAAAGTGACGCAACTCCAGCAATGCGTCCTTTCACATGGGGAAAGCTCCATGTGAAAGGGCCTGCGTCAGTCTTACGCCTGCTGTGAGGCAGGCGCAAGATTTTGACGCAACGGCGTCCTAAAAGTGATGCAGTGAAATCTCATAGATTTCACTGCGTCACTACTACGACCCTTCCTTGCGTCAATACGCCCCCCTTGCATACATTATACCTGGCGCAGGTATAATGTGGCGCAGGGGTTTACAAAGTGACGCATCTACCTAGATGCGTCACTTTGCAAATATGGCGCAGCAAGGCGCATTTTTCACGCCACTGGTGCGTCACAAAAAGTGACGCACAGGCGGCGTAAAAGTGACGCACAGCCTCATAAATGAGGCCCTTTATATTTAGCTTGTTTCAACTATCCATCTCAGACCACCCACATTAGCTCTGGGAATCTAGCATTAAGAAACTGTCCCATATTTTCTCCCTTTTAGCTGAACCTGATTGACCATGCAACCTTGCCACCTGCTTAACAAAGCTTAGCCACCCCTGACATGTTGGTGGATGTCCCGAACCCCAATTTTTACATATGTCACTGTGTGCTGCAGCAATTAATATGAAAAGCAGAAATGCTTTAGTTTTCCCCCAAACCAGATGTAGTTGCATTTAGTACCTCAAAGATAATTAGAGATAGGCTTACCTCTATATTGACCCCCAGAACCTTTTTCAAGACTTCTTCCACCTCTTGCCAGAAGGCCTGGATAGCTGGACACTGCGAAAAAAGATGTACATTGTCCTCATTCTCCAAGTCGCACTTTGGACAGCTTCTTCTCTTTGTTCCACCCATCTTCAAGTTTACACAATGTGATAATTAGAAATGGGGGGAGGGGAGGGAGTTTTAAAGAATATTTGGAGTCCCTTCCCTTTTGACACCTTCTGCAAGCAAAGATATAAATGTCAAAAGATGTTAGAGATGGCCCATCACTGAGCGTCTTACTTCCACTCATTTTTTCCACAGAAAACAAAAAACCGTTATCAGCATAATGCTTCTTTTGGCTAGAGCCTGGCACCTCTGGGATCACTCGAAGCCCCTTAGAGCGGCCCACCCTGTAGTTTGAAGACCCCTGGTGTATGGGTTGGCTCATGACTCCCTAAAGTGCACCAGAGTGGGGTGAAAGGAAAACAGCACCATATCTTTGCATATTTTGTGTGGTTTTTGTATCACGCTGTGATGCAACACAGCTCAGCAACGTAGGTTACTTTGCTGAGTTGTGCCAAAACCTAATAGTTCTGCTCAACAGCCTCCAAATGCTGAAAGTTCAACATCAGGGTTCTAGCTTTTTCTCCAAAGGGAGGATCATCAACTAGTTTTGGTGTACAGCATAACAGATTATTGGTAGAGTAACCTTGATGGTCTAGTGTTAAAATAGGTGTGTTCAAATGAATCAATGGGGATCATTATGATGGCGGCAGGACCACCACCGCCGGGCTGGCGGTCCTTCCGCCATCACCAAGCTCATTACCCACTGCCAAATTAGGATGGCGGTAGGTATCGCAGCAGACGCAAAGTCAGTCCACCGCTTTTCCGCCGAAGGCAATCGTACCGATTGCCTGGCGGACAGTGCAGGGCCCCATAAATGGTGGCAGTGCCTAGCAGGCCCCGTCCACCAGATCAGGATATGGGTTTAGGAAAGCCTTTCCATGGTGGTGATGCTGCCATGGAAAGGCTAGCGGGGATTGGGGGCCCAATGCGGGTCTCCCTTGTGTGGGGGTAGTGTTGCTGCACTGGGGGGTACCCATGGTACCCTCCCTCAATTCCCTGCACCAAGTGGCAAGCATTTGCCTGCCACATAGTACAGGGAAATGCTGTGCACACACTTTATACATTGCGTGTGGTGCTGCAGCCAGAAGCACCGCCCGCTATGTGAAAAGCCCAGGATGCGCCCACCAGTATGGCGGGCACATTCTAATCACAGTGGTGGGACCGCCGCATGGCTGGCGGGCAGTCCCAAACACCACTACGATGGCGGGCGCCACCGTAATCAGCCCCTTAGATATGACTGAAAAGTTTATGTGCCTTGTCCATGGTTTATGTTAAGATTTAGAAAAAGATAACCCTAATGGCTTGTGTAAATGGAAAACAAGTGACATCTTAAGGATTTGAGAGGCTCTAGAAAGATGTATGTTGGTGCTCCCTCTCTGGACCAACTTTGAATTATTACAACAATTCTGCTAATTCACACCTTCAAAGAATATGAGTGATATGTTAAACCTTCACAAATGAGGAGGAAGGCGGAAGCAAAAACAGCTAAAAGCTCAACTATTATGTGTCCTCAGCCCAATAGTACCGAAAGAAATCTGGGGCTACCATTGCCAAAGTAATTTCTTGTTTAATTTGTGTCTAGATTGTTTTAGTTCCAACAAAAACATTTTATGTGAAATTCAGTGTCCAACCCACTTGTTACTTCCATTGTAGGAAAAACATGCTAAGAGTGACTTACTGGTTGTTCAACAGACTAGTGCATGATATTAAATTAAAACATCGGCATTGTAGCTTTATTTGCTGAATATTTGCAATCACCAATATATCCTCCTCTTCACTATTGACATTCTTGCGGCAACAGTGGAAATCAAAGCACCACTCCGAATTAATCATTCAATCGTTTAAAATCTAATAACATTCTTGTTAGACCTGGCATCATTCGCGTGAGTCTCCCTTCCATTTTGACGGATTGCCTCCTCTGTTTTTATATGTTTTTGCTGGTTATATGCTTTGGGCACTGTGCCACTGCTATTCAGTGCCACAGTGCAAGTGCTCCCTATGTTAAATTGATGTACTAATTTGTGATTCCATGATTGGGTTATTTGATTTATCTTTCAGCCCCTAGGACAGTGCACCATGTGTGCCCAGGGCTTGTAAATCAAATGCTGCTGGTGGGATTGCAGCACTGGTTGTGCCACCCACAGCAGCAGCTTGTAAAGTGTGTCTCAGGCCTACCATTGCAAGGCCTGTGTGCAGTCTGTGACTGCCATGTCAACTTGGCAAGTGAACCCACTTGCCAGTCCCTTAACCTTCCCTTTGCTTCATATTAGACACCCCTATTGTAGGCCCAAGGGCAGGGTGCATTGTAAGTATAAGGTAGGACATGCTCTGGTGTGTGTAGCATGTCCTAATAGTGAATTACAGCCATTTTCTTTTTTCACTATTGAAGGCTATCTGTTCTCCATAGGTTAGAATGGGCAGTTAGATTATTATATTCTTATAATCCTAACTGACTCAGGGAATATGGTAGAAATTCAAATTTAGTATGCCTGAACTCAGAATAATAAAATACATATTTTAGTAAAATTGGTTTTAATATTCTATGTTTGAAAATACCACTTTTAGAAAGTAGGTATTTTCTTGCCTAACTGTGCAGGCCTGCCTCTGCTAGGTTGTGTATGGGTTGTGTCTGGGTTTGTGAGTGACAGGGCTGGGGGATTCCAGGACACAGGCTGGGGCAGCCCAGTGGTGAATATAGAAATCTACATCTAGATGGGAGGGAGGAGTTGCACCTGGGACCTGAATATGGCTGGACTGTTGTATAGCGTTTTAGGACCATAGTGTAATTTTAATGAATCATGCCCTTATATAGGTATAATTCACATAACCCTTATATAGGCATAAAAATCATACCCATATTTAGACATAACCCATCCAGTCCAAATACGGCATGGCTACTTCCACTAGTTCCAAAAAGCCACAACGATTTCTTGGAAAACTCGGCTTCAGCAGTCAGGGACATCCCCTTTCTTGAATATTGATTTGTCCTAGAAATCATGGTGTTTTCAAAGAACTACCGTTCTTTGGTGATGTTATTATGTCCAACCTTACGTCAATCCAGGAACCTTCAAGGTATAAATATGCCTACACTTGCCCTAGCAAACACACGGTGGTTCGGAGCAGTTCTACTATCTACTTGCCTGACGCATCTCGCTACAGCAAGTGCCGAAGGAAGCTGACCCTCCAGCTGACGCACTGACAGAGAGGCTGCCTTTCTCTCGCTGAGAATCCAGCTCCAGTGTTTCCAAGCTCCCCTTGCGGGATGTTGGGAAATCGAGTCAGGAGTCAGGAGACAGAGATACCAGACCTCCTACATTTTAAACCAAGGTACGGAGCTGATTAGATCATAAGAGAAATCTTGGATAGAATCTTGGCAAAGAAACTAAACACATACTTACTTCTTCCCTCGTACTAGACTTAGGTTAGGTACATCGGGGTAGGCGTATTTTAGAAACACCAGTTGAGTACTTTTAGTCTTTGTTATTTATGTATGTATTTTATGGCTTAGAAACCATACCATGCTTTTACAGTATTATTTTATAATACTCTTCTTGCTGTACGCATTATACTTTACAGCCAGTATTGCGATTGTAGCAGTTAATTTCTTCTGCATGAGAAAGAAGACTGTTCAATAAATACTTTTATTGAAAATGCCAGTCTCTCTATTTCTCTGCACCTCTGGTGAAACGAAGCATGCACGATTGACTGAGTAAAATATCTATCTATTGTTTCCACGACTCTGAAGATCAGTTTTATTCCTGGGGAAACAAAGTTGTCATGTTTATGCGGTTGTCAGAAACTAATCCCTTCTTGTGTATTCGAGAAAGTTTCTAGTGACCTCTGAGCTAGCTGGCACTCACAATTAAGTCTAATATATTCGATAGAGACGTAGTCGACTTAAGTCCTACGTCACATCTATAGGATATATTATTCCAATGCACAGAGCCTATTGAGAATATAGGAACTACACTACATGGCGCCCAACGTTTGATAAGGCACTAATTTAATACTAGATACTAGAGTAACTCAGTCGTGCTTTTCACAGAGACCCCTTTTTCCCATAAAATATTCCAATAGACGTTTGGAGTGGGTAAAAGGAGAAAATATCCGCCATAACTGAGTAGGACGAAAATCCTATGTATTAGTTTTTGGTTTGATTCAACGTTGAAGGATACAGTGTTCCAAAATATTGTGCGCCTTATCTTTGTTTCCTTGAAACTAGCTCTGCAAACTTTCAGTCAACAAAATGACTGAAAACGAGACCGGTGGAGCTGCAGCTGCAGCCTGACTGGGTTTAGACGTTACAGGTTTCCAACAAAATGACCCGGATGCTATAATGATCCCGGAAAACTTAAGAAAAACCATCATTATAAAGCTTATAACAAATGGCCTATCATCAAGAGGTGGTAGGGTTATCTTTGTCATAGAGGCACATGAATATCGGCACACAGAGGTATTCTATTCATGGATTGTCTTCCCTGAAGCAAATCCAGTAACACATGTGTTCCACTTCTACAAAGTAGAGGAACCTCCAACGGAATATGTTCTTTTTGAGGATATTGAAATTCCATTAACTTACCAAGAGCATCAGCACTGGTTTAAAGGCGCCCTACAACATCAAAATCACATTACAAGGCTCAGTCCTCTAGGTAGACCAGGAGCAACATGGCCGGTACTAGCGAAGTGAAGAACTATTAGTTCAACTAAAACAATTAATCAAAATACATAGACAATTGGTTCAATATGTCATGCGGACTCTAACAGTCCAACCAGCTATCAGGATTCCACAGCAAACCCCTCATCAGGGGAACACAAATAAAATTACACCACAGACCATACAATCAGTCATTGGTAAATTACATGCAAAACAGGAACAAATTCCATTCTGGTTAGCTCAAAAAATCACTCAAATCGAGGCAGTATTTCCTGACAGTAAACCTCACGAGAAACACAGAATTATAACAATCTATTTACCAATGGGGATTGCACCACATCTGGAGGACTGCGACACTTGGAGTACAATCTTTGCTGCAATCTACACAAAAACTCATGGTGTTCCGTCTATGGCGGTAATACCAGACGTCCTGAAACAGATTCAAAATGAATGCGGGCCAGAGCCTGCTTTGAATCAAGGTATGAAATTACTTAAAGATTTCAAACAGGTCTCAGCTATATTATTAGCTAACATTAAAGGTGAAGCAGCATCTGTGGCGTTTCGCCAAAAATTAAAAGAACTTGATGTAACAGAGCAACCATATGAACTAGCAAGAATAATTGAAAAATACTATGAAGAACTAGGTAGAGATAGTTTGGGTGGAAAACCAGTAAAGCCCAACTATTAAAACACTCTCACTACTCCTAAAAAGAAGTGGGAAAATACTAGACATACACTTCCTAAAGAGAAGCGTTCTCAATCCAGAGGTAGGTCTCCTCAAAGGGAGCCCTCTGAAAAGAGGGATATCCTCAGGAATAGGGATAGTTTGAGAAAACCTGATAGATATCAAGATACTGATACACGTTCCTCTCGTACCTTTCAGAGTTCCTCACAGAAATTGGAAAGAAGAGGACGGTCAGAACACAAGGAAGAACGCGTGAAGTCCAAAGACGATCAACACGTTCCAAAAAATAAGAAAACCCAATCCACCAAAAAGAAGGTAGCAGGTCTAAAAATCAGACATGCCGAGGATCTTGAGGACACAACTCAAGAACGGGGAGTGGGCCCAGACAATGCTGGGCAGCGCAGCAGAAGTCACCATAGCTCGCAAGACCCTGAAGGATCATCTGGAGACAGTGGACTTGAATGAGTATATTCAAATTGAAACTGCCGACACCAGGGTTAGTGTACCCCATAAGTTATATGAAGTAACACTCCGGATGGAGGGGGACATAACTAGGAAAATAAGAGCACACTTGTGGGAGAAGCTCTCTAAGGGTTATGACATTCTTCTAGCTGAAAAAGACTGGCCACCAAAATTTGTCAGGAAGGGCCCACATGACGAGGAGATCATTATGCCAGCCTTCTCCAATAATATTCTGATTCATAATCCTACTTATGCCAAAAAATGGGCTGTAGCCCAGGCTCCAGCATTATATAAAAATGATGTAGGATGGGATGAGGATTCTCCTCACCACAAAATCCAGTTAAAAAATCAACCAACTGCTCAGAGGCAGTACCCAGTTAGCAAGAAGCTAAAAAGCAGGTCAGGTTTATCTTAGATCAACTTGAATACCAAGGGGTGATTGAAACATGTACCTCATCCATGAACAATCCTTTGTTTCCTGTCTCCAAACCAGACAATACATATCGTCTAGTTTTGGATTACAGACATTTAAACTCTTGTTGCAAAACATTTGCAGTACAAAACTGAAAACTGATGAATAACATTGTGCGCAAAAAGTATAAAACTACATTAAATATTTCAAATGGTTTCTTCTGTCAAAATATCGCACCTGAAAGCAGGCACTGGACCGCTTTCTCAATTATGGGGACACAGTGTCACTTCTGTCGTCTCCCCCAGGGATTCAAGAATAGTCCAGGGTTATTTTCAGCCAGAGTAACAGAGTTACTACAAACGTATGATGATGAGGCATTATCTTATGTTGATGACATCTATCTTACAGACAATGACTTGGACAGGCACTTGAACAGGGTGAACACCATAATACTTGGTTTCGCATCTGAAGGGTACAAATTCAACTTTAAAAAATCAAGAATTGCCCACCTCAACGTCCTATCCTTAGGATAGGAACTTTCAAGTGAAGACAAAAGCCTGGCAGCAAACTTTTTAGAGAAATGTGCGCTGCTCCAACCTCCAAAAACGCTGAAAAACTTACAGTCAATTCTAGGTTTCCTGAATTTCGGAAGAGCTTACATTCTAAACTACGCAGAAAGGGTTAAACCGCTCTAGGAATTTGTGGCGGGGTTGATGAAGGGGCACGGAGACAGGTGCGAGGTAAGTATGGCTTTATTTTTTTAATGTCTTTTTCTTTCTTAAAGTCTGCATTTCTCTGGCTAAAGCAACCGGGTCTATGGTAGCTTGTAGGGCGCGGGAACTTCTGGGGCTTATCCGTCTTTGTCCAGGCTCTTCACGGACCACTTCACCTTCTCGGGTTGCGTCCCAACGCCACATGCGGAGGAAAGAAGACTCTATTAGCGAGTTGTTCGGTTTATGCAATACCCCAACGGGTTCCCGGGATGTGAGGACACCGGTGCTGGTGTTATTTACAGTCTGCTCTGTGGAAAGCTCGTGAGGGGAATGTTTTGAGGGCAAGGAGGTAAGGAGTAGGGAAGGTAATGAAGGGGAAGGGGGAATTTACACTATTTACACAGCGTCGCCTCGCCTTCCCAACCAGCTCGACACGTGCTGACGTACCTGGCTGAGCCACACTCCACCGTGAGCGTGGTTGGGCGCTTCGCGGTACAGTTGGCCTCTAGGCACAGCTTCCTCCGTCCTCGTCTCCTCCGGTTTCGGTCTTCTCCTTCTCGCTTTGTCCTCCTCATCCACAGCTCGCTCGCCTCTCTTCTCTCCACTCTCCGCGGTATCGTAGCACCCCGGTCCTTCTTCTTCCAGGCTTTTGACTAATCCACAGTGTAGCGCGTCATAGGGGGGCGTGTTCTCGTCGTCGCTGTAGGCCCAGTTTAAGGAGCCTTCCTCTTTTCCTCTCGGTTGCTGGTTCCACCATTCTTCGGACTCGGTTTCCCAAGTACCCTGATACGGTGGAAGAGAGGGGATGGAACACAAGTCAGTTGTCCACCAGTCATTGCATATTTTTGTGCCCTCTTCCTGCCCCGTCCCCCGGCTACACTCCTCCCCCCTTGGTTTCTCCCGATTGGAGAGAGGATAGGACCTAGAGAGATAATCTGCATTACCGTGGGCTCTACCCTTCTTATGTTGTATGTTAAAGGAGTAGGGTTGTAAGAATAGGAACCATCTTAACACTCTGGGGTTTTGTGACTTTTGCCGATACATCCACTGTAGTGGTGCGTGGTCAGTAAAGAGGGTGAAAGGGTTCCCTTCCAGATAGTATTTCAATTTCTCTACTGCCCAGCGTATGGCCAGACATTCCCTCTCGATAGTAGGGTATTTTTTTTCTATTGGGTGTAGTTTCCTGCTGATATACAAGAGGGGATGTTTGAGCCCGTCGTTACCTATTTGAGATAAGACCGCTCCAATGCCAACATTCGATGCGTCTGTGGCCACTAGGAAGGGTTTGTCAAAGTCTGGGGCAATCAAGACGGGGCTGGTGGTTATGGCTTTCTTCAAATTCTCAAAGGCCTGTTTTGCTTCTTCGGTGGCTGTTGTATCTGCTTTGGGCTCACCTCCTTCTTGAGGAGATTAGTCAGAGGGCTGGCTGTTTCTGCGAAGTTGGGGAGGAACCGCCCATAATACCCCATAAGGCCTAGAAAGGCCCGTAATTCCTTTTTGGTAGAAGGGAAGGGAGTCTCCCTTATGGCTTTCACTTTCTCTTCTTGTGGGGCAATAGCCCCTTCACCTAGCATAAACCCCAGATATTTGACCTTGGAGTAGGCTGCCCTGGATTTCTTCGCATTTATGTGTAGACCTGCTTTCCTCAATGCCGATTGAACTGTCTGTAGGTGGTTTAGATGTTCCTGCCAGGACCCGCTAAATATGACAATGTCATCTAGGTATACTGAGCAGAAGGAACGGTAAGTGTGGAGTATCTCATGCATCAATCGCTAAAAGGTAGCAGGGGTCCATGGAGCCCAAACGGCAGTACATTAAACTCAAAGAGACCATCGTCTGTCGAGAAGGCTGTTTTACACCGGTCCTCCTCCCAGAGTGGCACTTGCCAGTATCCTTTGGTAAGGTCTAGCGTGGTTATAAAACGTGCTTCACCTATGCGCTCTATTAACTAGTCCACCCTCGGGATGGGATACCCATCAAAGGATGATATGGAGTTAAGGGCGCGAAAGTCCATACAAAACCTGGTGGTACCGTCCGGTTTCCGCACCATCACAATAGGGGATGACCAGCTACTGTGGGACGGTCTAATAACGTCCAGACGCAGCATTTCCTGTACCTCTCTTCTCATTTCCATGCGTCGCGCGGCTGGGACCCTATATGGTCTTATTTTAACATGTTTTCCAGGTTCAGTGTCTATCCTGTGTTCTGTCAATGTGGTGCGCCCTGGGCGGTCAGAGAACAGATCCGCAAAGTTGCTAAGAGCGGAGTCCAGTTCTTGTCTCATTTCTGGGGTCAGTTCGGTATTTACCGGTAAAGCCCCCAGTGTAGAGGACTCCAGGGTAGATGGCAAACTGAACTGAGCGTTTCTGGGGATCGGTCCCAACCACTTCTTTAATAGATTAATGTGGAAACATTGTTTCCGAGCCGGGGATATCTGGAGCCTATACGTGGTGTTTCCTATTACCTCTATAACCGGATAGGGGCCTTTCCACTCCCTACGGAACCTATGTGAGGTAGAAGATAGGAGGACCAGAGCCCATTCACCTTCCCTTAGGGTCCTCCATCTTGTGCCTTTATCATAAACAGTTTTTGATGCTGCTGATTACGCTCTATGTTGGAGTAGGCCAGATCTCTAAGTTTCCCTATCTTGCTCCTTAAGAGTTGTGTGTACTCCAGGAGCGGCCTGGATTCCTCCTGTTCCTCTCGCTCCCATGCCTCTCGGGTTACTTCTAGAAGTGACCTGCGTTGCCTCCCATAAAGCAATTCAAACGCTGAATAGCCGCTGGTGCTTTGGGTTTGGGCGCGCAGTACATATAGGGCCAATGGGAGTAATCGGTCCCAATACTGGTTTTCCAGGGATAACATTTTTCTCAATGTGGTTTTGAGGGAGCGGTTGTACCGCTCCACCAATCCATCCGTTTGTTGATGATACGCTGATGTACGTATTTGCCGTATGTTCAGAATCTTAGTGACCTCTTTCATTAGTTTGGACAGGAAGGGCGTCGCTTGGTCTGTTATGACCTCTTTGGGGAACCCAACCCTTGAGAATAGTTCCAGGAACATCTCAGCTATGTTCTTGGATGTGGGAGATCTGAGGGCGAAAGCTTCGGGGAATCTTGTAGCGTAATCTATGATCACTCAAGCATATGTATTCCCTTTAGAAGACAGTGGACGAGGTCCAATAATGTCCATGCCCACCCTTTCGAAGGGCTGTCAGATTATTGGCATCGGTTGTAACGGTACTGCTGGGGGTCTTTGCAGGTTTCTCTTTTGACACACTTCGCAGGTTCTACAGAATGCGGTGGCTTCCATATAAAGACCGTGCCAGAAAAACCACTTAAGAATGTTCTGTAGGGTCTTTTCTGCCCCAGTATGGCCAGCTGTTAGGTGTGTGTGGGCATTGTATCGTATCTGTTCCCTGAAGTCCTTGGGGACTAGCAATTGTCGGGGATCCCCTTCTTTCCCTTCCCTGTATAGGAGCTCGTTCACAATGACAAATCTGAGAAAAGGGGCCTTGGGGTCGTTCTGGCTAACGTGAGCCGCCTCCCAGGCATTGAACAGTGTGGCATCGTTCGCTTGGGCAAAGCGGAAGTTCCGGTCTAGCGCCCATGGTTCTGACGCTATGGGGGCACCTTGTGGTTGTTCTACTTTCCCCTCTACTCCCTGGGTTTTTGTCTGAAAGGTTGTCTACCCCTAAGATCAGGTCCTCCGGTAGGGCCTCCACCGTTCCCACTCTCACCGAACATGATGCTCTCCCTATGGGTTGTAATGTAATGTCAGCTACCGGATAGGGCTTTATGTCCCCGTGTACGCATCTAATATACACCTGGGTGTTGGGTATGAGCTGTTGGGGTACGACTAGGGCCCTTTGTATGACTGATTGTCGGCACCCCGAATCCAGCAAAGCCCTAACCCATTTGTGGTTGACCATCACCCTTACATAAAATGAGGGGCCCATTTCTGCGGTGTACATCACAGCCTTAGGAGCGTAGCCCACTTCCATAGGCTCTTCGGTTTGTTTCCTCCTGGGACTCAGGCGGGGGATGTGGCCCCACTCCCTGCAGTTGAAACACTGGGGACCCTTCATCACCGGGTACTCTACTTTGTAGGGTTTTGGTTTGGGAGGCTCTAGTCCACTTTTCCCTCTTCTCTCCTGTTTGGAAGGTGGTATCGTTTTTGGTTTCTCAGTGTCCTCAGGGTTGGGCCCGAGAGTAATTAGCGGCCATTTCTATGGCCTGGGCTGGTGATATCCCCGCATGCTGTTTCAGCCACCGCTGTGTCCCATAGGGTAAGGCTTCCATGAACTGCTCCAGGTATATGCAATCCATGATTTCTTGTTTGGTTTTGTTCTCCGGTTGTATTCACTTATCCGCTGCATTTTTAAGCCGGAAGAACGGGGTCTTCGGGTTTTGTCCAGGCAGTCCTTTCTCTCTTCGGAACCGGACTCGATACGCTTCTGAGTCCAGCCCCAGGTGGTCAAGTATCATGGTCTTTATCTACTGATAGGGGGTATCCCCTGAGGCATTTGCCACCTGGTACGCAGCCTGCGCTTCTTCTGACAGCAGAGGAGCCAAAAATACGGCCACTTATCTTCAGGCCATCCACATGCCCGGGCTGCCCTTTCAAAGTTCGTTAAAAAGGCATCTGGGTCTTCGCCTGTTGTATATTTCTGCAGCGACACCCCTGAGGGATGGGGTACCGGTCCTCTTCGGTCCAGCAGGGGCACCCCTCCTGGTTGCTTAATCGCCTTCTGTAAACCCTCCATCTGTGCTGACATGGCCGCTTTAAACACCTCCCGGTCTGCTTGAGCTGATGTCATTTGGCGCTCTACCGCCCACTCAAGCTGCTCTTGCCCCTTGATGAGGTGGTGTATCAATTGATCCATCTCTGGCACCGGGATGGAAGGGACGGATCCCACTTCTGACACCAGTTGTGGCGGGGTTGATGAAGGGGCACGGAGACAGGTACGAGGTAAGTATGGCTTTATTTTTATGAATGTCTTTTTCTTCCGTCTTTGTCCAGGCTCTTCACGGACCACTTCACCTCCTCGGGTTGCGTCCCAACGCCACATGCGTAGGAAAGAAGACTGTATTAGCGAGTTGTTCGGCTTATGCAATATCCCAACGGGTTCCCGGGATGTGAGGACACCGGTGCTGGTGTTATTTACAGTCTGCTCTGTGGAAAGCTCGTGAGGGGAATGTTGTGAGGGCAAGGAGGTAAGGAGTAGGGAAGGTAATGAAGGGGAAGGGGGAATTTACACTATTTACACAGCATCGGCTCGCCTTCCCAACCAGCCCGATACGCGCTGACGTACCTGGCTGAGCCACACTCCTCCGTGAGCTTGGCTGGGCGCTTCGCGGTACAGTTGGCCTCCAGGCATAGCTTCCTCCGTCCTCGTCTCCTCCGGTTTAGGTCTTCTCCTCCTCGCTTCGTCCTCCTCGTCCACAGCTCGCTCTCCTCTCTTCTCTTCACTCTCCGCGGTATCGTAACACCCCGGTCCTTCTTCTTCCGGGCTTTTGACCAATCCACAGTGTAGTGCGTCATAGGGGGGAGTGTTCTCGTCGTCGCTGTAGGCCCAGTTAAAGGAGCCTTCCTCTTTTCGTCTCGCTTGCTGGTTTCACCATTCTTCAGACTCGGTTTCCCAAGTACCCTGATACGGTGGAAGAGAGGGGATGGACCACAAGTCAGTTGTCCACCAGTCATTGCATATGTTCGTGCCCTCTTCCTGCCCCATCCCCCGGCTACAGAATTAATCAAACCTAATTTTAAAACAACAAATTGGACTCAAAAACACACGGAAATTTTGCGTTCAGTGCAAACAGACATGTTAGCAACAACACATTTACAGACACGCATAAACGTACGCAACCTTATAATCCGAATCATCCCAAGAAGATGCGGATTCACGTACTTAACCTTTAATGAAGGGGAAAAAGTACCAATTGCTTACAAATCACACTTGTGCACACAAGCTTAATTGAAATGTACTTCAACAGAAAAAATTCTGACAGCGGTTCAAACTGCAGTAGCAAAAGAGAGAGCTCTCGCACAGGGAAAACGCATAAAAGTCGTTACTCCTATACCTGCCTTAGAGGCAGTGACAAAAGCAAGCATTCCGAATGCAAAGGCTTTACATCCAAGATGGATACAATGGGTTAACTCTCTTGCTGCAACAGACGTTGAATACGTTTTTCACCCCTACTTGAAAACTCAAAATGTTTTACAATACGAACAAGAATGTCCTCTGCCGACTGAAATTCTCCCTCTAGAACAGTATGAATGTATAATTTATACAGACGGATCAGCACAGCCCGCAATTGGGGGTAAACAAGCTTATAGTGTTGCGTGCGCGATTGTTAAAGGTCCCTGGCGCGAAGGTAAATTCAGACCTATGGTAACAAAAACTCAATCTCTAGGAGACTGTACAGCTCAGCGAGCTGAACTACAGGCATTCAAGATGGTGCTGGAAAATACCGATTGCGAATTCCCCACACTCATAATGTGCGATTCGTATTACTGCGTCCATTCTTACAATGAATACTTGCAGAACTGGGTTCAAAACAGCTTCAAATATGCAAAGAGTGGCACAATTAAGCATAAGTTGCTTTGGGAACAAGTAGTTCAATTACAGAAAGAACTACAAAAGACTCACGTGATCCATACACAAAGTCATCAGCGTGATGGCGTTCACGCTGAAGGGAATTAATTGGCTGATGAAGCCGCGAAGGCAGCTGTGCAAACGGCTTCCGTAGCTGCAATCACTTGTTCAAAAACAAAAATAGACAGCAAAATAATGAAAGCTGTCGCCGCTTCCAATAAAGACAGCTGTAAAATGCTACCAAAAGGCTTTCCACTCAAGTACTCCTATATAACGGATGCAAATAATGTTCCTTTTGCTCGAATGCCTGAAGTGGGGATAGAGTAATTCCAAACATGGAACACAGATTAGGACTAATTTTAGCAGCACATGAAGGGCTTGCCTCTGCACATGCAGGTGTTTCTGCCACAGTGTCGTTATTAAAACAAAGATACTGGTGGCCGCGCATGAAGAAACAGACCAGAAACTATGTTTTGGAATGTGAAATCTGCCAAAAAATGAAGGTTTTGACTGTGAAACGCCCGGCGCAGATGCCCCTTCTAATTTCAGTTAAACCATTAGCATGTGTTTATCTGGACCACTATGGTCACTTACAGAGGGATGGCAACTATAAATATATCATGGTCCCAGTGGATTCATGCTCAAGATTCATTTGGATGTGGCCTCAGCACTCAGCTGATGCCCAAACTGTTATAAAAGATTTGCGAGTCTTTATCGGCACATACGCAATCGGCACGCTACATTCTGATCAGGGTCCTGCGTTTAGGTCTCGAGCTTACAAGGAGGCCATGGCCAGTCCGGGCGTTGCATTGCGGTACTCAAGTCCATTCCATGATGAGGGAAATTCGGTTGTGGAAAGAAAAAAACGTGACATAAAGCAATCTATAACAGCTAGGGTACTAGGCTCGGGTGACGGGTGGGTCAAACATCTATTAAGTGTCCAATGTAGTCTTAACAATCTGCCAAGAAATTCTCTGGGTGGAATCACTCCATATGAAATCCTTTTTGGTACTAGAATGATTGTCGAAGACCTCGATCGTCATACTTCAGTGGTAGAACAAAAACCCTTTGATATCAAAGACCGTTTGGCTGTTTTGCAGGATTTAAATGAAACAAGAAGAAGTTTAAGCAACACATTACAGAAGCCAACGACCACTGAAGAAAAACCACCTGTCCCAGCAAGGCCTGTCTGGATTCCAAAGATCGGGGATCTAGTCAGAGAAAAGATTGCGGACAAGAAGGAATTTGGACCTTCATACAGAAAACCAGTACCTGTGCTAGCAATCCACGGATCAAGAACAGTGTTACTGCCGGCCCTTGCTGGAAGAAAGGAGAACCGGTTTGTATCAATTGACCTGGTAAAACCACACCATATGGCCAATAATAAGTAGTAGGCCCAGTGAACTCCAAAGATGTAGCAGAAGACCAAATCTGGCAACTATCCAAGAGGTTCAAACTGAGAGACTCATCACCTTTGAAGAAGCTGCAGTAAGAAAAGAAGACTATGCAACAAAGCAATGGAACTTGTGCCTCTTGAACCCCAAATAACAGTTCGTCAAGACACTCCAGTTTACAATGATGTAGCCTCGGACTACACTAATATGGCAAGAGATCCAGTAGCTCCAGCGATTTCAAGTAATCCGGATGCAATACCAACAATTGACAGAACTGCCTCTGGCTATTTCATCAGCTTTGATAGATTGTCTGAGGATCCCAGTGAGCCCGAAACATTGCCAGCAAACAAAACTTTTAAAGACAAAATAACAGCACTTTTTCAGCAACTAGAAAAGACTTATCTGGTTTCACCATGGGTTGAATTTTGGAATGTGTTAGGTGTACTTTTTCTCCTAATTTGGCTCATTCTTGTTTTAAGTTTGGGAAAGCTGATAGATGGAAAATATAGTAAAATGGACACATCAAGTAAGAATATCAACTTGCTCCTGAAACCACACAAATCATCTCATCGTGAACAAAGAGACGTGTCATCAATGAAAATCAGAGTCGTTCCTATACCAGGTAGTATAGCATGGGACAGAACTGATTATGACATTTATGGTCCAGCCGAGCTGCTGAAGATTCCACATCAATTCAAGGTTTCCCTGAGTGACTTTGTTTCACCCAGCACATTTTCTGATGATTGGGACTTTGAGACTGTTAATAACATGATGTCAGATTTAGAAATGTCTGCAAAATTTACAAAACATAAATACTTAGAAGGTTCAACAGATTATGCACAAATGTACTGTTATAATCATTTTGGTCATCATTACTTGCACAAATCTGCAAGCCCTAGAAATGTTTATACTTTCAATCAATGGGAACATTGTCCAACGCCACCAAAAGGTAGCTCAAAAACATTCTATAACAAATTTACATACTTCTCAGGTTTTAATACCACAAATCCGGAAACATTTTACTTTAAAAATGCTAATAAGACAGGAATGAAAAGTATGTTGACAAATACAAAGCAAATTTATTCTACAGCCTTTTATGCCCAGTTGTCCTCATTAGGTTTTGACTTTTGGAGAGACAACATAGAAACAAAAACTGTCTGGGGTTCAAAAGACTGGCAAGTGCAGGGAATAGAAGCCTTATTCCGAGCCTGCATTATTCCTGAGTAAATATTGTTTTTGAATGACACTGTTCAACAAACATCACGTCTTGGCCTAGCCAAGATAAAAGATTTAAACAAACCGTCCATACCTGTACCCACAACTAATAGTAAAAACACTTCAGAGGGAGGGGTCGACGTAAAAACTATTTTACAGTAGGGAAAGTGTTGGATAGCAGAGAGACAAAAATCACTAATAACACTTAAACAATTGAAAAACAAACAAAAAATATTTCATTTTAAAAATCATAAAAATAAACAATATTTAAAATATAAAATTAAATATAATAAACATATAAAAAGAACACGTGTTAGAACATTAATTACATATAACAAAAATCTACAAATAATATATAAAATAAATTAATAAATATATTTCTATACAATAATTATTTTAAAGTATCAAATATTAATGAACAAAAAAAATTATTTAAAACACAAATGTATTTAGTTTATTTCCTACCCTATAACACCACACCAATAACAAAACACTTTAATGTGTTTAATTAAATGTATTTCCACAATTAACATAATTAATGATCAATTAAAAAAATCTTATTAATAAAAAAATTCTCTTGTGTACACATGCTTTAACACTATATTATTCACAACACACACCTAAAATAAACTATAAAATAATAAAACACAATTAAATATTATTTTAAAAAGAAGCAACTATTACTAATAACAACTAATATTTAAATATTTAAAAATTTATTTAATACCCACCTTGTACCCCTTTAAAAGTAAAAACACACACAAAATAAACAATTACACAAAATAAATATCAAATAATTAACATTAACAACTGTATAAGAATTAATTAAACACAAAATACTTACCACCCTTTACTCCTATAAACACAACAACACACACCTAAAATTAATTACACGTTCGTTCGTTCGAATAACTTTATTCGATTCAACAAGGGAATCACAAAAGTACACACAGATTCAAACTTCACTTGATTATACAAAAATACATAATTGATTAAAAATCCATAATTCATTTTACAGTTTAAAATTTTCAAGAAATTCAAAAACAGTCAAGGCACATCTATAAAACTTTTCATAAAGTCCATTACAGTCTTAAGTCCACACCATATTCCTAGCTAAACAGTTATCACTTTTATGGGGATTCATATTTGTTTCTGATGTTAAGAGACACTCGGATAAAACTAAGCACAGCACTACAAATCTCTGAAGTTGACAAGGACAAAAGATACTCATAGCCTTCTTTGTAGTAACGAGATCCAAGGCTTAACAGGACGGGCTTGATAAACCTGTTTCTTGCATCCTTGTAAAATGCGCAAAAAAGAATAAGATGCAAAGTGCTTTGTGAGACCCTATTATTACAAGGGCAAGGGGTAGCCTCTCACACCACCCCCCCTTGTTTTGGGAAAGCAAAAAGATAATGTAAAGAATTTAATCGAAACCTTGTCAAGAAAAAGCGCCATTGAGTGTGGTTGATATATGACAGGTAGAACTGCTGGTACAGCTCGTCCTTCCTATATACTGCGTTCTCACCATTTCTCAAAGTGCCTCGGCTGGAATAATAAGCTTTTTGGATAATTAACTTATAATCCTTGCCAGCCATAACTGGACTTTCAAACATTTGCCCTCACCCGATTATATTAAAAGTGTCCCTAACATAACGAAGCCACGGAATATTCATGGAGAGATCAAGTTTAAGGCAGTCAGACAAGATTTCCTTCGTTAATTTTAACTCTTCTGACTGCCAAATTTTAGACCATAACAACAAAGGCGACAAATGAATGATATCAATCACAAAAGTAATGACCACCTCCCCATGACAAACGTTATTAGAGGTACCTGATGGGACACATAACCGTTTTAAAAATTTATTTTCCATGACTTGTATTTTATCACATTTCTGAGTCCCCCATACACCTGCCCCGTACACAATTACCATCATTATTACTGATTAATTCATTAAAATTAAATATCAACAAATGATTAATCATCAATTAAAAATAAATTACTTCCCACCCTTTACTCCTATAAACACCACAACACACATTTAAAATTAATTACACAATTACCATAATTAATTACCAATTAACTAATTAAAATTAATTAACATCCAATTAGTAATTAATTAATAATACATTACTTTACCTATTTAACACAATAACATCTCAATTGAACAATTATTAATAAATAAATAATATTCAATAAATGTAATATAATTAAATTACTTCCCACCCTATACTCCTATAAACCCACAACCCGCTACAGAACTAAAAACGCAAAAAACCAAACAATTTTTTAAATATGTACTAGAAATGTATACATATATTAAACATGCAAACAAATCTTATACAAAAAACATACATCACATACATATAAAATATATACTAAAATACATATCATTAATAAAAAAAATCGATATTTTTACCAACTATATTTTTACAAACAATATTTTACACTTCCATATTTTAGCATCAATATTACTTACCTAAATTCGATATTCTTGACCATGAGAATTTGTCGATATTTCTGACCCACATTATTTTTTACTTGATATATATGTAAATCGATATTTTTGATTTGATATTCTGTTTCTGCACACTTCCGGAGAACCGCCAGAGCAGGGAGGCCGCTGTTTAACATACAAATTTTATCGTTGAACCACTTTCATTGAATCGCTTGGTTCGGCTTGCTGCTAAAAACTCCAGTATATCAAACGCAAATTTGTAAGCGTGCTGGGCAATTATGGAATAATACAGACAGCATCTCTATATATAAAAGAAAGTTTTTATCAATTCCCTACACCAAAACAATATGGTGGCTCTGACGGAGATAAAAAAGAACTAATCCAAAAAGAGAGGCCTTATCAAGGAAACATTAACTGTGGCAAGATTCTTAACACCTTCAATGCTGCAGGAGATTTTCCTGGGTGCTGAACTTTTCAGATTTGCATGCTTCATGACGAGCTGAGCTCGTCATGAGCACACGAGCAGTGTACTGCATGACGAGCTGAGCTCGTCATGAGCATGGAAGGGGTTAAACTCTACTGATTAAGCAATTGATTAAACATAATCCACCTAATATAAAGATCTTATGAACATTTTCTGTCCTGAAGAAGGTGATAGTATTGAATCAACACCGAAACGCTGTGTCGACTTTTTTCACTTTATTTGAGTCATAATAAGATTGTAACCTGTATTGGAAGGCATACCATTAATGACATTGGATTGACTATGTAATGAATTTCTGTTTTTATTCTTAATTTTTAATAAACCTTTTTAAAAATAATCTGTGGTCCAAATAGAAGTTCATTGTGAGAAATTGATTGTTGCTACTGTGGTATGGTGAAAATTATATAGTTTTTGAGAAAGAGCGCAGCTTATGTAGTTGAAGAGCTTGAAGCATGATCTGTTAACATTTCCACAATACACGTGGCCTGAGTGAGGTATTTCGCCCTCATTAGATATTAAGATACAGGGACTTTTGTGTGTTTTTCTTCATATCTGTACCCCTGTCCCTTTGTAAAACATAGGGGTATCTCCCTTCCTTTTAAACTCTGCACCACTTCAGCCGTGGGCTAAATTGACTGTATGAGTGACTGCATGTTGGTCTTTCACAAGGAGCACAATCCACAGAAAAGAGAGGTCCCTTCAGCGCCAGTGTTTTATTCGTACTTAAATATTACTTTAGTGTTGCCTTAATGTGTAGAACCTGAAGTGATAGCAGGACGCTTTCTATGAACTCTTCACAGCACAGGAGACATTCCGGCTTTATCAGTTCCTACCATCTGCTAATGAAGTTCAAAATTCCTTTTGAAACTGCCTTGTTCATTCGATTGTTCCTATTTCAGTCTATCTATCTATCCATCTATCTATCTATCCATCTATCCATCTATCCATCTATCCATCTATCCATCTATCCATCTATCCATCTATCTATCTATCTATCTATCTATCTATCTAACCGTCTCTGTCTACCTTTGTAAGCCTGTCTGTTCTGCAAGCCTCTGTATTTATCTATTTTCTCAACCTTCTAAGTCTATTTGCAATAAAGATTTAAAAAAACATTACATAAAACATTAGCAAGGGTAAAGGGCTGGCAGGCAACACTAAATTTACTGTTTTTTTTAGGTCAGGATTATTTTAACCTTTTGATTTTACTAAAATTACGAGTATAGCATATTTACTGATAGGGGAATTTTAGTCAGACTTTATCGATAAGTCTGTTGTTGTGTCATTCACATGAACCACATGGATCACAAAGATCAGAGAGAGAGAGAGAGCTATTGAGAGGTAAGGTAGGAGAGATATGTACAGAGAGCAGGAGGACATGACCGTTGAGATGAAGGAGAGATACATGGAAGTCAGATGGAAAAGGTGCAGAGTGTTACAATGAGATGGTGGAGGTGAAAGATAGAGCAGGGGTAGAGAGATGAGATCTTGCATTGTAGATATAGATGTAGGCACAGTGAGTGATAGAGAGAGGGACATGGTAATGCGAGGGTAGTTGAGAGAGATGTAGAGAGATTTGACTTTGAGTGGCCTATATTGGTGGTGGAAGGTGGATTATTGGTAGGAGTAAGTACGCACCTACCCTTAGCAATACGGCCAACAACGCAACATAAGGTCCAGCAATGGGCTCAATAAATTATTCTCTTGCTCAAACCTTGGTAGCTGACAATGAGAAGGCATGCTTAACTTAGAAGACAGGTGTGTAAAGCATCTAAAAACTCCACTACATTAAATAAGTAAGACACAGCACTCAATAAAAATCCAACACAAATTCGTAAAAATAGTAAATATTTGTATCTTTAAAATGACAAACAAATGACAAAAATCCATTCTAGGGAACCAGAGATATGAATTTTTAAAGAAGAAACACTTTCTAGTGCTTAAAAACACATAGCGCCAAATTGGGGCATCTAGTCACGCTTAACTAGTACAAAGTCAAAGTTTGAGACCAACCATGATGGAGTCCTGGTAGGATACACTAAGCTGGAGGCCTCGGTTCAAATTTTACCTTCGCACTTAGAATCTTTTCTGGAGGATTTTCTCTCGATGCCGAGCAGGCCTCTCCAGCAGGCAGTACTGGAAATCTTGAGCTCCTTAGCATTCAGCAGGACGAACCTGAAATCCAGGCCAGGTCGCGGTCAAATGTAGTCAGCTTGACTCTTGATGTTGGGTCATTCCACTTGTGGAGCTTTTTCACAAAAGTTCTCAAAAGCTCTCCAAACTTCATGAGGTGTTCCTGAAGTTCCTTTTGGGGGTTCATTGTGTCAACAAATAAAACACAAGGTTCCTTAGTCTCTGAGTTGCTCCTCAGAAATTGGGTCTATGGTTCCCATAATGCACCTAGCCAAATTCTTTATTGTTCAGCTGAAGGTGATCATCTGGGTTCTTTTTGCAGGAGATGATGCACGTGGAGTTCTTTTAACCTGTTGCTTTCTGGGTTTCCACTTCTCTTTTTGAAGCAAGGCAAAGCCCTTAAGGCTGTTGTTCCCTAGTGTGTAGTAGGTTCAGTCATTCAGAGTGCAGTCTTTCTCCCCCTTGTAGTCTCAGGCAGCAGATCTGAGTTGCTAAGCAGCTCTCACATATGTATCCTTTGTTCTGGGGCGACACACAGGCCGATACCCCTGACCACTTGGGTAGAGGGTGCCACCCAAAAGCTTGACAGCTTCTCGGAAACTGTGGCAAATTCTTGTCCCATAAAGCACTGTACTTTAAACTTCAAGATGGAGAATATCTCTTCTTAGGAGTAAGATCTGGATAAGTCAACCTATTGGAGTGGCTCATATCCCGTACCACTCTCCTTGCAGACGTCCTAAAAATTCAATTTCTGGGGCTCCCATCTGGCTGCGGGTACAGGAAGAAGGGGTAAACCTTGCTGGCATTCCTTACTGGCCTGCACTCTTTGAGGATCAGTTTGCTTACCCACCCCCCTTCCTGGCCTGTTCTCAGGATCTGTGGATACCCCCCGCCCCTACCAGATAACCTCTGTCCCTATGCAGGCCACTCATCACCACATCAAAGCAGTTTGGATAAGCCTGCTAATGGCTGGCCAATCAGGAGAGGCTGCTAGAAGGCTGGAGTTTGGCTCAAAGAAAAAACAGTTCTATAACTTTGTTTCTGTATTAGTCATGCACAATTCAACAGTGGGAAAATGTTGGATTTATCATTACCAATCTTTTAAGTCATTGACATATTATTTTAGCTCACTCCTGTCAATAGTTACACTGTATTACAGTATTCCCATGTTAGCCTATGGAGCTAAAATTCTACAATGGGGGAATAACTAAATTGGTAGTTTTTCCTTCACCGGCACAAATAAAATATCTTTTGAAATGTCCCTGCTTATTTGTACTTGGCACCATCCCTGAGGGCACCTAGGGTAGATCTTAGGGGTGACTTGTATGTAAAATATAAGGTAGTTTAATACTGTGGAAGTACTTTTAAATCCAAAGTTGAATTTGCATGTAATTTCAATTTAAAAGCAGCTTGCAAAGCATTGCTGACTTAAAATTACAGCAGTGCACACATAAGTGTCTCAAAGCTGCTGGGCCTCTAAACCTACATGCCCTACCATATACTAGGGACTTACCGGTAGGTTGTCAGTACCAATTGTAATGACACCTAATTATCATATACATTTTTAATAAGAGCACTGACCCTGGGCCTGGTTAGCAGAGCCCAGAGCACAGTCAGAGTCAGTTACCACCACTATAAGTAAAAATAATGCCGGTGATCAGGGCAAGAAAAATGGCATCCTCACAATTGGGTATATTGAGAGAGATGTGATGTAGACAAAGATGAGATAGAGAGAGCTGAGATAGAGAGAGGATGAAGAGAGGGGTGAAAAGAATGTGCCGAATAGAGAAGTAGAGAATGAGAGAGAGGCTAAGCTAGAGGGTTAAGTAGAGGGGATAAGGTGAACTTCGGTGAGAGAAATGATATCGAAAGATAATTTCTTTATTAAATTGCTAAACTGCCTCAGAATGCGAGGATTATTTTTGCATAACGCAATGCAGCAACTCTTTGAGTTGCTACGTGGGACTAAGCAGTGCAAAGCCATATTACACACCACCTCTGACCGTGCACACGGTATACAGACAAAATATCGATTCCAAAATATAGAATTGCAGTAATATCGAAGTGAAAATATAGAATGGACAAAATATCGAATGGACAGAATATAGGCAACAAAAATATCGAGTTTAAGGTAAGTAATTTAATATTGATGTTCCAAAATATAGAAAGTCAAAATATCGAAGTATATATTATAGGTATTAAATATATCGAATTTTTTATAATATCGCATTTTTTAAAGAGTTTTGTATGTTAGTATATGTGTGAAAAGTGTAAAATTATTTTATAATTTATTTTAAGTAATGAATTTTATGTTATTTCCTGTTTGCGTAATTTAATGCTGTAGCGGGTTGTGGGTTTATAGAAGAATAGGGTGGGAAGTAATTTAATTATAATTATACAATATTTAAATGTATTTATTGGTATTCATTTTGAATTAATTGTTAATTAATTTTTAATTGGTATTTAATTAAATTTAAAATGGCAATTCATTTTACTTAATTGATTAATTGAGAATTATGTTAGTTTTATTAATTTATTTTCCGTAGCGGGTTGTGGGTTTATAGGGGAATAAGGTGGGAAGTAATTTAATTATAATTAAATATTTAAAGTTATTTATTGGTATATATATTGAATTAATTGTTAAATAATTTTTAATTGCTAATTAATTATTTGTTAAATGGTAACTAATACATTTTTAATTGGTAATAATTTTTATTAATTTGTTAATTGATAAATATGTTAATTTTATAAATGGATTTCCCTTAGCGGGTTGTGGGTTTATAGGGGAATAGGGTGGGAATTAATTTAATTGTAATTAATTAAATATTTTAATTTATTTATTGGTATTTATTTTGAATTATTTGTTAATTAATTTTTAATTACTAATTAATTATTTGTTAATTGATCATTCATTTGTATTAATAGGTAATGAATTTTAATAATAAATTGTTATTTGTATTTTTAATTGATTCATTATTATATTATGTTAAATTGGTAATTACTTTAATTATTTTTTTATTGGTATTAATATTTTATTTATTTTTATTAATCTATGAAGCATTTACTTTCCCTACTGTTGCACTCACTGGAGTGGGAATAGTAATTGTTACCCCTACGCTATCCAACACTTTCCCTACTGTTGCACTCTCTGGAGTGGGAATAGTAATTTTTACCACTAAGCTATCCAACGCTTTCTCTACTGTTGCACTCTCTGGAGTGGGAATAGTCATTTTTACCCCTACGCTATCCAACGCTTTCCCTACTGTTCACTGTCTGGAGTGGGAATAGTAATTTTTACCCCTACGCTATCCAACGCTTTCCCTACTGTTGCACTCTCTGGAGTGGGAATAGTAATTTTTACCCCTACGCTACCCCGCACTTTCCCTACTGTTGCACCCTCTGGAGTGGGAATAGTAATTTTTACCCCTACGCTATCCAACGCTTTCACTACTGTTGCACTCTCTGGAGTGGGAATAGTAATTTTTACCCTCCCGTTATCCAACGCTTTCCCTACTGTTGCACTCTCTGGAGTGGGAATAGTCATTTTTACCCCTACGCTATCCAACGCTTTCCCTACTGTTCACTGTCTGGAGTGGGAATAGTAATTTTTACCCCTACGCTATCCAACGCTTTCCCTACTGTTGCACTCTCTGGAGTGGGAATAGTAATTTATACCCCTACGCTTTCCAACGTTTACCCTACTGTTGTAGTTGCTGGAGTGCTAATAGTAAATGTTACCCTCCCGCTATCCTACAGTAAAAATGTTGTATATTATTAACTAATAATATGTTAATATATATATATGTGTTAACAAATTAAATTGTATGTTTATTTTTTTAACTTAAATTAATTATTTAATACTTTTAAAGTTATTTAAATATTTTTAAGTATGTTTTAGTTAATTATAGTTATTATTTCATTAATTTTAAATTACTTTTAAGACATTTAAAAAAATGCAATACTTTGACTGACTATATTTTTTTGTCTCGATATTTTTGATTCGATATTTTTGTACTTACCTGTTTGTAGATAGGACTTCGATATTTATGCTTTCTATATTTTTACTTAGATATTTTTAGTATTCTATATTTTTGTATTCTATATTTTTTCAGTGATCCCGTGCACACAAACTCCTAGCTCAACACACAGCCTTTTCCCCATTGTGCAGAGGTGTGTGCTGTATAGCATAGGGATTAGTACTGAAAATATTTCCTTCCAGTAAAAAAGCCTATGCCTTGATACAGTCTTAAACAGGTGCGGTTCCTCCCTGTGGGCGGAGGAGCATCCCCCCACTGTTTTCTCACAGTGCGAGGAGCAGAAACATAAAATGGTATTTTAAATACCATTTTATGTTTCTGCTTCTCGCACTGCGAGAAAGCAGAAGGCAGGGTTTGGTTGGGTCGTCTCTGCTCCAGGCAGGGGAGGAACGGCTTGCCCATTGTTATGAGCGCTGACTGTTTGGTCGGCCCCAGGGCCGACCAAACCAGTCATGCACACTCTGCATTTTCTCTATGTGGTCTGCATGTATCCTACATAGAGAAAATGGCCTCCACATAGACGCCTGTGGGGTCGGCATCCTAGCCAATCACAACGCTGCCATTGCAGCATTGTGATTGGCTTAGGGGAGGAGAGGGAGGCTGCCTCCTTCCTATAGAAGCAGAGAGAGGAGATGCAAGACGACGCAGGACCGCAGGCCAAGGTAAGTTTAATTTCTTTTTTAATTAACCCCTTACGCGACCCCCATCCCTCCACCCGCAAGTCATGCCGGCCGCAACCAGTCTGACTAGTCTTAAACATCTCACACATTGCAAATATGATGTGCAGTACCGCACACTTGCAATGTATGAATATTTGCAGAAATTAAAACATTTCTCCTTGTTAATACTGCTTCAGAGAGACGTTATGTTTTTTTAGCAAAGCCAAGTTGGCTATCTTTGTACAAAAAACTATGAGGGCTGCACTAATGCCTCCAAGTTGAACCCAAGTAATGCTCTCTTGACACAAAGTGGCATAACACATTGCAAAGTGGTATTTGCACTTAGACACATTTCCAGCGCAAAATAATGTTTACTCTGGTGTGTAAATACTCTTGCAAGAGTTTGTGATTTTTTACATTACTTTTCTCCAATGCAAATTCTTAGTAAATATGGCACCAGGTTTTTGCTAAGCATGGTTGCATGTAAATTAGAAAAAAGCTATTTTTTATGAGCAGTGTTATTACGGCAAGAACTTCAACTGTCCCTGTCACTTTACCAGGAAGCCTCTTGTAAGTCGAGTGCCCGGGGCAATTGCCCACTGTGCCTTAAAACGTATATGTGGGAAAAACTGACATTAGACAACCCTCATTGTTTGGCCGCTCAATACTCAATGTCTTCTATATTACTCAATAAATCAGTTTCCAACATACAACTCATCTTTTTTCACACGCATTTGAAGAATCATTTCAAGCCCTCCTGGTTATATAAAGACTAGCAGCCCGTCCCAACGTTGTCCAGGAGCAATCAGGCTTCTGGGCCCCCGCCCGCCCCGACGTTGTCTCAGGCTTCAGGGCCCCCGCCCGCCCTGACATTGTCCGTGGGTCCCCCGGAGCGCACCCGCCACTTTCAGGGCCCCCAATGAGCCGCATACGGGCCGCTTCACCTACCTCAGCCGCCGCTCCTCCCCGCCTGTCCGTTGCTCCTCGCCACTCCTCACCGCTCCTCACCGCCTGTCCGCCGCTCCTCCCTGCCTGTCCGCCGCTCCTTACCGCCTGTCCACCGCTCCTCACCGCTCCTCCCCGCCTGTCCACCGCTCCTCCCCACGCTAATGTCCGCCGCTCCTCCTCGCGCTCCTGTACGCCGCTCCTCCCCGCACTCCTGATGTCAGCACGCACGCCGCGGCCGACGCTACTTCCAAGGGACTACTTTTTTTAAAATCCTAAATATTTTAAAGAACGTATATTTTATTTTTTTATATAGCCTATGTCCATCTGCAGACCCTGACAATTACAACGATGTATCGGGTGTTTGGATTGGCGCTGTGGTTCCCGAGTTTACCCGCCTCAAAGGTTCAAAGTTCTCTCTTTATAATAGTAGTATAGATTTATACAGCGAAGATGAATGTATGAATTAATGAAATGCAACTTGTATAGTGCAGGGCTACTCCAAGGAGTGCCCCAGTGCTTTCCTCGTTGGCTGCTTTGCAGAGTATGGACGGACTGTCTATTCCTGCTTAAAAAGCTAGGTTTTCAGAATTTTTTTGAACATTGAGATAACGGCCATTGAACGTATCTCGCATGGGAATTTGTTCCATACAGAATGGCTTAAATAAGAGAGGGAATGTTCCCCAGCTCTAGTGCGGTGAATCTTAGGGATCCTAGCCTGAAAACTGTTGTATGACTGCAAATTTCTTGATGGGGCATAAAAGCAGATTCTTGTCAGGAGTTAGCCTGCGCCTGTATCGTAAAGTGCCTTGTGGACCAAAACCAATGTTTTGAACAAAATTATTTTCTTTATTGGGTGCCAGTGGAAAGCATGTAAGTGCGGGGACACATGAGTTCTTGGAGGTATGTAAAGAAGAAATAGAGCTGCTGTGTTCTAGAAGTCCAACATACAGGGCATTACCGTAGTCCATTCTCGAGGTTAAAAGTGCCTGTACAACCGATTTTCATGCAGAGAATAGCAGAAAATGCAAGAAATTGTTTAGAGTGCACAGTAGCCCAAAGCATGTGCCTACAAATATTGAATTTGTGGCTGGAAGGATAGGCAATTATCAAATTTGACAGACAAATCCTCAACTTCCCCCCTGAGGGCCTGGGGAAGGGCTTCTTCAGGACAGAAGGTCTGCCCTTACCCAGCCTTCGACTTCACACCTTACATGGAAATAACTTCACCAGATAGTGCGGTATCGCTTCCTCACTTACATTCTCTACTTCCACTGGTTGATGCCTGATTCATGGAGCTATTACATCAGGTTCCCCGCTGGACTCCCTCTAAGTTGAGTTATTTAAGTCCAGACATCCTGTCTTTACTTATAGATTTGTTGAACTCCCCACTACCTGAAGACCACTTGCCCAAAAACTGGACACATGCGATGGAACTCCTTTTGCTAAAAAAGCCTCATTTAGATCCTGCCGACTGGGCAAAATATAGACCTATCACACTTCTGCCCATTCTGTATAAAATTTTGGAAAAACATGTCAATACCCAACTCTCCACCTATGTAGAAACCCATAATGGCCTTGACCCTTCCCAGGCAGGATATCATGCAGACCACAGCACAGAAGTCACCCCGTTAGGAGTTACAGAACACCTGTGCCAACTGCTAGACAAGAGTGGTACGGCTGCACTGATCCTTCAGGACCTTAGTGCGGCCTTTGACACGCTGTTTCATGATAAGCTAATTGACAGACTGGCTCAACTCGGCCTAAACAATTTAGCACTTGCATGGTTGCAAACTTTTTTAGCTGATCAAACTTTTCAGGTTTTTTTCACTGATACTGTGTCAAGTGCACACTCACTTACCTGGGGTGCCCCACAAGGTTCTGCTCTTAGTCCCATGCTCTTTAACATTAAAGGTCGCCCTTTAGCAGATCTAGTAGAAAGCCATGGAGTAGCCATATTTCCTATGCCGATGAAACTCAGATAATTTTCTCTCTGTCATCGGATCAGGAAGTGGGCCCCCAAGTTCTCAAATCTTGCCTGCGCTTTATTGCCAACTGGATGAATACTAATTCCCTTAAACTTAAGTGGGATAAGACTAAGGTGTTAGTACTGGGCAGAAATTGTACCTCAGGTTTATCCCTACACTCTGGGTTCCCTCCCCATACTGGCTGACAAGCTGAAAAGCCTGGGCATCTGGCTGGACGACACTCTGTCCATGAAACCTCAAATAGCCAAAATGACCTTCTTGTTTCACCTCTATGGAATGGCTTAAAAAGATCCAATGGATGCTCCCTTTTTCAGCCCAAAGAACGGTCATTCAGACTATGATCTTTTTCAGACTAGATTATGGCAACATCCTTTATTTGGGCGCTCACAAGGCAATAATCAGATGCCTTCAGATTGTTCAAAACGCAACTGCTAGGTTGTTTTTCCGACTACCCAAACATTCTTCAGTATCTGGCTTCCTTAAAGATCTGCATTGGCTCACCATGGATAAACACATCAACTTTAAGGCCCTCTGCTTCATGTACAAGATCAAGAGCCACACAGACCCTGAATTTTTACAAAAGCTATCTGTGCCTGAACTCCCCTCTCGTAAACTGCGTTTTAGCAACTAGTCTCTTTTTTCAGTGCCAAAATTCAGATGTTCAGGCAAAGGTACCTGTCATTCTCTTTTGTCGGTCCCAAACTGTGGAACACACTTCCTGAGTCAATCAGAGGCTGTAACTCCTTGACCTTGTTCCGCAAACAGTTAAAAACTTGGCTATTCTAGGCAACTCAATTAGATTACTAACCAATGTCCTCCAGCACTGGGAAATCTTAGAGGTAGCTATGCGTTATACAAGAATTAATAATACTAATGATAGATTGGCTCCAAGTACTGTGGCGCATTAGTCTGGTTTCAAGAGAAGGACCAGATTAAATGCAAGCTACATTACCTGATTTCAACACCAGTCAAATATTATCTGATCAAACAATTGTAACTTATAAGAGCTTTGCTGCCAAGTTTGGATCCTAAACTACTTATCTCTCTCTAGAGGTATAAAAATCATGGGAGACAACACCTGGTTGTTCCTGGAGTTAGACTTTCCAATTAATTTTCATTTCAATTGTCTCTCTGTTTTTACCGGTATGAATAAATACAAAAATGCAGAGGCTACATTCTGTTGTTTGATTAACTATAGTTTTATATGAATTGGTTTTGGAAATTTTTATTGCATATGTGTTGAATTGTTTTGTATGTGACCGCTAAGAAACATGATTGTCTAGTTTGCATTTTAGGGTGAACCAGGGCTAGTACAGCCAAAATGCAATGGACCGTTAATAGGATGCCCTGAAATGGAACATGCTGTGCGTCGTGATATGAAGACCCATACCCTCCATGGTCACACTATCCCTGGCACTCACATTAGCCCTGATGGATATGAAAGCTAAATCTTGATTGTATTAGCAAATAATCTACCATTCATTTATCCTAAGCAGACAAAGGGATCCATTGAAAATCTTTATTCCACAAAAGAATATAAAAGATACTTATTTATTCATTGAAAATTAGTAAGCCCCAACAAAGTAAATTTCTTGGGGACAGGGACAAGCACCATCCTTAACTGTCTGAAATGGTTAATGTGAGAAGTCTAAATCATTAATGTGATAAGGGCATATTTTAATAGCTTGGGTCTGTTTTAGATGTGGACTAATCCAGATGATTTGCCTTCAACAGATTAGGACACATTAAAGAAGCCCAGAAGGAAACACACTACTTGATTAGAAAGTCACTCTGTCTTTCTTTTTAGAGACCAAAACTGAATGGGACTTGGAAGAATATCTGGAGATGTCATTGCCTCTGAAAAGGGGAAACATTTCTGTCTGATTCAGGTTGATCTTTCTCCTTCAAGCCTCAGTTGCATCACTTTAGTTTAGACTAGTAGCACTGTCAACATGCTTGATGTGATATATTAGTTATTGGAACTCCTATCAATTTGTTCTTTCGCTTCTTTTATGCTACTTCATTGGAGGGTGTCGTAGTAGTCCTAATATTAAGTTTTTGTACAAGTGTGGCAAGAGAACAGCCAGATTTCACGATATGCCATATCAGTATTTTAGGTTAAGTTTGAACTATAGGTATAACTGTAGCCATAGAAGCTACTAAGGAGGCAAAAACAGATAAGGCAATATGTCCTAGCTCGTTTATAAAGTTGAACAAAGTCATGGCAAATTCTCCTCTGGTTTTTGTAGGAAAATTGTAGAGGTGCTGATTCATGTTGATCAATGTGTTGCACGTTAGGAACTCATTTATATTGCTGCTATCTCTATGATCCGTGATTCCTAGTTCAATGCACTTGTTTGTACCTTGTAGTGGAAATATGGCTACTTAAGATTACAATATCTAGATAAGTAAGATTGTTAGCCTGATAAGCTGGAAAGGTTTTTAACTAAAAATGAAGAGATGGTGAGAAAAGATAAGAGGGTGGTTACAAAGGCTGATGAATGTGTACATAGAAATTCATAAAGTGTTGGCTAAGGATGGACACGTTTATGGGCAAAGATAGTTGGGTGAATAGCTGAAAATGAAAGAGTGACCAGTCAAAGATAAGTTGTTGTCTATATAAAGAAGATAAATAGATGCTAAAGATAGGCAACTGGTATGATTAGATAAGATTAAAACTAAAGATAGAATATTGGCTAAGGGAAGTCGCAGAGGTGAGTGAATGTCTATTTCAAAAATGAATACATGAATAGCTGAATTTGCAAAGAGTTCAAAAACTCTTCTTGTAGCAGCACAATTGTTCTAAGTTGACTATTTTAGTGTCATATACCGAACTTGCTTCACGCAACTTCTTTTCTATCAATATTATGCAAGAAATCCACTCTGATGTTGAAGAAGTCCAAGGGAGATGTTCATGCCAATGCCATTATGGAAGGCTCCAGCGCCTGGATCATGCCAGTCGATGCTACGACTCTGGGGACTTTACTGCCCAAAAATATCTCAGGTCACTCCGGAATCCCTGGATGGCAATGAGGCCCCACTCCTTTGGCACAGAGGATAGTAACCCTCCTATAGGCCCTGACAGAACTGATATACTGAGGGCTGATGGACACCGTACCTTAGGAAGGAAGCAGAATGCAGGACGATCAGCCCTCCAATGGGACATTTGCCCTCGCTGTGCCTGGCCAGGAGAGAAAGACACGTACAAGACCAATGCTAAAGTGCCAAACAAAACAAGATCGAGCGGAAGCTGCTACATTGACAATTCAGGTCAATGCAAGAGTCTGACATTGCAACATTACACTGAAAAGGCTAAACAGCAGGTGAAGCAAAGCCAGGGAATGCACAGACACTGCATCAGATCTGTCACAACCAGCGATGAAGATCAAGTGCTGGATACAAAGCCAGGTAAGACTGAATAATGTTGGGATTAGATCGATCCAGGTAGTGGGCTCCTGTTAGAAGTGAAATACCTGTAGAAATAACAAGATCTCCAGACAGGCTTAATCTCCAAAAAGTTAGTGGAAGTCTAACAAAGACACTTATCACTAAAAATGTTTTTTAATCAAAGAAGTGTGTGACTGTGATGGGTTTGATATGCTTTTCAGAAACGGAAAACTTCAGTACCTTTGCACTCAGACAAATGGAGGAGAATTGGATCATTATCAGATGAGAAGGGAGATTGTATGTAGGAGGCACACATCAGATTTGTGGTAGCATCATGTAGTAACAATGTGCAACAGTGTGTGAGTTAAAAGGTGAATGTTTCAATTTATGATTAATAAAGCTTTTCTTGAACTAAAAAAGGTGAATGTTTAAACAAATGCTGAGGAGCTGGTGGTAGAAAATTGTTTTTAATGTGGGAATATGAGATACGAATGTAAGCGAGGGCCTGAATTGGTAAAACTAAACAGGTCAATGGAGCATTGAAGCAAGAATTCTGGGGCTTAATTGGGTTCTGCAGACTCTGTCTGTCTGAGTCCCATTTTTGATGAGTGATGTGCTATTGAACATCTACTGGTGATGTTCGCTAAACATAACATGTCCTTCCACTATAGACTACTCCTAATTGTACACCTTAAGACATAATTACCCTTTCATCCTTCATAGCTAGTCTCCAAACCTTCCCCGTGAAACCTAGAAACAATAACCATTACCATTCTGCATTCCTTTCACCATCACCACTCCAATCTTCATTTACTTCTCAAGTGTTCACAGTCGGTCTGTCCCCGTATGATTACAGTTCTTCTGCCATTTGCATTCACCACTCTTTCCTTCATTTATCCTTGGCTGTCAAATCTTCTGTCAGTGAAAGCCAATACTTACTCGATTGGCCATCATGTATGCTTACCCTAGTGACTATAACCAGCCCTTCTGCCAGTGATCCCCCCAGGTCTTTCTCCCCTCAACCATCACCAGCCTTTCCTTAATTGACCACATTCATTCTTGCTTGCATTGGTCATAACCAGCCCCTGCCTCCATTGACCATATTCACTCCTCCTACCATTCATCATCAGCAGCCTTATCTTAATTATCTGAAGTCCCTCTTCCATTTACTATCACATTCCATACTCTGATGATGACTATCATGAATGATTCCTCTAACACCATCACTGGTCCTTATGTTGACCACAACACACCTTCACCAGTCGTTATTACATTAAACAACACCAACCCTTCAGTTAATTTCCTTTAATAGTCATTTTTTCTTCAATATTGGCAAGCTATTCGATTGGCCATGATCAGTATACACTCCATTGACCATCAACAACTGTTCCAATATTAGTGGCCATTTCTGGCTCACCAGGGGCCACAGGCGCAACACCTGGTTTCTCCCTTGTGACCCTTGGTTTAAGAGGTAGTAAAAGCCTTGTGAAGAACAGAAATTAAACAGTGCTCTGTCACACACGGTTTACTTTCTGCAGCTTCCACTTACGTTTAAAAGTAAGTACATTCAGAAGTGGAATGTGCAGTTCTAGGAACAAAAATTTAAAATAAACAAATTATAAACATACACATTTTTAAACATGTTGTTTTGTACCATCATGGTGATTACATGAACAAAATATGTGTTTGAATAGACTGTCACTTCCGTACATCACAAGTATGATAGTGATCATAAATCAAAATGTATTAACAATGATAAGTAGTAAATCAAACTATTAACATATTTCAAATGCAATATGTAGTCCACTTGAATTAGTACTGACGAGCCTTGCAAATATTGTTTTTAAATCTCACATTTGTGCATCTCCATTTTATTACAAAATACATTTTGTCTTTGGGAAAAACCTTAGGCTTCAGTGGTGTCAATTATTGTGATGTCATCGGCATCAAGGTCTTGTGGTATCATTTCTTGTGATTCAGGGTCAAAAGTCAGTTGATATGACTCACTATGATGTCACTAAGGTCCATGGGTATGTTATGCCAGTTCCTCTACCAGAACCAGAACCAGAACCATGTTTTCTAAAATGGATTTCAGTAGTTCTTCTACTAATGGTAACCTATGGTCATACCTCAATTAACAGTCACTGTTGTTTGCTCCATTGACAACATGGACCCAATTATATAAAGGGTGCACTTTCCCTGTTTGTGCCCTGCACACCTTAAAATTGGTGCGCCATGCGCAAACAGGGAAAGTGCACCCTATTACATGGAATGCGCTGCTCCCAGGGCAGCTGCGAACTCGCACTGCCCCCAGGGCAGTGCATTCAGGTGAAAAACAGAGCAGCTTGTTTGAAGCTGCTCTGGTTTTTACTGTGCAGGTGGAAGCCCACCTTCACTATTAAAAGGGATTAGAGCTCCCCTTGCAGGCTGGTGCAGTGAGTTACTGCACCAGCCTGCTCTGCACCCGCCTGCAAAGGGATGTCTGGGGGGGTCCATGGGACCTCCCTGCCGCTGTCCAGAGGGCTGCAATCAGGGGCGCACTGAAAAGGTTGCACACTATCAGTGCACCACCTGACACCTTCTTTTCCACGGTGCCCGCCACTATAATATGGCGTGGGTGCAGAGGCAAAGTGATTCCCTCATTCCCATAGGGCAACACCCCCATGCAAAGGAGGGAATGCCCTCTGAGTATAGCACTAACGCTTTATGTGCACCAGTGCTATCAGTATTACAGAAGGGGTTGCACAAGCATCTGAGGCCCCTTCTGTAATACCAAAGAGCCCCAAGGGTGCACAAAAGCCGGCACAAACTCCTGTTGAACCCCTGGGGCACTTCCACAATACGGCCCCAGGATCCTACATTTTTGGGTAATTACAGCTGCTTCTTCCACTTACCACCAACAGTCATTCCAGCTCTAACAAGCGTCAGTTTATTCATTAATGACCATCAAATATTTCTCATTAACCCTCAGATGTCTTACCTCCTTTGATTGGTCCTTTTCCTCCTGTCATCAATCGGTCCTTTTCCTCCTGTCATCAATCGTTCCCTCAATAACCATCACAAGTTCTTCTTCCCTTAGTGATTCCACCATTAACCAACACTTCATCCACAATTTAGCATAACAGTTTTTTCCTCTGACTGATACAGTCCTGTTTTTTTTGACGATCACGCGCATTTGTCCATTGCTCACTGATCGTCCGTCAGTCCCCTCCATTGACCATCACCAGTCCTTGGGCCATCACAAATCTCTCCTTTAGGTGTGATATTGTCTTGCTTTTTTAACATTCTGTTAGAGTGGTTAGTATTATCAAGATCTTGTTGACAAACCATTTGAAAATTTGATCTCTGCTTTGGTTTCAACATTCTCAGTTCGACTGCAAGCAGCGCCCTCTGTCCCGTCATCAGTCCAGCATGGCCAACACCATTCAGGCATCTTTCAGCGATCTAGTCTGAATGGCTCAGATGTTACACGGTTGCAGGGAGCAGAGGATAAGAAGCCCACCTTAAAGGAAGGTCATTTGCATAGAACAGAAAACCCCAGACCCAGCAGTAATGGCACAACAACATGCAGTGTGGAGTCTGCAGCCAGCACCTCGACCCGGTAAGTTGAGGCTTCAATACACTCTTAGATCTCTGGGTTGTACAGTGACACACAGACTGTTGTACCAAAGGCATCCTTATGTTGACGCTGTGCACTCATATTTAGCATTGGGCAGAGGAAAGACATGACATTCTGCAGATGTACAAGCCTCATACATAAACTTTGGGATTTAGAGGTAGCTGATTACCTTCGAAAGTGATGAGGCGTAAATATCCACCCGTAGTTTATTGAGCGAACAAGCACAGTGAAGGAGTCTGACTTCCTGCTGGGTGGTTTTGGGGTTCTCCCTGGTGAACATTTTGAAACAAGTGGGCCAAGTGGTGTATTTTGCAGCACAATCATCAAACAATAAAAAAAAAGCCATATATGCGGATAGAACACACAGTAAATTTTCCAGTACTTTAATGGAGTTTCATGCTAGCCTGACCATTCCCAAAGGTACCATAATTTGTCTCTTCGAGAACATCTCAAGAGTATAGTGGTAAAATGGTGTGTAAACTCGACACAATTTCTGCCAAAGTGTCTAAAAAGCCAAAGGCGATGGGCACACTTCAGAAACTAAAATTCAAATGATCTCGCATTAGGATACCATCTTACGTCACTTCTACAATTTACTTCCTTTCATTTTTCTATGGTCTCCTTCAAGGACAGTCTAAATCATATGGTATGATTAAAGTTCCCCTTGAAAGGAGTAAGTTATAAAAATAACAAGCATTGGTAAATGCATTAGGTTTCGCCTATATGATTAATATTATGTTTTGTTGTTGTAAGATTTAGCTTGGCGAGCAGTTGTGCAGTGTAAGAATGGAGTGCGCAGCACTGGAGTTGGGAGTGGAGTGTATGAGAGAGGCATGCAGTGTGAGAGTAAAGAGTGCAGTACTAGAGGCAGGGGTCCAGTGTGTGAGGGAGGCGTGCAGTGTGATAGTGAAGTATGCAGCATTACAGACAGGAATGCAGTGTGATAGTGAAGTGTGAAGCATTAGAGGCAGGAGTGCAGTGTGTGAGGAAGGTGTGCAGCATGAGAGGAAGAGTGCAGCATGAGAGGAAGAGTGCAGCATGAGAGGCAAGAGAGCAGCATGTGATGGAGGTGTGCAGTGTGTAAAAGAAGACTGGACCTGAGCGGTGTGGTGAGAGGGAAGAGTGTAGCATTAGAGTAAGAAAAGCAGTGTCAGCGTGCGGAGTGCTGTGTAACAGGGATTTTGTATTGACACTTTAGCTGAGGTGCTGTGTTGTCCGGTGCTCGGCAGGGTAAGAGTCAGGCATGCAGTGTTAGCAGGCGGGGGAACTTGGAGGGGAGTGCAGTGCAGCGTGGAAAGGCTTCTCACAAAACCTATTGCAATGCAGCTGAGGAAAAGGCAAGCTCCAAAGTGCAACCAAACACAATGAGATTTTCCTGACAGACATAAAGCAGGCAATATTAAGACACAGTAGATACTGCTGAACAGTTTGACAACAGCAGCAACTATCTCTAACAGGGCCGGCTTTAGGGCAATGCGACTGGTGCAGCCGCACTGTGCGCTGACCTGTAGAGGGGCGTTGACCTCAGGGGGGCGCTGTGTTTAGCAATATATTATGTTAGGAGAGATGAGGGGGACTTTTGCCCTGTGGTAGTGATAGAATTAAGCATGGGCGGATCTAGCGGATCTCGCGTACGCAAAATTGCGGATTTACGGATTCGCAATCCGCGAAGATACGCGTACTCTCGCGGATTTGCGGATTTTCCCGTTTTTTGTGTAGGCGAGCGTTCGCGCCGATTTTGGGACAATTTCGCAATTGCGAACTTACTTTTCGGCACGCAACGGCCGCGACTATGTTGTTTCTACGTCTGGTTTATCATCACAGGTTCACAGCACCCTCTGTTTCACCACTGCCACCCTCTGGGACACCCATGCCACCCTCTGGTACATCCTCACTGCCACCCATTAGGTTTGTTTATCACTGTAGTTTATGGGGGGTGAAAAAAGCAAGCACACCTCCCCTACTTCAACTGCCATGAATTAATTGGGGGTTGATTAATGTGTCAGTTATTTAGAAAGTTCCAGTCTGGCTGGCACCTGCTTCCTTCCTTATCTGTAATTTGCTTTCTGTTGCAGTGAATTTTTTTTTCACAGGACCTTTATGGTCTACTTGTAGCTATTTTATGAGCCTGCTGTTTGGGTCATAGCAGGGTCATAGAATAGTTGCAAACTCTGGAGGGGCCCCTCAGGAAGCACTACAGTGAATGTTACAAATGTTAAGTTTGAACTTTTGCACCTGCTCATTGCTTTCAGTTTAGCAAAAATCGTTTTTTCTGCAATTTCGCGCGTTTTTTGGGGCGCGAATCCGTGCGAGATCGATTTCGGGAGCCGCGAATGCTTGCGAATACACTTATTTTTTTTTTGCGACGTGTATGTTCGCGTGCTTTTGCGCGTGTTCGCGAGGCGCTTGTAGCTATACGTTTGCCAAGTTACCCTAGCGGTCGTACACGGGCGCGGCCATCTTGTTTGCGTGACGTAATTCCGTTTCCGGCCGCTATGTGTAATCTCGCAAACTGTGCTGCTCGCTAGTACAATTTCGCGCGTGCTCGCGAGGAAAATCTCGCGCGAACTTACCCACGCGGTCGTGAACGGGCGCGGCCATCTTGTTTCTCATTCATTGCTATGGTTCTGGGCATGCTTTCTGTATCCTCTCTGAATCTCTGCCATCCTTTGCTTGTTTGAAGTTTATTTAATCTATTTTACTTATTATCTATCCCTCTATTTTTCTAGCTGTATATTTTTGTGTTTTCTGCTACTTTTAGTTACTTTTAAACTACTTTTTTAAACTCTTTTCTTTTCTTCTTCACTATTCTATTTCTTCTTTATCATTTAAGTTTATTTCTGCCCAGACCATGGTAAAGGGAGCCGGGAAGCACCCTGAGAAGGGGAAGGGTCCCGCACCCCGTGCCCGGCTCCCGTGCGGGCGTTTGAGGGTGGAGCAAGTGGTGCCGCGGGAGATCTTCAGCGCGGAGGAAGTGGCGGCACTCATCCTCCACGTCCAGCGCCGCCTCCCCAAGACGATCCTGGGAGGCGGCAAGATCGCAACTGGCTATGGCATCCGGGAGCGCCGGAAGCGGTGGGAGAAGGTGTGCCGGGCCATGTATAAGCTCTCTGTGGTCCGGCGCACATATAACCAGGCCACCCACCGCTGGACCGATGTCATGGACCGGGAACGGGACTTGCTGGACGCGCTCGGCGTAGAGGTCCCCGGGCTTGGTGAGTAGTAGTAGCTATTCATCACTACTCTGTTTTATCCGGCTCTGTTATTTGCAAATCTTTGTTCTTTACCAAGAGCAATAATGCTGCCGATTACATTGTAGGTAAATTATATTTGAAAATCTTCTATGCATTTCAGGTGCACTGCTCTCCTTCTCAGTAGCCTTGCTTGCTACTATGCTTATTTGTTTTGTACATTGTGTTCATTTCATTGGCCTGAGAAATTATGTATGAGTGTAGTGTAAAGATAAGAACTGCGTAATGCTAGACACTAAGGGTCATATTTTCAATTACCGGCGCATCCCTGCAAAGTAGCAGGGATGCGGCAGTAATTGTGTGCCATGCCACCACCACCCATTGGCCCAAAACGTCACAGAAGCCTTACGCATCTGTGCCGTAAAGGCGGCGCATTGCTGGAGTTGCGTGCCAACGATGGCGCAGCTCCAGCAATGCTCTGGGGTACCCTATCTCCCCAATGCTGCATCAAGCCGTACGTCGGCTTCAAGCGCGCAGGGTTTGACTCATGTATCATTGTCTTAAAAGTGACTGATTGACATCTTGTAGATTTCCCTCAGCCACTTTTAGGATTCGTCCCTGCGCAGGTACGCCCTCTCTTGCGCCGGAACGCCCCCTGATGGCGCAGGGCTTTACAACGTGATGCATCGCCCATAATTTCTTTTTTTTAAATATATACGCCGCACCAACACCATGGCGAGTCTTTTGTTCTGCCGCTGCGTCACAAAAGTCACGCAACAATGGAGGAAAATGAGCCGCAAGGGACTTCTAAATCAGCCCCAACAGACTGAAGTCCACTCCTTCCTTTAGACACATGGCTATAAGAAGAAATAGTGGTGGTGGTGGGTGGATTGATAGTTTGAGTATTCACTGATCTGCAAGCAGGATGGACTTTGTCTGTCACTTCGCGTGCTGCGGACTGCTGCCTGCAGTGCCAGGCCTAGGCAAACCTCTTTAGTAGTCTGTTTATTGAGTTACATAGGAACTTTCTAAGTCAACGGTCCGCAAATCAGGCAATACGAATAACGTAGTATACCACATGAGATAGATCCCGTGGAATAGTTGTCTATCTATTTGCTATTTCTCCAAAAAATGTTGTTATTGTTCTTTTGAAATGGTTGATTTGGTTGACAAATCTCATCCATGTTTTCTGGTCTTTCTTTCTTTCATGTTGTACATCAGCTCCCCCCAAGGGCAAGAGGACACAGGAGGAGGAGGGTGCTGTTCAGGATGCAGGCCAGGATCGGGCAGGCGAGGGCTCCTTTGCTGGCCCCAGTAAGTTTTAATTGTAATAAAGAGTACCTATTTTTTCCTAGCGTTCCTCATTCGATTTTTTCTAAATCGTCTTTGATCTTCTTGTAGACTGGATATAAATTCTTATCCTGGCTCTAATATGACTCCCTGTGGTATTACTAGATTATTCTTATTAGTCTGTCTGTGTAGCTAACTAAGATTGGACATTTGGCAATTCCATTGGACTCCCATTCTATTCAGCAATAGCTCTATGCACTGTCTCCTTACTGACTAGATAGTGTGGCAGAGTCATTCAGCTCCCGAAGTCACCGATTATTGATCCCCAATGATCTCTAGATTATCGTACGCAGGACAAGAGAGTACGGAGTCACAGCACAGTCAAGAAGTGTCAGAGGCACTACTCATGCTTGCAAAAATTCCAAAACCTTTAGCTCATCCACTCTAGTCTGGAGGACCAAAAACCACAGAGTCTATTTAAGTTTAAAAGCTTTATTAAAAGTAAACACATTCATTAAAATCTACTTTGTCATAAAACTATTTCACTGAAAACGGAAAAGTGGTTAGTGCTGACGATTAATTGGACACATTTCTTGTGGTCGAGCCGAGCTCTCACCTGGTTTGAACTTGATCCTGGTCATGTTCTTAGGAGTCAAGCTTCTGTCTGTTAGGAGAAAAAGTGGTGCGTGTTAAAAATAAAAAGCAAGCATTCATCAGTTGTGCATAAAAGTGCAGCAAGACAACAGCCTTCCCTGGAAAAAGGGACATTTTTACTTTAGAGTAGACAGTCACAAATTATTACATTGTATTCTGTTTTTTTAACATTTCTCCTAGACCAAATATTATATAGTAGTGAGTGGTGTATTCTAACATTCTTAAATGTACTTTGTAGGTGTAACATCTGGTGACGGGGCCAGCGCGGAGGTGGCGGTGTTGGGCGAGGACTCGGAGGACTCTGGGGAGGAGGCGGTGCAAGAGCCGGCGGACGGTCCTGTGGGGGTTCAAAAGGTGGTGGCGGAAACAGGTAAGCTATATATTCCTTACTTATTGAGATTGAAGACTGCATAGTGTGCTTTCTGCACGGGTGTATTACAAATCAACCAGGTAGTAGCCTCCTCGAAATGTACTTCGACTTAGCTGTGAAGTTTTTGGTGAGAAGAATCCCAATAAGTTCTTAGACGAACGTGATGGATGGGATGAACGAAAAGCGAAAGAAGGGTGTAAGTAAGTGGGACGCGAAATTGTATGATGGCTGGCAAAGAAGAACGATATGTGTTTGCTTGGCCCCCGAGGTGGCTGGGAAGGAAAGAATATGGTATGGTGCATGGCTGGGTCAATGATGAAGCAAGGATGGGTGGAAGGACAGCAGCCTGGGTGGGTGAAACAGAAACTGTATGTGTGCGTATACTTTGAATGAATGGATGCCTGGAGCATGGTATTCTCTGACTCTTAGATAGCACATGTGTATCTAGAGAGAGTAGATGGTCGCTGGATGAACTAAGTGTTACCTTGAAGAGCATGTACCACCGCACCCGCACGTCCGTTCCAGTGCAGGGAAGGCAAGGAAAAGAAATTGTAAATGTGTCCAATACTACCATGAATAGTAGCAGTACTTTGTATTGCGACTGCAATCACAGCATATATCTGGTTATTACGGTGGACACTCCGTACCTCTCTTAATAACTTTAGTTTACTTGTAGTACGTCATTCATGTGTGGGTGTATCACTGTTCACTCAATATTAAGCAAAGCACCTAAAGTCATCCCATATGTCATCAAATACGTCCCATGTGAAGTGATAGATAATCAAATTAGTTAGCTTCTTCATTTTCCTTTTCTAGTACTCATTTGCACTGTAGGGTGAAAGGTAAATTAATTAAGCAGTAGCCCTTGTAACAGAGTATTCTCAGTGCCACCCGTAATAGAAAAGTAATAGCTTCACCACCTGCATGTACTGGACCGGTACAGTAACGCAAGTCTGTCTCACTCATCATGGTGTGCAACTGTTTTTCTCGGGTGCAAGTTCACTGTGCTGTCAATGTCATTCTGCCGGCTTGCATAAGATAACGTACCAATTTTCCTAAACAAGAGAGAAGAAGAAGAATAAGACTGGTGTACTGTCATAGTCGACTGTAATGGAAGTCCATAGTGGTCGTAGAATTTGTTCATTAAACTACCACTAATGTTAGAGCAAGGATGCAGAAGTGGGAGGTTACATAGATACTGTCCTCAATAGTTATGTACTGTGCTTTCAATTTGCTACTTGTACTGTGACCCAACTTTCGGCTCAATCACTTTGTGTTATTAATGCTAAGGAGCATTGGTTACAGACTATGTCTTTCTTTCTTCATATAGTTGCTCCTTCCAAATCAACATCACGGAGGGAGCAGGCTAGAATGGCCCGGCAACGGAGGCTGGATGCCACTGTCGCCGAATATCGGCGGCTGGTGGCCCTGGAGGAGGAGGAGGACACGCAGTCGACCGGTGCAACAACAACATCCTCGACTGGGACCGCTGCATCCTCCTCCGTGACCCCACGGGACGCCAGCATGCGCAGTCCTCCAGCGGGACCGAGCCGGGCTAACAAAGCCAACCGCCACCGCCAAGCAACAGAAACACCAGCTGCCCCCCACAGGAGCTGCAAGGCACGCCAACGCCGCCTAGGAGTCCGAATGTCCTACCTGGAGCAGGAGGTCCAGAACTATAAGAACTTGGTGAAGGGCCTCCGCTCCGAGCTTGCCACCCTCCGCAAGGAGTATGATGCCCATGCCGCAAAATGCACCAGCACCCTCCAGTAGTGGAGTGTCCCTTGCCCTTTTTTTATAGACTTTTGGGGGGTTGGATTTGGGAGTTGGGATCGTTTTGGGACGTTTCAAAGACAATCGTTGGGGTTAGGGTGGGTCTTGAGGGAGATTATTTTGTTAGGGATACATAAATATACATTTTTAAACTTTATCTGACCATACCTGTTTTTTACTGCTTTTCAGTCTGGTGGGTGGGGGACGGGGGTGTAACAGTAACTTTGTTTTCCTGAACAGTCGTAGGACTTTAGTAGTACAACCGTCAATCTCTCGTCTACTCCTAAATAATACTCCATTATACTACCTCCCACCAAACGCTTATCTTACCTGTAATTTGTGTTAGAAATTAGGGCTAGGCCCAGGGCTGGCTCCACGTGAAATGGGGATTAACGTTGGCAATCCTGGGCGGGTGAAATTTCCTCATTGCGGTGGTACTAGTGGTGTGACACAGTGGCAGTTGCATGCCTATGGAAAAAAAGAAAACGAAACCTGGTTTGTCCTTACTGTAGCATTACAACGGTTACGGTACGATCGAGAATATAGCAGGTGACAGTACACTAGAACAGTGCCATAATGTAGCCTAACAAATGGTAAAGTATTTGCTTGCAAGTATAACTAGTACTTGCGTTGAATTTATTTGACATTGGCTCCTACTACTAGAAGATATAGTACTGAAGCTGAGTAAGTCTAGAAGATATCCTCGTATTCCTTCACCAGCCTGTTGCTATGACCTTATCCTCCCCAGCAAGTGTGTGGAATTATTGATGTCATTTTAGTCAGACATCAAGCAAAACAACACAGCCCGGGGGAAGAGGGTTAGGGTTTGTAAAATGGATGGGAATGGGGGTTTCTTTTTGGGTAGGTTTTGTTGAGAAAAAAAAAAAAGAAAAGCACAGCATGGACAAACAATAATTGAAGATAAAGAGAATTTTTGGGTACAAACTAAGGCTAAGCACATGCAGTCACACTCATAGAATAAAACAATGGATACTGTATCTGTATTGCGTATGTTGTTGGAGTTGTCCTGTTGAATTTGGTAAGTAAGTTGCATGCAGCAAACAATTCCTCTTATTGGCGGCACTCCTCCATTCCAGCTGACGCTTCGTCCATCAATGTTGGTGACCACTGACAGAAGACACCCTGTCCACTGCCTGCCTGGCGGATGTTGACTGCAACCCGGCCTGTAATTATTGAACGGAAAACAGGAAGTGCTATTACAATACCACTGATAAATAAATAAAAGGTATGTACGCTGTGTGGTTCAAAAAGTGACACTTTGATTTCCCTAATAGACAGTACAATATTTTTGAAATTGCGTGCTCTGTCTGAGTCACCTTTTTAAGGATAAATAAGTATGGCCAAAATATTATAGCGGATCTTTCCCCTCAAGGTAGGTGTACTGTAAACTGTGTTTTAGAACAAAATTTGACCTTCCCAGCAATGCTCCCACCAAGACCCTTACTAAAGCCAGTCGCAAAAATGTAGAAGAACCCCAATCAGATCTCCAAAAACGATGCCTAGCAGAAAAATGGTGACAAAACGTACTTTGAAAGTAACAGTAGGCCCAAATACAGACCGTGGATTGTATTCAAACCACTTGCAAGCAAGCAAAAGTATCCATAGCCAGCATCGCTCCAACAGTGCTCTAAAACACCAGAACTGCGTTGCAATAGAACCCCCCGAAACACATGCAATCCTGCTGCTAGGGCTAACCCTAACGAACCCTAACTTACAAAAAGTGCCAAAACTGGTGTTTCCTTATGGATGTTGTCCAAAACACTTCTAGCCGGTATTAGACCTTCCCAGGAATGCCCCAGGCAAGACCCGCCAACCCACCCGGAAAAAACCACCCGACAACACCCCCAAACAGCGAAAAAGCTAAATCTCATACTTACAATATCTCTCGGCCTTCGGTCCAAACGCGGCGCTGTGCAGCTAGGTCATCATTCATCATCAATCATCATAACTCCTGTTTTCCAGCACGGATTTCCTGAAAAGCAAATGCAATCAAGATTAGATTGTCGCAGCAGTGCTTCGACAGAGACCCCGGCCGCAACCCACCCACGAACAGCAGGAAGCCCCCCAAAACGCTACATTGAGCAAGATGACAGAAGAAATAGCAAAAAAAAGGCTGTTCCTTAAGGATTTTGTCCAAAACACTTCTATCCGGTATTAGACCTTCCCAGGAATGCCCCAGGCAAGACCCGCCAACCCACCCGGAAAAAACCACCCGACAACACCCCCAAACAGCGAAAAAGCTAAATCTCATACTTACAATATCTCTCGGCCTTCGGTCCAAACGCGGCGCTGTGCAGCTAGGTCATCATCATCAATCATCATAACTCCTGTTTTCCACCACGGATTTCCTGAAAAGCAAATGCAATCAAGATTAGACTGTCGCAGCAGTGCTCCCAGACACCAAAAATCACCCACAAACACCCGGAACCCCGCCAAAGAGCACCCCAAAGGCAAGCAAGTCAGCAAAAACGGCAAGAAATTTCCCCCTCATATTTGGTCCAAAACACTTTTGTCCATTATTAGAGCTTCACAGCAATGGGCCCAAATCCGTCAATTCACCCGCAAAGAAGTACAACACCCCCACAAGTGCTGAGTCTTTCTTCATTGGGCGTAATCCAGCACTCTGCTTTGAGGGAAATCGCAGTCTGGAGGAGGAGGATAGAGGAGCATGTTCTTCAGAACTTGTGAACCTGAGGAATGTAGACTGCGGCACCTTCAAATCAATAAGCAAACAAGTGAAGACAGTTCTGCTGATGGTCTTGTTTTTGGGATTAGGTGATTAAAGTTTGAATTAAATTAACTGTGCAAAACAAAGAAAGAGAGACAAACAGGAATAAAAGTGAATAAGGACGAAAAAGAAAGTTATTGATTCATTGTCTAATTTTCAGGCCTCGGTGTCAGGGAATAAGAAGAAGATTTCGTCATCCTACTCTGCGAATTCAGGCAGGATGAGGTCAGTGCCACCGAACAGAGAACAAATCCCCTCATCTACGTTGCCGTCCTCCTCGTCTTCATGCGGCGCGCTTTCTCGTACTTTGTAATCTGGTGGTATGAGGTGCTGATTCATCTTGATCATTGTCAGCCGCTCCACATTTTTGGTCGAGAGGCGGCTCCGTTTGGGAGTTACAATGCCACCAGCAGCACTAAAAACACGTTCTGAAGACACACTTGCGAGTGGGCAAGACAAATAGTTTATAGCCAGGTTGGAGAGCTGTGGCCACAATTGTTTTTTCACATGCCAATACTGCAATGGCTCATCATTAAGAAAGACCTCTGTTGAGTCATTCAGATAGTCCTGCACCATCGACTCAAGGTCATCAACGGTTCCTCCACTTTGCTTACTTTTTGCTGTGCCTGTGACATTTTTTCGAGAACCATACCCAAGCAAACTTAGCCAATCCTCCACAGCAGCCACTGTTAGTGTTGTGTGTGGTGCAGATGATCCACTTGCCGGTGTCTTTAACGGCTGAGAGGTCACTTGTGCCCCAGCCACAGGTGCAGAAGTGGATTCTTGTGACTGGGGATGGCCTGCTGATGCTGATGCTGATGTACTGCCTTCTCCTTCAATAACCTGCCGTTCTTTTTCAAACCTCTTGGCTGACCAGGCTAGCCAATGTTTGTAATTTTGAACATCTTCATCAGCAAAAGGAAAGAATGCTTCGCCTGCCAGCGCCTTTTTGTAGCGTGGATCCAGAATAGTAGCACAAATGTAATGCTGTTCTGACTTGATCTTTTGAAGACGTTCATCACCACGTAGGCGCTCTAATAATTTCTCAGACAAAATAAAATGGTCTTTTTTTTGTACATCTTTTTCAAACTCAGAAGACACCGCCATCAGTTGGTGCTCCAGCATGCACAACAATGGGATAGCTTTTCCCAAATTACAGTCCTCCTGGCTGACTGCACGCGTGAAGAACTCAAAAGGACGAAGCATGTCTGTCAGGCTTTTAACTATGTCCCATTGCGCCGCACTCATCCGCAGGTCCTCCTTCTGAGATGTACCCTCTGTGAAGAAATAGTGATCGAGTACCGTATACTGCTCATACAGACGCTCAAGCATGTAGAAGGTTGAGTTCCAACGTGTTGCCACCTCCTGGATGAGTGCTTTCACTGGTATTCGACTTTGAAGTAGCAGCCTCCTCAGATGCTTCCGGGCCTTAAAAGAATGGCTGAAATGGTTGCACATTTTGCGGCAGGTGGCCATTACCGCGAACGCTGCACTGTCTCTATCACTCAAGAATTTTTGAACTACCAGGTTGATACAGTGCGCCAAACATGGCACTCTGAAATAGCCACCCTGCGACATGGCCTTAACTACATTGGCGCCATTATCCGTGGAAACATAACCAATCTTGCGTTTTTTGGGGATAGCATTTTCAAGACCTTTTTGTCAAACTCTTCCAAAATGTTTTCTGCTGTGTGACTTTTCTCCAAGCCAAACATGGCTAGTGTTGCATGTTTCCGAGCAGCTTTGAAAACTTTGTCCGGGTCAACACCTGCGTTTAGCTTTGCTTTAACACCTGAAAAAGAGACCCAGTGTGCAGTGATGCACATGTAATCAGCGCCTGCGCCACTGGTCCACATGTCTGTTGTCAGATGTATTGTGTGAACAGCACTCTTCTGCAAAGCTGCCCCAATCGCCTCCAGCACATCTTAATGTAGTGCTGGAACCGCAACTCTGGCAAAATAGAACCGGCTAGGAACCTTCCATTTAGGGCAGAGCGTTGCCACTAATTCTAGAAAACCTATCGCTTCTACAAAAGAAAAAGGGAGAAGGTCCACAGCTAGCATTTTAGCCAGCTTAGTGTTATACAGACGCGTCAGTGGGTGGTTGCGTTCATATGGCACGTCTGAAGTAAGAATTGTTCTAATGTTGCCCTGGACCAAGCATTTACGGGCTGATAATGACTTCGATGACCCAATTTTGCTCGCTGGTGAACTTTTGTGCGTTGGTGTCTCACTCGCTCCAACACTCTTAGTGTGCCTCACATTGGGTGTGCTGCTGACAGGGGTACTGGGTGTAAGGGAAGTGTTTGACACACTTCTTCCTCCTCGTCATCATCAGATGAAACATCAACGTTTCCTTGAATTCGGCCTTTCTTGATCGCATCTAGGTGCGCAAACCATTTGACAGTGTGCTGTCTCCTAAGATGACCTCTCTGGCCTCCGGTACCATAGTTGGTACCTGGCTTACCACGACTAACTGCAACCTTACAAAGGGTACAAATGGCAAACTTTGGATTTTTTTGACAAACAGTAAAGAAGTCCCAAACTGGGGACTTCAAGTGTCTGTGGGACCTGGAGGAGGCGGCGATACTGGTGGTGGTGGTCATGAAGCTAATGCCAGATGAAGTGGAGGATCTGGATTGCCCAACTTTTGTACGTTGTGCACTTTCACCGCCACTAATTAAGGTCGAGGTGGATGGAGGTCTCTTCTTGCCAGAAAGAAATATGGAAGCGGGACGAGTTGGTGTACTACTTAACTCCAATGATTGTGGTGTTTCCACTGCCTCCTCATCGACAACATCATCATCATCATCACGCTCAGCAGCTCTTCGGGCTAGGGTCAAAATGTCTGTTTGCTGCATGCCCGCTGGGGCTGCAGTGACCTTTATGATGACTGGGTCGTCGTTGGCAGAGTCTTCATCAGCAGCAGTATCCGCCACTTCTTGTTGAGCCTCATCACACTCCATAACTCTGAGACTTTGGACGAGCTTCCTTTTACGCTTAACTACCTTTGTCGGATCATGGTGTGCCTCACTCTCAGACGGCTGTGGTGCTGGTTCCCAAGTTTGATCCGTATCATCAGAAGGAGGTGTGCTTGAAGAAGATGTAGACACCACCCTTGATCTCTTCCTTGCTAGGGGTGTGGAAGACAATGAAGGATCATCAGGAGGAGTGGCTTCCTCAAATGATACCTCGCCTTGATTGTCGATTTCCTGATGTGCCCCTACTTCGGGAGGAACAACTATTGTGGGCACTTGTGACCCTCCATGCACCTCTGCTTGCGCATCTCCTTGCGCTGCCTTTCCTTCCACATGTACTTGGGCTTGTACTTGCACATGTGATTGTTGTTGCGGCTGTGGTTGTTCAACACTCGTCAGATGAGCTACAACAACCTGTGTTGATTGAGGGACATTGCTGCTGCTTTCTTGCGATGAGCCAACATCACTGGTCGATGGTGATTGAAGAACTATACTGGCTGCCTCTGCAGCACTCAAGGCCTTGGACTTAAGTTGGCCTGGTGGTGGTGGTGGCACTGAGCCCAATGGAGCGGGGGTGCTGCTGCCAGCTTGGTCCCCAGCAGATCCCGCTGCTGCTGCAGGCATACTTTTTTTTTTACTCCCCTAAAAAGGGGCGGGCGGCACACCAGTGTCCTTGGTAACTTGCTTCTTCTGCTCCTTACTGGCACCTTTCTTGCTAGAGGAGCTACGGGTTACTTTTTTTGGGGCCATCTTCTTCAGAGCAGGTCAGCAGGCAGCAGTTGCACGAGTTGCAGAGGGTTCTGTGTCCAGACGTGACGTCGCGTGACGTTATGCTGCACACACACACCGCTGCAGGACTTCTTCCTGGCACTGGTGGTTCTCTTGAGTCTTCTTGTGCACCTAAAAGCAATGGAAGACAGAGGAACATCAGTTCAGTTATACACCCCAAAAAATCGACAAAACACAGAAAAATGAGCACAATCCCATGCCATCCATGATGTTTACATTGAAGACACCCCACAGAAAGACTAGGGACATGCAAGTATGCAACACTCACTACCCCTGGGCATAATGGATGAAAAGTAGGCAAAATAAGTGCATGCCTCAGACACTGCCTCTCTTCAAAATGGCCCCTTACACCCCAAGCACATGTTGCCTGTACCAGCCAGCACTCAAGATGGCCACCACCACCACCCACATGGCCAGTCCACATCAACAGTACACCCCCAAAAAACAGAAAAACAGCCAGAAATCACCACAATCCAATGCCATCCATGATGTTTACATTAAAGAGAGTGAGACCACACCACAGGCACACTCAGTCCATGCACCACCACCCCTGGGCAAAAGGCCACACCAGCAGCCCCCAAAAACGACAAAAAACAATAAAATAAGCACAATCCCAGCCCATCCATGGCCTCAATTATGTTTAAATTCAAGAAGACACCCCACAGAAAGACTAGGCCCATGCAACACTCACCACCCCTGGGCAAAGGGCCCCACCAGCAGGCCCAAAAAAACGACAAAAAAACAATAAAATCAGCACAATCCCAGCCCATCCATGGCCTCAATGGTGTTTAAATTCAAGAAGACACCCCTCAGAAACACTAGGCCCATGCAACACTCACTACCCCTGGGCATAATGGATGAAAAGTAGGCAAAATAAGTGCAGGCCTCAGACACTGCCTCTCCTCAAAATGGCCCCTTACACCCCAAGCACATGTTGCTGCCTGTACCAGCCAGCACTCAAGATGGCCACCACCACCACCCACATGGCCAGTCCACATCAACAGTACACCCCCAAAAAACTGAAAAAACAGCCAGAAATCACCACAATCCAATGCCATCCATGATGTTTACATTAAAGAGAGTGAGACCACACTACAGGCACACTCAGTCCATGCACCACTACCCCTGGGCAAAGGGCCCCACCAGCAGCCCCAAAAAAACGACAAAAAACAATAAAATAAGCACAATCCCAGCCCATCCATGGCCTCAATTATGTTTAAATTCAAGAAGACACCCCACAGAAAGACTAGGCCCATGCAACACTCACCACCCCTGGGCAAAGGGCCACACCAGCAGGCCCAAAAAAACGACAAAAATCAGCACAATCCCAGCCCATCCATGGCCTCAATGGTGTTTAAATTCAACAAAACAGTTGTATCATGCACCCCTAACCAACCCTGGTCCTACTGGATACTGTGGCTACCCACAATATAATTTATTTAATGTTCTGAAAAAGTTCCAAAATTGTACTTGCAGCAACTGTAATGCCCCAAACAAACTTACTTGTGAAAGTTGATTTCTAATCCAAAAGTGATCCAAAGACAGTCAAAAAGGCCTCAAATCCAAATATCCAGCAGCACCCACAAAAAGTAATCCTTCCAGCTCCAGATCCAAATGAAAGTGACCAGGAGATGGACAAAGCACTGGGAGGAGCCTGCTGGACAGGAACAGGAAGTTGGAGACTGTGGGGCACTTCCTTCCTCCCCCCCCCCAAAAATGGACTCCTTGCAAAAAAAAAGGTCATGCAAATGTCAACCTGAGGAGTGATTCTGATAAAAATCATAATTTTCTGAAGGTTTATCCTGTTTGCTGGTGATTTTCTTGTGCAGAATTGCAAAAGCTCTATTTCGCGAGTGCGAGATTGTTCCTTTCCGCCGCAACTACGTGTTCGCAATTGCGAACTCTCGCGAGGTGTGCTGTGCAAGGTGGCAAGCCGCGATTACGTATTCGCGGGCGCCAAACTCCCGCGGGATCACGCAGCAAGATCCAAAATGGCGCGGCACTCGCAAAGAAAAACAACTCGGCAAACGCTAAATGACGGAAAGTGAACGCCGCGCACCGCAACCAAGCAAAAAATCCGCCGCGAGCGGATTCACGGATTTTCGACTAATTCGCGAGAGTTCGCGGATTGCGAATTTGCCGAAAATCCGAAAAATCCGCGAGCGGAGCGGATTTTACGCCCATGCTTAGATAGAATCCGAGGAGGCGGTCATGGGACATAGGGGGCGCCAAAAGTGATTGTCCCACCGGGCGCCAACTGCGCTAAGCCGGCCCTGATCTCTAATTCTAACAATGATACAGAACAAGCTCTCAGGAGCCCGCCACCACTGGCCGCAGTGTCTACACAATGCAGAGGCAGCGGTTATTTCCTCTGTAGCTATTGATAGCATGCCTGCTTACAACACAGACTTCCCACCTAATATGTACATGCTAAGAGTAGTCATTTTGTGGTGGGTGCTATCAGTGTCTGTGGAACTGTCCCAGAATCGAGAACTCGAAAAGTGAACATCTCGGAATGCCTAACCCTCAATTGTTCCCTCCTATGGGTAACAGATGGACTCATGGGGTACACATAACAAACACTCCTTGTGTACTTTCAAGAAATGAAGGTTGTCTTTTGGCTAAATAGCCAGATAATGAAAGACATATTACTTGATCTCTGCCTCTCATATAAGCTAATGGGTGTGATTAAGGGCAAATCGCATTCTCATGTATTCTCTCTCTCGCATGCTCACACAGTAAGTTCAGTATGTGATATAATTTGAGTGGAGCTACTTAGAGAAAGGCTTAAAACGAATACCACAGCTTTACCGTTTTGTTTAGTCTTGAAGCAGCAAGGGTGATTTATTTTGCATTGTGCTATGCAATTCGCCACACTAGAGTTCATGAACAAAAAGCACTGGTAAAGCCAGTAGCTCTTGCCTATGTGAGCTACTACTTTTGCTATTGGTTTTAGCCATATTGCACAACAGTGTGGCTACTCTGCAATATGGTTAAAAGTAAGGGGGAAAAGCGCTTTGTTGCGACCAGCGATGGCCATGTCACAGCGCTATTTTTCCTGTGTGGGGAGGGGAAACAATGGGGGTGTGAGGATGTGGCAAGCAAGGAAAGGCAGCAGTCGGGGTGGGAGAAGGGACAGTAAATATGGGCGAGCAATTATGTGGGCGGGAGGAAGGTGGAAGCAATGACGGGAGTACAAGGTGCAACAACAAGGTAACAAACTACAACAATGAGAGAAGTAACGAAGATGGTGAGGAAGCAACAAAGTCTGCGATCAAGCTCCTCTATCTGTACCGCCTCCTCTAAGAACTAGGGCCTTATTTATGAAGGCCTTGCGCCGCCGGTGCGTCACTTTTAACATGGGAAAAAGTGACGCACCGGTGGCGCAAGGCTTTCATAAATGAGGCCCTAGACACCTCCAGCAGCTGTAGACTGAGAGGGGGGGGGGCTTATTAAGGGTTTTTATGAGGAGCGGCGGTGAAGTGACCCATCTGCAAATGCAGTGGAAGGGGGGCTGCACTAAGGGAGATTTTTGCAGTGCAGCTGGCTGTACCTCCTCCGACGAGAAGGAGACAGGATCATACAGTACGAATGGCCCGACAGGACAAAACTGTTATGCTGTCTTTACTTCTGAGTGTTTCGCTGTTAAGTAGCACAGTATTTTAGATGGCAAAAGCAGTGGCCATGTTGAACTGAAATGAATTACTCCAATGCAATCAGAAAGGCACACATGAATCAAACATTACCAGCAAAATGAGATTGTTGTCAAATATTTCATGAACCTCATCGGCATCGTAATGAATAGGCAGATAAGCTCAGAGCAAGCACTGTGCAGGGAAACTTCTGTAAACAAGCATGGCACATGCAATGTGCAGGCAAAACATTACAAAAAAGTGCCCCAAAATCAGATGGAAACAATACTCCGGCGACGGGAAACTGATAAGAGCAGCACACGAGGAACAACACAAGGAACAACATGAAATAGTATGCTGCAGCCAATAGAACGGTGGGAGAAATAAGTGGCAAGCACAGAACCAATGAAATGAAATGAAAGCATGGGGGCGGGCTGTAAGCCTCTTTTAAGATATATTCAATACACAAGATTTCATACACATGTAGGCAAAACCTAAAAAAGGAGACACCTCTCACAATGCCATGCTACTGACCGCAGAGCTGACGGGGCTGAGTCTGCTGCCACAGACAGCTGTGCTACCTTTCAGGTTATGGAGGCAATACAAGTTCAGACAGCCAATGAGGCAACAAACTGTCCATTGAGGGTAGTCCACTGAAGTAGTGATTGTGAGAGCAAAAAATGTGTTATTTTTTCTAAAAATGTTTCTCTTTTGCTTTGGGAAAACATACACACAGCTTGCAGGTTTATGAAAATAATCAAAAAATAAACAAATGATTCTATTAAATATACATTTTTCATGTTGGCAAGAACTCAATTGCCCAAACAAAAAACTTTTATTGAATAACACTTTCATTTTTAGCGAATACTTGTTTACCGGCCAATATAAGTGTGCTATTTCCATGAAGTACTTGCGTATACTACTGCCACATATGGGAATCTTTTGCCTTGCATGCCCAATGCATTCCTCAAGCCAGAGAGGCCCATCATTATCAGCCTCAAGAATACTCTCTGAACTCCCAAACCTGGCCCATTCTGACCTGTGTGGGTTTATCCTGGGACACATCACCTCTCTTAAAATACTGCGGCTATTCTCACTTCTTGGTTACGTGCCCCAACACTATCCAAATTCTGACTGTCTTGTTTCTGATATAGAAAAAGCATTTGACTCTCTCAACTGGAACTCCATGCATTCTGGCCTAGGTATATACAAGTTTGGAAGGGACTCCACACACTGAGAGGTCCATTAGGATGGCCGACAGACAAAGTCCGTCCGCCATCCGGTCGGGGGCCGGTACCGTCCGCCACAAGGGCGGAGGAACTGTGCCCCTAATTAGGATGCATCCGCCACAGTGGCGGGTGCATCCTGCTTTTTTTACATTGCGATGGACGGTGCTTGAAGCACCAGCCGCCGCAATGCAAAAAATGCACGTTGTACATTTCAATCCACAACATGACAGGCACTGCGTGGTGCCTGTCATGGTGTACATTGAAATGCTGGGGGGTACCATAGGTACCCCCCATGTGCACCCCCCACCCCCCCTTCACACTGGGGGCCCGCAACGGGCCCCCAAAGCAAAGACCGAACACCTTTCCGTGGCGGCATTGCCGCCACGGGAAGGCATTCCTCACCGGCCATCCTAATATGGCTGGCGGTGTCTGATAGACACCGAGACCATATCAGGCCTTTTCCGCTGCGGTCGCAAGCCGACCACGGCGGAAAAGCGGCGGACGGTCTTCCCCTTCACCACGGTCCCCCCGGCATCGTAATATGACGGGGGGAAGAAAAGTGGCAGACGGGCAGGGATGGCGGACGGATCGCCACCGCCTGCATGGCGGTGGCGATCCGTCTGCCATCCTAATGGACCCCTTGGTTAGGATACTATGTGCAAACTCTATAGCCAGAGTAAAAACAGGGCACAGTATTTTGCCCTCTATCACAATCCATAGTGGAACATAGCAGGGATGCTCCTCTCTCCCTTGCTCATAAAGTTTGTAATTGAACCTCTGGCAGCACTGCTTTTTGGGGTGGAGTGGCCTGGGGGAGTCCGATGTCTGGGGACATACAGGTAGTATCGCATATGCTGATGACTTCTTGATTTAAATGAGGGATGTCCAAACCCAATTGAGTGAGATTGAGGGGATCCTTGTGAAATGTTATCAAATTTCAGGGCTTAAAATCAAGTAGGAGAAGCTATGTGTTTTCTCCTTTTGCCCGACACCATTCCGTGGCTGCTCAACCATAGTCTGAGTGCCTTATGTCAATCTCCATACTGCTTTAAATATCTCGGGGTGCGAACTGATCACTCTAAAGCAAATGCCATAGAGAGCAATCTGGCAGCGGTGTTATGGTTGTTAAAGGCCCAGATAAAGTTTTGGACTTCGCTGCCTTTTTCAATGGAGGAGGGGGCATGCGGCGATAGCCAAGATGATTATTCTACCCAGGCTCCTCTATTATTTTCTTAACCTCCCTGTAGTCTTGCCGTGATCTTTTTTCAGGTTCTGGGAGAGCTGATGTAGGGCGCAGGTAGAAGGAAAATGTTGTTGACGGTGCTTCAGTGGCCTAACAATAGGAGAATTTGGGAATCCCAGATTTGAGAAATATTATGTTGCTGCTCAGTAACAGTGGCCTGCTCAGTGGTTTGCAAACTGCTCCGTTACTGAGAGGGTTCTCCCCCGGCACTTTTCTTCCGGGGTGCTTTATGCCCTTTTTTCCCCAATTTGTACCGTAAGATTGACTGTCCCAGTTTGGTGGTCGTGGCAGTGTCAAAAATGAAATGGAGTCTACTTTATGACCTGGCACCATCTACCATATGACCCGGCGTAGCCTTGATGGGCCTACCTCTGCATGCTGTATGGCTCTCTTTCACAACCCTGTCCCATTGCTCTGACAAAAACATTATGCAGGTCAGGGAACATTTTTACTAATGGCAATCTGATGTCTTTCAGGACATCCTAGACCATTATGCTATTCATTTGTATTTACTTTTTGGTTTTGAAAGCTTTATTTGAAACAATACAATACAATACAATGAAGTTAAATGACTGACAGCTTAAAAAACAAAATCCAAAAAATCAAAGCAATAAAAACAATATCCGAAATCAAACATACATAAAATCTACCTGCAAATGATAACATTCAAATGAAAAATAGATTTGACCAATCAAAAGGGTGGAGAAAAAAAAGGGGGGCCCATACAATAATCAGTAAATGGGTGTACAAATATTTCTGTACTAAAACCAGGAAAAAGGAGAATAGCTCAGTCAGGTGCGCGCAAACAGAAACCCCGCAGGGGAACATAGTGGGGGGAATTGGCATTGGGCCTAACAAATCATTCAGTGTCCAGAATTGCAATGGCGTCTACAGTTTCAGGTGGTAGGTGTGCACTAGCTGAAAGCACCTGAGAGGCAATAAGAGTCGCTGCAAGTGTGTGCGATAGATACACCATATATCCAGAGGCCTAGAGGTGGGGGGTTGGAGCATAGCATACGTCTCAGTTTGCAAACTACAGTAAGCCAGGCTCCGTGTCCAGGCAGCTTTCTGGGGCCTCGTCTTCGCTCCCCAGTGGACCCCAATCCTTCTCTTGGCGAGTAGCAGAGCAATTGCTACAAACGGCCGGTAGCAAAGTTGAATATGATTGACCAGTCCCAACAGGCCCAGTCTCGGAGAGGGCAGAAGAGGTGTCTCAATTATTTTTGCGATTTCTTGAAATATATCCTGCCAGTAGATACAATATGAGAACAGGACCAGGCCATGTGAATAAAGTCTGCGTCCATCGCATTACACTTGGGACAGTTGGAGGGTTTGGAGGGATCAAAATTGGCCAGTTGTTGGGGAGTGATATAAGTTCTAGGGATACCTTTGAAACAGAGGAGTTTGTGCCTGTGATTGGGAGATATATCTGTAAATCTAACCATTAAACAAGGGGCACAATTGTAGTACAGCTGAGCAGAATCATGCCATGGATCCTACAATGAGGCAAGTATTAAAACCATTAGACTCTATCACAAAAGACGGATGTAGAGTGTGAAAAGCTGATGGTGTTTGAACACCTCATCTGGAATAAACTCAGTCACAAATGTACTAAACACCCCTTCTAATAGAATTGATGAGAGTCTCATAAGATCAGATCCTACAAAGGGGGAACAACAAATGGTAGTTCTTCTCAAAAGAATGAAGGCCCTCAACTCATCAAAGTGACATGCTTCATCATCAGGTCCACTCGTCAATGTTGACATAGGTCTATGGTCCACGGTGGGCTCTCCATGGAGCTCTTTGGATGGAGGAGCAGGTAAATGTGCCCGATATTTTTGCTCAGTGGCCTCGGGAACCTATGAAAATGAAAGCATACAAATGTGTAGGAGGGTTTATGTCTTAGGAAATGTATTGCTCACTCCCTATCCCATGGGTAAAAAAACAACTAAAGACTTGGGGAGGCTCTGTAATGCATCCGCTGGAAATGTGGCAACATGTTTCTGCCCCCATTCAAGGTATAGAGTATAGAGGGTATAGAGACTCTCTTGATGGCCACCAGGTCCACTGACTGGGCCACCCAAAAAGACTTCTAAGGTTGTAGGGAGTAGATTGCAAAGGCATGAACCCAACTGGTCGGGAGCTATTCATTTTGCAATCGCCTGAAGAAGGTGATTCAACACCTTTGCCCATATTTGGCTTCTGTATTGAGCAGGGAAATGGGTATCAAGGTGGCCCAATGTTTAGCTTTCCCTCTTTATGGATGAGTATTACAATTGCTGTCCTAAGATCTTAGGGCAAACTCCCCTCTTTCCTAGCCTCTTATAGCATATCTCTATTATACTCTCCCATTTTAAGAATATGGGTGATATTAGGCTTCACCTGATTACTGTCTTGCATATCTCCCATACAACTAGTATTTGTAGCTCAAAGCTTTCTTGAGTGCTATTCACTTAACTCCCAGGGAGTTAAGTGAATAGCACTCAAGAAAGCTCTGAGCTACAGAGTCAGTCAGCTCATCTCTGATTGGCTGGTTGAATCTTTCCAGTCAGCTCATCTCTGACCGTCTGGTTGAATCTGTGCATGCATATTGGAGCGTGGTCTGAGAACCCTCTTTCCCGCTTGGTAGAAGTGTGTGTCCCTGAACCAATGCCCTGTGACTGTGGAATCCGTATGTAGTCCAGCCTTGACATGGAGCAAGTGGTCCAGGAGGTCTAAGAGTATTGCATATCAGCAGTATGTTCTTCTCTCCATATATCCATCAGACTCAAGGGTGTTGCTAAGGTCTGCAAGCAGTAGTGCCCCTCAAATGGTTGGCTGTCCATAATGATTTCATCTAGCTCTTCACACATGGTGAGATTGAAGCTGCCTGTTGTACCAGTAATCATGTTTGATGTTTGTGCCAGCCAAACTCAGAATTTTCCCTACATTATTCACTGTAAACCATGTAGGAAATACCAGGAGGCCACTTTAAACTGCTTCCCATTCCAGTCTCCTCCCACTGCAGCCTAGCACTAACCTGGGTCCACAGCCAAAGGGTGGTGAGAACCCCTGGGTGTCAATTCAATCTTGTGTATTCATAAAAGGAGTTTAGTGCTTAGGCCCCCATATAGCGTCCACTGTCCTTCCTCTCATGTGCATCATGTAGTGTTGACCCCACTCCTTCCCACACCATGTGTAATTCCTGCCTCTCTACTACCTCAGGCTACAAGCGTGGAACTATATATCTCTATATCACAAAAGTATTAGAGGGTCAGAATCTCAAAGGTGATTACCAAGAACAGAGGTGGTTACCAAAAAGCCAAACAAAGAGAACTATAACAACCAAGTTAGGTTTGTATCCGGTCTCTGGCACCCATCAGTCACCACTCGGAACCGCCCTTCATCATTTGGGGCTCCGAGGACAAACACCAAACCTGTTGTTTGCTCCGACAGAGAAGGACTAGCCCTCCTGTGGGATAAGGATGGTTGATGTGAGTTAGATATATACTCACAACGTGGCTGTGGGGTAAAAAAAAGAGTGCAGTGCTAGGGATAAGTAATACCAAGAGTGATAAGGAAAGTGGGTAAAATTGGTTTGAAGAGCAAAAAATATATTTTATTAAAGTACAGCTCCTGACACCAAGGTTAAAAAATAGCCAAGACAGGGGAATTAATAAACTGTCTAGCCGTGGAACGTGGTCGACATGTTTCAGCAATTATTGGCCATGTGGCCTTGCTTTCTTCAGGACCTAAATTTTAACGCTACTGCAAACAAAAAAAAAAACAAATGTGAGATAATATGTTCTATACATGAAAAATACTAGAAAAATACTGGAACGATTTCATTGTTAATTTTGTATGTCACCTGAACCTTCTAGGTGTACTCGTTCCGTTACTCCTTACCAATTCAGTAAATCACTGAAAAAGAAAGACATGGCATAAACACAGCAACCACCACCTGTCCACCACAGTAAACTACCTTATACACCATTGTACATTCTTAGCTCAGGTGAGATCTATATCCAGGATATTCAATCATTACACACTGTATTGTACTAGTGTCATGCGTAAAAATAGAATGTGAAAGAGTTAAGTACAAATTTCACGAACTACTTCTTACCTGATTAGTAAGAAGTAAACACCTCACCCCACCTGGCTGCGGCTCAGGACAAAGGCGAAGCACCGCTCTGGAAAAGGTGAGTAAATCAAGCAAGTGAATCACTCACCCAAATGTCAACAGAAGATTCACTAGAGGAGCTGCCGAGACCAATTGTCTGAGTATAAGTATAAGTATACTACCTCAGGCTACAAGCGTGGAACTACCAGCTTCCCCAATACTTGAGGTACCTTCCACCTACTCGGTCCCAACAACAAATCTGCTTGTATTCACTTGAACACCAATCTCTTCTCTCTTCTCTTGAATGGAGAAATGTCCCTTGGTCTTTTTCAGGCACATAACGATGGCTCATCTCCTGCCTCTGATCGCACCAGTTCTTGTCACGTCTGCCAGTCGTCCACCCATGGCTCTCTCCATTGATGCCGCTCCAGCTGCTGATGTTTCCTCTCATGTTACACCCCCGAAAACCTCTGTGTATCTCGTGTCTTTCATACACCACAGGTCAAAAACACTCCAGCCACTTCTGAGCCTCACCTCAGGGACAGAAGAACTAGGACCTCCCCTCAGCCAGGATCCTCAATTTAGCCTGGACGATCATCATATCCTGCAGATTCCATTTTTGGAGTTCTAATTTAACTTTATCAAAGAATCTCCGCTTGGCCTGTACCTCTGGTGTTTAGTCTGAGAAGACAATGATTGTGTGGTTTTCAAACTGCATTGGTCCATGTTGTTGGGCCTCCAATAGGATTATGCCACAATCTAAAAATTGAGGATGCTGGCTACAATCAGTTGTGGTCTTGGCCCAGGTTTTGGAGGGGCCCTTGGCATCCGGTGTGCTCTTTCCACTACAAAGTGAGGGGCAAGTCCTTGTTCACAGTGTTGACCACAAAGTCCTCCATTAAACATTCTACTTCATGCCCACGGCCTTCTCAGGAATGACCACGAGCTATACATTGTTGCGCCTGGATTTCCTCACTTTCCTCGCTGCTTACTCTACCCTGGCATGTAGTTGGTGATTCGTCTCTTTGAGTTTGCAGACTTCAGCGTGAAGTGTTTTGATAGATTCAGCGTGTTCACACAGAGTAACCTCCACTGTGTTCACTCTCTTTGCAATTCATCATCGTCTGCCTCAATTAGAGTAATGTCCACTGCCACTGTGTCAATCTTGTCTTTTAAGGCAGTTCTGTTTTCTTTGATGGCGTGCAACAATTCTCTGTGTGATGGATCTTGTTCACCCCCTCCACATACACCGTGGCCAACATTTGCCCCGAACCAATGCTTATCATCCACTTCTGAGTGTGCATTTGTCCAATCTGTTGGCCTGTGACACTTTTGACCCTTTCCTCAAACCATTTTTATTTATTATGGGGGTTCCGTCTCTCCCCCGGTGGCACATCCAGGAGGATTATGTTCTGGCTGGCATTTATGCACGTGTTTCATGCTGTCCCGCAACTTTACTGGCCCTTGTCTTCAGGAGGGGTGGCACCACTGGGGCACTCAGCGCCTGCCCTTCTCTGTATCTGCTCAGGGCTGAGGAGGTTGAAAATGCCCTAGCCCTCAGGTGCGTGCAGTCCCTCTCTAATGCAGTTCACACAGCTCCTGATGCACCAGCCAGTCCCCACAGCAGGGCCCAAGAAGGAGGTTCTATGTTGCTTCTTCATACAGGGGCCTACTTGTCCTGTCCCTCTACCATATGGACCGCACACAAGTATCTTCAGTCCCCTGCTGCTTCTCATGCACAGTACCCTGCTAGGTTCCATTTCCAGCTGCTGGCTGCCATTTTGTGTCATGACCAGAGCTCCTGCTGGCTTCAGTGGCAGTTTTGTCTTCCCATGGCTGCCCTCCCTGCCTGATCTCTTCTCACCAATGTATGAATGGGGGGAGTTTTCAGCGCCAGGGGAGACAGTGAATTTCTGCTGGTGGTGGTCATCCTCGATGTCAGCATACATGTGGGGCTCCATTTCCCTTTGGCACCAAGGCTACAGCCCAATAATAACTACATTTGGTCATCTTAACACAAATCTACTTACCTAGAATTACCTTGTGATTTATTGGGTGCATTGATGTAATTGTATGTTTTTCATGTGACATATCATATGCGATTTAGTGATCCTGTGCCATGTAGTTTATCGGGACACTGAGCTATCCAACTATTCATTGCACAATTGCATTGGTATCCAAATTCTCTTTCTCTATTTTCTATCTCATGTAGAGTGAAGAGGACCAGGAGACCAAAGGAAACAAAACTTGGTTGCAGTTTCTCGACCCTTTCCCCCGACAGTGCAGACTCTCCAGCCAGTGTCAGCCAGAAGAACTCCAGACACTGCAAAGAAGATAGGAGAATGCACAATGAAGGAGGCTTGATAAGACTTCCCTATGAGGAGGAGATGTTAGTGTCAGATTTCAAAATCCAGAGAGGGTCTCCCTCTGCAAGCTCAAGCCCGAGGAGTATGTCACCTCATGACCAATATGGCATAAAACTTAAATCCGTGGAAGTCAACCAAGAGGAAGAATTCCTCTTTCCAAAAGGACACAGTGGACCTCAAACTCACTCAGAACATTCAAAGGAGAAGCTGCGGCCAGCCAACTGTGAAGAAGCAGTGGCATCAGAGCATGATGACTTGATGCCCACATCAGACACTTGGGTTCATCCACAAGACAGTGAGGAGACATTTGCTGGCACAAGAGGCAGAAAGAAGGTCAAGACTTGGAAGCGTGATCTAGAGTTAGCCCAGAGCCTAACTTCATCACTATTTCCAGAAGCAAACCCACAACAGTCAACGTCAGCAGTGGAAACAGAAATCAAGTTGAATGAAAGATTATCTAGAGGTCGTCAACAAGAGGAGGGTGGGGACGAAGAAGAAAGCTCAGCTGATGAATGGGCATTGTGTCTTCAAAGAAAACAGAGGAAAGTTTGTGACAAGATCAAAGAAGTTCATCTTCGTGATGGGGGTGAAAGAACCACCATAGTCGCAACCAAGGTTGGGAATGATAAAGAAGGATTGTCAGTGGATAGGGTTGTGAGTGGGAGAAGTAGCTTTAGTGAGACTGATGAACCGTCAAGTTCTTCTGATGGCTGCCTGCTTGGTAACGAAAAGCTGATGGAACAACATGTGAACATTAAGAAGAATGGGCTGAATTTTTGTGGGAGTAGTGCAGGCAAACTGGGACAGAAAGGGGGGATAGAAAAAAGAGAATCAAAAGTGCATGCAAATATGGTGACGAAGGAGGGGGGTAAAGAGACAGAATTGGAGGTGGAGGAAATGGGGGGAAAGAAGCACACAAGGAATGAGGATGAAAGTGAGGAGGAAGGCAAGACTCTAGAGGAAGAACCAGAGAAGATAGCCCTACCAGGAAAGAAAGAAGAGGAGAAAGTAGAAAATGAGGAAGAAGAAGTTGTAATGGAGCTGGACGAGGCAAAGAAGGTTTCACATGTGAAAGCAGAAAGTGATGATGACAAGGTAGATATGGAGAAGGAAAGTAACAGAGATCTGAATCAAGAGGAAAGTGAGGAAGAAAGTGAAGACAACAGTGATAGGGTAGAGCTGCTTATTGTAAAAGAAGTGGAGAAGGCGGCAGAGGACAGTACAGAAGAAGATGAAGAGAGTGCCGACTCTGAGAAGGAGGAGGGAATGGCTAAAGAGGAGCAGGATTTTATTGAGAACAGAATGAAAAAACTGAAGAAAGAAGCGCACTCGCCATCACTGAAGTCTGAAAGATGCCAATCCTCCATTGAACGAGAGATCGAAGACAGCTCTGAGATTCACGTAGATAAGGACCTCTCCGAAGGCGACCAGGAAAGCAGCCTTAGACCCAAGAAAGAAAAGCTAGAAGGCTCAGAGGATGAGGACAAAGACTCAGAGGATGAGGACAAAGGCTCAGAGGATGAGGACGGAGGCTCAGAGGATGAGAACGGAGGCTCAGAGGATGCTGAATCTGATGACCAGGAGGATGAATACACAGAAGAAGCAAAATCTAAGAGGTACATTACCAATTCTTTTGAGCAGAGGTGTGTATTTGTTCTGTGTCAATTTGGTGAGGAAGCGTTGGTGTGAGAATCTGGCGCGTGATGAGCGGTAAAACCAATAGGCTGGGATAGAATGTTGTGAGGTGTGGCCGAGCTTTATGAAACTGGAAAAGTAGAGTGGATTAAGGCCAGAAAGCTACAATGTAAGTTGAAAGGAGAAAATATGAAAGAGGAATGTTCAAATACATATTTTATAGCCCTATAGGCATGCATAAAATGTGGCTCTTGGGACTATCAAAAAGAGATCAAATAGAGCCAAGTTTCCCATGGTCAAGAAGTCTCCAGAGTAAAAAAGTGAAATATATATTGCACAGAGGAAATAGGGAAAATGTACTGGTTTAGCATCGATGAGCAGTAAATATAGGTGGGTGAAATGGAAGGTTGAATAAGGAATGGCGCTTAAGCAACAAGAATATTCAGGACTAGTGTAGCACCTTGATGGAGAGTTTTGTATTTTCTGGAATTGATAGGTGCCGAATGTTTATATGGATGATCACTGAGTAACTATGGGGAAAATTGATTTAGGCGGTGCGATTCTGCTGGGTGGATAGAACGTAACAGAAGCAAGGGATGAAGGATGCCCAGGCAGGGATTGAAGTAGATCAAAGGCTTGAGGTGTATTAGTCGGGAAAACGTATTATTTTCCGATTGAAAGGAGCTATCACAGTTACAGAGATACACACTTGCTCAAGAGTGAACCTGCTCATGTAAAATTCTGTACCCCTCGGAAGCAACAACTTTATTTTTTGTGTTTTGTTTACAGGAACAGTGAATCAGCAAGTGAAAGTACAACAGCATCTCACAATGGTAAGCTTTAATTGTGTAATGCACTTCATGAGGATATGTGAGTCTTTGTGTACTGTTTCTCTGCTTGATTGAAGTTTCAATAATTACTTTAATACAAATATTCATAACTGTCTTGAAAAGAGAGACCACAAAACTAAAAGGCTCTTCGGAATTAATTAGTCAGACAAAGGCTGTTACTTGGAGTTTGATGGACAAACCATCAGCTGGGTCAATGTATCTCGCAGGAGGCCCACTCACCAAATTCAGAGTGCTTCAGTCAAAATTGTAATTGCCAACTGACCAAGACAAGGAGATCATTACTTTGTTTTCCCATAAATACGTCTTCCCCCAACCCCAAAGCTGTTATTTGTTTTGAGAAAACAAAAATGCAATGTATAGCTTTTAGCAACAGGAACAAGTCGGCATCAGAACCCCAGGCCTAAATATGGCCTTCCAAAACTGAAATGAAAGCAGCCCTATCGCTATAGGACAACTGACGTAGGTGTTCCTCTGAAAGAGTCCCTTAATCATTATATTTATATCTAAACTAAAGTTTGGCAAGAGAAAACTAAAAGGTAGTTATTGACAGATAAGCAGGGTCCCTTCACCTCACTCAATGAAAAATCTGATTTTACTAGGCAAATTGATGTTTGGAATTTGCAATGAGATGAGCTTCAATTACAATTTTGGATCTGTCCACAAAATGTACATGCTAAAATGCTAAAGGCCAAATTTAGAGTTTGGAGGATAGGATACTCATTCAAAATATGACAGATAATTTGCTTGCTGTATTACATATTCCACGTGTAATATGATGGACAGAAGATTCAGTCATGTGATTAACCAGCTTCAGGATAAGATACCTTGTCGTCCATCTTTTTCCTTGGGTTCCCCATTGCAATGGTATTTCTCATTCAGCTACCATACGACTTTTGAATTTCACATCTGCTTAACTAATAAAAAAGTGCTCCATACATCCTGCACTTGGGAGTCGAACTGAGCCAGTCCGCAGCTTCATACATTCCGCGAACGACGAGCCACTGAGTGTGTGTGCGAGGTGGGCACCGAGACAGCCGAGACCGCCGAGCCCGATGGCTGACCCCCAGCTGATTCTTACACAGCAGGGGCTCCCGACTCTATTCAGACTGTATCTGACCCTGGTGGACACCTCCGAGGGCACGATACGTAACGACCTTGGATCAACATCAACATCAGTTGTGCAGAGGCAGCGCCTTCAGCGCTCCTCCAGCCCCCGGCTCCGGCCCGTGGGAACGGGATCGTGAGCCGGAACAGGGAGCAGACAGCAGGGCGCAAAAGCCTTGTATTCCCTTGGAGCCCCTGCTAGGTCCCACCGTACTGCAGAACTGCGTGAACCTGCTGGTGGTGAGTGCTGCGGTGAGTTGGGAGGGCTTGGCTGCCCCCCAAACCCCCCTTGGGAGGGAGAAAGGGGGGGCAAGCACACCGACTACCATTTTGTGTGTGTAAAAGGCCGCTTTATTGAAACAGGTGCACATCACAATTATTAAACTGGCAAACTGCCTTACAAACTAAAACCTCTCTAAACATCGAGTTACCTGACCCCTTTTTGTTTTACTCCCCCCACCCCTACGATCCCCACATGATAAAATCCCCCACCCTGCAATATACAAACATATAACTCAATTACATCATAATACTATCCAATTTTATCCCCTACCTCCTAACTCCAAAACCTCCCAAGACCTACAGTCCTATTTGCCTTCTTGCAACTGTAACTAACTACCCTCTAATGTCAACTCCCAAACTGGTTACGCTTTCCCCGCTCCCGTTTCCCAACTCCCCAAACTTCACTAGAAAGTACCGAACTCCAGCCAAACTTGGCCAACATCAAAAACAACTCCGCCAGCACCTGTTCCAAGCGACAACATACATATAAACACCCCCTGTGCACCTGTCCCAACCCAGCCACCTGACACAAAAAAACGTTCCTGGCCTAAAAACCTTCCCAGCACAAAAACCAGATGCCAAAGCCAAAAAACCCCAGGGAGGGTGGGCGGGGACAAAAAGCTCCTGCCTGAAACGTTCCCAGCCACCAGGTCTCAGTACTTAAAATGGTGGCCGGGAACGCTATTTAATACCTCGGGCTCCAAAATTCCTTTTGGGCTGCTTTTTGGCTGCTTTTGGGCTATACCCTGCCAGCCCAACACGGCAAAATGGCCGCTCGCTTGTTCTCCCCCCTTTCCCCTCCCAAATCTGCCCGGGGGGCAGACCTCACGGCTCGGCTGCCCCCCAAACCCCCCTTGGGAGGGAGAAAGGGGGGGCAAGCACACCGACTACCATTTTCTGTGTGTAAAAGGCCGCTTTATTGAAACAGGTGCACATCACATTTATTAAACTGGCAAACTGCCTTACAAACTAAAACCTCTCTAAACATCGAGTTACCTGACCCCTTTTTGTTTTACTCCCCCCACCCCTACGATCCCCACATGATAAAATTCCCCACCCTGCAATATACAAACATATAACTCAATTACATCATAATACTATCCAATTTTATCCCCTACCTCCTAACTCCAAAACCTCCCAAGACCTACAGTCCTATTTGCCTTCTTGCAACTGTAACTAACTACCCTCTAATGTCAACTCCCAAACTGGTTACGCTTTCCCCGCTCCCGTTTCCCAACTCCCCAAACTTCACGAGAAAGTACCGAACTCCAGCCAAACTTGGCCAACATCAAAAACAACTCCGCCACCCAGGGAAAGGCGGAGGTTAGGTGATTACACCGCCTCTGCCTTTTCCTGCCCCCCCACCCTTCCCCTTTTTTGATGCTGAAAATGGCGCCAACCGCCGGCCCCCACTCACGGCGCACCCCCGAATAAACGGTCCTCCCTGACCCATGCAACCTGAACCCAGTCAGGATTGAGACTCAGCTTACCACCAAATTAGCTATCCCGTGCTTGCCACTTGGCCCTCTTCACAAACGAATGCTCCGCAATCCAAATCAACCCGCCCCGGGCTAAGAAACCATTCCCGACCTGCACGAGCAACAATTGGCAATAACTATGCCCTCCCAACGTCCCCCTGCGCGTTCAAAAGCACTCCGCTGCGCACTTAACGCCGGTGCCACTGAGGATCATCGCCACCGACGCGTAATGTCCCCCCGGCCGCACCACCGTCAATGCGCTTCCGATGCCGCCCCACTCCCAAACCGGCGCGTGCCCTACCGACTGCTATCCGCCCCCCGCCCTTGCCTGATGCTTCCACCCCGCTAACCCCCCGACACGTACCACCCTGCCTGCAAAAACCGCGGTGACCCCCCAGCACATGAATTTCCGACACTACCCCATGTGCTGTGCCACCAGAATCTCTAGCAGCCCCGCTATCCGCTGCTGCTTGTCTGCCGGCAACCATGCCTCCCGCAAAACCCGCGTCCAACCAACACCCAAATATTGACCGCGCCATGCCAGCCCCACTGTCTTTGAATTTCCAACACTGGCACTTTGTGCCATGACTCCATCACCTCGAGCCGCCTCACCATCTGCCGCTGCTTGCCTGCCGGCAACCGTGCTTCCAGTAAACACCGATACCAGCTCAATACCCAGAATTGACAGCGCCGTGCCTGGCCCCACTGTCTTTGAAGTTCCAACACTGGCACCTCGTGCCTTGCCTCCATCCCCTCGAGACGCCTCAACATCCGCCGCCGCTTGTCTGCCGGCAACCGTGTCTCCAGCAACACCAAGCCCAGCTCAATACCCAAATTTGACAGTGCCATGCCGTCCCCACTGTCTTTTGACTTTCCAACACTGGCACTTTGTGCCTTGCCTCCATCACCTCCCGTAAGCACCGAGACCAGCTCAAATCCAAAATTGACAGCGCCGTGCCTGGCCTCACTTGTCATTTGAAGTTCCAACACTGGCACCTTGATCCTTGCTTCCATCCCCCCCTAGAAGCCTCCACTTCCGCCGCTGCTTGTCTGCCGGCAAACTTGTCTCCAGCAACACCGAGCCCAGCTCAATACCCAAAATTGACAGCGCCGTGCCTGGCCCCACTTGTCTTGTGAATTTCCCACACTGGCACTTTGTGGTTATGGCTCCATCACCTCGAGCCGCCTCAACATCTGTCGCTGCTCGCTTGCCGGCAACCGTGCCTCCCGCAACACCGAGACCAGCTCCTTACACAAAGGTGACAGCGCCGTGCGTGGCCCCACTGCCCCATCCAGTGCCAATGGCACCCCAAGGACCTCCGTGATCTCCTGAAACCTGTCCAGCATCATCCAGGTAGGGCTGAAACTCCCTAGTGACCCGTTCGTTCCGTAAAAACCATTGCTGGAACCCACGAAACCTTCAACAACGCGCAGGACCTCGCGCAGCCCATCGGCAATGCCGTGTCCCCCTACCTAATGAACAGACATATGGCAAAACACTATTCCCCAGGAACTGGGCCTAGTCAAAGACCATAATAAAAAGTGGTCCCCAGGGAATTATTTTAAAGTTAGTTTTACCTTACAACTGTGTCACCATAGAGAACAACATCCCATAACGCTCCAGGGATTATTATCAAATCAAAATGTTGCAGTTTGCATAAAACACCTATGCACATATCTGTGGCACCATAGTGAACAACATTCAATCACGCTCCCGGGATTATTATCAAATCAAAATGTTACAGTTTTCATAAGCTACCTAAGAGCATATCTTACGTACATCACCAATGTTAAGCCATATTTCATTCATGTCTGGCGACTCAAATATCCACAGCTACCCAGGTTTACCATGTGCGGTGTTGTTTTACCCTTTTCCCCACACTATATGGTCAATATGGCACATTCGCCATATACACCTTATTCCTCCCTCATCTACCTAATCCCAATACCATGCTCAGTAGTCTTGTACATGGAAGAGTGTCATAGCGTCAACGTTTCGGTCTCACACACCATTATCTCCGATACCCTCTTCAGGACAAGTGTTGCCCCATGAATCCATTGTAAAATCACACATGTACCACCAACACCATATTTACGACCAATCCCCTAAGAACATGTATATGTATTGTCTGCTCACACCAACGGAATGCCCCCAAGCGCATATTCATAATGTCCCTGCACCTCTTCGACTCCCAACGTGTCCCGTGTGTACGAACCCCCCTACACCATCACAGATTCATGGAGTCAAACGTAACCCAGGTCTCATACGGCTGTCCAATCAGCGGTGCCGCACCATACTACTAGGTGAAATGCACACTCCTCGAACCTCCATGTTAGCCCCTCATTACCCACCCTCACGACCGGCAACTAAGACCTAAAACGCCTGTTCCTAAAAAGGAACCAAAGTCCGTCACCGCAACCACATGCAAGTCTACGTAGCCTCCTACTGCTGTGTAACCATGCACCAACCCGTATATCTTACCTTCCACCTCTCTTGTAGCAGAAACTAAAATTGTAGCACATGCACTCAACAGTACCGATCTTCTATCGTGCTATGAGACCTTAGCGACCCCCATGAACGAATCCAACTGTACTTACATCCCCTGTACTTTGCCCGTGCAACCACGCAAGGAAACATAACTTGACAAACTAAAGGAATGACCGAGTTCCGTGCATAGCGCCGTCAACCCAACAAAACCCCCAGCCACGGTAGAAACTTACAGACGCATGGTTGCCTAAATCAGTCCTCCTCTCACTACACTCGCTTCAACAGTTGAGTGCTTCGCTGGTGTGGTGCAGCTACGCTAAAGTCGCTCCTGCAATTTTGTGCCCCAACTGCACAGCAAACGTGTCGGCCATAATGGTATGGAGTCTCATGCCTGACTTTGCCTCTAACAAAACGGGCACGTGGCTAATAGCCCCAATATCCCCAACTTCCCTGCGACAACTTTGGGCCACCTTAAAGGCATAGAATTACTGTTGCCTTTTACCCCGTCTAATGTCTCTATTCCCACCCGAAATAGAGATCTCTTATGTGTGTTTACATGACCAAACCTCGCACAGGCGATTAACACAAACTCCTGCCCGACCTTGCGAGCCACCACCTCGGTATAAGCAACCTACCCACTGCTACCCACTCAGGGGTACTCATGATCCCCCAAAAAACCCCTTTTTCGTCCCTTAATGGCCGCTTGTCGAAAAAGAACACTAACCATAATGCCGCGTCCTCCATCTGGTAAATTTCGCGATAGCTTATTCTTGTATATATTGGAACTAATGCGTCGGGAAAGAAATATACCAAAAACTCCTGTCCAATGTAGTTCAACATCCGACCACAGCTTTGCATAACCACAGGACTCCTCCATTATTCCCTACTAAACAAAATATTGTCTCAGCTAACACAACCACCTCGTTCTATCTAAGAGCGACTTAAGCTTACCATTGCTTGCCTGCGTAAGGACCACCCAATCCTCCCCGTATACTGATTGTTGCAGGTTGCCAATCTATCTTACCCTACTGGCCGAATACGTTGAGGTTCCCAGAAAGCCTGATGTGGTAATGACAAACTCCTATGCTAGAGATAGTACAAGTGTGATTACGCGTGTATAAGGAAAAGCACAAGACAACAAAATGCGAGCATTCCACAATTGTAGCCCCCCAATGTCACCTGCATTGTCTTATAAAAAGAGAGGCGAAGCCCTCACCAAAATCCCCAGCTGAGTTGATTGGTAAATGTGCAAAGATTGCATTTGCGGACCACTATTTTATTTTTGATACCAAGACTAGTCAAGTATTCCTCCGTGACGTTGCTCCATGGCTTCTGACGATCCCCAAGCCGCTGGGGGCCCTGTGGGTGTGAGGGACTGGCGAGCCCGCCTGGGGCCTTCTTAATCCCCAAGCCGCTGGGGGCCCTGTGGGTGGAGGGACTGGCGAGCCCGCCTGGGGCCTTCGTAAACCAGCCGTGTCGAGACCCTCGCGTACTCCGGGCCTGCTGCAGGAAGCACAGCCCTCCCTTCTCCTTGATGCCGCCGGGCCGCCCCAAGCCATACCAAGTCTGGAGCCCCACGCCGGCCGACCCCCTGCCAAAGAAAAGGTACTGCTGGTGTACTCGGACCCTGAAACGCGTGCCCCCCTTCACCCCGCCCCCCTTTATCCCCCCGACCGTCTCGTACCCTCTCCATATTAACCCCCCTTTCCCCCGGTCCCCTCCTCCGGCGAGCTCCCACCCCGCCTACCCATCCCCTTCACCGGCACCCCATGCTCGAACCCTCTAAAACCTTTCCCGCACCCTTTCCCTGCCCTCATGAGTCCTATCAATGTATCAATGCTGGGGAGAACCCCCCCCGCACGCCCCCCATCACTGCCCTTCGGTCCCCCTCCACCCCACCCGACCACGTGGGAACACCCCCCCCTCTTTCCCACCCCCCCCAGGACCATCCCACCCTGCGCCCCCCTATGCACCCTCTTTGCCAGCCTTCCTGCCCCCCTCTCTTGCCAGACAGGTGAGGGGCTCACCTGACTCCCCTTCTGTGGTGGGCTGCCTCCCCTTGTCGACCTCCCCGTCCCTTCTTCCCCCTACCCGCCCCAGGTCCCTGCACGCTCTCCCTCCCGCCCCCCGATCCTGAGGCCTGCGCTCAGACCCCTCCCGCCCCCTTTCCTGCCCGGTGCACCAAACGCCCGGGAGGCCCCGCTCACCGGCAGAGCCTCCCCACCTCGCCAGCCGCGCCATGGCGGCCGCAACACCCCTCCGCCTCGCTGCCCGCCCACGGTCTCCTGCTGCCCCGCCCTCCCCGCCAATTCCATTCCTAAGGACGGCGAGGCGCCACTGGCAGCGCGCCTCGTCCGCCCTCCCTGCTTCATTTCTTCCCGCACCGCCTGTCACCACCAGGGCCGCGCTCCTGACATCCGCGCAGCCCTGCGACACCTACCTGGGAACGCGCAAACTTCAGTGGCGGCGCGCAGGCGATGGCCGCCGCCGGCACACCGCGAAGGCACGCCGCGCCGGGCGCCCGCCTCGCCCAGCAGGGTAGTGCCTCGAGGACTCACCCCTCGCCAAGCCCCCCCGACCCAAAACTAGCTAAAGCTGCCCAAGAAAAGCCTGACAAAAAGCTCCTGCCTGAAACGTTCCCAGCCACCAGGTCTCAGTACTTAAAATGGTGGCCGGGAACGTTCGGGAACGCTATTTAATACCTCGGGCTCCAAAGTTCCTTTTGGGCTGCTTTTTGGCTGCTTTTGGGCTATACCCCGCCAGCCCAACGCGGCAAAATGGCCGCTCGCTTGTTCTCCCCCCTTTCCCCTCCCAAATCTGCCCGGGGGGCAGACCTCACGGCTCGGCTGCCCCCCAAACCCCCCTTCTGCGGTGAGTGCAGCGGCGGCATCGGGAGTGTGGGCTGGTGCGGTGTAGGCACAGTGGGAGAGCCGGGACAAAGCTAAGACCACTGTGGCAGTGTGGCACCGAGGAGTCGGCAGCTACTGCTTCGGTAGCAACAAGGCGCGGCTAGAAGCATGGTCAGGAGCCACAGGAGAGAGCTCAACGTAACCATAAGCCACACAATTTATTGCACATCTTGTTACGTGCACCCAGCTGTCCGTTTGCTCTCCCAGCACGGGCGTTGACAAGAGCTGGGACCAAGCCAAGACCAGCCAGGACCAACCGGGATTCATTTGGGATTGCAACAGGCAGTTGCTGGCTGAGAGCGGAAGCACCATTGTACGACAATACATACAGCTAAGCCTCAACTCAGAACTTGAAAAAAATCAAAATAAATCTTAAACCCAGTCAGTCATCTACGGAGGAGGAGATCGGGCAAGGATAGGTGGACCCCAAAGCAGCCTAAAAAAAACCAAAAAGCAAGGAAAACTTCTAGTGCCAACCAAGGGGACAAAAAACAAAACTACAACCAAAACATAACCCAGACAAAAAAGGGAATAGCAACAACCTTACAGAGACCACTAATCTCTCCAATCGCAACCCTGTTCAGGAACCAGGAGGGAATAGTTACAACGGAAGTAAACAGGCCTTCTTTTTCTTGAAAAATCCTGGGGACACACTCTTTTCGACTCCACGAGCCCTGCCAGGTCTGCCTGCCCCTCTAACTCCTTAATGGGCGAACCAAAATAAAGGATCAGACATCATTCCAACTGCTCAGACATCCTGGGAATTAACAGTTCCGTTGTTGGACTAATTGGACCAAATGGACCCAAGAGGACAAGACCCAAATCAGGTCTCTAGTAAAAAAATTGTCATACAAGGAAACTGAAGAGAACAACCAGATGAAAGAAACTACCCTCGTTGAGGCTAGTACAGGGGAAATAAAAGCACCAGCCACGAGATGGAGACACCAGCAGAGAGCTGGGGTGAATTGAAGACAACAGCCATGACTCCTCCCGTCAAAGACTACAAGTGAAATTAAGGAAGGAGAGAAGCAAGGAGTAAGGTCCACCATACCAGTATCATACGTGACTCCAAACAACGCTTCAAGTACCACCTTAAAATCCACATTCCCGGCACACTTAGAAAGCTACCTGCACCTAAACCGGCACTGAGAACTGACACCCAGATACATAGGACAAGTGCAGCTGAAGCTAATGACTTGAATGACTCTTAAAACTCGTGGTTGAAGTTCCTAAGCCCTACATCGAGCCCAACATCAAACTAGGAGACTTCACAAGATTTAACCAAAACCAAAACAGCAGTAGCCAACAAACTCCCCAAGTTTAACGAAGGGAGCTGACCATCCGGGGTCAAAGATGGACAAAAATCTGGATAAAATCGGAACGATAATGACATCAACCCTGAACACAAGTAATAGCTTGTCATTTCAAGAAAAGAACTCAGGCACCAGTCATACATCACAGCAAGAGACTGGACATAGAGCTGTTACAACTCATCCGGAGCTTCTCACGTCCGTAATAGAAACACTCCAGTCCTCTGCAAAGGCACTTAATTGGCAATCGGACAGACTGGACATTCAAATAGACTTAATGAACATTATAGTCCTCCATATAGCAGGGATAGACACTAAACTGGACAAACTGAATAAGCTAATAACAAAACACACACTAGAACAAAGTCCCTGACCCCTGCGGCCCAATTATAGACAAACTGAGCCTCCTTCCAAATCTTTTAGAACAAAATATAGCGCTCTGACAATAATGCCCGCCACGTTCCAAGTCCAAAGAAGCTTTAAGTAAAACATATCCAGCCTCCCCCAAACAACAAGCATGGAAAAGGCAGGCCCCACGCTAAACTTGCCTTTCTCACTCAATCCAACCAAACTAACAAGAAGACACAAACAAGCATTTACAATGCAATGGTTTCGCCTCTGGAAAAGTTTGAGCTATTGGCATTGTAAATGACAAAGTTTGTATTTATGTGTTGGTTTAAGAAATAGAGAAGTAAATGGCATTGTTATTTACATTGCCATTTGCTTAATTTCTCTCAAATGTGAGACTTATTGTATCCTACGGACGAGTTTAGCAGACAGCAATTACTACCACACACACACCTAGAGCCACACACACACAATGCGGCCACACACACACACACACTCAGATCTACACACAGACACAGACACCCAGAGAAACACACACACATACACACCCAGAGTGCCCCCCACACACACACCTAAAGCCACATACACACACACACACCCAGAGCCACACACATACAGACACACATCCAGAGCCACACAAACACACACCCCGAGAGCCATACACACACTCAAAGTCACACATAGACCCAGAGCTACACACACCTAGAGACACACAAACACACACCCAGAGCCACACAGACATCTAGAGCCACACATACACTTAGAGCCACATACACACACTCAGAGCTAGCCACACATACACACCCATAGCCAGCCACACACACACACACTAAGACTCACACACTCACCCACAGCCACACACACACACATACACTCAGAGCCACACACACCCACCCAGAGCCACACACACACCGATAGCCACACACACACCCACCCAGAGCCACAAACACACATGCTGCGCCACATACACACACATTCAGAGCTACACAGACAACCAGAGTCACACACACATACTCAGAGCCACACATACACATACACACACTCAGAGCTAGCCACACACACACACACCTAGAGCCATACACACCCAGAGCTACAAACACACACCTAGAGCCACACACACACCAGAGGCACACACACACACACACCTCTAGAGTCACACACACAGACACACACCCAGAGCCACACACATATACACACCGAGAGCCACACACACATCCAGAGCCACACACACATACACACCCAGAGCCACACACACACATACACCCAGAGCCATACAAACACACATACTCAGAGCTACACATTTACACCTAGAGCCGCACACACACACTCAGAGCCAGCCACACACACACACCCAGAGCTAGCTACACACACACACACCTAGAGACACACACACACACCCAGAGACAGCCACACACATACTAAGACCCACACATACCCCCAGAGCTACACACACACACACACCCATAGCCACACACACACACACACACACACACACCAGAGCCACACACACCCATAGGCACAGACACACACTAGAGCCACACACACACACACTCACTCAGAGCCACACAGACACACACATCTAGAGCCACAAACACACACACACACCTAGAGCCACACATACAACCAGAGTCACACACACATACCCAGAGCCACCCATACACATACCCCGAGCCAGCCACAAACACACACCTAGAGCCATACACACCCAGAGCTACACATACACTCAGAGCCACACACACACTCAGAGCCACACACACACCAGAGCCACACACACACACACACCCAGAGCCACACACATATACACACACCCACTGCTTCACACACATACACATCCAGAGCCACACTTACACCTAGAGCAACACAAACACACATACCCAGAGCCACACACACACTCAGAGCCACACACACACACCCAGAGCTACACACACACACACACACACCCATAGCCACACACACCAGAGCCACACAAACCCATAGCCACACACACACACATACACTCAGAGACTCAAGGGAGGGGAGAGCTTCTGATGCGTGTTTGCCTGGAGCTTTTCCTCGTGCCCTCAGTATGCAGCCAACCAGAAGAACTACTTGAAGCAGATCGCGTGCGCTTTGAAGAAACAGAAGAACCTGTGTCAAGACCCCAAGGCGGTCTTAAAGTCAAAGGAGTGCAAGAAGGGGCCCAAGAAGGCGCACCTCAGCTTCTCCAGCTCCAGCCTTATAGAATCTGCCTCTGGGAAGGAGAAAGTAATTCACCCCGGTAAAAAGCCCTCCCGCCCTTCGAACGCGACTGCTGAGGTGAAGCAGGACGCTGAGACGAGCAGCAAAGAATGCGTGGAAGACGAGAGCGTCGACCAGAAAAAGGTTGCGAAGGAGTACTGCGGGGAGTCGTGGGGCTCGCTCTGCGCATTCTTCTTCTCCATGGTGCAGGATAAAAAGTGCTGAAGAAGTACTAACTTTTCCATAGGCGCCTGTTGGCCCCTGTGTGACATGTGTGATACTTTCTGCTGCTTGGGTCTCGGTTTTTTTAGACAACTGAATGATGCATTCTGGGACTTGTAATTTCACTTTTAATATCGCATTTATAGACTCAAAATATCCAGCGAGCAAATAATGTAGACTTAAAATCAGGGCAGACATACGATGCCACGTGTGCTATAGGGCGATGTAACAGCTATACTTCTTCACTGGGGAAGTATAATGTGGTTTACTAGCAACTGTGTATTTACTACACAGTACCGTGTGCTATGCGCAGGGTGCTCGATGTAAATACTGTAATTATAAAAACAGAGCTGTGTATTTAAACATCTTTAACAGTCTTGTAAAAAACGTGTTTCTTTTCTATGTTGATATACCGTAAATTTTATTCTGTACATATTTTTTATCTGTGAACACTGGTGCAAAGTGCACAGCCAAATACTTGCTTAGTGTTCTTTGAGCGATTTTAAAACGGAACAAATGTAATACCTTCAGTGCTATGCACTTGTGTAGTGTCTAGGATTTTAATTGGTCAATTAGAATAAACGCTTTTGAGACTCTTTGAAATAAATGCATCGGTGCATTCGTCTTTGGGCGTGGGGTATATGTGGAATGTTTAAATGGTAAATTACAAAGCGTTGCGTGGACAAGCGTCACTGGGAGCTCAGTGCTGCATTTTTTAACGAGACCCTGCACGTTGTGATCCGAGCTACCGCGGGCACTTTAGTTTCATTTGAACACCAATTAGGGAGATAGTTGCAGCATTCTCACTGCATGTAGTACACCACGGTTCAAATGAATGGCCTCTGCTTCTCATGCTCACAGGCAGCTCAGCTGAAAGACGGTCTGGTTGACCAATGCCATTTAAAAGCGTACCCGTACTTAAGAGCATTTCTCGCAGAAAAAAACAACAAATTAAATGTAGTGTTCCTAAATGGTAATTACATTCACCTCGAGGGTAGGGGCAACATAAAAGCCACTCACACTTAACATTGTATTCGCTTTATTAGCATGAGAACCACTTATAAAGTCCATTAAGTTTTCTATGAAACGCAATAACAATATGTACCCGCTTGCACTAGGCGCAGTTGCGGACCCCTCACCAGTTAGCACTGTCTCCGGGCGTTCAGCGCGCACTTCTCTCCCACACAGGGTCAAATTGCAGCTTCCGAGTTCCTCACAGCCCTCTGTAGGCAGCCAGGGCTCCATATTTTAGCCCATTTATTGGGGCGGCCACTTCCTTCATAAACCGCACGTTATGCCGTCATGCACCAGCACATATCCTTTTACCACCTCCTTAGTTCTGGTGTCAGGGAGCACCCCACTGACAGGGACCCACTCACACTGGGACATCAACAATTAGCGCCACAGACTGCCTGACGTGGGCGTGGCGAACACAGACAACAGCAACAAGACACAGAAACACGTGAAACAAACATGAAAAAGACATGAGACAAGGGCAACAAAGACAACACCACGGAGTAACGGAAAACATGGAGAGGACATGACAGCCGACGTAAGCATTCCATTGACGGAAAACAAAGACAACAGCAACGAGACACGGAATCCTCAAATTGTTTTTGCAGATGTTATAGCTACCAAAACCTCATCTTCATAGTCTATAGAATTATAGTTTCAAAGCGCAACCCTTGCAGAACTGTCAAAAACGGTTGTAAATCCTAAGGAAAAAGGAAAGTAATCGAAGCCCCAAAACTTCGCAGTCAAACTTCCCAATGGTTCTCAGAAGGCCTGGCTGCTGCCTATGTAGACTTCAGCGTGGCAACTGCCAGATTCCTCCCAAATCCATCACATAAGAATTGTAATATTGACAAAATGCGATACTCAGTAGGAGGAAAAGATCTCACAGAACACTTTTACAGCACAGTATGCAGAGGACCGCTTGTTTGGCAGGAAATGTATACATGTGAGTGCTTCCGGTTATAAGGGAGACATCCTTATGCCTGTGTGGCTTTCCAATTGCCATCCAGTCATACATGTATGAGGCTCTGCACCCGTGTGCCAATCCCCTGACTCATCCAAACACAGTGTGTGTGTGTGTTTTGTCTATTCCTTCGGCCCCTAGAGATAAAGAGGGAAGTGCTGAAGAGGTACTTGGCCCAGTTGCTGAGGACCCATAGTAAGTCGGGCCCTGGGACATTAGGCGTAAAAGGCCTCGACCCCCATGTTTGGGGCCTGTAGCTCCTGCTTGCCCCCTGGCCCTCTGTAAGGGGTTCCGATGGTCTGATGTTATTCCAGGATTCAGTAAGACCATTAGCACAACCAGTTATCATGACATGACCGCAAATTTAGAGATAATGTGCAAGGACTGTTTCTATATCAAATCCAGAATTATTGATGTCAAATTAGGCCATTGGTATTTAAAAAAATTAGAATAGTCATTCACTAATATTTGGTGTATTTTGTCATTCAGACATAGTACTTTGGGGGTCATTTAAGATGTGTAGAACGCCCTAAATAAATCCTGTGAAAAGTGTTGAAAGTGATTTTCAGTGCATTTAACACTATTTTTGCATTAGGAGAAAAGTACTGCATTTTATGCCTATTAGTTTCAAAGCATATCCCTCTGCCCACTACTTTCCTTACTTCTAGGTCAACGCCCCATACCACCGTTTTCTGCTGTTTTACCGACTTCTTTGTCCAGTCCTCGCGTTATCAACCAGGCCTATTTCTCTACTTCTCATTCTGCTCACCACTCACCTTCTCTCTAGTCAGCTTGCCAGCAGCCCCTCCCACCAATTCACACCTTCTTTCATTCTGCCTACGTCTCCTTCTAGTACTGTGCTCGGTGCCCTCGCTACCCTTACTTTAAAACTTCTCAGTGCTGCTCTGCTCATGACTCTTCCACTGCCCAGAATTCTGCCAACCCGTCATCTTACTTTCAATTTCCCTGCATACTCTCTTACTCCTACCACCCACACTACTTACCACTCCTCTCCTATCGTTCTGCCAACTCGACATCTTACTTTTCTGCCCACACGCGCTATATTGGCTCCTGTCTCTCCTGCCACTCGCTTCTCTTCTCGTCCCTGACCCAACTCTGCCCTATTGCCCTGCCTCTACCCGGGCCTTTCTGCCCCCTGCCTGCGCGATGAGGGCACGGCAGAAGGCCGTGGAGCTTCTGGCCTTATTTGTTGATGATGCGGAAAGAGTTCTTTTCCGGGGTGTTTATCTCCGTTGACGTCTCGTGCTCTCTGAGCCCCCTGGTCCGGGCTGAGGGGAGGGGACAAAGCACCGGGCGGGAGCAGCGGGGCTCCAGGAGATGAATTAGGAGCTATGTCTCCGCCTCGCAGGGCCAGGCGGGGTACATTTCCACACAATAAAAGCAGCGCTTAGTTTTATTTTTAATGGCGCTGCGGATTACCGCCCCCCGAGCAGTCGAGGCGCTGGCCTCGGGGATTACTCGCTAATGAGGCCGGGCCCGGAGATGTGTCTCTTTAGCAGAAAGTAATGTGGTGCCTTTTATTCCACTAGATGTTCTCTTCCGTTTTCAGACGGTTTTAAACCCCATTTGCCCGTTTCTATTACTTTTAAATCACACTGATTAAATTCACACTGACTGTTTGCGCATATATCTTCTTAATTTTAATATCTACCATCATAACATCTGTAATGGTGAGATTTCAAATTCCGGCAAGACGAGAACCAGGCGGGGTGCGCGAGGGCAGTAAAAAAAAATCGAGTTAGTGCACGAAGCGGTGGACACAGAAGGTAAAACCGGAGGGGGCGAGAGGGAAGACTAAGGAAGAAAGGAGAGTGGTATGACGGAGAGAACTTGAAAGAACAAGGGGACCCATTCACGCCGCGACGGGGTGACTCCCAGAGGCAGCAATATGCTCACAGTTGGCAAACACAGCTCTGTTTGGACAGCCAGTGGGGCCATCCACTCGGCAAACACCGGCAATCCAGTTAGTCCTCGGCAAAGGGAATCAGACACTGCGTCCACTCCCCGGGCCTCCGGGGACACACCAGCCTGGCCTTCAGCACAACAGCCCCTCTCTTAGGAGCCAAAATCCCCCAAAAAAAGAAGAAACAAGCAACGGAGAGTGAAAGGGGAGGGGGGCGGTAACGGGGAGGGGGGCGGAACGGACATCGGGAGGGGGCGGGAACGGGGCACAGGACAGCGAGGGGAAGGGGGAGGGCCGGAACGGGGCACAGGACAGCGAGGGGGGGTGGGCGGGAACGGGGCACAGGACAGCGAGGGGAAGGGGGAGGGCCGGAACGGGGCACAGGACAGCGAGGGGGGGTGGGCGGGAACGGGGCACAGGACAGCGAGGGGGGGGGCGGGAAGGCAAGGAAATGGAAAAACAAGCTCTCACCCACCTGGACTTCCTCCAACGTCGGTCGGCCGCAGAATGAGAGCAACATGGCGCCGAAAAAAACAAAAAACAACTCCGCCCACCGCCGCATGACTCACAGAGGGAACGCCCAGGGAAAAAAATCGAGGGAACGCCCACGAATCTGGTCCGTGAATGACGGACAGATCTCTGTTCCAATGGCTAGCCTCCATTTATGGAGCTAGCCAATGGAATAGAGGGCGTATTCAAGTGCCCTTACTGTGAAGACTACAGATTTCTCTGGAGGCGGAGCTAAGAGCTCCGCCCTCCAGCGAAACCTAAAAACATGAAAGGAAAGCCAGGAACAAACTATCAGTAGGGAACATGGAGCACGGACCCAAAGAGTTCCCTATATTTGCTACAACGAAAATAGAGATTACACATTAAACACTATGGGCCATATGTATGAAGTAAATTCGCATTCGCAAAGGCCGAAATTCACAGAATTTCAGCGTTTGCGAATGCGAATTTGCAAAATGGTATGTATGAAGGAAAATCTGGTGCAAAATAAGGAATCGCTAAATTTGCGATTCCTTATTTTGCAATTGCATTTAATGAATCAATGTATGAAGCAAAAAAAATTGCAAATTGTCCCTAAGGAATCGTAAATTACCACCAACTTCAATTTGGTGGTAATTTGCAAATTCCTTGAAAAATGCCCATTTATGCATTTTTCAAAGTGCCATGTGACGCACATATATGCCCGTAGGGCATGTATGTGCACCACATGTGCACCCATGCTTATTTCAGGGGTGCAACATTGTGTCCTTTGGACGCCCCTGCACCCTTGAAATTATTCTCAATTTGCGATTTTCAAATTGCGAATCGCAAAATTGAGAATACCTTCCCATTCATTCCTACGGGCCTCCTGGCCCATAGAAATGATTGGGAAAGTATTCCTTAATTGTGATTCGCAATTTGCGAATCGCAATTAAGGAATATTAAGAATTTGCAAAAAAATGCGAATTTGTACATACATACCAATTTGCGATTCTGAAATAGCGATTTCTTAAAAATCGCTATTTGAGAATCGCAAATGGGTACCTTAATACATATGGCCCTAAAAGATCGCCAGAGGGCCCAAGGACACGTCAACTGAGGCCCCAAAAAAGCAGTCCCCATTAACATCAGGAAGGGCGGAACAAAACAAGGAACAAAGAGTCTCTAATGCAGATAGCATATTAGAGCCCGTGCAAGATGGAATGGAAAAGGCAGCAAGGACCAAGAAGAGCGAAGACCTTGTAGTGCAGAAAAAATTAAAATCAAGTCTACAGAGCAGTATTCACATAGAGAGTGAAGAGAAATCAAGCTCATTTAAAGGCGATACAGGAAACCATCGAAAAAGTGCATACCAAGACTGTCCACAACCTACTGGGAAAAGGCAACAAGAAAAAAAGAGAGGCAAAACAAAAAAGTCACGCCACATGGGCTCAAACCCTGCGCCAAACAGGAGAAGCAGATGGAAGGGACAAAAAGTACATTCCTGTAAAAGAGAGAGAAAATTCACAACAAAGCAAGAGACTAAAGTGAGGGACAGGGGAACAATGACTGGTGCCAGTCCGAACATACAGGGAATAACCTAGAGGAAACTTCGAATATTGTACAAAGTCGAAATGACTCTGCAGAAAAAATCCCGCAAGGTAAGGAAACCAAGACACCCTCAAATAAGATCGCCAAGAGCCCACCTTCTATCTCAGCTACAAAGACTTTCCTACCACACGGAGGCCCGAGAGCAACCTCAAACAACAAGGGACAAGCCACCCTCTGGGAGGGTGAAAGCGACCCTCTCAAGGACAACAACCTTTGAAAAGGAACTAAAACCCCAAAGTAACTCCTCCTTTGGCGTAACTGGGAAAGAGAACAACCAGGCCAGTAGGCCATCACTAACAATCACACTACAAGATGACGAAAGGAGCAATAATTCTAATGGCGAAAAACGGAGAATACAAATATCTACCCTGTCGGGAACAGACAAAGAAATCAGCTCCAGCAGCAGTACAGGGAAGGACAGACATCATCTACAACAACTGCTATTAACACCAAAGTACAAATCCCAGGGGCTGTATGATACATTAAATAAGGGCAACATACTCACACTGATTGCAACTATACCAGGGCTAAAAAATCTAAACTCAGCCCATTTACTTTCAGTGGAATTCTGCAAGGTAGGACACAACAAGACCTCGGAACAAACTCTCACGACATGGCAAACGGAGATCATTCAGCTAATCATGACTTTTAAACAACAATTTGACACATGGGCCTTAAGACTGTTGAGACCTGCAAAATCACTGTACCCAGGCCCACTTAGGGAGACATCGGTGGAGAAGGGAAAAGCGGGGAACACCCCAGAGACAAAGAATCAGGTTCACTCCGGAATACAAGGGGACACAGCCCGCCAACAGCAAGATGTAGAGTGGATAAATCCAGGGAACGAGAAAATACTGAAGGTGTCTTGGATCACTGGAGCTGGCTAGTAGGTACGCTGAATAAAGGGAAAGACAATTGACCCATACACAAACAGACAACGAACAACGGCCAAGAAACCATTCACCTCATCTCATGGAACATTGCCGGTGCAAGGAAAAGGCTAGAAGATGACTGGCCCCTTCCAAGTTTGGCTTCATGTGATAGAAATCGCCTTACAGGAGACTCGTGCACTAGAGGAGCTGCCGCTCATCGGGTATACACACTTCAGCACACCAGCAGAAAAAGACAGAAGGTATGGCCGCCAAAAGGGGGGTAATCAGTCTACGTCGAGACTGACATTAACATCAGATCTGAGCAAACAGCTCCTTTTGGATCAAACGTGCAACTAATAAAATTGTCTTTTCCTGGCAGAAAGGCACCTGTACTATTAGCCAACATCTACATACACCCATCTGCGAAAGAGAAAAAAGCTAAGATAAACCAGCTAATAACCATAAATAATGCGATACGAAACAGAAACACCTTCTAGGAAATCATCTTAACAGGTGATTTTAATTCAAATTTAATTCATACTCCAGAAGTTACGTGCACCCAGCTGTCCATTTGCTCTCCCAGCACGGGCGTTGACAAGAGCTGGGACCAAGCCAAGACCAGCCAGGACCAACCGGGATTAATTTGGGATTGCAACAGGCAGTTGCTGGCTGAGAGCGGAAGCACCATTGTACGACAATACATACAGCTAAGCCTCAACTAAGAACTTGAAAAAATCAAAATAAATCTTAAACCCAGTCAGTCATCTACGGAGGAGGAGATCGGGCAAGGTTAGGTGGACCCCAAAGCAGCCTCAAAAAACCCAAAAGGCAAGGAAAACTTCTAGTGTCAACCAAGGGGACAAAAACCAAAACTACAACCAAAACATAACCCAGACAAAAAAGGGAATAGCAACAACCTTACAGAGACCACTAATCTCTCCAATCGCAGCCCTGTTCAGGAACCAGGAGGGAATAGTTACAACGGAAGTAAACAGGCCTTCTTTTTCTTGAAAAATCCTGGGGCCACACTCTTTTCGACTCCACGAGCCCTGCCTGGTCTGCCTGCCCCTCTAACTCCTTAATGGGCGAACCAAAATAAAGGATCAGACATCATTCCAACTGCTCAGACATCCTGGGAATTAACAGTTCCGTTGTTGGACTAATTGGACCAAATGGACCCAAGAGGACAAGACCCAAATCAGGTCTCTAGTAAAAAAATTGTCATACAAGGAAACTGAAGAGAACAACCAGATGAAAGAAACTACCCTGGTTGAGGCTAGTACAGGGGAAATAAAAGCACCAGCCACGAGATGGAGACACCAGCAGAGAGCTGGGGTGAATTGAAAACAACAGCCATGACTCCTCCCGTCAAAGACTACAAGTGGAATTAAGGAAGGAGAGAAGCAAGGAGTAAGGTCCACCATACCAGTATCATACGTGACTCCAAACAACGCTTCAAGTACCACCTTAAAATCCACATTCCCGGCACACTTAGAAAGCTACCTGCACCTAAACCGGCACTGAGAACTGACACCCAGATACATAGGACAAGTGCAGCTGAAGCTAATGACTTGAATGACTCTTAAAACTCGTGGTTGAAGTTCCTAAGCCCTACATCGAGCCCAACATCAAACTAGGAGACTTCACAAGATTTAACCAAAACCAAAACAGCAGTAGCCAACAAACTCCCCAAGTTTAACGAAGGGGAGCTGACCATCCGGGGTCAAAGATGGACAAAAATCTGGATAAAATCGGAACGATAATAACATCAACCCTGAACACAAGTAATAGCTTGTCATTTCAAGAAAAGAACTCAGGCACCAGTCATACATCACAGCAAGAGACTGGACATAGAGCTGTTACAACTCATCCGGAGCTTCTCACGTCCGTAATAGAAACACTCCAGTCCTCTGCAAAGGCACTTAATTGGCAATCGGACAGACTGGACATTCAAATAGACTTAATGAACATTATAGTCCTCCATATAGCAGGGATAGACACTAAACTGGAGAAACTGAATAAGCTAATAACAAAACACACACTAGAACAAAGTCCCTGACCCCTGCGGCCCAATTATAGACAAACTGAGCCTCCTTCCAAATCTTTTAGAACAAAATATAGCGCTCAGACAATAATGCCCGCCACGTTCCAAGTCCAAAGAAGCTTAAAGTAAAACATATCCAGCCTCCCCCAAACAACAAGCATGGAAAAGGCAGGCCCCACGCTAAACTTGCCTTTCTCACTCAATCCAACCAAACTAACAAGAAGACACAAAAAACATGAAAGGAAAGCAAGGAACAAACTATCAGTAGGGAACATGGAGCACGGACCCAAAGAGTTCCCTATATTTGCTACAACGAAAATAGAGATTACACATTAAACACTATGGGCCATATGTATGAAGTAAATTCGCATTCGCAAATGCCGAAATTCACAGAATTTCAGCGTTTGCGAATGCGAATGTGCAAAATGGTATGTATGAAGGAAAATCTGGTGCAAAATAAGGAATCGCTAAATTTGCGATTCCTTATTTTGCAATTGCATTTAATGAATCAATGTATGAAGCAAAACAAATTGCAAATTGTCCCTAATGAATCGTAAATTACCACCAACTTCAAGTTGGTGGTAATTTGCAAATTCCTTGAAAAATGCCCATTTATGCATTTTTCAAAGTGCCATGTGACGCACATATATGCCCGTAGGGCATGTATGTGCACCACATGTGCACCCATGCTTATTTCAGGGGTGCAACAGGGTGTCCTTTGGACGCCCCTGCACCCTTGAAATTATTCGCAATTTGCGATTTTCAAATTGCGAATCGCAAAATTGAGAATACCTTCCCATTCATTCCTATGGGCCTCCTGGCCCATAGAAATGATTGGGAAAGTATTCCTTAATTGTGATTCGCAATTTGCGAATCGCAATTAAGAAATATTAAAAATTTGCAAAAAAATGCGAATTTGTACATACATACCAATTTGCAAATCTGAAATAGCGATTTCTTAAAAATCGCTATTTGAGAATCGCAAATGGGTACCTTGATACATATGGCCCTAAAAGATCGCCAGAGGGCCCAAGGACACGTCAACTGAGGCCCCAAAAAGGCAGTCCCCATTAACATCAGGAAGGGCGGAACAAAACAAGGAACAAAGAGTCTCTAATGCAGATAGCATATTAGAGCCCGTGCAAGATGGAATGGAAAAGGCAGCAAGGACCAAGAAGAGCGAAGACCTTGTAGTGCAGAAAAAATTAAAATCAAGTCTACAGAGCAGTATTCACATAGAGAGTGAAGAGAAATCAAGCTCATTTAAAGGCGATACAGGAAACCATCGAAAAAGTGCATACCAAGACTGTCCACAACCTACTGGGAAAAGGCAACAAGAAAAAAAGAGAGGCAAAACAAAAAAGTCACGCCACATGGGCTCAAACCCTGCGCCAAACAGGAGAAGCAGATGGAAGGGACAAACAGTACATTCCTGTAAAAGAGAGAGAAAATTCACAACAAAGCAAGAGACTAAAGTGAGGGACAGGGGAACAATGACTGGTGCCAGTCCGAACATACAGGGAATAACCTAGAGGAAACTTCGAATATTGTACAAAGTCGGAATGACTCTGCAGAAAAAATCCCGCAAGGTAAGGAAACCAAGACACCCTCAAATAAGATCGCCAAGAGCCCACCTTCTATCTCAGCTACAAAGACTTTCCTACCACACGGAGGCCCGAGAGCAACCTCAAACAACAAGGGACAAGCCACCCTCTGGGAGGGTGAAAGCGACCCTCTCAAGGACAACAACCTTTGAAAAGGAACTAAAACCCCAAAGTAACTCCTCCTTTGGCGTAACTGGGAAAGAGAACAACCAGGCCAGTAGGCCACCACAAACAATCACACTACAAGATGACGAAAGGAGCAATAATTCTAATGGCGAAAAACGGAGAATACAAATATCTACCCTCTCGGGAACAGACAAAGAAATCAGCTTCAGCAGCAGTACAGGGAAGGACAGACATCATCTACAACAACTGCTATTAACACCAGAGTACAAATCCCAGGGGCTGTATGATACATTAAATAAGGGCAACATACTCACACTGATTGCAACTATACCAGGGCTAAAAAATCTAAACTCAGCCCATTTACTTTCAGTGGAATTCTGCAAGGTAGGACACAACAAGACCTCGGAACAAACTCTCACGACATGGCAAACGGAGATCATTCAGCTAATCATGACTTTTAAACAACAATTTGACACATGGGCCTTAAGACTGTTGAGACCTGCAAAATCACTGTACCCAGGCCCACTTAGGGAGACATTGGTGGAGAAGGGAAAAGCGGGGAACACCCCAGAGACAAAGAATCAGGTTCACTCCGGAATACAAGGGGACACAGCCCGCCAACAGCAAGATGTAGAGTGGATAAATCCAGGGAACGAGAAAATACTGAAGGTGTCTTGGATCACTGGAGCTGGCTAGTAGGTACGCTGAATAAAGGGAAAGACAATTGACCCATACACCAACAGACAACGAACAACGGCCAAGAAACCATTCACCTCATCTCATGGAACACTGCCGGTGCAAGGAAAAGGCTAGAAGATGACTGGCCCCTTCCAAGTTTGGCTTCATGTGATAGAAATCGCCTTACAGGAGACTTGTGCACTAGAGGAGCTGACGCTCATCGGGTATACACACTTCAGCACACCAGCAGAAAAAGACAGAAGGTATGGCCGCCAAAAGGGGGGTAATCAGACTACGTCAAGACTGACATTAACATCAGATCTGAGCAAATAGCTCCTTTTGGATCAAACGTGCAACTAATAAAATTGTCTTTTCCTGGCAGAAAGGCACCTGTACTATTAGCCAACATCTACATACACCCATCTGCGAAAGAGAAAAAAGCTAAGATAAACCAGCTAATAACCATAAATAATGCGATACGAAACAGAAACACCTTCTGGGAAATCATCTTAACAGGTGATTTTAATTCAAATTTAATTCATACTCCAGAAGAGGACGACAAGCTAGCAGCAGACAATGAGTTCTGGAACCCCCAAACCAGCTCAAATCAGAATGCCCTGACCTAGTAGGACAGCAACTGGTAACAACCCTGGAATACCTGGGTCTGAGGTTTCTAAACGGTAGAACACCAGAAGACTACCCTCCAAAGTACACCTATTTCGGAGGGACCTCGCTATCTAGGCTTGACTTTGTAATGTAATGTAATGTGTTGGACTTGTAAAGCGCACCTGGCTTTCCCTGTGAGATGGTCCCTTCTGGGTATCCCCAAGGTGAAACCAGGCATCCACGGCGTCTGTGGGGGGCCGTTGTAGAGAGGAGGCAAGCTTAATGCCCAGAGTTGCCGAGTGTGATCCCTGGTTAGAGTAGGCACTGAGGCGAGAATTGTCAAGTCAGCTGACCCTGGTCCACGACCCTGCCGTGTCGGGAATTGAACCCTGGTCCCGGGCCGTTCTCTGCTTCCCGGTCTGCTGCCTCTAACCAGTGAGCCACACCACTCCACTAGACATCTGATGTTTGACTATAGGCTGCGGAGGAACATTTACTGAGCTGTGAAAAGCCATGTCTTTAATGCTTTCCGGAACATTAGCAGCGAGGGACTGTTTTTTATTGATAATGGAATTTGGTTCCATATCTTGGCTGCATGCAGCAGGAAGCTTGAATGCCAGAAACCGGTCCTCGGAAGCTTGTTTCCGGTCCAGGGAAGACATGGCTTGGCAGTTCGGGCTGGACTGTTCCCATGGGGCACAGGGTCAGACTGATTTGCATATAGCCATGTTTGAACTGGGGTGGCAGAGTGGGCTAAAGAACGGTGATGGATTAAACCCAGATCTTTTGACTGGGTGTGAGTGTTTGATTGATTCAGATGCTCCGTCCATCACCACCCCCTTTTGGGAAGCTTCTCCCTCCCCATCTGAGCTGTTTGAATCTGGGGGTTTTAATCAACTTTGCGTTGCATGATCTAAGATTCCTGGTTGGTTTGTATTGTCTGAGGTTGGAACAGAGAGAATAGGGGAATGAGAGTTAATTGCGCTGGGAAGAAAAACTAGTCATGTGATACAATATCTGTTCAGCTCCAAGGATAAGGTCCTGCTCACCCACCCAGAACCAAACAATGTGACATAAAGACCAAGCCACAAAGGTTAAATTGAGAAAACAATGATATATCCTGAGCTAAAAATTCATCAGTTACAAATTCCAATTATTGAATCCAAGGAATCAGAATATCTTCATTTCATCTTCCTTTATTTTTCTTTCATAAGTAAATCCAATCTTCACCAAGAGAATATACAATAGCCGCTGCAAACACGTGTTTCGTCTTGGTCTGGTGACCAAATTACTTCGTCAGGGCTGTAAATGTTATAATAGGTATAATCACAATTTCATTCATTACGATAACACCATATAACATCTTATACAGGTGATCCATATAAAAACACAAAGTGGTCTTTAAGAAAAGATTCAAAATAACTACTATTCATATAGTGACCTTAGTAGAGATCTTTAAATAAGGTCAATCAAAGGAGGGAAAAAGAAACCTATTGTGCCTTTAACAAACGATTATTTCTCATTAAAAAAGACATTATAGTCAAAAGCAAAAGAATAGTGATCTCATAGAAACGTGACGAAAAGTAAAAATAAAAAGGTAATAGTCCCATAATCATACCAATCACCATAACCATAAGTGAGAAGATGAGTACAAGACCGTGACATCCAAGAAGAAAGAGAAGAAGTATAATAGGAATCCCGTTTAGGTTTGTAAATAAAAAGGAAGAATTAAATAAACCCAAGAAACCGAAAACCAAAGAATTTAAGTATATAAACTTGCTCACCATATAAATAGGGTAATTAATGCTGAAGTTCTAAAGGGTATGCCTTAATTCGTTCTCGTCAACCACTCTTATGCTGGAAGCAGAACAGATAATATAGGTATAGTGCCCCATAGTATGGAGTACCAGTAAAAAATATATCTGAATAGTAGTATTGCACTTACTTATTATATGACGTTCCACGTTTCCAAAATATTCTCCAAGTTATTATACGTTAGCAAAGATTCCTTACTCAAATCCATCAAATGAGTAAAAGAGTGATAAAACCAACAATATTCGTGTATATCAACTCCAAAAAGAACGACCCAATCAACTGTACAAGGTTCACTCGTGTCCTAGGGAGTAAGAGCAATCTCCGTATCAGTCATAATGTCCAAATGTGAGCCTAAGAGTTTTCTTAAAAAACGGCTATACGGTAAAAGTCTAGAGTTTACATAATTATTTGGCCATGATATAGGTTCTAATAAAAACGATTATCTATTTCCAATATTTCGAAACGTTATAAAGTTAACTATTGCTATAACACAGTATAAATCCCAAAGTATTCATATAAAAGGTGATAAACAACTCTAGATAGTACCATACATAGGTAACCGTAAAACCCAGTTAGAAAGTACCAGAGTAACCTACCTCCGAGTACAGAGAGGCGACGTTAAGCTTCCGATGCGGGCGGCGTACTGCAACAGCGCCATGTTTGCTAGTTCTTATTAATTACAAGTCCCAAGTAATGGGGATAAATGACAGACTAAGTTTAAAGTGCGAGTTGCCTTTACAAAGGTAAACAGATATAGCTGCCATTTATAAATGTACAATTTATCTACAAAAAGGCAAATCAAAAGACTACCAGGGTCAGGTATATTACCATATCATAGTACAATAAGATTTAGATGATATTAGTTCGTATCGAGTTAAATATATTGCTTGCTCGTTTATAAATAAGAAAAAAACATGCCATCGTAAATATGATCTAACCAATTCCTAAAAAGAAACCTATATTCCCCATTTCATTCCTAAATGCAAAATTAATAAAAATGTAAAAGCTCTCTATGAAAGGGGCGATAATTAGTAGGCCAAAGTGTATCAAAGCAAGATAGGACAAGAGTGAAATATTATTCGAGCTATTAGAGTCGTTAGTTATGAAGTAGAAAATATTAAGATGAACTAGACAGAAAACGAAAGAGGACAAAGTCAATAAAAATTACATATATAAAAGCAAACATGAGACTATAATAATCAGTAGTCACTCACATCCAAAAGTCAAAATTGGGGGTACAGTCTACATATGTATTAGTCCATTTCAATCAAATACTAATGGTACAATAATTGTTACACAGAGTATTGAAGAAGAAAAATAACTGGTTACATAAGTTCATAAATAATCAACACAAGAAATATTGTAACTCTTTTACAAAGTAAAGCCCCCTCTCCACTGCATGGACTCTCATAATCCAGCGTGCTTTCTGTTGTCTCAGTTTGAGCTCTCGATTTCCACCCCTAACATCCATTGGTACCATTTCTATGACATGAAAAGACATTGTCAAGTGCTCAGTTTGAGATGGACAGTTAATTGCATGTACTGCTATCGGAACTCTGTCATCCCTGTTTTTAAGGGCTCTGAAATGTTCACTGACCCGATCTTTGAGCTTCCTCATAGTGCTCCCTATATGTACCTTCTTGCATTTGCATAGGATAGCATATATGACATGAGTTGTATTACAGTCAATATGTGTCTTAATATGGTAAGTACCTGAATCATGATAGTTAAAAGATTTGGTACCATGCAAAGACATTCTGCACATGCTACAGTTCCCACATCTAAACGAACCTTTATTAAAGGTATGTAGCCATGATAGTTTAAGGCTGTTTTTGGGATAACTGGGACTGATCATGTTTCTAATTGTAGTGCCTCTACGATATGTGATCGATGGGTGGGCCAATATATGTTCTTTCAAGTAGGGGTCAGATGTAAGCATGAACCAATATTTTTTAAGAATTCCATAAATTTGTGTTGACCAGACATTGTAACCTGTAACAAATCTCATTGGATTTGTGATTTTTACAGGTTTAGATTTTATTTGTAAAGTGTCTGTTCTTTTGAGTTTGAGAGCTCTATTCTTGGCCCTCCTAACTACATCCTGTCTGTAACCTCTAGATAAAAATCTGTTTTCTATGTCATTGGCACATATTAAATATTCAGTGTCTTCACTGCAGTTACGACGGGCTCTATAGAACTCACTATAAGGAATTGAGGTTGTCTGAGGTTGGTTTTTAGAAATTGGGAGCCTATCCCTTGTAAAGCCTTATATGCCAGGTAGGCTGATTTGAACTTTACCCTTTTCTCCATAGTGAGCCAGTGGAGATTTTTGAGTCTGTGAGCCACCGGCTCAGACCTGGGGATGTCCAGAAGTAACCTGGCTGCAGCGTTTTGGAGGCGCTGTAGTTTTACCATCAGTTGGTTCTGAAGCCCAGCGTATAGTGCGTTCCCGTAGTCTAACCTAGATAAAGCCAACATGGTTACCAATGTTTTGCGGGTTTCTACGGGAACAAATGGTTATAATGTTTTTATTAATTTCAGGACATACCACACGGATGATGAGAGTTTATTAGTCCGGTCATGAAAGGTTAATTTGGAGTCAAATACAAAGCCCAAATTCCTGACTTTGTCTACCGGTGAGGGGCAGTTGCCCAAACTGTGTGGCCACCACTTGTGAGCCCAGATGCTGGGTTCTGCCCCTAGCAGCATTACCTCGGTTTTCTCACCATTCAATTTTAAGCAGTTGTGTTGCATCCATCTGTTGACTTGTTCCATGCAGTTGCGGAACTTGTCAGCCGTTTCGTCAGTGTTGTGGGAGATAGACACCACTATTTGGGTGTCGTCTGCGTAGGACACGGGAAGAAATCCACAGTTTATGATGACGGTTGCTAAAGAGTCAATGTAGACAATAAACAGGTTGGGCTCAGGGACGAGCCCTGTGGAACCCCCCAAGGAGACTTAAAGGACTTGGAGGTGTGGTCCCGTAGATTGACAGAGAAGGTTCTCTCCCCCAGAAAGGATGAGAGTAGTGCCAGTGCTGATTCGTGCAGTCCAGTTTCAGCTAGGCGGGCCAGGAGTATGTCATGATTCACAGTGTCGAAGGCTGCCGACAGGTCTAAAAGAATCAAGGTAGCCTTCCCCCCTGCATTGGCATCACTCCTGAGCTCCTCTGCTGCCATGATCAGAGCGGTCTCAGTCCTGTGTTCTTCCCTGAACCCATACTGTGAATGATCTAATGCCTGGGTGGATCTGAGAAATCCAGCTAACTGTAGATTCAAGATTTTTTCTAGAACATTCGCCTGGAAAGGTATTCTCGATATAGGCCTAAAGTTTGCTGGGTTCTGAGGATCCAGGCTCAGTTTTTTTAGTATCTTTGTGAAAAGCCGGTAAAGCTGTTCACTAAGCAGCTCCGGGAACAGGTGTAGTACTCTAGGTGGGCATGGGTCTGATAGACCACCTGACTTGGTTGTCAGTATTATTTGGCGTATTTGTTCCACTGAGGGGGTGATGAACCGAAATCCTGGGTGTGCAGTCTCTGTGTTCCTGTTGGATATACAATGTATTTTTGTGGGCGGGGGATTCTGATCGTTGGCTATCGCGACGGAGTCGTATACTGATTTTACCTTGTCGACAAAGAATTGGCCTAGCGTGTTACATAGTTTGGTTCTACCTTCTAATTGTTTCTTTGAGGCGAGGATGGATAGTTTTTTGACTGTCGCAAACAGTTCTTTACTGGAGTTTTTGGCCTCATTTATTTTCTTTATGAAATAAGCAGATTTCTCTACGACTATCAGTTTTTTGTAGGTCGCCAGAGTCTCATAGTAAGTTTCCTTAGTAGCTGCTTCGTAGTTTATTCTCCATTTCCTTTCGGCTCTCCTGCAGACCTGCTTTTGGAGCCTCAACTTCTCGGAATACCAGGGTTGTGATCTGTTAATCCTCCTTGATTTAGACATTTTTCCATGGGCTGCCACTGCAGCCGCCGATTTAATCCAAGTTTTGACTTGATCTGTGGCTGTGTTAATCTCTCCGTCTAAATCCGGAATGGTCGCAGTGAGGTGTTTTTGTAGTTGGGAGATGTTAATTTTTGCCCAGTCTTGGTATGTGTGGTGTCTTTCAAGAGTGGTCCTTAGTGTTTTTGTTTGTTCGACAGTTAATGAGAATTTTATAACTTTGTGGTCAGACCAGGTAACCGGAATAATTTCAGCAATTTTAATATTGTCATTGGAAGAAAAAATCCCATCCAGTGTATGACCGGCTATATGTGTATCCTGCTGGACTATTTGTGTCAGGAAGCAGTTGGTCATTGTCTCCGTGATCAGAATCGTGTTTTTGTCCGTGTCATTTTCTAGATGTATAGTGAAACCCCCCAGTATAGTGTAGTCCGCCCTCCTTATGCTGGATTCTAAGAAAGGGCCAAGTAGTTGTGTCACTTTTTTTTTGCAGATGGCGGCTTATAAAGCAGAAGGAACATACAGGGGTCCCTGGTTAACCAAAGAATTGGAGAAAAGGGTGCTTACTACAAATTAATACAAAAGGGGAAACATCGCTAGCCCTTAAATGCCATAACCACATGTATATTAAATCACAATAATAGAGGAAAATAATCATGAAACAACTATAAAATGATGTATAGAAAATTGTACAATTTAATCCAATAATTACACATACATAAAAAAACTTTCTAGTGCCATAAAAACAGTTAAAAATGTACACATGTACATAGAAATAGTACTTAAAAAAGTCATGAACACAAGTTGTCGACGCAGCGTTTCGGTATTATGCATGTGGCATGGGCTTGATGGTGAGGAAAAGTTGAGGTAAAGGGGAGTTCTAGGTGTTACATATGAACTTATATTTCCTTAAATGGAAATCTGTGGTCCAGACTTATGACTTAGTCTAGGGGATTTTTTTCTTGGGTTTTGAGGTTGTTTCAAATCAAGACACCCCAAATATCATCATAACAACGGTGGCTCCCTTGACTCTCAAACACTGTTCCTAATGGATAAGGTAAATATAATATGATCAAGGAACAAAACTAAAGCAGCGCATCTAGCGATCTATTAGCTCATTGAATAACTAATGTATCACATTTTCTGTCAAGTAGGATATCATGAATCCTCAAGCAAATTACCAATTGAGAAGGTAGTTGTTACTATCAACAAGTAAAGCGATAGTGGATCTTTTGAACGACTCAATAAAATACATCGAGTGTTTAAGGTAAATATTGCTCCAATCGAGACAAAATGTATAAAGTAATATTAAAAAACTGCTCAAAAAGTAACATCACACCTCACTCTTACTCTTACTCGTTTAGAAGTTCTTAATCATCTGGATATTTTACCACCATATAACAAATTGATTGAAAGGATCAATGAAGAATCCATGAATTATACACAGAGGATTGATCCATTCCCCTCATAAGGTACTATTGCCTTCTATCGAATTGCTTTTTATACAATCCCCTAGACTAATTCATAAGTCTTGACCACAGATTTCCATTTAAGGAAATATACCTTCTATCAAGGAGCTTTTTATTCAATCCCCTAGACTAAGTCATAAGTCTGGACCACAGATTTCCATTTAAGGAAATATAAGTTCATATGTAACACCTAGAACTCCCTTTTACACCACCTTTTCCTCACCATCAAGTCCATGCCACATGCATAATAAAAGAGGAGATTAATTTGCCCTTATTTTAATAAAAACTAGACATTATTTGATACCGTCCTCTATTTGATGTTATTCCTGTATTGTGTAAAAAAAGAGAAAAAAGTGTAAATTTTGTCTAATTGAATGTCTCTTTTTTAAAGTAGATTTTTGTCCTTATGAAGGTCGCATCATAATACCGAAACGCTGCGTCGACAACTTGTGTTCATGACTTTTTAAGTACTATTTCTATGTACATGTGTTTATTTTTAACTGTTTTTATGGCACTAGAAAGTTTTTTTTATGTATGTGTAATTATTGGATTAAATTGTACAATTTTCTATACATCATTTTATAGTTGTTTGATGATTATTTTCCTCTATTATTGTGATTTATTATACATGTGGTTATGGCATTTAAGGGCTAGCGATGTTTCCCCTTTTGTATTAATTTGTAGTAAGCACCCTTTTCTCCAATTCTTTGGTTAACCAGGGACCCCTGTATGTTCTTTGTGCATCACTCCTCGTCCCTGATTGGATTTTGTAGGAGACCTCCCTTTTTCTTCTTATAAAGCAGAAGGCCTTCAAATGTGTAATTTTTTGTGATATTGATCTGAAATGAAAGGGTATCGCAATCTGGGCTGCTACCTGTAGCTGAGCTCCTAAACTGAAAGTCTTCCATACCAATTATAGCTAACCCTCCCCCTCGTTTTCCTTTCCTGTCTGCCCGGGTTATCGCATAGCCCTCGGGGAGAGCCAGAGCAAGCTCTATGTCAGAGGCATCGTTTGCCCATGTCTCTGTGATAAATAGCAGGTCTAAGTCGTGATTTTCGATCAGATATGCTATTTCCGTGCTGTGTTTCACTAGAGACATTGCGTTGATTAAGGCTGCTTTGACCGCCTTGATTTCCACCTTGTCGGCGTGTGGACAGTCCCGGGTAAGGCTTTTTATCAGTGAGTAGCTGAAGGGAAATGCACAGCTCGGGAAGCCCTTGGTTTCAGCCAGTGGGTTTAGTACAGGGCAGAGTGGCCTATGCCTCATGGTCAGTAATTCATTGCTACTATAAATCAGCCTCAGCCTGGTTGGGCTTACCTCATTTTGCGCAGGGATTCCGGCCCTTGGCCCGGGCCAGGCGCAGACGGGCGCAGACGGGCTTGCCTTTGGCGCGCCTGCGGCGTGCCTGCGGCGTGCCCGCTACACGTCCGTTCTGTCATTGGTTTAAGTAGGCTCTTAGCCGTGGGCAACTAGAGCGCTCAGCACCGGGGACGGCTCTTCCCGGAAGTGAGTCAGTGCTGGTGGCGCCCTCCTCACCCTCCGTACAAGCGGCACTTGCCGTGACGGACCGGGGTGCAGTGGCGCGATCACAGTACAGTGTGAGTATTTTAAAAAGTGCTAAAAAGCAAATCTGTGCAACTAATGCAGTTTTTTAACAATCAGCGATTAAAAGAGTGTGCAACTAATGCAGTTATTAAAATCAGCAGATTAAAAGACAGTTCTTTGCATCAGCGTTTGTTAAATGCTTACAGCGCTTCAATCGCGTGCTTGCAGCTTTCAATCGCTTTTGATCAGAGCTACGGCAGTCTTAACAGCAGACCTGATTACCTGGTCCAACAGCTCAAAACGGATCCCACTTGACCAAACAGATTTCACAAAAGGGTGTGGGACGATAACAAATATTTTATCACTCTCACTGATAACTGACAAATGCATCCGAAGGAAACAACAGCTGCATCTCTGCTTCATCAATCTAAAGGCGGCTTTTGACAGCGTGGACCGTCACATTCCATGGGGAAACTGCGAACATGGAACATTTGGACAAAATACTTAGAGGAACATTGCTTTTATACTCCAACACATGGATGAAAACAATGCTTATTAGCAGGCGCCTGACATCCAAACAACAATTCTAACTAGAGTTCAAAAAGCTAGAAGTAGTGCCAAGCTACTAGTATCTGGGGTTCTACTTTGACAACAGGCACAACCATGGGGAGCAAAAAGCCTACATGATTCACAGAGCAAACGGCTTAACATTCGCCTTCTGGTCTTTATCAAAAAACCTTAAGGGGCTATCATTCAAACCCCTACTAGCAGTAATAAAAGACAAAATGCTACCAACGCTATCATATTGCAGTACAGCTGTACCCGGGAAGGACACTGACCTGCTAAACAGTGCACCAGTTACAATCTACAAAAGAGTCTTTCAAATCCATCAGGGAGCTTCCCCAGCACAGACTAGGCAAGAATTTGGGGTAATCAACGAAACGCTGGAGAGAATGTGAGCAACCATCAAGCAATGGTATAGCCTGAAACAAAACATAGTAGTCTCGGAACTGAACAAGGCTCTGTGGGACGAATTAGAGAAAGATGCAAAGTCCTCATATAACCAATATCTAAAAAAAGGCATTACTAAATACCTGCACAGGAGAGCTTTAGGAAACCAATCTGCCCTACTCTGCCTTTAAGCTAATTTTAATAAATCAGCAAAGCATCACTCGCTGCAAGTTGATTAAAACACTTTCAGTACGAGAAAGCACACCTGAATGGTAATGACCAAATACAAGACTCTCACCACAGCACCATACTTAAATATCACATTCGCGGCCAATAGGAAGATACAACTAATGTACCTGCGTCTAAGTAAACTGCCGTCCATTATGAATCAGCCAACTTGGTTCCACGACGGGCCGAAAGAATGTAGACTATGTGGGAGCAGCAAAGAAGACCTTGTCTGCATTTGTCCCAAATTATCACAATCATGAGCCACCTTATTAAAACACGCTATGAACATTAGAGGTATAAGGACATGCAGATCTGCAATTTTAGCGGCCTTGGATCCAACTGACACTTTATTGAACTGCCAATTAATAAAGTTCCTCTCTGTTCACGCTCAATCATTAAAAAGGAAGCCTTGCTCGCCAACACCAACAAGCATTTACAATGCAATGGTTTCGCCTTTTGAAAAGTTTGAGCTATTGGCATTGTAAATGACAAAATTTTTATTTATGTGTTGCTTTTGAAAATAAATAAATAAATGGCATTGTCATTTACAATGCCAATAGCTTAATCTCTTGCAAATGGGGCAGGGCCATGACGAAGTTGTTGCTTTTGAGTAACTACACCGATTTTCAAGAAAATGATATAATGTTACACTTAATTACATAAAATAGGGACCCGCAATTTAACGCTTTATTTTTAGCCCAAAATGATTCCAGCGCAGTACACAATTGTCAAAATAGCTGCTGACGCTCTGGTTGTTCTCATTGTTTTTACGCACTCTCGCTATAATGGTGTTGCGAACTACAGCGTAATAATTATGTGATCTGGCGTAATTTTGGGAATTTCATACCAATTCCTGAAATGACAATGCTGTTGTTAAAATGTCGGCCGGGCCTAGTTGTTACCAATGGTCAAAATTAAGTCCAGCCTTCCCATTACTCGCTCTTTAGGTGTGCCCGGAGATTTCACCAGTCGCCATTTTGTAAATGCTGGTTGACGTGGGGCAGGAGCGCAGAGTGCTGACCCATGTGTCAAGAGTCACAGTGGCCGCACACATGCAGCCTGCAAACGTCGCTGTCTGGAAAAATGGTTGTCATTGAAATGGGTATCCTGCTAACTACGACCTGGCTAGCGCCTAGAGGCATTCAGCTGAACTGGCGCTCGGTAAGTAAGTTGCCAGAAGTGCTCCGTGGCGTGCACCCGCAAGCACAGTTTACGAGACTGTTGTTCCAAATGTTTTGTGGCAGGCCGGTTGTGCGGTTTGAGTTACACCCGCATTAGCGTCCCGGGGTTTCCAGGCTCCAGTGTCCGCAGAAGAGGCGGGTGGACCTCATAGTTACCTGTTGCTCTTGTCTAACTTTAAATTACTTGAGGGATTCCCCCTACAAAATAAGAACTTTCTAAATAGTGCTCCAAACCGCTCTCCTGCCGCTTCTAAGCACTGTAAATAGCAGGTGTTCCGGTCACCTCATATAACAGGCTCAGTTTGCCGACCTCAGAAGGATGAGAGGCAGAAAGGCGTACCTGGGAAGTGATCCTGTGTCTAGCATGCTATGTAGAAGTTTCTGCGGCACGGGCATTAACCCATTGAGCTCTCTGCATCTTGAAGAGCTTGAGGCCTGCACAGGACCAGGGCACACGTCCCCTCAGGCCGCACCAGGGGCTGCTCTGACAACAACTCGGCACTAATCCGATTAGTATCAGCACTTTAAAAACACAGGCACTCCGGGGAGAGGAGGGGGCGGCGGAGGAGGGGAGAGAGAGGGAAAATAAAGAGCGGGAAGGGGAGTGATAGAGAAGGAGGGAAGGAAGGGCGGAGAGAGGTTAATAAAGAGCTAGGAGACATTGTAAAACAAGAGTCCCGCCCTTTTGCGCAAAAAAAGTTAACAATGCTGTTATTTCTCAAGTCGCCACGCCGAGTAGCTCACGACTTGCATATGTTATCTTTGATTCACATCGGTTGTTTCGTGCACGTTGCTGGGAAGCGAGGGCTGTCCATCCGCTCCTGCGCAGTAATTCGGTTTAGCTAATAGCCGTGTCAATATGTGTTACCGAACACTTAACATACATTAGTGTTCTGATGCTTCCTTCACCAGAGTACATAGTATAGCTGGTCTAAAAGGAAATGCATTTTCTATACGAAATCGTGAAAATATAAGATTATGTAACGGTACACTAATCAAGGAGTTGCAAAGAGAAGCAACAACACAGTTTTGAAAGTCTACCTACGGGGAGATAAACACATCAGCATGTTTGGATAAAACGGAAGCGACGAGAGAGGTGCTAAATAACATGATAGCAACAAACCTCGTGTAATTTCAGTATACTGCTTTTAGGGAAACCTCCAGAAGCTTGCAAACAAAGTGGCACGGGGTGGGGAGGGGGGTTGAGAATGCAACTGTGCGCTGCAGGGACTGTTAAACCTGTTTGCAACGAGGGTTGCCAGCGTGAGACATTCACCACAGCAGGATAGCGATCTAACAGCTAAATCACACTATGGCTCGTATGTATACAGTAATTTGTTCACATACACAGAATTGCAAACTCGTTCGGTACATCAGGCCCAGGGTTCATATTCTCAAGGGGAAAGATCAGTGGCGGCTGTGCAATGTAGAATACACTGCAGCAGTCCACACCTTAACGACAAAAGCCCATGCCTTTACGAGTATGGCAGTTACTCACCAGAGTGAGGGCGGCGCGTGACGGCTGAAGTTTCCTCTTGCTTACAGCCTTGACCGTGGCCCGAACGACCGAGGCCGCCATGTTTATTTCTTCCCCATCAGCTGCTGTATGACCCGAGCTGAAGAGCAGGACGTGATGAAAGCCAACAGCACCGGGACGTTCATACTTCGTAATGAAAGTATAATTAATAGAAACAGACCGCACATGTAGAATCGTAACAACTACTAACACGGACAGCGGGAGGGGGGGCGGGGTAATGGTCTCACGGACAGCGGGAGGGGGGCGGGTGAACGGGCTCACGGACAGCGGGAGGGGGGAGCGGGTTAACGAGCACACGGACAGCGGCAGGGGGGCGGGCAGGCACACGGACAGCGGGAGGGTGGTAAGGAAACAGCCAGCGGGACAGGGAAAAGACAAACAATGAACACAAACATCGTTGTAAAAAAAAAAAAAAAGTACACACCCACAATGGCCACGTCTTTATGACGTTGCGGAGAGGGAAAGAATCGGCGGAACGCCCACCAATCGCCTCGGGAAATAACAGACAGTTCTCTCTTCCAATGGCTAGCCTCCATTTATGGAGCTAGCCAATGGAAGAGAGAGGCGGAACGAAGGCCACACTGTTCTAACATTAGATTTCGCCTGCGCCGAAAAGCTGCGCGGCGCAGCTTTCGACAAGGCGAAACCTAAAAAAGACGGACTGCTCAGAGGTAGATCGTACTTCTGAACATAAGGGAGAAGAACGTTAGAACACTGGGAGGAACATTCTTCAATTTTATATAGCGGCCTAGCTGTCAAGCAACGCTCAAGTTTCACTACTGTAAACCACGCACTTTGAAATGGTCTGCTTTTTTGTTGTTTTTTAACAGTGATATTTCTATATATGTAATAATAGTCAAACAAAAGATTTTTATGACTTTTGGGAAACAACATTTGTATTGCTGTGCACTGTTTTAGTAATTGTATTGTTATGGTTTAAATTAACTGAAACACCTAAATAAAAAATTGACTTTTAGGACTTTTGACAATAAAAAAGTTTAGGGCCAATTGCATTGGCATAATAAAATGAGTTATTTTTAGCCGAGGGAAGTAATGAGCTGCATACTTTTGTACCACTTAGAAATTACGAATTTTTAGGTCTTGGATAGACAGCGCATGTGCTGTATGTTAGAGACATGTTTCCAAGTAGGGGCTACAGCCCTCCCATTGGCTTGCCACTTGTTACCTGCAACGTCACTCTCGTATCCTATGTTCCCGTTTGTGCATGGCATGCAAGTGTCATGCCTCTTCTGTGTACAGCGCTTGCCTAGAGAATGGACCAAGTTCTTGTGTCCATCCACTGCAGCTGTTATTGGAGCTACTTTCTTTTTTATTTGTCTTTGAGCACACTATACAAGTGCTAGTGTTTTCATTTACTCCATGTCCTCCCCCCGCCCCATCCCTGTTTCTTCTTTCCCTCCACAGATCATGCTGCAATGTGTGTCTTTCTTCATCCCCCTCCTCACCCGCCTTTGCTCTTGTTTCTTTATTCCACCTACCTGTTCTTGTGCCGTTTCTGGATAGGAAACTGAAAACCTCTACAGACAAACCATTTTGTTTCTTGTTTTAATGGCTGCCCCTGCAGATGCTCGTAATATAAAGGATGTCAAAGAAAACATCATTGCAGACAAGCTGCTGCTACCATAGTCTAGCAGGAGGAATAGAATAACTCAGGGAGCTGCCTTTAATCACCAGCAGAGCCCGCTTTGAATCTTCAAAGCAGTGATAAATCCAACACCCCTAAGCAGGAACCATCTCAAGATACCAGAGCTCGTTGGGGAGGCGTAAACACCTGCTTGATGGCATTCACACTGTGTTAGCCACTTTCAGAGGGGGTGAGAGGACAGAATATGAAGCAACTTCGTCTCATCTCCCATGAAGATGGCTCCCTCAGCACTGCAGAATACATGCTGCCTGCAGCAATATAAGCCCGCAGAGATCACTAAACAATATAACCAACCGATGACCTTTGAAGATAGCAAGCATTGAACTCCACATAATTCAGCACAACGCCACACAATTAAGTGCCACACAATTCCACAAAACACAAACCCACACCGCATAATTCCGCTACAAACAACACATTTCAACATCTCATAATTTCATTTTTTTTATAACAACATTTTTATTGTTTTCTAAAACATAACAAACCTATCATCGACAGAATATATAGGCAAACAGGTGTTCATGTAATGAAAGTTGAGCATGACCGCGCCTAGTAACAAGTGGCATAGTCATAACAGACATATACAGTGTTCCACACATCATTACAATGATATCAGATGTCAAGGAGATCATTGATAAGCAAGTAAGTTACTGGCACCCAATGCTCATAAAGGATAATGTAATACATATCCTTGTCACAAAATTGAAAATACTAAACTAAACTCCCACCCTCCCTCTTATCCCTCCCCGGCGTGTCACACTTAACATTGACTATATCCACATCTAGATTTATTACAGGTGAGTGCAATAAAAGTAATCCATACCAAACATCAGGGAAAACCCTCCGTATCAGAAGCAGGGGAATTCGTGACTGCAGAGGACATATGCTTCAAGCTATAGATTAGGCATTAGTCAGGTCGAAACAGCAGATACAACAGCCACAGGGACCTCATCCAGATCAGTGTCTGGGATTTTCAGCAAAACTACTAAGGTTTCCCAAGCCCTCGCTGCTTCCAGAGCTGTCTCACTATTTGCGCGTTTAGCTAGCTACAACCTAACGGTTCCTTCACTCTCCGCCCATTTGAGTAAATCAGTCTTCCATCTCTGAACACTTGGGCCCTTCTTTGACTTCCAATGTGTTGTAATATCTCTTTTAGCTAAGAGAAGGCCCAAGTCCAAAAACTTGCTAGTGATCTTATTCTCCAGTATTAGGGGTGTCTTTCATAGATTCACATGCTTGAATATTCCCCGTCGTCGAAGTGGGAGTCCCACGGTACATAAAGATAGCAATAATGCTAATATATATATATGTAATAACATAATACATAATAAAATAGAGATAATACACACTGAAAAAACCTCTACAATGGTTCCTACATAGGAATGCATTATAAAGAGAAAAACTCATTTGTAACATATCAGTGTCATTATGTTAGTCCAAACTGCAGCCAATCAGGCTCAAGCACCCTCTAGAACCTTCTCCTCAGAAGCTCCAGTCCTCAGATTTTCTACCGCACGTCGTGTGAAGGGAGTCTCCCTGAGCTCTGCTCAGTTTTCTTCATTCAACTTTACTACTTCAGTTTTTCAGGATGTCAAGTAAGAAGTCTTTGTTCAGGCCTTGCTCTTCCTGTGGGAAACTGCGTTTGTTTGAGAAGGACCCCCACCAAAAGTGTATTTACTGTTTATATCCCGAACACAAGGTGGCTGACTGCAAGTTCTGTAGAACTTTTCCTGCTAAAACTCTCAGAGACAGGGAAGGTCGTCTTCTTCTGTGGTTGAAGCGCCTTCAGGACAAAGACGCAGTTTTGTCAGACGCAGAGAGTTTCAAGTCAGGTCCTTCAACTACTGCTTCCAAGCGTGGCAGTGTTCAGGAGTTGCCTTCTCCTTTTCTAAAGAAGAAAAAGCTGGCCTTATCAGTAGCCCAAGTTAAACCTACTACTACTGTGACTTCTGTGTCTACGCCCACGAGACCTGGCTCTCAGGCGTCATTTCCAGCCTCTACAAGTGTTGTTACACTTCAGTCAGCGCGGTCGTCGACGGGCTCGTCGACGACCATTCCAACTACGAAATTGGCTGCTGTGGCTTCGTCGACGTTTACAGTGACGACGACATCTGCTTCATCGTCGTCGACGATTGTCTCGTCGACGGCTTGCACGTCAACGAGAGCCTCAATCTCCACAGTCTCGTCGACGATCCCTATTATCTCGTCGGCGAAGAAGCTTCCGTCGACGAAGAAATCATCGTCGACGCTAAATGTCCCGTCGACGAGTTCAAAGACGACGAAGGTCCCGTCGACACTGAAAGCTCCGTCGACCAGCTCGTCGACGACTTGTATCCCGTCGACGACGGCTTCGTCGACGAAGAAGATAACACCCAAGGCTTCGTCGACGAAGTTCCCGTCGACAAAGGCTTCGTCGACGGTTGTAGCAAAACACTCGTCGTCGACGAATACATCTAAAAAATCACCGTTTCCAACAGCTGTGTCTACGTCATCATCGTCGATGGCTGCTCCAGGCAAAACATCTACGTCGACTAGCTCATCAACGACGACGGCTCCGTCCACTGCAGTTTTGCCTTTCAATTCTGAAACGCAGCAGGAAGGCGCAGCATCCACATCAGGATCAATTTCTTTCGCCACTATACCCCTAGTGCCTTTTAACACTTCAACTTCTCCAGTCATTGCGGAGCCTTCCATGAGAGGTTTCCAGGATTCTGCACTCCAGTTGCCACCTCCAACTTTCCAACCACCTTCACCAATGTTTGCTACTGACCAGGAAACGGAATCCATTGCGGACGACAATGTTCTTAGTGATGCCCACAGTCCATCGGACTTGATTATTAAGTGTCAGGACACAAGTTCTGAAGACGGCGAGGAGGAGGACGATGACCAGCAGCAGGAACAATATGTACAGGTTCCAATGGCTACATTCCCAGTATCTCTGTTTTCCAACCTCCAGCATATGCTGGACGATTACAATAGGAGATTTCCTCCTACACCTCAGGGTACGCCGTGCCATGCTACATCTGAGACTGCAGAGCCTACTCAGCATCAGCAGCAACCTTCAGAGCAGATGGCTCTTCCAGAAGGGCCCCGTCAACCTATCCCCACTGATTATCAACAAGATGTGGAGGATGAGACAGAGCCAGAAAGAGAGGAAGGAGAAGTTCCCCAGGATACGGATGATGACCAAGACCCGGATATGGCAGAATTCGATGACTATCGAATGCAAACGCCCTCTCCTCAGCCGGGCGACTCCGGTGATTCACCTCCGGTTGACATCGCTAGCTTCCATATATTGATGGATAAGGCGGCAGACCGCTTCAAATTACCAAGAGCACAGCGAGAGGAAGACTGCTTTCTCTATGATTTTAAAAACCAGCCTTATAAACAGGTCCACACCATACCTATTATCGAGTTTGTGTGGAAGGAGGGAATAAAAATCATGCACGCTCCTAACTCCTTACCTGCTCAACTCCCTCGGCTAGAGAAGAAATATAGGGTACCGACTGGTTCGCCCGCTTGCTTGCTCTCGCATCCTAAGCCGGATTCAGTGGTGACCCAAGCAGCGCAACGGCGAGCACGTAACCCTGCAACTCCTATCACTGCTCCACCTGATAGAGAGGGTCGACGTTTGGATGCGATTGGGAAGAAGTTTTCATCCATGGCGTCTACATCAGTCCGTGCCGCAAATGCATTGGCCATTTTAGGTCGTTTCGACCGACAGATGTGGTCAGACATTTCTGCGCTAGTCTCATTGATTCCGGAGACATCCAGAGTGGAAGCGCACCAGATCCTTCAGGATGGCAGGAGGGCCTCAGAAGAGATGATCGACTGTGCTGTGGACGTTGCGGGTACTGGTTTTCGTATCCTTGCCAGTGCTGCGGCTCTCCGACGTCAGGGTTGGCTAAAATCCACGTCGTTTCGGCAGGAGGTCCAGTCGTAGATACTCGACATGCCGTATGACGGTGAGTCTCTCTTCGGCTCTCACATCGATGAGGCACTAGAATCGATAAAGAAAGACACTGATACGGCAAAATCGCTTGGATCCTTGCAATTCAAAAAGCAGCCTTTTCGTGGTGCACGTGGACGAGGCACTTCTTCCAGCACTTTTCGAGGAGGACAGTCCCAGTACCGCCAGTACAATCAAGGAAACCAGCGTTACTCCAACCAGCAGTCAAATCGTCAGCAGCAGTCAAGGCCCTATAGAGGAAAATCTAACTATAGGGGCTCCAACAACAAGCGTCAATGACTTTCAAGTTCCGCAGAGAGTTGGAGGGCGAATCTCGCAGTTTTATTCCCAGTGGTCCATGATAACATCGGACCAATGGGTATTAGACATTGTACACAGGGGTCATGCCTTGGAGTTCACAGAGATTCCTCCAAATTCTCCACCATCGGGCCCGCCACCTCCCATCTCGAGGAACTACAACATCAGGTTCGTCTTCTGGTAGAAAAGGGTGCAGTCGAAGTGGTTCCTGTATCTCAGCGAGGGAAAGGTTTCTACTCAGGGTTTTCCTCATTCTCAAGAAGACGGGAGAGTGGCGGCCCATTCTAGATTTGAGAGCTCTCAATTTGTTCCTAAAACAACAATCTTTCCGCATGACGACGCTATCAGAAGTCTTGCGACTTCTCTCCAGCGGAGATTTTCTAACAACAATAGACCTGCAAGACGCCTATTTTCATGTGCCAATACTCCATAGGCATTGCCAGTTCTTGAGGTTCAAGGTGGGTCACACACACTATCAGTTCAGGGTGCTACCCTTTGGCCTACAATCAGCACCTCGTGTCTTCACGAAAGTTTTGGCTCCGGTCATGGCTCATCTGCGTCTTCAGGGAGTTCAGATCTTTCCTTATCTGGACGATTGTCTTCTAAAATCCCAATCTCCTCTACAGCTGGCTCACGACACACGTCTATGTCAGCAGACGTTCGAGTCACTGGGGTTAACCATCAATATGGAGAAGTCACATTTTGCACCGCTGCAAAGAAGAAACTTCCTGGGAGCAATTCTAGACACGGACCTGTCAAAAGCCTCCCTCTCCCTCGAACGTCATCAAAAGATAGTCCGTCTGGTCTCTCTCATCCAGTCAAAGCAGTCAGTTTCTGTGCGGACGTTAAAGTCGTTTCTGGGGATGGCATCGTCCTGTATCGGACTGATCCCAAATTGCAGGTTACGTACTCGTCCTATACAGGAAGAATTGGACCTGCAATGGCGCCAGGTGTCGGGGTCTTTCAACGACCTGGTGAGGGTAACGTCCCGCATGAAGAACAGTTTGCTTTGGTGGGTACAACCATCCAATCTAGACGGAGGAACTTCGTTTCTAGCCCAGTCTCCGGATCAGACGTTGACTACAGATGCGTCCATGGAGGGTTGGGGCGCTCATCTCCAGGACCTTTCCATCAAAGGCAAATGGACGGCGACGCAACGAACCTGGCATATCAACCGGCTGGAGTTGATGGCGATCTTCCTAGCGCTCAGATCATTCTTGCCCGTAGTGCAGGGGGAGTCGGTGCTGGTTCAGACAGACAACACCACCAGCATGCACTACATGAACAAACAGGGCGGCACAAGGTCTCAGCCACTGTCTCGACTGGCTCAAAGGATTTGGGACTGGGCTCTTCGTCATCAAATTTCGTTAACGGCGGTCCATCTGCCGGGGGTATCCAACATCCTTGCGGATTCTTTGAGCAGGTCCACGTCATCCACTCACGAGTGGGAGATACATCAGCCGACTCTAGACCTGGTTTTCCGCCGTTGGGGTCGTCCCATGATAGACCTCTTTGCAACCCCAGTAAATCGGAAGTGCCGATCCTTCGCAAGCTGGCATCCCCACCCAGAGTCCAGCGGAAATGCCCTCCTCATGGATTGGAACGGACTGTTTGCTTATGCATTTCCACCGATCCCGTTGGTGCCGAGGACGTTGTGGAAGATGCGCAGGCAACCCTGCCACTTAATACTGATCGCCCCTCGATGGCCCAGACAGGCATGGTTCTCAGAACTGCTTCTGTTATCCCAATGCGCACCCATTCATCTGCATCCACGTCCAGACCTCCTGACGATGGACGAAGGTCAAATTTGCCATCCAGACCCATCCACGCTTCAATTATGGGCATGGCACCTGAATATATCGAATTTGCAAATTTAGATATGCCCCAAGAATGCAGAGACATTCTAGCGTCTGCTAGAGCTCCATCAACCATCAAAACGTACAAGCTAAAATGGAAGCATTTTTGTCATTGGTGCGCTGCATCCGATATCCATCCAATCAATTCCACTCCGGAGCAGCTTTTGCCTTTCTTTCTGAGCCTCGCTCAGTCTGGTCTCTCTCATGCCACCTTGAGAGTTTTTCTAGCAGCTATTTCGCGCTTTCGACACGATGGTTCAACGTCTCTCTGTTCATCCAGAATAATCCGACAGTTCTTTAAAGGTCTCTTCTGGAAGTTTCCTCCTGTTAGGCGCCCTCCTTCGGCATGGCACCTCAACGTGGTGTTGACACAGCTCATGAAGCCTCCTTTTGAGCCAATTCACAGAGCAGACATCAAGTTTCTTACCTGGAAGGTTGCATTACTTTTGGCCTTAACATCTTCTCGTCGTGTAAGTGATCTTCACGCTTTCACGATCAAGCCTCCGTATTTGCAATTTAAGCCCGATGGAGTGTCGCTTCGTACCAATCCTTCTTTTTTGCCGAAAGTACCTACTGATTTCCATTTGAATGAACCTGTCTTCTTAAAGACTTTTTTCCCGGATCCAAGATCTCCGGCAGAACAACGATTACATTCTTTAGACATCAAACGTTGCCTAAAATTTTACATTTCAAGGACTACCCCTTTCCGTAAATCCGATCAACTGTTTGTAGCATATGGAAGGATGCGGAGGGGACACTCAGTGACAAAACAAACAGTTGCAAGATGGCTCTCAGCAGCCATATCCTTTTGTCACCAGCAAGCTGGCAAGCCTTTACAGTGTTCAGTGAAGGCACATTCGACGAGAGCGATGGCGTCATCCACCGCTTTGTTTGCTGGGGTGCTTCTACACCAGATTTGCCAGGCGGCGACATGGTCCAGCAGGCACACCTTTACCAGACATTACTGTTTGGAGGCCATCAACGAAGTGGATACCGCAGTGGGGCAAGCAGTGCTTCGTCATCTTTTTAAATAAGGTGAGCCTCTGTTCCCTCCTCCTTTTCTTTCTGTGATTGCTATATGCTTTTAAGCTGTATGTTTTTGTCTTCAAGTTTGGAGAATGTGTTTAGCAATCCCAGTTATAAGGAGTTTACTGCTATCTATTCTATTCAAGCATGTGAATCTATGAAAGACACCCCTAATACTGGAGAAGAACAATTGTTACTTACCTGTAAACAGGTGGTTCTCCAGTATTGGTGTCTTTCATAGATTCACATGCGACCCACCCGTCCTCCCCTCAGAGGCTCTCTTCTCCTCATGCACTCTACTTCACTTTGGTGCTTCGAACATCTGAGGACTGGAGCTTCTAAGGAGAAGGTTCTAGAGGGTGCTTGAGCCTGATTGGCTGCAGTTTGGACTAACATAATGACACTGATATGTTACAAATGAGTTTTTCTCTTTATAATGCATTCCTATGTAGGAACCATTGTAGAGGTTTTTTCAGTGTGTATTATCTCTATTTTATTATGTATTATGTTATTACATATATATATATTAGCATTATTGCTATCTTTATGTACCGTGGGACTCCCACTTCGACGACGGGGAATATTCAAGCATGTGAATTTATGAAAGACACCAATACTGGAGAACCACCTGTTTACAGGTAAGTAACAATTGTTCTTCTTTGATGTATGGGGGAACCAGTGCAGCAGGCAGGGGCCTATAGTATGTTCTACATCTCTATCAGTGATTTCATTCAGTAGTGTAGCTACCTCTTCCCAATAATTCTCCAGCTGGGGACAATCCTGCATCATATGATGAAACTCTGCTCCCTCCGTGTTACAACGCGGGCACATTGCTGAGGTAGTATCAAATTATTTATTGATTTTGGCTGGGGTTTGGTACGCCCTGTGTAGGATATAAAAATGCACCAGTTGAAAGTGGGCATCTCTAGTACTTTTCCATGCTCGTTTAACTAATTCAGCCCATTTCTCCTCAGGAATCTCTTTACCTAGGTCCTCCTCCCATTTTAGTCATAATGTCTTTAATGGAGCCAGTGACTCTTGGGTCATACGCCTATAAAGGCAGGTGACTGCCTTAAAGGTTTCCTCTCCTGATACCACATATTGGCAGGCCATTGATAACTGTGGTTCAATCAACCCCTCTCTCCAGTGTTTTTGAATGGCCGCAATGAGTGCCGAATGTAGCAAAAAATCACCGTGAGATAGGTCGTATCGTTCCTGCAATGTAGCGAAGGGAAGCAAGGTGTTGTTCTCATACAAATCCCCCAGTGCGGTCAGTCCCTTCTCCTTCCAAGTGGTCAGCGCATTCCAGTTGCCGCCATGTGGCAGTGCAGTAAACATGGCCAAGGGGATCTCAGGGGCATAAGGATGAGCGATCTGCTCTTGCCTCTGACTTCTGTTCCAACAGAGCCGAAGCGTCCGAAATTCACTGGCAAGTGATTGAAGTCATAGTGGCAATTGCAGGATTATTTGGGAGAGTGCCCGTCCAGAGGTCTGTCCATGTTCACCCAGTCCTCGAAATTCCAACGCTACTGCTTGGGTAAGCCACTGCAGTTGAGCTACCAAGTAATATGTATCAAGGTCAGGAACTGCCAGTCCACCCTCTAATCTCGGTCTCATTAGTACTTTCGTCGCCACCCTCCGTCTGCCAGTAGCCCAGAGGAACCCCGTAAACATGGCTTTAAGTTGTGTAAAAATCGTTGTTGGTATCCAAACAGGTAAAGTTGTAAAACAGTACAGCAACCTGGGGAGCATCACCTTCTGAGGAGGGCCACTCGGCCGGCCACCGATAGAGGCAGCGTACCCCAAAACTCAAGGTTGCCTTTAAGACCTCTGATAGCTCTACCCATGTTACCCTCCAACAAGTCAGCCTGTGTGTGGTATATTTGGGTCCCCAGGTATGTCAGACAGCGGTATTCCCATTATACCCCATCTGTAACTTGAGGGCCTCCATCCAGCGAGGCATTGGGGAACAGGCAGGACTTTGCCCAATTCACTTTGAGTCCAGCTACAGTGCCATTGTCGTGGAGTAATCGTTTTGCTCCAATGAGGGCATCAGCAGTATTAGCTAAAAACTTGAGTAGGTTATCTGCATAGAGTGCAATATAGTGAGTCTGGCCACACACGTGAAGTCCATGATATTGCAGTCCCGTTCTGGCCTGGGCCGCTAGCGGCTCCATGACCAGGGCAAATAGTAGTGGGGAGAGTGGACAGCCCCGTCTCGCCCACAACTCACAGCATAGTTGTCGGAAATCAATCAGCACGTTTTGACCCTGGCGGAGGAATGATTGTATGATAAAGCCGTCCAAGCCACAAAAGTATCCTCCAAGCCAAAACTGTGCATGACTTGAAATAAATAGGGCCATTCCAAACTGTCAAACGCCTTCTTTATGTCTACAGCTAGGATGGTGGCGGACTCTTTAGGATAGGTGTCAGCTTCTAATATGCAAAGCAGGCGTCTTATATTTAGAGCTGTGTTCCTGGTCGGGATGAAACCCGCTTGGTCATTGTGTATTAAGTGAACCATGTGTGATAGAAGCTGGGTTGCCAAGATCCGACTTAGAATCTTGTAATCAGTGGTTAGCATGGACAACGGGCAATAGGCTGTTTTATCTGAAGGTGGCTTCCCTGGTTTCAATAATGGAATAATAATCGCTTCGCGAGTTGTGACAGGCAAGTTGTCTTGCTCACTTCGCATCATTGTAAAGTGTCACTAATTTAGGAGCCAGGAGATCGATATAGGTTAGAATAAACTCAATCGGCAGGCCATCCGCCCCAGGAGTCTTATTGCGCGCCATATTCCATCCCAATAGTTCCGCCTTGGTCCTGTCTAGTTTAGGAAGGTCTACCGCATTAACAAACTCTCCAAAAATCTCATCATTCGGAGTCAGCTTACTCTGATAGAGATCCATATAATAAGCAAGGAACAGATCATTAATCCCTTGTTGGGTATAGCAAACTTACCCAGTCAGGTTACATAGTTCTAATATTACCGTCCCTCGTCTGGCTGGATTGGCTAGCCAAGCCAGTAACACTCTGGATTTGACTCGTTCTGCGTGAGTGCTAAATATTTTTTATAATCGAAACAGCGCAATCTCTCGACCTGTGTGGCAACTGCCTCCCTCACCTCTAGTAGGTCTTGCTGCCTATCAGGCTGCCCAGGCCGTTCTTGCTCCTATTCTCGCTATCGTTGGTCCGCAGTCTTTATCTCTTGTAGTAGTACCCTACGTACCCCATCATGTTGAAAATGCAGTGTTCCCTCAAAACCGTTTTAAAAGCATCCGATTCGACAGCGGACAATGATCCCATGCCAGAATTCTCTAGAAAGTATTGAGCAATGCCAGTACCCACCACCTTACGAAAGACCTGATCCTCTCACAGCTCTGGGTTTAAGCGCCATGTTGGGATTTTAGGGCGCACATGGGCCCAGTGTATCCGCAGAAGAAGTGGGTTAGGGTCTGAGAGTGTCCTGATGAGATACTCACTATGTTTGACTTCTGCATGGATATCTGGGGAACAGAGTATCGCATCTAAATGAATACGGAGCTCATGAAGAGCCGAAAAGAAGGAATAGTGTCGAATTCCTGGGTGGTGTGCCCTCCACGTGTCAACCAATCCCCATCTATGTTGCTAGTCCCTTCTAGCCTTAGAAATCTTGTGAATGGGTGCGTCAGGGAGGGGCGGATGAGACGAGTCCAGTAGTACATCAGGGATACAGTTAAAGTCCCCGCCCATAATCACTGATCCTGTCAGGAGTGGAGCCAGTTTCCCTGAAAGCTGTGTAACATCTCCTAATTTCATGCCTCACAATTCAACTCTGCACATGTCCACTCCACATCTTCCACTTCATGCCACATTATTATAATTCAACAAATTCACCTCCACTTATTTCCACCCTGCTCCATGTCACATAATTACAGTACACATAATACCACTCCATGCAACATAATTCCACTCCATTTCACACCACCTATATACACTCCACAAATATGCAATCACCTCCTAAACACGTAATTGTACTTCACAAAATTCAATTCAATGTCATGCCACATAATTGCACCTATATAATTACACTCCATACAAGGGGCACACAATTTTGCACCACACAATTCCATGCCGAACAATCCTGCACCACACAACATAATTACACTCCATATAATACCACTCACACCCCATACATACCGTCTACTCCATACCACATAAATACATATAAATCCACTCCATGTCACAAAGCAACTCTCCACATAAATACACTCCACACCATGCCACATAAATGCACTCAATAGGATTTCACTCAACACCACACACTTCCACACCACAGAATTAAACTCCACACAATTCCATTGCACACCACAGAATTCCAAACCAATCCACATAATTCCACACCACAGCACATAATTCCACTCCACAACACATAATTCCACTCTACACCACATACATCTAGTAAACACCGAAGAATTCAACATCATGACACATTATTCAACACTACTCCACATAATTACACCTTACTACGTGCTACTCCATGACACACAATACCACTCCAGATAACTTCACTCTATGACACACAATCCCAAACCACAGGGGTCGGCTTTAAGTCCGACCCTTTTTAATATCTATGTGGGCCCACTTGCCAGGTTAGTAAGATCTTATGGGATGGAGGTGGTATCATACGCTGATGACACCCAGATTATGGTGTCCCTCTCCCACTCGGTCAGTACCTCCGTTCGCAGCTTCAGGAACTGCATGGAGGCAGTCTCCCAGTGGATGATTTTCAATTCACTGAAGCTGAACAGAGAGAAAACCGAGGTCCTTGTCTTTGGCGGAAATAAGAACATCTGGTCAACTGAATGGTGGCCACCATCTCTCGGAGTCTGCCCTACACCTACAGACTCTGTTCTCAACCTGGGAGTGATGATTGACCCTTTTCTTTCCATGACACAGCAGGTAAACAGGACGGTCGCCACTTGCTGGGGTATTATCAAGATTCTTAGGAAAATTAAACACTACCTATCCCTGCAAGCTCACAAACAGATTGTGGTTGCACTGGTTGCCTCGCGGCTCGACTATTGCAACGCTCTCTATGTCGGTATAAATAAGGGCCTCGTGCAACGCCTGCAGACTGTTCAGAATGCGGTGGCTAAATTTGTGCTTGATGTCCCTAGGCTTTCTTCCGCTACAGCTGCTAGGAAGAGCCTGCACTGGCTCCCAATTCAGGCCAGGATCTCCTTTAAGACCCTTTGCCTAACCTATGGGGCCTTGTCCGGCGACGGTGCAGGTGGGGTGAAGGCTCTGCTGGTTCCTTACACTCCTTGCAGAAACCTCCGCTCAGCCAGTAAGAACTTGCTGTCAGTTCCCCGTTTTCGAAGAGCTAAATGGGGAGGAAGGGCGTTTTCGTCTCTGGCCCCTAAACTGTGGAACACCCTCCCCCCTGAAATCAAATCTCAACACTCCGTCCTGACGTTTAGGAAGGCATTAAAGACATGGCTCTTTGCCAAGGCATACCCGTAACTTAGTTCCTGGTCCTTATGATTTTCTTTGTTAGGCGCCTTGATGCCCATTGGGCTTAGTTGCGCATTATAAGATTGCCTTCATTTCATTTCATTTCATTCATAATTCCACTCCACTCAATAGCACATAATTGCTATCCACATAATTCCATTGCAAACCATGCCACATATTTCCACTATACATAACTACATACATCCACTGTAGTCCATAACAAATGTCTAAAAGACATTGACAGTGACATTACCAATAGCACTCAGACTTCCGAGACCTAATGGCTTTGCCAATGCCTGTTCTTTTTGACAACCCTTCTTAGAATATCAATTTCCAGTGATTTTTTTTTAAGCCCCGTGTTAGAAGCTGATTCATAAATCTGCCACTACTATAAGTGCTGTGCACTGTTGTATTAACCATTGGCGAATTTTTTTTTCCATGAGAGTAATTTTGCATAAAAATTAATTTGTGGATATTTAATGTATTTTCCATAATGTATGTTTTTCTAATGCTTACCATCTTAGCATACCTTTTGCTCACAGGAGACTTGTGGGATGATATACAAACGTTTTGTGCAGGCATTTGTGTGGCAGAACAAAACTTAAAATATAGCAGTGATTTACTATCTATATATATAAAAACGAATGTATGTCTGTCTGTTTGTCCATTATGCATTACTACACCATTCATCTGATCGCCATGAAACTTTGGGAAGTTGTTGAGTACACTCCCGCAAAGGTTTCTGGCATAAATTTGTTTTAAATATTGGCCCCCCAGGGCCCTCATAATATTTCGAATACTGATGTATGCACAAGACGGAAAAACAAAAAATCTAATAACCTACTCCATTCCCAGTTGCTCCTCGGCCCCGGTCCGACGCGGCTTGTGCCATTTGTTCAGAGGGCACCCTGGAGTGGGAATCTCAGTTTCTGGGCAGTTAGCGCTCTAGCTTTCTTGCGCTTAGACACTGTTTAGGAGGAAGCTTATGCACACGCACAGCGGACGCACGCAGCGGGAACGCCGGCGGCGTGCTGAAAGCGCGCCAAAGGCAAGCCCGTCTGCGCCCGTCCGCGCCTGGCCCGGGCCAAGCCAGAACCCCTGCATCCCATAGCCCAATGTACATCTTCCACTCCAGGGAAGAACTACTAGGTAGGAAACCTAGGTCAGCGTCTCTCTGTTGTCCCAGGATTAACCCTTTGACGGAGCCAAGTAAGTGCCCAAACTGCAACTTACGTTTCTCCTTTGCTCTAATTAAACAGCTGTTATCGTCTACCAATCACAAACCTCCAGAACCTATCACAGAGATCAGGGCCATGCTACTTAACACTCGCTCTTTAATTAGACATAACATGGAAATGGCGGAGATGACAGACAGCCTCAAGCTAGATCTAGTATTTGTTACGGAAACCTGGGCTAATGAGACCTCTGACCCAGACTTATTACAAGCGTTTCCCCCAGACTTTCAAATCATTAGAGCAAACAGAACCAGTAAACGAGGGGGCAGACTTGCAATTATCGCTAAAAACGAAATCTCAGTCAAGGCATCCTCGCTGGGCACCTCACAGGACTGCGAACTGCTCGCGATCCAGGCCCTACTCAATCACAATGACTCATTGAATGGCCTTCTAATTTATCGCTCGCCTAAAGCTCAGCGACCCCTGCTCGACATACTTACCCCATTATTGGAAGCCAGCATAAACTATTCAAATTACACCATCCATGGTGATTTTAATTATCACCTAGAGAATATCTCAGACGCTACTAACGCCGAATTTCTCGAGGTATTGGCGGGTCTGAGCTTGGAACAATTGATCAAGGAAAGCACCCATGACGCCGGACACACCTTGGACGGTATTTTCTCGTCCAACCCTATGATTACCATCGACAAGATACTTCCGGCAGTATGGTCAGACCATAGAGCTATCATATTTACAATTAAAGCTACCTCCCAAAAAAAATCAGGGTCCGAACCGCCCACGACTCATTCCTATCGTAACTGGGCGAAAATCGACCTTGACCACTTTCACACACGACTCCAGGACAACAAACTTAACTTGGGACTAGGTACCAACCTGGCGATCCACAACCTTACTGAATGGATCACTCAGGCAGCCAACATAGCTGCTCCTCTCCTAACTTCCTCTACGAGATGGAAAAAACATCTGAACCTTGGTTCTCAGACAAGCTAATGTCTCAAAAACAGCTATGTAGAAGGACAGAAAAATGGAGATTAAATTACAATATGGAATTGAAAATGAAATATGCCCAGTCTCTGGCCATATACAAAAAGCTAATCAAGGAGGAGAAAAGCAGATACTATGCAGCAAAAATTGCAGCAACTAATAACTCGAGCAAAGAGCTTTTCAAGGCTGTTAAAAAATTGGCCAAACTTCCTGACAAAGCCATTACAGGCGACAACCCAGAATTTTGTAATACCCTGGGCCAAGCCTTTGCCAACAAGGTGCAAGCAGTCTATAACACCTTTTTAAACACTCTTAATAAGCCTCCTCCAGTAAAAACAGTCTCTGTCCAAAACCTTCCTAGTTTTTCCTTTTCACAACCCAGCAGGGACCAAAATATACAAACTATTAAAGAAACGAAATCAGGGGCCCCCTCAGATCCATGTCCCCCCAAAATATTCCACCTCTGTCCAGAAGAGCTTGGTGCTCAACCAAAAGATCTGTTCTCGGGAATCATACTCCACGGGAAGTTCCCAGTGGCTTGGAAAACAGCTTATGTGCTTCCCCTGCTAAAAAACCCCCACCTGAACCCCGATGATCCCAATAGTTATCGGCCCATCTCCAGAATTCCTTTTTGCTCTAAAGTTCTGGAGAAAATACTCAATATCCAGCTCTCTACCTTCATCACCTCAAATAGTCTGCTAGACCACTCTCAGAATGGATTCAGAGAAGGCCACAGGACTGAATCTGCCCTAATCACTGCAAGTGAAGAGCTTTGGAAATCTCTTGACGGAGGTGGAAAGGCCGCCTTGATATTACTAGACATATTTGGGGCCTTCGACACCGTTAACCATAATATACTAATATCAAGACTGACAGAGCTGGGCGTCCACATCTCGGCTACAACGCTACTTTCATCTTATCTCTCCGAACGATCTTTCAGAATAGAAGTAGACGGACCAAGCTCACAAACCTTCACTCTTTATTGTGGATAGCTCCAAGGCTCTTCTTTGAGCCCCACGCTTTTTAATGTTTACGTGACCCCTCTGGCCGCATTGATGAGACTGTCTGGGTTCTCAGTAATCAGCTATGCAGATGACACACAAATTGTAGTGTCAATTACCAACAATGAAGACGAGGTGGCAGAACGTTTTAACATCTGTATGTCCCACGTCAACAACTGGATGCAATCCAACTGCCTAAAATTAAATGGCAGCAAAACAGAGGTCCTACTGCTACGTACCAATCCCTTAAATTGGTCTCCGAAATGGTGGCCCATTGAGTTGGGCGAATGCCCCCCACCATTTTCCAAGGTCAAAAATCTTGGGGTGATTTTTCACTGTTGGCTAGCCTTCGATAGCCAGATCAACTGCCTTACGGCTAGGTTCTGGGCTATATTAAAAGTGATCAGAAAGATTCGGTCACTTATCCCCCCAGAAGCCCTGAAAACAGTGGTAAGTGCCCTTGCAATCTCCAGGCTGGATTATGGTAATGCTCTTTATTTTGGTATCCAAAATCAACATCTGAGTAAGCTTCAACGCCCGCAGAATGCGGCAGCTAGACTAATCCTGAACATTCCTAGGCATGAATCAGTGTCCCAGCGGCTAGCAGCCCTTCATTGGCTGTCGATACGGAAAAGAATAGTATTCAAGGCACTCTGTATTACGTTTAAGGCACTCCAAGGTAGAGGTGACTCCTACCTGACTTCCAGAATAAAGTACTATGTCCCGTCCAGGAACCTCAGATCTGCACAACTGAAACTGCTCCAAGTACCTAGGTTTAAGCAGGCACTTTGGGGAGGCAGGAGTTTTCTACTAAGAACGGCAAAACTCTGGAATCTCCTACCTCTTTCAATTAAAAACAGCCCGAATCTTACCTCATTCAGAAAATCACTAAAAACCTGGCTATTCCGAGCAGACCTCTAACCCGCCCGCACCCATCCTGACCTGACCTTTTAGTTCTCAGTGCCAAGACGCCTCCGGGCATTCGCTGCGTTTTATCAATTTAAAAATCAAATCAATCAAATCTCAAGAAATATACAAGAAATACACAGTAGGACATTTTCAATGATAGTTGAACCAACATGATTCTTCTATAAAATATATGTGCTGCAAAGACCAATAGACAGAAGCAAATGAAAGTTATTAGAAGTACTAGAACAGTGAACAGATTGAAAAGTTCCATCATCATGCTAAAACAATGTATATATGCAAGCATATGAAACAATATAGAAATTTGGCATACTCCTTTTATGCGTCCCCTATCCTAAGTGTCATGGGCATATGTGAGTGTTCTGCCAAGAATCACCGTACTTGATGATCCACCCTATGTTACCTGAAGGGAAAGAATGTAGGTCCCCATCATGGTCACGAGCTTGACACCCCTCGCAGAGATGTCAGCGGATTGCTGGACCGAAGCATCAGCATGTGAAACCTCGCCAATGACAGCAAAGCACTACTCTGCCAAATCCCAGAAATGGATGTTTATATATAACAAAAGGCATCCTTGCCTCAATCAATCAACCAGGAATTTATAGAGCGCACTACTCACCTTTGAAGGTCTCAAGGTGCTGGTGGGGGGGTTTCGGGCAGCTCCGAGATCATCCGAAAAGCCAGTTCTTGAGATCATTTCCGAAGATTTGCAGTGTAGGGCTTCGTCTGATGCTAAGGGGGAGTTTGTTCCAGGTATTGGCCGCGATGTTCATTGTTCTGTGGCTTCCTGTTGAGGAGAACCACCCTACAATTTTGTTGTATCTTTATTTTTAGGTCTCGCCTGGCGTTAGCAGCACGCATGTGTTGCTCTTGCCATGAGAGGGTTTCTTGGAATCGATACGATTCCAGAAGCTCGCTTTCTGCTCCGTCCGTGTTTTGCATTAATCCGCGTCATTTTGCATCACCAATTATGCAAAACCGGGTGTTACAATTGTTCGGGAGGCTTTTTAGTCCCTCCTGATTACCACCCTGTCCACTTTTGGCCCCGCCCACCGGGATTGGATCTTTTACTTGTGGCGGGAGACAGTGTCTCTTAATGAGCCGCGAAGCACTTTTTTCTTTTCTTTGTGAGCCACTCTCACTGCAGGCACAACGTGTTTTTTTTTATTAACGGAGCATTGCGCTTTACAGCTCTTTAAATTTTAAAAGCAGTACGGGGCTTTACAGAGCCCTCATTGCTGTGCATGCGCTACATGAACGGATATAATAGGCTCTTGATGTACAAGGTCTGCTGGCTGTTTGTTTAGCAAATTCATACAGCGCAAACTGAACTTAGCAGTAAAAGAGACCTTTACAAGACAGCTAGTTACATTACACGAGAGCACATTCACACAGGAAACACATTGCCTTTTAGACTGCACAGGAGATTAACTAATTTGCCCAGAATCACACATTGGTAAACCAAAGCCGTGACTCGAACAACACCAGCTTCCGCACGCGATCATATTGCGTGATTAATCAATTAATCGCACACAATCATCATGCGTGATTAATCAATTAATCTCCCCGTTTTTTATTTCTAATATTCAGCCTCTTTCTGCTCTCCTATGTGCCCCTTTTGAGATCCTCCTCTCTTTCCGCATTCTGCCAGCACCCTCCTACCCAATAGTTGTCCACCACCACCACCACGTCCACCACGTCCACCACCACCATGTCTACCATCACCACCATGTCCACCACTACATCCACCACCACCACCATGTCCACCACATCCACCACCACCACCACCACCACGTCCACCACCACCACCACATCTACCACCGCCACCACGTCAACCACCACCACCACGTCCACCACCACCTCCACCACCATGTCCACCACCACCACGTCCACCACCACCATGCCCACCACCACAACATCCACCACCACCACCACCACCACATCCACCACCACGTCCACCACCACCACCATGTCTACCACCACCACATCCACCACTACCATGTCCACCACCACCACATTCACCACTACCACATCATCCACCACCACCACGTCCACCACCACCACATCCACCATCCCCACCACTCCCACATCCATCACCACATTCACCACCACCACGTCCACCACCACCTCCACCACCATGTCCACCACCACCACGTCCACCACCACCATGCCCACCACCACAACATCCACCACCACCACCACCACAACCACCACCACGTCCACCACCACCACCACGTCCACCACCACCACCACCACATCCACCACCACCACGTCCACCACCACCACATCCACCACCCCCACCACCCCCACATCCATCACCACGTCCACCACCACCACGTCCACCACCACGTCCACCACCAAGTCCACCACCACCACCACATCCGCCACCACCACCACACACACCACGTCCACCACATCCACCACCACCACGTCCACCACCACCACCATGTCCACCTTCACGTCCACCACCATCACATCCACCACCACCACATCCACCACCAAATCCACCACCACCATGTCCAACACCACCGTGTCCTCCACCATGTCCACCACCACCACGTCCACCACCACCACCACATCCACCACCACCACATCCACCACCACCATGTCCACCACCACCACGTCCACCGCCACCACCATGTCCACCACCACATCGACCACCACCACCATGTCCACCACGTCCACCACCACCACATCCACAACCACCATGTCCACCATCATCACGCCCACCACCACCACCACATCCACCACCCCGTCTACTGCCACCACCACGTCCACCACCACCACCACCCGTGACAGGTAAAGTGTCACTGGAGGGCAGGGGAAATAGAAATGTCAACCCTGGCTGTACATGGGACATTTAAGGATGCATTGGGTGCGAGAAGACAGGAATAGGGGCTAGAAGTATTACACCATGCCCAAGATACATTTTGAAGAGGCGCAATGTCACAGGGGCTCCTGTAAAAGCACTCGCAGCATCTCTACCTCACAGTAGCATACCTGCACAAGCCACTCACTCAAAACAAGCATTGGCATAGCCAATAGATCTCGCCTTTGGGACTTTATCCATGCAACACTTGATGTTGTTGCACCAAGGATATTGTGATTGATAAGTAAACACTTATAAGCCCCCACCAAAGGTGAGACCTATTGGCTATGCCAATCCTTGTTTTGTTTATTGTCCGACTTCTTCTTTTATGTTGCTTAACTTAATAGCGTATACTGCAGCAAAATTGCCCATCAGTTTCTTCCCGAAGTCCAGGGCAGGTGCTGCCTCATGCTCATTCTGGAGCTGTTACAATGTTTCAGGCAAAACAGCTAGGTAAGGGATACCATGCATTCTGGTATATACTGCACATTTGTGGACAGCATAACCATTGGCATGGTGCAACACGGACTCAATGCAGCTCCTCAGGGTATGTCCTCCTATAGGCCTTGCTAGTTCACAGTGCCACCACAAGTACCTTCAAACCCAGGTGGGAAGCAAATGGTTATGGCACCCACTGAACACAACAACCGTGATCCCCCAGAAATGGTGGTAACAGATCTAGAACCCTTTTGCTCAGTCACTCGAGCTCCCTTACACTCAGAGAAAGATACAAGGAATACAGAGTGGGACATTTTCACAATTGTTTTTACCAACATGATTCTTGTATAAAATATATGTGCTGCAAGGATCATAGACAGAAGCAAATGCAAGTTATTAGAAGTACTAGGGCAGTGAAGAAAATGAGAATTTCCACAATCGTGATAAAACAATGTAAATATGGAAGCATATAAAACAATATATAAATCTGGCGTAATCCTACTCTGCATCCACTAACCTAAGTATCTAGGGTGTGTATTTGTTCTGCCATGAATCCCTACTGGATTATCCAACCCCTGTTGCCTGAAGGGAAAGAATGTAGGTCCCCGTAATGGTCATGAGCTGGACACCCCTCGCAGAGATGTCAGTGGGGTGCTGGGCCAAAGCATCAGCAAGTAGAGACCTCGCAAATAACAGCAAAGGAAACCTTGCCTTGGGCCAAGATCTTGATCATGCTACCATTGTTTGTGTGCTATAGATAGCTATGCCACCATATATACAAAACAAGAAACACATTTGCACAACATATATATATAAACCTTGTACACAGTGTCATGGTAGCATGATAGTGTTCTTTTGAAGATGATTATGTAAGCAGATATAGTTTCCAAGAAATTTATCCAGACTGTCACGGATGCAAATGTGTGTCAGTAGTCATTGTGTTAAAGTGAAGGCAACTTTAGAAAAGGCCCTTGTTTATGCAAAATGGCAGTGCTCCCTCTGGAGCTAACTGGAACACATGACGTTAGAGCTGTATAGGCAATAAACTGAACTGGTCTCTTACATGCCGTATGTAGGCCACAGCATACATCACGTAAAATGTTCATGTGAATAGCTCTCACACGTAAAATGCACAAAAAGTAAACTTTGCAAGGACATTTTCGTATTTCATATATTTATATATAAGTATAATTTTGAATGCCAAACTAATTTAATTTATTTGACACTAGTTCCTAGGGGATTCTATTTCCCTACTTCTGCTGTTTACTATGAGGTTTGTTGCTGTAGCAATGGTTGACCATATGTGGTACTTCACCTTCTACAGGATTGGGCTGGAGTACATTTGAACCTGTTCTGACACCTTTAGGACTGTACTGAATTGCAATTGTTTAACTCTTTATTTTACATTTTATTTGTATTTTCTTTATTGAATTTTTACAAAGAACAGTCACACTGAGAGTGCATGGTAATATACAGCTCTTTAGGGCAATGAATTACAGTTATGGAAATAAAGAAAACACCCATATCCCAACAATCAAACAGGGAACAAAAGAGCAATTCCCCCAAAAATAAACAATTATAATCACAGTATGTTCCATCAAATATATCTGTTCATAACGATACCTGCAGTAAATCAAGGTTCATCCTACTTTTAGCAATGATTATTATCAGGCCATCAAGCTACCTTATATTTCAATCTCCCACTATAGTATTTTGTGCCGGTCTACCTATATTTACACTTCAATTTTCATCAAGGGGTATGCAAGTAAATAGTTCCTCAGTGGCTGTCAAATGTCACGAGCATGTGAGGTGGGTGGTAATAGTGTGGCATACACTTCACTCATGGTGTCGTAGTGGATCATGTCACAGAGCCAGGCCTTCACCTTTGGCACTTGAGCCCTGTCCCAGTATAGAGAAATTTGAAGTTTTTCAATAAGTATGGTGATTGCAGTGAACCTTCTGATACCTTTTTTTTAAGGTTGAACATACCCCAATAATGCTGTCAATGGTGTGGGTTATACAGTTCGTTCTACCATGAGGTCCACAGGGGATTCATTCTCTTGTACATCCCGATTCCCCTAGTAGATCTCTTCGTTCCTCCAATAAAAACTTTCTTGAGGTCCCCAGGTTTGTAAGAGCAAAATGGGGAGGCAGAGCGTTTTCCTCTGCAGCATCCAAAGTGTGGAACTCTCTCCCCCCTGAGCTTCTAGGGCAACCTTTGCTTGCTCTGTTTCATAAGGCCTTAAAAACTTGGCTTTTCTCTGAAGCGTACTTGTAAAGCTAACTCTGTCTGACTGTGTGTTGGATGACCTGCTTTTGCGCCTTGATGCCCTTGGGCTAAGTTGCGCGATATAAGATTTTGTTCATTCATTCAAGTGTCAAAAGATTTCTCCCCAGTATGCCAGCACTGATGCACAATTCCATGCAAGGTGTGGGAAGTCCGCCTCAGGGTTGCGCACCGAGCGCATGCATTTGATATATTAGGATCCATCTTTGATAGCAATTTCGGGGTTACATAAACTATATGTAGATATTTAAAATGTAATAATTTATGTTGATGATTGTTCGAGATGTATCATGTTTGTTCAAAACAATAGTGCCATATACTGTCAGTTACGGGTGTGTCTAGGTCCCGTTCCTAGGCCGTCTGTGTTTTGGCCCCAGCGACAAGGCGAAGGCATAATGATAGGTGATATAAGCGTGAAACCAGGTGTGTACTGTCCTGCGTGGTTATGACGAGCGAGAGAGGGGAAAGTCGTCCAGTTCCATTGATGCATCCGGTATAGCCTCAATCAGTGATCCCCGGACCCTATGGAGAAGAAATCTTTCCACGTATGTAGCACCCCCATGAGAAATAAGTTGAGTTATTGTACAGGGTCGTGAGTCTTTAAACAGGTCTCCAATATTCTGGAGTCTGTGTTTGGCTATTGTACACTTGGTAAGAGCTTCAGTGGTGGGGGGGTAGCCACGGATTATCCACTAATGGTATATGTGCCGAGTATAAAGACGCTTTCTGTATATACCGGCGCAACTTGGTCCATGCCCAACATGTCGTGGGCAACGTTTGGATCTCAGCGGGGCAATGTGGCAAGCCCAGTGGCAATATAACAAAGAGCGAATTACTAAATATTTGAGTCTGCTCAGGCAAAAGATATTGGAGTCGGGCATCAGGGTGATACCAATAATATGTAAAGTGGATTTGAGCAACAAGGTAATACAAATTCAAATCAGAGACTCTGAATCCTCCATGCTCGTAAGGCATAATTAAAGTATTCCAGCGTATGCTTGGCTGCTTACCTGCCCAGACAAGACAAATAAGTAGAGACTGGAGTGTATCAAAGGATTTTGTGGTTAAAGCGATAAGAATATTCAAGGAGGGGTATAAAAATTGCGGTAGAACCACCATTTTCAGTATCGCAATTCTGCCGGCCATGGAGAGGGGGAGTTTAGTCCACTTTTCAACTTGCATTGCGAGTTGGTCTATTACGGGACCATAATTCAGATGGATTACCTCAGGAGCACTACAATGTTAGTAAATGCCAAGGTATTTAGGGGAGTTGGCACACCACTTCAGGGGGAACTCAAAATCTTCTTGGGTAGTCGCCGGAGTCAATGGAAAAATTTCCGACTTGGTCCAGTTGATGAATAATCCCGAGCACACCCCAAATCGGACCACCTCTCACAACAGTGGGGACATGTTCTCTGCCGGCTTCCATACAAATAGCATAACGTCATTGGCATAAAACGAAGCAGCAGGAGGACACGTGTGTAACTGTGAACCATGGTGGAAATGTGGTTACTGTATGTGACGCCCGAGGGGGTCTATAGCCAGAATAAATAATAGGGGTGAGAGAGAGCACCCCTGTCTGGTGCCAGGCGATAGGGGGAATTGAGTTGTTATTTCACCATTTAGCTTCAGCCGAGCCACAGGGCAAGAGTACAGCAGGCAGAACAAATTAAATAAGCCAATATGGATACCCAGTTACTGCATCACAGCGTATAGAAAAGGCCACTCCAGCAAATCAAAAGCCTTTTTGGCATTGCGGAGAAGGACCGCCGCTGGCAATGTAGGCTCCATTGGTTCATCACTGAAAAAATAGCACATAGGTTAAGTGCAGTTGATCTTCCCATTAATGAAACCAGCCTAAAAGGGGCATAATGTGGTGTCTACAAGTAACGATAAATGGGTTGTTAATATTTTGGCTAGGATTTTATAGTCGTGATTGAGTAACGATAATGGCCTGTAGGACGACATTGACATGGTGATTTGCTTGGTTTAAGCAGTAGTGTGACAATGGCTTCTCGCATAGTTGGGGAAAGAGACCCGTTCTGCAGAGCCTCATTATACACCTCTAATGTTTGTGGAGCTAATTCGTGTTGGTAAGCTTTATAAAACTCCCCGGAAAGACCATTGGAGCCCAGGGCACGACTGCTAGTCAGGTCATTTATTGCTTGTTTGATTTCCTCTTCATCTATCAGGAAAGATATGAACTTGCGCTGTCCCTCCTCCAACCAAAGCATGGCTATCTCCTATAAGTAGTCTGTCAGGGCCTGTCCCATTGTGGGGTCACGTGTCATGTATAAGTGAGTATGGTATGACGGAAATGCTGCTGTGATGTCTGTCCTCTTTGTTAGCAAGTCTTTGGTTTCTGTGTCTAGGTGTGTGATGAATGCAGATTGGTATTGGGGTCTGAGGAGGCAGGCGAGTGTCCGGCCGGGCCTCTCACTCTCTCCGTACACACAGGCCACTGCCTACTTGCCAAGATATTTAACTTCTGGGGCGGCTGAGTCAGTGAATTCAGTCAATAGTGTTGCGCGATCACGCAGCGATTCTGGTGATGAGGTAGTCTGTGTCCATGTCCTTTAGTTTCTGTTCTATTTTCTCCAGGTCCCCCCGTATAGATCGAAGCGAGCTAGCATGTTTAGAGATACAAGCCCTGCAGATGAATGCCTTAAAGGCATCCCATAACACCAGCTGCAAATCCACCGTTCCTTCATTTAGCAAGAAATACTCTCTGATGGCTTCGCCCACCTCGCTGCGAAACACCGAGTCGAGCAGAGGCGATGCGGGGAATCTTCATAAAGGTTGTTGCTTTGGAATCATAGGAAAATCTACCAGGAGCAGAAGGGGAGCATGGTCGGACAGCGTGCGAGGCAGATAGTCAATAGTCTGCACCTCCAAAAGTAGTTGTGGTGTAAGGTATCAGTGATCTATCCGGGACCATGAGCCGTGAGGGGCAGAATAGAATGAATAGTTATGGACCCCCGGGTGCTTTGCTTGCCAGGGATCCGGAAGCAGGGAAGATTGCAATAAATTGGTAAGTCCCTGTGTAGCATGTAGCTTTGTGATGAGACCTGGGCCAGTAGTGTCGGTGGAGGGGTCTAATGTGAGGTTGAAGTCTCCTTCCATAAGTATAGTATCAGTGCCTAGGCGATCAATATATGCAGTAATTTTAAGGAAAAAAAATCAGAGGTGTCAACATTTGGAGCATATACGTTAATGAAAAGAACTGATTCTCCCCCCAGCACTCCCAGCACAATGATATATCTACTCTCGTCATCGGTAACAACCTCCGAGACCTGAAAGGGAAGGGAGCGGTGAATCAGTATACACACCCCACATGGATATGAACTATAGCTGAAAAGAAACTGTCCCCCCCCCCCTTTGCCCCCCATGATTACACCAAACCATGTACTGGGAGCGATGCGTAATGCATCTCCTGAAGGAAAGCGAACTGGATAGAGTGTCTGGACAAATATGCCAGGACCTGGCAACCTTTTTTAGGACTAGATAACCCTCTCACATTCCAGGATAGACACTTAAGGCACAAGCAAAGGCCACACTTGTCTTTGGAGGTCATCTAACCACTGTTGAACAGATCCTTACAGGTTGCAGATTTGTAAAAGTCACACCCTGTGCTATGTAAATAGGTTTTGCTCCATACCAACAAACACCAAAACAATGACCAACATACAAGAAAACCCAACCCCATCTCCGTGCCCCACCCACATCGGATACACAGAAACTAGGCACCTGGTAAATCCCAATCAAGTAGCAGCAGATAAGAGGGAAGAGGAAGAAAGAAGAGAGGGGGGAAAGAAAGGGCAGGAGAACATCCTAAGGGGGAAGGCAACACTCCGAAGGAGCGGTCTGTTCTTAGAATATGCAATGACAGGAGCATGTCCGCCCAATAAGCGACTGTTTCACAGCAGTAAGCCATTTATTATATGGTGATGCAAGGGAGTAAACCCTCAGGACCCCGTACAATATCTTCCAGCAGCCGCAATCAAAACACAGTAACTGCCAATGCTTCATGCCGGTACTAAAAAGTGTTCCAATCGTGTTTCAGTTCAAAAGTTGACCGTCAGCCATCAAGTTTAGAGTCGCGACTGCCCTCTTGTTTATGCATTCTATCCACATTTTGCTGTTTCTTCCAGAATTTTGCTGCTTCGTCAGGAGTGTCGAAAACGTGTGCTTTACCACCAATCTGAATTCTAAGCCGGGCGGGTACAGCAAGGCGTATTTGAAATTTGCTTTCTGGAGGGAACGATTAATGTCCATATATTTGCGGCACGCCTCCTGCACAATTGGCGTACAGTCTGGGAAAACGGAAATGTTTGATCCTTGGTAACTGAGCGATCCGCGTTTCGTGAACAGTCGAAGTGCAACATCCCAGTCGTGATAATTAAGAATTTTGGCAATAATTATCTGCGGGGTCGCTCCCGGTGCCGGGGGGGGCTAGGGGGGGCATCGTTCGGTGCACCCACTCCACCGCAAATGTAGCAGAAAAGGTCTTTCTCCCGAATACTTCCAGGAGGACGGACTCAACAAATTTGGCCATAGGGTTGGTGTTCGTAGTTTCAGGTATACCGGCAATGCAAAGGTTATTCCTGTGTGATCACGCTTCTAAATCTTCCTCTTCGTAGCGAGATGTTTAAGTAGGCCCTCTCCAATCTTCTCTGAACTGTAGGTTGTGCGTCCCCGAGATCAGAAATCCACTGTTCAGCATTGCCAATCCAGGTGTCCTGTGCCTCTAGTCGACCGTGGGTGTCGTCAAGTTGAGTGGTAAGTGTATCCAGACAGGCATTGATGACCTGGAAACCAGCCTGCAACTCGGCCATTATAGCGAGGGTGCACTCCAGCTGGTGTGGCTCTGTTTTGTTGGGGCTCTCAGCGTCCTCACGCCTAGGGGTCTTCCCAGCCTCAAAATTGAGTTGGCATTGTTTAGGGTCATTACGACCCATTTTGTGCTGCAGAGGAAGGTTACGTACCCCCAAGGCTGAATTATAGTCGAAATTGACAGTCTGACCCGTGGGATCAACTCGCCTCAAGCGCACCGGTCCATGGCTACTCCACCACCCATCTGACATCAAGCACAGGGTGAGTAATTAATTTAGGGAAGGACGCGTAACGCTCAAACTCCAACTGGGAGTCTTGCACACAGTGAGGTATCGAGTGGCTTGGGTCACTACCACCTTGCTGGCACAGTAGTTAAAGGCATTTATGGCAGTGGGTCCAACATGAGTAGAGTACTATTGCCCATTGAGAGAAAGAAGCTTGCAAATTGGGATCCAGGACCCAGCAACACCCTCATGGCAACCACTACAAAGCAGCCTGAATGTAAGGGGCCGACAAGGCAACATGGCACCTCCTACCTCCCGTCATGGGCGATATTAGTAAGCACTCTCCAGCGACGGGATCTGGTCAGGGAGGGCACAACAAGATCTTCAATCTCCAAGGCAGGGCCACCGGCACGTTGAGGCAGCCAGATCGGTGGCAAGCTGTAGCCCTGCACACACTCACTGGACCCCTCCCCCAAGCTCACCCAAGTACCCTGTCGTCTCAGAGCCTCCGAGGGCCACGTCGGGTCCGGGAGCTTGATCAGTCATTCCACGGCATAGCAGGCGTCGTTGGGGACCTCTGCCGGGGCCCGCCTGCTTTGGCAGCAGTGTGGGAGTCACACCGCCAGCATATAGGTGCAGGCAGGCGGGAAGAGAAAGTCAACTGCTTTGGAGCTACGGAGTCAAGCGACCATCTTGGTCGCCGGCTCGGCCACACCCTGTCTAACTCTATTGTGAATTATTTACATGTCCCTCCCAAGCTACTCCGTAAATTTCCCCAAATGCCTCCCATTAAATAGTCATTTTTCCCCATTTCCTGTGACTCATGCAGTTTCTCCTACATTCATTACTAATTCTATATCTAAGTATGTGCAAATTTTCACCACTGAGATGGAGATCTCTGCACAGAAGTTATAAGAGAAGCAGAGATGAATGTCTTAGACTATAAGTTTGAGAATTGCATTTTGTGGTACCTGAATAGTACTATTCCATTATTACTTCAGATACTGCAGTTTGTTGAACCAGGCCCTTTGTGATTACATTTGTAACAATGATAAAGGTGTGGGTCAAACATTTTTTTTATAAAAATCCTAACAAATGGTTCATCTATGATTTAAGAAAAATAAAAGCCAAGGTGAAAAAGACGTAGTATACCTGGCTAGAAAATTCCTCAGTGAATAGTGCAGCAACCCTAAAAGTAAATACCATTGCAAGGAGCAAAAATCAGGTTCCTCACTAGTAAGATTCACAGAGTTGGTGACCCTAGAGTAGAATTGAAAACACTATAACAAATTTACTGATGCTTTGTTATACTTCTTTGTGGTAACCTCTTCGGAGGAATGGTATAAGGGGCATAAAAACTGATTTGAAGAGAAAATCATTATGAATTGTAGACAGGCTATTGCAACTAATAGGAAAATGAAAAAGCCATGCCATCTAACTAATGTTTACAATCCATGATGCTAGTGCAGGACAAGGGACTGAGGGGCATATTTACAAGCCCCTATCACCACGCGGCCGTCACTTTTTGCAACATTCCAGAGGCAAAAGGGGCTTTGCCTTATTTACAAGGCAACATTAAGCCTCTTAAAGTGGCTTAACCCTGCCTTATAAATAAGGCTCCCTTTCACGCTATGCTTAGTATGAAAGGCGCGGACAGTGGGTGTTGCTGTGGGCGTTCCACCGCAACACCCATTGATTTTGACACTGCCCCCTATTTACGAGGGCAGTAATAATAGGAGGCAGCGCTAAAATTAAGACCAGGGAAAACCTGCTCTTAACTTGGTGCAAGGAGGAGAAATGCTTTATTTCTCCTAGTTTTTGCTTTTTCCATGTGTGCTGCCTTGTGCAGCACACATGGAAAAAGCAGAATGCCAAGGTTTCTTTATATACAGGAAGGTGACCCTTCCTGCACATAAACAATCTTTAAGAAAAAATGAAATTTTGTGACTTATAATTGTGCTGCATTAAACAGCACACATAAAAATGTCAAAGCGACATTTAAAGATTGTTTATGTGCAGAAAGGGGGGCCTTCCTGTACATAAACAATTTTCCCCTGCATGCAGACACCCTTGCACTATGGTGCAAGGGTGCCTGCATCAGCGCTACACTGCTAAGTGTAGCGGGCAGCGCAGGGGGAAATGCAGTGCTGCACCATATTCTCGTAAATATGGTGCAGCCCTGCGTTTCTTAAGTGGCGGAACGAGTCGTTAAGCCAAAGAGGCTAACGACATGCTCTGCCACTTCTCTTGTAAATATCCCCCAGAGATTCTAGGAAATTGGATTATTATTTGGGGTGGTAACTACACAACAAGGGGATCTGGCAAAATTACTCTTTAAAGTTTTAATTAGGAATAGTGCAAAGTATCACAAACTGTCAATGACAGTGGTCACAATAGACTGGGACCTAGATGCAATTTGACGCTAACTGCGTTGGCGAATGGGTGAGATACACCAACCTGCTTCATTCTTGTCACAGGTTTTACCTTCTGACTCAGGGCCTAATTTAGAGTTTGGTGGACAGGATACTCCATCACAAGCTTGATGATATCCTGTATTACATAGGTCATATGATATAATGCACTTGCAATACATCGTATGGGATAGCTGTCATGTTTATGACAGAGTACGCTGTCTGACGAATACTAAACAAATCCATAGTCCTTCAAATGCAAATCCACCACAGGAGTACACTTCTAAAGTCCCTCAGAACCTCAGGGGAAGCACCTGGAGACTCACAGGGTGTCAGACAGAGGCCAATTGCATGGTCCAGTCCAGGTCCAGTTACTGGTCAGCTGGGTAATTGCAGGAAAGGCCCCTTGTAGTTTTGTATATCCCTGTAGGCCAAAAAGGTCAGCCTCATGACCCCCCACTGCTTTGCCCTGGGTACAAGAGGGAGCAGATCCAGTCCTTCAGGGCTCCTCTCAGGTCACATATTGCCCTGATATATGCCTAATAACTGTTAAGAGGAATTTTTCATTCTTCTAATGTGAACCTGGCCCAAGGAAAATTGAAGCACTATACAACACAAGCAGCCTAGGTTATACATTTTTTCATTAATCAAGAAGCCCATGATGGACCCTTCATGTCCTAAAATATCAACTATCAATTGACTACCAGCATATTTTTTCTGCTACAGGGGTGTCGACATCCACCTAGTGCATCACCTTGAAAGTAATAACTAGTTTTGAGACTGGAAATATTGAGGTCTGAGATCACTCTCTTGAACATTATACTGGCATTGCTGGAAATTATGGGCAGAATGGACCCAGCCATCTTGAGGCATTCAGAACTTTCAGTTGTCTTTGATACATTCAACCGCCTTCTCTGTTCTAAAGAATGTGACACGTAGCAGTAGTGTCAGAGTCTGCTAGTAAAATGTCTGTGTCCTTTCTGTCACATCATGAGGCTCCGATGTGCCTACAAGAAATGTTAATTCCAATTCCAGAGTTGTAAACTGTATGGTGTGCAGAGGTGGCCGCTATTTACTAAGGTGGCAGGGCGGGGGGAGCAGGAGGGGGATGCAATTTAAAATCTTTTTTTTTTTAAAGACTCTTAACTTCAGGCCGACCACCGCCTCTCAGTCCGCTCGCCGCTGCCGCCTCTCGCTCCTGGTAAGCAGGAACCAGGATACACCAAGGCTCCTGACTCCACTAGCCAATCAAAGAAGCATTGTGATTGGTCTGAGTGCTGTGGTTCGGCGCTCAGACAAGTAATGGGGGACTGGGCATGTTCTGCACCCAGGCTGTAATGCAGGCTGGGTGTGGAACATGCAAAGTGTGCATGACTGTTATGGTCTGGCCAAGAGGGCCGGCAAAACGGTTTTGCCCACTTTAGATTGGAGCAACCACTCCTTCTCCTGACCTCTGCCAGTCCAGCCCCACCCACACCAGGAAATGGACAACTAAAATGATAATAACACTGGTTATTATCATTTTAGTTTTCCTTTAACTGCTGCTTGCAGAGCAGTGGGGCGACGCGCCTCCACCTTAGCGGAGGAACCGCCCCTGATGGTGTGTCCATAGAGTCTTCCCTGTCCCTACTACTTTTCTAAATTTATGTTCAGTTGCTGCATGATCTCCTGTTTTCTTCGAAGGTAGCTCCCCACAACTATGGCAATCAGATTTTACACACTCAGACTCCCAAATTGCCACACTGAACTTCAACCCATCCTGTGGTGATGGTGGGAGGGAAATGAATATACAGGAAGTTACCTAGAACAGACTTTAGACTATTGAAAATTATTTTACCTGATCCCACTGCACAAAGGTTCTTAGAGTCAGTGGATTCATTTAGACAGCACAGCTCGGAAAAACAGGAAAGCCTTGCTCACTGTTTCCAAGCCCTTGCATCTGAAAATCAAGCTTTGATTCAGAGAACTATTGGGTTAAAAGAATTTACTTTTTTTTCCTCACTGCAGACGCATAAACAGGCACTCAGTTCTGTGCTGAGCCAGCTCACAATATCATGCTACTGTCCCGTGTGTCAGATAAATGTAACATTTGAGCAGTGCCTTTATCTGCCTCTTCAAAGTTTTAACCACAAAGCTCTGTGTTTTGGTGTTAAACAGGAGAAAAAAGTGTCATTCATGCAGTGGCTGAATTGCACATTTATATAACCAGAGAATCGAGGTTCACATCCTGGCTTATCTTCTTGATCAAATTATGTGATCCTACATTAATCATTTGACTTCAGTCCTTTTTTTTCCAGGAAAGTGACACTTGAGAAAGCTCTAAAGTAGTTGGGTGCATCAAATTCCTTATACAAAAAGTTTCACTTGTATATGGATTCATAGAATTTAAGGTTTGCTGTGGATAGTAGCAAAATTGGCCACAAGTAGAGGGCACATGACAACTTACTCGTCTCTTGGTTAACTAACTGCATCATTGCTGTAGCAGGAGTGGTGCAAGACTTTATAAGGCGATACAAAAGGGGATGATGGACGGAGCGTTTGAACAAATCAAACACTCACCCCCAGTCAACTGATCTGGGTTTAATCCATCACCATTCTTTAGTTCACTCAGCCACCCCAGTTCAGACATGGCTATATGCAAATCAGTCTGACCCTGTGCCTCATGGGAACAGTCCAGCCCGAACTGCCAAGCCATGTCTTCCCTGGACAGGAAACAAGCATCCTGGGACCGGTTTCGGATTCATAATCCTCATCAGCCAGGCTATCTTGAATCCAGTGGCCAAGTGAATAAGGGACTCACGTCTGAGCATACCCTGCCACACTTAGGCCGAACAAAGCGATACAAAATGGGATGAGGGACGGAGCGTTTGAACAAATCAAACACTCACCCCCAGTCAACTGATCTGGGTTTAATCCATCACCATTCTTTAGTTCACTCAGCCACCCCAGTTCAGACATGGCTATATGCAAATCAGTCTGACCCTGTGCCTCATGGGAACAGTCCAGCCCGAACTGCCAAGCCATGTCTTCCCTGGACCGGAAACAAGCATCCTGGGACCGGTTTCGGATTCATAATCCTCATCAGCCAGGCTATTTTGAATCCAGTGGCCAAGTGAACAAGGGACTCACGTCTGAGCATACCCTGCCACACTTAGGCCGAACAAAGCGATACAAAACGGGATGAGGGACGGAGCGTTTGAACAAATCAAACACTCACCCCAGTCAACTGATCTGAGTTTAATCCATCACCATTCTTTAGTTCACTCAGCCACCCCAGTTCAGACATGGCTATATGCAAATCAGTCTGACCCTGTGCCTCATGGGAACAGTCCAGCCCGAACTGCCAAGCCATGTCTTCCCTGGACCGGAAACAAGCATCCTGGGACCGGTTTCGGATTCATAATCCTCATCAGCCAGGCTATCTTGAATCCAGTGGCCAAGTGAACAAGGGACTCACGTCTGAGCATACCCTGCCACACTTAGGGCGAACAAAGCGATACAAAAGGGGATGATAAACGGAGCGTTTGAACAAATCAAACACTCACCCCCAGTCAACTGATCTGGGTTTAATCCATCACCATTCTTTAGTTCACTCAGCCACCCCAGTTCAGACATGGCTATATGCAAATCAGTCTGACCCTGTGCCTCATGGGAACAATCCAGCCCGAACTGCCAAGCCATGTCTTCCTGGACCAGAAACGAGCATCCTGGGACCGGTTTCGGATTCATAATCCTCATCAGCCAGGCTATCTTGAATCCAGTGGCCAAGTGAACAAGGGACTCACGTCTGAGCATACCCTGCCACACTTTATAAGTTCACTATTTCGAAACTAATATTTTATTAAGCATCACTCAGTGCAGTGATATCACTCAATGAACTAAATGGAACAATTCCCAGATGTTTAAGAGATACATATTGTTTATTTCTCACGGTAATACATTTTGTGTGACATTTGTTACTTGACTTATATGACAAATATTCTGAGGGCTCAGGTCACCCATTGGCTCTTAAATTTAAGCCAAGCCCCCAGTTTATCTCTGGCTTTGCTCTATCTATTCAATTTCCATCTTGCCAGGTTCAACACAAATAAGGCAAATTTCCAGAAGGCACGGAAATGCAGAGGAGCTCATTAAATATTATAGTGTGCTCCCTGAATATCAATACCAGAATATCAATGGGACATAATATCGAGGACAAAAAAATATATATTTTTGAAATACGTACTGGTAAGTCAGTCTAGATTTTCTATACCTAAATCCAGATATATGTACCTACGTGGTACATATATCATCAAGCAACGCAGATCTAGAGTTAGGAATAGTAAATATATATCAATATTCTCTTTATTTGATTATTAGAAATAACCAATAAAGAGCAAACAAGCATCACATAAAATATGCAATCAATTTACAATCTATATTTCCGTTTATGCTCTTATCCTTCAATATTTTGTCCCCTGAAATTCTGTTCTCGATATTCTTAAACCACAATGTTCTGGGGTCGCTATTCAGTAGTACAATTGATTAGTACACTGGTGCCAGTTTCCTAGCAAAGCCCAGAGAGGCAGGTGCCACTCAGACATTGTCGGCTCATTCTCTCCATGAGTGCAAAACATAAGAATGAAAGAAAATGGAGCCTGCTTCAAGAGTACCTTACAGATGATATCAGCCTAGGTCTGGATGATGCCTTTTGTTCTTTCCTTCCTTCAGTTTTAATTTCCTTCTTTCCTTCTGTCTTTCATTCTTTGTTTCCTTTTCCTTCAATCTTTCATTTCTCCTTCCTTTCCTTCCGTCTTTCTTGCGTCATACTTTCTTGCCTCCATGCTTTCTTGCCTTCTTACTTTCTGTTTTTATTTCTCCAAGGCAAGAGGCTGGCAGTCAATGGCATAACAACTGGCTTTTTTTTAGGTTTGTGTTAGCCAAGACCTTTTGATTTTACTAAAATTATTATATGACATACTATAGCGGTTTTTAAGCCAAACTTCTTTCAATTGACTGGGGTTGTGTCATTCACATTTTTCTCCAACCCATTCAAGCTTGCATCATGCGGCAATGCGACAACCCATTTTAGCTATTGATTGACTTCACTGTGAGCTACAGCATGCTGCCCTTCACAATGAGCACATTAACACAAAAAGTCGTTTCCTTCAGTGCCAAGAAGTACCATGGTAATGTGTGCTTTTTTAAGACCCAAAAACAATTTTGCCTTTAGCCAATGCTTTTATTTAGATTGATGAACACCCAACAGATTCTTAAACAATAAAGTTTTGCAAAAACCACAACAAAACATACCAATAATTGTCAAAAGACGTGTGGACAAGGACAGACCTATTGGCTCTGCCAATGCTTGTTTTCCTTCTGTGGTAGGTGGAATAGAATTTGCTTTCACACATCATAGCATGAAAACTTGTTTTCCCAGTCCCACTGTAGAGTTTGTATCATTTCAGTATTATTCTACTCCAGTGACAATTCCAAGTCGAGTATAAATAGTCCACACATTCCTCAGGCCAACTGTTCTGTGGTAATGAAGCAAACCCACATATTTTACCCCTGTGCATTGCATGAAACTACGTAGGTGCATGGAGGAATACAGAGAAGCACAAACAAGAAATGTACACATTACTCAGAAAAGCCTTGAACACTTCAAAAAATAGTAGCCTCTAAGATGAGAAGTTACAAGTTTCTGTTCTTCAGGAACATTCACACTGATTTAAAAGGCTTTTGTTGAATGATTTGAACAGACAAATTGCACATGGGAGTAACACTAAAAAAACTGATCATTTATAGGTGAGGGGCTATGAAATAAACTATTATTGATTCAGTTAGTACATATTTTACAGAGCACCAATATGTTGCCCTTGAGAGCTAGCATGCACAACTATTTTCAAGGTAGTGGGATGGGCATTAGAAAATAAAACTTGATGAAACACAGTGTTTAATATGTGGTGGTGCTTGCAGGTGGTGTGGCACAGAAACTAATGTTTGGGGATCAGGACTTATTGTTTATCATCAGACTTTGATCCTATTGAGAAAAGAGAAAGGCTAAAAAGGGATAACGAAGTGGGCGAGAAAGAGAGGAAAACCGAGCGGGAGAAAAATGGATAAAAAAACAACTTGCAAGAGTTAAACAGTTCGGAAGTTGAGAAGTGAGGAACAAACACGTATGTGATAGAGTGAAAATTAAGAAGCCTTGGTATTCGGCAATGGCGACATTCAACATCTCTGATAGTGGGCTGCTAAGACAAATTTTAAGCTGCTGCACTTATTTATTTTAAAATTCTTTCCAGCCAGCTTTACCCCACTTGTAGGAATTGTGTGGATTCCTGCAGATCCCAGAAGTTCCCATCACAGAAATGTAGCAATATGCATTATTTCAGGCAAAGTTTTGAGTTTTGACGGGCATTGTGGGAAAGAAAACTTCATGGGATCCATGCAAGGCACACTACCTTGAACTCCCCACGTCTCTAGTTTAAAAAATGTGCAGGTTTGCTAGGTTTCCATAGGTGCAGGCTGAACTAGGGCCCAAAATTCACAGCTAACCACTTTGCAAAAAAGGGATCTGTTTTGAGTTGAAAGATGTGATGTATCCATGTTGCATTTTGGGTTGTTTACTGTTGCGGGCACTAGACCTACCCACACAAGTGAGGTACCATTTTTATCAGAAGACCGAGGGGAATGCTGTGTGGAAGGAGGTTTGTGGCTCACAACATTCCAGTAATGTGTTTTTTTATGTCAATGTTTGAGGATTAAAATAAATTCTGGGTTTTGAAAAAACCTAGTGAGAGCCACACAATTCACCGCACCCTGAATTCCCCTAGGTGTCTAGTTTCCAAAAATTTAAAGGTTTGCTAGTTTTCCCTATGTGCCGGCTGACCTAGGACCCAAAATCCACAGCTACCCACTTTGCAAAAAAAGGGTACGTTTTGAGGGAAAAAATACAATGCATCGGCCTACCCACATAAGTGAGGTGCCATTTTTATTAGGAGAATTAGGAGAATGCTGGGTAGAAGAAAGTTTGTAACTCCACACAGATCCCAGAGTTTTCCATCACAGAAATGAGAGGAAAATATGCTTTTGTAGCCAAAGTTTGAGATTTGCAAAGGATTCTGGATAAAAAAATAAAACTAGTGAGAGCCACACAAGTCACTCTACCCTAGATTCCCCAGGCATCTAGTTGAGAAAAATGTACAGGGTTGCCCGATTTTCTTGGGTGCTGGCTGAGCAAGGGCCCAAAACCCACAGCAATCCACTTTTTAAAACAATGGTCAGTTTGGTTATTTTGCATATTTTCTTGGTTCCCTCCAAGGGAATCTACAAACCTTGGGTACCCTTAGAAGCCACAGGTTGTTGGAAAAAAAGATGCAAAGTTGTTGTGGGTACCTTATGTGGAAAAACAGTTATGGAACTCTATGCACAAACTACCCCAAGTAGTCAAAAAAGGGCTCAGCACTGTTGGAGGAAAGGAGGGGTTAAAGGTGTTTTGTAACCATAGTCTGTGCTTGTTGAGTAAGGCAGAACATCTACAAACTATGTGGGCCAATCTATTCATTTACCTGTCCCAGAGCCCTCATGCATGCTTGATTGACATTACCTTCCATTTTGTCATACAATTAAAGGTAGGAAATAGCTTGCAGCATTATTCTAACTTTGTAATATACTGCAAATGTTCAACATAGGTAGTTCTGTGGACGCAGCACTTTGTAAGAATTTAGTTCTAGCCAGGAATGTCTTCTTTTGCTTAAGGTCAATTTATCTGCTGCAGGGCATGACGTTTTGCCAGTGTATTAAGGAGTTACTTAAAACAGGCATTTTACAAATCTTAGTTCCACAGTGTGTCTGCTCTCAATGAGGTTTACTCAGTTGCCAAATGTTTCACCCATTTGTTCTTTATGTTTGCAGTACCTGATTTCATCCCCTCCTCGCGCCAGGACAGTCTTGACTAGCAGTGCGCGTTATAAATATCCTTATAACATAACATAACATAACAGATGTAATGTTCGAGGTGTGAAAGGTGTGCCTTAATTTGAATGCTTACTTTAGAAATGCGATTTTATGAGGTACTTGTTAGTCCATCAATCCAAATTATACTATAATCTGCACTTGCGATGAACCTTATGGCAGTTCAAATCAAATCAAATCAAAGCAAGCCTTATTAGGTTAAAAAATACAAACCATAAAACATACTAAAAACAATAGCAATCTCACATTTCATCCTAAAGGAGTACGATAAAGTGCATTTAAATTCCAGTTAAAAGTCAAAAGAAGCATTTTCACATTTCATTTACAAAGGGATACAGTATAGTGTATTTAAATTCCAGTAGCAGGCCCAATAAACATTATATATAAAGTGTCATGTGCAAGATACAACCTTAAAAACAAACAGAACATGTTCACATTTCATCACTAGGGAGTACAGTAAGGTGTGTTTGAGCTCCAATGGCAATCCCATTAAACTTTATACCTAAAGTGTCATATACAAAAGATACAATCTAGGGCATTTCTCATGTCCTGAGTTATCAACTACCATTATGCATCCTATCCTCTTCGTATATGAGGGGCTCTAGTTGTGAATTATTTTTCCTTACTCTAATCGCCCTCTGGATATAGACTGCCACTGCATTACAGACTCTAATATTTGCTAAATTGCAAATATACTCAAAAGCATGTTTGTATGTGTACAGTCTCTCCATTAGAAACAATGGTTGTAATATACTTTTCCTTAGATCTCTGTAAACGTCACGGAATGAAATGAAATGCAAGGTTGATTGATCTGGCTTTCTATCACAAGGACACTTTGGGAGATTTCCAGTCCACCACCCCATGGATGGAAACGCAATTAAAAAATGGGCTAATCCCATTCTTAATCTAGTGAGGTAAAACCTGTGTCTTGTATTTGTGACCTGGATTAAATAATGTTGAATCCCTATCCCTAGTGTTCTATCATTAAATCCCTTAATCATGTGTTTTGAGTTTGCTTCGTCTGATAGAGATCGCAGGTCACCCGACCAATATTTTCACCACTTCGGTCTCGGGCCCATATACTTTAATAAAACCATCTACATTGATCAGATGACCTTACAATCTACTACCAATAATTGTGAGTCCCTTTCTACTATTTCCTAGTGTACCCGACTTACCATCCACCGATACGGGTACCTATGACCACGATGGGTCAGGGAGCTAGCTGTAAAAGGAAAGGCAGGCAAAATACAAACCCAACATATAAACTTTGCTTTTTCATAAAATGACCACGGACAACTGGAAGTTTTAAAAGATTTATCTTAAAATTCGACTCTCTTTAGAATATACACTCCACTACAAGGAGACAGTCTAAAATCAAATTAGCAAAGAGTACATAACTATACAGAAGAACTATAAGGGCAAGCATTTAGTTTTTAAATGCTAGTGCGACAGGGAACACGCTAAGTGGGAAAGAAAAATATTGGTAACACTAAAAAGGACATTTACGTATGAGCAAGCTATGGTAAAATTTGAGCTATAGGGTATACTTCATGAACATAACTAAAGTACTTTTGGAATCCTAAATAAATTATGATAAGGGCAAAGTGAACACGCTATAAATCAGAGTTACTTCAGTCAGTTTTATGAGAGAAGATTAGAGACCACATCAGGAAATTACAAACTGTAATGGAAAAATGATTTCTAAAAGGTAGGGTAACATAGGTACATGCTATAAAAATAAATGCAAATGACTTTAATAATATGCAATAGTTGCGAAAAGCATGGAAAATTATCATATGCAAAGGTATGTCTTTATTGAAGCAAAGACAGAAAAATAGAAAGGTGCAGTTTAAGAGTTTCAGAGCGATATTTACCTAGACTGGTGTGAAAACCAACCCTGGCCACGGGTCAGTTAAGGACAGGAAAACCCTCAAGGAAGGATAACCCTCAATGGGACAGCAGGTGCAGAATGGACACCCCAGGACAGGACAGGAAAACCAGATTAGGATCAGGACAGGACCACCAGGATACGACCAGCACCCGCAGTTTGGAAGCAACGCCTGCGCTCCACCCTCTCTGCAGCTATCAGTCAGAACCCCGATTGGGTCAGCGAATTTCCCAGCAAAGTGCTCCGCCAGCACTTAAGGTTTAGTAAAACCTTCAGAGTCTATGGTCAAATCGGACAGAGTGCTCCGCAGCAGCTCTGTATCAAGTCACCTATTGAGTGCGTTGGGTCAGTGACAGGTCAGCTATTCAGACAAGTCGGACAAATTCCCTAGGTGAACCTAGGCTAGATATACTGTTTTGGGACAGTGTACCACCCCCCAAATGTTGCAAAGTGTCAGAATTCCCAATTTCGATTGGTCCTAAGGTAGGATTTGGTTAACACACCAATCAGAACAGACTTTTGTAAGACCTATTTGCATTTCAAGGTACCGCCTAGCAAGATTGGGGTTCCCATGAGAAGTCGCACGGAATACAATAGGAAAAATGTCATTGTATCAGTTTGAGAACAGTTAACTCCATCTTGCTGGGTCAGAGGTGGCGTTCACATGAGCATCTTGACTGTGGCTGCCAGCTGGCTGAGTTCCACTGGCCAAGGTTATGGCTTTGCTGGTTGCATGAGCATGTGTGGAAGGGACCTTCAAGATGGCTCCCAGTACATTCAGACCCCCCAATCATCGTGATACATGAAAAGTAAGCGAGAACAAATTAAAACATAGAAATAAATGAATGTATTACATCTCATGTTCTTGTACTTCAGGTTTCTTATCATAAAAATATACTATGCATTTAAGGGTAAGTGCAACAGACAAAATCACAAGAGCAGCGGTGTAAGCTTTACCTCGTTATTAGAAAGCGCGGCCATCTTATGGCTATTACGCATGCGCACCCTTTCCCTCCAAAATGTGACTACGTCACGTGACGTGATTATGCCTAACGCATGCGCAGAATCAAAATTCAAGCAGCGGCCATTTTTTAGGTACGAGAGTTATTCGTATTAGTAAACCACATAGGCAAGCTTCTCTAATATACATGTATATAAAAATAAAAGAGATTAATAATACATACAATTTGTTTATGGTGTTATACCAGATTCGAGGTTCATGACTCGAGCAAGTCGCGATGCGAAACCTTGCTCTATCACGTCTTCCCTTGACCTGCTCCTAGATTCTATAATGGTAGTTTTCAAATCATTTTTACTATACTCGAGTATTTGAGGGGGGTTGTTAAATCAACATTTTCAGTGCATTCATTTAAAAGATTATTAATATACATCAGCCACGGTATATTCTTCCCATGTTCTATTACAAGACAATCCTGACAATGCCCCGAATACATTTAGCACCCTCCTTACTCCATATTCCATACCAGGTATTTATACATGCCAGGATAATAAAATCCTTAATATATGAAGCATCCAGCTCTTTGTGTACACTATATATGGGGGTGGATTTTGGAACAGCTAACAATCTCCATAAAAAGTTATTTTCTTGGGTCTGGAGGATTGAATAGTTTTTTACTCCCCATAGTGCAGCACCGTAACATGTTCCTGAAAGACACTTCCTTTTTTTGTATGGTGACATGATTTCCCTAATGGGTTTATTACCCATTTTCTTTGAATTTTTTTTAATTGCTTCTATTATCTGAGTACATTTTAATTTACAATGTTCAATATGGGTTCCCCACTGTCCATTTGCTGTAAATGTTAGCCCTAGCTAAACAAAATAATATGTTACTGCAATTGGGGCATTATCTATGTGGTGGATCCTAGTCTTTGTTTTTCCCCTGCCACACACCATTGTGAAGGTCTTTGCTTTTATTACTTTAAGTAATATCTGGTACTGCTGGCATTGACAGCTGGTATTGACAGCCTTGAACAACTAGTCAGTGTTTTCCTCTTTTGAAGGTAGGGAGAGGGTCTAGTGACCTGTTCTCATACAGGGTTTCTGATATGTTCACAATCAAATCTGTGCATGGTATCTGGCCTACTGAGATAGATTTGATTTAATGTATATGGACAGAGTCATGTGCAATGTTATTTTGCATGTATTTACACAAATATACAATTGGGTTAAGTGAATTTCAAAGAAGTTGGTCAGATGGAGGGTTTGTGTCATTTGCTGATACAGAACTGTTTAAGTAAATGACTGAGCCCTGTTGCACCTGCTACTTGTTTCAACGCCCTCACTCACTTTTCAAATGCAAACCCACTTTTCTTTTGTAGCGGCTGTACTTGAAAGGAATACAGAGGATGATGCAGAACAGGAGGATATCAAGGTGGCAGAAGAGGAAGAGAAGGCAGAGTGCAATCTCATATCTTCTGGAAGCCCAACAAGAGAGAGGTGCATTCCCTGGGCATGTGTTTCTACTGCTCTAGCCCTGCTATCACCCCTTTCATGAATCTCCTCCCTCCATCCCATTATCAGCTCACAACATCTACACACACACACACACACACACACACACACACACACACACACATCCACACACACCAATAGGTGGGGTGCTAACAAATGATGTGAGTTTCACTGGCTCTTCTTTTCTACCTTTAAAAGACACTAATATGAACGAAATGTCCATATTGATAATTCTGTTTGTCAATATACCTCACTGCTCCATATTAGCCCTTCCAGAGCTTAATTTGTTGTAAAACATAAGTATAGGGTTCCAAGGTTTTTTGTTAGGAGCCTTGCACTTCCGAATGCCGGGGCTGGCAGATACCAGGATGTCCTATTATTGATTCCACCACATTACATTTTGTTCCATCTCTCTACACCTCCTTTCTCTTTATTTCACTCCGTTCTCACTTCTTTTACACCAATGCTTTCTCCCTTTGCATTGTTTCACTACCTTCCTTCTCCCCTTTCTTCTCTCATGTCTGCCTTTCTCTCTTGCTCTGGGTCAAAGTCTAATGATGAAATGTAAGTCCTAGTCCTCGAAATTGAGTGTTGTTCCGTACCTTGGCTTTGACATCCCACAAATGAAGCAGCATCCTCTTCCTTTTCACCGTGCTCTCCAGTCATTCCTACCATGCAATCCCTCACCTTCTTGTAGATAAAGTTGTACTCCCCCTCTTGCCATGATCCATTTCTATGTAGCCTCTGTTTCCAATTCAGAAAGTGAACACACATTCAGAAATAAACATGTCCGACATTTTATAACTATCAATGTTGATCTCACAAAGTGTGTTAAAAATCGTGCTCCATGTACCATTTTTGTTGTGTTCAAGCTTTTGGGGATCTGCGCTAATCAAAAAATAACACCTTCTAAAGTGGTTGCACAGTGGTTCAGGCAAGCTCTAATGCCAATTTAGGGCCCAATTACGAGTCTGGCGGTCCTCGGACGGCCAGACTCACGGTGGCGTGGCAGTGGGGATCCATCCACCGCCATTCCGGTGGTCTGACCTCCCCCTTACAAGTTAGGCGGTCAGACTGCCCTGGGACAGCTGACGCCACCTGAAGGTGGCGTGGCGGTCAAAGGCCCAATATGCTTGGTGCGACCGTTGTGGTCCCACCAAGCATATCACAAGTTTCCTCTCCTCCAGGGTTTACATGGCAGTTATTCCTCCATGTAAACCTTGGAGGAGAGAAACAAAGGGGGTCCTACAGGGCCCCCTGTGCCTCCTCCCATTGTGCATGCACACAGGGAGTATAAAATATGCTCCCCTGTGGGCATGCACAAAAGTTCCTGGACAGCATGGACTTTCAAGTCCATGCCGTTCAGAAAGCACAGTGGCCTTTAAAAGAAGTACCGCAATGTGAATACCATGCCGCCCAACTGCCAGACTATAAATAACTTGTAATCTGGCAAGTGGGCCCCAGCAAGTCTCAGCAGTGCAGGGCACAGCTGTGGAGTACCTGTACCTTCCGCCCCACACTGCTGAAACTCATAATCAGAGCCTAAGTGTCAGCTACACTGAAAGCAATCAATCAATCAATCAATCAATCAGAGTACTTTTAGAGCATGCTACTTACCCGTGAGGGTCTCAAGGCGCTGAGGGGAGGGGGCACTGCTACTGCTCGAAGAGCCAGGTCTTGAGCAGTCTTCTGAAGGCGAGTAGGTCTTGGGTCTGCTGTATGTGAGTAGGGAGGGTGTTCCAGGTCTTGGCGGCGAGGTAGGAGAAGGATCTGCTGCCGGAGGTTGTTCGTTAGATGTGGGGGACAGTGGCGAGGGCGAGGCTGGTGGAGCGGAGCGGAGCTGCCGCGTGGGGGTGTAGAAGCTGAGTCTGCTATTAGGGTAGGCTGGTCCGGCGTTGTGGAGTGCTTTGTGGAGTGGGTGAGGAGCTTGAAGGTGATCCTCTTGTCGACGAGGAGCCAGTGTAGGTCTCTCAGGTGGGGGGTGATGTGGCTGCGGCGGGGGACGTTGGTAATTAGTCGGGCGGATTCGTTTTGGATGCGTTGTAGTCGTTGTAGGTGTTTGGCTGGGATTGCTGCATAGAGTGTGTTGCCATAGTCCAGTCTGCTGCTGACGAGGCCTGTGTCACCGTTCCTCTTGTTTCGGTAGGGATCCACTTGTAGATCCTGCGGAGCATGCGGAGGGTGTTGTAGCAGGAGACGGCGTTGACCTGTTTGGCCATGGAGAGGGAGGAGTCGAGGATGAATCCTAGGTTGCGTGCATGGTCGGTGGGTGTCGGTGCTGTTCCCATTGTGGTCGGCCACCAGGAGTCATCCCAGGCTGAGGGGGTGGGTCCGAGGATGAATACCTCCGTCTTGTCCGAGTTCAGCTTCAGACGGCTGTTCCTCATCCAGTCGGCAACTGCCTTCATTCCCTCGTGGAGGTTGGTTTTGGCAGTGTGTGGGTCCTTGGTGAGGGAAAGGATGAGCTGGGTGTCGTTGGCGTAGGAGATGATGTTGAGGTTGTGCTGGCGGGCGACCTGTGCGAGGGGGGCAATGTAGATGTTGAACAGCGTCGGGCTGAGGGATGAGCCCTGGGGGACGCCGCAGATGATGTTGGTGGCTTCAGATTGGAAGGGTGGGAGGCGGATGCTCTGGGTTCTGCCAGAGAGGAAGGACGTGGTCCAGTCAAGGGCCTTCTCTTGGATACCGGCTTCTAGGAGGCGTGTCTTTAGAGTGCGATGGCAGACCGTGTCGAAGGTGGCTGACAGGTCCAAGAGGATGAGGGCTGACGTTTCGCCGTTGTCTAGTTGTCGCCTGATGTAATCTGTGGCGGCGATGAGGGCTGTCTCGGTGCTGTGGTTTCCTCTGAATCTGGATTGGGACAGGTCCAAGATTATGTTGTCTTCCAGGTGGCGGGCCAATTGCCTGTTGACGAGTTTCTCGATGACCTTTGCCGGGAATGGGAGCAGGGAGATGGGCCGGAAGTTCTTGAGGTCCTTGGGGTCCGCCTTGGGCTTCTTGAGGAGGGCATTGATTTTGGCGTGCTTCCAGCTTTCCGGGAATGTCGCTGTTTCAAAGGAAATGTTGATGACCTTCCGTGGTTGGGGTGCAATGGCTGTGTCTGCTTTGTTAAATACGTGGTGTGGGCACGGGTCTGACGGAGATCTTGAGTGGTTGGAGTTCATGACCTTGCGTGTCTCGTTGTCATTGACGTTGGACCAGGAGGTCAGGCGGATGGCGCTGGTGGTGTACGCAGGGAAGGTGGAGTCTGGCATAGTCGGGGCGGTTGTGGTGTTGAAGCCGTCGTGGATGTCAGCAATCTTGCGGTGGAAGAAGATGGCCAGGGAGTCGCACAGTTCTTGTGAGGGCGGGATGTCGTTGGCGCTGGGGTTGGAGAGTTCCTTTACGATGCTGAAGAGCACTTTGCTGTCATGTGCATTGTTATCCAAGTGGTCTTTGAAGGAAGATCTCTTGGCTAATCTGATGAGGTGGTGATGTCTGCGAGTGGCGTCCTTGTGGGCTGCGAGGTTGTCCGGTGTGAATTCGTGGAGCCATATTTTCTCCAGTTTCCGGCATGCGCGTTTGGAGGTCTGGAGCTTGTTGGTGACTCTCTTGCTGGTGTGGCTGTTGGAGGGTTTGTTGAGCGGGGCGAGGGTGTTGGCGCAGTTGTCGATCCACTTTCTGGAGGGGCGGGCTGCGGTGTCTGGTTTGGTGGGGTAGGTGGGTGGGTTCTGGTCGAGGGTGGTGATCATCCGGTCTTCGGTGGCTTTGCTTCAGCAGCGGCGAGGCAGCTGTTGGGTGCGGTGGTGCGTGGTTGGTTTCTTGAAGGTGAAATGAATGCAGTGGTGGTCAGTCCCGTGGAGTTCGGTGGTGTGGTCGAAGGCGACGTGGGTGCCTGTGGGGAAGACGGGGTCCAGCGCGTGGCCGGCGGCGTGGGTGGGTGCGGTGACGAGTTGTTTGAGGCCAAGGTTGGCGAGGTTGTCGATCAGGGTGGCGGAGTTGGCGTCGTTGTTGTTCTCGAGGTGGAAGTTCAGGTCCCTGAGGAGGGTGTAGTCCGTGGAGGCGAGCGCGTGGGTGCTGGCGAGGTCAGCGAAGGATTCGCTGAACTGAGCCCGGGTCCTTGGGGTCTGTAGATGAGTGTTCCTCTGAGGGTGGTGTTGGGGTCGGTGTGCATCCGGAAGTGCAGGTGTTCGGCGGTGTGGAGGTTGTCGTCTGCGTGGGTGGCGACCTTGAGGGTGGACTTGTGGACATTGGCTATTCTTCCGCGATTCCTGCGTGTGATCTTGTAGCCGTCCGGGATGGCTATGGCGATGTCGGGTGCCGAGGAGTCGTTCCACCTGGTCTCGGTCAGGAAGGCCACATCTGGGGCGGAGGTGTCGAGCAGATCCCAGAGCTCGACTGCGTGTTTGCATGCAGAGCGGGTGTTGAGGAGTATGCAGTGGAGGTGGTTGGGTCCAGTCCTTGGAGGTTTGGTGGTTCTGTCGCAGGTGAAGCTGCAGGTGTGGCAGGAGAAAGGTCCGTGGGTCCGTTTTGGGGTGGCCTGGAAGCAGGTGTGGTTTCGGCCAGAGTTGAGTGCGTGGAGGCTGCTGGTGTCGTAGTGGAGTCTGGTGTTGTGGCGTTTGCGGGGTCCAGGGGTGCAGGGGTTCTGGTGCTGGGTGCGGTCCAGGCGCTGACGGGTGCAGACGGGCTTGCCTTAGGCACGGGTTCGGCACGCCAGCCGTGCAGCCGCGCAGCTGCCGCCATTTGGAGGGGAGCTGGGAGGGAGGAGCAGCTGGGAGGCAGGAGGCAGGGGATGGCGAATGGGCACGGGGAGGGCCGCAGGGGCAGCAGCGGCAGGAGGTGAGCAGTGGGCACGGGGGGGCGAGGGAAAAATCAAGGGCAGCGAGGGGGACAGAAGGCAAGAAAACAAGCACAATCAGGGGGCAGAAGGCAAGAAATACGAGCACAATCAGCGGGCAGAGGCAGGAAAAACGATCACAATCAGGGAACAGAGGCAAGAAAAAACGAGCACAATCAGGGGACAGAGGCAAGAAAAACAAGCACATTCAGGGGGGCAGAGGCAGGAAAAACGATCACAATCAGGGAGCAGAGGCAAGAAAAAATGAGCACAATCAGGGAACAGAGGCAAGAAAAAACTAGCACAACCAGGGAACAGAGGCAGGAAAAAACAAGCACAATCAAGGGGCAGCTGCAGGAAAAACAAGCACAATCAGGGGGGAAGAGGCAAGAAAACGAGCACAATCAGGAAACAGAAGGCAGGGCCGGACACACAGGCGGAGCTGTGTGGTGGGGGGAGCGACCTACCAGTGATGCAAAGTTGCCCTGCCTGCTATGTCACAGCTTGCTTAGCATTCTGTCAAATCTGATCCCTAACACAGACCAAGGAACATGCCTTTAAGAATGTAAGATATACAAGCAGGGAGAAAGAGGTTCTAAGGTAATTGGTGAACACATGGAAATTTGGTTGCAAGGCATGCCCCGCCACCACCGCATTTGTTCACATGTTCATTTCTGAGTGTGCTTGACTTTTTGCCCCCTTCTCTGTCTTTCCTGACCAGAAAAAGCTGGCTGCAAAGATTTGGTTGCCTGACCTCCTGTCTCTTCCCTGGAATGTGTAGAAAAAGGTATGTTCATTTGCACTGCATAGTGGTGGTGTCAGAAGCAAATATTGTCTTGGGCAGAAACTGAAAAAAGAATTGTTTTAAGGAAGGTCTTCTGTGAAAAGCGTTTGTACTTTGAACATTTTATAATGACCTGATGCTATATTTTAGGTTTAGAAACGAAGGGTTGTCGGTATCATAAACCTTGCTTTTACATAATTATACAACATTTTAGCAAAATTATACGAAATTGCCACATAATTACACTAAATGTAAATTTGTTATTTCGCACTATATTTTAGCACCAATTGCGTCCTCTTGTCACTTTTTGATACCGGGGTGCATTCAAACAGAGAACCGTGAAAAACAGCTGTTCGCCTTCTGTCCTTCGTGTGTATTTTCAGTACATGTTTACATGTGAACTTCATGTTTCGCTGTAAAGGTTTACTGCAAATGGCACATAATTATATGAAGTGGCAGGATGGCGTCATTTTTGGAATTTCACATTACAAGCTTTACGTGACATTCCCTGAATTACACTAATTACGCTGGTGTGATTGAAATTTTGCCCAGGCCTAAAAGGGCCCTCACCTAGCCACTCATAATGGATCTAAGAGGAACCAGGTTTACTTTACTATGGCACCATGCATAGGAAATGTCCTTCTAAAAAAATAAAAACATATACAGTAAAAGGAATTGTCATTCACCATTTGCATACTTGCTTGTGTCGATGGTACACATGTAAATGCATGTCATTTATGCACACCGCCATGCCAGTACTTTTACTCTCCCCATTTGTGGAAGGTTCAATGAAGGTAACAAGCAAACACTGTCCCTAATATTCCAGGACTGGTGTAGAATAGTAAATAATCTCTTTAAAATATTAGGGTTGTTTCTGTTCCTCTTCTTCGAGTTTCAGAGTAAGACTAGAAATACAGACACATTTGGGAGGCATAGAAAGATGCTTGAATGGTACAACATATAGAATTATAGATGGGTAAAAGTGAAATTCAGGGATGTTTTTCAATGAGGGGTTCTGAGGGACATCACATAGACAATGAGAGCCGAGCTTGATTGCCTATGATGTCACTCAGAACCCAGAGGTGAAAAACATCCCTGTAATTCACTCTTTACACCCATCTATAGTTTTTTGTTATGGTTGCCACTCAAAATCATCTGCCCCTGCTTTCAACTGCTATGGTTGGTATGAACAGTAATGGGGAGCCATACATGGTCTCTCCTCTCTGTTCCAAACGTAAATAAATGCCTTTCCTGCCATCCTTAAGCAGCCCTCACCACCTTCCCTGACTTCCCTCCCCCTCTTGCAGCTATGCTTTCTGCTCTCAGTGAAAGCAGACAAGCCGCACTACGCAGACTGGCTCTCAGAGAGCCCTGTTAGCATGGCTTGGAAGGCCTTTATGACAAAGCAAGTAGCAACAATGGGTAATGCGTTTTGTTATCAACTGTTAGCAGTGAGTTATGACTTTTTTAAACCGAAATATACGCTAGTGGCTCTCTACTAGAGCCATGCATAACACTAGTTGGTCTTCATTATCAGCCTGATTCATGAAGCGAAATTGCGCCTGCAATGGCTGCGAAAATGCAATTGCGGGTGCAAAACACGGAATCGGCATTCAAGTACAAAATAGCGATTTCGCAAACACAGAATAGCGATTAAAATAGCGATTACGCTATAATAGTCGCAGAGTCCCGGTAGTCGCGCATTAGCGATACGGAAATAGCGACCAACCACGGAATCTGCGAAATGAATAGCGAAACGCAATTTATTCTCAATCGGCATTCATGAAAAATAAACAATAGCGGAAAACCCCAAAATCGCATTTTTGCGCGGCGCAAATTAAGGACAACTCAAAGCAGGTGGTAACCATAAAAGCCATGATTAAGTAAAATTTGAAAAACAGTTGGCCAATCACCAACAGGTCCAGGCCTGACCAATCACACATAAGGACATTCAGCAGAAGCATTAGGCGTTCCACAATGCCAGGAATGTACATGGTGGTGAGGCGGCGAAGGCTACAGCGAGCAGCACGGAGGAGACGCATGAGGCAGGAAAGGATTTACCGGCAGCGGGTCACCTTGCTGGGCCAAACCAGAGAACAGATTTATGCCAAATACAGGCTGAATGGGCAAATGATCACCTGGCTGATACAAGAACTTGACCCCCTCATGCAGCACCCAACAAGGCGAAACAATTCTGTGCCTACACATGTGCAGGTATTGTGCAGCCTGCACCTCCTGGCCTCCGGCAGTTTCCAGGGCATAGTAGCGGCTGCTGGGGGGATATCCCAGCCCACCATGTCACGCTGCCTCCACACTTTTGTTGACGCCATGCTCACCCAGCTCCACCGCCACATCACATTTCCCACGAGCCAACAGGAATTGGACCTGACAAAACTACAATTTTACAATGTAGCCCATTTTCCCCATGTCCTCGGCTGCATCGACTGTACCCACGTCGCCATCTGCCCACCAGCTGCCACGGAGTATATGTACCGCAACCGGAAGTCCTACCACTCCCTCAACATACAGATGGTCTGCAATGCCAAGACCATCATCACTGACATTGTCGCACAGTACCCAGGGAGTACCCATGATTCCTTTATCTTCAGGCACAGTGGACTCCACACACGACTGCTCAGAGGAGAGTTCGGGGAAGGACACCTACTTGGTAAGTACACTTTGTCGACAATGTCACATTGCAATGAAGTCACTGCGCTGCACAGGCAATCAACATCTGCTCCTCTCATTCAGGTGACAGTGGCTACGCCCTACGGGAATACCTCCTGACCCCTTACCTCAACCCTGCCACACCTCAGCAACGGCGCTACAATGTTGCGCACATCCGGACAAGGAACTGTATAGAAAGGACATTTGGCCTGCTCAAGAGCAGGTTCCGTATACTGCACAAGACAGGTGGGGCCATGTATTACAGTCCTGCTGCGTGCTGCCGCATTGTGGCTGTCTGTGCAATGCTCCATAACATTGCAACCAAGCGCCGGATACCTGTTGACATCTCAGGCAGTGAATCTGAAGGGGACGACCGGCCACCAGCACATGTGCACCATGCACGCGGGGAGAACCCAGCTGAAGGCCACAGACGTCGCAACCACATCACAGTGAACAATTTCTAGCCCACCCTCTTCCCCCACCCCACATATCACAATTGCATGCAAAATGTAATGATTACACAAGGCTAATGTGTGCAGCAAAATAAATATATTTGTTTCATTCACAACAAAAAGGTAATCAGTCCAACTATTTACAAATACCAGTATTGCGTCATACTGCAGTGTGCATGTACTTGGCAGGCTTACCGTCAGCCTGTGCCAGTGTTATGCAGACAGTGTCAATGGCGCCTCCTGCGCGTAATGCCCAAGCGCCTCTGAGGCTCTTCCTCTTCCTGGGCACCTGTACCAGGCGTTGCCCTGGTGCTGCGCCTAGGTGGCGGGACCAGTGTGGCCGATTGGCTGCTCACGCTGGAGGCACCCTCACTGGCATCGTCGCCCCCTACAGTGGCCGGTAGCGCAGGTGTGTGTAGTGCCGTTACCGCGGTGGTTAGGTGCTCCAGGACCCTGGTGATGTCCTCACAGCACTGCACTAGTTGGTGCTGCTGGGTGAGAGAGCGCCGCGACAACTGGGTGGTGGCATTTGCTGCCACATAATTCGACCTGCTATAGGCCAACAGCCGGCTCATCAGCTGGTGGTGGCGCCGGCTCGCTACACTGCGGTGCTTGAGCAGCGCAGCAGTGTTCTCCTCCATGGCTGCAGTCATGCGGCCCATGGCCGCCGTCATGCGGTCCATGCACTCTCCAACTCCCGCCACATTGCGCCCAATTTTGTGCAGCTGGAGCTGGATGGCACCTTGCTGCTGTGACTGGCGCTGGTGGATACGGAGCATGCGTCTCTCAACGCTCATGCAGGCATAGCGATGTCCATTGCCCCTCCTGCTGATTGCCCGCGGTGTTGCCGCTGTCGCAGGCCCAGATCTATTGGCACCAGCTGCAGGTGGTGTTGCAGCAGGCGTTGCTGGTGCGGCAGGGACTGGGGGCACATTAGTGGGGTGCCTGGCTCTGGCTGCGGGTGGGGCGGCAGATCCAGATGCAGCTACGGTGGGGGGCCTGGCCTTGGCTGCGGGTGGGGCGGCAGATCCAGATGCAGCTACGGTGGGGGGCCTGGCCTTGGCTGCGGGTGGGGCGGCAGATCCAGATGCAGCAACGGTGGGGGGTCTGGCCTTGGCTGCGGGTGGGATGCTAGATGCAGGGGCCACAACGGTGGGGGGCCTGGCTGCTGGTGTTGTTGCAGCAACTGCAAACACAACAATGATGGACAGAATGTGGATCAATGTCACACATTCACCCCAGTCCAAAGATCTGGGCCCAAATCCATCGTTTTTCCACTCCACACCACCCTGGGTTAGACAATGGCGATATGCAAATCAGCGCTGACCCTGTGCCCCATGGGAACAGTCCAGTCCGAACTACAAAAGCCATGTCCTTCCCAGAACGGAAACAAGCATCCGAGGACCAGCCCGGTTTCGAGGTAACACCTCTCTTCAGCCCGGCTAGCTTGATTCCAGTGGTGTGGAGTGCCTGGGACTCACGTCTGAGCATCCCCAGTACACTTAGAGCGGTAACTGCAAACACAACAATGATGGACAGAATGTGGATCAATGTCACACATTCACCCCAGTCCAAAGATCTGGGCCCAAATCCATCGTTTTTCCACTCCACACCACCCTGGGTTAGACAATGGCGATATGCAAATCAGCGCTGACCCTGTGCCCCATGGGAACAGTCCAGTCCGAACTACAAAAGCCATGTCCTTCCCAGAACGGAAACAAGCATCCGAGGACCGGCCCGGTTTCGAGGTAACACCTCTCTTCAGCCCGGCTAGCTTGATTCCAGTGGTGTGGAGTGCCTGGGACTCACGTCTGAGCATCCCCAGTACACTTAGAGCGGTAACTGCAAACACAACAATGATGGACAGAATGTGGATCAATGTCACACATTCACCCCAGTCCAAAGATCTGGGCCCAAATCCATCGTTTTTCCACTCCACACCACCCTGGGTTAGACAATGGCGATATGCAAATCAGCGCTGACCCTGTGCCCCATGGGAACAGTCCAGTCCGAACTACAAAAGCCATGTCTTTCCCAGAACGGAAACAAGCATCCGAGGACCGGCCCGGTTTCGAGGTAACACCTCTCATCAGCCCGGCTAGCTTGATTCCAGTGGTGTGGAGTGCCTGGGACTCACGTCTGAGCATGGATTTGGGCCCAGATCTTTTGACTGGGGGAGTGTGTGACATTGATCCACATTCAGTCCATCACTTGTTGTTTTTTGCAATTGCCGCCCTAAGTGCGCTGGGGATGCCCAGACGTGGGTCCCAGGCACTCCACACCACTTGGAGTCAAGCTAGCCGGGCTGAAGAGAGGTGTTACCTCGAAACCGGTCCGGTCCTCGGATGCTTGATTCCGGTCTGGGAAAGATATGGCTGTTGTAGTTCGGACTGGACTGTTCCCATGGGGCAACAGGGTCAGAGCTGATTTGCATAAAGCCATTATCTGACCCAGGGTGGTGTGGAGTGCAAAAAAACGATGGATTTGGGCCCAGATCTTTTGACTGGGGGAGTGTGTGACATTGATCCACATTCAGTCCATCACTTGTTGTTTTTTGCAATTGCCGCCCTAAGTGCGCTGGGGATGCCCAGACGTGGGTCCCAGGCACTCCACACCACTTGGAGTCAAGCTAGCCGGGCTGAAGAGAGGTGTTACCTCGAAACCGGTCCGGTCCTCGGATGCTTGATTCCGGTCTGGGAAAGATATGGCTGTTGTAGTTCGGACTGGACTGTTCCCATGGGGCAACAGGGTCAGAGCTGATTTGCATAAAGCCATTATCTGACCCAGGGTGGTGTGGAGTGCAAAAAAACGATGGATTTGGGCCCAGATCTTTTGACTGGGGGAGTGTGTGACATTGATCCACATTCAGTCCATCACTTGTTGTTTTTTGCAATTGCCGCCCTAAGTGCGCTGGGGATGCCCAGACGTGGGTCCCAGGCACTCCACACCACTTGGAGTCAAGCTAGCCGGGCTGAAGAGAGGTGTTACCTCGAAACCGGTCCGGTCCTCGGATGCTTGATTCCGGTCTGGGAAAGATATGGCTGTTGTAGTTCGGACTGGACTGTTCCCATGGGGCAACAGGGTCAGAGCTGATTTGCATAAAGCCATTATCTGACCCAGGGTGGTGTGGAGTGCAAAAAAACGATGGATTTGGGCCCAGATCTTTTGACTGGGGGAGTGTGTGACATTGATCCACATTCAGTCCATCACTTGTTGTTTTTTGCAATTGCCGCCCTAAGTGCGCTGGGGATGCCCAGACGTGGGTCCCAGGCACTCCACACCACTTGGAGTCAAGCTAGCCGGGCTGAAGAGAGGTGTTACCTCGAAACCGGTCCGGTCCTCGGATGCTTGATTCCGGTCTGGGAAAGATATGGCTGTTGTAGTTCGGACTGGACTGTTCCCATGGGGCAACAGGGTCAGAGCTGATTTGCATAAAGCCATTATCTGACCCAGGGTGGTGTGGAGTGCAAAAAAACGATGGATTTGGGCCCAGATCTTTTGACTGGGGGAGTGTGTGACATTGATCCCCATTCAGTCCATCACTTGTTGTTTTTTGGTGTTGTTGCAGCGGCAGGGGCTGGTGCCTGGGTTTCTGGTTGTGATTCCTCCTCCTGGGCCTCCTCATCTATCAGCAGCCTCTCGCTGTCACTGCTGTCTGCGCCACCTGTGAGGGTAAGTGGATACTCATTAGTTGCATGTGACTGTCAGACGTGCTGATGTTACATGCATGCTGGGTGACATTCCCTGGATGGCTGTGGATTTGCGTACTTTGGGACCTGTCTGGCTGCATTGGGGTACTACTACATTGTGGACATACTACATCTCCCACAATGCTTCAGGGCATTCCCTGATGCGCAACAAAGGCATGACTAAGGGCCAATAAGTGAGCCTATTTGGTCAGGGACGGTCATAGGGGACAGGGTCGCAGTCGCATGCCACTTACCTTGGGTGTCTTGGGTGGGGCGGGAGGAGTCCAGAGGGGTCACGCCAACGCACGCCTCCCTCTCAAGGGTGTCCTCGACCTGGTCCTCCAAGGGTGTGTTGGGTGGGACTGTCGGTCCGCCACCTCCAGTGCCCGATGCCTCTCCAAGGCGCTCCGCCACCCTCTCCTTGGCACGACCTCGGAGGTCATACCAGCGCTTCTTTAGCTCCTCCAATGACCTATCGGCCACACCCACCGAGTTCACGCTGGCGGCTATACCCAGCCAGATCCTCCGCTTGTCTTGCTCTGGGACCTTTCTGGAGTTGGTCCCGAAGAGCCGGTCATGGTTGGCCACCACCCCTTCAATGAGGTTCTCGAGCTCCTGCTCTGAGAACTTGAGCTTTCGCTTTCGTCCTGCGCTGTTGCTGGGGCCAGGGACAGGTTCCTCAGCCATGGCAGCAGATATGTCGCTATTTCAGTCGGTAGAGAAGTCGCTATCGCTGGTTTGGCGTCTGCTTTCCGACTTGCTCCCTCGGAGGTTTGCCTCGCTGTGGTGTTTGGGGGTGGGAACTGCCTGCTTCCTGGTTGTGATGTCATCACTGTGCTCGGAAAGCGACTTCCCGTTTTCCCGATCGCGCGAGAATGCGAGTTGCATTCCCGATCGCACGGGATTGCGAGTCGCATTCCCGATCGCACGGGATTGCGAGTCGCATTCCCGATCGCACGGAATTGCGAGTCGCTATCCCGACGCAGGTAGCCGGGAATAGCGATTTTTCTGCGTTTTTAGTTGGTCGCTAACGGATTTAGCGCCCGCGTGCGAGTCGCTATTTTTTCCCCGAAAAGTACATGAATGCCGTTTTGCGTTTCCTCAATAGCGAGTCGCTATTACTCGCTATTAGGGACACGCAAAACGGCCCGTACATGAATCAGGCTGTATGTCTTTCCTGGAGTGGAAACTTTGGGAAGAAACAGTAAGCACAGAAGTGGCTTCAAAATGTTCAAAGCACTGGTGATCAAGACTGTAGATCAGCATGGGCCTTTACCGAAGACCCACATTGCCATCTTGAGGTGCTGAATTATTACTGCAAGCAGTTTACTACATGACCCATTCATCCGGACATACTTGCGAGAATTTAGGGCAAAGGAATCTGCATGTCTCCTACCTGCAGAAAACACAGGCAAGCAATAGCTGGCATTTAGTGCTGTATTGGGGATTTCTTGGGGCGTAAGTTTGAATTCGGCCAAACTTCAGTCTAAAAATGAGGAAGAGTGATGAGACAGCTTATTTGCATATTATTTTCTATAGCATGGTCGCCATTAGTTTGGATTTCAGAGCTCTGTACAAGGTGTAATTGCATGAATACATGAGGCTTATGATGAAACTATTTCAGAGTGCTCTACAAACTATAAGATATATAAATAAAAGCAGATTGTAGAGAGTAGTTGCTGTCCAGTGATAGAGCACGCAGGTCACCTAGTCATATTTTACCATACTCACCTGGGCCCATATACAAATTTCACACTTTAACCAGGTAACCTTCGCTCTAATATCAGTGTATATTATTCATTTAGGACTTTCAACCTCTATTCCTTGACTTACCAATTCCAAGTCACCAGTACCTAAAGTCCTAAGGGATCAGAGAGTTAGCGTAATAGGTAGGAAAAATAACATTTGCACTCATTTAATAACCACAAACTCGGGAAGGTTTAAAATCTTTATCTAGAATTCTTTAAAAGTCATAATCCAAACATTTGTAACCAGAAATCTTTCGATCAGTAAAATCACAATTAGAATGAAAATATGCAAAGATTTTATAAGGTAGTCTTTACGCATTTGACATTAGGGTGGGAAGAGAGAAGGAAACAATACAATGACATACCCACATAGAATATTTACCTCAAATGGTGTGAAGAACTAACCCTGGCCACGGGTCAGTTAAAGGATAGAACCTTGAAAGTGCAGGTGCCAAAAGGCAAGCAGATGCAGATTAGAATCAGGACAGTTAAAGCCAAATTGGATCAGGACAGGACCACCAAAGGTTAAGACCGGCACCCGCAGTTAAAGTTGCAACGCCTGCGTTACACACTCTCTGCAGCTAACAGCCAGAACCCCGATTGGATTATCGATTTCTCCCGACAAAGTGCTCTGCCAGCACTTCAGCTCCCAAACCCCGATTGGGTTATCGAATCTTCTGACAGAGTGCTCCGCCAGCACCTCTGCTCTTGATCACCTATTGAGTGCGTTGGGTCAGTGACAGGTCAGCTATTCGGACAAGTCGGACAAATTAACTAACTAAGCCTACCCTAGTTATACTATTTTTGAGGGCAGTGTACCACCCCCAATGTTGTAAGTGTAAGATCCCCAATTTTGATTGGACAAAAGAAGAGGAGAGGTCACCACACCATACCAAAATGAAACTTTTATGATGAATATTACATTTTAACGTTCCCACCCATCAATTTTATTTTCCCATGCATGTTTATTCCACCCAGCAATGAATGTTCCAATATTGGTTACATTTTAGTCCATTTGAAAATTTAGCTTCCTCCGTAGGGGTCAAGAGGTAAGATTCCCACAAGTATCTTCTAGCAAGTTGGCTCTTTGGCAGCATTCCAAAGGTCATCTGCTTCATGGACTTTGTGACTTAAGCGCAGTCGGTGTTTCTCCAAGATGGAGTTCAGCAATAGGCGTCAGGCCCAAAATGAATTACATGTAAGAATAGAAAAGAAACAGTTTAAGAACACAGAATAAACTAATGCACTGTATACCACTTATCTCTACTCTATTCCCCATTACTTTATTTTTAACTACAGCTTTAGAATTAAGCAGAACGAACAGCTTAGCAAAAGCAGCGATGCAAGCTTCTTGCACGTTAGTATCACATAACAGCTATCTTAGTTCAAGTGCGCAGAAGCAAAAGTTTCCCTCCAAGAGAAAGATACGTCATGTCACGTGAGTGTGACAGACGCATGCGCAGTAAGAAATCCCGCGTAGCAGCGGCCATTTTAGTGCAAGCGACTTATTATTAATGAAGCACATATGCAAGCTTCCCCTAGATGTCATGTAAGGTAATATTAATAAGACAAAACATGTTAGTACATTATGAGTTATTAGAGAGGGGTGATTACAAGCAAGTCACTTTACATACGCAACCTTGCTCCATCAATCCCCTCTTTGATGATATTTTATATCATCACTAATTAATGAAACAGATGCCAACTTTTCACATTTCACCCATCTCAATTTCTTCAAACTTTTTTCTAGGATTTTTCTCATTATTTAGATGAAAGGTTTTCATTTTCTTATATATTTTCCCATTTAATTCTTCAAGTTCCATTTCATTGCAGTTTATTTTCTTTCCTCTTTCATTTACTGTATATTTCTTTCTGTGTTTACGACATTTGCAACAAATCATTATCCCTAATATTACTAGGGCTATTCCCACCATTGGCATCAGTATTTTACCCACAAAACGTTTCCCTACATTAGAAAACCAACTACCTATAGAGGAGAGACCATCTAAAAGTCTCTTCCATGCACTGTCAACCTCCAGTGGTTTGAGTTCTCTCTCCAAATGAGTAATATTCTTTACATACCCTTTAATTTCAACACTTTTGTCTGGTATGTACGTGCAACAATGTTGCGCTTTCAACATTCTACAGACTCCGCCCTCTTTTGCTAATAGGGTATCAAGAGCAAGTCGATTTTGTAAAACCATTGATCTGATCGCAAACAATTCGGTATTGATCATCAACAATCCTCCAGCAGTGTCAGTCGATAAGTGATCCACCACTGTTGATCATTTGCAGATTCTTTGAGTGTTCAGAACCACTTTCACTGAAGGTATTATTGCACTAAATACATCACCTACAATTTCAGAAAAAGTTGCTCTTTTACTACATATTAGTCCATTAGTTTCTTCATTGTCTCCAGTGATTTTATTTACATGATATATCTTTGGGAATACTATTCCAAAATAGCAACTCCCGTACCAGTGGTTAGGCAATTTAAAATATGCTTTGTTCCCACAAATATAATAAATTCCGGGAAACACTGGTTCAGTTCCGTCTTTGAATCCCCAACCCCCAATTACCTTATAATTGTGTTCACACAAATGCATGTTAAATTGTTCTTGTGTGCTTCAGCTATATCTATTGTACCTATTGTTAGAAAATATTCACCCATATGACGTGTTACGTCACTCTTAGTATGAACAGGATTCAGGTTACTACGTATAGGAAGTTCAGAAAATATTACATCTGAGTTAGAATAATAGTACTGTAATGGTCCTTTCTTATAAAATAAGCTAGCTAAAATACTACATGAAATACCATAGGTCAAGGGCAAATGGTGGTAAGTTACACCTTCGGCTACAGAGGTCGGTAATTTCATACAGACATAGCAATCACTAATTTCCATAGCGTCTACATAATGTACTAATAAATTAGCAAATACATTCAAGTGTGTTCTATTTCTTCCTCATCTGATTCTTCTAAATCCGTTTTCTGTTGTCTGATACTAAGTGCCTTTTCAGGTATATCTATCTTTTCTGGTGCATCTACCTTCTCATGTATGTTAGTGTTATTCTTCATGTCTCTACTCATTATATAAGGAATAGCTACTGTCAGTCCTAACCATACTATTACTACCATCGCTATACTGCATATGCATATTCTACAGCAGGTTTTCAAACAATTTCTTTTCGGTCTTTCATTAACAGTATGATCAGCCATTTCTGACTAAGGAGATTTAACCCCTCTTTGTAACTTTTACACAGTCTTTTATCCTGTGAGATTTTCTCAAGTTGGTCTCACTTCTTCATCAGTCTGATCAGCAACTATATCATTATCACTTTCGTCACTTATTTCTAAGTTTTCGAAATCTTCAAGGATGACGTAAGTCCATTCAGGGCCTCTGAATTTATTATTTAGTCTCTTTAAACGTGGACTCCTTCTGGGTTGTACTGTGGCTGGTTCCGTTTGACTTGATATTTCATTTACTTCTTCTGGTTCTTCATTTATTGTCTTAAGGCAAAATTTCAGTCTTTTAACAAACCATGGCCACTTATCTCCTTTTCTGAGTGTTTTAGCTGGCACTGTGCTCTGCCCTTCTTCAAGTGTTCTCTTATTTTCATTCAGTTATGGTACATCTATTTCAATGCTGTCTTCTGTATCCCTCTTTTTCTGACTAGGTCCAGGTCTTATTTAGTTTTCTTCTGCCTGGTCACTAATCTGGCTTGTTCAGGTGTCTGCTGAATTTGACTTTGATTTTGATTTGTTTCACCTTCTTCGTCCTGAACACTTTTTTCTGCCCCTATCTGGTCCTGCTCAAGCTCTTCGAACCCTTGATTTTCTTCCGCCTGAGCTTCTGCCCTAATATCTATCTGTCCCTCCTCAGACTCTGGAGTGCTCGGTGTGATGTCATTTTTCTGGGTATCTTTATCTTTCCCTATCTGATCCTCCTCAGAATTACTGTTAGCTTGGGTTTCTGTAACCTGAGTACGTTCTTCTAGACCTATCTCATCCTCACTATCACTCTGACTGTCTAGATAAGTCTGACTTCTGGTTCTCACGTATTCTGCAGGTATATCAACTACTGGAATCCAATCATCTTGACTGGTGCTCGGTTGTTCCTCTTCAGCTACTTCAGGATCAATATCTTGAGAGCCCTCAGCTGTACAACCTTCAGCTTCAGTTTCATCAGGTTCAGTCACTCTTTTCGTGTGACTAGAATGGATCCAGTGTGGAACTCCTTCGCACTTTATAGCTGTGGTGGTAACCAAAATTACTTGATGTGGCTTTCCCCACCTTGGTGCAAGGCAAGATTTTCGAGTGTGTTTCTTTAATACTACCCAATCACCTGGGTTCAGGTCATGTGCAGGAGTTGCTTGTCTGGCGACAGCGTCTTCCCCAACCTGGTGAGAGATAAAACGCACTTGGTCAGCCAGTTCTTTGCAGTACTCCAGTACTAAATCATCAGATATATTTATCAGCTTGTGTCCTGGCACCCATGCTTGCCTCATTGCTCTTCCCATCAGTATTTCATGAGGACTCAAGCCTGTATTCCGGTCTGGAATACTTCTGAGTCCCATTAGAACAAGAGGTAAAGCATCTGGCCACTCTAATCGGGTAGATTCATACATCTTTCCCAATCTTGACTTGATAGTGCCATTCAGTTGTTCAAACACTCCAGAAGCCTCTGGGCGGTATGCAGTGCAGCTTTTGCTTAATGTTGAATGCTTCACAGATTAGGCCTATTATTTCATTATTAAAATGACAGCCTCGGTCTGATTCAATCGTTACTGAAAAACCGAACCTAGGTATGAGTTCTCTGAGTAGGAGTTTGGCTACAGTGATGCTATCATTCCTACGTGTGGGGTATGCTTCTATCCATTTTGAAAATAGGCAGACAATGACAAGGATATATTTTAGTCCTCGACAAGGGGGTAACTGAATGAAATCAATCTGTAATCATATGAAGGGACCCTCTGCCTTCCCAATCTTTCCTGGTAATACTACAGTTTTCTTCTCAGGATTCATTTGTTGACAAATTAAACACCTATGGCAAAGTGCTTCTGCTATGTTCCTGAATTTCGCATTGAACCATGACTGTCTGAACAATCGTATCATGGCATCCCTTCCCAAATGAGAGTCTCCATGGTACATCCTAGCCATAGGAGCAAGCATACAGTCTGGTAACACAGGCCTACCATCAAGGTAAACAATGACACCATCTTCAACCCTTCTCTGACAACCTATTTTTCTCCAATCTTCCCTTTCCTTTGGTTCTGCTTCATTCTGCAAATCTCCCACTTCTTCCCATGTTCTCACACCTTCAAGCAACATAAGTTGGCAGCTGTTTCCACCCACTTAAATTTTCTTGTTTACGGCCATTTTATATTTGGCACAATGTTGGGCTAACTGTCCAGCATATCGGTTACCAGCTGTCACTTTGTCATTTCCAGATTGGTGAGCAGCACACTTGACCACAGCCACTTCTTTTGGCAATTGGATTGCTTCAAGCAATTCTTTTACATATTGACCATTTTTAATAGGAGTACCTGAAGAAGTAAGAAACTCCCTCTGCATCCAGAGTTGGCCAAAGTCATGCACAACCCTGTAACCATACTGGCTATCAGTGTAAATGGTCACTTTCCAATTTTTCCCAAATTTGCCAGCTTTTGTTAATGCAACCAATTCGGCTATTTGTGCAGACTTGACTCCAGGTAAATAGGATGCTTCCACTGGACCCCCCAACGTGCACACTGCATAGGCAGCACTCAACCCTCCTTCCTCATGTCTCATGCACGAGCCATCTACAAATAGCTCGTACTCTGAATTTATTAATGGCTCTTCTTTTATATCAGGACGTGGTTTGATACTGTTTTCTGTTAAGTCAATGCAATCATGTTCGACTTCTCCCATCATTTCTGCAAAATGTGAATCTGGTAGCAGGGTTGCTGGGTTTAAAATATTACACTTGGCAATGGTTAAATTTCCTGCTCCCTCAATGATTCACTCATACTTAGTCAGACGACTAGGAATGAGTGTCTTTGTTCTTGTTAATAGAATCACGACTGCATGTGGAACAGACACAGTTACAGGATGTCCCATAATGATGAACTCACTTTGTTCAAGACTCATGCAAGTTGCAGCTACTGCTTTCAGGCATCCTGGCAATTCAGATGCCACTGGGTCTAGTGTGAAAGACAAATATGCCACAGGACGTCTCATTAGACCGTGAGTTTGGGTCAGAACTGAAAGTGCACAATTATCTTGAGTATCACAGAATAGTGCAAATTCTTTTGAATAATCAGGCATCCCTAGTGCTGGAGCTGTACACAGACATTCTCATAATTTCAAGAAAGCAGTCATGCTTTCGTCGTCCCATTCTTCTGGGTCTTTTGCTCTCTTCTTTGCCATTAGCATCAATGGTTTTGCTAGGACTGCAAATCCCACAATCCACTGCCTGCAATATCCTACAACTCCAAGAAACATTCTGATCTCTTTCTGAGTTTGAGGTAGATTCATGTTTTTAATTATTCTTATCCCTTCTGAGGTTACTCTTCTGACACGTCTTTCTATCTGGTGCCCCAGATATTTCACTGACGTGGTGCAAAATTGTAATTTCTCAGGTGACACTTTATGCCCTCCTTCACCCAAATGATTCAGCAAGGCAATGGTATCAACAACACAATCCTTTCGACTTTTAGACGCCACCAATAGGTTGTCTATGTACTGGACCAGGACTGACTGTCCAGGCAGTACCAGAGATTCAAGGCATTTTTCAATATCTGATTAAAGATCGATGGACTCTCTGTATACCCCTAAGGAACGCGGTTCCAGACGTACACATGACTGTCGAATTCAAAAGAAATAAGAAATTTGCTATCTGGGTGCAATGGAATCGAGAAAAATACGTGACATAAATCTATTACGGTAAACCATCCGGATTCCCATGGTATCTGATACAGAATCACTGCAGGATTTGGCACAACTGGACAGCATGGGAGAGCAATCTTATTAATTTTGCGGAGGTCCTGTACGACCCTGTACTTTCCGCTAGGTTTCTTTATGCCAATTATGGGCGAATTACATGGACTGCTCATTATTTCTTGTAAAATGCCTGTTTCAACTAAACGCTTTATTTCTGCTGCAACACCTTCTTTTATTTCTGGGCTCATTTTGTACTGACGAATATTTGGATAAACTGCACCTACTTTCACTGTCACTTTCATCAGGTCTACATTTGCCATTAATCCTACATCTTTTCCTGTGAAATCCCATACAACAGGATTCACTGTATGCTGTAATTCATTTGGTATGTCTTCTAAAGTCAGCTCTTTATTTTCAGTTTCTTTTTTGGCCAACATTAAGTTATATATTCCATCTTCATCTGGGGTTTGAATTTCAACACCGCTTGGTGTGCAAAAGATGGTGCAATTCATTTTGCATAATTAAATCTTTGTCTAACAGATTCACTGGACTCGAATCGCACACGACAAATCTGTGCATTTCTTTAAAATTACCTATTCGAACTTCCATTGGTTCTGTGACTGGGGTACTAACTTGTTTATTAGAAACGCCCACTACTTTGATTGCTTCTCCCGAGAGGGATAGGTTTGGAACGTCTGCTGTTCTTACAGTAGAACGGGTAGCACCAGTGTCCAATAGAAAGGTGACATCATTTCCTTCAACCTTTCCTTCAATGTATGGACTTGACTGATCTACCAAAAAGGATGCGCCAAGTACGCACTCCTCGTCCTCCCCTCTCAGGCACCGTCAGTATGTGTCTTCACTGAAAAACGTATCATTCAAAAGAAATTGTGATGTCGCTGTGTCTCTCCTATCACTTCCCTCCCAATTTGTGGTATCCACACTTTGGTGTGCTTTGCTCCTAAAATTTGGCATAGGTGCAAGGGTTAACTGGTCTTGTATTACCTGCTGCTGTTGTTTCCGTGGTACCTCATTCTGCGTCTGTGGATTCAAATCCTTAGTTTGAACAGAGTTATTTTGCACAGCCTTACACTCGTTCTTCCAGTGCCCCAATTTGCCGTACGCATGACAAGGACATTTCTTCTTGGCTTCTTCTCTATTGAATTTTCCCCTGGGCTTGCCCCGATTACTATCTCCTTGAATCTGGTTACTGTTCATTTGGTTGAATTGAAGTTCCTGTTGCTCTGCTAATTTTACTTGTGCCATAATTTGCCTTTTCCTTTACTTCTTTTCGTTTATTGTCAAGTTCATCTTCACAATATTTTGAATATTTAAGAATTTCATCAATCGGCTTGGCCTGCCAACAAATTGTATGATATTTAATCAATTCTGAAATTTCTCGTCTTAATCCTGATACAAACCGATAGATGAAATGCGTCAAGTCTTTCATGTCGATATTTTCCAAACCACTATATTGTTTGAATACAATTAACAGTCGTTCATAATATGCGTGCACAGATTCAGCTTTATTCTGAATGGTTCTATCTATTCTGGTCCAATCAGTTTCCTTTGCAGGTACTTTCCCTTTCAAATACAGTATTACTTGGTTATATTTCTTCATCACGTCTTCTGATGGGGCTCCTGTCTTTGGGTCTCTAGGGTACTCATCACTAGGCCAGTCGACAGCAATTTTACATTCTGTCCACAAATCTACAGGAACAACAATGTCAAATAATCCATCTAAATCTTTTAGAAGACATTTTAAAACCTTCACAAACCTCTCGACTTGTCTGTACCACTCTACAGGTTTCTCGTGAAGTTTTGGGAAGTCATTTGTAAATGACAAAATATCCTGTCGGGACCATGGGACATGTACATAACCTCCACCTGGTACCTCTCTCATGGGACACAACCTTTCCACCTTTTCTGCTTCTTTTAATACATATTCGGATGCAGTTTGTTTTGATCGTGCCTCTTCTTTTTTCTTCGGCCATCTAGTTTTCCATTTTTCTAGGTCACCCCATTTCTGCAATAATGACATGATCTCCTTAATTTGTACTTTTCTACCTGACACATTCATATTTTCCAAATCTTTGTCAGAAAATTCAGCTCGATATGGTTTCTGTAACACTTTAGATTTGCCAATGTCAATTCCCAAATTGGATGCGGTATACATTAACTTTTCATGGAACACTCTTGTATTTCTAGTAATGCTTTTACATATGAATAATTCATCTTCACTGTATGTATTTAATCGGTCTAATCCCACATTTACAGCCATCATTTCTTCTAATTCGACTCTTAATTTGAACATGTCCAATACCTTTGGCTGTGACTTTGTTTTTTCTATTTCTCGTGTCCATCTCTCTATTTCTTCTGGGGTAACTACTGTAGCATTCATTGCACCGGAGGATGTTTTCATCTGTACTTCTCTAGAACTTCCGGGAGTACCTTTTCTGACTGAGCTTCTTTCAGGCTCTCTTATAGATAAATCCATAAGGGAAATTACTGATTCACATTCGCTTGCTTGATCATCCACAATTAGTGTCTCTTTTCTTGGCTGAACTACAGGTGTGGTCAGAACTTGAGGTTTAAGACTAGGCTGTTTATCTCCGTACAGGGGAACAACTGGCTCAATAGTTACTGGGATTGTTAGGGCTTCAGGACTTTTATTTAATTGGGAAATTTTCTGAATGTACTCAGTTCTTTGTTTTTCCAATGCTTCCTTTTCCCTTTCTTGTAATACCTTTTCTAATGGGGTTTCATGTATTACTTGTAGAATTAATGGTGGCTCAAAAAACGGAGCACTAGGATTAACTGTGCCTGGTTCTTCATGATAAGGTGGTGGATTTTTCATTAACAAATCTTCCAAATACTCCTCGTCTGACTCACCACTAATCATTACATTTCTTGTTTTCTCTGTACATTTACTTCCTGACGTATTTTCTTGAGTAAATGCAGGATACAACCCTTCCACTATTATGGACTGTCTCTATTGTTACATTTGCTTATCTCCAGTCTCACGCGGAATCTTTGGGTAAAACATGCTCAGTCTTCTGTCACTTCTGGGTCTGTCTCACTCAAAAGCCTCAATTTCCCATTCTTCTAGTGCCTCATACTGCGTTAGTCTAGGTCTGGGATCTAACTCATTCATGCGATTTCTCAAATTGTACAGAATTCTGCCATTAAAGGTACCATGTTCTGGGAATGCTACAACTCCGTCATCTTTGGTGTATTCCACCCAATTCTGTAACCACACACAGGTGTGATAGCCCCTTTCAACCATCATGTATGATGCGTGCGTATTCGGTGGTGGGATAGTAATTCCTTCTCTAGTTTTAATCGGTTTATCCTTTTTAAAGAAATTCTTAATTTTCTAGACAAATGACATTTTTCTTTCACCTCCGTACATGATATAAGGTCTTCCACTTATCATCTGTTCTTTAGCAAAACCTAGGTATTTTCTATCAGGTCGATTTCCTATAAAACCTGGATCTAAGTGCCACATATAATTTGAAAATTTAAACCTTTATGGTAATTTCTCAATTGATTACAAAATACTTCCAATACCAGCGCGTCTCTTATTTTCAGTGACCATCAAATTTTAGAATTCAAATAAACTCAACCAATTATTGCGCGATTTTTCCCCGTGAGACTAGTTCTCACGCTTCTGTACTCACCCCTCCTTTACAATTATTGCCTCCGCTACACGCCCGCTGTCTCCACCAATACCAGCGCGACTCTGAGTGACGTCAGTGCGGCTCCGCGACTGACTCCCTCTTTTGCAAGGTAATATGAAGCTTATCCTTTTTCACTTTTAAATGCACATTTCATTAATTAACAACGTAAAAACATTCACCACTGTACCTGAGTGACTAATTCAAAGGAAAGATAAATTCACTCACTACGAGTAAATCCCTTCCGCTTACTCTTCATATACTATGAGTAGATCCCTTCCGTCTACCCTTCACGCAAGCTTTAGAGAACCTGCTACTCCTTCAGACTTATCCCCTCTGGGATATACTAAGGCCAAAGTTTCACCAGCAAACCAATTAAGCTCAGAAGAACTTGCTACTCCTTCAGTGTGACCTTTCTAGGTGATATCACAAAAAAGTTTTGCTAGCGAACTCTTTGCTATCATTTATTCACACATTTATACAGAAAAACCCTAAATAGTGCTTCCGGTTTTACCTAACCATGCACTTATTTCCTGCAGGTAAGTGACCTCACTGCAGTCTGGCTTCCATTTACCACCTGCTATTCTGCCCCCGGGATTCCAGACAAAACATAAAACAGGTACGAACAAATCTTGGTTAATACATAAAATCAATACAAGTCAATATTCATCAATACAGTCAATACTCAAAACTTAACTAACTACTTATCTTAACTAATCCCTAACCTTTCCTCTGCTACCAAAAGAAATACTGATAGAGCACGCAGGTCACCTAGTCATATTTTACCATACTCACCTGGGCCCATATACAAATTTCACACTTTAACCAGGTAACCTTTGCTCTAATATCAGTGTATTTTATTCATTTAGGACTTTTAACCCTATACCTTGACTTACCAATTCCACGTCACTGGTACCTAAAGTCCTAAGGGATCAGAGAGTTAGCATAATAGGTAGGGAAAATAACATTTGCACTCATAATAACCACAATCTCGGGAAGGTTTAAAATCTTTATCTAGAATTCTTTAAAAGTCATAATCCAAACAATTGTAGCCAGAAATCTTTCGATCAGTAAAATAACGATTAGAATGAAAATATGCAAAGATTTTATAAGGCAGTCTTTACGCATTTGACATTAGGGTGGGAAGAGAGAAGGAAACAATACAATGACATACCCACATAGAATATTTACCTAGAATGATGTGAAGAACTAACCCTGGCCACGGGTCAGTTAAAGGATAGAACCCCGAAAGTGCAGGTGCTAAAAGGCAAGCAGGTGCAGATCAGAACCAGGACAGATAAAGCCAAATTGGATCAGGACAGGTCCACCAAAGGTTAAGACCGGCACCAGCAGTTGAAGTTGAAATGCCTGCGTTACTCCCTCTCTGCAGCTAACAGCCAGAACCCCAATTGGATTATCGATTTCTCCCGAAAAAGTGCTCCTCCAGCACTTCAGCTCCCAAACCCTGATTGGGTTAGCGAATCTTCTGACAGAGTGTTCCACCAGCACCTCGCCTCCTGGTATTTTAAAAATTATTATTTGAATCGCCGAGCACTGCTGCCTTTAGAACTGCTTTGCTTTTAAAAAAGGAATATCCCCCATTTACCCGCACTCCTGCACCCGCTGACAACCGCTCCCCGCGCCTCCCCGGTCCACCACGGTATTCTCCCGATTGATGTGGAGGGAGGAGTGGAATTGTACAAACATTACCGGGTTAGAGGGGAGGAGGGCGCAACGCCTTTGGATGACTGCCCTGGCTACACCCATATAACCCGATGCTCTTCACCCTGCGCAGCGGACGCGCTCAGCGGGTGTGCCGGTGGCGCGCCGAAGGTGCGCCAAAGGCAAGCCCATCTGCACCCAGCCACACCCGGCTGTGGCCAGGGCCACAACCCCTGCCCGTCCACCCCAGGCTATATAGTTCGAACTCACTACGCAAGCTAAGAGTGGAAACCCCCGCCTCATGTCATTCCTCATGAGACCCAGCGGTCCAACAAACCTGGTGCCCACTCTGCGGTTTTCAATTTCATCTCACCCCCCCACATAAGAAGGCACAACACAATATGTACCTTTTAAACTGCAGGTCTCTCCCTAAACACTCTTTGGAAATCTCCATGTTACTAGAAGAGTTAAACCCCGACGCTCTGTTTGTGACAGAGACCTGGATGCATACAGACTCAGAGCATGATATCATCCGTGCCCTCCCCCAAGGCTTTCAAATCCTACGCAGCGACCGCAACAGCGGGAGGGGGAGGCCTAGCAGTCATTTATAAGGACTGCTATGGATGTCGTAGCATCCCCACATCCATATCAGACTGTGAGAGTCTCCCCTTTACTCTAGATTTTTCCCCCACCAGCACTTTTTCGGGAGTACTTTTATATCGCCCACCTGGCTACCCGGGGCAATTCTCTAATACTCTCCCACCCAGCATAGCCAGTTTAGCACTCAGCCCATCCAATTTTACCCATCTAGGGGATCTCAATATTCATTTCGACGACTCCACAGACCTTATCGCCTCAGAACTTACCTCCAGCCTATCAGCTCTCCAGTTCAATCAGCTAGTACCCAAAACAACCCATATCAAAGGTCATCTCCTTGACCCCATCTTTAGCAATAGCTTAGATCTTCGAGTCGGGAACCCCCTTCCCCTCCCATGGATGGACCACTTCCTTATACCTCTGTCATGGCTCACTCAAAAGTCACAGTCCCCCCAGCCTCCAGGGATGCGCAGAGGCCGCAATTGGACAAAACTTCCCACACCCAAATAGGTGGAAAGTCTCGAAATCTCCAAACCACCGAGCAACCCCGACCCCACTCTGGCCAATGAGAACTATAACAAGTGGATCTCTGGCTCACTTGATTCTGTGTGTCCCTCTCAGATGCACTGAACCCAAACGCAGCAGTGCGACCGCCCCCTGGTACTCAATCGAACTAAGGGAACTGAAACGTACTTGCAAAAAGATGGAACGGAAATGCCGTCTTGACTATTCTCCCTCCAAGAACTCCGAATACAGAGCTGCTATCAAAGCCTACAAGGACAGAATAAAATGCGTGCAGTCGTCCTTTTTCAAGGAAAAAATCACCATGGCAGCCTCAAAGCCCAAGGAAATTCACTGCATAGCAAAAACCCTCCTGCAACTCCCAGAAAAACCCAGAGACCCTTCGAATGCCCAAACCCGATGTAACAATCTGGCCGATTTCTTTTTCAAAAAATCAAAACAATTTACACCTCCTTCTCCCACCCTGGGACCCAATCCCAAACACCCCTCCACCCAGAGTCCCAGCCTTTAGCTACACTCAACCATTTCCCTCTCCTAGACCCCTCTAGACTCGAATCCATCATGCATCAGGTAAAATCCGGCTCCCCTAATGACCCTGCACCACCTCGCACCCTACTACCAGTCACTTGCTTGCTTACACATTTTATAATGTATTTCTTGTATCTCTGATCTCTTGCCATTCTTGATGTGCGGTAGACATCATCAGTTCTTATTGTGTCCAATTTGGATATATAGTAATAGCAATCTGAGGCCGTTGAATGTTTTTAACCATTTATTTGTTTTTCTGTTTCTGTTTCCTTACTGGAGAAAAGGAAGGGCCCTTTCACACGTACTCACCTGCACGGGCCACCTACCCTTTTCCTCCAATTTGATAGCACATTTGTCACATCTTGTGGTTTTAACTATTGTCACCAGCAGGTCACTGGTAGGTGCACGATCCACTGCAGCCATTGTATGTTACTCTGCCATCCCCACGATATAGGGCTCTTGCCCACTATTGTTTTTTCTGTGCCATGTCTTAATGCTATTACATTATGGCACAGGACACTGACGGCATCGGCACGCACACTTGCGCTTAGCCCTTCCATGTTTGTGTACTGTTGCCAATAACTGTAACAATATGCATTTTTAAGCTTAGATCTTGTCAGTCTTGACAATGCGCACTTGTGCTCAGCAGTGCCGGCTCGTGTAGGGCGTTCCACCAGGAGGTGATGTGGGGCGGAGGAGGGGCAGGGTGGGGGGGTGTAAATACGGGAAACGGACGATTACAGGTAAGTAACGTGAAAAATAAATAAAACTAAAAGGCAAGCTCGCAGACTCCCTGCAGCCTTTACAGATTCTTTGGAGTTCGTAATCCGTCTGTGGTGATTGCGGCTTGAGTTTGTGGTAGAGGCTTGCTGGGGCGGTAGTCGGAGTTAAATGTTATGTGGGTTAGTGTCTACTACTAAAAAAAAAAAAAAAAAAAAAGATGGAAAGGGGGAACACGCATTGGGACACAAGCAACCGAGGAAGGCAAACGCCGAAACCGGTTGTGCCATACCCAAATAAAAGCAGCCTCTGAAATCCCGCAGTGTCCTTTGATTTCTTTTTACCGCAAGGAAGGAGAAGCTGACAGGATATATATATATATATATATATATATATATATATATATATATTTATATATATATATATATATATATATATATATATAGAGAGAGAGAGAGAGAGAGAGAGCACACATATTAAACATACAACAAAGTGGATTTTAGCTGATTTGAGACTATTCCCCCAAGAAAAATAAAATCATATAAATACCATGGAAATTCATTTCATACAAAACATACTAAAAACATAAACATGTGCATATATATCTATGTGTTTGTATTTCCATGTATTTTATGTACACATAAACATAGACACACATTTCCACACATACACAGATATTTGTCTATATATGAGTGTGTCTGTGAGGGGGGGGCGTGGCTTGGCCACCGACTGGAATGGACGTGTGAGCACGGAGCTCCGTGCCCACCTCCGTTATTATTATCCTGATTGACCTTGCCCTGATGTCCCTGGCAGGTCAGAAATATTTACCAGCCTCGGCGTGGACCTTGTGAGCCTGCTCAGGACGGCGAGAATAGCCCAGCTGCAACATCGTCGCGGACCGCCGGATGGCTCCCTGCACAGCGCCGGCCATTTTCCTGTGGCCTGCACGGCCGGATTCATCACCGGCCTCGGTTAGCCGGGTGGCCGACCCGGGGTGGGGGTCTGCCAGCTCCATTGTGTGGCAGAGGCCGGGGCTCCAGGGGCCGACCTGGGTAGTTGTCACCGGAGGTGTTGCGGGCCCTCCTACACCAGGGGGCCTGGACGGTGCCTGCCTAGGGACGCGGCTGAGGAGGCATGGCTGCTCCCCTGGCAGTGGAGCTGCACTGGGAGGATCGCTTTGGGGCCTGCGGACTTCAGTCATCGCAGGGACCCGGCGGACCGAGGACTTTGGAGACCGATGCATGCAGTCGGGGTGGTGCGGAGACCCGTGCCTCCGAGGGCTGAAGTGCTTGCTCGGGTCCCTGGCCGGGCTGGCGGAGGACCTGGACTGCCTCTGACTGGGCCCAAGCACCGGGGAGGTGCCTGCTGACTGGAAGTGTCTGCAGGGTGCGAGCGTCAGGGGAGTACTGGCGTCAGCGTTATCGCGGACCGCCCGAGGGCTCCTGTGGTGGCGCCGCCCGTTTTCCGCGTCCCTGAACTCGGATGAACAGGGGACTGACCCGGGGTGAGGGCCTACCGGCTGCAACTGGCGGCAGGAATCGGAGCTCTAACGGCGGCCCTGGATCCCCCAGCAGACCTTTGTCGCGGCGAGCTGGGGGGGCACGGAGGTAGCGGGGATGTGCCGTACCCCCTTCTGCTGACCCTCTCTGGGTGACGCACGCATTCTGCGCCGCTGCCCCGGCAGTGCGACCTGTGGCTTCGCCAGCAGGAGAGCAGTGATAGCAGACAATCTTCTCACGAGGAGCGCCGGGCAGCCGCTGATTCAGGACGGCTGGTGGGACGCCCCTCTTTACCGGATCTTGACGCCTAGCGAACCAGAAATCACTGACTTTGCGGGGGTTGGGTTCCTCCGTGACCACGAGTGGCTGAAATTACTTGCCCGAGGGGTAGGTCGGGGCCCAACACTACATCAGAGCTGAAGCATTGCGGAGTGGATGGACCTGGCAGTGCCGCTGGTGCATCTGGCTTGCATTTGCTTTGCTCCTGAGGGTGGCTGAGCGACCTGGAATCATCCTGTGATGTCCATTCTGGGGTACACGGGGGCACTGACCGGCCCCTGACGGAACTGCTTAGGTGCCTCGCAGGACCTTTGGGACGGCGGCGGGGGTCCACCCTTGGGAGTAACCCCATTGCCCCCTGCGGCGGGACACGCGAGATACTGGTACCGGCGGATGCTCCTGGTGGAACCTTCTTGGGGACCTCCTCACACACAAGGGGACTGCTCACTGTGAGACGGCTGGCGCAATGGGGAAGCTGCGTCTGAAACAGGGCCCAACGCCTCCTGACACTGCAGTGGATTTACAGGGCGCCCAGGAACTTGACTCATCCGGGGACACAGCAGCGGGCCTTCAACAACGCCAGATGGACCAGATCCTGAAGGCCATAACGGACACAAGAAACGCCCTCCACCATGACATCACCCAGGTGTCCACTAGCCTGGGGCTGTTGCGGGCGGATCATGGGAAGTTAGCGGACCGAGTCAAACAAACTGAAGATAGACTGCCCAAAAGATGACGGAGGCTGCCCTGGGAGATTTACAGAAGAGAATCCAGATACTGGAAAAGAGGGCTGAGGATGCGGAGGGACGCAACCGGCGTAACAACATACGCGTGGTGGGTCTGCAGGAGAAAGTTGAGGGGGCTGACATGGTGGGCTACTTGGAAAACTGGCTACGGGTGGTGGTAGCACCCGAAGGGCTTACGCAATTTTTCACACTGGAGCGAGTTCACCGTGTCCCGGCCCGTCCCCCTGCACCTGGCCGGCCCCCTCTGCCAGTTGTCGTGCGCCTTCTACACTTCAGGGACAGGGACATTGTATTACAGAGAGCTCGGTCAATGGGTCCTTACCAAGTGGATAATGCCCGAGTGTCCATTTACCCTGATTACTCCTTTGAGGTCCAGCGGCAGTGCTCCTCCTATTTAGCAGTCAAGAAGGCCCTGCGAGATGAAGGTATCCGCTACTCCCTCTTGTTTCCAGCCCGACTACGGATTGTGGTAGATGGCAAATCCTCCTTCTATGATACCCCTGAGTAGGTATGGAACTGATTGGAGTCTTATAAGGCCGGGACAGATACCCAATTGCTGAGCATGGAGAAGCAGGACATCGCATTGCGGCCTAGACGGAGTAGGCGGAGCAGGAGACAGCCGGCAGCAGGTCGAGTGCCCTCTGTGTCGCAAACCGAATTGGAACGCAAGGAGGCCCTCAGAGCGGTCTCCATCATCTCCAGAGCGGTGACATCTACATCTGCAGCGGACTCGGGTTCCCACAGAGGGTCGGTGGGGGCGACATCAGAGGGCTCAGGAGGCGATGACCAGACACTACCCCATGTCACTCCAGGGACTGCAGATGGCCTTTTGGACGAATGACCCCTGTATCTATCTTATGGTGGTATAGTAGATGGATGGGTGCTTCACAGTGCGGGGCGGCGGGTGGAATGTTCAGCCTACGCTCATGGTGGCTTACTCGGTTGGTGGTAACCATGCTTCTAAGGGGTGATGTTGTCGTTGGTGGGGCGGGAGGTGCTACGTGCATATTGTGGTGATGGCGACTTGTTAGGAAGAGCTGGAGGTGCTTAGTATATATTCACGTTGGCTGGTTCAGAAAGGGGGACATCAGGAGTTTTCAGTTTGCGTCTAAAATTTCCCTCAGATGGAGCCATCTGAGGGAAATTTTAGACGCAAACTGAAAACTCACCTTTTTCCTAAACTCTGAGGTCCTGCGCCCTTTCCTTCAGCGGCCTTTCTCCGGGGCTTTGTGCTGGCAATTAGTTTTAAGCGCGGGGACACACTGTTGTCTAGTGTAACCAGGCGCTATATAAGTGGTATTATTATTATTATTATTATTATCTGGGAGGTTGGGTTACATACTTGTAAAAGATTCATAGTCCGAATTGTTGTGGTTCTGCACCCCCTCGCACGCACACAGGCTGTGAGACTCTGGTGTCTCCCAGAGACTTTCTTTAATTGGGATTTTGAATTTGGATGGGTTTCTGCGGTTTGGTACCCATTCTGGGGGCGGGTGGGGAGTGGGCTGGTTGGGCTGTTTTGGGTTTTCAGGGGTATGTCAGTGCGCCTGGGGATTTGCTGCAGTTTCGAATTGCATGTGTAACTTTAAATGGTGACCCTACTTGAATTGAAATGTTTAACCTGGAATGTGCGGGGACTGAATTCCATGTTGAAACGACACAAAGTGCATGCCTATCTTGTCCGCAGGGGGATCCAGGTGGCCTTTCTCCAAGAAACGCATATTGACCAATCTGAGGGGCGAGCCTTGCAGCGCAGATGGCGGGGCCAACTGTTCTATACTACCAACTCTGCATTTTGCACGGGGCGTCCTGGTTTGGGTGAGGGCGGGAATACCTTTTCAGCCCCTGACAACAATGGTAGACCCTGATGGGAGGTTTGTGGCTGTGCAGGGCCGGCTGGATGGGAGAGATTTGACGCTCTGTAGTGTTCATGCCCCGAATATAGAGCAGACTGCCTTATTTGTAAGATTGTCTGGGAAATTAGCCACAGTTTTGGCTGGCGCGATCCTGCTTGGCGGAGACTTTAATTCTGTTGTAGATGTGGAACTAGATAGATCACACCCACCACTAGCCCAGTCCACAGATCACAGAATAGCGAAGGGGAGATGGGACTGGCAGGATACGTGGGGTTTGGTTGATGCATGGCGTGTGCAACACCCTGTTGAGAAAGATTATTCCTTCTATTCATCTCCCCATGATCTGCATGTCAGGCTGGATAGTATTTTAAGTTCCCCGGATGTGCAGGGTTTGGTTCGCCATAGCGAGTATTTGGCGAGGATGATCTCGGACCACAATCCCTGCCTGGTGGTTGTCCAGTGGGCTCGGCAGCGACAGGCTATTCCCACTTGGCCTTTGAACCCCCTGGCGTTGGAGGACTCAGTCTTTAAGGCGGCAGTGCAGGACGGCGTGGAGCGCTACTTTGCTGAGAATGAGAGAACGGCGTCGAGTAGGGCCCTTGAATGGGATGCCTTAAAGGCGGTAATTAGAATGGTATGTATCTCCTCGACGACGGGGGCTCGCAAGACTCTCCTCTGTGATCTTGCGCAGAGTGAAGACCGATTGCGTTCCGCGGAGCGGGGTAGTCATGCGGATTCCGGATCCCACAGTGCAGTTTTGGCTGCCCGCGAGGAGGTCGCAACGCAGATGGAAAATCTCTGTTGCTTCGACCATAAGGAATATCTCGTCCGAGCTCACGCTGAGCGAGATAAGGTGGGCTCCCTGCTGGCTTGGCTAGCTAATCCTGCGGCCCGGGGCGCTCCGATCCAGACCCTGACTACTGTGGAGGGTCGCTCGGTCTATTCCCAGAAAGAAATTAATGATCAATTCTTTGTTTACTATGAGCGCCTTTATAAGAGTGCGTTGCCTGACGTGACTGAGGGACTTGATGATTTTCTAGGTGCAGCTCAGTTGCCGCGCCTTGATCCAGCCCAAGTGGAAGGACTAGGGGGGGAGATCTAAGTAAGGGAAATTCGTATAGCAATTAAGCAAATGGCTCACTAGTAAAACACCTGGCGCAGATGGTTTGCCGATTGAGTTCTATGCAGCCTATGTCGATATCTTGGCCCCGAGATTGCAAGCTGTTTATAAGGAGGCTTGGGACACTGGTGTCCTGCCTGCAACCGCCCGGGAGGCCATTATAATACCCTTATTAAAACGTGGGGGTGATGCTGGCTCTCGTTCGGCCTATCGACCACTATCCACGCTTACGGTTGACTATAAGATTTTAAGCAGGATCCTCGCGTTGTGACTCCTCGGTCATATGCGAGGCCTGGTCCACCCGTACCAGGCGGGCTTCATTCCCCAATGCACTACCGCAACGTGTGTACGCCGACTTCTCCGGCTCATGGGGGGCGATTTCGGGGGGCTACCAGAGGCCACTGTGCTCTCGATTGACATTGAAAAGGCCTTTGACAGTGTGGAGTGGCCATACCTGTTTCGGGTCTTGGAGGCATTCAGTTTGGGAGCCCGTGTGTAAAATGGACTGCTCTGCTCTATAATGCGGCTACAGCCAGAGTGAAAACCGGAACCACGATATCGAAGGCATATCGGGTCGGCCGCGGGACGCGCTAGGGGTGCTCACTGTCCCCCTTGCTGTTCGCATTAGCCATCGAGCCATTGGCGTCTCATGCTCAAACAGGGCGGGCGTATGAGGGCCTGATGTTGAGGTGTGAGACCCATTATATTTCACTTTACGCAGATGACCTGCTGATTTTTTGGGCGGATACTAACGACTCGCTTCGCGGAGCTGAACTCCTTCTTCATGATTTTGGCAGTATTTCGGGATTGACAGTCAACTGGGGGAAAAGCTGCCTCTTCCCGATAACCCCGAGAGAACATGCACCCCAAATGGAGGGGAACCTTCGGTGGGAGCTCCATTGTCTCCCGTATTTGGGTACTCATATTTATCATACCCAGCTAGATTTGCTGGAGGGCAAGGTGAACAGAGCGATCAGGAACCTGCAGAGTAGTATGGGATTTTTGCGTACCCTGCCTTTATCGGTGGCGGGAAGGGTGACTCTGCTGAAAATGGTTGCACTTCCCCGCCTATTGTATTTTTTTCGCACGCTGCCGGTTCTTCCGCAGACTTTGATCACTGACTACTGGGTTTGTCTGGGGCTCGGGCAGGCGTCGCGTCGCTTTGACTACCCTGATGCGTCCCAGGACGGATGGTGGATTAGCAGTCCCTGATTTTGAATGGTACTACCTGGCGGCGCAGTTACAATGGCTTACTCAAGCAGTGGCTCGGGAGTTTAGGGGCCCGGAGGGGCCACAGGGCAGACTGATTCCCAGACATATTATCTCCTTTATAGTGCAAGGTCCGAAGATTGACTTAGATCACCTCACTCTTGAGGAACGCACGCTCCATCTCTGCTGGCACCGAAGCCACAAGCGGTCGGGTATCACTCGTCCATATGCTCCGGAAATTCCCTTAGGGATGTGTACGGCTCTTCCACACGGCGGTTACTGGTCAGCTTTGGCTGTTTGGGAGGATCTCGGGCTGCACATGATTGGAGATCTATATGGGGATGGGGCTCTGCTGACTTTTCGGGAGTTGCAGAACAATTATGACCTCCCGAGAGGGGATTATTTGTTGCATGCCGCTTTAGTGGCTAGTATTCAGAAACAATGGAATATGGGGCTTTCTGAGCCGCCGACCTCTCCAGGGTGCCAGTATGTGGTTATGGCGGCTGGTACCTTCAAGGCCGTTATAGGAGACTCTCTACGGAGACCTTATTACCTTTGGATGGTCTGCGAGGTAAATGGGAATTGGACATCGGAAAAGCCATCCCTGAGACGACATGGCCCCAGCTGGTTCGATGCGCCTGGAAGGGCACTCGGAACGCTCGTTTTCAATTAGTCCAGTATTTTACTCTACATCGGGCGTATTTAACGCCTGTTTAGATCCAGCAATACTTTGGTGGCGCTACATCGCACTGTCCGAGATGCAGGGATGATGGAGCCGATTTCTCCCATATGTTCTGGTCATGCGCGGGCTTAAATGACTATTGGAAGGCGGTGGTGGATTGTTTAAATGCAGTCACAGGCCGGCGGATAGAGGCGGACATGGGGACCTGCTTGCTACTCTGGTTCCCACATACCCCTGAACGAAAATTACTAGCAAATTTTATGACTTAGGTTTAATTTTGGCTAAAAGGGAACTCACCATGCACTGGAAATCGAACCTGGGCCCTAGTTATCCTAGATGGAAAGTGACCCTGTTGCGCTGGGCTCGAGCCGAGGGCACACTCCGACTGCAACAGGCTAGGCGCTTAGATAATGACAAACTTCTAGAAGCGGCTAGAGCGTGGGAGGCATTGGTGACCGCTCTCCAGCATCCAGCAGATAGCTCAAGTGAGGAGGAGGAGGACATAGCATAGGCGTTGGCACTCTGGTGGGATGGATGTTGCCCAAGGGAGACAGGATGCTGATAGTACGCCGGGCATGGTTAGGAAGCTATCCCCATACCATATCAGGCACAAAGGGAGTTCATGATACGTAGAGAGTTTCCATAGTTACTGTATTTGTATATATTGATTGTGGGCGCACTGACAGGGATGGGGGGCAGGGAGGGGGGGGAGGGTTCTGGGATTTTTCTTTTCCTTGTTTAGGGGCATGAGTATCCATGGATGCTATGTGAATTGTTGCTAACGCGACCTGAGGTGATTTGAAATGTGATGCTCCTTTTGTTCTTTCACAAATACCAATAAAATATATTTACAAAAAAAAAATGAGTGTGTCTGTGTGTGTGCTTGTGTGTGAAGAAAGTCGAAATATACCTATAGATGTTTTGGTCAATATAATATACTAAAAAAGAAAACGATTTTATAGCAAAAGATTTTTAGAAAAGTGTTTTTTAGAATACTTAGGCCCAGTAGTTCAGTATTTCCAGACTACGCCGTCCCCTCCCGCCCTCCCCCCCCAAAGCCCCACCTCCCGTGCAAATCAGGTGATATGAGTAGGGCCCTCAGGGACACTTTACTGATAAGGAATTACCTGGGAATCTATAACTCCACACCATATTTTCTTGGTTATGCCTCACTTCTCCCAGCTTTGGCAAGTTGAGTCTCGGTGGGGAAAGACACTGGATCGGTGGTTTCTGTAATTCTAATGGAACCAGTGAGTCACATTTCCGGCCACATTGGAATTAGGAGGCCTCTTGTAATGAGGGTAGAGCGAGAAATGTATGTACGATTGTGGCTATTTTCACTGGGAATTCCTCTTATATAGGTGTATCTAGCAACTGCTTCTTTAGTTGGAAAATGCACTGGGGAAGTTTGGTATAATGGAGCGAGGGGGCCTGATTGTTCTTATAGAAATACTGCTGAATACTGAACACAAGGAGAGCGAGAGAGAGAGAGACAGAGAGCGAGACAGAAAGAGATAGAGACAGAGAGAAATTTAGGAGTATATAAGCTTAAAAATTACATGTAAAGCATTTGAGTAAGAATTGTGATAATGATGAGCATGGTACATACCAAAATGCGTTTAATCAACGGGAACTCTAAGCCATTTAGAAAGCAAACGGTATCAACATTTGACAAGATCAATAGACATCCAGTAGCAAAGGGAGATGTTGCTCTTGACAGGAGTACTCGAAATACTGTGAATACCCATATGCTCTCACATGTTCACGAGTCCGTCAATTTTTCAAGGCACACTGCCCTGGACAAGCCTACCCTCTGTCCCTTAGGATTCAGAAAAGGGGGTGGTGATGGACAGAGCATCTGAGTTAAACAGAACACTCATACCCAGTCAAAAGATCAGGGCTTGATCCATCACCGTTTTTTAGCTCACTGCACCATCCCAGTTCAGAACCTGGCTGCATGCAAATTAGTCTGTCCCTGGCCCAGTGCATCATGGGAACAGGGCAGACCAAACTACCAAGCCAATTCTTTACTGGAAAGGAAACAAGCTTCCGGGGACCGGTTTCTGGCATTGCAGCCATCTTCGGCCTGGCTTGCTTGAATCCTAATGGTGCAGTGAGCAAGGGACTCACATCTGAGCATACCCTGCCACTACTATAGTGGCCAAAACCATTCAGAAAAGGGGGTGGTGATGGACAGAGCATCTGAGTTAAACAGAACACTCATACCCAGTCAAAAGATTAGGGCTTGATCCATCACCGTTTTTTAGCTCACTGCACCATCCCAGTTCAGAACCTGGCTACATGCAAATTAGTCTGTCCCTGGCCCAGTGCATCATGGGAACAGGGCAGACCAAACTACCAAGCCAATTCTTTACTGGAAAGGAAACAAGCTTCCGGGGACCGGTTTCTGGCATTGCAGCCATCTTCGGCCCAGCTTGCTTGAATCCTAATGGTGCAGTGAGCAAGGGACTCACATCTGAGCATACCCTGCCACTCCTATAGTGGCCAAAACGATTCAGAAAAGGGGGTGGTGATGGACAGAGCATCTGAGTTAAACAGAACACTCATACCCAGTCAAAAGATCAGGGCTTGATCCATCCCCGTTTTTTAGCTCACTGCACCATCCCAGTTCAGAACCTGGCTACATGCAAATTAGTCTGTCCCTGGCCCAGTGCATCATGGGAACAGGGCAGACCAAACTACCAAGCCAATTCTTTACTGGAAAGGAAACAAGCTTCCGGGGACCGGTTTCTGGCATTGCAGCCGTCTTCGGCCCGGCTTGCTTGAATCCTAATGGTGCAGTGAGCAAGGGACTCACATCTGAGCATACCCTGCCACTCCTATAGTGGCCAAAACGATTCAGAAAAGGGGGTGGTGATGGACAGAGCATCTGAGTTAAACAGAACACTCATACCCAGTCAAAAGATCAGGGCTTGATCCATCACCGTTTTTTAGCTCACTGCACCATCCAAGTTCAGAATCTGGCTACATGCAAATTAGTCTGTCCCTGGCCCAGTGCATCATGGGAACAGGGCAGACCAAACTACCAAGCCAATTCTTTACTGGAAAGGAAACAAGATTCCGGGGACCGGTTTCTGGCATTGCAGCCGTCTTCGGCCGGCTTGCTTGAATCCTATAGCAAGCCGGGCCGAAGAAGGCTGCAATGCCAGAAACCGGTCCCCGGAAGCTTGTTTCCTTTCCAGTAAAGAATTTGCGTGGTAGTTTGGTCTGCCCTGTTCCCATGATGCACTGGTATATTATAGTGTAAACAACAAGTACCCCCTGATCGGAGTTATCAGTTCCAGGAACAGGGACAAAAGATATGTGTAAATAATAACATGATTTAAGTAGTTGAAATGGGAAGGTCTTAAAATAAAAATGTACTAACAAGTATGTTCAGATAAAAAACTCTATTTCATTTAATAGGTGTTCATTTTAAAAGGAAACAACATATCACACATATAATTTACAAAAATTGTAACATCACAATAAACAATTTCAAAATAAGATTTATACAGTTATCATAAAATTAATGTCACAAATTATTTAAAAAATAAACAAATTCACAATAGGTGGCAAACAATACTCTCTCTAATTAAAAAATAAACAAATTCACAGTAGGTGGCAAACAATACTCTTTCGACGCGCGTTTCGGCGTTTCTGCAAACGCCTTCTTCAGGAGCCACGATTTTATTCTGAAACACATATGTTAAAAAAAAATATATATATATATGAAAATTCATTCAATTTTGTTAATTCACAGTGTACATCAAAGTCATATTTATTCCAAACATCAAAAGTAAAGTTATTACAAACATTCATTTTCTATCGGGGCACTTAAATTCTTTTAAAATATACAAAAAACGAACAAACCTATAAGCTTAACATTTCAAAGAAATAGATATTTGCCTTTCCCATTTATTTCTTAGCTATCGAGATACAAAACATGATTAAAAATCGATCCTATCTGTATTTGAGCAGTTGCTAAGTGAGTCAAAAGGATAGAAGAAGCGTAGGAAAAATGCTTAGCAAAGCCAAGTCAGTTCCACCTTTAACTCGCCTATCGACCCAATTGTACCATATATTGTTAAAGGCTCCTAGTTTATACTGGACTACTAAATATTTCTTATGGAAAAAGGGGACAGTTCAATCTATATTTGATTAGATATAGTCTCCTGTCATCGAGATGATGTGCTTACTCGTTAAGAGACTGGATCTTCGCACAATGTAATTACTTCTTATTTTCTTTCTAATGTGTCTGTTTATGGTCGAAGGGATATACCATAAAATCTCTGCAGATTCAAAGGAGGGGAGGGTTTCAATTATCAAATGTTAGAAATTTGCAAAATGATAAAACGATTCTGCTAAAACGATTTTGCTCGACTAGTATCGGAGCTCTGTCAGGTAAGTAATTTAATCGGCAACCTACCAGTTACCCACTCCATGGATATCAAGAGGATATGGATAATCTTTATGGGCAAGGGAAAACATTTCAACATATATCATTGTGGTTACCCTAATTCAATTTGCCAGGCTCATTGCATATTATTTCAAACTACATACTTTTAAAATTGATAAAATTGAAAATGACACAACTAACCGCACCATTTTGTGTGCAGGCATTCCTAAATTAATCCTATTATTATCTATCAATGTGCGTTATTACGGAAAATATATCTAGTAAGTAAATTGCTTACCCAATTAAAACTTTAAGGGAATCATTAGCGTATCTTGTATATTTTCTTTGTTTCAAAATGACCGCTAGATACTGTTTACAAAGGACACAAGATATACAAGAAGCACAGTGTAAGCTACAATGACTCTAATATATTTAGTTTACAGGTTTATAAAAGGTCACAGTTACGCAGTTATCTTGTTTAACAAAGGTTATATTGCACTTACATATAATTGTTTTAAGGCGTTGCTTATCGGCAAATCACCGTGATAGAATCCTTTATAGGAAGGTATTATCGTTCCCTCGTTCCCAGATAGGGAGACGGTAAACCGCTGAATATGTTCTCCTAACCAGTAAGTCCTTTAATGTGGAATTTAACCGGTATTTCCTAAGGAGACATAATATGATATAGTAGCCTATGTTATTATCGTTAAACTTATTCATTTTACGGCTCCAACAAACCTACATCTATTTAAAGTATCTAGGCAGTTTCTTTAGCCGCTCCTACCTTTAGAACGGAGATTAAAAATCGATAGAAGTGGGGCCGCGGCGCTGCGAGAAAATGTTGCTGGTGTCTCCCGACCGTTACAAGTGATGTCATCTGTATTCTCAGAGCAGTCCTTCTTTTAAAGTGCCCACATTTAGAGTTACGTACAACCACGTGAGCAGGTCAGTCATCCGCGTGCTGTCACGCGGACGATTGAGTTATATGTTTAAAGCTATAGACTGCAAAAGATCTATAGCGTGACCGAAAGATCAGGAGATTCAAAATGAATAAGACATCCCCTAATCAACAAGTATGTGAGCAAGTCAGTCATATTTGTGAAATCACTTGAACAAGTCGGTCATATATTTAGAAATCTAGACTTACAATTATATATAGCGAAACCGAAAATTAAAAAGGTTTAGAGGTATAAATTATAAAGTATCCCCTAATCGATGGTTGTGGGAAACCTATATCGATGCAGCAAGGTCATTGGCAATTATCCTATACTGGTTAAATACCATATACTAGTTATTAGAAAACTGTGTGAGTAGCAATAGGATTCTTGTATTTCTTTGCTCAAATGGCAGAGCAATTCATTTGTGTAGATCGTGCATATTCAGCTATCTCAGATGTATGATACTAGTTTTTTAGGGGAGTATATGGTTAGTTCATGAAAGAGTGCCATAAGGCTGAGGGATATTTACATAATTGCGTTCTCCCACGGAATGTCGCAATTCAACCCTTTCTTAAACGTGTTAAGAACAAAACTCCAGAAAACCTCTCTTTTCTTCCTAATGGCACATCCCCCTTTACTGTCAGGTGTTCAGATAAGAACACCTGTCTGTCAGGTGTTCAGATAAGAACACCTGACAGTAAAGGGGGATGTGCCATTAGGAAGAAAAGAGAGGTTTTCTGGATTTTTCTTCTTAACACGTTTAAGAAAGGGTTGAATTGCGACATTCCGTGGGAGAACGCAATTATGTAAATATCCCTCAGCCTTATGGCTCTCTTTCATGAACTAACCATATACTCCCCTAAAAAACTAGTATCATACATCTGAGATAGCTGAATATGCACGATCTACACAAATGGATTGCTCTGCCATTTGAGCAAAGAAATACAAGAATCCTATTGCTACTCACACAGTTTTCTAATAACTAGTATATGGTATTTAACCAGTATAGGATAATTGCCAATGACCTTGCTGCATCGATATAGGTTTCCCACAACCATCGATTAGGGGATACTTTATAATTTATACCTCTAAACCTTTTTAATTTTCGGTTTCGCAATATATAATTGTAAGTCTAGATTTCTAAATATATGACCGACTTGTTCAAGTGATTTCACAAATATGACTGACTTGCTCACATACTTGTTGATTAGGGGATGTCTTATTCATTTTGAATCTCCTGATCTTTTGGTCACGCTATAGATCTTTTGCAGTCTATAGCTTTAAACATATAACTCAATCGTCCGCGTGACAGCACGCGGATGACTGACCTGCTCACGTGGTTGTACGTAACTCTAAATGCGGGCACTTTAAAAGAAGGACTGCTCTGAGAATACAGATGACATCACTTGTAACGGTCGGGAGACGCCAGCAACATTTTCTCGCAGCGCCGCGGCCCCACTTCTATCGATTTTTCATCTCCGTTCTGAAGGTAGGAGCGGCTAAAGAAACTGCTTAGATACTTTAAATAGATGTAGGTTTGTTGGAGCCGTAAAATTAATAAGTTTAACGATAATAACATAGGCTACTATATCATATTATGTCTCCTTAGGAAATACCGGTTAAATTCCAAATTAAAGGACTTACTGGTTAGGAGAACATATTCAGAGGTTTACCGTCTCCCTATCTGGGAACGAGGGAACGATAATACCTTCCTATAAAGGATTCTATCACGGTGATTTGCCGATAAGCAACGCCTTAAAACAGTTATATGTAAGTGCAATCTAACCTTTGTTAAACAAGATAACTGCGTAACTGTGACCTTTTATAAACCTGTAAGCTAAATATATTAGAGTCATTGTAGCTTACACTGTGCTTCTTGTATATCTTGTGTCCTTTGTAAACAGTATCTAGCGGTCATTTTGAAACAAAGAAAATATACAAGATACGCTAATGATTCCCTTAAAGTATTAATTGGGTAAGCAATTTACTTATTTATTTATTTATTTATTTATTGGCTTGTAACGCGCCGGCATCACACCCGAAGGTGTATCTCCGCGCGGAGCTGTGAGGTGAACAGGTCGAGAGGACTCCTCCTAGAATAGTGCTGTCTTTAGGCATTTCCTGAAAGCTGAGTGACTCGGGCATTCTCTAAGGGAGAGGGGGAGGTTGTTCCATAGACGAGGGCCCATGATGGAGAGGGCGCGGCCTCCCTGTGTGGTCTTGTAATGTCTGGGAACCTGAAGTAACAGTTGGTTGCTGGACCTCAGGATGCGGGATGGACGGTGATAAACAAATTTATCCGCCAAGTAATGGGGTCCCAGATTATGTAAACTCTTGTGTATCACACAGCAAATCTTGAATTCCACCCGTTTCCGGATGGGAAGCCAGTGAAGGGCCTTGAGGAGGGGGAGGGACGGCGTTCTGGGGGGGGTGTTGGTTACCAGCCGTGCCGCGGTGTTCTGCACTTACTAGATATATTTTCCGTAATAACGCACATTGATAGATAATAATAGGATTAATTTAGGAATGTCTGCACACAAAATGGTGCGGTTAGTTGTGTCATTTTCAATGTTATCAATTTTAAAAGTATGTAGTTTGAAATAATATGCAATGAGCCTGGCAAATTGAATTAGGGTAACCACAATGATATATGTTGAAATGTTTTCCCTTGCCCACAAAGATTATCCATATCCTCTTGATATCCATGGAGTGGGTAACTGGTAGGTTGCCGATCTAGGGCCAGATGTAGGTAGCCAAATACCGGTCGGTAACGGCCGAATTCGGCCGTTACCGACCGGTATTTGGCTATTGAAATGTAGAGGCACGGAAACAGGGCAAATCGGTAATTTTACTGATTCGGTAAATATACCGGTCGGTAAATTTACCGACCGGTATATTTACCGATTCTGTAAAATTGATATGTAGGTGGGACTCTTCTGAGTCCCACAAGGCCTACAAAATCGGTATTTTACCATCAAATTCAATTTGATGGTAAAATACCGATTCAGGTGTGCATGCACATGTGTGCATGCACACCTGTGCCATATGACAGGCAGACCTGCCCTTAGGGCAGGTATGCCTGCCACATGGCCCCCAAACCTTTTTTGGGGGTGCTAGAGGGTGTCAAAGTGACACCCCCTGCACCCTTATCAAAATCGGTATTTACCGAATCGGTAAATACCGACCGGTAATGCCCCATTCATTCCTATGGGCTTCAAAGCCCATAGGAATGAATGGAGCATTACCGGTCGGTATTTACCGATTCGGTAAATACAGATATTTACCGAATCGGTAAAAAACACATCTGGATGGACCTACATGTCCACCCTTCATATTTACCGAATCGGTAAAATTCGGTAATTAAGAATCAGCAAATATTTTTTACCTACATCTGGCCCTAAATTACTTAACTGACAGAGCTCCGATACTAGTGGAGCAAAATCATTTTAGCAGAATCGTTTTATCATTTTGCAAATTTCTAACATTTGATAATTGAAACCCTCCCCTCCTTTGAATCTGCAGAGATTTTATGGTATATCCCTTCGACCATAAACAGACACATTAGAAAGAAAATAAGAAGTAATTACATTGTGCGAAGATCCAGTCTCTTAACGAGTAAGTACATCATCTCGATGACAGAAGACTATATCTAATCAAATATAGATTGAACTGTCCCCTTTTTCCATAAGAAATATTTAGTAGTCCAGTATAAACTAGGAGCCTTTAAAAATATATGGTACAATTGGGTCGATAGGCGAGTTAAAGGTGGAACTGACTTGGCTTTGCTAAGCATTTTTCCTACGCTTCTTCTATCCTTTTGACTCACTTAGCAACTGCTCAAATACAGATAGGATCGATTTTTAATCATGTTTTGTATCTCGATAGCTAAGAAATAAATGGGAAAGGCAAATATCTATTTCTTTGAAATGTTAAGCTTATAGGTTTGTTAGTTTTTTGTATATTTTAAAAGAATTTAAGTGCCCCGATAGAAAATGAATGTTTGTAATAACTTTACTTTTGATGTTTGGAATAAATATGACTTTGATGTACACTGTGAATTAACAAAATTGAATGAATTTTCATATATATATATATATTTTTTAACATATGTGTTTCAGAATAAAATCGTGGCTCCTGAAGAAGGCGTTTGCAGAAACGCCGAAACGCGCGTCGAAAGAGTATTGTTTGCCACCTACTGTGAATTTGTTTATTTTTTAAATAGAGAGAGTATTGTTTGCCACCTATTGTGAATTTGTTTATTTTTTAAATAATTTTTGACATTAATTTTATGATAACTGTATAAATCTTGTTTTGAAATTGTTTATTGTGATGTTACAATTTTTGTAAATTATATGTGTGATATGTGGTTTCCTTTTAAAATGAACACCTATTAAATGAAATAGAGTTTTTTTATCTGAACATACTTGTTAGTACATTTTTATTTTAAGACCTTCCCATTTCAACTACTTAAATCATGTTATTATTTACACATACCCATGATGCACTGGGCCAGGGACAAACTAATTTGCATGTAGCCAGGTTCTGAGCTGGGATGGTGCAGTGAGCTAAAAAACGGTGATGGATCAAGCCCTGATCTTTTGACTGGGTATGAGTGTTCTGTTTAACTCAGATGCTCTGTCCATCACCACCCCCTTTCTGAACCGTTTTGGCCACTATAGGAGTGGCAGGGTATGCTCAGACATGAGTCCCTTGCTCACTGCACCATCAGGATTCAAGCAAGCCGGGCCGAAGACGGCTGCAATGCCAGAAACCGGTCCCTGGAAGCTTGATTCCTTTCCAGTAAAGAATTGGCTTGGTAGTTTGGTCTGCCCTGTTCCCATGATGCACTGGGCCAGGGACAGACTAATTTGCGTGTAGCCAGGTTCTGAGCTGGGATGGTGCAGTGAGCTAAAAAACGGTGATGGATCAAGCCCTGATCTTTTGACTGGGTATGAGTGTTCTGTTTAACTCAGATGCTCTGTCCATCACCACCCCCTTTCTGAACCGTTTTGGCCACTATAGGAGTGGCAGGGTATGCTCAGACATGAGTCCCTTGCTCACTGCACCATCAGGATACAAGCAAGCCGGGCCGAAGACGGCTGCAATGCCAGAAACCGGTCCCCGGAAGCTTGTTTCCTTTCCAGTAAAGAATTGGCTTGGTAGTTTGGTCTGCCCTGTTCCCATGATGCACTGGGCCAGGGACAGACTAATTTGCATGTAGCCAGGTTCTGAGCTGGGATGGTGCAGTGAGCTAAAAAACGGTGATGGATCAAGCCCTGATCTTTTGACTGGGTATGAGTGTTCTGTTTAACTCAGATGCTCTGTCCATCACCACCCCCTTTCTGAACCGTTTTGGCCACTATAGGAGTGGCAGGGTATGCTCAGACATGAGTTCCTTGCTCACTGCACCATCAGGATTCAAGCAAGCCGGGCCGAAGACGGCTGCAATGCCAGAAACCGGTCCCCGGAAGCTTGTTTCCTTTCCAGTAAAGAATTGGCTTGGTAGTTTGGTCTGCCCTGTTCCCATGATGCACTGGTCCAGGGACAGACTAATTTGCATGTAGCCAGGTTCTGAGCTGGGATGGTGCAGTGAGCTAAAAAACGGTGATGGATCATGCCCTGATCTTTTGACTGGGTATGAGTGTTCTGTTTAACTCAGATGCTCTTTCCATCACCACCCCCTTTCTGAACCGTTTTGGCCACTATAGGAGTGGCAGGGTATGCTCAGACATGAGTCCCTTGCTCACTGCACCATCAGGATTCAAGCAAGCCGGGCCGAAGATGGCTGCAATGCCTGAAACCGGTCCCCGGAAGCTTGTTTCCTTTCCAGTAAAGAATTGGCTTGGTAGTTTGGTCTGCCCTGTTCCCATGATGCACTGGGCCAGGGACAGACTAATTTGCATGTAGCCAGGTTCTGAGCTGGGATGGTGCAGTGAGCTAAAAAACGGTGATGGATCAAGCCCTGATCTTTTGACTGGGTATGAGTGTTCTGTTTAACTCAGATGCTCTGTCCATCACCACCCCCTTTCTGAACCTCTGTCCCTTAGAGCACCTTAGCTCACATGTAATAATATATCACACTATGCAACATTCCATCCAGGGAAATCTTATTTCAATTGTAAACTCCCATTCTGTAAATCCCAAACGTCGCTTCCACTTACAAGTTATTTGCCCACTTAAGTCAAATGCAGGTGTACAAATGGCCTTGTGAATCAGGCCCTCTCCATTATTCAGAGGCAGATGGTCCAAAATATATCTTTGACGAGTTGCAGGTCTACTGGGATTAAGTGGAAATTGGGTGGGGGGGTTGGACAGGGTTAATTAAATTATATAGCAAGAAACAATGGGTCATACTATGCCACATTCTGTGGCAGTATTCTTTTGCTTCTTTAACACACCTTAATAGTTGAGCGGCAAATATTTCATCTTATTACTGACCCGTGAATACTGCAATAAGTAACTCAAAAGTGAACGTGGCGGCTGAAGCTCAAGTTAATAAGTGTGCACATTTTTTCAAACTGTCACTCAATTGGGTGTCACTATGCATCTAAAATAAACCCTGGCTTATGCTAGGTACTAAGTAACTAACGTCTGTCTGTTGTGCCAGGGCATCGCTGAGAAGAAGCAGCCAGGACAGCCTCCAAACCTTGCCAGAACTTTATCCAGTGGAAACCACCCTGGAACTCGCTGCCGCCACCGATGAACAGAGGTATGAGGCGGAGCCGGGTGAGGGGGGGGGGATTACACTTTAACGGATTATTTTCCTGCTCCTGCTAGGATTTGTATATATAAAACACAATGTCCCAATAGGTAACAAATTGACAGGCAATTAAGTTGTGCATGCAAAAAGCATTACATATGAAAGAAACAAGGAGGCTCAATTAGTTAGTACATGGCTTGTAATTCACCAATTTTCTGAGATATTTACACATAGGAATACAGTTGAAAAGCAGCACTGTACAAGAAAAATTATGTGACAACCCAAGAAGCACTTGGTGACAAGGTGATATGTACAAGTGAAAGGTGACGAAGCAAGTGAAGGGGGTGAACAGCGTGAACGGCGCAAGGTGACAGAGTTATATACAGTGATGGCTCAATGATTGATAAATTCAAGTTTTTTTGTAGCACATTAAATCACAGTTATGAGCCAAATGTTGTAGTGCGCCAAACAATTGCGCTGTAGTGTCGACGGCGTTTCGATCCACAGTGATTTGGGATCCTCTTCAGGACAGGGTTGGCGAATTGGTGTAGTGCTGCAGGGGGACAAAAGGTCAGTATGAGGACCGGAACGAGAGGGGGAGACAAAACCTACACGAGGGAGTGAGCCGTGTGGAAACTACTGAACCCATGATGAGCGCCAGGATGTAATGATGGTTGGACCAAATTGTTCTGGATAGAAGCCATAAAGGAATCCAGTGGTTTGAGTGGTAGGAATCATGCATTGCACAGCGCGTGAACTAGGGGGGGGGTGTGTTGGGCCAATGATGGATACTGATCTGACCATCCCTATATTCAATTTGTCAAGACCTTACTCCCCAGAGGCCTCTCCTTTGTTCCTACGGAACGGACCAACTTCCTGGAACTACAATCTAATCTTTTGAAATTTTTCAGGCGGATACAACTTAAGCATTTCTTTGCAGACAAAACAGAACCGAACTATCTGCAAAACTCTATATTTCGTCCGCCGTCCACTTTCAACCCACCTTCCAACCAAATGCCACCAGAGATCCTGGCCTTTGAAAAACTTGTGATGAAAGACGTATTGGACCTCAAAACCAGCTCACGATTCATCCCTTACAATTTGCCCATGACTGAGAAGAATGCCCTCTATTCACTCTATTTAATGTTTTCTCTTTTGACTGTAAATGACTATTAAATGTGAATGATCACTTTTGGAACTAAAATAAGTGTGTTTAGAGTCATTTTTCTGCCAGAAATTGGTCGTAATAGAAGCTTCTGAGTAGGAGGAAAAGTCTGTAAAAATGGCAATTTTGGTCACTGTGGGGCTTTAAAAAGCGGTTATTCAATATGAGGCATAATCCATTTGACATTTTGCATCATTTTTTCAACATTTGAATAAATAATTTGTTGAACTTTCTGCAGATGGTCAGAAATGGTCATGTTTTAATGTTTTCTCTTTTGACTGTAAATGACTATTAAATGTGAATTTTCACTTTTGGACCTAAAATAAGAGTGTTTCGCCAACCCTGCCCTGAAGAGGATCCCAAATCACTGTGGATCTAAACGCTGTCGACACTACAGCGCAATTGTTTGGCGCACTACAACATTTGGCTCATAACTGTGATTTAATGTGCTACAAAAAAACTTGAATTCATCAATCATTGAGCCATCACTGTATATAACTCTGTCACCTTGCGCCGTTCACGCTGTTCACCCCCTTCACTTGCGTCGTCACCTTTCACTTGTACATATCACCTTGTCACCAAGTGCTTCTTGGGTTGTCACATGATTTTTCTTGTACAGTGCTGCTTTTCAAATGTATTCCTATGTGTAAATTGCTCAGAAAATTGGTGAATTACAAGCCATGTACTAACTAATTGAGCCTCCTTGTTTCTTTCATATGTAATGCTTTTTGCATGCACAACTTAATTGCCTGTCAATTTGTTACCTATTGGGACATTGTGTTTTATATATACTTCATACCCAGTCCCAGTTGGGTCTATGGGTCCTACTCCTGTTTCTTTTCACCTGCTAGGATTTGGGCTCAGAATCCCAGTGAATGGCCATATGCTCCTAGTCTGGATATCTCTTCAAAAAATTTAAATACACACAAATTTTGTGCACGTTTTTCCAATCCTAGTTCCCCTGTGCTGTTTTGAAAGTCATTTTCAGCAGTTACACAAATCCACTACAGATTCCTCTCACCTTTTACGGCTGCCTCCAAAGTCAGCTCCAGGAGGTAAACACCTCTTCTGCAAACTCTTCCGACCAATGAGGTACTATTTCCAAAATCAGTTCCAGGAATTAAACACATCTGCTGTAAATTATTACCACCTTTCAGCTGCTGCTTCCAAAGTCATTACCAAGAGGTACACACATCCACTACAGATTCGTTCTACCTGTCAGGTGCTTCTTCCAAATTCAGCTCCAGTAGATTTGCAAATCACCTGCAGCTTCTTTTCACATGTTGGATGCTGTTTCTGAAATCCATTTCAGTAGGTACACACATTCCCTGCAGATTCTTTCCACCTTTCAACTGCTGCTTCCAAAATCAGTTCCAGGAAGTAAACACATCCTCTACAGACTCTTCCCACCAGTCAGGTACAACTTCCAAAACCAGTTCCAGGAACTAAACACATCCGCTGTAGATTATTCCCACCTTTCAGGTGCTACTTCCAAAATCAGTTCCAGGAGGTACACACATCCACTGCAGATTCTTTCCACCTGTCAGGTGCTAATTCCAAAATGAGTTTGAGGAACTAAACACATCTGCTGTAGATTATTCTCACTGTTCAGGTGCTACTTCCAAAATCTGTTCCAGGAGGTAGACACATCCGCTGCAGATTCTTTCCACCTTTCAGCTGCTGCTTCCAAAATCATTGCCAGAGGTACATACATCAACTGCAGATTCTTACCACCTCTCGGATGCTACTTCCAAACTCCGTTCCAGGAGGTACATACATCCATCCACTGTAGATTCTTTCCACCTCTCAGGTGCTGCTTTGAAACTCAGTTCCAGGAGGTACACACATCCACTGCAGATTCTTTCTACCTGTCAGGTGCTGCTTCCGAATTCAGCTCCAGGAGGTACGCAAATCACCTGCAGATTCTTTTCACATGTTGGATGCTGCTTCCGAAATCTGTTTCAGGAGGTACACACATTCCCTGCAGATTCTTTCCACCTTTCAGCTGCTACTTCCAAAATCACTTCCAGGAACTAAACACATTCGCTGTAGAATATTCCCACTGTTCAGGTGCTACTTCCAAAATCAGTTCCAGTATGTACGCAAATCACCTGCAGATTCCTTTCACCTATTGTATGCTGCATTCCAAAATCAGTTTCAGGTGGTACACACACCCCATGCAGATACAGCTGCTGCGTCCAAAATCAGTGCCAGGAGGTACATTCATCCAATGCAGATTCTTTCCACCTCTCAGGTGCTGCTTCCCAATTCAGCTCCAGGAGGTACGCAAATCACCTGCAGATTCTTTTCACCTGTTGGATGCTGCTTCTGAAATCAGTTTCAGGAGGTACACACATCCCCTGCAGATTCTTTCCACCTCTCAGGTGCTACTTCTAAAATCAGTTCCAGGAAGTAAACATATCCACTGCAGACTCTTCCCACCAGTGAGGTGCTACTTCTAAAATCAGTTGCAGGAACTAAACACAACCGCTGTAAATTATTCCCACCGTCGAGGTGCTACTTCCAAAATCAGTTCCAGGAAGTAAACACATTCACTCCAGACTCTTCCCACTAGTGAGGTGCTACTTCTAAAATCAGTTCCAGTAGCTAAACAACTGTACTGTAGATTATTCCCACAGTTCAGGAGCTACTTCCAAAATTAGCTCCAGCCTGGAGGTACACACAACACATCCACTGCAGATTATTCCCACCTCTCAGGTGCTGCGTCCAAAATGAGTTCCAGGACGTAGACATATTCACTGCCGACTCTTCCCACCTCTTAAGTGTTGTTTTCAAAATCAGTTCCAGGACAAAGACACATCCGCTGCAGATTCTTCCCCCAATTCCAGGAGCCCACAGAACACTTTATGTTCTTACAATCCCAAATCCCAGGGTATCCTTTCAAAATGCATTCCATTCCAAATCAATTTCAAGATGCACAAAAATCCACTCCAGATTCTTCCAATTCCAAAATCAGTTCCAGCAACCATTCAAATTGGCTCCTGATTCTTCCAACTTCTGCTGTTTCCAAAACCAATTCCAGAAAGTACAGAAATCTACTCCAGGTGTTTCCCACCTCTCAGAATCTGCTTTCCATATTTGAACTACAAGGAGGAGCACAAATCCCCTGCAGGTTCATCCAATCCAATGTTTCAGGTACTGTTTTCAAAGTCCATTCGTGGAAATACTCAAATACAGGGTAGGTTATCTTAGGTCACAGCGGTACTCATTTCAATAAGGTTTTGTTACTTACAAATTTTGGATTTTATTAAAGACAAAAGGTGCATGTTATATCCATAACATTTCATGCAGTGCCCCGTCACAATGGCAAAATTTGAATCCGAAACATGTAGCTTTTGCACCTTTGGAATGCTCCCTACTTAAAACATACACTTCATATTTTACATAAAAGTCTCATAAAAACATTTTTAAAAAGCGCTTAGCACTCAAGAGAACTGATCATTAATAACAATCGACCGCACTAATCAAATTGTAACTAAAACTGACTCAAATAATAATAATAATCCATATTTGTAAAGCGCAAACATATAACCCATTAAGGTTTCAAGGCGCTGGGGGCTGTAGGGGGATTAAATGAGCTATTGCCCTGAGTCACATGATGCTTAGCTGAGCAGCCGCCGGCAATCGAACTATGACCCCTGCACTCCAGAGTCAGCGGCTCTGGCCGCTGTGCCACATCTCTCCCACCAACCAACTCATGCCTTAGTCATTATAACAACTTCTCAGCACACCACCAGCTCAACTTGTGTCTCTTCTACCCATAAAAAAACATATTCTGGTAACAAAATACTTCTGAAAACGACAAGCATTCTGTGGTTGCATCTACTTATAAGGGCATGAAGAATTTATAATTACGTTGACAAAAGACCTATCACTCATGTCAATCAACTTATGAAAAACAAGACTTGTCAATTTGCCTATACTTCTTGTTTCTAATCTGAGAACCAGACACTCTGGGCCTGATTCACAAAGGTAACTTACACTTTTGAGTCAGTTTGCTTTTAAAATAACTTTTACTGGTTTTCAGTGTTCACAAACTCTACTTTTGAGGTAACCTACACTTTTGTAATCACTTACACTTAGTAGTAATTCCAGCACCAGACTTGGCCAACTGTTGATACTGCAACCTCCATTATTTTCTATCAGAGGGTGTTGCAGTACCAGTGGTTGGCTATGGGCTGTGCTGGACTAACTACTGTTTTTCTTTTAGTAGTAACTTATACTATTTAAACTAAGTTTAGACCTAAAGTCTAACTGTAGACCTGAAGTTTAACTTTAGACTTGAAATCTAACTTTACACCTAAAGTCTAACTTTAGACCTGAGCTTAAACTTCAGGCCTAAAGATAGACTTCAGGTCTAAAGTTAGACTTTAGGTGCAAAGTTAGACTTCATATCTAAAGATAGACTTTAGGTCTAAACTTAGACTTCATGTCTAAACTTAGACTTAGGATCTAAGTATACCTTTGTGAATTGGGCCCTGAGTTTGTGACTACAGAAAAGTAGTGTACTTACTTAAAAGTATAAACTTACTCAGAAGTTTAAGTTACTTTTGTGATTCAAGCCTGGAGTTTGAGAATATCGAAAAGGAGTTAACTTACTCAAAAGTGTAAACTTGTAAGTTATCTTTGTGATTCAAATCCAGTATGTCCTGTCTTGAACCCTGAGCACATGTTTATCTGGTAACAAGGAAATCCACTGTTGCCTCCATTTGCACCTTGAATTAGGATTGCCACTGCAATATTATGAATATGATTCTGATAAATGATGAAATACATTTCCTTGATAAAATCACCCTTGAATACGGTAGCTTTGTAAAGCTCCAAGGGTTGGATAAGAGGCCAAAAGTGGGATGTCTAAATTTATATTTTTACCGCAGCCCTTTAAACTGCTGATATTCCTGGTGACTTTGATGAACTATAATGGAGGCATATACATCCTATCGGTCTAGCCATGTTAATCAATAGGTGAAGCGAAATGTCCTTCAAAAGGCAGGTTCTTTCCATGTTGAAGTGCCTTTTAACCATCTAAAACTTTATAAAAGAGAAAGCAATCAAGAATTTAAAAAAGTCAAAGAAAAATAGTGAAGAAACAGAGAGCACTTACCTAAGTGAGGATATCTGAATAATATGTTGGCTTTCCAGAATGCAGGTATTTCTGATGGATACTTCTACCTGCAGAATCTTCACCTGTAGAACATGCCCAGATGTCAGACTGGATCCGGAAACTTCAAAGCTTTCACGTCTCTGGTAGGGGGTGCTGGCCTTGCATCAATGCAATAAATGGTGTCTTATGATGTAAGTGAAGCCAGCTTGCAATCACCACGCCGCAACGCTGTCAGTTTCTTTATTTCTGCACCTTTGATGCAGATCCGGAGCTCGTTATCTCTGAGAAGTTTTTCCTCACTTTTCTCATATTGTCTCCTCCAAGGAGTCAGGATTTAAGCCCTGTCCATCACAGACTCCCACACCATGTGCCTATGGTGCCTAGGGTCGGACACAACTCCTGTACCTGTGCTTCATGTGGAAGCATGCACCCCAAAGCCATTTTGGAGTGCGAACTGAAGCTCTCTGGGGCTAAGATGAAGAAACAATAGTAGAGCAAGTAAGCACTCTAGAGGAAGGTCCCCTTGTCACTCTCTTACTCTGACAGAAACTTCAACCTCGGAGCCGAAGTTAGTTGACATTCAGCAAGTGATAATACTGCCGAATGACCCCGCTCCGGTGACTCCATAGCTTCATGTTACTTGGGCTCCTTAGCGCCAGGACAGATACAATCCACCTAACCTGCACCAATGGCAGTTTACCCTGAGTTCTGTATGCCTGGTTCGGACTGGCTGCATTTTTTAACAACATGTACTCTATTTTTCTACGGCATCCATACCCACCGGTATCATCATGGGCTCTTTGATGCCATATGGCTGGCCTATGTTTATGCCCATAGTCCCTGTGCCAGTCCAGTGGCTCTGATGCCAGCACAGAATTATTTAACCAGGTCTTAAACAACAACACCATGGACAATGCCATTGCCACGGATGCCACCTGTGCCAATGCCTGACACCCCTCTTAAGATACATTCTTGATCTAACACCCAATGCCTCATTGCAGAGGTGCAATACTGAGCGAGGTTGTTTGAGTTCCTTGGCACTGACTCAGACACCTTGGACATGAACTTGAATGAAAATCTACAAGGGGAATTTCAAGGCCTATCACCTTCAAGCTGCGTAGACTCCTCCTCTGAATTGGCTATGGAATTCCCAACTGGACCTCTAATGCCTGTGGTGATGTCTCTTTATGATGATGTCTCTTCATAAGGTCATAGTGAAAGCTGAGGAGGCACTACATCTGAAATGTCCGACTGTAGAAACTAAGACTAATGTCCTCACCGAGTTGCTTCCTCCATTAATTTCTACAACAGATCCCGTGCTCCCCTTTAATGAGACCCTCTAAGATCTAGTCATGGAAGCATGGTTGTAATCTTTCTTGGCCATAACGGTTAACAGGCTGGTTGCCTGTCTTTGTCGCCCTGCCCGAGTAGTCTGCCTTGCCTCTTGTTACATCCTTCGCCTGACTGCCTCGTGCCTGGGCAATTGGGAGGAACCTTTCAACCCACTGGTGGGAGTCAAGGCAGCCAGAGCCATGGGGGAAAGAAGGCCTTCCCTGCAGGCAGCATAGTATTAAATTTAAGTCTGGGTAGAGTTCACTGAGTTCCGCCACGAACAACTCCTCAGAGCGCAAAAAAACCTCCGCTGAGCTACTTGGAGCTCTGCAAGCGGCAGAGTGCGTTAGAAAAATGCTGTTTGCTGTAATATTCAGTGCCGGGTGTTGGATGGATTTCCCTCGCTCGTGCTCGCCATCTTGACTCTGACAAGTGCGAATGAGACAAAAATAGTGCCGGGAGGTGGATTTTCCTTGCTTGACCTGGCCAACTTTATGTTGACAAGCGCAAGCGAGGGAAACAACTCTAGTTCATTACGTGGAGCAGAGTTTTTCAGAACTCCATGAGCTCGGTGTAAAGCAGAGTGCAGAAAACTCTGCAAACTCCATGAGCTGAGCGGAGTTCACCGCCCAGGCTTAGTTAAAATCTATTAATGCTAGCTATCTCCTGGCAGGATACACACATACCCTGTGGGATATGATCCAAATGCTGGTTTTCCATGTGCCATAAGACATGCATCAAGAAGTGGTTCTGGACAAACAATGCCAACGGCACCTCAATATTGATCAGGAGACACGCCTGGCTGAGAACCTCGATTTTCTCCACTGATGTCAAGAAGAGCTCAGTGGACCTACCTTTTGATGGAGCACACCTGTTCGGCGACAAAGCTGATTCCACATTACAGTGATGCAATACCAGTAAGGCCCCCACTCATTCACTCAGCTTACAACCACCTTCTTCCTGGAGGGATTATCATCAATACCGGTGTTTTAGTGGCTTCACCATAGGTTTTCCATTTGTAACAGGCACCAATATCAACCACAAAGTCAACAGCAGCAAAACAATGCAATGCTCAGGCAGTACATAGGTAGATCCAGAGGAAGGGATCAAGGCTCCATTCAGCAACCCTCGTCCTCATCCACTGCACCTTCAGGGATGCAAACTTTGTTTACTTCTCAACCTTCATCAGGAGCCTATAGGAGGGAGAATGTCCGCTTTTCTATCAGCCAGGAAGTTCATCATTCCGACCAGTGTGCCCCCCCTGCCTTCTTCCCACACCCCATATCATCTGGTCATACCTCAACAAAAGGTGGCATCACTTCTGAGCCTGGATCTCTAAACAACATCTGCTGGAAAGAAATCAAAATCCAGATGGATCAAGACACGCCGAATTCATGGGGAGCCTATCTGCGGAAATCCATATCAGAACTCGAAATACAAACAATATGGGACAGCCAGTGGGACAAGGCAGCATTTGGTAGACTGGTAAACAAAACATCAAAGAAGAAATCTCTTTTAGAAGACAAAATTACAACTTCAAAACGCAGACATGGCTGGACCGTGATTAATTCGTACACATCATTAAAGCCCCAAGCATATCTATTAACGCACTTCAGCATCGAGCTAAAAAAGAGCTTCACAAAATACCGCCTGGGCTGGCATGATTCGAAAGATCTGCAACCGTCGTGGCAAAGTAATCACGAGACACATATTGTCGACTATGTGTTTTCTGTAACAAAACTTTAACACACCTGTTGTGTGCTTGCCCAGCAGTTAACGATACAAGGAGGGGCCTTTTAAAACCAATTTTTAATGAATTAAATATATGCACCTGCAGGCAAGCAGTAATACGCTGGCTGGAAGGATCCTCAATAATTTTGGCCTGCCGAGATGTAAAATTCCTAGTAAAAGTAAGGAACCTTTTAAGGCAAGCCGACCTACAGGCCATAAAAATAGCATAAGGCAGGACGGCAGGCGCACAGTATATCTGACAAAGAAATATTCAACGGCATCATGGCAATACACAGGAAAACGACCCAGTGGGGAACCTAAAAAGGTCATCTCCTTCACGAACAAGACTGAGTTGAAAGTTGGCTATTTTTAGATCACAATTTAGGTGTATACAATGTTATGCAGATTTTAATTTTTTTTTCTCTCTTTTGTAAATATGGAATTGAGTACTTCATGGAACTTTGAGCATAACACCTTTCTTTTATCAAAAAACATGTAAATTTTAACGATTTTAAGAAATCATATACAATAAAATCTTGAATATGAATCTGAATCAATCATCATCTCAAGAAACTTTCTGTATTACAGTTCAACACACCCTCCTTCACTGTCACTCACCACATCAATCATTACTCACAGTCACTCAATAATCAGATAACTCATTGGTGCAATGGCTACCTGTTCCCATCCAAGCACGGTGGTAGGTACACTATCTCCCCTTTGATACAAGCAACAGATTATAATTTGGCAGTCTTGTAAATCAAACGATTGTCTCGGGCAGCCATCCAAGATGAAAACAAACAGAAGGATCCTAGGGTTATGATCCTTCTCCCTGGTGGTCCGGAGTTGTCTCTGCTCTCCTTGGGGGTTTTAGTCAGTATTCTGTTGTCCATCACTTGGCTGGAGCTGGCTATACCTTAGAGGAGAGTCGGGGCTCTCTCTTCGCTCCTGTGGATATTGATTCATTTGTTGTGGGGATCAAGATCCTGACACCAGCTACATGGTTACAACAACAAAAAGCAATAAGACATGGGGAACAAAGAACACATGCAGGCATATGGCAAAACTAAAGCACACTGGCTAACTACACAAAATAGCCACCGACCACATGGTTAAACAGCAAGCAAGGAGGCATGGCCACAACAAAGAAGACATGTAGGCCTATGGCAAAAGCACACCAACTGCCTCCACAAAATGGCCACAGACCACATGGTAAGACAGCAAGCAAGGGCGCCTGGCTAAAAACAAAGAATACATGTAGGACTATGGGCACATTTTGTAATTTAACCCAATGCCATCCATGGCCTAAATGATGTTTTAATTCAACAAGCACCACAGAAACAGTTGTCTCATGCAAGCATAACTAATACTAAGCCTACTGGCTGGGAGGCCCATTGGCAGACTAGCCCACATAGCAAATTAAATGAGTATTGCAAATTTATTGAAAAACATGGAGAATATGTAGCGAACTGCGCATAATTTTCCCTTTTAAAAAGAAGAAATATTTCATGCAAAAAAATAACTAGGCTACTACTTAAACTGCATGCCACTCCACAGTACATTTAAAAAATTGAATAAAAGTACAAATAAATCCTGGTGCATGCCCCCAATCAAACAAACAACACCCATGTACACCAGTTTTTCAACTTACTTGTGTAATCTCAAATACCATGGGGCAGATTTACAAGCCCCATGCGCAGCCGGTGCATCACGTTGCGTGACACACTGGTGGCATAGCCTGCTGAGTGATATTTACAAGCACAGGTAAAGTCACCCTCCGTCACTTAACCTGTGCTTGAAAATATCGCCAATGTCCACCCAACACTTTGCGTGTTAGGGGCGTGACATGGGTGTTGCAGTGGGTGTTCCCACGCAACACCCATATACACTGATGCATTTCCAGATTTACGAGATATCGTAAATCTGGAAATGCGTCAGAATACTATGCCACCCCAGGGGTGGCGTAGCGAGGTGAAATGAGGAGAAATGTTTTAATTTTTCCTCGTTTTTTCCTCTTTCAATGCATGCTGCATTAAACAGCACACATTGAAAGAGTAATTCACCTCTATTGATTGTTTTTGTGCAGGAAGGTGCCCCTTCCTAGACAAAAACAATCTCCCCATGACGAAGGCATCCTTGCACCATGGTGCAAGGGTGCCTGCGCCAGCACATGGCAGCAGTTTTTGCGCCAGTGCAGGTGGAATCCCAGAGATGCGACATATTGTAAACATGTTGCATCCCCGTGCTTCCAAACTAACGCAGCGTGGCGCAGCAAAATGACTTGCTGCATCGCGCTGCATTCGTTTCTTGTAGATCTTCCCCAAAGTCCTTAACTCTAATGGTATATTTGCAGCAGACAAGTAGAGTGATCCTTCCAGTGCCAAATCCCAATGAACAGTGACCAGGAGATGGACGAAGCACTGGGAGGAGCCTGCTTAACGGGAACAGGAAGTTAGAATCTCTGGGACACATCCTTCCTGGAGGATTTTTTTTTTAAAGGCTTCACAAAAAAACAACTCTAACGGCCAGTTGGAGAAGAAAATCCACTCATAAAGCCTCTCAGCTGGATCTCGAGCACAAGAGCTGCCCAAGTGCTCCATTTGCGATCGCCACTACATTGGCGCCGTTGCGGCTGGAAGCCACACGAATGAGCACGAAGTCTTGCAGGTCTCGCTAGCGGTGCTAGAAATCTTGCGTGTGCTCACAAGCGGCCCGAGAGTATCTTGGTGCTCGCAAGTGAGTGCCAAAACAAACCTCGAGTGCGCAAACAGAAAAAAAAACTTTTGTGCCCAAAAGACAGAATTCAGGACCTCTGTGTTCTCCGCGAGGCACAGAGTGTCCGAATTCCGCAAACTCCATGAGTGCAGTGGAATTTTAGACCCAGGCCAAATGCACATACAATCAGGACATCTAAAAAAAGCAGCTGAGCTGTCATCAGAGGCAAGCAAATATACAGCCCATCTCACAGGCCTAAACAGGCTTCAGTAACTCCACAGTAGTACCTATATTGGACAGGCAGACAACCCCAATGTCATAGACAGATGGTCATCCAGCACTGGCTCAGTCTGAGAGACTTAGACAATTTTCTCGAACACCAATCATTCCTGCAGAGAACATCTAACTTTCACTGAGTTACAGACATAAAGCTAGACATCCAGCATTCACCTGGAACTACGCATGTGCTGCACCATGGTGACAGGTACAAAGAGGACACATGCACATGTAAACACTATTTCGTCACTATTTAGCTCTCTTCATCCAAACAAACAAATATTTCTGCGAGAAATACACGTATTCTCAAACAAAAACAAGCATTGGAAATGCAATAGGTCTCGCATTAGGAAAGTTTGAACAATTGGTATTGTAAATGACACTTTTTTTATTTATGTGTTGGTTTTGAAAATAGCAAAAGTAATAGCTTTGTCAGTTACAATGTCAATAGTTTGAACTTTCGCAAATGTGACACCTATAGCATTTGTAATGCAATGTGTGTTGTCTTTACGTGACTTAGATGTATTGCTATTGCAAATAACAATGGCTTTTAATTTTGTAAATAATTAATACTTAAATAACATTTATTGTAATTTATGATGGCAATAGCTTAAACGTTTGTAAATTAATTTTGTGAAGATTATGTTCAGTGTATTTTATTGTGACGAAAATCCAAGAACATTGCATTTGCACCTGGTGGTGGATGTGGTGGTGGTGGGTGTGGTGGATGTGGTGGTGGATGTGGTGGTGGATGCGGTGGTGGTGCATGTGGTGGATGTGGTGGTGGTGGATGTGGTGGTGGATGTGGCGGTGGATGTCATGGTGGATGTGGAGGTGATGATGGATGTGGTGGATGTGGTGGTGGATGCGGTGGTGGTGGTGGATGCGGTGGATGTGGTGGTGGATGTGGTGGTGGTGCATGTGGTGGATGTGGTGGTGGATGTCATGGTGGATGTGGAGGTGATGGTGGATGTGGTGGATGCGGTGGTGGATGCGGTGGATGTGGTGGCGGTGGATGTGGTGGTGGATGCAGTGGTGGTGGTGGATGTGGTGGTGGTGGATGGGGTGGTGGATGTGGCGGTGGATGTCATGGTGGATGTGGAGGTGATGGTGGATGTGGTGGTGGATGTGGTGGTGGATGTGGTGGTGATGTTGGATGTGGTGGTGGATGTGGTGGTGGATGTGGTGGTGGATGCGGTGGTGGATGCGGTGGTGGTGGTGGATGCGGTGGATGTGGTGGTGGATGTGGTGGTGGATGTGGTGGTGATGGTGGATGTGGTGGTGTTCAGTGGGAATTTGCCGGACAATTTACATTAAGATGTTTTATACTTCATGGACATTTTCAGGGTTGTCTTTGCTTTGTTGTGAAAACTAAAGGGCAGACTCTAAAAGTATCCAATTGCAGGCGAGGAGCCCTTAACGCTGGGGGCCAGGAGCCCCTCCGGGTTCTCATAATAATCAGCCACGGATCAAAGCAGCGCCTGGGCGGAAAACAAAGAGAACCCCGTGGAGACCTCCAAGCGCCTTTGATTTCAAGCAATGCCTGCTGCAGGGGTGGGCCCGTTGCGAACAGCATGGCGGAATTAATTCAATTCAATGGTGTGGCCAACAGTGATGGGGAGGGGCAGGGAGGGAAGGGGGCGAAGGGGGCAAGGGTAAATATGGACATGGAGGGGGTCGGATGAGGGAAAGAAGAGAGGATATTGAAGGCAGGGACGAATGACGTGTTTAGAAGAGAGAGGAAACGAGAAGGGAGGGCTGTAGTGAGGGGGAGGAGGAAGGGGATGAAAGGATGCTGAAAGGCGGAGTAGGAGTAGAGGTTACGAAAAGAATGAAGGAAAAGAGGTCAAGCAAAGGCATGAAGCAACTGAAGGACAGAGGGAAGGCAGAGAAGGGGGGGAGGAGAAATGCGACAAATGTTTTGGGTAAAAAAAAAAAGAGACGGAGGGAAGGCAGGGGAGGGGGGAGAAGAAATGCGACAAATGTTTTTTTTGTTGTACTTTATATTTGCCTGGCTATATACATATATTCAAGCATGTACTCCATTAGGTAGGCATGGCTGTGGAGAGGTCAGTAGCACGTCAGGCATCGGCAAACCTTTTGGTCAGATTGGGAAATTAAAACAAGTTAAAACGGTGAGCCACCGTTCTGAAAGTAAATGCGCACATGGTGTACTGCAAATGAAAACAAGCAGCTCATTAGGAGTGGTGGGGGCGGGCACAGAGAGACGTGACACGGTGGGGAGGGGGCGGAGCGGGTAAAAAAATTTGCCTGGCTATATACATATATTCAAGCATGTACTCCATTAGGTAGGCATGGCTGTGGAGAGGTCAGTAGCACGTCAGGCATCGGCAAACCTTTTGGTCAGATTGGGAAATTAAAACAAGTTAAAACGGTGAGCCACCGTTATGAAAGTAAATGCGCACATGGTGTACTGCAAATGAAAACAAGCAGCTCATTAGGAGTGGTGGGGCCGGGCACAGAGAGACAAGGGGGGAGTGGATGCTGGAGGGGGAGGTGTGCTGGGAGAGAGAGTGGCGCTCTTCTGCCCCTACTTTCAAAGCTGCCATGACGATGCGACACGGCGGGCAGGGGAGGGGGCGGAGCAGTAGCACGTCAGGCATCGGCAAACCTTTTGGTCAGATTGGGAAATTAAAACAAGTTAAAACGGTGAGCCACCGTTATGAAAGTAAATGCGCACATGGTGTACTGCAAATGAAAACAAGCAGCTCATTAGGAGTGGTGGGGGCAGGCACAGAGAGACAAGGGGGGAGTGGATGCTGGAGGGGGAGGTGTGCTGGGAGAGAGAGTGGCGCTCTTCTGCCCCTACTTTCAAAGCTGCCATGACGATGCGACACGGCGGGCAGGGGAGGGGGCGGAGCGGGTAAAACAATAAATAAACACGACGGCTGGACGAGAGAGAAGGGGTGGGGGGAGGATAAATGCGACACGGCGGGCAGGAGACGAGGGGGCGGAGCTGGGGGAGGCTGTGAGATGTGCACGCGCTTTTAAGCTCTAAGCGCATGCGCATTGAGCTTAAAAGTCACGGGCACTGCAAGGAATCGCCACGATTCCTTGCAAGTTAGTTAAAGAGTGGTTAAGCCCCCATAGTCTCGCAAGCTCGATGCGCATGCGCATCGACAGGCGAGAACTAACAAGTTAAAACGGTGAGCCACCGTTATGAAAGTAAATGCGCACATGGTGTACTGCAAATGAAAACAAGCAGCTCATTAGGAGTGGTGGGGGCGGGCACAGAGAGACAAGGGGGGAGTGGATGCTGGAGGGGGAGGTGTGCTGGGAGAGAGAGTGGGGCTCTTCTGCCCCTACTTTCAAAGCTGCCATGACGATGCGACACGGCGGGCAGGGGAGGGGGCGGAGCAGTAGCACGTCAGGCATCGGCAAACCTTTTGGTCAGATTGGGAAATTAAAACAAGTTAAAACGGTGAGCCACCGTTATGAAAGTAAATGCGCACATGGTGTACTGCAAATGAAAACAAGCAGCTCATTAGGAGTGGTGGGGGTGGGCACAGAGAGACAAGGGGGGAGTGGATGCTGGAGGGGGAGGTGTGCTGGGAGAGAGAGTGGCGCTCTTCTGCCCCTACTTTCAAAGCTGCCATGACGATGCGACACGGCGGGCAGGGGAGGGGGCGGAGCGGGTAAAACAATAAATAAACACGACGGCTGGACGAGAGAGAAGGGGTGGGGGGAGGAGAAATGCGACACGGCGGGCAGGAGAGGAGGGGGCGGAGCTGGGGGAGGCTGTGAGATGTGCACGCGCTTTTAAGCTCTAAGCGCATGCGCATTGAGCTTAAAAGTCACGGGCACTGCAAGGAATCGCCACGATTCCTTGCAAGTTAGTTAAAGAGTGGTTAAGCCCCCATAGTCTCGCAAGCTCGATGCGCATGCGCATCGACAGGCGAGACCTAAAAACGTTATTTTTGGAACTTTAAGTTGTATGTTTTGAAAAGGATATTGCGGCCAATAGGCAGTTGCATATATTGTAAATGAAATAAACACATACACGCACCTGCTGACTGGATAACATAATATGTATCATGCATGGCCAGTGACTTATGCAAACACCATCAGACTGGAACCCACGCGTACAGATACTAAAAAAACATTAAACTGACTCCAACTGCATCCACCTCAGATTCTTGCATTTCTGCCTAGGACTCTCTTTACATCCTCGCTGCATGTACCGAGATTCTTGTCACTGCACGCACTTTGCAAACTCACCCTGCCAAGCCTCCTGAGGATTCACATGGACAACTACATGGCTCTTCAGTGATTTCATTGCTGTACCGCGTCACAGAAGTACTGTGCCAAGTCTATGGACAGTACTGTACTGCCAGTGCCAACATGAACTTTTCACAAACAGCCAGTGTAAGCAGGGTTGGATTGGGAATAAAAATCGGCCCGGGCACACAAAAAAACAAAACCGGCCCACATTTTCATAAACACTCCTCATATCACTGCTTTGGTGTAATCTTCTAAAAAATCTTTAAGGTGGGAGGGGAAAAAATATGCACCCGTTAGTTTACACTGGTGAAACAAGTGAGGCAACTTCTACTCAGGTCCCCTGCCCCCGCTCAGTATGTGCAGACATTAATGGGCCGGCCCGAGAGACAAAGGGAGTGATATTGCTGCTAAACGGAGGTAATGAGCGCCCATCCGCCTCTAGAAAGGCCACTCAGACACACACTGGGCCGCTGACTGTATCAGAAGAACAGAGACAGCGCCCAAATAGCCCCCCAGACTGCTAAAAAAAGCAGCCCACAGCAGAACTCGGACACCGGCCGCTAGGGCATTGCCTGAATACCCGCGTTACCAATCCGACGCTGAGTGTAAGGGCTCTGCGCAAGTGTGCTGCATCGTGCCATGCTGTCGTCTGGATTGAGCGTCTGTACGCCTCCAAGCTGAAGAACGGCACGCCAGGAGATGTTGTCTTTGCAACATGCCATGGCCCATTAGTTGCTTGGAAAGCGTGCCCGTAAGTTTTGCTCTACCAGCAGTTGGTGGAGTTTTTGCAGTCCTCCGTGCTCCAAGTGGAGTTTACCACCCACCCCTAACTTAATTCCACCTTGATGGAATCACAGATATAAAACTGAAAGCATTTCCTAAAGAGGAAAGTGCAGTAGCAGAGGGAAGGAGGCAGCAGCGGTGCGTCCATTGGGGCGTAGGGGCGTAGCCCCACCAGCCACCATGGACGCATCGCGGCCGCCGGCCGCAATAAAATACAATGAGAATACTAGCAATCAGCCGCCGGCGGGAATTGTGTAGGGGGGTGGCCTGCTGCAGCTTGAGTGACAGTCCACACTCAGGCTGCAGCAGACCGTAGGGCACAGTTTCGTTGGGGAACTTATAGTGCGCATGCTTGGGAAAGTTGAAAACTTTCCCAAGCATGCGCACTGTAAGTTCCCCAGCGGGACCCAGGGGTGCTTGTTTGGTGCCACAGCCCGGGTTTTCTAAGGGCGACAGGGCGAGCAGCAAATGCGCCTCGCTAGCCAATCAGATTGGCTGGTGGCACACTGGCTCAGCCTCAGCACTGCATGGCCAATCACTGTGTGACTTCACTGTGAAGCCATGCAGTGATTGGTCATTCTGGACGTGCGCTGTGACGTTTGCCTGGCTGGTTGTTGCACAGCACTCACGGAATCTCGCCGCCAGACCTGACTGCGGGGATAAGTGTGGTGAGTAGCAAATAAGTAATAAAAACAACTCTGCTTCCTGTTTTAAGTGCCGAAATAATCAGGGTTTTTTCATTTTTTGGGTTGCGAATTCATTTTTTCGGCTATTTAAACCTTTATTGGACACGGTTAATAGAAAAAAGGGTTTGCCTCGTCAGGGGTCGCAAGCGCTATCTAAATGCATTTACAATACAGTTTGCCTAAAACGTGACGTGCAAGTGTTTTACTAAGACATATGGTGATGCCTGAAATTATAAACACGCACCCTCGAAGGCGTTAGTCGTTAAGATCCGGTGTCAGCCGCCTTCCCATTTGGCTCATCGCCCCCTTGTGGGGAGCCGACACAACCTGTACCCTCAATGGGGCCCCATTTCCTGTGCTGAAAACAAGCCCATTCAGCGCCTCGTAAGTACCCTCATCATGATCCCAGTGAATCGCCCCACCCTACGCTTTAGCCAATTTTAAATCTGAAGTTTGGAGCGTTCTTTGCATGAAAACACCAGCGTTTGAGACGACACGCTGCCAAACGAAAAATAATTAATTCTATTGAGGCTGGGGCTGGGCAGTAATACCCTTCATGAACTCCGGGGACAGATAACGAAGATGTGGGTGATGTGGGGTCTATACAGTAATTTGCAGCTTTATATAGCGCGAAGTAGCGAACGCGTCCCGAAGGTATCAAGCGCTTTATATGAGGACCAGTTCAGTTGTACTTCGATACGGTTCAGTTCTTTCCCTCTCTCCCTCCTCCCCCCCCCCCCCCACTACACACCCCCAGCATGATCGGTCCCCCGGGGATTCTGCCTCGGCCGAGACGAATGGGGTAGAAGCGGCAAAGTTTATAGTTCAATGTTAGTATGGGGAGGCCAGGGTAGAATTGCGGGTGGGATGACAAGGGTGTTGGCTGTTGAGGGAAGACAAATGATGGTATATTGATGCATCGGATATACTGTTTCAAATATATTAATATGATTATGAATGCATTTGCTGATTGTTAGTTAATATAGCATGCGACTTTAATCAGTAATGTATCACTAGGAAGATGCACAACTACTTATACAATGTATTGGAATGTTAAAACATACAAAAAAGTGAAGATACATACTATACTATGTTATATGCCTAAGAAATCTATTAAAATTGTGTTTAAAAAAATATGAGGACAGTCACAGCCAGTGTCTGCCACAGATCACACAGCGGTGGTAGGTGCCACAGATCACACAGCGCTGGGCTGACGCCGTGCTCAAGGACACAGATCACACAGCGCTGCCGTGCTCACAGCCAGGTGCCACAGATCACACAGGGCTCTGCTGACACCGTGCTCACAGCCAGGTGCCACAGATCACACGCTCCTGCTCTTAGTTGTCTGCTTTTTTTTTCTGTTAACTTAAAAAAATAAAAAAGTTCAAACAGACCACCGATAAATTCCTAGCTGTGGCCTGAGGAAGCACATTTTTGGGAAGCAAATGTAAAAAGGAAAGTCGGAACAAGACTTTTGAATGAGGATTGTTTTCCTCTCCACTCCCAGCCCACCCCCCATCCCAAATTTGCCAGTAAGCCTTGAACTGCTTTCCTGTAATAGAAAACTGCATAATGCACGTGTTGTTCTGCTGTGGTGAGTGACGGATGACTGTCATTTCAGTGGGTCATTTTCCCATTTAATAGCTAGACCTCGGATCACGTATTCCTGCGCTGTTAAACCGTTAGCATTGTTAATCTGATTTGGGCATTTAAGGCTGCAGCCGTCTCAAGTTCTCCCTTATCAGGCCTGTGTAGCTCCTTCAGATCGGTGTTGTTTTTTCTTTACATTCCTGCACCTGTCAGAATGCAAAGAAAACAAAATTGCTGTTACCAATCGTGACAACGTGAGGTCTCGGTGAGTAGTGCCCATGGTGCTGATTAAAGAACCTCCAGACCCCAGTTTATTTTTATTTATTTTTTTGTATAGCGCCGAAGTTAGCCCAAAGGCTGTCTGAGAGCTTTGCATTTGAAAAGTGCGAAGAGAAAAACCATTTGAAAATCAAAACCACAATTTGCTTCAGTTATATAAAATAATGTCACAGAACTGAAATAAAGATTAATTATTGTCAATCAAGAATGAGCTGTTACAGTTAAATTTATTAAATATATCCAGTGAGTTGTCGATTTATAGTTAGAAAAAATAGGAAGGTGGCAATGGAATATAAATGTAGAGCATGTAGTTCTGGCTTACCTGCCTGATCATATGTGAAGTTATGCAAATTCTCGTTGTATTACAATAGAATTAGATTAACATTCTGCTTGACAAGAACCACAATGTTTCTAAATCGGATCCCAGCTTTGGTATTTGGTATTTTGGTATGAACTGGATAAATGCAACACAATAGATTTGCGAGCACATTAAAAACCAAGGAAAGGCTGTTTACTTCACTTTGCATTTTGAAACACTTGAATGTAATTTTAGTTATCTTACATTTATAAGTGCAAGGTTACAACTACTAAAACTCAAATCAAGGCAAGGCCTACTCACTGACATGGGGCAAGCTGATATCTCTAAATGTAGGCTGTGATCTGTGTTTGCCAGAATCTGGAATTGTGAATTTAGAGAATGGGATAATGGGAAAGGTATTTTTACAAATTAACTTTCACTGACATGAAGAAAGTTTTAAGACAGTAAAATCTAGACTATCATTATTTTTTGCCAAACAAAACCACGGGTCTCCAATTAATGTTGACATGTTGCCTGTACATCTTGATATTTACCACGTCCACAACAGTCCTTTGCAATTTCGCTGTACTGAATGATCACATCATATTAGTAACATGTATAAATTCCTTTGAAGTGGCCCTGGAGAGAATATCCATACATTCAATAATTACTCTTTTGATGTCATTGACAGCTGTACCTGTTTTCTAACATAGTTCCAGAATTAATCAGTTTGTGAGAAAAATGCTAAGACTGAAATTGGAAGGGAGCCTAGTTTTTGAAAGTCTGACTACTTCAGTGTGTAAAATGTTAGCTGTTGTGATAAAAGTCAGTGTAAGGCAATAACTGTGCAGGATGCCGCTTGCAATCACTCAACTCTACGTTTCATAGGCCTGAGATCTGAGTGGAGAGCCAGACTGCCTCTTGGACTTGTTAGAGTCCCATAAGGGCATAGGAAGTAAAGCAGGTGACTCAGTAATAAAACATCAACCAGCAGGTTTAAGAATATTTCTGAGGCCCACAGCTGGAAGTGATATTTTAGAACCACTGCAGTCTAGGAGAGTATTTCAGGACTTTGATCTTGCTTTTGAAAGTTGTTGGCTATTTTTGAGAGTAAGACGATCCAAAGGAGGCAAAACACAATCATGTGTATATTGAAAATTACAGGTCTCTTGAAATTAGTAGCCATCTGCAGCCCAGTCACATTCTACTTGGATGCTAATGACAAGGGTAACTCGTCATGGAGTTTCCATTGATTTCAATGGAAATTGCATTAAAGATCCAAAATAGCCTTAGCATCCAAGTGGTTAAGAAAGTACACCTCCCATGTCTCCAGTGGCAAAGTGAGCAAGGGACTCACGTCTGAGCATACCCTGCCAACTTTGCCTCAAGTTTGCCTCTTGAGTATTGAACGACCACTGATCTCTCACTGGCTGAAAGGACTTGTGTGACAAGCATCAGTTCCCAAAGTGGATGTGGTTTTTAATGGGATGGATGGATGTACACTTTTAATGGGATATGCTAAAGTATTACCAAAGTATTCCTAACTGCCCCCGGCTCCTGGTTGTGCAAGCATACCCGCACACAGCAACCTCGAAATGGAAATAAAAAATAAAAAAAACTCAGAGATAGTGCAGGAGGCACTGAAAGGTTTGAAAAAAATTAAAGAGGAGTGTTGGGAAAGGGTTAGAAGGCATGGGAAAGTGTGCCAGGCAACAAATGGCTAGGGGCTAATGGGGAAAAGGTGAAATATTTTATAATAAGTTGAGCGGGATGGGGACGAGCGGAGGAAGCTATGGACAAGTAGAGGGAAGCAACAATGAAAGTGACGAGGTGGGGGAAAGTAAAGGGGAAGCAGCACACAGAGGAGAGAGCAAGAGAACACACACATTCCTGAGCAAGAGACGGCAGCAACAAAATCTCTCAAAAGCCAGTGCTTCTCTCAGACCCAGAGCATTTCTGCTGTAGATACATGGCGGTGAATGCATTAAAACCACATAATCTTTGGGTCTCCCCCAGATTTGTGCACTGGTTCTTCCGGAGAGCCATCCAACTGTGTTCATGGCTCTGTAGCCAGCCCTTGTAGTTCTTCTACCCTCTCTAGGAGGGAGAGCAGCCTACTGCTGGGTTGCTATTACATGCATATCTGATATTTTATTAATTTTACTGGTTTATCACGCTGTAAATTTTGCTCTGTCATTTCGCTTTTTTGCCCATGTATGTTTCCTATTCCTCCCCTGTTTTTTGTTATTTGACTAGTTCATTCATCCTCTTTTGTATGGTTTAAGGGAGGGGTAGTTCCACTTGTTTTGTTCAGCTTTAGAATATGCTGTAGAACCGTGCATGGTCATTCTGTGGTTATACTGAATAAGCAGCTACCTATGTTATGCCAACTATTAATGTAATAACTGCACTTTCACAATTGCTTTATTAACCTTCCTGCTTTCTCAAATTTGCTTGAAAATGCTCGATTTTTCTTCTTTTTTTCAAAATTTTCTTAGGGGGGGGTTATCCCCCCAAACCCCCCTTTTGGGATTCGGGCTCGCTCCCGGCGCTCGCTCGCTACGGTGCTGGATGATAATCACTTTGTGCCCCACCACTTTAAAATTTCACCCACCGCCCCTGGAAGGAGGGAGCTTGATACTAATACAGTCTTCCAAGATGGTCCTCAGAGAAAAAAAAGACCCCTAATGTAGACGAACTATCACCACCCCTCCCATCTATAGCCCACATATAGTCCATTTTACCTTTTTGGATCACTAACCATAATTTCTTTGAGAGAAAGGCTCCCTCATTTTCTTCTTCAAAACAACTTCAGGCATACATGCCATTTTTGAAAATATTGGCATGTATGCTTTAGGTATGCCTTTAAAAAAATATATATATAGAATGACAGCGTTCTAAGTGTTCATTAGAATACTGTGAGGGGAAGGGCAGGGGACATGGAGCAGGGGCAGAGGCAGCAAATTGACAATGACAGGCAGTAGGGAGGCATAGAGGCAGCACAACTGAGCACACAGGGCAGGCGAGAGGTGTAGTGGCAGAACGATTGGCCATGGAGGGCAAGTGAGCAGGTGTAGCAGGGCAACAGGGTAGATGAGAGAGGCTGTGACAACACAGTGACCATAGATTGAAGGAGGGAGGGGCACAGGCAGCACAACATAACCTAGAGGGCAGGAAGAATGGGGTAGGGATACAGACTCAGACAGTGGAGGGCATGAGGGAGGTGGCAGAGGCAACAAGCTTACTATGCAGGGAAGACAGAAGAGACAGTTGCAGCACAATAGACCAAACAGGGTAGGCAGGATGGCAGTGGCAGCACAACAGACCATGGAGGACAACAGTGAGAGGACCAGAGCACGCACATGGACAATGGAGGGCAGGGCTGGGGTAGGAGGTAGAGAAAAATGCTGCAAGCTGACCAATCAATGCAGGAGCACAATGGACTACAGATTACAGGAGGAACAGGGCAGCAGACCATGTAGGGCAGGCAAGAGGGGCAGAGTCATCTCAACAGACTGTGGAGGGCAGGAGGGTGGGTGAAGCAGGCCTACATATGTACAATGGAGTGTAGGAGGAGCGGGCAGGACAGAAGCAGCACGCTGACCATGCCGGCAAGGAGGGAGGCTCAGTGGAAACACAATGCACCATTGAGGGCACCAGGAAGCGAATAAGGAGACACACAGACAATGGAGGGTAGAAAAGTGCGGCAGTGGAAACACAACAGACAATGGAAGGCAGGAGGAAGGGGGGCCGGACAATAGAAAGTGGGAGGAGGGGATAGGGAAAGAAAGCTAACCACACAGGGCAGGCGGTGGGGAATTGTCAGCACAATGGACCATGTAGGGCAGCCAGGATGGGCAGTGGAAGCACACCAGACCATGAAGGGCAGAAGAAAGAGTGCAGGGGCCGCACATGCATAAAGGAGGGAAGCTGAGAGAAAGGTGAGGCAGTGGCAGCACAACAGACCATGCATGGCAGGGGGCAGGATTAGTGGCAGAAATGGGGACCATGGTGGGCAAGAGGGAGCGGACAAGGGCAAGCACAAAGGACCATGGAGGGTAGAAGGGAGTGGATTGGGTCTGGACTCAGCCGACTAAGGGCAGGGTTAAGGGGATAGAGGCAGAACAATAGACTATGCAGGGCAGGCAGGAGGGGCAGTGGCAGCACAACGGACCATGGAGAGAAGGAAGAAGTGGGAGGACCTGGGAACTTTGAGAGTGGGAGGGAGAGAATAGTAGCACAGACTCGAATATTAGCAAGCAGTGTGGAGGGGGCAGGGACAGGAGCAGCAAGCCTACCATGATGGACAGGCAGAGAGGCAGTAGCAGCATGATGGATCAGCTAGGGCAAACCCATGTTATCATACATTGTATCACTGAACATATCAACAGAGATCTCTGTTAGGTGAGGTAATTAGTGACGCATGGAGAGGGCACGAGCTATAGGTATAGCCATAAGACCAACCACAGGGGTGCTCTGTAATCCTGCTGAAGAGCTTACAGCTCCAGCACAGAGTGCTTTAAAAAATATGGTAAGGTCACCAGGGTGTCCTGAATTCAATGACCCAGGAGACTTACTGTTTTTTTGTTCAATATTGCTGGGAGGCTGCTGTGCTCCCTGCAATCAACCAGAACATTACAAAAATGCTTGGTGGTACTTTTGTCCCTTCTAGGGGTGCCATCAAGATCATAAAAATATGATTCAAAAGTCCTTACAGGGCATTATGGAGTGTTCCTTGCAAGAGAAATGAATTATAAATGAATGGTCTGTGCCGTTCATTTATTATTCTTTTTTTGAATCTATTTGGAGGCGCCAGTGCCCACTGAGGGCACCTGGATTGTGCTTCTAGTTTATTTTCTTAGTCTAGGGCTGTGGTGGGAGCCTGAAGGCCCCTGCAACCCATGCTGACTCCAAGCCAGCACCCATACCGGTGCCTGGAGGAGACAACAATTTGTATTTATAAACCCGGCTCAGTACATTTGTTCCCACCGGGGCAAGAGCTGCATTTTACTCTGCGCCATCCCGGGCAGGAGCAAAGTTGTGTTCTCTGCCTGGGAGAGTGTGGGCAGGATATGCCCACAGTCTCCCAGGCAGGCAAACTCAATGTCCCAGGGAATGGAGAGGTGGGGCACACATCACCTCTCAAAAAAAGTCTTGACCCATGGGGAAGAGATCCTCAGGGCCTCACAAAGGATTGGGGAAGAGGCGACACGCCCCCACCCCTAATGTACAAGATCAACCCCAGGGGATGGGGTCCCCAAGCCTCATGAAGGCTTGGGGAGTGTGGTTGCATGTCCCCTCAACTAATTATCACAATATACACCAAGGGATTGGGTCCCCAGGGCCTTTATAAGGTTTGTGGATAGTGGGGTGAGGCCCATGCCTCTCTCCCCAATAAAATGTAAAAATTCCTATCCCCCAGGCCCTAGCCCATCCCCGGGAGCTGAAATGAAAAAAGGGCAGGAGGATGTATTGTTTTTTTTCTTCAGAGCCACAAATCTTTGGTGCTGAGAACCAATTATTGACAGCCAATCAGATCATACAGGAAGATCTGTTGGCTCAGTCAATCTTCCGTGGGGTGACATATACAAAGGTTTTGAACCTTAAATGATCCAAAATTACTGAAGAGATTTACATCAAATCACAAAAGAATGCTTTTTTGACAAAGACCTAGCTTTTTGTCAATTTTGGTGTAAGTTCATTCCGCCATTTTGGCTGTGTCTAATTTTCCTATGGAAAAATGCAAAGCCAAAACACGTTTTGTGACCTCCGTTTTCCTTATCTTAGGACTCAGAGGCTCAATACCCGAGTCCTAAAAAATTAAACAAAATAAGATATAAGGGAGCAGGGTAGGGGCACTGTGACCCCTGTGCCATCACCACACACTGCTTCTACCCTTGTATATTACATCACTCATGACATGTTAAATGCATGCTTTGATAACATCCCTAATGCCATATGGAATTACATAATTGATAACAAAACTGTGAAAGGCGAGGGCGTGAGTTTTAGTTACTTAGGGCACAAGTTATATTTACTTGAGATAACTGTAACTGGTACATTTCTGTGGTTTTGTTTGTTTACACAGTATTTTTTAACTGGAATTTCCCCCTAACTATAGAATCCTTTTAACCTTACCGTGCTCACATTATTTCATTTTCCTGACAACTGAGTCGATGAGTGAGTTACTCACCCAGATTGTCAGGGATTGGGCTGAACGCAATGATTTCACACTAAGTATGGGCAGTGAACTCTGCTCCGCTCGTGGAGTTTGCGGAGGTTTCCGCACTCCGTGTTACGCAGAGCTTGGGGAGTTCCGGAAAACTCTGCTCCGCGTAGCATCCCTTTTTACCTCACTCACCTTCGTCCACGTCAAGTTGGTGAGTGCAGAAAATCCACCTCCCAGCGAGATTTTTCCTCGTTCGTGGTCGTCAACACCAAGTTGGCTAGCGCGAGCATGGAAAATCATCCTCCCGGCTAGATTTCTCAATGCGGATAGTCAGATTTCTCATTGCAACTGAGAAACCGTCCGTTCACGTTGAGAAAGCTGCCGCCCGAGTAAAAATCTACCCGAGCAGCAGAAAAGAAGCAGCGCCTGCTTGCGCTGTGCATGGTGCCATTTGCAAGGATTGCCCAGTGCGGACAAGCACCTGGCACTGAAAATTACTGCAAACAGCATTTTTCTAACGCACACCACTTTTTGTGGAGCTCCCCTTAGAGCGGCAGTTTTTTTTGCATTTCGCTGAGTTCCGCAGCGTAACTCAGCGAACTCTGGCCAGGCTTTTTTCACACTCAGTGGATAACAATGGATCAAAACCTAAGGTAAAGCCAGTGTACCAAGTCCTGAACTGTACTGCACAATGTTTTGCTGCAACCATCTGGCCTCCTTTGTCACTGGCTAACTATGCATCCTTTTAAAATGAAACAATTTAACATTGCATTTTCTTAATTGTGAATTGCTGTACCCATCACAGAGAGAATCCACATTTGCCTTTTTCTTAAGTGTAAACTGATCCTACTCTACACTTTGCTGTTTGAGCTGCTCATATTATATTCCTACCGTGAGTCAAGTTTTTCTGACCAGACCGATCCCATTTCCAAGATACATGTTTCTGCGTTCGTCAACGTCAAGTTGGCGAACACGAGCGAGGAAAATCCACCTCCTGGCGAGATTTTTCCTCGTTCGCGATCGTCAACATCAAGTTGACGAGCATCGAAAATCAACCTCCGGCGACATTTCCCAACGTGGGTGGTCATATTTCTCATTGCGACTGGTCGCGTATGCTCACGACTGCTCGCATTGACAAAACGTCCGTTCGCATTGAGAAAGTTGCAGCTCATGTAAAATTCTACATGAGAAGCAGTGCCCGCGTAGGACTGTGCATGGTGCCGTTTGCGATGATTGCACAGTGCCGACAAGCACCTGGCACTGAAAATCACCGTGAACGCACACCGCTGCTTGCGGAGCTCCGTGTAGCACTGGAGGAGGTTTTTTTTGCACTTCACTGAGTTCCACGTAGCGGAACTCCGCCAAGGCTTTTTCCACACTCAGTGGATCACAATGGATCGAAACATGAGGTAAGGCCAGTGTACTATGTCCTGAACTGCACTTTTTGCTGCAAACGTCTGACCTCCTTTGTCACTGGCTAATTGTGCATCATTTTGACATGAAACAATTTCACATTGCATTTTCATCATTGGGAATTCCTGCACTCATCACAGAGAGAATCCATATTTGCCCTTTTCCTACTCTGCACTTTGCTGTTTGAGCTGCTCATGTTGTATTCCTACCCTGAGTTAAGTTTTTTCTGGCCAGATCGATCCTATTTCCAAGATACATGTTTCTGCATGTCTAGGTTTGCCATTTTATTTTCTAATCTGCACTCTTGAAAACATTCCTCAGTGTGCATTTGGAAAAACATCATTGTGTTGCAAAATTCATATACATTTTTTCTTTTCCTTCCATGAGCTGCAGCCAGAAATCATTCCAGGAAGATGAGAGTTGTAATTCAGGCTCTCCTCCACCGAATAGCTACCTGTGAGTAGGACATCACCTGCTATGAATCTTCATCATGTGGGCACTAACGTTTGCACAATTCCTATCACCTAGAGCTGGATTTGTGGAAAAATGTGTTTTGTGGGACATGTTCTGTCTGTCTACCGATATTGTGTGTGACTGTGGTGAAATTTTAACTTGTGCTCAATTTCCACTCAAGATAATGGAAACAAACTTTTATGTAACTTTGCTCAATTTTACATACACCAGATGAAATTAAAACAAAAAACAGTTTTGTACACTTCGAAAAATGACCTGCTTATTTAATTTACATTTGGCACCTTGCTACAATTTCTGATTAAAAAAGGCTTTATGTAGAGTTTAGTCAGATGGGTTACTCTGTCAAAATGTCACGGCTATCCTCTCCTCTGTAATACAAGTGCAGTAGGCTATATTGTACTTGTGACATGGAAGACTTGACATCCTTCACGGTTGTGATGAAGTATCGCATCTGCCAAACTCTAAATAAAGCGCATAATTTGTAGGGGATAAGTGGGAAGCATGGAATGGGGCTAGGCTGTCCACAGTTAGTTTCTTGGCACATGCTAGCTACTTACAAACTAACTATATCTCCATTGCTTGAAGTATGACTTGTCTTTTTCATTGCTCCAATTCAGACAAGACAAGCAGGAATATGGCACAGCTGCTGGGACAGAAGGTGCGTTTGGGCTTTCATGTACACTGCATTCTGATTCCAATGGGTTCTTACATTGTGGTAAAAATAGTTCACTGTTTGTGAGGCTGGTTGGGGCCATTGATGTGCATGTCCTAAGGTATAAGTTAATGAGCTAAAGAATGTTTTAAATAAAAGACCACTCTTTAAACAAAAAGTGGACATCTTGTTCAGTATGATGGAGCACAGGCCATTCTTACTATTTCTCCTGGTGATAGACTTTTCTTAGTTGCCTGAAAGGTAAAAGAGAGTGAACATTAATCAACATTAATCAACCAATTTAAATTTGGACAATCTATAGCATAAAGCCACACAAGGGAAATATGAATAGAGAGGTCTGTACCCCTCGAAGTCAAAAGGTATCTTCTCTAGAAACTAACAGTGTGAACACCAATTAAACCTACAGAACATTCGAGAATTCCACATCATCAACTCCAATAGTTTTCCACCATTCCACAATAGAAATTGACAACTTCACTTGAATTTCCCACCCTCCAGTTGAACATCAGGACGAGCTTGGATGACTCCCTGATCCTGATACAACATACATGGCCGTCTTCCCCTAGTGCATTAGCGCGTCTCATTCTTGCCAAAAGTTCTCAGGAATGTAGGTGCAGCATTGCTGGACTTTTAACATCTGACAGACTCGGCCCTCTTTTGCAAGAAGGATGTCTAACACAAGTCTAGTCTGCAAAACCATAGATCTAACAGCTACTATTTCAGTATCTACAACTAATAAAGCTCCTGCTATATTGGTAGCCAATGTAATTCTAATCTAGATGTCATTCAGAATCATACCCACAGATGGAATCATTGCACCACAATTATCTCCTACCACTTCCCCAGCAATGCCTCCTTTTTTAGGCCTAGATTTCTGCTCCCACACAGGGTCATCTTCATGTTCCACATGTTAAATCTTTGGGAAGATTACTCCTAAATAACATGTAGCATACAATGTCTTGGGCAATTTGAAATAGGCAAACTTTCCACAAACAAATTAAAGTCCTGGTATCACTGGATCGTTCCCATCTTGAAATATTCCGAATTTTCTCTCATTTCAAATGTCTGGTTATATTCAATCCTTCCCAAAAATAGAATGTCATATTCATTCTTGTCCATCTCCATATTCAATTTCCCTTTATGCTGCCAATCTAAAGCTGAAGTGGCTTGATTTCCTTCTGCTTGGTGATCAATCTCTTTGTTAGTTCACTTAGTTCACTTAGGTTTGTTGCTTTACCTCCCTCCTGCTGTCTATTACTAAATCTACACATTTCTTCTCAACATCTGTCAAAATGCAAGTTAAATTATGTCTGGGGGAATAGGTGATATCTAGTGTCAAGGTAGGTGTTAAATACCTTTTAGCGGTGTCAGTGACTTTGGTATAAGAATGTCTATTCAAGTCTTTAAACAAAGGAACTTCTGAAAGGACTAAATCATAATTTGAAAAAAAATATTGGAAATTACCAAGTCCATGGAAAGAGCCCACCACTAAACTACAGGTAACACCATAAGTCAGAGGAAGGTGATGTTAGGTTATACCTTCTGCAGCGTATGCAGGCAGTTGCGTGCAGTTGTAGCATTCTCTCACTTCCATGGTGTCCACATGTTCATAAAGCAATTTATAATAAACATTTGAGGAAAGATCACCTCTTGATGAATCTGTAAGCAACTCCTTAATGTAAAATGTAAACGGACTATTGTCAGCAGGATGTAAGGGTTTGGGGTTAACTTTGGGCTTAGCCTCTACTGAGCTAGATGTAGGTGATTTTTAATCCTGCAAGCAAAACAATCAGTATTACAACTATGACTATTAATGTGCCTGCTATTATGTACCCACATCTATGAGTGTTAGGGTTAGTTTCCATCACTTCTCCAAAACCAGACAGTTGGGTTTCAAGTAGCAGCAGCAGAGTCTTCTCTGTTGGATTCCATCTGTGCAGATTGCAAACAAAGTTCACATTAATGTAACAACATTTATTTACAAAATGTTTGTTAGACTTCCTCAGCCCTACTCCATGTTCTTCTAAAATGACAACCTCCAGCAGCCTCGGGCCTCAGTAATCCTCTTTATTCTTTTTAACAAAGGTTATTAAGTTGTCTCTATTCAAAAGCTCATTTCAAAGTTCAGTCTAGAAATAAATCGAATGATAATCCGGTTTTATCTGTTCCGTGGCAAGATGGAGTCAAAACACAGTTCAGCCGCAAGCATATCGTCACAGAGGTTCTGCCATAGCTTCGTCTCTATCCTCCAGTTCCCAAACGTTTGTCATTGGTGGCAAAGTATATACATTTGAGGGATGAGTAACATTGATGACGCTCTAGTTCTTTTTGATCTCCTGAGTGCAAGTCCTTCACCTTCTCCGACACTCGAATCAGAATCCTCCGTATCCTCTTGAATGGTTTGGAGGCCACATTCCTCTAGCGGGTTCAGTCTCCCTCTTTCTTGCCTTCCTGACCAGCGTTCTCCAGCTGCTGCTTGTGATTCTACAATTGCAAAAAACACAGTTGATGGACAGAATGTAGAACAATGTCATACATTCACCCCAGTACAAGGATCTGGGCCTAAATCCATCGTTTTTTTGCACTCCACACCACCCTGGGTTAGACACTGGCTATATGCAAATCAGCTCTGACTCTGGGCCTCATGGGAACAGTCCAGTCCGAACTACCAAGCCATGTCTTTCCCAGACCGGAATCAAGCATCCAAGGACCGGTTTCTGGCTATCAGCCTTCATCAGCCTGGATAGCTTGACTCCAGTGGTGTGGAGAGCCTGGGACTCACGTTTGAGCATACCCAGCCCACTCGGGGAGAAAAATTTAAAAAACACAGTTGATGGACAGAATGTAGAACAATGTCATACATTCACCCCAGTACAAGGATCTGGGCCTAAATCCATTGTTTTTTGCACTCCACACCACCCTGGGTTAGACACTGGCTATATGCAAATCAGCTCTGACCCTGTGCCTCATGGGAACAGTCCAGTCCGAACTACCAAGCCATGTCTTTCCCAGACCGGAATCAAGCATCCAAGGACCGGTTTCTGGCTATCAGCCTTCATCAGCCTGGATAGCTTGATTCCAGTGGTGTGGAGAGCCTGGGACTCACGTCTGAGCATACCCAGCCCACTCGGGGAGAAAATTGCAAAAAACACAGTTGATGGACAGAATGTAGAACAATGTCATACATTCACCCCAGTACAAGGATCTGGGCCTAAATCCATCGTTTTTTTGCACTCCACACCACCCTGGGTTAGACACTGGCTATATGCAAATCAGCTCTGACCCTGTGCCTCATGGGAACAGTCCAGTCCGAACTACCAAGCCATGTCTTTCCCAGACCGGAATCAAGCATCCAAGGACCGGTTTCTGGCTATCAGCCTTCATCAGCCTGGATAGCTTGACTCCAGTGGTGTGGAGAGCCTGGGACTCACGTCTGAGCATACCCAGCCCACTCGGGGAGAACATTGCAAAAAACACAGTTGATGGACAGAATGTAGAACAATGTCATACATCCACCCCAGTACAAGGATCTGGGCCTAAATCCATCGTTTTTTTGCACTCCACACCACCCTGGGTTAGACACTGGCTATATGCAAATCAGCTCTGACCCTGTGCCTCATGGGAACAGTCCAGTCCGAACTACCAAGCCATGTCTTTCCCAGACCGGAATCAAGCATCCAAGGACCGGTTTCTGGCTATCAGCCTTCATCAGCCTGGATAGCTTGACTCCAGTGGTGTGGAGAGCCTGGGACTCACGTCTGAGCATACCCAGCCCACTTGGGGAGAAAATTGCAAAAAACACAGTTGATGGACAGAATGTAGAACAATGTCATACATTCACCCCAGTACAAGGATCTGGGCCTAAATCCATCGTTTTTTTGCACTCCACACCACCCTGGGTTAGACACTGGCTATATGCAAATCAGCTCTGACCCTGTGCCTCATGGGAACAGTCCAGTCCGAACTACCAAGCCATGTCTTTCCCAGACCGGAATCAAGCATCCAAGGACCGGTTTCTGGCTATCAGCCTTCATCAGCCTTGATAGCTTGACTCCAGTGGTGTGGAGAGCCTGGGACTCACGTCTGAGCATACCCAGCCCACTCGGGGAGAAAAGCTATCCAGGCTGATAAAGGCTGATAGCCAGAAACCGGTCCTTGGATGCTTGATTCCGGTCTGGGAAAGACATGGCTTGGTAGTTTGGACTGGACTGTTCCCATGAGGCACAGGGTCAGAGCTGATTTGCATATAGCCAGTGTCTAACCCAGGGTGGTGTGGAGTGCAAAAAAACGATGGATTTAGGCCCAGATCTTTGTACTGGGGTGAATGTATGACATTGTTCTACATTCTGTCCATCAACTGTGTTTTTTGCAATTTTCACCCCGAGTGTGCTGGGTATGCTCAGACGTGAGTCCCAGGCTCTCCACACCACTGGAGTCAAGCTATCCAGGCTGATGAAGGCTGATAGCCAGAAACCGGTCCTTGGATGCTTGATTCCGGTCTGGGAAAGACATGGCTTGGTAGTTCGCACTGGACTGTTCCCATGAGGCACAGGGTCAGAGCTGATTTGCATATAGCCAGTGTCTAACCCAGGGTGGTGTGGAGTGCAAAAAAACGATGGATTTAGGCCCAGATCTTTGTACTGGGGTGAATGTATGACATTGTTCTACATTCTGTCCATCAACTGTGTTTTTTGCAATTTTCACCCCGCTTGTGATTCTACAGCACTAGGCCCTTCGTCTGAGTCTGAATTTCTCTAAGTCACCACCACAGGGCAAGACTCTCCTGCTTCAGCTCCAACTATCCATTCATCAAGGTCCCCCTTAGGCTGAACAAGTGCTGTTTCAGACTGTTGCTGCTCCCCTACAGCTTGATTAATCTGCTCCTGTGGTCTCTCAACCACCACTGGAACATCTGGGAGAGATGCTGTTACATCATGAAGGGGACATAGAACCCTGTGAGTGTGTGCAGCATGCAGCCAGTTGGGGAGACTGTCACATTTCACAACAGATGTGGTGACTAGGATCACCTGGTAAGGGCCATGCCAGCAGGGCTCGAGACAACTCTTCTTCAAATGTTTCTTCAACAAAACCATGTCGCCAAGACTAAGGTCATGGCACTGCTCCTGGTGATGCACCACATCAGCCAGTCCTTTGTTCACAAGTACATTTGCAGGTACCGCTGGCAGTCTCATTGCTCTTCCCATGATATTTTCATTAGAAGACAATCCTGTCCTCCGATTAGGAATGCTGCAATGACTCATCAACACAAGAGGCAAAGCATCAGGCCAATTTAATGATGTGGAAGCACACACTTTTGCTAGTCTGGATTTCAGTGTGCCATTAATTTGATCCATCAGACATGAAGCTTCAGGCCGATATCTACAATGCAGTCTCTGCTCTACTTGTAAAGCTGCACACAACATTTTCAGAATCTCAATGTCGAAGTGTGTCCCATGGTCTGACTCTAGAGAAGTCCAAAACCCTAAATTAGGTATTAACTCCCTCAACAAAATTTTAGGTACTGTGAGACTGTCAATTCTCCTGGCCGGGTAAGCTTCAACTCACCATGAAAAGATACAAACAACATCCAAGACATACCTCAACCCATTGCACACAGGCATCACAATTAAATCCAACTGCATCCTGCATAATGGACCACCTACTCTCTTACTATGTGGCTCAGTGTTACTGCTGTTCCATTCTCTATATTAAACAATTGGCACACAACACATTTGAGACACAATGCTTCAGTCGTCAATCTATATTGGGGGTGTAACTAGGTTTGACTGAACAAGCAGACCATGGCATCCTTCCTACATGAGCAGCCTAGCCATTGGTGGCAAAAGATTATTTGGCAACTCAGGACTTCCCTCGTCTGAAACCCAAATGTCATCATCTCTCTTGACACAACCTGCTGTGATCCAACTTTGCTGTTCTGCCTCTGACACCTCTTTCAGAAGCCGCATAACTTCCTTCCATGTATAAGCAGTTGTTAACAAAAGGTTATGCTTGGTCTCACCTGTTCCCTCGTTCGTTTATTACTCTTTAAATTTACAAACTTTGTGTGCACAGTACTTAGCAACCTCATCAGCATACCTGTTGCCCACAGCCACATAATCGTCCCCTTTGCAGTGTGCTGAGTATTTCACAACTGCAACTTGGGCAAAGCTTCAATAAGCTTCCTCACTTGCTCACCATGCCTGATGGGGATCCTGAAGCGGTCATAAATCCAAGTTGAGACCATAACTGCCTGAAGTAATGCACAACACCAAAGCCATGCTGACTATCAGTGAAAATTGTCACCTGCAGCTAGTCTGAAACACAGCATGACCTGATCAGATCAATGAATTCAGCCACTTATGCAGAGAATACTCCTTGAAGCCAGGAAGCTTCAACTACTCATGAAGCTGTATATACTGCACAGGCAGCTTTCAAGTTTACCCTATGGTCTTGCAAACACGAGCCATCCACAAATAGTGTAAAATCAGATTTGGGTAGTAGCTCATCTTGTATGTCTGGTCTTAGCTTGATGCACAGTTCAGTGACATACAGACAGTCAAACTCCAATTCACCATACTCATAGTCATTCTCTGGAAGGGGAAACAAAGTAACAGAATTCAAAATAGCACAATGCTCCAGGGTGACATTTTCAGGGGCCAGTATGATTTGCTCATACTTAGTGAGGCCACAGTTTGTTAGGTGCTGTGTTTGGGTTCTGGTCAACAGTATCACAATGGAATGGGGAACATAGAGAGTCAATGGATGACTTATCACAATGCTTTCACACCTCTCTAAGATGACACCTCCGGCTGCCACGGATTTGAGACATCAGGCAATGCTTCAGCTAATGGGTCAAGAGTAGCAGAAAAATATGCAACTGGTCTGCGTGCACCTCCCTGCATCTGTGTAAGCACTGGGAGAGTGTAGCTCTCCCTCTCACTACAGAAAAGCAAAAACGCGGTATTGTAATTAGGGCTCCGGTTTTATGGTATTTCATTTTTTTACATTTCCGTCTGTATTTATCCATATTTATTTTTGTGCCATCTTATTGGTATTTATCCATATTTTCATTTAAGTTTTGTGAATAAATGAAGTTGTAAAATGGTACATTTCCACATTTAATTAACTGATAAACATGCACTAACACTTTGCTGCCTGTTGTGTTTTAGAAATTAAGCAAACAAATACAGAAAAATATTACATCTGCAGGTAAATATCAGTATTATAATATAAATATATGTTAACATACACCGGTAGTTAGGGAAATCACAAACTATGTTAAACTTCCCATGCTATCTATCTGCTCGGCTGTTGTCCTGGAAATCATGAAAAACAGCATGGAGAGTCGCCCACAAGAAGCACAATTTTCTGTATTTCTCCACTTTTAACACCTTTTCCGTGGGGTTAATTCCCTCGCGGGGGGAGGGAGGCTGCGTGCGGCGCAGTGATGCTTGTGACGAGCTCGGCTCGTCACGCTGCACGGTGCGCTGTGCTCATGACGTGCTGAGCTCCTCATGACCATGCCCGTTTAATGAAACGCCCAGCGGAGCAGGGGTATTATCCCCGCGTGGACGTTTCACAGCGGTTATGACGAGCTCAGCTCGTCATGAGCACAGCGCCACTGTGCCTCATGAACTTTGCTCAACCTGCTTGTACTACTCCACTGGCTTCTTTCTTAATTTTGGATAATCATTATTGAATGACACAAGATCACTTCTACTCCAAGGCACATGAATGTAACTTCTTCTGGGCACTTCCCTTAAGGGGAAATTTGAGGCACTCACTCCCTTTTCTATAGAAAGATGGTGGCTCTCCTGTAGGTCTCTTTGGGTCTTTCTTTCTTCGCCCATCTACCTTTCACTTGTCTAACCCACTCCATTTACAAATGTTTTGAATCAGCTCTCTAACCCATATTTTCGTTCCTGATGTTCTCATGCAGGCTATGCCCTCCTCACCAAAGTACACACTGTAGCTGTTCTGCAAGGCTCTTGTCCTATTTAAATCTACCTCATATTTTGGGGCTTATTCAGATAGTCTGCTATAAACTTGTCCAGCACATATGGTAACATCCTTACACATAAACACACGTTCATGTTCTTGTCTTCTTTGTAGGGATTTATTCGAGCCAATGCAAGGTTTTTACTAATCATTTCTTCCAATTTTAACTTTAATTTAGCCACATCCACCAGATTTACTCTCACTGGTGACTGAATCGTTCCTTGACTCAATTCTGAACTTCCTCTTTCACTCGAGGGAGCATTGAGAACCTTCAAACATTCGTCCATTTCCTGAGCAATAAGACTACTTTGCAATCTAGGGGCATTAGGCACAGTTCCTTCTCTGGGGTAGTATGGTTAGCCTGTAGGGGTGGCTTCAAAACATGTGTACCAAGATTTGGCGGTCTCTGAAATGACCCTATTGGACATAATTCTATATGACACATAGTTAAATGTGCACTTGCAGCACATGGTGAACTCACAGTAGTTGGAATTAGAGAAACATATCCTTCCATTCTCTACAATTTATAACAACACATGCTTATGTGAATCAACAATTTCTACAATGAATGCACTCCATTACTAAGGATGTGATGAACTAGAAGGCAAATGCAATACACCGACAATCACATATTTAACACTCAATTAAAAACCATTGGAACATTCCTTCTCTTCTGGAATGTGCAGGGCTAATATGTAAATAGAAATTGTTAGCCGGACAATAAACTAAAGAGCAAAGTGCAGCAAGCATTGGCAAAGCCAATGGGTCTGGCCTCAATAAGCAGGTGTGAAGGTTATTTTCTTTATTTGTATTGCAAGCACATACAACACAATTATAAAGAAGAAAAAAAACATATTGCTGTATAAACATGGCTGCCATATTCATGCAATAACATTTTAATTGAAAAATTAACCATTGTAGAAATAAAAAACAAAAAAGTAAATCTGGATCCTAGCGTTCAGGTGTACTTAGTACAGGTGTAAATAAATCTATTTTATTTAAATGCACGTCATAAGCAAATATGATTTTTATTGATTCAAAGGGAGGAAATATTGGCCATGATGTACTGTATCTTGAAGACATAGTTTAAACTATGAAAGGTTTTATAAAAAGGAAATGACTTTTACCTTGTTTTACCAGATTTAATGGAGGAGTCTGAGGCAAGCAACACAGAATCAGAAGGTATGACCAAGAAGGGGAGGAGTCTGGAGAAAGAAGACTTTGATGGATTTTATGACTGAATCCATCTGTCAAGAGAACTGTGGCTCAGACCAGGGCCGGAATGAGGAACCACAAGTAGCCCTGGCAAAGATGCTCAAACCAGCCCATCTCCCTTCATCTCCTCATGCAATGTGTCTCTTTCCATCTATCTGTTCTCTCTTTTCTCACTCTCTGATTACTTTCTCCCTTTCTTTTCCCTCTTTCTCTCTCTTGAAGCCCTCCCATGCCATCTGCCATTAACCTTGTTGAGCTGGAGAAAGTGACAGGCACCAGGAGCGGCATCCCTGCTCTAAAAAACTGCCTCCAAACGAGTCGCTCTGGATAAACATTGGCTCAACCAATCCCTCTTGACTGTCTTCAGTAGTATATCCTCTGGAATACTCATTCTTCTTAAATTCCTAATTAAAGTCAGTGGAGGGCGGTGTCTACATCATGCTTATCAAAGCTCCTTGTGCCAACATCTGCACTGAGGCGCTGCAGTATGCCTAGTGCGCTTCAGATTGCTCTGTGGTGCATGATGCGTGCCCAGCCAAAATATCATTGCGAGCAGGAAAGGGTGAGTGTTGCTACGCTACTGGTTTTCGAATAGTTTTGGCAACATTTGTTCCCATTTAGTGAATAAGAAAATTGGCTTCACCTCCCTGCCCACTTGGATCTGACGTCGCAGTGCATATTGGTACAGTGTTAAAGGAGGCACCTTTTTATTCTACACTATGTCCTGATGCCTAATGATTGGCTCAGGCAGACATTCTGTGGTTTTCCTGTGTGCCTGCACGCCGAGGCAAGGTGGCACCGTATACCCATGTGCTTTGTATGGCACTGACCTGCAGGTAGTCTCCAGTCTTGGCAGCATGCTCAGGATGTTTTTTTGCCAATAGCCAGCCATGAACAATGTCTGATCAAGGCTACCAAGGGCAGGCGTCCTGGCAGGAGCTTCAAACTGCAGTCAGTCCAGCACAAGTCAGTCGCTATCCCGGTGACCTCCAGCATGGCCGCAAATCATCTGTGGTTAAATAGGTGAGTCCAGGAGCAGAGCAGTATACATAGTGTGGGCAGTGTCAGAGTGTGAGTTGCAGCAGGGGTCCATTTAAAGGTGCGACTAAAAAGGTAACTGCTGAATATAACAATGGCGCACATGCTTTGAAGTGGAAGACAAATGCAAGATAAGTAATCATTGGAAAATGCACTCATAACTAAGCATCGACTTTTTCATGCACAAACCTTTGTTTCAATCACATCTGCTGTGCTACAGGAAAGAATTAGAAGAAAGTTAATGTTATTGTCTAATCTCTATTTTGCTTGCTATAGGAAATGCTATTAAAGCATTAGAAATGGTTTGGCAGAGGCGGCTGCGGCTGCGGCTGATACGAAGTGGAGGGGCAGCAAGGGGGAAAACAATAAAAAAATAAAGCAATACAAAATAAGTAAAAGTGCACTTACCTTCCTACTGCCAGCCGTCTCTGTGATCCTCTTCTCCGAGGCCTCAATGATCTTATGCTCCAGGAACGGCAGTTCCCATGAGAACAGCATCCAGACTCCCCTACGGCCAATCCCAGCACTGGGATTGGCCTGAGTGGGCTTGTTTTCCCCTCCAATGGGGATTGGTAGCCTGCGCCTGCTGTTCTCTCCACCCAGCAATGCAGCTCGGGTTGGGTAGATGTCAGAGTGCATGTTGGCCAAACCAGCAGTGTCTATTGCCCACCACTACTGCTGCTGATGGCCCCACGCCCAAGACTCAGATGACGGTTCAGGCTCCCACAGGTAAAACAAAATGATAATAAAGCAGTTTTAATAATTGCTTAGTTATCATTTTGTTTTTTGTTTGGTCTGCTGCTTCCAGCAGTGGGACAACACTCCTCTGCCATAATGGAGGCGCCGCCCCTGTGGTTTGGAGGGTTACATGATTCAAGAGCTGGCCAGTGTCGGACTGAGACGGAAAATAGGCCCAGGCACCAAACTAAAAGCGGCCCCCATTAGTGAATTAGATACCTAAAAAGGTGGCCAATGTTTCAAATTGAGGCAGTTTTGAGCTTGGGAAGACAAACTATATAGGTGTTTTACAAGGCCTGGAAGCCTGCATGGATTTGAGCTTGCTGTAGGCAATGCTTGTTTTAATATCATGGAAATAAACAATAAAAATTGACCCAGTCAGTGGCATTATTGAGGCCTCTTCAGGCTTCAGGGTGTGTGGGGACCCCAGCATTTCTTGTTTTAGGAGGGGCCCACTCACCCTCTAAAGCCATGCCATTGCATGCCTTGCAGAATGCGTGCAAAGGCATGGAATAAGAAACAGTTAAAAGCTCGGGAAAGGCGCTCTGCTTTACTGAGCAGGCCCTGCAGTTTAGGGGATGCCCCAGTGGTGCAACATTAGCCTCTGCAGCTCCCACGGTGCAGGGGAGCCTCGAGCTCAGGGGGGCCACCTCAGCACCGTCAGCCCTGCCAAGTGCCATGCAGGTTACGCTTATGCATTTGTGCATTTTGTTCGCATCACTGCAAGGCCCCAAAATTGTTATGCGAATACAGCAACTTGAAAGCTATGAAAGGACACTATTACTGCCTTTCAGCGGTGCTCCGATTGGTTCCAGCAAGGTCCTGGGATTCACACTGGAACCAATTATCGAGGTGCTGTCACAGTTATAGGTAACTTTAGTGTTGCGGACAGAACACTGACTATTCTCGAGCTGCAGTCCCTAAACTCTGCCACAAGGCATAGTCCCCTGCAAGAGCCCCAGACACTGTACATCATGAAAGAAATTGTATCACTCGGCAAAGCAACAGTGAGGCAGTGAAGGAGGGCAGAGGAGGGACTGAGGATGAGGTGGAGGGATGTCGTGGAGGCTGGCTGACAAAAGGTGTGGTGAGCCATCAAGGAGAATTTTGTATCCATAGCAGGACACAAGAAATTCAGAGAGGCAGGGCAACCAAAAGCCAAGTCAATGCTAATGCTAATGCTCATAACTCGCTCGAATTAAAGCGGTAAAGTTACGTTTGACTGGATGCACAAGAAACAAATAAATCCATGACTTCCAAGAGTTAACAGGAACCAGTTATCACCTCTTCCTTTTTTTCCACATTGAGTAGCAAGCATGGCTGCTACACTTGCCCCTTGCCATCAGTATTACAGACTTTTAGGGGAGGCACGTGCACAGGTCATGTTATGTGGATAGTCGATAAATGACATATGCCGCTGTGTAGTGCAGAGTTTTTTGGGGCTACAAAGTATGTGAAGCATAGTACACCAAAGATGGTGACCCCAGAAAAGACTTTTCATATATCCAAGCCAGATTTCAACCAGGTTAATCAGGTAAAGTGACAAAAGGGCACAAAAATGCCCGTTTAATGGGATTCCATTTATCAAATGATTGTGTTGCGTGTAATGTAGCATTGAGCCACCACAGTGGTGTCATCTGCACTAAATTTACAGATAACAATGGCTATCATGCACAGTATGGTTTAGGGAGCAGAAGTTGTGCAGCTGACAAATTCAGTGTTACTGATGCTGTGACTTTGAAGTCCAGAAATGCAGGCTTAGCCTGCCAAAGCTGGCAAATAGTGTACCATAAATGCGACAATAATCGCATCTGCTATTTTCAGTGCTTAGAAAAGACATGTGCTTCATATTTATTGGTATTGTTTGTAAAATAAAAGCAAAGAGTTTGCTACATGGAACATTTTCCCAAGAGTGGACAGCTTCTTGGGTTTAAGAATAGCTACACCATATGCATCTGCTGAGAGCTTTAAACCACATTGTGACTAAGATCAGATAGGAAAGGTAGCAATGCAACCATTACATTGACATGTTTCCAGCACTAACCCAAGGCCTAATTTAGAGCAACATACTAATTTCGCAAAGCTCTAAAAATAAGGGGCCTTATTTATGAAGGCCCTGCGCCGCCGGTGCGTCACTTTTTCCCATTTTAAAAGTGGCGCACCGGCGGTGCAAGGCCTTCATAAATAAGGCCGATATTTGCTAATTGAGGTTGGTAATTGACTCATTCACTTCCTGTGCCAGAGTTGAATGGGTAGCATTATCTTCAGCTGCTTCCAAAGCAAGACACATGATTTGTTAACAGCACTGATTAGTATTCGGAAAGAGCACTGGCATGCATTACAAAAAAAAAAAAACTGGATTCTAAATTCGTCCCAGAAACGTGTTAAATGTAGTTTGCCAGTAACATTTTAAGTACAGATATTCTTATCCTTGATTCCCTCACACACACACACACACACACACACACCCTTTGTCTCTCTCTCTTCCTATACACTCTCTCCACTTCCGCCATTACCCTACCACACCCTATCCCCAGGAAGTGTGAATAATGGTTCACCTCAGCAGGCTCTCGATGATTGCTGCTATTCTGAGGGTGACCTACCATTCGACTAGGGCAGAAATCATTGGCCCAGGGGCACATAGTAGAAAGAAATGGCAAAAGACCAGGGTTATATTACAAAAGCGTCAAGTGATTGACTTTGCATAAGCACTTATTGCATGTTGCAGCTGTTTTTTTTATCATCAGATGTTATTGATTTTATTACAAGAGAGAAACAGTACAAAGAGCTAGTGTATATCACATACACAATACACTTCCTGTCAGCTGAAAGCTGTTTTAAGAAGGTTCTAGACTACTACACTCCAAAAAGGAGGACTTTTTTATTTATTTTTCTCACTATATGAATATAACTGTTTTTCTTCTCACTATAAAGTGTCACTAAAAGTGTCATACATAAATGCACTGAAACATGGAAATGTCACACATATGCAAAATGAAACTTTTGCAACTGTGAAGCAAAATAAACCCTTGGCAACTATGCATAGTACGCTGACTGCCCTGGGTTCGGATACGCGTGTGCACACAGTCACGCCTCAGCACTGGCCGGCACTGTGCACGGGCTGCATGCCCCTGGCCTGAGAGCTCCTGAATGGGTCCCTGGAGAGGGGGCCTCCATGTACTTTGCAAGTTTTGTCACACCACTGGGGCGCCCAACAGTTCAGGGGGCTCCTTTGAGCCCATTCTGCAGGGGAGCCCTATCATTTTGCTTTATGCCATTGGTCCTAGCAAACCATAAAACAGACCCACATGCATTAAAAAAACGGCCCATAAATTGACTTGTCAATCCAACCCATTGGAGACTCTATCATTTGCAAATATTAATGGAAGCCATGTCCTGAGAAATGTTGTATAGAATTGATATTTGAGGCCAGGTTATTGTAGGACGGTGAATAGCATTACTGTGAATAATTTTATGTCACTATCCGAATTTCACCTTCCCTTATCACTTTTCACTATCCCAATCACTCTTTGCTCTTTTGGGGGCAACCTATTGAGGTACAATTGTGATTATTTCGCATTTAATGAGAGAAACAAATAATTAAAATTGTCTCTGGTTTTGTAATTATTGCTGTTGAATTTTCTTTCTCCTCTGTGAACTTTGTGCATTGATTGACTAGAGTGGATTGAAGGGACACACTCTGAAATTATATAGAAATATCGATTATGTACTGATTGATTCAGTTTTTGAAGGAATAGGTCACGGACCACTGTTTTCAATAATCCAACCCATTGGGCAGTACCTAAATGCCGTATAGGCCAGTACAACCCAGATGGCTGCAGAGCTGTCCCGTTCTTCGTGGCGTTTCTCTGAACTTTCAATTAACATTTTTGTTAGGGCTAATGTGGAGTCTGGTATTGCTGCGAATATGAAGGAGACTTATACATAGATACAAGTAGCCTGAATAGGGACAGGCTCACATTGCACATCATTACCCCGCCCCCGTACAAGTTAACATTTCATGCGCACTGCTCTGTTACACCCGCAAAGGTGGAAAACTGGAGGGATTTGGTCTGACTCAGTATCACAGCGAGTGAACTTTCACATTTTCAGACATTGGAATATACCAGATCATCGTTATCATGCTTTGCATTAATGCACTTTTTATGTAATGAAACTTCAAGTAGGTAATGCAATCACGGAAGGGGTGAATGTGTGTGTAGTCAGAGAGAAACAGAATTGAATCCTGGTTGTTGCAGTAGGGAATTCAGCCTGATTATTTATAGTGCTAAAATGTCCCAGCCTGCAGCTGAGAGCACTATGGCCATGCAAGTTGATATTTTAAAATAGGGGTAGTAGGTTATGTTAGGGTTTTCCAGCAGTTTCAGGATCTTTTTAGACCTCATTGCTCAAAATGGTGTCATTTCTCCTACTATCTCTTTCCATGGACTTCGTTGCTTGGATTTACTCATGAGGAAGCGTCACTCTAAATGTTACATATTTGGCATTGAATGTCACTCATAAGTACATTGAAAACATGGAAATGTCACACATAGACAATATGAAATCTTAGCCGCTATGTACATATTATTCCAGTTACTAGAGATTGTTCGTAACAAATGTCAACATATTCTAGTCACAAGAGAGAGCTAGTCAAATACTGATATTCTCTGTGAGCCACTCAATCCCACACATCAGATACCTGAAATATTTCCCTAACTCGTCGCACTGATACCATAGCAATGGACTCACTAGAGAGAGAACTGTTGAGAGATGAATATCTTGCTGGGATGTTATAGGCTAGCTTGCACAGCAGTGATACGGATCCAGCACCACTGGCGGCTCCTCACTCAGTAGCTATACTGTCAAACAGAGTGTGCCTTTGGATAGTGGGAGGAAGTCCTCTCAATGCACTTCATGCAAAGAAACACATCAAACGTGCACTACAAATGTTATGCAGTGACCAAGAGAGATTAATAGCTGTGTGAGCTTCATAATGCCACACACCTGGCAGGCTGTCAGGGAGCTGGTGCTGCATTAAAACCAGGGTTATTGGAATTATGCAGCGGTAGGGGACACAATGCCTGACTACTCTTACATATAAAGCCACATGTCCACATTTCCCCTACCTTGAAGGCCTTTCATTGGTTACCGGGTCTGGTGGCTCAGTGGACTAATGTGTCTACTGCAGGACCCTGTGCTCGACCTCATGGTCACACTTTTAAATCCTTGAGGGTCCACTCAGCCTCTCATCCGCCTGAGGTCGATAAAATGAGTACCATTGAGTTGGGTAGCAATAAACATCTGTTATTCGTGCCAAGATGCCTAGGGGTGAATGTGCGCTTTACAAATGCACATGTTATGTTAGGTTACGTCTTGTTATGTTGTGTTGCAGGAAGATTCATAGTCAAGCTGCTTTGTATCACCACAAAGCAATACATGGAATAGGGCCGCTCTTCATCAGGAATAAAATCACCGAATACATTCACCAATGGAACCTCTGCCTCAAAATCCTACCATACAAGAAAAAAAACATAGGTGGCACACACTTCTCTGTTCAAGCAGCCAAACTGTGGAACTATTTACCTTCATTCAGGAGATCCACAGATAAATACCATATCTTCAGAAGACTACTCAGGAGGTTGGCTCTTCCCCCACATATCCACCATACTCAAACATAAACATACAGCATATCCCTGTGTATATAAGCAGGTATTTGGATTATATATGTGTACTAGATAAGTGTATTCCGTTGTATAAATGTGTATAATGATCATGTTTATAAATATATAGATATGCATTAGTTCTGCTTAACAAATGTACATATTACTTATTGTCCTATTATTCATTTAACATGTATATTGGTCACTGCATAAATAAGTACATTGTCATCATAAATTTCATCTAAAATTGCTTCACTATTGAACAAAAAAGACATTATAAAAACAAATAAATTAGCTTAAAAAACAGCAACACTTGAAAGTCTGAGTTTATTAAATACAACTTAAATCTAGATATAGTACCTTACTCATACATGTATACCTTCCATGTACGTACTTTTGTACTTAACTCCTAATCTAGCACCTCCAATGCACTACCCTCTATCCCACCCTATACCTTTCTCAATATAGCCTCTACCTCCACTCTTTGACTCACCCCAAACCTCAATCTGCTACTCTCTCTAATGCCGCACCATATTGTCCTCATATACTTCTCTCAATATATCCTCTACCTCCACTCATTAACTCATCCCAAACCCCATTCTACTAATATGATCCCCAAAATAACCCTTTCTAGACTCTTCCCTCCTCTACCCCTCCTTGCATCATCTCAAACCTCTGTTACTATTCAGATCTCCCACATAAGCCTTTCTAAACCCCTGCCTCTGACTCTTCACTCCTCCCCCTCCCCTCTACTCATCTCAAACCTGCTCCTGCTGCTAGGATCTCCAAATAAAAGCTTTCTACCTTCTATGCCTCCACTATCCTTTTCAATGCAACTAACAGACTCACATGTTCACTGCTGAAATTCATTTCATATTTTCCCCATAGTAATTCATCACCACTAATCCTGTTTTGGGTCTGGAGTAACATGCTACTCGCCGTAAAGCGTTTTGACGACTCATCTGGGGTACCAAATGCTATATAAATGCAAACCCTTCCCTCTTCTATCCCTCCATTATCCTTTTTCAATTCAAATAACAGACTCACATGTCCACCACTCAAACTAATTTATTTCCCTATACTAATTCACTACTAAATCTTTTAGGGTTCTAGAGTAGAATGCGACTCGCCGAAAAGCGCTTCAACGTCTTGCCTTGGGTAGTAAGCACTATATAAATACAATTACAATTATGTGATAAAAAAAGGCATTTTATTTGACACTATCCACTACAGTTTTTAGATGTTTTACCTTTCTGTGTTGACATTCTAACATATATTGATACTTAGAGATCCCAAAAGCTAAACAAAATACAAAGGTTTCTTAATTATGAAAGGTATGTACATTCAGCAGATCCTATAGAAAATTGTATCCACAAACAAATAATTTTTTCTTGGAAAACATCGAAGCTCTGATACACTATCTTTTTAACATCATCCTGTCTTCATTCAAAAGAATATAATGGAGTGTGCTGGAAAAATGTGTGCATGATGCAGAGAAAAGACCTTTCCATGTTCATCAAAATAGGAGAGCAATACTGACTTGGCAGCAATTTTTCCTCATTAGTATCAGTTGGCAGCAATTTTAACTCATTAGAACCTATCTAACGTTGAATACAGTGAACAACAAATTGAATTTGGACAGTACAAATTTGCAAGGCGCCTGCCACTGCATTGCACAATGAGTGCTGGTTTCTTTTAGTAACTTTAGAACTACTTGAACTAGAAACTATGGGCCAGATGTACGACCTGCAAAATAGCGCCTCACAAATTGTGACTCATTTGCGACTCGCAATTTGCATGTTGAACTCTGTTTGCGATTCCCAATGTGATCGCAAATTGCGAGCCTCATGAATATTATTAAGCCTGTCGCAATTTTCGAGCCCATTGGGAATGACAGGTCCTCCCAGGGATGGTGGTCTGTTTGGTTCAGCAGACCACCATGTCTAGGACTGCTTTTAAATAAAGCAGATTTGTTTTCAATGCAGCCCGTTTTTCTTAAAAAAATAAAAATGAGACGTTTTCATTTCATTTTTTAAGGGCAGGTAGTGGTCCTTGGGCCACTGCCTGCCCTTTAACAATATTTTTAGAGACATTCACAAGGTGGAAGAGGTCCCTTGGGACCGCCTCCAAATTGCAACTGCATTACCACCCTCTTGAAGAGGGTGGTAATGCAGGGTGGTAATTTGCGAGTGTTTCACAACCGCAATTGCGGTCACAAAACATTCATACATTGCTTTGCGTACGCTATTAGGAAGGGATTGCCCCTTCCTAATAGCGACTCACAATTCCAAGTAAATTGTGACCTACTATTTAGGAATTGTACATGGTCCTGGGCCATTTTGTATGCGTAAATGGGTTGCAAACCCGTTTGCGCATGTAATTTAGGGTCGTACATCTGGCCCTATATTCTTTGTTGAAATCAAGAAATCATGCACCAGATGTTGGAATGTGTGGCAAAAACGGTAAATCCATAATTATGTGGAAGATCCCTCAGCTGCGTAATTGCATAATACCGGTGGCCATGATTAAAAGGAACCTCTGAGTCTCTCACAGCAGCTAGGCCACTGAGAGCTCCACCATATTTGGAAACTGTTCCATTTGTAGAGGGTCTAAACTGGTAGCACATGGTAAAGTTAGTGGGTCTCCAAACTATCTGTGCAGATTAGTATCCAGGACCCTAACCCTGCTCTTCAGCTGAGCATGACAAAACATTTACATGGACCCCGGCTCAATGTAAAAAATATGTTACCATCTTATAGTCTTCAGTCACTGACACATGTGAGCTAATATGTACTCGAATGGCTAATCCCCTACCTGCACAAACAAGCGATGGCATGCATAGTTGCCACAGCGCCCCTCATTTGAGGCTCTAAATAAATCCCAAAAGTTAATTTTAGCAAAATATCTTTCTAAATGAAAAAGTTCTGAAGAAAATAATAATGAAAGTTACACTTTTGTGTAAATTACATTGACTTTGTACTGACTAAACATAGTACCTGTTTTTTTCCAAAATTGTAATTTTGTTAACTTTATTTTATTGCTTTCTTATCCTTTTGCTAAATTAGTAATCTTTCTGGTAGCAGATCCCATATCCCCTGCCATATATCCATAGGAGAATCAGACTGCACCTTTTCTGCACATGTTTTTAAGCTTTCCTAGGCCTGGGTGTAAATTTCATCATACTGGAGTAATTGGAATCATTTTGGTAATTCTGCGTTAATCTTTGATGTGGAATTCCCGAAAATAACACAATTACATTCACAAGCTTAATAAAAATTTTTTTGGGGGGGGGGTCATACTGCAAGAGCACATTTAGCGAGCATGAGTTGCTGTTTTGTTCCGCTGCATTTAGCGCTATTTACTTGGAGCAAAATGCATCCTTGCATCAATTTTGGACACAGGGTGCATTTTGAGCTAGGAAACTCTTGCTAAGTGGTGGAGTGCAACATTCTCAAATACACATTGCATGCACCATTACAATCTATCTCCTCTCCAGGCAAAGACAAGACTATGAAGGACTAATGAACTGGGACCTGGTTTTGTGTCATGCTGAATAAAACAGGTTGTGCTAAGTAATTGTATAAGAGAGATTAAAGCATACATGTATGTTACTCTGAGAAGGTTGTAGTCAGAGAGAGGAGGTATGCAAAGGATAAATGGGAGGAACATTTGGGGGGAAAAGGAGAGGTGGTAATCTTAATTCTTAACTACAGGTCTGTTATCATGCTATATTTTAGAAATGTAGGGGAACCTTTTAAGTTCTCGCCTAGTCTGCTCATGTGCTGTCTTTTCAAGACATATTGTTAGCTAATAGTGCGCTTAGAGCCTGTCCATTACTTACCATGTGTTGGCATCACTGTCACTGTTTCTGTGCTTCTTAATGGTCAGCTGCCATAGGCATCTTTCCTCTTTGTGTGTTTGTTCTTCCTCTAAAGCATGGATGCATTACCTGTGTCCTTCCACTGCTCATATGATTTAGGCACTACTTTTTTGTGTGTAAGCGCACCTTTTTGAGGTATCTCTCATATGTTTGTCCCCCTTCCATGCTCCTCCTACCGCCAATCCTCTGCTATCCATCTCCTGGCCCCTAGCGCCTCTCTCTTAATGTCTGTTGTCATCAGCTTGACCCAGCTCCTCACTCCCACACTGTTTTTATTACCTTACCTTCAGCCCCTCCCTCCCACCTTCTAGCGTCCATGTGTTTGCTCTCAACACCTACAACCCTTCGTTGTCCATGTTGTGCTTGACTCGCCCTCAGAGACGTTTTTAGGCAAGGGCAAAGGCCCCCAGTCTTTCAGGGCAACCCCTGATAGAGCCAACTCTGTTCTGCAGAGTCTTGCCCTGATGACCTTGAATAATTCTTAAACAGATTGTTTTAAACACAGTTTTCCTTTCATTTATTTTTAATGTGGAGGCTGTGTGAGAGTCTATGACAGACCTTGCTTTATGCAACATTCAATAAAAAAAAGTTTCTTTTAGATCAAAAAAGGACCTCTCGTATGAGAAATCGCAGGGTGTCACAAAGATTATTTGCAGCAATATTAGTGAGCTGTTGATGTGATACAATATTGTCTCTATCCCTGAAAATTAGATGTAAACACATTTAGAAATTGGAACAGTGTGTCTGATCACTGTCAGTGACCTGGCCAAAGAGGGCATGAAAGAGCTGAAATTGGATCATAAATTCAAAGTTGTTTCAGACAGCGGACCCCAAAGTATGTTCGGCCCAGGGCCCCCAAAATCCTTAAAATGCCCCTGCTCGCCCTTCCTCTGTGGTGCCTCCTACTCCCTTCATTCAAGTTGCGCCTTCCCCGCCAACAATAAATAAGGTGTTATGATGAAGTCAGCATCATAGCGTGTTTTTTTAACTTTCAGATTTGCTGCACACCAGCTGGGCCTATGTATAACATGGCTTAAAAAAACATTGCCACGACCAATAGCTCTCTAGAAAGGTGAGACTTGTTTTGCCTCTGCTGGTTTGAAATAGCATGCAATTTTGAGGATGGTAGACTTCAGAAACAAACCTTATTTGTATGTGACGATAGTGCTTTATAAGGCACTTTTGATAAGAGGCAGATGAATAGTCTCTTCACTGCTAGGCTAGGGTATAGGTGGGCCACTGTTTCACCAAATACAACTGATTAGGACGTTTAAAGTGTAACGTAATGGCTGGATGCATATATATGGAATATCAAGGGCATTAGGCTGCACTCAAAGGAAGTAGCAGCTTCAAGATCAAAACAGCATGGTAAAGCATTTGGACACATTACACCAACAATCAGAACCCTTCACTAGCTCTCAAACAGCAACAGAATCACTTTGAAAGCCATTACAATTGTGCATTGTATTGTCCATTCAAATGAACCTCTAATTATAAAAGACAAATTTCAAATACACAATCCATCTCACCTCCTCAAAGCATCTGTTTAATTCCTCATTGGTATTCCTTGAACGGATATCGTCAATTTCGAGACAGGGCCTTCTCAGAGGCAGCTGCTAAAATGCAGAATGCTCTTTCGTTTACCTTTTGGTCTATTCGCCAGTTGCAACTTTCATTTTTTAACCTGTATATTTGAGTTTTTGTTTGGTTTTAAGTTTCTTTCCTTGTTATGTTCCTCAATAGTGCCAGTGTACCTGCAATGACAAATAAAACATGATAACAGACTTTAGAAACAACATCACTCTCATGACATTTCACATCAGTTAACATTATATTACTGAATTATGTCTAGTCCCCCTAAACATATGACTAAGGGTCTAAATTTGATCCTAGCGGATGTCCCGTTTCTCCGCCAGGGAGATGTAGTAAACTACTTTGTCATCCTGACGGAAATGCCTCCCGCCAAATGACCGCCAAGCTGACAGACATTTATAAGTCATTGGAAGGAACTGCAGTCACAGCGGTTCCTGTCAATGCATTTCACTGTTTGCTATAAGACTTCTTCAACATAACAGAACCTTGCACCAAACAGTTTTCTTCTTTCATTTCAGTCCCTGGTACAAATCCTATGCTAGATAGCATACACACGCACACCTCTGCACCACAATGCAAAGGTTGTTTGTTCTCATTATCAGGGGCTCCATTGTCCTTTCCATTCTCATGTTGTGAGTTGAAACATTTAAAAATTATCCCAAGCAAAACCTAGGAATTAAATTGTCTTTGGTTACCTACGACTCCTCGCAACATTAATAATGGGAAACTTTCAACTGACTCTCTGGCTCTCCATGTTCCTTGTGAAGATCCTTTTCTCAGACTCTCTCTGTTTATCACTAGTAAAATAAACTTACAAACCATGTGAATATACCTGCAAGGAAAAGACATGAGAGCAGAAAATGCAAAACAGTATTTTATGCAGAAAGAAGTCAGGGCCTAGTGATAGCAATTTAACATTAAATCAATGGTGCACATTCAATAAACATGTGCATATTCAACCACAAATGAAAAGAAAATGTCAGGACTTTAGATTCATGTTACATGTTGCACACAAATAAAATAACTACAATACACATGTATAAATATGACTAAAAATTACATTTTAATTGCAAATATGATACATTAGTGCACACATTACGTAAACTCATTTTGTTTCTAAAGTAAATACATTTGAACTGTGTGAGGATTTACTCAATTACCTGAACAATAAAGGAAATGTATTGAGAAAAGGCACACAGTGTATGTATGAGTCATAAATCCTACAGTGAATGCACTTCAATAATGATGTCAAGTACAACACTTTACATTAATGTTGTTAGAACACACAGGGTACATGTGCTAAGTGCATGTATATATTGTGCATTTGTGACATGTAAAGGTGGGATCAAAATTATGCTGCTCTGATCCCCCTCTGATGGTGAATCAAGCCATCACAACAAAATAAGTATTTCTTATCAGATGGACAAATCACAATCTAGTTGTTTTCATTTCCGGGTTTCCAAACCATCTGCCTACAGCAGAAAATCAGTTCCTCATTTCTTCCCATGTACCCGTTGCTTCAAACCCTTTCAAATCTCTCTTTAAGTCTTTAATGTTCTCAATATATCTCTTAAAATCCTTACTCTTATCAAAAGTGTAAGTACAACATTGTTGAACTTTTAACATCTGACAAAACCTGCAAAACCAATGGTCTGAAAGCAACCATCTCAGTATCTATAACTAAAAATCCTCTAGTCGTATGAGTAGACAACTTATCAACCACAGTGGAAAGCTTCCCGATCTTATATGAATTCAGTATCACTCTTAAAGACGGTATTATGGCACCAAAGATGTCTCCTCCAATTTCACTAGCACTGGCAGCTCTCTTAGTTCTCACATGTTCTTTTCCTGTTGAGTCATCAAGATGTCCCACATGATGAATGTTTGGAAGATCTATCTCCATGTAGCATGTTCCATACCATCTCCTGGGTAATCTTTAATAGGCATTCTTCCCACAAATATAGTAGACTCCTGGAATAAAAAGATCTGTTCCATCTAAATATAATCCCCAATTCCTATAGGTTTCAAAAGTGTGGTTGCATTTACTCCTACTTACAAAAAAAGTATCTAAAATAAATTAGATTTTCTAGTATATACACACGGTTTCCCATGATGTTGCCAATCTATTGCTAATGCAGCTATGTTTCCTTCTAACTTATGCTCAAGCTGCTCTTTAGCCCATGTTGGTACATTTGCATGATTTGCTGCTCTAGCCATAATAATTATTATATCCTCTACTGAATCCATAAATGTCTTCTCAACATCTGTCAACATACAAGACAAATTGTGCCTATGAGCATAAATAGTATATAATGTTATGGTGAGTTTAAAGAAATGTCCTACTATATACAGGGTTTTAGCATCAGGTTGACAATTCAAATATTTCAGCAAAGGTGTGTCTGAAAAGCTGAGTCATAATTTGAGTAATATAATATTGGAGATGTCCTTTTACATAGAAAAGACTCATCAACAAACTACAAGAGACACCATAAATCAGATAATAATGATGATATTCAATACCCGCTGCTGTAGAGGCAGGAAATTGCAGGCACACATAACAGTCTGAGGCATCCATAGTGTCAACATATTCATAAAGAAATTTTGAATAAACATTCAACAAATAGTCTCATCTACATGCATCTACATGTACCTTTTCTCGTCCATTGAAATTAAACTACTGTCAGTAGGAAGTTGTATTTGAGGGACACTTGTAGACCTTAACTCCTCTACTTGAGAAGGTGTGGGTAAGCTCAACATTACAAGCAAAGCAATTAATACCAATGGCATAACAACAAACACTCCTCACATAAGCATCTTCATCTACCAGTATTAGCACTAAGTTCCATGACATCTCTAAGGTCAGACCGTTTGGGTTGAAGGTAGCAGCACAGCCCTCTTGGCCGGTTTCTACCTGTGCAAGCAGCAAAGCAAAGTTCAAGCATGTTTTCAGCAAAATATGTACAAAGGATCATCATGAGACTTCCTTAGCCCTGCTCTGCATTCTAAATGACAACCTTATGCACCTTCAGCAGACTCCGGCCTCTGTTTTCAGTAGTTTAAGCAAAACCTATTAAGTTCTTTCTAATAAATGCGCAGTTTGAACTCACTAATGATCATATCTAGGATAAATTGACTCAGTCTGTTCAGTGGTAAGGCAATTTCAAAGCTCATTCCAGCTACAAAATTCAGTTAAAGGAGGCTCAGTTGAATGCAAATTGTTACAGCAAGATGTCCAAAATTCTCTCTCCCAGTCATTGGCAGCAAGATATGTCCATTCAGATGAGGAGTACCTCTGACAGGGTACTCTAGCTCTCTTTGATCTCCTTACTGGTGGCCCTTCCCGATTGTATAGACCACGTGGGCAGAGGCAGGTTAAACCAAGCAATCAAAAAGTCATAGTGAACCATTATGATTTTTACACAAATAAGTGATTCGTTATATCTTGAGATTAGAAAGATGTCTTGGTACTCTATCCTGATTACGCTGTATACGCATTACAACGTTAGAGGGAGGCTAGACCATGAATACATTAGTGATCTAAAATCAATTATGAATTGTTAGTACTTATCATTTTGTTTTAACATTCAATTCACTTACTTGATGTTTCCTCTATGTTTAACAAAGATTATTCCCCTGAAGAATGGCCCTACTCAGAAGCTTGCATTTTACCCAATTTTGAGCCTGAAAATGACTCTAAACAAACTTATTTTAGTTCTGAAAGTGATGATGCACATCTATCACCATAACTGACCATTTGGAGAAAGCTTCAAAGGGTCTGAGTCATCGATTTTCAGCACAACAAATACATCAAAATGCCAACTGTATTGCGCCTCATGTTGAATAACTACTTTTTAAAACCTAACAGTGACAAAATTGAAATATTTATGCGCTTTTCTTCCTATCAGAAACTTGCATTTATCCAATTTTGAGCCTGAAGATGACTTTAAACTCACTTATTTTTATTCCAAAAGTTATGATTTACATCCGACAGTCATGTCCAGTCTAAAGGTTAAACATTAAACAAATCACCATTACTGACCATCTGGAGTAAGCTCCTATGGTGTGGTGTCATCATTTTTCATCAGAAAATTTATTTTTTGGACTGACAGACAGACAGACAGATAGGTAGATAGATAGATGGATAGATAGATCGATATATAGATAGATAGATAACTTTATTTGCATGATTACATATGACCATTGAAATAAAAAGTTGCATTTAAAATTGTTGTTTTCTTAAAAAATAAAATAAAAAAGGAGATAAAAATAGGAGGATGCACAGTTCAGTGATGTAAAATGTCAATATCGATGCTCTAAAAATAGAGGGCCGCCAAACACAACAATGTTCTCTAGGCGGCCGCAATGATGTTTTGCTGGCGGCCATAATGCAGTTAGTCTTTGGCACCATATCCAGGTAGTTCCAATGTTCGAGGTGATGAATCAGAGCATAAATATAGTAACAGCGAACAGAAGGGGCCCACATGATGAGGAAGGGAGATTTTCAGCTAAGCAATGGATGAATTACACACTACACATAGGTCCTGAAGAAAGCCATACCACTAAGAGAGCATGGCTGAAACATGTTGACCGACTAGGATATTTGAGTTACCTAACATCTCCTTAAATATCCACCTCTCGTTTTTATCAACTGCCAAGGGCCGATTGATTAAAATAGTCTTTTTCAACCCAGGGACCTTTAGGACAGCTTTTTTAACATTCACTCACTCCTTCTCACTGCACTCTCACAGCACAATACCAGCTCCATTGAATCCAGGCGTTGTAGCACACCCAAGGTGCACTTGGTGCCTTGGGTGGGGTGCGATGATGAAGCATGTCACCAACTAGGTTGGTGAGTGAGGGCTTTACTATAAACATAATCTGTTAAAAAAACATACAATATGAGCACCCACTCCAGAGCTAGTTCTCTTTGATAAAACATATATACCAGGGGAAGTGAACTGCTCCAGTACCTTTCCTCCCTCCTTTTGATTCTTAATAAGGATTTTTCAATTGTCCAGTGTAAGAGATTGCCCAGGAGAATGCCGGCATAGTATTTAGCATCGTTATCAATTAATGCTACTAAACTGTAGTTTTTTGCTTCGTTCTTATTGCCCCTCTAGTATATTGGGGATATGATGGCCCTCTCCCTCCAAGAATCCAGCATGCTTTCTCCTCCCGCAATCAGTTCAAATAGTTGTGATAATGCTGCAGCCCAGTAGTCTGCGTCTTTTTTTAAAATGATCGGTGGAACACTGTTGGGGCCTGGCGCTCCCTCCTGCCTGCCTTTTGCTATCATATTCTTAATCTGATTGATTGGAAATGAAAAAGAATCAGTTGCTGATGAGTTAGTTTGATCAGGCAACGGGCCTCCGGAAATGTAGCTGGCTCTGGGATACCAAGTCCCAAGTCCTTCAGGTTCTGTGTTAAAAAGTTGCAAGATGTGGGTTGCCCAGGCTTCTGTCGTAAGGTGTGAATTGATTCTTTGTTCGTTTGAATTCTGTAAACTGTTTATTGAACTCCAGAATCTTGTGCTATTTCTAGTCTTTGAATCCTCTAGTAACTTGGCCAACAGCTTATCATCTGCTTCTCTTTTTGCTTGCCAGATTGCATTGTTCTTGTTTGTTTTTGGTTGCATTAGTTCCTTCTGGACAATGGGATCTGGACCTGCCTCCGTAATGTTTCATTTATTGCTTTCTTGAGCTCTCATAGTTTAGAACTCTGCAGGATAGAGAGGTGATTAGGTGGCTTGTCTGGCAGTTGAGTGGAGATCCATTTCTTTGGGTTTTTCCTTGAGGAAGAGTGGGCCCTTCCCTTACTGAATGTATTTCTCCTAAGTTTTTAGTGAAAAATTCCCAGCATGTTAGCATATTTGTATCCACATCTTTCAGATCGTCCCAAAGTGACTTGGCCGAAGCCAGCAATTTTTCTGGTCGGTTAGTTTTGCATTTTATCTTCCTATAGTTCACTGTGTAAATAGAGCTGGGGTCCGCCCCTGGCTGGGCCGGTAATGAACTTAATGCATTCATAGTGATTTCTTGTGGTAGGTGGTCACTTTGATTCTGTGTGCCTATCTGAAAATCTCAAATTTTGCTGGACAGAGTGTAGGGTTACAAAGGTGTAACTATCAACATGCTGACTGCTCCTGTATGAAAAGTTGCTGCCGAGGGTTGGTCTCCCGGGAAACGCTCATTAAGAGCAGCAAAGCTCAAGTCCTCCATATCCCTTATAAAATTCTTACATAATTTTGGTTGATTTCTCCAGTTACTCTTTTCCTGTCTGGGGATGTTCCAAGCTGTGAATTGTTCATCCAGTAGTTCGTCCCTTTTTTGGGATCCCAATAGGTGCATATTGAAATCACCTGTTACCAGAAATTAAGACGTCAGTTCTTCTGAAAGTAATCTTATTATTTCGGATCCCAAGAATTTGACTCCATTGATTTTATCGTGTGGATGGAGGTACATATTTAAACTATTAATTGTTGTTTGTTAATATCATCACCTATATCCACTCTGAGTGCTATAATTGCGTTTGTTGGAGTTGTCTTAGACTCTACATCCATAGTCACTTTTATGCTCTTGATTGACGAGCACCGGCCAATTAATCTTGGTGGCTCTATCGGAGCAGCAATGCTTGGCAAGTTCTTTAGACAACTGAGACGCTGACTGCAATGGCGGCGGCTGATCAGAGGAAGATTACCTCATCTTCTTTTTGTTCGGAAATTCATCAACATTCGCGAGCTCTTCAATAGTCTCTTCCTCTTTCATGTAATTGATAAGGAAGATTTTATCTATTTATCTGTTTATCTAAACATCAACAACTCCTACTATTTCCTTATTGGTTACTGTTTGGAACCTTTATACATAATTGCATGAATCATTTAACTAAGTATGGGCCGAAAATTCGTTCCGCTTGCGGAATTTGCGGATTTTCCGCAATTTTGCTATCTGCAAATCTCGTGAAATTGCGGAAAAATCCGCAAATTCGCGAGCGGGACAAATTTCTTCCAGGAAGCACTTACAGGGTTACAGCAGGTGCCCAAGTTGAAGCTAATTTCCAACTTGGGCACCTGCTGTAACCCTGTAAGTGCTTCCTGAGTGGCGCCTCCAGAGTTCGTTGCCTACTTGCAACTATTCTCTGACCCTGCTCAGTAACACATTAACCAGCCCCAAATTAAATTGTCTCAGTTGAGGCTGGCTGGGCAGGTGTGCTTTCTCCCCATGATCTACAGTGGTGAACCAGAAGGTGCTGTAATGAACCAGAGGGTGGCAGTGATGAACCAGAGGGTGGCAGTGGTGAACCAGAGGGTGCTAAGTGCCCCCCCTGCCCCCAGTACATATATACCCGTACCGCACAGCACCATTATGCTCTTGCACCATGAAGTCTGGTGCCTGGATGCTCCTGATCCGTGTAGGTGGTACCACCATCTGGTGCAGTCAAAATGTAAAGTCATAACTTGCTACACAGCACCAATAAACACGTGTCCCCCTGGCACCGGTATGCGCATGTACCAGGCGTGCAGCACCCGCATGCCACTGCACCCTACTGCCCAGCGCCAGCATATGCTAGTACGGGGCAGTTTAGTATGAGATGGGACATTGTCTAGCAGCAACAGCTGCATGCGCCTGAACCCACTGAGCAGAATCAGAATGGCTTTGTACCAACACGCGCAGCAGAGCTATCTTGGACATCTGAAGGATTCTGGGGTCCTGTGCCAAACGTATTTTTGCATCCATGAGTTTCCCGAGCGCCATCCCAGTGTAGCTCCTGTGACCAGGAGGCTGCTTTCTCCTCATCTGCTGCTCTGCTCAGTCTCTAACCCTTTATAAACAAGATGCATGTGAACTCTCATAAAAGCCCCACCCGTTTGGCCCTGTCCAACACACACTAGTGGTATGAAACGTCTTCCCGCCCGTCCCCACTATAATGGCCAGCTCACTCAAGGGACCTCGGCGCCTGTTGGCGCGCTGGCAAAGTTATAGGCACATGTGGTCACATATTTGTGCAAATGGCAAAAAAATCCATGAGTTCGCAGGAAAATTCACGAACTCGTGGATTTTTTTGCCATTTCGCGCAAATTCGCGGACCGCGAATTCTCAAATTTCACCCATACTTAGTTCCAATGGGAACAGGAAAGGTTCTTCCTGTGATAGAGCGCAGGTCACCCGACTATTTATTTACCATATACGTATCGGGCCCATAGAAATTCAATTTCACCATAATCATAAATCGGGTAACCTTAGGCTCTACTACCAGTATCCCTGTTCCTTCCTATTTTATTTCCAGTGTACTCGACTTACCACTCCACTGCTACGGGTACCTAATGACCACAATGGATCAGGGAGCTAGCTGTAAAGAAAGGCAGACACCAAAAATACCTATTATATATTCTATTTGTACTTTTATAATAACCTCAGGATGTTTTGAAAACCTTTATCTAAATTTCATCAGATTCATCGAACAGTAGGTTTACAGCTAATAAACTGTCAATAACTAAGATTACAAAGAGCACGTATCCATATAGGAAATAAATCAGGCCAACCATTTAGAATTCTAAAGGAAAGGTAAATTAGGGAATATACTATTAAACAGTTTCAGAGTTCAAACTTATGCGTAAGTGGCTAAAGGACGGGGAAGAATAAGGAACATGCTAGAATAACAATCATGAAGTATGACTTTTCCGATTAGCAGTGCGGAAAACATGGAAAATCAAATATGCAAGAGAATGACTTTATTAAAGCAAAAGAAAGGAAAATATAGAAGATGCAAAGTAGACTTTCCACACTATATTTACCTAGTATGGTGTGAAGACTAACCCCAGCCACATGTCAGTTTAGGACAGGAGGAACCCCAAGGAAGGACAGTCGCCAGTAGGCCAGCAGATGCAGATTGGACACCCCAGGACAGGACAGGAAACCCAGATTAGGATCAGGACAGGACCACCAAGGAAAGACCAGCACCCGCAGTTCGGTAGCAACGCCTGCGCTACACCCTCTCTGCAGCTATCAGTCAGAACCCCGAATGGGTTATCGAATTCTCCAGCAAAGTGCTCCGCCAGCACTTAAGGTTCTAAAAAAAAAACCCGCTTGGCTTTGTGGGAATTACGGACAGAGTGCTCCGCAGCTCTCGGTTTCAGTCACCTATTGAGTGCGTTGGGTTAGTGACAGGTCAGCTATTCGGACAAGTCGGACAATTTCTCTAGCTAAACCTAGGCTAGTTATACTGTTTGCGGGTCAGTGTACCACCCCCCAAATGTTGCAAGTGTAAGAATCCCCAATTTCGATTGGTCCATAAGTAGGATAGGTCAACACACCAACCACATTTCACTTTTACAAGACTTCATTAGCATACTCTGTGACCGCCTATTGAATTTGGGGTTCCCATGACATATATCTCAACATTACAATAGCGCATCTATGAATTATGATACATTTAGAACAGTTCAGCTTCTTCTGCTAGGCGAAGGTGCATCTTCCCAGGCACATCTTGGCTGGGAATTCGGGTTGGCAGGGTTTCAATGCCACTGGCTGAAGACTGTCATGCGCAGAAGGGCTGTTCAATATGGAATCGCGAGTGTTCCTCAGGCCCCAAAGAATGCGATACATGAAAAGTAAGCGAAAACAATTTAGAAATACAGGAAAAAATGAATACACTGTATACCATGAATAGCTACTCTATACCCCTTTATTTTATAATAACTATCGCGTTAGGGTGAGTGCATAACAAGTACCTTTGCAATAGCAGCTTTGCAAGCACGGAGCACATGAGGAGACAAAGCGGACATATTAGCAGTATTGCGCATGAGCAAACTTTTCCCACCAGAACTGCAAGTGCGTCACATCACGTGATTATGACCGACGCATGCGCAGACTAAATTCCCGCCAAGCAGCGGCAATTTTAATAGCAAGCGTTATTACTGTTTAGTACACATAGACAAGCGTCTCTGGGACACCCCGTGTAGTGTAAAAAGTGCAATATTAGTACGACAAACATTTTGATTAGTCTATTAACCTTATTCTAGGTTCATGAGTACAAGCAAGTCGCGTAACGTGCGAATCCTTGCTCCATCAATCCCCTCTTTGATGATATTTACTATCATCACTATTAATGGAACCAGATGCCAACTTCTCACAGCTTTCCCAGTTCTATTTCTTCAATCATTCGATTCAATTTTTCTTGCACTTCTTTGTTAGGGTGAGAATTCTTCACCCTTTTGTAAATTTGATTATTCATTTCCTCCAATTCTAGTTCATCCACATTCCGTTTCACACCTCTTTTATTCATAGCATATTTCTTTTTGTGTTTTCTACATTTGCAGCAGATTATGACAATTAGCACAAATAAGCCTATACCTGCTATTGGCATCAGTATTTTACTCACAAAACTTTTACCTATGTTAGAAAACCAATGACCTACAGAGGAGAGACCATCAGTTAGTCTCTTCCAGGCACTGTCAACCTCCAGTGGTTTGAGCTCTTTTTCCAAATTTTTAATGTTCCTCCCATACCTTTTGATTTCGACACTTTTGTCCGGTATGTAAGTGCAACAATGTTGCGCTTTCAACATTCTACAGACTCCGCCCTCTTTTGCTAATAAGGTGTCAAGAGCAAGTCTGTTCTGCAAAACCATCGATCTGATCGCAACCATTTCGGTATTGACCATCAGGAAACCTGCAGCAGTGTCAGTAGATAACCGATCCACTACTGTTGACAATTTGCAAATTCTGTGTGTGTTCAGAGTCACCCCCACTGCTGGTATCAATGCACTAAAGATATCATCTATTATTTCTCCTACGCTTTCTCTTTTACTACGCACTAATTCATTAGTGTTTTCATTGCTTCCAGCAATTTCATTCACATGGTATATTTTTGGGAAGATAATTCCAAAATAGCAGCTTCCATACCAGTGATCCAGCAATTTGAAATAAGCCTTGTTTCCACATATATAATAAATTCCGGGAAACACAGGTTCTGACCCATTTTTGAAACCCCAACCTCCAATGACCTTGTAATTGTGTTCATATTGACTGGAACCAATGAAAATGTGTTATAATAACTAGTCTTCTCTCTGTGAAGACAGAGTTTCCCCTTTCTTTCAAAATCCAGCAACAAAGCAGGATTAGCTCCACCATTTGAGGTGCTTCCCATGTTTTCAGCCCACTTAGGAGTTTTCTGTCTTTTATCATTCGCCTTTCTTTGGAAACTTTCTCTTCTTTTCTCTGCCTTGTTTAAAAACATTTTCTCTTGTTCATGTAATGAACAGGTCAAGTTATCTCTATGTGCTTCACCTAGATCTATGGTACCTATAGTCAGAAAATATTCTCCCATATAACGTGTGACATCACTTTTTGTATGTACAGGGTTCAGATTTCCACGAATAGGAAGTTCAGAAAATATCACGTCTGAGTTAGAGTAGTAGTACTGTAACGGTCCTCTTTTATAGAATAAGCTAGCTAAAACACTACAGGAAATTCCATATGTTAGTGGGAAGTGATGGTAGGTCACTCCCTCAGCTACAGAAGTAGGTAGCTTCATGCAAACATAACAGTCTTCTATTTCCATAGCTTCTACATAATGTACTAAAAGGTTTGCGAATACGTTTAAATGAGTCCTGTTCTTGATTCCGTGATAATGTAGTCCTTCCTCATCTGGTGCTTCTAAGTCTATTTTAGTTTGTCTAATGCTAAGTGCTCTCTCACGTCCTTCTACACTTTGTGGTGTATTTTTCGTTTGCAGCTCTTCTGTGTCCTTTGTCACAGTCTTTGTAGAGTCAACACTAGTATCTTCACTCATCATATAAGGAATATTAGGACATTGGAATGTTGGGAGCTCCATTGCAGACAATGGAGTGCTCCCTGCTTCTACGGGCCGGTAAAGGCCCGCAGAGCAACATTCCAATGTTCTACAAAGGCTTCTCGAAGTTCGAGGGGATTTATATCCCCTCGAGCTTCGAGAAACCTTTGTTTAATTTGTTAGAGCATTCTGCCCTCTAGTGGCAGAATGTTCTAATAGCCTTATAGCCCTTCGTAGCAGGGCTTTACCGGCTATTAAAGTCCCGCTGTTTCGTTAAAGTCCCTCGCCTTCAGCTCGGGCCTTTAACGATTCAGCGGGCCTTTAATAGCCGGTATAGCCCGCTACAGCGGGCTATAAGGCTATAGTAATTGTTAGTCCTATCCATAATATTAATACTAAGGCTATACTACATACACATACTTTGCAGCATGTTTTACAACAATTACGTCTAGGTCTTCCATTCACATTGGAATCAGACATTTCGCTCAATAGAAGCTTTCCAACCCCTCTTTGTAACTTTATACAGGTTGCTTACACAGGGCAACTTCAGGTTGGTTCTTCTTCGGTAGACTGGTCAGCAGTCAATTCTTCATCACTCTCGTCACTTATATCAAGATCCTCGAATTCCTCTAACACCAGGTAAGTCCATTCAGGATCCTGATACTTTTCGTTCAGTCTTTTTATTCGGGCACTTCTTCGCTTAGTGTTTTCTCCAGGTGGCTCTGTTTTACTGGAACCTTGCTTCCTTTGTTCAAGTTTCTCTTCTACTGTTTTCAGTCTTAGTCTTAGTCTTTTGATATACCTTGGTTCTCTATTCTGTTTTCTTGAATCTTTTAACTGGCAATGTTGTTTGGCTTTCTTCTAATGCTCTTTTATTTTCGTTCTGTTGTGGCACTTCTGCTTCAACGTCTTCTTCTTCCCTTTCTGTCTGACTAGTGCCAGTTCTAGTTTCAGTTTCTTCTGCCTGGTTGCTAAGCTGGCCTTGTTCAGGTGTATGCTGGGTTTGACTTTTGGATGTTTCAATTTTTGTGTCCTGAACGCTTTCGTCTATTTCTATCTGATCCTGTTCAAGCACTTCGAACCTTTGATTTTCTTCCGCTTGAACTTTCGCCCTAATTTCTATCTGTCCCTTTTCAGTCTCAGGAGTTCTTGGAGGTGTGTCGATAACCTGTTCTGTCCCTATATGACCTTCCTCCTCTTCAGATTTGACATGGATTTCGATGATCTGATTATCTCCTTCTATTCCTGTCTCCTCCTCACTATCCCACTCTCTATCTGAGTATGTCTGGCTTCTGGTTCTTATTGGATCGAGGGTCAGATCGATTACTGGGATCCATTCATCTTGACTGGTGCTCGGTTGTTCGTCATCAGCTACCTCAGGACCAACATCGGGAGACCCCTCAGCTGGACAACCTTCAGCATCAGTTTCTTCGTCTTCGGTTACCTTCTTCGTATGGCTGGCATGGATCCACTTTGACACACCTGCACATTTCACCGCTGTTGTGTTTACCAGAATTACTTGTCTTGGTTTTCCCCACTTCGGTGCAAGGCAACTTGATAGAGTGTGCTTCTTAAGTACCACCCAATCACCTGGATTCAGATTATGGACTGGAGTTGCTGGCCTGGCGACGGCGTCTTCCCCAATCTGGTGAGAGATAGAACGCACTTGGTCACCCAGTTGCTTGCAGTACTCTAGTACCAAATCATCAGAAATGCTTATCAGTTTGTGTCCTGGTACCCATGCTTGTCGCATTACTCTTCCAATCAAGATCTCATGGGGACTCAGGCCTGTCTGTCGGTCTGGAATACTTCTGATTCCCATTAGGACAAGTGGTAAAGCATCTATCCAGTTCATGCCAGTAGATTCACACATCTTTCCTAGTCTCGACTTGATAGTGCCATTCAGTTGTTCCACCACTCCAGAAGTCTCTGGGCGATAGGCACAGTGCAGTTTTTGAGTAATCTTGAATGCTTCACAGATTTGACTCATTATTTCATTCTGAAAATGCCCACCTCTGTCTGATTCAAGTGTGACTGGAAAACCGTACCTAGGTATTAGTTCTCGCAATAACAATTTGGCTACAGTGATGGCATCATTTTTCTTTGCAGGATAAGCCTCTACCCATTTTGAAAACAGGCAAACAATTACAAGGACATATCTCATTCCTTTACAAGGGGGTAACTGGATGAAGTCAATCTGTAACCTTATAAAAGGACCTTCTGCTTTCCCAATCTTTCCTAGTGAAACTACTGTTTTCTTCCCAGCATTGTATTGCTGACATGTCAAGCACCTCTGGCAGAGTGCCTCAGCTACTTTCCTGAACCTCGAATTGAACCATGTCTGTTTGAAGACACGGACCATGGCATCCCTACCAATGTGCGTATCTCCTTGTATTAGCCGGGCCATAGGAGCAAGCAAGCTATCAGGCAATACAGGCATACCATCAAGGCATACAATGACACCATCCTCGCTCCTCTGTTGACAACCAAACTTTCTCCATCGTCTCCTTTCCTTGGGTCCTGCTGCGTCCTGTAACTCTCTCAGTTCTTCCCATGTATGTACACTTTCAAACACCATAAGTTGGCAGCTGTTTCTGCTTCCCCCCAATTTGATATTGACTGACATTTGATGTCTTGCACAATGTTGGGCCAGTTGGCCAGCATATCGATTACCTGCTGTCACATTGTCATCGCCGGATTTGTGAGCAGCACACTTGACCACTGCCAATTCTTTTGGTAACTGGATTGCTTCCAGTAATTCCTGTACCACTTTTCCATTTCTGATAGGAGTACCCGAAGAAGTCAGGAACTCTCTTTGCAGCCACAATTGGCCCAAGTCATGCACAACTCCGTAACCATACTGGCTATCAGTATATATGGTTACTCTTTTATTTTTCCCAAATTTACAGGCTTTTGTCAATGCAATCAATTTGGCTACTTGTGCAGACTTTACTCCAAATAGATAGGATGCTTCTACAGCACGTGATATTGTAACTACAGCATAGGCAGCACTTAGGCCTCCATCCTCATGTCTCAGACATGAGCCATCTACAAACAGCTCGAAATCTTCTACAGGCAGGGGCATTTCCTTGATATCTGGGCGTGGTTTGGTACTAAATTCAGTCAGGTCAATGCAGTCATGCTCGACCGCTCCCTTTACTTCTGCAATTAGTGAATCTGGTAATAGGGTAGCTGGATTCAGTATGTTACAGAGAGTAATGGTTACATTTGCTGCACCCACAAGGATTCTTTCATACTTAGTCAGCCGACTGGGTGTGAGATACTGGGTTTTAGTCCTGGTCAGTAGGATTACAACTGCATGTGGAACATACACAGTTACAGGATGTCCCATAATGATGGATTCACTCTGCTCAAGACTCATGCAAGTTGCAGCTACTGCTTTCAGACATCCAGGTAATCCAGCAGCCACTGGATCCAAAGTAGCAGAGAAATATGCTACTGGACGTCTAGTCAAGCCATGCTCTTGAGTTAGGACTGACAGTGCACAAATGTCTCGTGTATCACAAAACAGTGCAAATTCTTTCGAGTAATCGGGCATTCCTAATGCTGGAGCTGTACACAGACATTCTCGTAATTTTGTAAAAGCTGTCATGCTTTCCTCATTCCATTCCACTGGGTCTTTTGCTCCTTTCTTTGTCATTTTTATCAAAGGTTTTGCTAAGACTGCAAATCACACAATCCACTGTCTGCAGTATCCTACAACTCCAAGGAACATTCTGATCTCCTTCTGAGTATTTGGTAAATGCATGTTTCGAATTATCCTAATCCTTTCTGAAGTAACTTTCCTGATACCCTTCTCTATCTGGTGCCCCAAATATTTTACAGAAGAGGTACAAAACTGTAGTTTGTCAGGGGATACTTTATGTCCTCATTCACCTAAGTGGTTCAGTAGGGCAATGGTGTCAACAACACAGTCTTTCTGACTTTTAGACGCCACCAAGAGGTCGTCTATATATTGCACCAAAACTGGTTCTCCAGGTAAAACCAAGGATTCAAGGCACTTTTTCAGAATCTGATTAAAGATTGAGGGGCTTTCTGTTTACCCCTGAGGGACGCGATTCCAGACGTACACGTGACTGTCGAATTCAAATGAGAAAAGAAATTTGCTGTCTGGATGCAATGGGATTGAAAAGAATGCGTGACATAAGTCAATAACGGCGAACCATTCAGCATCCTATGGAATTTGATATAAAATCACTGCTGGGTTCGGAATGATGGAGCGAGATTTAGAAATATATGTATTTCTGCTCGTGAAGTTTAACTTCCATAATTAATTAATAATATTAATAAGGTGTGCGGTGAAAATACTAACCAACTTAGATTAAAAGATGCATCCTCATAAACACGCGGGAAACTAATATGTGTGCTCATAAATATGCAATATGTTGCATTTGCATGTGTGTGAAAAATAATGAATTAACCCTGTCTTTTGTCATGTCAGAACTAAATGCGGCCGTTTATTAATGGCATGTGCTTATTTCTGTGTGTTCATGTTTTGTTTTTCTGTCTTAAATGTTGCACAAATTTGTTCGTTGCTTTCATTTGCCTATGCTAGGTAACATAGATTAATGGGTTAATAATTAGCAAAGGTGGGTGGGTAACAGAATGAACTTTGTTTCTTGCATTAATTATTCTTTTGTGTTTGTTTATGCACTAGTTTCTGGAAAGAAGGCTTGAGGACTAGTCTGTCCTAATGTGCAGTTGACAAAGTTCTGCTCAGAGTAAGCAAGAGTCCAGTGCGGATAAATCCTTGCCAAGTTTCAAAGGAGGAAAAAGAATTGCAAACGTGGTTGTTCAGTGAACTAACTGTACTTTTGGTCTGCATGGCCAAGGCCAGGAACCGGCAGGGAGATTGTCAAGCTAAGGAAGTCGCGGACACTTTTATTAAAAGTTGCAAACTGGAGGAAGCTTCGTAACTTGGAATAAAGGACAATAGACTCTTTAAAAAGTCGGAACTGGGCTCCAAGAAATGTGGTGACATTATGGTCCGTCACTTGTCAGCCAATAAGGACTCTGAGTGGCAGAAAAGTATTTAATTTTTCTTAGATTAAGCTAGTTAGAAGGGTATAAAAACTGTCCCCCTGGGAGGGAAGCCGCTGCTGTTTGCTGTTTTCCAGAAGGGTGTGTCGTGTTGTTGGACTTACTTGGAGCACGTAAGAGACCTTCTAGCCTTAAAGACTTTTTCCCTTTTGCTTAATGGGGCAAGAGAAGCTAGGGACTTAGGGTTTAGATGATGTCAAAATCTTTATTTCAATTAAATTTATGCTATTTGATTTGCTTGAAACTGTAAATACCTTTTTGCTAAAACTTAAAAAATAACGCTTGAATAAAATGATTCTAATAAAATAAAATGCACTTTCTTTAAATAATGGTTAATAAACAAGATTCTTAAACCACAAGCTGGCCTTGTTATTTGTGAATTTTAGGTTACCATTAGCAGATCTATATGCCTCAGTGGCTTAATTAATTAGGGTTTGTTTAAGAATAATGAAAATGTCCTACTGCAGTTGTATATAGATGTATATATTTGTGAATAGGTTAATTAGGTCACATGATTCAGTTGCTCAGAATATGTCATGTTAGTTTATGGGCCTTGTGAATGATTTATGTTTAATGGTGAGTATTGTGGCGTTGGATAGAGTCGCTTATAGCATATTTTCTATAGGGCCGCTGGATCAATTAACTGGTAGCAGAGATACGGTTGCTATGGTAACCAACATGTTACATGGTAATTACATAGGATTGATGTTTAACATATGTTAAGTTTTGTTCACTTGTTATATGTAGTCGAAAGGTTTTTCCTGTAGTGTGAAAAATCCTAGTTGTACCGGTACAGAGTGGTGTAACACGAGTGAAGTTACACAGTGCATTTGATCTGTTTCAGAATAGTGGTATTAGTTTATCACTAGTGTTGTGGTCGTACAACACACGTTAGGGATATAGGTGTGCTAGGGAGAATGTATAGTGAGGATTGTCTATGAAATCGTAGCTTTGAATATAGGGACTGAGAGCCCGTTCTAAAATTCACTGTGAAAAGAGTAATAGATTTTATCCAAACTTGAGTGAAGGGTAAAGTAACGTCGTTTATTTTGCTGGCGATTCAGGATTTCTATGGTAGGTTAAAGTCCTGCCAGGATTTCATGTATATGTGGTTAGGGAAATTTTCTGTTTAAAAGTGCGTAAGTGATTTTGTAATTCCGTTCGAGTCAAAACTTTGAATTTCTACTTTATGTGCATTCAGAGGGAAACGAGTTAGTTATTACTTGTTTGAAGGGTAGAGTAAAGATTTACTTTATCAACGAATGTATATTCTGTGAGAATAGCGTCGTCTATTCCACGCAAAGAATACTTGCATAAATGTAAAAACTGTTCTTTAATTTAGCGAAACAGACGAATGGTTTGTTCTTTTTGTCGTCATTAATTGAATTTCATTAAAAAGGGCGTTCTTAAAATAGCGCTGTGAAAAGTTTTGGGAAGGAGGGGTGAGCTCTGGGAGTGAGACGCGAGAAGCCGCAGCGGCTGTGTACGTCACAGGGTCGGCGCTGTGATTGGGTAACATACGTCACAGCTAGCGCATTGGTTGGTTCACGTGACTCTGACAAGCTGTTAGCTGATTTGGTTTTGGTGAAAACAGTAATTCTATTGGTTGAGCGAGGTGGTGACGTGGCTTAACCTGATTGGTTTGTTGGTGTGTTTTGCGCACGGATTGGCTAGTTTAGCGGAACATTCAGAAAACATTTACGATCATTTAAAATTGAACAAATTTGATTAAAACATGAGTTATTATTATAAAAAAGAGGAGAAAAAGCTTACATTGCTTTAGAGATTTAAACATTTTATTTCACCCGATAAGAAAATTGAAACGCGAGGTGGAAAGTTACTTCATAAATACAAAACACCTGCAGCTTATATGGAAGGTGAATATGGTTATCATACTTGCCTTTGGTTTGATGCCTGGATGCAATATACCAAAAATGACGGTGTTTTAGCTTGGCCAGAAGATGGTTCATTTAATATGAGGATTTTGAAAAATTTGAGAGAGAAAATGACGGCTCTTGTTCCGAAACCAAGACCAACACAATTTGAAGCTTTAGTTGAATGGGAGGATGAGATGTTTCAACTTCAGCGAGAAGCAAATGGTATAATTAGACCTCCAAATTCAACAAATTTTAAACGTGAAACTCATGAGGATAGAATGCGTCAATGGAGACAGGCAGACATGTGTGATGGTCTATATACAGTGAGAGAAATGATTACAGAAATACCAGGTCAAAAGAATACCCAAAAGAAAAATAATACTGTTATAGACAGTGAAACAGAAGATCAAGTTTTAGAAGAAATTGATTTAACTAATAAAACACAAACTCCTTTAAAACCAGCTTGTTCATGGTCTACTCCAATGGTTTCTACAAGAACAACACCAAGTGCACCTCCATTAAATGAAGAAACACCCAAATTATATCCGAATAATTCTGATTGTTTTAAAACTCCTGTAAGGATGGAAACGAGAAATAATTCAAGGATGTTTGATGAAAATCAAATTTTTCCTGAAACTCCAAATTCGAGAAATATGGTTCCTTCCAGAAGTTTAATGAGTACTGGCACAAATAAAGAAGTTCCGAATTCTTCAGAATGTTTACGATCAAAAGAAGAATTAATTCGACAGTTAACTAAAGGTATGGAAGCAGTGACAGTTCCAGTAACTATTAGTCCTGTTCAACCTGTTTTTGATCAAGGAGAAATTAAACAGACAGGTTTGACGATTCCATTAAATGCAAAAATTCAAAAAGTAGCTGAAAAATTTTACTCAGAATTAACTGAAATACATCGAGAAAAAACAAAAATGCCTGATTTAACTTTTAACCCACATTCATTATGCAAAACACCAATGGGTGCAGAATCAGATACTGAATTATCAGAGAAAACAGATTCTATTTCAAAGCTTGATGTTGCAAGACTAAAGGCAGATTTAGAAGAATTAATAATTGGCACAATTGGTCCTGACAGTTTGAAGCTTTATCAAGATGATGAACTCCTGTTCATTTGCAAGAGCATCCAATGGAAAACTAAGAATAAGTATGATCAATTGGAAGAAATGGCTGCTGAGTTAGAAATTGATTTGAACAGACAGAAGAATTTGACAAAACATTACAGGTTAGATTTCACAGAAAAAGACATTGGAAATTTCAATGTGATGGGAAGAATTATGCATATAAAAGATTTGATTGTGTACATTAAAAAATTGGGTGACTTGAGTAAATGGAGAGCGAAGTGGACTAAAAAGAAGGAGGAGGAAAGACAAGAAAAGTTAGCAAAACAGTTCCCAATGAGAGAAATTGCTGGTGGTGGTTATGTTCATGTTCCCTGGTCAAGAAAGGACATTTTGTTATTCACAAATGATTTTCCTCGGCTGAGGGAAAAACCAGTGGAATGGTATCGGCAGGTGGATAGATTCATCAAAGTATCGAAGGTTCTGTGGATTGATCTGGATGGATTCTTTGACATAGTTGTCCCATCAGATCTTTGGACAGAATGTAAAGTTGCTGTGAGTTGGCCCAAAGTAGAACCAGCTCGGGACAAAGAGACAGGTGCCCCATCATCAGAAGTCATGGGACTATATGACAAAGTGATTTACTGGCTGAAACAAAAGATTCCGCCAAAAGAAGTAGATTGGGTAAAAATAGACAGAACAAACCAGGAGCCGAAAGAGTCAGTTCATTCATTCTATGAAAGGTTATTGTTGGTTTTCAAACAGTACAGTGGCTATGAAAAATTAAATGAAAAAGACATGAGCCACTTCATTTACAGATTTGTTTATGGTCTTAGACCTGAAATTGGGGAAATGATTAGGAATAATATTGTCGGATGGCAATCAAATTCAGTTGATGAAATTTTGAGAAAAGCAAAATACTGTAGTGATGAATTAGAAGCAAAACAGAAGAAATTAAAAGAAAAGGGAATGTGGGCACAAGTGAAAGTGGCTGAACATTAGATTGCTAATCTGGAGAATAAAAATGTAAATTTCAGTCAAAATCAGAATTAGGGAAAGTTTAAGGAAAACTTTAATAAACCTAAATTTAATGTTAATATTGAAGAGCTGAAACAAAAATTACCTTGTTTTAATTGTGGCGAAATTGGACACTGGAAGCTTGAGTGTAAAAATCCGCCCAGAAATTTTAAAAATGCATCATTAAATCCACAGATGCAGAATGATGTAAATCTGCAGCAACAGCTACAGCGTCAGCTCAATGAATTGAGCCTTCAGCAACAGCTACAGCGACACATTGTGAATCAGCAGAGTCAAATTCCACAGCCTCCTCTCCCAAATTGTGGTGGTGTTCAAAGATTTAATTCAGAGACAGGATTCTGTGGTGGTGATCAGGTAATTAGAACTCAAAGACCAAATTTATCTAATGCTTCTGGACAATTTTTGTTGACAGAAAATCAAGGGAGTGATTCTGATGATTATTTATGACGGTGCCTGAGAGAGGGGGAAGAATGTGTACTCGGAGCCACTCTTGAGGTTGACCAGTCTGGTCCATTTGTAAATGGTAAAGTGAATGATGTAGAAATCACTTTTCTTGTGGACACTGGTGCTACCCGTTCTACTGTTAGATCAGTGGAAATTGAAAACTTGCCTCTCTCTGGTGATACCATCCAAGTAGTTGGTGTAGCTAATCAGCAAATTAAAACAGATTTGACAGAACCTGTGAAAATAGAGATTGGGAAATTCAGAGACAAACACAGATTTGTAGTTTGTAACAGCAGTCCTGTAAACTTGCTGGGAAGAGACATCCTATGCAAGATGAACTGCAAAATATATTGCTCACCGGAAGGTATTGAGCTACAAACCATGGAGGAAGATGGGCTTTATAAATTAACAATGTTAATGGTCGAAGCTGAGAAAACAAAATTATTTCCAGTTTTTGAAAAAGACAATCTCCCAGATGAGTTGAAAAAGACAGTCAAAACTGAAATTTGGGATCTGACAGGAAGTGAAATGGGATTGATGAGACACGTTGATCCAGTCAAAATTACTGTGAAACAAGGAATAGAATTTCCAAACATTCCTCAGTACAAGATGAAAACAGAAACGATTGAAGGTGTCATTCCTGTGATTGAAAAATTCATAAAGCAAGGTGTTTTAAAAGAGATTGAGAGTAGTCCTTGTAATTCACCGATCATGGGGATCAAAAAGCCAAACGGAACGTACAGAATTGTTCAAGACCTGAGAAGGGTTAACCAGATAGTTGTTCCATGTTGTCCAGGTGTTCCAAATCCAGCAGTGATTCTTTATCAAATTCCACATGATGCAGAGTGGTACACTGTTATTGATCTGTGCAATGCGTTCTTTACTGTTCCATTGCATCCAGAGAGTCAGGAAATATTTGCGTTCCGATTCCAAGGTCGCACACTAGCATGGTGTCGTATTCCTCAAGAGTATACAGAGAGTCCTTCTATCTTTAATGAGTTGTTAAAGAAATCATTAGAGAATCTAAATTTACCTGGAAGATCAACATTGGTTCAGTACATTGATGACCTTCTTGTTGCAGCAAAAACAAGATATAACTGTGTTACAGATACAATTACTCTTTTGAATCACTTGGCAGATGAAGGACATAAGGTGTCACCTGTGAAATTATAGTTTTGTAGGCAGGAAGTAAAATACCTTGGTCACAGAATTGCAAGGGGAACAAGACAAGTGACAATTGAAAGAATTAAAATGATTCAAGGAATGCAGCCTCCAAAAACACAGAGACAGGTCAGAATGTTTTTAGGAATGGTTGGCTATTGTCGTCAATGGATTAGTGGATTTTCGGTAATTGCGAAGCCACTACAGAGACTGACAAAATCAGACATAAAAGATCCAATTGTCCTTACAGAAATTGAGATGGAAACTTTTGAAAAGCTAAAAAGAAGTTTGTGTGAAGCTCCAGCTCTGGGCATGCCAGACTATGAGAAAGATTTTGAGCTGTACTGCAGTGAAAGAGAAGGATGTGCATTGTCTGTGTTAATACAGAGACATGGTAAATTGAGAAAACCAATAGCATACTTCTCTGCAGTACTTGATCCAGTTGCAAAAGCTTTACCAGGCTGCTTAAAAGGCAGTGGCTGCAACTAGTGTAAGTCTTGAACAGAGTGAAGGAATCATAATGGGATTTCCTGTGAAAGTCTATGTTCCTCATTCAGTTGAAATTCTTCTTACCAGGAGCAAAACGCAACACTTGACCAGTAACAGACTTACCAAGTACGAGAAAATTATTCTGGGATCAGATAATGTTTCAATAGCAAGATGTGTGAATTTAAATCCTTCCACATTATTGCCTGATGGTGCTGTTACAGAAATCAGAAATGAAATTGATGTTGATCATGAGTGCTTGGATGTTTTGGAATATTGTACCAAGCCAAGGCAGGACATTAAGGATGTTCCATTGCCTGTTTCAGATCATGTTTATTTTGTTGATGGTTCATGTTTGAGAACAGAAGAGGGCTTTTTGAGAGCAGCTTATTCTGTCTGTACAGTTGCAGATGTTGTGGAAGCATCATGTCTTGAAGGAATTCGTTCAGCTCAAGTAGCAGAATTGATTGCTTTAATTCGTGCATGTGAAAGAGCAATACATTTGAAAATCACAATAATAACTGATAGCCAATATGGGTACGGAGTTGTGCATGATTATGGACAGCTTTGGTCTCATAGAGGCTACTTGACATCTGCAGGATCACCAATCAGAAATGCTAAATTAATAAAAAGATTAATTGATGGCATTCAGTTACCTGAGAAAATTGCTGTTGTAAAATGTGCAGCTCACCAGAAAGGTGATGATTTCATTACAAAAGGAAATGCTTATGCAGATGAGATAGCCAAATTTTGTGCGAAAAACAATTTTGCAATTAATAGAAAAAAAATGATGAGCATGCTTTGAATTCATTAATGCTAACATCAATAGTTGAGACATGGCAGGAGGTCAAAGATTTACAAGATGAAGCTGATGATGAGGAGAAAAACACATGGTTGAGAGCAGAATGTAGGCAGAGAGATGAGGATGGAGTTTGGACTTACAAAGATGGCAGAGTAGTCTTACCAAACTGTATGATTGCTGACATGGCCAGAATGTATCATGGCCTGGGACATATTGGAAGAGATTCAATGGTCAGACTTTTCAGAGAAACTTGGTTTAATACCAAATTCAGAACAATTGCAGAATCTCTTTGTCAGAGGTGTTTGACTTGCCAACAAATAAACCCGATCAGGAAAACTGTTGTTGGAATGGGAACCATAGGACGGGAGGGTGGTCCTTTCACCAGACTACAAATGGATTTCATTGAGATGCCACAGCATAACAAATTGCACTATGTTTTGGTATTTGTCTGTTTGTTTTCAAGATGGGTTGAAGCATTTCCCACACGTCACAATGATGCAATTACTGTTGCAAAGTTACTTTTAAGGGAGATTATACCAAGGTACGGTTTCCCAGTGACTATTGAGAGTGATCGAGGAAGGCATTTTGAAAACAGACTCTTAAAATTGATTTGTGAGGCTTTACACATTGAGCAGAAGTTGCATTGTGCATACAGACCAGAGGCATCTGGAGTTGTTGAGCAAATTAATGGAACGATTAAGAACAGAATTGCAAAAATGTGTCTGGCTACAGGCATAAAGTGGACAGATGCTCTTCCACTTGTTTTGATGACTCTGAGAAGTACACCAGATAAAAAGACAGGTTTAAGTCCTCATGATATTCTTATGGGCAGAGTTATGAGGCAGGCATTTATACCAGTAAGAAAATTGTTAACTATTAATGATAGTGCAATTTTAGAGTATTGCAGGAAACTGTCTGATGTCGTGGCTTCTGTGTCTAATCAGGTGGGAACTGAAGTACAGTCAAGAGAAAAGGAGCAAGCACATGATCTTTCACCTGGTGACTGGGTGAGAACAAAAGTTCATCGAAGAAGAAACTGTTTGGTACCAAGATGGCAGAAAGCAAGACAAGTGATTCTTGTGACTACAAATGCAGTGAAGTGTAAAGGCATAAAAAGGTGGATTCATGCTAGTCATACCATTCGTGTGCCTACACCTGAAAATTCTGATGAAGAAAGTGATACCACAGCTGATTCAGATTCAGAAGAAGAGTCAGAAAGAAATCCAGATTCTGAAGATTGACAGGTTGGTCGATATCTGGAAAATTCAACTGTGAATGGAGAAATAAATGAAAAAGATTTGGAGATCATAGTTGTGGATTCTGAAAATAATAAAGATCTGCTAGAGAAACAAGTAGCAGAAGAATCAGATCAAGTTCGGAATCAAGACCAGGAGAGTATTGAAAGGCAAGAGAGAAACTCTGAAAGCAGGAACAAGAATTCTGAATCTGGGAAGTTGAAGGTAATAGTGGAAGAAGAAGGAGATGAATTACCAAGTACCAGTTACAAGAATAGAGTTTCTAACGGAGTGAAGTGGCCGAGTAAAGAAGAACCTGAGTCAAGAATTCGAATCTCTGACAGTGAATCTGAAGACAGTGATGAAGATTCTCAAATAAGAAAATTCAGAAAAAGAACTTGGAGAACTGAATGCAATGTAACTGAGCCAAAGAAGAAATTACTGAGAAAAGGTGATAATTGGCCGAGTGAAAACGAAGGGTTGAAATTCAAATTGATAAAGAAATCCAAGGAGCAGATTAATTAAATAACTAGTCAGAAAGATCCTGAAAGGAAAGGTGAGACCGTAAAGAAAATAGAAGTTATTTCTAGAAAAACTAAGAGAACGTTGAAGCCAAACCAAAAATACAAATCGCCTGAATGGACGTACATCATTATTCCGCCTGTTGTTGAGATAAATAGAAGCAGTCAGGAAGAGATTGAAGACAATAGTGACAAAGATTGAAATACTTACCTGTTGAGAATTTAGGTTTTCTGTTTTTGGCATAAGGCCGAAGAAATTGTGTTAGGTGACACAAGGTCGAAGAAAGTGTGTTAGTTTGAAAATGATTTGTGACGTAAGGTCGAAGAAAAGCTGTTAGAGGGTTTTAGAAAAAATAAAAAACTTAAAATAGGGGGGTGTTAAAGATTAATATTTAGATTTTCTACAAATGTTGAGATATTTTAAAATTTTTGTTTTCTTTTTCTATAACAAAATTTAGCGAAAATGCCTTATGTTTTTGTGAACAACAGCTCAAGATGCTCCATCTTTAAAAGATGTTGCAAGATGTCATTTTTCCTTTCGGGATCGATAAGGAGATGTACAAAGTCAATATGACAAGCAAAGCTTCAGTTAGTCAAGACAAGCATAGTGCAACAGGAAGAGCTAACAAAGTTATTGATCACAGACCAGAGGCTCACCAAGATAGGTCTGTTGGTGATTTTTCTAGCAATACTTTTTCACGACTTCTGGCTGAATATGTAAAGGTTATGGAAGTCAAAGACTGTTACATTTGTGTGAAGTTGCCTGCTTCTGTTTCAGAGGGAGTAACGTACAATATGCTTCCTCTTACTTATGGCATACCCTGCAGTGTGATAGCTAGTTTATTTTATCAAACTGGCCGTTTGGAGTATTATTACTCTAATTACGATGAGATTTTTGCAAACCTGAAAATAGAGAAAAGCTTAAATAAACATAAACAAGCTAAACAGATGAGGGAATTCTTCATTGTGACTAATGAACTCACATATGAGTATGCTTTTAGAAATAATCTAACATGCAGATTGAGGACTGAGGAAAAGACTTTCCTAAACCTTGTTGAGGAGAGAAGGGCAATTTATAAGAGAAATGAGATGGTCAAGCAGACAAAATCAAAGTTCTGGCAGAAAGAGGATGAAAAATTCAATGGCAAATCTTTTGACAATGTTGCAATTCACATAGACAAACCAATTAGTGGTAAGCTTTGCATTAGAAGAGATAACACACTTTTTGATAATTATTTTGTGGGAGCTAGCAATTGTGAGGACACTTACCAAATCATGGGGGGTTGGGGATTCAAAGGTGGTAGAGACCCAATTTTTCCTGGAATTTATTTTGTTTGTGGAGACAAAGCCTAATATAACCTCCCAGATCACTGGTATGGGACGTGTTTTGTTGGACTTGTTTTTCCAAAAATATTTCATGTTGACAGAAATGCAGAAGGCTCATTTGAAATCAGTAATCATGTAAATAGGTACAAAAGAGAAAGTTTCACAGAAATTTTGGAAGACATTTTTGAGGCAGTGATACCCTTGGTAGGAATAACCCTGAATGCAGGAAGAATCAGAAAATTGTCCACGATTGTTGACAGATTGTCAACTGACACAGCTGGTGGGTTCCAATTAGTGGATACTGAGGTTATTGCGATTAGATCAATGTTAAAGCAAAACCGTCTTGCCCTAGACATACTCCTAGCAAAAGAGGGAGGAGTCTGTGGCATTCTACATGTTCATCACTGCTGTACGTATATCCCAGATGAGAGTAGAAACATCGAAATGTACATCAAAAATATTACAGAGATGCATTCAGAAATTGTTCCCTTAGAAGAGGATGATTTTTCAGAACGTCTATCTAAAAGATTTCAGGCAATCAAAACCTGGTTTCAAGAGATTGGTGGTTCAATTCTTGGCAAGATTCTAACACCTTTATTTGTAATAGTTTTTGTGATAATTTTATTGAAGATTAGTTGCAAGTTACACAAGAGGAAGAAATACATGAGGGAAAAGAAGAGAATTTACAAGATCCGAAAGGAACAAGAGAAAGAGATAGAATTAGAAGAGTTTCGTAAAGCTCAATATGAAAGTTGCAGGCAGACAGCTGAAACAAGTCTTTAGAAATACTAATACAGTAAAATTAAATCTTGTTCATCTTAAGAAAATGTTTGCAAAATTTTTGGGTGTGGTTTGGTGATTTTGAAATCACCAGATGAGGGAGTTGATGGAGCGCGATTTAGAAATATATTTATTTCTGCTCGTGAAGTTTAACTTCCATAATTAATTAATAATAATAATAATAATAATAAGGTGTGCGGTGAAAATACTAAGCAACTTAGATTAAAAGTTGCATCCTCATAAACACGCGGGAAACTAATATGTGTGCTCATAAATGTGCAATATGTTGCATTTGCATGTGTGTGAAAAATAATGAATTAACCCTGTCTTTTGTCATGTCAGAACTAAATGCGGCCGTTTGTTAATGGCATGTGCTTATTTCTGTGTGCTCATGTTTTGTTTTTCTGTCTTAAATGTTGCACGAATTTGTTCGTTGATTTCCTTTGCCTATTGCTAGGTAACATAGATTAATGGGTTGATAATTAGCAAAGGTGGGTGGGTAACAGAATGAACTTTGTTTCTTGCATTAATTATTCTTTTGTGTTTGTTTATGCACTAGTTTCTGGAAAGAAGGCTTGAGGCCTAGTCTGTCCTAATGTGCAGTTGACAAAGTTCTGCTCAGAGTAAGCAAGAGTCCAGTGCGGATAAATCCTTGCCAAGTTTCAAAGGAGGAAAAAGAATTGCAAACGTGGTTGTTCAGTGAACTAACTGTACTTTTGGTCTGCATGGCCAAGGCCAGGAACCGGCAGGGAGATTGTCAAGCTAAGGAAGCCACGGACACTTTTATTAAATGTTGCAAACTGGAGGAAGCTTCGTAACTTGGAATAAAGGACAATAGACTCTTTAAAAAGTCGGAACTGGGCTCCAAGGAATGTGGTGACATTATGGTCCGTCACTTGTCAGCCAATAAGGACTCTGAGTGGCAGAAAAGTATTTAATTTTTCTTAGATTAAGCTAGTTAGAAGGGTATAAAAACTGTCCCCCTGGGAGGGAAGCTGCTGCTGTTTGCTGTTTTCCAGAAGGGTGTGTCGTGTTGTTTGGACTTACTTGGAGAACGTAAGAGACCTTCTAGCCTTAAAGACTTTTTCATCATCTAAACTTAGGGTTTAGATGATGTCAAAATCTTTATTTCAATTAAATTTATGCTATTTGATTTGCTTGAAACTGTCATTACCTTTTTGCTAAAACTTAAAAAATAACGCTTGAATAAAATGATTCTAATAAAATAAAATGCACTTTCTTTAAATAATGGTTAATAAACAAGATTCTTAAACCACAAGCTGGCCTTGTTATTTGTGAATTTTAGGTTACCATTAGCAGATCTATATGCCTCAGTGCCTTAATTAATTAGGGTTTGTTTAAGAATAATGAAAATGTCCTACTGCAGTTGTATATAAATGTATATATTTGTGAATAGGTTAATTAGGTCACATGATTCAGTTGCTCAGAATATGTCATGTTAGTTTATGGGCCTTGTGAATGATTTATGTTTAATGGTGAGTATTGTGGAGTTGGATAGAGTTGCTTATGGCATATTTTCTATAGGGCCGCTGGATCAGGAACAATAGGACAGCAAGGAACAACAATTTTGTTTACCTTTCGCAGGTCCTGCTCTACCCTGTACTTACCACTAGGTTTCTTGATGCCAATTATCGGGGAGTTACAAGGACTACTCAATACTTCTTGTATGATGTTTGCTTCTAGCAATCTTTTTATTTCTATGGCAACTCCTGCTTTCACTTCTGCATTCATTTTGTATGGTTTAATATTCGGATAAACTGCATCATCTTTTATGGCTATTTTAATAGGGTCAACATTTGCCATTAATCCTACATCTTTTCCAGTAAAATCCCATACTTCTGGTTTCACTGTCTGTTTGGAGTTCTTCAGGTAAGTCTTGTATTGTCAATCTTTTATTTTCCGAGTCAGGTCTTATTAGCATTAATTTGTATATTCCATCTTCGTCTGGGGTTTGAATTTCGACGCCTTTTGGTGTGCAAAAGATGGTACAGTCCATTTTACACAACAAATCACGTCCCAATAGGTTTACAGGACTGGAATCACAGACAACAAATCTGTGCATTTCTTTGAAATTCCCTATTGTAATCTCCATGGGCTCGGTAACTGGGGTACTAATCAATTGATTAGATACGCCCACTACTTGGATCGCTTCTCCCGAGAGGGGTAGGTTTGGAACGTCTGCTGTTCTCACAGTAGAACGGGTGGCCCCAGTGTCCAACAGAAAGGTGACATCATTTCCTTCAACCTTTCCTTCAATGTATGGCCCTGACTGGTCCACCGGCAAGGAGGCGCCAAGCACGCACTCCTTGTCCTCCCCCCTCAGGCACCGTCAGTAGGGTTCATCACAGAGAAAAGTATCATTCAACAAAAATTGCAAAGTTGCTGCATTTCTATCCTCCTTTCCTTCCCAAATCTCGATGACTTCACCCAGCTGTGCTTTGCCCTTAAAATTCGGTCTAGGTGCACGGGGCAACTGACTCTGCTTTACCTGTTGCTGGGTCTTTCTTGGTTTCTCATTCTGCGTCTGTGGATTTAAATCATTAATTTGAATATTACCATTCTGTGCATATGGACACTCGTCTCTCCAGTGCCCTATCTGTCCGCACCCGTGACAGGGGAATTTCTTTTTGGCCTCCTCTCGGCTCATTTTTACTTTGGGCTTCCCTCCACCCCCAGAACCTTGGTTTTGGGTATTACTATTTGTTGGAATTGGGGGTTGCCCAAGTCTCAAAGGGGGTAGCATGGCATCAAGCGGGCAGGCCAAACTCCGAGGACATGTGAAGCATTCACGCAGTACCCACAGACGACACACCAATCACACTACAAAAGAGTCACGACACCACCTTTGGTTGGAAAAAAGAATAAATTTAGTGATATCTCCAACCTGCAAGGTAAAAAGGAAAAATACACTGGTCTTCACAACAAGGCGCCAACTGGCGCCAGAGCCAAGTACATCATGGGGAATTATTTACATGGGACAAAAAGGGTTGAGTCCAAAGTCCATGCTGTAATAAAGAAAATTGTGATTAAATATCAGTAGACCTGGGGCCAATCTGGCGGGGCCAACTCAGGCTCTCATCCTTAGGGGGTTGTAATTGCAAAATTCTACGTTAGTATAGAAATACATCATGCACATTAGCACCAACCCACCCCTGTTAGGGAAAGAACACATTAGGGCATCACGGCATAATATGGGCAGGAACACCTGCAATAAATCAGCCTATCTGGCCCATCAATCTGGTACATAACAAGGGCCTGGAATAACATCAGGCCAACCCATTGACCAACCTAGGCGGAACATACATCGCCCAGCATAGGTATCAGGTAGGAGCCCTCCTTATAGATCAGGAACACCTGTACGGGAATAGCTAGGCTCCCTCTACCAACACCCTCGGGGTATGAACATCAGGGTGTACACAATAGCCCACCCTTATTAGGCCCCTGAGGTCCCAATCCCATATCGGGGACGCAGTACGCTAGGCACTCTACTTTAGCATAAGGCCCAACCCTAACTAGGGAGAACAGGCAGTTAGCAGTCACCTAACCCCTAGGCCCGTATTACCTTGAACCTAATGGGGGCCAGTCTCTGGGCCTAAGATCCTCAACCTAGGGCAAACCCTCTTCGGGGCCTACATATATAGGTGGGACATTTCAGGGAAAATTAGGCAACAGGCAAAAAGGTGCATTTCAATGAACCCCTCGCTGGGCTAGGCATGTCCAACCTTTTCCTGGAGGCCACAACAACATTCTACCTCTTTCCCTGTGACTTTTAGGGTGGATAGGGGCTTCCGTAGACAGTTCAGGTATCCCGGGGCTCTGGATCAGTCACCAGTAGGCTTCACTTGGTTTCTGGGCACTTGGGCTCCACATAGTCAACAGAGGCAGGGAAGGGGCGGACACAGACCCTGTGTCCCGTTGCCCTCTCCACCCCCCACACTGTACATGGTTGCCCACACTCACCGGGCTGTCCAGGGCCTCCTTTGCGGTGGGGGCAGGCACCGGCAATGTGCCTCGACGCCCCTGCTTCACCGTGCTCTCAATTGCAGGGCTTCCCTGACCCACCCGGGAGCCCTGCGGGTCCTTCAGCACCTTCCCGCGACTTTCGATTCTCCCAGGCCCCTCTTATCCTGTGGGGACCTGGTCTGCAAGGCGTGGGGGCAGGCACCGGCAATGTGCCTCGAGGCCCCCTGGCGTAGCACATGGAAAGGGGAAATTTACTCCCCTCCGGGGGAGTCACCCGGCTCCTTCTCCTCACCGGGGGTCTGGGCGGCTCAATCGGGGCTCCCTTGACTTCACGGGAGCCTTGCAGCTGCACTATGCCGGGCGCCTCAGGCCGGGAGGTGGGGCGGGCACCGACAGTGTGCCCCGGCCCCGCCTACCTCACCGGCCCCTCGCGTGGGAACACAGACCGGCGGGGTGGCCTCCCGCTCCGGTTGCTCCTCTCGGGGCCTCCTCCTTGGCATGGGGGCCCCGCAACGAAGATTCACCCGGGTCCCCCTCCTACCTCACGGGGACCCGGGGCTTAGACTCCGCTTCTTCCTGCCTTCTCGGCCGCCCAGGCCGGCAACCAATCCCTACGCGGCGTTGGCGGGGGCGGGCCGATGACGCGGCCAGGCGCCCCCGTCACGTGACGTGAGTGCCGCGGCCTCAGGGCCTAGCGCGGCCCCTTCCTTACTTCGGCGGCCCTCTCCTGGTACCAGGGGCCGCCGCAACGACGCCAAACACGGCGGGGGTCTCTTTGGCGGCGCCGGGCTGCGGCGGTGACGGTGGCATCAATAAGGGGTAGGCTCCCTTTGAATTAATTATTCTCCTCAGCAAAAGCGCACCTCCACCAACGAGGGTAATCACAGGCTGCCACAGTCTCCTCATAAAACAGCGCTATTCATAACGCACTGCGCCTCCCTCTGCCCACAACCTCAGCTCCTTCCATTGACCACGCTGAGGGGGCAGGAATTTAGCGCTTCACCACACAGCGCTGGACAGGCGGGCTTTTCCACACTAGGGGGCCACAACAGTCCCAGGGGCCCAGCGCTTCCACAGGGCCTCACACCACCTCAGCCAGCAACAATTCCTTTGGGGGCACAATGTTCCCCAGGGTGCTTCAGAGGGGCAGACAGTCCCACAGCAATTCCTCAGGGGCACACTCCTCACCTCCTGGGCGCTTCTTCACACAGCGCTGACATGGTACCCGGTCAAATAGCGTCAGTGACCTGGATAGGGGCCCTCCCTTGTCAGGGGCCCATGGGGACAGCAGAGGGGGGGTTTATAGGGGTGCAGGGCCCAGCTCACAGGCCCATGTGGCGGTAGCACCTCACAGCAGGTCCCCTCTCTTCTTTGTCCCAGCGCTGACTGACTCTCTGGTGACACTTCTCCCTATTTATACCCTCCTCCCAGGCAGTGCCAGGACCTTCTAGAATGTTGGCACATCTAGCCTAAACTGGTTCTAGGGGAGGGGGTGAGCAGCCTAGGTGCCAGGCTTTCCCTCCAAAAGCTAGGGTAGCTGGGTAATATTATCTAGACCGCTGACCTAAGGCAGTCCAGTGGCAAAACCCATGGCCATGGCATCCATTTTAAATACAATACTTTTCAGTCAGGTGCAGTTCTAAAATGGGGGATTTTACAAGTGCTCACATTATTTCAGGTAATTACATTTTTCACCAGGGGTCTCACACCACTCATGGCCTATACAGGTTTAATCCCATGGGGGAGACCATCTAGATAAGGGGGTCAAAAGCGAAAAATTTTGGGGGGAAAGGCCAAGTCCAACACGACTCCCCCCCAGCCAAAAGCCAGGGTAGACTGATCAATGCCTTGATGGGCTTCCCTGCTTGGGGCGGAAAAAGGTGGACGCAGGCCTGCAACTACAGGAGCACCTGCAGTCTCTCCTCCACTCTGGAACCCAATGGTTCTCTTTCGCAACCCTCCCTTCACCAACAAAACCACCCCACTGGTGTTCCCTAGTGGGATGTTTCTCCTTCCCAGAGTGGGAGGCTCTAGCCTCAGGCTTGTAATTCTCTTGGACCACTCTTCTCTCTCCAAATTGCCACTGGTCCACCCACCTGGGGTCTACACCCTCAGACTGACCAGCCCTTAGGGGCGAGGCTCTCCTCCCCCTACTTCTCCTCCAAGGGTTCCTCCATCTCCTACGCCTGGGGACACCCTCACACAGCTCTCTCCCCAACCTGGAGTCGAAACCCACAGGCTGAACTGGTGACAGGGGCGAGTCCTCCCTCTCCCTGCACCCCCTCCCAGAGTTCCGCACCCTCCTACCCGGAGAAGTACCCCTGGGAGTCACTTCCGGGGGGACTCTGGTTACAGAGGTCCCTCCCACCAGGGCAGGCAACCCCTGTCCCTGGCCACCCAACCCAGGATCTGCGCCCTGTGGCTGAGCTGGTGACAGAGAAGAGACCTTCCTCTCTCTGCACCCCCTCCCAGAGTTCCGCACCCTCCCACTGGGAGTAGTACCCCTGGAAGTCAAATTGGTAGGGACCTGAATTACAGGTACCCCACCCTCCAGGTCAGGCAACCCCTTAACCTGGAACCCCAGTCTAGGATCTAAACCCTGTGACTGGTCAGACCCCCGAACCACTGGAGCTCCAATTATTGATGCTCCGGGTCCTCCTGACATGAGGGGATCCCTTCCTCTGGATGACACATCGGGACAGCCTAGTCTCCCAACCTGGGGTTCTCTTAAAGAACACTCCAGGCCCGGTGACCACAGCTGGGGCACCTCGGGACACCTCCCCGTCTCACTCCCTTCAGGATCACTCCCCTCAGCCTTCCCAGACGCTCTGGCACTTACCCAGAGGTCTGCCTCCCGTGCAAGTTCCCTGGGGTCTGAGAACCCGCACCGCAACAGATGGTGACGCAGTCTTGGGAAACAACTCCTCAGCATGTGCTCCCGGATAACGGCATGGCACAGCCCTTCCCAATCCTCCACTGCTCTCCTCACCACCCAATCCTCCAGTACAGTCCAACACTCCTCCTCGAACTCTCCCCAGGACTGATGGAACAGCTTTCCCCTGCCCCTAAACACTAACCCGTCCTCCTCTTCCGGGGAATCAGGCACAGTCTCTTGGGCTTCGGGAGTGGGACTCCTTGCACTGGCTCTACACTCGCTGCCACCACTGGATCCCACCCTCTTTGGTGAATCCAGACTCCTAAAACCACTCTCAGGGGACAACCTACCCACCTGAGCTGATCTCTCTCTGGCGAAGGCCCTCTCCGCCTCCGCCATCCTCTCCTGGGCTAGGACTTTTTCAGTCTCTAGTCGCTGCTCTTCTACCCTCAGCTGCGCTAAGCCCTCGGCATGCCTGAGCTTTGCCAGCGTCAGCTGATACTGCCTTACTTCTCTCCTATCTACCCATTCTTCTGGGGACAGGGAAAGGGATGGGGCAGTGCCCCCGGGACTGGACCCAGTGCGAGACTCCCTATCTTCGATGTCCTCCACAGCTACTGGCGTCTCTGCCCTGCTAGACTCTTCCTCCTCCTCATCGGAGCAATTACCTCCCAGGGTTCTGGATGGGGAGCCCTCTCTCTGGTCTCTAACCCACTGACCCTTCAAAACTTCGGGGGGGTAGTTAGACAAGTCCCCATCAATCTCTAAGGGCTCTCCCCTCTTGAGGGCCTCATAGAGAAACAAATTCCTCCTGATGTTTCCTACTGGGGGTATCCCTCTCTCCAGGAGGAAGTCTATCATCTCCTGTTCGGTGTACTCCATCAGTTCCACTTCCTGGTAAATCAACCCCATCGTGGCGAGATACACCCGGGACACACCCACAGTGGACCAAGGGGACGCAATTGTCAAACACTTTCAGGAGGAAGCAATTTAGCAAACAACAATAATCCCCACAACAAGGCTCGGATTACATCCAAAGCTCTATTTGGAGTGTAACCCGTGGCCGCTGTGGTACTGCGCAAACACAAGTCCTATCCCACCGCTTTGCCACCAAATGTTGGAATTGGGGGTTGCCCAAGTCTCAAAGGGGGTAGCATGGCATCAAGCGGGCAGGCCAAACTCCGAGGACATGTGAAGCATTCACGCAGTACCCACAGACGACACACCAATCACACTACAAAAGAGTCACGACACCACCTTTGGTTGGAAAAAAGAATAAATTTAGTGATATCTCCAACCTGCAAGGTAAAAAGGAAAAATACACTGGTCTTCACAACAAGGCGCCAACTGGCGCCAGAGCCAAGTACATCATGGGGAATTATTTACATGGGACAAAAAGGGTTGAGTCCAAAGTCCATGCTGTAATAAAGAAAATTGTGATTAAATATCAGTAGACCTGAGGCCAATCTGGCGGGGCCAACTCAGGCTCTCATCCTTAGGGGGTTGTAATTGCAAAATTCTACGTTAGTATAGAAATACATCATGCACATTAGCACCAACCCACCCCTGTTAGGGAAAGAAAACATTAGGGCATCACGGCATAACATGGGCAGAAACACCTGCAATAAATCAGCCTATCTGGCCCATCAATCTGGTACATAACAAGGGCCTGGAATAACATCAGGCCAACCCATTGGCCAACCTAGGCGGAACATACATCGCCCAGCATAGATATCAGGTAGGAGCCCTCCTTATAGATCAGGAACACCTGTAAGGGAATAGCTAGGCTCCCTCTACCAACAACCTCGGGGTATGAACATCAGGGTGTACACAATAGCCCACCCTTATTAGGCCCCTGACGTCCCAATCCCAGATCGGGGACGCAGTACGCTAGGCACTCTACTTTAGCATAAGGCCCAACCCTAACTAGGGAGAACAGGCAGTTAGCAGTCACCTAACCCCTAGGCCCGTATTACCTTGAACCTAATGGGGGCCAGTCTCTGGGCCTAAGATCCTCAACCTAGGGCAAACCCTCTTCGGGGCCTACATATATAGGTGGGACATTTCAGGGAAAATTAGGCAACAGGCAAAAAGGTGCATTTCAATGAACCCCTCGCTGGGCTAGGCATGTCCAACCTTTTCCTGGAGGCCACAACAACATTCTACCTCTTTCCCTGTGACTTTTAGGGTGGATAGGGGCTTCCGTAGACAGTTCAGGCATCCCGGGGCTCTGGATCAGTCACCAGTAGGCTTTACTTGGTTTCTGGGCACTTGGGCCCCACATAGTCAACAGAGGCAGGGAAGGGGCGGACACCGACCCTGTGTCCCGTTGCCCTCTCCACCCCCCACACTGTACATGGTTGCCCACACTCCCCGGGCTGTCCAGGGCCTCCTTTGCGGTGGGGGCAGGCACCGGCAATGTGCCTCGACGCCCCTGCTTCACCGTGCTCTGAATTGCAGGGCTTCGCTGACCCACCCGGGAGCCCTGCGGGTCCTGCAGCACCTACCGCGACTTTCGATTCTCCCAGGCCCCTCTTATCCTGTGGGGACCTGGTCTGCAAGGCGTGGGGGCAGGCACCGGCAATGTGCCTCGAGGCCCCCTGGCGTAGCACACGGAAAGGGGAACTTTACTCCCCTCCGGGGGAGTCACCCGGCTCCTTCTCCTCACCGGGGGTCTGGGCGGCTCAATCGGGGCTCCCTTGACTTCACGGGAGCCTCGCAGCTGCACTATGCCGGGCGCCTCAGGCCGGGAGGTGGGGCGGGCACCGACAGTGTGCCCCGGCCCCGCCTACCTCACCGGCCCCTCGCGTGGGAACACAGACCGGCGGGGTGGCCTCCCGCTCCGGTTGCTCCTCTCGGGGCCTCCTCCTTGGCATGGGGGCCCCGCAACGAAGATTCACCCGGGTCCCCCTCCTACCTCACGGGGACCCGGGGCTTAGACTCCGCTTCTTCCTGCCTTCTCGGCCGCCCGGGCCGGCAACCAATCCCTACGCGGCGTTGGCGGGGGCGGGCCGATGACGCGGCCGGGCGCCCCCGTCACGTGACGTGAGTGCCGCGGCCTCAGGGCCTAGCGCGGCCCCTTCCTTACTTCGGCGGCCCTCTCCTGGTACCGGGGGCCGCCGCAACGACGCCGAACACGGCGGGGGCCTCTTTGGCGGCGCCGGGCTGCGGCGGTGACGGTGGCATCAATAAGGGGTAGGCTCCCTTTGAATTAATTATTCTCCTCAGCAAAAGCGCACCTCCACCAACGAGGGTAATCACAGGCTGCCACAGTCTCCTCATAAAACAGCGCTATTCATAGCGCACGGCGCCTCCCTCTGCCCACAACCTCAGCTCCTTCCATTGACCACGCTGAGGGGGCAGGAATTTAGCGCTTCACCACACAGCGCTGGACAGGCGGGCTTTTCCACACTAGGGGGCCACAACAGTCCCAGGGGCCCAGCGCTTCCACAGGGCCTCACACCACCTCAGCCAGCAACAATTACTTTGGGGGCACAATCTTCCCCAGGGTGCTTCAGAGGGGCAGACAGTCCCACAGCAATTCCTCAGGGGCACACTCCTCACCTCCTGGGCGCTTCTTCACACAGCGCTGACGTGGTACCCGGTCAAATAGCGTCAGTGACCTGGATAGGGGCCCTCCCTTGTCAGGGGCCCATGGGGACAGCAGAGGGGGGGTTTATAGGGGTGCAGGGCCCAGCTCACAGGCCCATGTGGCGGTAGCACCTCACAGCAGGTCCCCTCTCTTCTTTGTCCCAGCGCTGACTGACTCTCTGGTGACACTTCTCCCTATTTATACCCTCCTCCCAGGCAGTGCCAGGACCTTCTAGAATGTTGGCACATCTAGCCTAAACTGGTTCTAGGGGAGGGGGTGAGCACCCTAGGTGCCAGGCTTTCCCTCCAAAAGCTAGGGGTAGCTGGGTAATATTATCTAGACCGCTGACCTAAGGCAGTCCAGTGGCAAAACCCATGGCCATGGCATCCATTTTAAATACAATACTTTTCAGTCAGGTGCAGTTCTAAAATGGGGGATTTTACAAGTGCTCACATTATTTCAGGTAATTACATTTTTCACCAGGGGTCTCACACCACTCATGGCCTATACAGGTTTAATCCCATGGGGGAGACCATCTAGATAAGGGGGTCAAAAGCGAAAAATTTTGGGGGGAAAGGCCAAGTCCAACACTATTCATTTTACTTAACTGCTTTTCTTGTTGCTCTGCTAATTTTACTTGTGCCCACATGACCTTTTCCTTTAAAGCCTTTCATTTGTCAGCCATCTCATCCTCGCAATATTTGGCATATCTTAACACCTCGTCAATTTTCTTAGACTGCCAACAGATTTTATTGTCTTTGATCCATTGGGAAATTTCAGGTCTTAAACCTGATACAAACCTGTAAATGAAATGAGTCATGTCCTTCATCTCAATGTTATCTATGCCGCTGTACGTTTTGAACACCTGTAATAATCTTTCATAATAGGAATGCACAGTTTCATCTCTTTCCTGGGTAGTTCTATCTATTCGGGTCCAATCAGTTTCCTTTGCAGGCACTTTCCCCTTTAGATGCAACATTACTTGATGGTATTTTTTCATTACCTCATCGGAAGGAGCTCCTGTAATAGGGTCCCTCGGGAATTCCTCGCTAGGCGAACCAATGGCAATTTTACATTCTGTCCACAAATCTACGGGAACTACGATATCGAAAAACCCATCCAGATCTTTCCACAGGCATTTGTGTACCTTCACAAACCTTTCTACCTGTCTGTACCGATCTACAGGTTTCTCCCGTAATTTCGGGAAGTCATTTGTAAAGGACACAATATCCTGTCGGGACCATGGAACATGCACATACTTTCCTCCTGGCACTTCTCACATAGGATATCATTTTTCTGTCTTGTCTGCTTCTTTTAAGACGAACTCGGAAGCCATCTGCTTTGTTCTAATTTCCTCCTTTTTCTTTGCCCACCTGGCTTTCCATTTTTCTAATTCTCCCCATTTTTGCAACAGGTTTACTAATTCTTTGATCTGTACCTTTTTCCCTGACACATTCATATTTTCTAAATCTTTGTCTGAGAATTCTGCTCTGTAGGGTTTTTGCAACTATTTAGATTTCCAATATCTATTCCCATACTAGCCGCAGTGTCCACTAATTTCTCATGGAACACTCTGGTATTACGGGTGATACTTTTACAGATAAACAGCAGTTCTTCCTCAGAAAAGGTATTTAGTCTGTCTAACTCCACATTTCCAGCCATCAGTTCTTCCAAATCTATTCTCAATTTGTAAATATATAATGGTTTAGACTGGGGATTTGGTTTCTCTAATTCTCGACTCCATCTCTCGATTTCTTCAGGAGTCACTACGGTGGCACTTCTAGTACCAGAAGCTGATTCAATCTGCACTTCTCCTGCACTAAAAGGAGTGTTTTTCCTCCTTGAACCCCTTTCTGGTTCCCTTATCGGTAAGTCCATTAAGGAAATCACAGACTCACATTCACTTGCCTGGTCATCTACAATTAGGGGCTCTTTTCTCGGCTGCACTACAGCTGGGGTAATAATTGGAGTCTTTGGACACCCCTGTTTATCCCCATACAATGGAACCACTGGTCCAATAGTTACTGGAATTGTCAAAGCTTCAGGGCTTGTATTTAGTTGGGAAATTTTCTGAATTAATTCTGTTCTATGTTTAGCTATAGCCTCTCGCTCTCGTTCCTGTAGTACTCTTTCCAGGGTTGTTTCATGTACTATTTGCGGAGTCAGGGTCGGGGCAGTTGGGTGCATCATACTTGGTCCCTCACCATAATTAGGTTTCATGAATGGATTTCCCGTGCTTAAAAGTCTCGGCATCTCCTGATAAGGAGGTATTTGACAGCCGTCTCTTACATTTACAGGTCTAGACCCCTCCTGGTAAGGAGGTCTCAGGAAAGCATCCCCTACACCCGAGGATCGGGGTCCTTCATTATAAGGAGGTGGATTCTTCATGAACAAATCCTCCAAATAATTGTCATCTGAATCCCCACTGGTCACCCAATGTTTGGTCTTTTCTGTCTTTTTCCCTCCCTCAGGTTCTTCTAGGGCCATCATAGGATACAGTCCTTCTACTATCATATTCTGTCTCCACTGTTTCATTCTTTTCTCTCGGGTTTCGGGTTTCACTTTAGGATACCATTTGGTCAAACCTTTATCCATTCGAGGCTTGTCCCTCTCAAAAGCCTCTATCTCCCATTCCTGTAAGGCTTCGTACTGTGTCAGTCTGGGTTTGGGATGCAAATCATTCATTCGGGTTCTCAAATTGAATAGAATCCTGCTATTAAATGTACCATCTAACGGAAATGCCAAAATTCCGTCATTCTTTGTGTATTCCACCCAATTTTCCAACCATACACAAGAGTGGTACCCTTTATCAAACATCATGAAAGATGCGGGAGTATTAGGTGGTGGGATGACAACTCCTTCTCTAGTTTTGATAGGCTTGTCCCTTTTGAAATAATTCTTTACTTTGCTTACTAAGGTCATTTTCCCCTTTTCTCCGTACATAACGCTTTTACGACCTTTCCACTGATCTTTTCCAAACCCTAGATATCTTGGATCTGGTCTAGTCTCCGGAGTATACGAATGCCACATATACTTTTCCGCAAGTGATTCTGTTTACAAAATCACTCCCAATCCAAATGCGTCTTTTATTTTCGTGCACCCAATCAACACGGTGGTTGCAAAATTTCGAGACCAATGGGTGCCCGGCCTTTTCGTGAGACTGGTTCTCACGCTTCTACGCTCACCCCTCCTTTACAATACCAGCTCCGCTACACACCCGCTGTCTCTACCAATCCCAGCGCGGCACAGAGTGACGTCAGAGCAGCTCCGCAACTGACTCCCTCCTTCACAAGGTAACGGAAACTTTATTTCTTTCTTAAAGTGCTTTATTTAATTTACAACGTAAAAACATTTGCCACTGTACTCGAGTGCCTAGAAAGGAAAGATTTGTTTCACTGCAAGTAAACCTCTTCTGTCTACTTTTCAAATACTACGAGTAGATCCCTTTTGCCTACTCTTCACACAAGCATTAGTGAACCTGCTACTCCTTTGACTCATCCACTGCGGGATATATACTAAGCCAAAAGTTTGACTTGTGAACTCCTTTGCTATCAATCAAGCTTAGACGAACCTGCTACTCCTTCCGTGTGACCCTTACTAGGTTATATCACAATAGAAGTTTTGCCAGCGAACTCTTTGCTACCATTTATTCAATCATACATTCAGAAACCCTAATTAGTGCTTCCAGTTCTGCCTAACCTGCACCAATTTTCCTCTAGCAAGTGACCTCACTACGGCGTGGATTCTCCTCACCACCCGTTAATTTTCAAAGCAATAAAACATTTGTAAATTCGTTTGAACGTTTAGCAGTAAAATTTTCACAATTAGCAGCAAATAACCTACCTACCTATCTGAACTAGTCCTACCTAACTTTTAACTAGTCCCTAACCATTTCCTCTGCTACCAGAAAAATACTGATAGAGCGCGCAGGTCACCCGACTATTTATTTACCATATACGTATCGGGCCCATAGAAATTCAATTTCACCATAATCATAAATCGGGTAACCTTACGCTCTACTACCAGTATCCCTGTTCCTTCCTATTTTATTTCCAGTATACCCGACTTACCACTCCACTGCTACGGGTACCTAATGACCACAATGGATCAGGGAGCTAGCTGTAAAGAAAGGCAGACACCAAAAATACCTATTTTATATTCTATTTGTACTTTTATAATATCCACAAACTCAGGAAGTTTTAAAAACCTTTATCTAAATTTCATCAGATTCATCGAACATTAGGTTTACAGCTAATAAACTGTCAATAACTAAGATTACAAAGAGCACGTATCCATATAGGAAATAAATCAGGCCAACCATTTAGAATTCTAAAGGAAAGGTAAATTAAGGAATATACTATTAAACAGTTTCAGAGTTCAAACTTATGCGCAAGTGACTAAAGGACGGGGAAGAATAAGGAACATGCTAGAATAACAATTATGAAGTATGACTTTTCCGATTAGCAGTGCGGAAAACATGGAAAATCAAATATGCAAGAGTATGACTTTATTATAACAAAAGAAAGGAAAATATAGAAGATGCAAAGTAGACTTTCAGCACTATATTTACCTAGTATGGTGTGAAGACTAACCCCAGCCACAGGTCAGTTTAGGACAGCAGGAACCCCAAGGAAGGACAGTCGCCAGTAGGCCAGCAGATGCAGATTGGACACCCCAGGACAGGACAGGATACCCAGATTAGGATCAGGACAGGACCACCAAGGAAAGACCAGCACCCGCAGTTCGGTAGCAACGCCTGCGCTACAACCTCTCTGCAGCTATCAGTCAGAACCCCGAATGGGCTATCGCATTCTCCAGCAAAGTGCTCCGCCAGCACTTAAGGTTCTCAAAAAAAAAAACGCTTGGGTTTGTGGGAATTACGGACAGAGTGCTCCGCAGCTCTCTGTTTCAGTCACCTATTGAGTGCGTTGGGTCAGTGACAGGTCAGCTATTCGGACAAGTCGGACAATGTCTCTAGCTAAACCTAGGCTAACCTTTTCGGGTCAGTGTACCACCCCCCAAATGTTGCAAGTGTAAGAATCCCCAATTTTGATTGGTTCATAAGTAGGATAGGTCAACACACCAACCACATTTCACTTTTACAAGACTTCATTAGCATACTCTGGGACCGCCTATTGAATTTGGGGTTCCCATGACATATATCTCAACATTACAATAGCACATCTATGAATTATGATACATTTAGAACAGTTCAGCTTCTTCTGCTAGGCGAAGGTGCATCGTCCCAGGCACATCTTGGCTGGGACTTCGGGTTGGCAGGGTTTCAATGCCACCGGCAGAAGACTGTCATGCGCAGAAGGGCTGTTCAATATGGAGGGGCAAAAAGACTAAATTGTGCCAAATAACATTGGGGGGAGCAAAGGCCCTTGCCCAAGGGGCCGCTCCTCCCTCCCTGGTGTCTAGTGGGTGGATCCCTGCTTGGGGATCGCCCTCCTGTGGTGATCCCCAAGGGATACACTAGGGAGGGGTACCATTGGAAAGGGGAGATTCTCCCCTTTCCAGTGATATCTCTCCTGTCTTTCTACGTGCTCAGGGGGCTAATATAGCCCCCTGAGCACGTAGAAAGGGAAACTGAAATGAGCCTCTTGGCTCATTTCAGTTTCGGTTTCACTGAAATTACGTCAGCGTGACGTGCGCGCTGATCGTTATTTCAGGAACACCGGGGGGAGCTCGGGAGCTGGGGAAGCTTTTCCCCAGCTCCTGAGGCTTTGGGGGAGAAAAGGGAATCTCTCTGGTGCCCGCACCAGAGGGATTTCCAGGGGTGGGTGTGTGCCATGACAAGCTCGGTTCGTCATCAGCAGGGAAGGGGCTAACTAGGCGTGTCCACCCTTTGTTATCTTAGACAGTTTGGAACCAAACACAGGAAACAGGGACATTTAGACAATGGCGGCATCCCTCGCTCGCAGGCTGGCACTGAGGATTATAGTGGCACTTTCAAAACCTCTCATCAAAACACTGCTGGACCTGTGGAAGATTCAGGAAAAGGACTGCCCTGCTATCTGAAGAAGGCAAATGGGACCTGCTTGTCTTAAACTAAGGCTCTGCAGAACTGATTCCAAGAGTCAGTTGACTAACCTCCTGTTTGAGATACAGGGAAGAAACAAGCTTCCACAGGCCTCCCTGTAACTATCAAGCTGACCGGCACCAAATGGAACTGGTTGAGCCCTGGGGCTGGCCTCTGCTAAAGTGAGCACTGATCCTCGAGAGGTGCCCATCCAGGTGCTGGACCTCTAGCTGGCATCAGACGGTTCTCTTTTTGCCTGAAAACCACAAGTCCTGAGTCCCAAGTGAAGATTCTAAGATTTTTGGTCCATGTGCAACTGGATGATATGTCACATAGATGACCTCAGAATGAATCTATCCTTTGTGGCATGGGGGCCAGTGATGCAGGGTTTTCAAGGATCTTTATTCAGACCTTTTCTAACTGATTCCAACTAATAATGATTTGATCAGACATTTTAACAGAACACTCCTTTGCAATACAAGACCATTGGAATTTCATGTGCACCTTGCAACAGAAAGTTATTGTCACAGTGTGCTATCATCAATTGTATAGTTTCCCCAAAATGATTTAGCTATAAAGGACACTGTTCTTCAAGTTTAAGCTGAACCACAAGGACCATCATCCTTTACAGGTTGTATTATTCCTATTGACTGAATAATATTTATGGTCAAATGAATCGTGTAATCCACAAATAAATGCTAAAGCTGATTATTGAATTAGATCCATTGAAATTTCTCATGGATCAATGAAACATTATGACTAGCAAGCATGTAACACAACTGCCAGGTTTTGCACCCAGGGATCCCAGGTAGTATCAAATAGACAATAAGATCAAAGCTTGTATCTCAGTACCATGATATTAAAACCATTGCCTTACTCAATGATAAGCTTGGTATTTTGCCTCCCACCACATCTCTCTTCAAATCTTTCTACTGCCTAAATGTAAAAAAATATTGTGCTAAGTGCCCCCCTGCCCCCAGTACATATATACCCGTACCGCACAGCACCATTATGCTCTTGCACCATGAAGTCTGGTGCCTGGATGCTCCTGATCCGTGTAGGTGGTATCACCATCTGGTGCAGTCAAAGTGTAAAGTCATAACTTGCTACACAGCACCAATAAACACGTGTCCCCCCTGGCACCGGTATGCGCATGTACCAGGCGTGCAGCACCCGCATGCCACTGCACCCTACTGCCCAGCGCCAGCATATGCTAGTACGGGGCAGTTTAGTATGAGATGGGACATTGTCCAGCAGCAACAGATGCATGCGCCTGAACCCACTGAGCAGAATCAGAATGGCTTTGTACCAACACGCGCAGCAGAGCAATCTTGGACATCTGAAAGATTCTGGGGTCCTGTGCCAAACATATTTTTGCATCCATGAGTTTCCCGAGCGCCATCCCAGTGTAGCTCCTGTGACCAGGAGGCTGCTTTCTCCTCATCTGCTGCTCTGCTCGGTCTCTGACCCTTTATAAACAAGATGCATGTGAACTTGCATAAAAGCCCCACCCGTTTGGCCCTGTCCAACACACACTAGCGGTATGAAACGTCTTACCGCCCGTCCCCACTATAATGGCCAGCTCACTCAAGGGACCTCGGCGCCTTTTGGCGCGCTGGCAAAGTTACAGGCACATGTGGTCACATATTTGTGCAAATGGCAAAAAAATCCGTGAGTTCGTGGGAAAATTCGTGAACTCGTGGATTTTTTTTGCCATTTCGCACAAATTCACTAACTGTGAATTCGCAAATTTCGCCCATGCTTAGTTCCAATGGGAACAGGAAAGGTTCTCCCTGAACCGAAACACAAGCAACCGAGGACTTGTTTTGCCCTAGTTAAGGGTCATCAGACAAGTATAGCTTGGTTCCCATGACATAGAGAATGTCCAGATAAGGTTTCTGTGACACTTTGTAACTGGAACAAATCTTTACCTGTATTGGAAAGCTTCTTGGCAGTCCCTTATTGAGGAACTATGACCTCTTCTGCATTTTATTTAAGGCTAATCCTGCTTCTTTTGTTTGTTGGAATTTTCCACACACCAGGATTCTCAACCTAGTCTTCCACCCCATACAGATTCTGTGTCTGTGACATCATCAGACATTGCCAGGTAGCAGAAATGGAAACATAACAAGCAGATGGTTGTTGACAGTGTCATGATGGCTCCATTGCTGTTGCCTAGGACACTGGGGATGAGAGTTCTAGATCTCAGGCACAGTGGTCACTTTCCTTGGAAACTTGGAAAGAGGCGGTTGGAGCTGTGTTAGCTTGTGAGAACTGCAATTTCTTTCAACACTGACATTTATTAGTGTGCTTGAATATTACTACTACTGGTAAGTTCATTTGTGTATTAGATTGCTTGACTGATGATCCTATTAAGAGTACGTGGATGATATACTCAGTCAAAATGGGACAGATACTTCTTCCACCATATTACATGTGCCTTAGACTACAATACACTTGGAATATGATGGCTGGGACTTCTGTTACATTTTGACTCTAAATCATTATGTTCATATTTAACTAAAATAGAATTTACACACTGTTCAACTTCTGAAGGCCTATATATTTTCAGAATCCATGCACACTTACACACACATACTGGGGACAAAAGATGAGACTGTATGTTAAAGTTCAGGGATGAGGGATTATGTAATAGGGGAATAGATGTGAGGGTATGGGGTTTGAAATTTGTGGTTTTAGGTTAAGGGTATAACAGTTATGGTGCTGAGCTGCAGGTTTAAAGTTTTAAGGGATTTGGGTATAATGTTAAGGAGTTAAAGGGATAGGAGTTAGAGTGATGACAGTTACAGACAATACAGTTTGATATTGTTTGATGTATGGTATAGGTATTGACAATTCTGGGTGTAGAGGTAGTGGGTTAAGGGAATAGAGTTTAAAAAATGGAAAAATAAGGTGTAGGCACAGAAGTATGGCTTAAGTATTTAGGGGATCTTTTTAAGCTTATCGGGGAGAGGATTCAGGGTGTGGGTTACAGTATTAAAGAAACCCTACTTTTATATTTCTTTAATAATACAGATGGAAGTGTTTTAGATATGAAGTACACTATTGAGTGTTTCGTGAATTTATTGCCCATCTGTAATAAAATATGCAGGTTCACTATTCACAAGTAACATTGCACTCAATTCATCTCAATGTGAAACACATGACTTTACCAGTAATTCAATTAGAAGTGTTGCAAAATAACTGGACCTATTTCGCAGTAAACAATGTGAATATCAAGGTACAAACACTCACACACACACCCCTTGAGTACATAGTTTTATTGTTATCTATAATAATTTCTACGTCTCTCCAATCTTCTTCTTTCTCAGCTTTCAATTAAGTACCCAAAGATATTTGTGCGCCATGTGCCAGTTTAGATGATTTCTCACTTCGTAAAAAGATTATGATTTATGTTTCCATGTTTCATTTTCTCTTGTGATTGATTATATAAATTCTTTTGTATGTTCAAAACATCTAAACATGCGTTAATTGAGCATGAAATGTTTTAAGTGTTAGGGGCTGAAGGCTGTAAATGGTATGCCTTACCTAATTTGGGAACATTTTTTATCATCAAACATTCCCTTAGTGGTTTAGAGTTTGTTTTTTTTTAAATGAAAACATATTTTTTGTGATTTATTGCCCACGACATTCTTCATGCATCTATTTTTGCTTTGCTATTGCACACATTTAGGTTTTCTGATGAGTTTTGGCTTTTGCTGCTCAGTTGGGCTGGAATTGTTGTTAATAAACTCTGCTCCTCCTTCTGTTCATGTGAGTCTTGTCCTTGAGGACTCCCAAGTTGTACATACTTGTTATGAACCTGGGTAGTGGTACAGAACAAGAGGAAAACTTACAGGTCGTGGTGAAGTGGAAGAAGGATTACTTGTGTTCTGTTCAAATACTATTTACCATCTAGAGATATCTAATAAATGTTTACATTAGGGCTGGGCTTGTATACCTATCAAAGAGAAAAAAAAATAGATGCTTTTGAGGTATTTTTGCTGCTAATCAATGTCAATGGTGATGCTTTCATATATGTTGTTCAACCTTACAACCTGCCAAAATATTAATAATCAGTGAGCCGGTAATATTCTTTCTAGATGTTATGACCCGGAACAGAAGGAGGTGGTGTTCAACTTGGCCCTGTATGCAAGGTCACCCCAGATTTTTTCCTTCATTTGCTGAACCCGTTTTTTGTTAGCTTTTAGGACTCTGTGCACTTTGCTCCTGCTAATCAGTGGTAAAGTGATTTCGCTCTCACATCAAAACAGGGTAAAATTGGCCTAAGCCTTATTGATTTACTTTACATGTAGGACACAAGTTTATTGCACTAAATGTATACAGGGCTTGGATATTATAAGCTACTAGTGGGCTGTAGCAGTTTTTGTGCCTTCCCCCCACTGAAGAAGCGCTGCAAAACATATCTCAGGTCCCCTACTGAAATCTGTAGTGCCGTTTTAAACTGCTATTTAGCCCCAGGGAAAACAAACCTTTTGCCAAGCCTAAACCTTCTTGCTTAATACTTATAAGTCACCCCTAAGTCCGACCCGAAAGGCTCATAGGGCAGTGTGCATTGTATTTAAAAAGTATGCCATGTTTATTTCAGTTTACATGACTGGACAAAGAAAAAATCCTAGAGGCAGTTTTTAATGTTGTAAAGCTAGCTCTCCCATAGACTAACACTGGGTTAACTTATTACACCATAACTTACATTTTGGACCTGAGAAAGAAACACTGTCCCACTCAAATAAATTGTAATTTGAAATACTCTTTAATGGTAAAGCCGGATTTTAAGTTGTTTTCTGAAAAAGCCAATTTTAGACAGTGTGCATTTTTCTGCCAAGGTGCAGGATCACATGACTGTGAATGCCTCTCCTGTGTTGTTTTGTGTATTACTTCCAGATACAGGGGCAACAGGGCCTTCTGACCAGGTAATCCTAGAAAGTTGTGCTCAGCCTTCCTGAGCTTCAAAGCATCAAAAACATTTTTGGATAGGTAATCTTGATGTTGCCTCAACACGTTTTGTGCCCTTGCATGTCACAGGTACTTGAGCCTCCCACACAAGTGAGGCACCATTTTTATCATGAGACCTGGGGGACCGCTGGGTGGTAGGAAATGTGTTGGAGCCCGGTGATGCCACACTTTCCCACACAAAAATGTGTGAAAAAACAGATTTTTTCAGCTAAAATTGGGGTTTGCAAGGGATTCCGGGTAAGGGAACATTGGGGGATCCACGCAAGCCATATCTTCTTGGAAGCCCCTGGGTGTCTAGTTTTCAAAAATGTGTGGGCTTGGTAGGTTTCCCTAGATGGCCGCAGAGCACGGGCCCAAAAACCTAGGTGACCCGCTTTGCAAAAGCAGGTGGTTTTGAGGTAGGCATTTTTGATGTCGTCTCACTACGTTTGGGTCCTTGCCTCTCGCAGGTACTTGTGCCTTCCACACAAGTGAGGCACCATTTTTATCAGGAGACCTGGGGGAACACTGGGTGGTAGGAAATGTGTCTGAGCCTGGTGATGCCACACTTTCCCACACAAAAATGTTTGAAAAAACTCATTTTTTCAGCTAAAATTAAGGGTTGCAAGGGATTCTGGGTAAGGGAACGTTGGGGGATCCATGCAAGCTATACCTCCTTGGAAGCCCCCGGTTGTCTATTTTTCAAAAATATGTGGGCTTGGTAGGTTTCCCTAGATGGCCGCTGAGCTCGGGGCCAAAAACCCTGGTGACCCCCCTTACAAAACCAGGTGGTTTTGAGATAGGCAATTTTGATGTCGCCTCACTACTTTTGGGGCCCTTTCCTGTCGCGGGTACTAGGGCCTCCCACACAAGTGAGGCACCATTTTTATCGGGAGACCTGGGGGAACGCTGGGTGGTAGGAGATTTGTGTGAGCCTGGTGATGTCACACTTTCCCACACAAAAAGTGTGAAAAAGCAGATTATTTCAGCTAAGATTGAGATTTGCAAGGGATTCTGGGTAAGGGAACATTGGGGGATCCACACAAGCCATACCTCATTGGACTCCATTGGACTATCTAGTTATCAAACATTTTTGGGTTTGGTACTTTCCTAAGATGGCAGACGAGCCTGAGGGAAAAATCTCTACGTGCTCCCCCCAAAAACCAGGTAGTTTTGCTGTGGGTAATTTTGAAGTCTCCACAGTATGATTTGGGCCATTTCCTGTTGTAGCCACTATGCCTACCCACACAAGTGAGGTACCATTTATATCGGCAGACCTGGGGAAACACTAGGTGGGAGGAAATTTGTGGATCCACGCAGATTCCAGAACTTTCCCACACAGAAATGTGAGAAAAAAGTAACATTTTTGGCAAAATTTGCGGTTTGCAGGGGATTCTGGGTAGGAGAATGATGGGAACCCATGCAAGCCTTACCTCGCTGGACTGTGCGGGTTAGGTAAGTTTCCCTAGATGGCCGCCGAGCCCCGGACCAATAAATCATGGGACCCCCCTTGCAAAACCAGGTTGGTTTGTGATAGGTAATTTTGATGTCGCCTCAATAGGTTTTGGACCCTTGCCTGTTGCAGGCACTAGACCCACCCACGCAAGTGAGGTACCATTTTTCTCTGAATACTTTGGTAAACGCTGGGTAGGTGGAATTTTGTGGACCCACGCAGATTCCAGAACTTTCCACCACAGAAATGTGAGGAAAATGTGTTTTAAAAAAAAAAAATTTAAGTTTTGCAAGGGATTCTGGGTAACAGAACCTGGTGAGAGCCAGTCAAGTCACCCCATCCTGGATTCCCCTGGGTGTCTACTTTTCAAAAATGTACAGGTTTGTTAGGTTTCCCTATGTGCGGCTAGGGCCCAAAATCCTCAGGTAGGCATATTGCTATAAACAACTCCATGCCTAGTCTGCTTTCTACCGCCCGGGAGGGGATATCGGAGGGGAGGTTGCCCCATTATACCCCCAAGGGCGGCAGAAAGACTGTGGCTATTTTTTTGGGGGGGGCATTAGTATGCCCATTCTGGGCAGCCACCACTCCGATGCACAAAAAAAAGCCAGCATAATCGTTGGTGACTAGTGGGCTTTTTGCCCCCCCCAGATGGGGCAAATTGGGGGCTAATGCCCCCATCTCCCCCCCCCAGGGGGGCAGAAAGCCTACTAGATGCAAGGGATTTTTTTGGGGCAAATTTTAATTAGGGTGGGGGCTGCCCAAAACTGCATGCAAATACCCCCACCCTAATTTAAATTTGCCCCCAAAAAATCCCTGGCGTCTAATGGGCTTTCCCCCCCGGGTGGCAGATTGGGGGCTACTGCCCCAATTGCCCCTGAGGGGGGGCAGGAAGGCTGTAATTTTTGCTGAGGAGGGGGTGGGGGAATCGGCATGCCTGTTTTGGGCAGCCCCCACCCTAATTAAAATTTGCCCCAAATAATTCCTGGCGTCTATTGATCTTTCCGCCCCCATCTGCCCCTCAGGGGGTGCAGAAAGCCTACTAGGCACCAGTGATTTTTTTGGGCACATTTTAATTAGGGTGGGGGCTGTTCAAAACTGTATGCCAATGCCCCCACCCTATTTAAAATATGCCCCAAAAAAGTTGTTGGAGTCTAGTGGGCTTTTTGCCCCCCTGGGGGGCAGATTGGGGTCTGCTGCCCCATCTGCCCCCCGGGGAGGAAGAAAGGCTGTCATTTTTGAGGGTGAGGGGGTGGGGGCATCGGCATGCCCGTTTTGGGCAGCCTCCACCCTAATTGAAATTTGCCCCCAAAAAATCCCTGGCAACTGGTGAGCTTTCCCACCCCCCCCCCCAGGGGTGCAAATTGGGGGCTAATAGCCGATATGTCCCTCAGGGGGGGCAGAAAGCCTACTAAATGCCAGGGATTTTTTTGATCAAATTTCAATTAGGGTGGGGGCTGCCCAAGACTGGCATGCCAATACCCCAACCTAATTAAAATTTGCCCAAAAAAATCCCTGGCGTCTGGTGGGCTTTTTGTCCCCCCGGGGGGGGCAGATCGGGGTCTGCTCCCCCATCTGCCCCCCGGGGGGGAAGAAAGGCTGTAATTGTTGCAGGGGAGGGGGTGGGGTATCGGCATGCCTGTTTTGGCCAGCCCCCACAGGAAGGCTGTCTTTTTTTGTGGGGAGGGGGGCGTTTTGGGCAGCCCCCACCCTAATTTAAATTTGCCCCAAAATAATCACTGGTGTCAAGTGGGCTTTCTGTCCCCCCAAAGGGGCAGGTTAGGGGCCAATGCCCCATCTGTCTCCCGGGGGGGCAGAAAGGCTGTAATGGTGGCGGGGGTGGGGGCATTGGCGTGGGCAGCCCACCCTAAAAAATCCCTGGCATCAAGTGGGCTTTCTGACCTCCCAGGGGCAGATTGGGGGCTACTGCCCCATCTACCCCCCAGGGGGGGCAGAAAGGATGTAATGGTGGTGGGTGGGTGGGGGTATTGGTGTGCCCGTTTCAGGCAGCCAGCCCTCTCCCTAAAAAAAACTTCAAAAAACAAATCTCTGGTGTTCAGTGGGCTTTCTGCCCCCCGAAGGGGCAGTTTAGAGGACAATGCCTGCCCCATCTGCCCAGGACGACTGTAATAATTGCGAGGGGTGGGGACATGGGCATGCCCGTTTTCGGCAGCCCCAACCCTTATTTTTACTTTCTAAAAAAAAAACTGGTGTCGAGTGGGCTTTCCACCCCCTGAAAGGGTTGATTAGGGGCCAATACCCCATATGCCCCCTATGGGGGGCAGAAAAACTGTAATAATTGCAGGGGTGGGGGAATGGCCATGCCCGTTTCGGGCAGCCCCCACCCTAAAAAATACTTCAAAAAACAAATCCCTGGTGTTTAGTGGGCTTTCTGCCACCGCGAAGGGGCAGTTTAGGGGCCATTGCTCCATCTGCCCCCCTGGCGGGGCAGAAAGACTGTAATAATTGTGGGGGTGTTTGCATGGGCATGCCCGTTTTAGCAGCCCCCACCCTTATTTTAAATATATTTTAAAATCCCTGGTGTCTAATGCGCTTGTTGCCCCCCCAGGGGGTCAAATTGGAGGCTACTGCCCCATCTCCCCCCCGGGGGGGGGAAAAAGACTAAATTGTGCCAAATAACATTGGGGGGAGCAAAGGCCCTTGCCCAAGGGGCCGCTCCCCCCTCCCTGGTGTCTAGTGGGTGGATCCCTGCTTGGGGATCGCCCTCCTGTGGTGATCCCCAGGGGATACACTAGGGAGGGGGACCATTGGAAAGGGGAGATTCTCCCCTTTCCAGTGATACCTCTCCTGTCTTTCTACGTGCTCAGGGGGCTGAGATAGCCCCCTGAGCACGTAGAAAGGGAAACTGAAATGAGCCTCTTGGCTCATTTCAGTTTCGGTTTCACTGAAATTACGTCAGCGTGACGTGCGCGCTGATCGTTATTTCAGGAACACCGGGGGGGCCTCGGGAGCTGGGGAAGCTTTTCCCCAGCTCCTGAGGCTTTGGGGTAGAAAAGGGAATCTCTCTGGTGCCCGCACCAGAGGGATTTCCAGGGGTGGGTGTGTGCCATCACAAGCTCAGTTCGTCATCAGCAGGGAAGGGGCTAACTAGGCGTGTCCACCCTTTGTTATCTTAGACAGTTTGGAGCCAAACACAGGAAAGAGGGACGTTTAGACAATGGAGGTATCCCTCGCTCGCAGGCTGGCACTGAGGATAATAGTGGCACTTTCAAAACCTCTCATCAAAACACTGCTGGACCTGTGGAAGATTCAGGAAAAGGACTGCCCTGCTATCTGAAGAAGGCAAATGGGACCTGCTTGTCTTAAACTAAGGCTCTGCAGAACTGATTCCAAGAGTCAGTTGACTAACCTCCTGTTTGAGATACAGGGAAGAAACAAGCTTCCACAGGCCTCCCTGTAACTATCAAGCTGTTCGGCACCAAATGGAACTGGTTGAGCCCTGGGGCTGGCCTCTGCTGAAGTGAGCACTGATCCTCGAGAGGTGCCCATCCAGGTCCTGGACCTCTAGCTGGCATGAGGTTCTCTTTTTGCCTGAAAACCACAAGTCCTGAGTCCCAAGTGAAGATTCTAAGATTTTTGGTCCATGTGCAACTGGATGATATGTCACATAGATGACCTCAGAATGGATCTATCCTTTGTGGCATGGGGGCCAGTGATGCAGGGTTTTCAAGGATCTTTATTCAGACCTTTTCTAACTGATTCCAACTAATAATGATTTGATCAGACATTTTAACAGAACACTCCTTTGCAAGACAAGACCATTGGAATTTCATGTGCACCTTGCAACAGAAAGTTATTGTCACAGTGTGCTATCATCAATTGTATAGTTTCCCCAAAATGATTTAGCTATAAAGGACACTGTTCTTCAAGTTTAAGCTGAACCACAAAGGACCATCATCCCTTACAGGTTGTATTATTCCTATTGACTGAATAATATTTATGGTCAAATGAATCGTGTAATCCACAAATAAATGCTAAAGCTGATTATTGAATTAGATCCATTGAAATTTCTCATGGATCAATGAAACATTATGACTAGCAAGCATTTAACACAACTGCCAGGTTTTGCACCCAGGGATCCCAGGTAGTATCAAATAGACAATAAGATCAAAGCTTGAGTTGTCTATAATGTATCTCAGTACCATGATATAAAAACCATTGCCTTACTCAATGATAAGCTTGGTATTTTGCCTCCCACCACATCTCTCTTCAAATCTTTCTACTGCCTAAATATAAAAAAATATTGTGCTAAGTGCCCCCCTGCCCCCAGTACATATATACCCATACCGCACAGCACCATTATGCTCTTGCACCATGAAGTCTGGTGCCTGGATGCTCCTGATCCGTGTAGGTGGTACCACCATCTGGTGCAGTCAAAATGTAAAGTCATAACTTGCTACACAGCACCAATAAACACGTGTCCCCCCTGGCACCGGTATGCGCATGTACCAGGCGTGCAGCACCCGCATGCCACTGCACCCTACTGCCCAGCGCCAGCATATGCTAGTACGGGGCAGTTTAGTATGAGATGGGACATTGTCCAGCAGCAACAGCTGCATGCGCCTGAACCCACTGAGTAGAATCAGAATGGCTTTGTACCAACACGCGCAGCAGAGCTATCTTGGACATCTGAAGGATTATGGGGTCCTGTGCCAAACGTATTTTTGCATCCATGAGTTTCCCGAGCGCCATCCCAGTGTAGCTCCTGTGACCAGGAGGCTGCTTTCTCCTCATCTGCTGCATCAGGATTCAAGCAAGCCGGGCCGACGAGGCTGAAATGCCAGAAACCGGTCCCCGGTAGCTTGCCTCCTTTCTGGTGAAGAATTGGCTTGGTAGTTTGGTCTGCCCTGTTCCCATGATGCACTGGGCCAGGGACAGACTAATTTGCATATAGCCAGGTTCTGAGCTGGGATGGGGCAGTGAGCTAAATAACGGTGATGGATCAAGCCCTGATCTTTGGACTGGGTAAGAGTGGTCTGCTTAATTCAGACACTCTGTTCATCACCACCCCCTTTTCTGAATCGTTTTTGGCCACTATAGGTGTGGCAGGGTATACTCAGACATGAGTCCCTTGCTCACTGCTCCATCAGGATTCAAGCAAGCCGGGCCGACGAGGCTGAAATGCCAGAAACCGGTCCCCGGTAGCTTGTCTCCTTTCTGGTGAAGAATTGGCTTGGTAGTTTGGTCTGCCCTGTTCCCATGATGCACTGGGCCAGGGACAGACTAATTTGCATATAGCCAGGTTCTGAGCTGGGATGGGGCAGTGAGCTAAATAACGGTGATAGATCAAGCCCTGATCTTTGGACTGGGTAAGAGTGGTCTGCTTAATTCAGACACTCTGTTCATCACCACCCCCTTTTCTGAATCGTACAGGCACATGTGGTCACATATTTGTGCAAATGGCAAAAAAATCTGTGAGTTCGCGGGAAAATTCGCGAACTCGTGGATTTTTTTTGCCATTTCACGCAAATTCGCAAACCGTTAATTCGCAAATTTCGCCCATACTTAGTTCCAATGGGAACAGGAAAGGTTCTCCCTGAACCGAAACACAAGCAACCGAGGACTTGTTTTGCCCTAGTTAAGGGTCATCAGACAAGTATAGCTTGGTTCCCATGACATAGAGAACGTCCAGATATGGTTTCTGTGACACTTTGTAATTGGAACAAATCTTTACCTGTATTGGAAAGCTTCTTGGCAGTCCCTTATTGAGGAACTATGACCTCTTCTGCATTTTATTTAAGGCTAATCCTGCTTCTTTTGTTTGTTGGAATTTTCCACACACCAGGATTCTCAACCTAGTCTTCCACCCCATACAGATTCTGTGTCTGTGACATCATCAGACATTGCCAGGTAGCAGAAATGGAAACATAACAAGCAGATGGTTGTTGACAGTGTCATGATGGCTCCATTGCTGTTGCCTAGGACACTGGGGATGAGAGTTCTAGATCTCAGGCACAGTGGTCACTTTCCTTGGAAACTTGGAAAGAGGCGGTTGGAGCTGTGTTAGCTTGTGAGAACTGCAATTTCTTTCAACACTGACATTTATTAGTGTGCTTGAATATTACTACTACTGGTAAGTTCATTTGTGTATTAGATTGCTTGACTGATGATCCTATTAAGAGTACGTGGATGATATACTCAGTCAAAATGGGACAGATACTTCTTCCACCATATTACATGTGCCTTAGACTACAATACACTTGGAATATGATGGCTGGGACTTCTGTTACATTTTTACTCTAAATCATTATGTTCATATTTAACTAAAATAGAATTTACACACTGTTCAACTTCTGAAGGCCTATATATTTTCAGAATCCATGCACACTTACACACACACATACTGGGGACAAAAGATGAGACTGTATGTTCAAGTTCAGGGATGAGGGATTATGTAATAGGGGAATAAATGTGAGGGTATGGGGTTTGAAATTTGTGGTTTTAGGTTAAGGGTATAACAGTTAAGGTGCTGAGGTGCAGGTTTAAGTTTTAAGGGCTTTGGGTATAATGTTAAGGAGTTAAAGGGTTAGGAGTTAGAGTGATGACAGTTACAGACAATACAGTTTGATATTGTTTGATGTATGGTATAGGTATTGACAATTCTGGGTGTAGAGGTAGTGGGTTAAGGGAATAGAGTTTAAAAAATGGAAAAATAAGGTATAGGGACAGAAGTATGGCTTAAGTATTTAGGGGATCTTTTTAAGCTTATCGGGGAGAGGATTCAGGGTGTGGGTTACAGTATTAAAGAAACCCTGCTTTTATATTTCTTTAATAATACAGATGGAAGTGTTTTAGATATGAAGTACACTGTTGAGTGTTTCGTGAATTTATTGCCCATCTGTAATAAAATATGCAGGTTCACTATTCACAAGTAACATTGCACTCAATTCATCTCAATGTGAAACACATGACTTTACCAGTAATTCAATTAGAAGTGTTGCAAAATAACTGGACCTATTTCGCAGTAAACAATGTGAATATCAAGGTACAAACACTCACACACACACCCCTTGAGTGCATAGTTTTATTGTTATCTATAATATTTTCTATGACAAATGTGTACGTCTCTCCGATCTTCTTCTTTCTCAGCTTTCAATTAAGTACCCAAAGATATTTGTGCGCCATGTGCCAGTTTAGATGATTTCTCACTTCGTAAAAAGATTATGATTTATGTTTCCATGTTTAATTTTCTTTTGTGATTGATTATATAAATTCTTTTGTATTTTCAAAACATCTAAACATGCGTTAATTGAGCATGAAGTGTTTTAAGTGTTAGGGGCTGAAGGCTGTAAATGGTAAGCCTTACCTAATTTGGGAACATTTTTTATCATCAAACATTCCCTTAGTGGTTTAGAGTTGTTGTTTTTTTAAATGAAAACTTTTTTTTGTGATTTATTGCCCACGACATTCTACAGGCATCTATTTTTGCTTTGCTATTGCACACATTTAGGTTTTCTGATGAGTTTGGGCTTTTGCTGCTCAGTTGGGCTGGAATTGTTGTTAATAAACTCTGCTCCTCCTTCTGTTCATGTGAGTCTTGTCCTTGAGGACTCCCAAGTTGTACATACTTGTTATGAACCTGGGTAGTGGTACAGAACAAGAGGAAAACTTACAGGCCATGGTGAAGTGGAAGAAGGATTACTTGTGTTCTGTTCAAATACTATTTACCATCTAGAGATATCTAATAAATGTTTACATTAGGGCTGGGCTTGTATACCTATCAAAGAGAAAAAAGAATAAATGCCTTTGAGGTATTTTTGCTGCTAATCAATGTCAATGGTGATGCTATCATATATGTTGGTCAGCCTTACAACCTGCCAAAATATTAATATTCAGTGAGCCGGTAATATTCGTTCTAGATGTTATGACCAGGAACAGAAGGAGGTGGTGTTCAACTTGGCCCTGTTTGCAAGTCACCCCAGATTTTTCCTTCATTTGCTGAACCCGTTTTTTGTTAGCTTTTAGGACTCTGTGCACTTTGCTCCTGCTAATCAGTGGTAAAGTGATTTGCTCTCACATCAAAACAGGGTAAAATTGGCCTAAGCCTGATTGATTTACTTTACATGTAGGACCCAAGTTTATTGGACTAAATGTATACAGGGCTTGGATATTATATGCTAATAGTGGGCTGTAGCAGTTTTTGTGCCTTCCCCCCACTGAAGAAGCACTGCAAAACATATCTCGGGCCCCCTACTGAAATCTGTAGTGCCGTTTTAAACTGCTATTTAGCCCCAGGGAAAACAAATCTTTTGCCAAGCCTAAACCTTCTTGCTTAATACTTATAAGTCACCCCTAAGTCCGACTGGAAAGGCTCATAGGGCAGTGTGCATTGTATTTAAAAAGTATGCCATGTTTATTTCAGTTTTACATGACTGGACAAAGAAAAAATACTAGAGGCAGTTTTTAATGTTGTAAAGCTAGCTCTCCCATAGACTAACACTGGGTTAACTTATTACACCATAACTTACATTTTGGACCTGAGAAAGAAACACTGTCCCACTCAAATAAATTGTAATTTGAAATACTCTTTAATGGTAAAGCCGGATTTTAAGTTGTTTTCTGAAAAAGCCAATTTTAGACAGTGTGCATTTTTCTGCCAAGGTGCAGGATCACATGACTGTGAATGCCTCTCCTGTGGTATTTTGTGTATTACTTCCAGATACAGGGGCAACAGGGCCTTCTGACCAGGTAATCCTAGAAAGTTGTGCTCAGCCTTCCTGAGCTTCAAAGCATCAAAAACATTTTGGATAGGTAATCTTGATGTTGCCTCAACATGTTTTGTGCCCTTGCATGTCACGGGTACTTGGGCCTCCCACACAAGTGAGGCACCATTTTTATCATGAGACCTGGGGGAACGCTGGGTGGTAGGAAATGTGTGTGAGCCCGGTGATGCCACACTTTCCCACACAAAAATGTGTGAAAAAACAGATTTTTTTCAGCTAAAATTGGGGTTTGCAAGGGATTCTGGGTAAGGGAACATTGGGGGATCCACGCAAGCCATATCTTCTTGGAAGCCCCGGGTGTCTAGTTTTCAAAAATGTGTGGGCTTGGTAGGTTTCCCTAGATGGCCGCAGAGCACGGGCCCAAAAACCTAGGTGACCCGCTTTGCAAAAGCAGGTGGTTTTGAGGTAAGCATTTTTGATGTTGTCTCACTACGTTTGGGGCCCTTGCCACTCGCAGGTACTTGTGCCTTCCACACAAGTGAGGCATCATTTTTATCAGGAGACGTGGGGGAACACTGGGTGGTAGGAAATGTGTCTGAGCCTGGTGATGCCACACTTTCCCACACAAAAATGTTTGAAAAAACTTTTTTGCAGCTAAAATTAAGGGTTGCAAGGGATTCTGGGTAAGGGAACGTTGGGGGATCCACGCAAGCTATACCTCCTTGGAAGCCCCCGGTTGTCTATTTGGCTTGGTAGGTTTCCCTAGATGGCCGCTAAGCTCGGGGCCAAAAACCCAGGTGACCCCCCTTACAAACCCAGGTGGTTTTGAGATAGGCAATTTTGATGTCACCTCACTACATTTGGGGCCCTTGCCTGTCACGGGTACTAGGGCCTCCCACACAAGTGAGGCACCATTTTTATCGGGAGACCTGGGGGAACGCTGGGTGGTAGGAGATTTGTGTGAGCCTGGTGATGTCACACTTTCCCACCCAAAAAGTGTGAAAAAGCAGATTTTTTCAGCTAAGATTGAGATTTGCAAGGGATTCTGGGTAAGGGAACATTGGGGGATCCACACAAGCCATACCTCATTGGACTCCATTGGACTATCTAGTTATCAAACATTTTTGGGTTTGGTACTTTCCTAAGATGGCAGACGAGCCTGAGGGAAAAATCTCTACGTGCTCCCCCCAAAAACCAGGTAGTTTTGCTGTGGGTAATTTTGAAGTCTCCACTGTACGATTTGGGCCATTTCCTGTTGTAGCCACTATGCCTACCCAAACAAGTGAGGTACCATTTATATAGGCAGACCTGGGGAAACACTAGGTGGGAGGAAATTTGTGGATCCACGCAGATTCCAGAACTTTCCCACACAGAAATGTGAGAAAAAAGTAACATTTTTGGTGAAATTTGCGGTTTGGAGGGGATTCTGGGTAGGAGAATGATGGGAACCCATGCAAGCCGTACCTCGCTGGACTCACTAGGGTGTCTAGTTTCAAGAAATGTACGGGTTAGGTAGGTTTCCCTAGATGGCCTCCGAGCCCCAGACCAAAAAGTCATGGGACCCCCCCTTGCTTGCAAAACCAGGTTGGTTTGTGATAGGTAATTTTGATGTCGCCTCAATAGGTTTTGGACCCTTGCCTGTTGCGGGAACTAGACCCACCCACGCAAGTGAGGTATCATTTTCTCTGAAGACTTTGGTAAACGCGGAGTCGGTGGAATTTTGTGGACCCACGCAGATTCCAGAACTTTCCATCACAGAAATGTGAGGAAAATGTGTTTTTTTGACAATTTTTTAAGTTTTGCAAGGGATTCTGGGTTACAGAACCTGGTGAGAGCCAGTCAAGTCACCCTATCCTGTATTCCCCTGGGAGTCTACTTTTCAAAAATGTACAGGTTTGTTAGGTTTCCCTATGTGCGGCTAGGGCCACAAATCCTCAGTTAGGCATATTGCTATAAACAACTCCATGCCTAGTCTGCTTTCTGCTGCCCGGGAGGGGATATCGGAGGGGAGGTTGCCACATTATACCCCCAAGGGTGACAGAAAGACTGTGGCTATTTTTTTTTTTGGGGGGGGCATTGGTATGCCTATTCTGGGCAGCCACCACTCCGATGCACAAAAAAGCCAGCATAATCGTTGGTGACTAGTGGGCTTTTTGCCCCCCCCCAGATGGGGCAAATTGGGGGCTAATGCCCCCATCCCCCCCCCCAGGGGGGCAGAAAGCCTACTAGATGCATGGGATTTTTTGGACAAATTTTAATTAGGGTGGGGGCTGCCCAAAACAGCATGCAAATGCCCCCCCTAATTTAAATTTGCCCCAAAAAATCCCTGGCGTCTAATGGGCTTTCCCCCCCAGGAGGCATATTGGGGGCTACCGCCCCAATTGCCCCTGAGGGGGGGGCAGGAAGGCTGTAATTTTTGCTGGGGAAGGGGTGGGGGCATCGGCATGCCTGTTTTGGGCAGCCCCCACCCTAATTAAAATTTGCCCCCAAAACATTCCTGGCGACAATTGATCTCTCCGCCCCCCCGGGGGCGCAGATTGGGGGCTAATGCCCCCATCTGCCCCTCAGGGGGTGCAGAAAGCCTACTAGGCACCAGTGATTTTTTTGGGCACATTTTAATTAGGGTGGGGGCTGTTCAAAACTGTATGCCAATGCCCCCACCCTATTTAAAATCTGCCCAAAAAAAATTGTTGGCGTCTAGTGGGCTTTTTGCCCCCCTGGGGGGCAGATTGGGGTCTGCTGCCCCATCTGCCCCCGAGGGGGAAGAAAGGCTGTCATTTTTGAGGGTGAGGGGGTGGGGGCATCGGCATGCCCATTTTGGGCAGCCTCCACCTAATTGAAATTTGCCCCCCAAAAAATCCCTGGCAACTAGTGAGCTTTCCCACCCCCCCTGGGGTGCAAATTGGGGGCTAATAGCCCCATCTGTCCCTCAGGGGGGGCAGAAAGCCTACTAAATGCCAGGGATTTTTTTTATCAAATTTCAATTAGGGTGGGGGCTGCCCAAAACTGGCATGCCAATGCCCCCACCCTAATTAAAATTTGCCCCAAAAAATCTCTGGCGTCTGGTGGGCTTTTTGTCCCCCCGGGGGGGCAGATCGGGGTCTGCTGCCCCATCTGCCCCCCGGGGGAAGAAAGGCTGTAATTTTTGCAGGGGAGGGGGTGGGGTATCGGCATGCCTGTTTTGGCCAGCCCCCACCCTAATTAAAATTTGCCCCAAAAAAATCCCTGGCGACTAGTGAGCTTTTCCCCCCTCCCCGGGGGTGCAGATTGGGGTCTACTGCCCCATCTGCCCCCCGGTGGGGCAGGAAGGCTGTCTTTTTTTGCGGGGAGGGGGGCATGGGAATGCCCGTTTTGGGCAGCCCCCACCCTAATTCAAATACTGGTGTTTAGGGGCTTTCTGCCACCGCGAAGGGGCAGATTAGGGGCTGATGCTCCATCTGCCCCCTGGGGGGGCAGAAAGACTGTAATAATTGTGGGGGTGTTTGCATGGGCACACCCGTTTTAGCAGCCCCCACCCTTATTTTAAATATATTTTAAAATCCCTGGTGTCTAATGGGCTTTTTGCCCCCCCAGGGGGTCAAATTGGGGGCTACTGACCCATATTCCCCCCAGGGGGGGCAAAAAGACTAAATTGTGCCAAATAACATTGGGGGGAGCAAAGGCCCTTGCCCAAGGGGCCGCTCCCCCCTCACTGGTGTCTAGTGGGTGGATCCCTGCTTGGTGATCGCCCTCCTGTGGTGATCCCCAAGGGATACACTAGGGAGGGGTACCATTGGAAAGGGGAGATTCTCCCCTTTCCAGTGATACCTCTCCTATCTTTCTACGTGCTCAGGGAGCTGAGATAGCCCCCTGAGCACGTAGAAAGGGAAACTGAAATGAGCCTCTTGGCTCATTTCAGTTTCGGTTTCACTGAAATTACGTCAGCGTGACGTGCGCGCTGATCGTTATTTCAGGAAAACCGGGGGGGGGGGGCCTCGGGAGCTGGGGAAGCTTTTCCCCAGCTCCTGAGGCTTTGGGGGAGAAAAGGGAATCCCTCTGGTGCCCGCACCAGAGGGATTTCCAGGGGTGGGTGTGTGCCATGACAAGCTCGGTTCGTCATCAGCAGGGAAGGGGCTAACTAGGCGTGTCCACCCTTTGTTATCTGAGACAGTTTGGAGCCAAACACAGGAAAGAGGGACGTTAAGACAATGGAGGCATCCCTCACTCGCAGGCTGGCACTGAGGATAGTAGTGGCACTTTCAAAACCTCTCATCAAAACACTGCTGGACCTGTGGAAGATTCAGAAAAAAGACTGCCCTGCTATCTGAAGAAGGCAAATGGGACCTGCTTGTCTTAAACTAAGGCTCTGCAGAACTGATTCCAAGAGTCAGTTGACTAACCTCCTGTTTGAGATACAGGGAAGAAACAAGATTCCACAGGCCTCCCTGTAACTATCAAGCTGATCGGCACCAAATGGAACTGGTTGAGCCCTGGGGCTGGCCCCTGCTGAAGGGAGCACTGATCCTAGAGAGGTGCCCATCCAGGTCCTGGACCTCTAGCTGGTATCAGACGGTTCTCTTTATGCCTGAAAACCACAAGTCCTGAGTCCCAAGTGAAGATTCTAAGATTTTTGGTCCATGTGCAACTGGATGATATGTCACATAGATGACCTCAGAATGAATTTATCCTTTGTGGCATGGGGGCCAGAGATGCAGGGTTTTCAAGGATCTTTATTCAGACCTTTTCTAACTGATTCCAACTAATAATGATTTGATCAGACATTTTAACAGAACACTCCTTTGCAAGACAAGACCATTGGAATTTCATGTGCACCTTGCAACAGAAAGTTATTGTCACAGTGTGCTATCATCAATTGTATAGTTTCCCCACAATCCACAAATAAATGCTAAAACTGATTATTGAATTAGATCCATTGAAATTTCTCATGGATCAATGAAACATTATGACTAGCAAGCATTTAACACAACTGCCAGGTTTTGCACCCAGGGATCCCAGGTATTATCAAATAGACAATAATATCAAAGCTTGAGTTGTCTATAATGTATCTCAGTACCATGATATAAAAACCATTGCCTTACTCAATGATAAGCTTGGTATTTTGCCTCCCACCACATCTCTCTTCAAATCTTTCTACTGCCTAAATGTAAAAAAATATTACCTGGCCTCCAACCACTCTACCACACCTCTCTCTACAGGTTTCCTTCCCTGCCACACTCAAAGCTGTGCTCTCTGCTCTCCATCCAAGGCTGACAGATTCTCTGAGACACCTGTCAGAATAGCCTGGAATGGATATATCAGTTTGCAACAGTGTGAAACAACTTTTGTGTCCCAGGTTTCCCATGTCATAGCAATAACAGGAGTTTGGAATCTGGTATTCATGCTAATGACTCTCTGTGATAGTCAAACATAAAATATTGATGGCTGGTGATCAAGTCACAGAACAGCCTAGAGATTTCAGTTTCAGGTCAGCAGTAAAATGTTTGAGTCTGGTGAGCAAGGCAACAATGTTCATATATATTATGCACTTTCCATTTCAATTAAAAAATGTGAAAAATCCCTTTGGGGTAAAAAGTTTATGCTACATAACTGAACATTCCACAAACACTAGGTATCTGTGTCAGTGACATCATTAAGCATTGCCAGGCTGCAGAGATAGAAACATAAGAAGCCTGGAATTGCTATGAGGCCACAATGGCTCCATTACTGGAGCCTAGAACACTGAGGCTGAGGCTTCCAGATTTTAGGTGCAGTGGTTACCTCCCTTGGATACTCGGAGAGCGAAGGTTAAAGCTGTGTTAGCTTGAGAGCAACTGAGATTTTCTTCAGCACGGATATTGTGAGTCTGAACTACATGTGAGTCAGGTGACTTATTACTTCACATGCGGTGAAATTTAACTAGAATAGAAGTGGAAAGATATCCCCTCCAAATGTATGTGGCTTTTGGCATTTATATTCTTATGAGGGTTTTCACTACAAGCAGCATGACTAAAACATGGGAAATTCACAACAAAGGCACCATAATTGGTTGAACAAAGGACATCATCCTTGAAAAAATAGCATGACTCATAATGCAGGATGAATACAGATAAATATATAAATAGTCAAACTGAATTTTCAATTAAAATGTCATGAAGTTATAAAAGTCATTGATGTTAATACTCTGAACAACGGGTCCCTAGTCCTCTGAATGATCAGCCCGCAGCAAACTTGTGAACTACAATTACGAATGATGAGTACTCCACCACCTCTTTCAGTGACCTGTTATCATCTGAGAAATCAGTGCTTGCTCCCACTGTGTCATCTCCCCTGCTGACTGTGCTGCAAGAACCTTTGGGACTTGTGACTCTTTGAGAAATTTATATTTGAGATCATCTACTCTGATTATATGGTTAAATTCTGCCTTAGCACCTCAGTAAATCCACTACTTCTGAACAAACAGTGCTTAGCGAAATTTTCAAAACTAATGGTTAGCTTAGATCAGCTCCTGTCTTGAAAGTTTCAGGGTAATTCATCAGGTGGGGCTGAGAAAACAGGGGGCGTCCTGAAACACGTTTTCCCCATGTTAATTTCCATAGGAACTTTAGAAAAGCTACAGCCCGAACTGCTGAAAGGAATTTCACCAAATCTGGCAAAAGGATAGGTCTTGGTTCAGAAACCGTGCTTTTTGTAAATGGTGTAAATCCGTTCAGTAGTTGCTGAGAAATTGAACAAATTTAAATATCAACACCTGAGCACGAGGAGTAATTGCGACTCCTCCCGAGCATAAGCTTCATTCTAATTGGCTGCCCACACTCCAAACCAGGAAGTGTTGGTAGCCATCTTGTGACTCAGTAACTGAGTCACAAGAAAACAGTAAAAAAAACAAAGTAAAAAACAAGAAGAGGGGCAGGGTAGAAACACCCTGGCCCCCTAGGCCTGCTCAGGGCGTCCAGGGCCAAAAAAAGCATGTTTTTACATAAAATCAGCAGAATTCGCACTGGGTGCAGGAATCAGGCCGCAAATAAAAAAAAACTAACAAAGGTCTCCTGCGCTTTGTTTAATTGAGCCCCTGTGTTGGCCAGGACCCGGGGGCAATCACAAAATATAATGCAGGAGCACGTGGGAGCCCCCGCAGCCCCAGGGACGGCCACCTCACTAGGGATATGCCGATTATCTACGGGGGCACGCAGCCCCCCTGCAGTACCGGGAACAGTCACCACTCGGGGCTTTATTATAGTTAAAAGGTATAGAGGGGATTATGCCTCCCCCCATGCATCCCCACGGGCTACCACCTCCCTGGGGCTCTGATTATAAAAAAAATGTGTGGGGGGGGTTCAAGCACCCCACATGGCCCCAGGGATCACCACCTCCCCGGGCACACTTCATTTACATATGGGGGTCTGTTGCAGGCCCTGGGGACCACCACCTTGCTGGGGCTGTGCAAACGATGGGAGGGGGGCCACATGGCCCCCCCCCCTGGAGCCCTCGATGGCCCTGGGGACCGACACCCCCCCTGGGCCAGCACCTGCAATGTCCCAGGGTACCCACCCCCGGGACATTGCCATTTGCTATGGCAGGGTGGGAGCACGGCTCCCGCCCTGCCATAACAAACACTGCTTTACTTCTTGGAAGCAAGAGCAGGAAACCTGCTCTTTCTTCCAAGAATCAAAGCGGAATTGCTTTAGGACAAGGGAAGCTGCATGTCAGCAGTTCCCCTGTCCAAAAGCAATGTCAGCTCCCACAGGGGGCGGGAAGCTCGCAGGGACCATGGGGGCATTGGGGCTCCCCCCATGGTCCCCATCAAAGAGGCCATGCCCCAGGGGATGGAATCCCTGGGGCCATGGAAGGGGGGCCACACGGCCCCCCTCCCTTTTGTATTTAAAAAAAAAATAAATAAGGCTGGGCCCCAAGTTTGGGTCCCCGGGGCCTAAACTGGCCTCAGGATCGGGGCCACAAGGTGCCCCTCCTTTAAAATATTTTTTTAACAAAAGTAAATGTGTGGCAATGCCCCGGGGGATGGGGTCCTTGGGGCTGAAATCGGCCATGGGAGGAGGGCCTTTTTTATTTAAAAAAGGGGAAAATGCTCAGGCTCTGGTTGACGGGGCTCCCAGGGCCAAAAAATAATAAAGGGAAGGGGGGCCACACAGCCCCCCTTCCAATAAGCAAATTTAAAAAAAGCTGTTGTCTCGCTAGAAGCCGTGCCTCCTCCCTGCACCACTGTATAAACACACCTCCTGGCGCGATCTAAGTTGGGGTATTAAGTCCCCATGAATCCTGAGGGTCCCTGAGGGCCAACTAGCCCACCAGGTACCTCCAGTAAGCCACACACAGTGGGATTGTTGAGAGGTGGTCTGAGGCCATGCCCCCTTTTATACCTCTCTGCAAACTAGCCTCTTGGCACACTGCTAGTGGGATAATGAGGTCTTCTTGTGTCCTGAGGACCTCAGGACTAAAATGGACCTCATCCCGAGACAAATAAATAAGGAATCACTGAAGAGCACTTCTGGACCTAGTCAGAGGTATGAGCAGGGCCACTGGAATTATGCGACTGTTTCGCTGCACCAACTTTGGCACAATCATAAATTTTTCGCATTAGCCACATAATTCATCATCTGCTGCCTAATCTGCAGATTTGAACAAAAAAGACTTGTTTTCTAGCTCAAACTGATCAAACGTTACCAAAAATGCAGCGTCAAGTGTTACAGGATGGTGGAAGGTCCTTTGTAAAACTAGAATGGTCACCTGATACTTATTGTTAAATGTGGGTGTTAAATTCGTACTAATGGTGTGCAAGCCACTCTTACTTCTTTCTGTAACTCTCTTGTCTCTTTCTGCATGTCTGTTGCATCTTTCTGCCCCTTTCTTTCTTTTTCTGCACTTCTCTTGCCTCTTTCTGCATGTCTCTTCTACTTTATACACCTTTTTTGCATTCTTCTGCATGTCTGTTGCTTCTTTTTGCACCTCACTTGCTTCTTTGTTCACCCCTCTTGTCCCTTTCTGCACCTCTCTTGCCTCTTTCTGTACCCCTCTTCCTTCTTTCTGCACTCCTCCTGCCTCTTTCTGTACCTCTGTTCCTTCTTTCTGCACTTCTTTTGTTTCTTTCTGTACCTCTCTTGCTTCTTTCTGCACCCCTTTCCCGTTCTGCATGACTGTTGCTTTTTTCTGTACTTCTCTTGTCTCTTTCTCCACCCCTCTTTCCCTTTCTGCATGTCTGTTGCTTTTTTCTGCACTTCTCTTGTCTCTTTCTCCACCCCTCTTCCCTCTTTCTGCATCTGTTGCTTCTTTCTGCATTTATCTTGCGTCTTTCTGTACCTCTCTTTCTTCTTTCTGTATCCATTGTGCCTCTTTCTGGACCCCTCTTCTCTTTCTGCACTCCTCTTGCCTATTTCGGCACCTCTGTTGCTTCTTTCTGTACTTCTTTTGTTTCTTTCTGCACCTCTCTTGCTTCTTTCTGCACCTCTCTTGCTTCTTTCTCCACCCCTCCTCCCCCATTCTGCATCTCTGTTGCTTCTTTCTGTACCTCTCTTGCCGGTTTCTGCACCTCTTGCTTCTTTCTGTACTTCTTTTGTTTCTTTCTACAACTTTCTTGATTCTTTCTGTATACCTCTTGCCTTTTTCTGCACCCCTCTTCCCTCTTTCTGGACTCCTCTTGCCTCTTCCTACACCTCTGTTCCTTTTCTGCACTTCTTTTGTTTCTTTCTGCACCTCGCTTGTTTCTTTCTGCACCTCTCTTGCTTCTTTCTGCACCCCTCTTGCCTCTTTCTGCACACATGTTCCCTCTTTCTGCACCCCTTTGCCCATTTCTGCAACTCTCTTGCCTCTTTTTTCAGTTCTCTTACTTCCATCTGTACCTCACTTACATCTTTCTGCACATCTCTTACTCTTTCAGCACCTCTGTTGCTTCTTTCTGTACTTTTCTTCCTTCTTTCTGCACCCCTCCTGCCTCTTTCTGTACCTCTCCTGTCACTTTGTGCACCTCTCTTCACTTTTTCCGCACCCCTCTTGCATCTTTTTGCACCTCTGTTGGTTCTTTCTGCACTGCTGTTGCTTCTTTCTGTACCTCACTTGCCTCTTTCTGCACTTCTCTTCCTTCTTTCTACACCTCTGTTGCTTCTTTCATCAATTCTCTTGCCTCTTTCTGCACTTCTCTTGCTTCTTTCTACACCTCTGTTGCTTCTTTCATCAATTCTCTTGCCTCTTCTGCTCCCCCTGCCTCTTTCTGTACCTCTCTTGCCTTTTTGTGTACCTCGTCTACCTCTTTCTGCTCCCCTCTTGCCTTTTTTAGCACCTCTCTTGGTTCATTCTGCACTGCTCTTGCTTCTTTCTGCACCTCACTTGCCCCTTTCTGCACTTCTCTTGCTTCTTTCTGCACCTCTGTTGCCTCTTTCTGTACTTCAATTTCTTCTTTCTGCACCTCTTGTACCTCCCTAGTGCTTGGGGATTGATCCAGGAGGGCGGTCCCCAATCAGGCAGCCACCCACTAGACCCCAGGGAGGGGGGAACGGCCACTTGGGCAAGGGCCTTAGCTCCCTCATATGAATGTGGGCAAATTTAGTCTTTCTGCACCCCGGGGGGCAGATGGGGCAGTAGCCCCTAATCTGCTCCCCCGGGAGGGCAGAAAGCCCACTATATACCAGGGATTTTTGTTTATATTTTAATTAGGGATGGGGCTGCCTAATATGGGCATGCCAATGCATCCACCCCGGCCACAAAATCACAATCTTTTTGCCCTATGACCCCTAATCTGCTCCCCAGGGGAAGAAAGCACCCTAGATGCCAGGGATTCTTTTTTTTCTAGGCCAGAATGGGCATGCGAATGCCCCCACCCTACCACCCAAAGAAAACAAAAGACTTTCTGCCCCCCACCAGGAGGCAGATGGGCAATAGACCTCGATCTGCTCCCGGGGGGCAGAAAGCCCACTAAGCACCAGGGATTTTTTTTATATATATAGGTAGGTGTGGAGGCTACCCAGAATGGGCATGTCAATGCCCCCACCCAAATACAAAATGCAACAGTCTTTCTGCACCCCCCTGGGAGGCAGAATGGCCAATAGCACCTTATCTGCAGGGGTGAAAAGCCCACTAGCCACTAGCCACCAATCCTGCAAACGAAGATCAGGACCAGGTACAAAGAGTAGAGTTGATGTCGCCACAACTCGGGGTGAATTTATTGCAAGAGGGTACCTCAGTACCTAACGAGTCACCTGTTGACCCGCCACCTCAATCAAATACACAACCAGAGTCTTATAGACCCTCACCCACAAATCCACTAATAACACCACACAACAGTGATATTACTCGTGACCTCTCATATAGAGCTGAAAGTGGAAATCAAACGAAGGATACGAAAGAAAGAATTGTGGGAGTGAGAACAAATCAATCACGGAGAAGAGCAAAATGCAAAACTTGGTCTAGCAGATCAATCCTCACTAAGAAATCACCTCGAATCCTGAAAGAAATTAAGGAGCTCCTGAAAATAGTAGACAACCTGACACAAGGCTCGCTGGAAATTTCAAAAGTAATTGATAAAATGTGGGAGATGACGGTAAGCACGCACTCAAAGGTCTCTCATATTCAGAATCTGGTACTATCCACACAAAGATGGAATGACGAGATGGCCTGGTCTCAAAAAAACAGGCTCAGTAGACCAGATAGGACAATTCCCCTTTCAGATGAAGAAACCCTAGCCTTACTCCGAACATATGAACAACCGGGACGGGGAAGTGCTGAGAGAATGAAAACAGTACCAATAGATGCTAACAGAACATCCAGAAAGAATGACAGGAAAGCAATCCATCTCAACCTACAACCCATCCAATTATCAACAACTGAAGCTGAAAATGAGAACCTCAGTAACTGTAAAAAACCTCTGAGTTGCCTTCTACTCAATTGTCGTTCGGCAACCAAACATGCATCAGACATAGCAGCCCTCATCCTCAATAAGGAAATTGACCTAGCAATACTTACGGAAACATGGCTCAATGAATCATCATCGTCCGCCATTGACCTCTTAGTACCACCGCAATATAACATTGTGAGATTAGATAGGCTAAGAAAAGTAGGAGGAGGTATAGCCTGCATCCACCGATCAGAGATAGAGGTCAACCAAATCCAAGCCGACCCCCTTGAATCCTGTGAATACTTGGGTCTGAATATAAGATCAGCAAGCAACCAGAAATGCAATCTGCATGCGTTCTACCATCCACCAGGAGATAACGCAAAGTTCACAGAGCAACTAATAGAGATCATAACGGCCAACTCCGACTCTGCTGCCAACAACATTTTCCTGGGGGACTTTAATCTACACTGGGACGACACTAATGACAAAACGGTTAACCTGCTTAAAGAGTTCCTCGCAGAACTAAACCTCACACAAGCTTGCACCCAACCCACACATGTGCAAGGAGCGACGATTGACTGGATTATTGCAAATAAGAAAGAGACGTCAATACTCGCTATTGATCCTTGTGATTGGTCGGACCATCACGCCATAACATTTGTGATTCCCACAGTGAAAAAGGGTAGGACTGTGCAACCCCCCAGGTCCAAAAAAGCGATACGAGATACAAAAGTAGCGAACATTGAGTTACTGGTTGAAAGGTGCGAGAAGGATTTAAAGTCACCTGACGACATGAAGAATGTAAACGAGTTGACTGATCACTACCTTACCTCAATTGGAAATATCGTCAATGACACCATGCCACTAAAACTGAAAAGAGTCGCAGAAAAACCAAAAAATCCCAGGTTCAATGGTTCACTGAATCAGGAAAGGCGCAAATTGAGAACGGCCGAAAGAAACTGGAGACGACACCCTTCCTCTCCTGAGGTGAAAGCCCTCAGGACCACCAGAAGTCACTATAACAAAAAGATAATCAATTCGAAGAAAGAATATATAAGAGCAGAACTTGACAATGCCAAAAACAGACCACGAAAACTTTTCGAGATCCTAAAACATCAATAAGACAAACTGGCCAAATCGGCACAAGAACATTCAAAGACCCCCCTAAGCGGCGAGGAATTCTCTACATTTTTCACGGAAAAGACAAATCGCTAGAGGTAGAGCTCGCAAAGGCCGCGGCTATCCTCCCGACCCAACATATGCCGACGAATGCGGCCCCTATGACAACTGAGAGGATTAAAGCAAAAAATAAAGCGAATTGGGACTCATTTGAATTATATGACCAGATCGAGATCGCCAAAACGCTCTCAGAAATTAGACCGAACAACCATTATCACGACCCTTTACCGGCAAAGTGTGTAAGAGAGATCAGCCACATCCTAGTCCCAATCTGGACCAAAATAATAAACGCGTCACTTGCACAAGGGATCCTCCCAGACTGCCTGAAAACAGGACAAGTAGTGCCAATAATCAAAAAACCAACAGCAGACACAACAGATCCGAATAACTATCGTCCAGTAACCAACATCCCTTTATTGGCCAAACTTATTGAGAAATGCGTGCAGAGCCAATTGAATCAACACATCACCAAGTTCTCCTTACTAGACGAATGCCAATCAGGTTTCAGAGCAGGGCACAGCACGGAAACAGCGATCCTGCACATTGTCGATGATGCGCTACAAGCCCTAGACCAAAAGCAAGCTTGCCTACTGATTCTTTTAGACCTATCAGCTGCATTTGACACGGTAAACCATGAAGCATTATTGTCCAGACTACAGGACAGGATGGGATTGTCTGGAAATGTACTGAAATGGTTCAACTCTTTCCTACGCAACAGAACCCAACGATTCCTGGTTAACCAAGCAATCTCACCCTCATGTCCTAATACAATTGGGGTCCCGCAAGGCTCAATGCTATCCCCAGATCTATTCAACCTATACGTCGAACCTCTTACAGACATTCTACGGAAATCACAGATCTCCTACCACATGTATGCAGACGACACACAAATATACTTGAAGATCGCCAATCTTGAGGACATTGACCTAATGAATAAGACGCTAAAGTTGGTTCTGGAATGGTTAACCTCCAATCATCTGAAACTAAATGCCCATAAAACAGAATTTTTGCTAATTTCACCACCAAGGAGCAACTCTGAAATAAAGGAATGGACCAAACTGCTGACGGCACTAACCTGCACCCCAACGCTAGTCAACTCAGCGAAATCACTTGGAATTACTTTAGATGAAAATCTTGTCATGAAAGCTCATATTAATTCAATGGCGAAAAGTGCCCGCTTCCACTTGAGTTACTTAAGAAAACTAAAACCATTCATCTCGGAAGCAGATTTAAAACTGGCTATTCAATCTTTAGTTATATCAAGGATCAAATATGGTTGCTCCACATTAGCTGGCCTACCAAAAACTTCCACAGCCCCATTAAAAGCCTGTCTCAACGCAGCGGCAAGACTCATCACGGGGTCTAGGAAATTTGATCATATTTCTCCTCACTTGAAAGTTCTAAATTGGCTACCTTATGAGGCTAGAATTCAAATGAGGATAGCATGCATCACCCACAAAGCGGTGCACTATAACACACCAAGATATCTAGCCAAGAAAATCAAGCTATCGGGTGGAATCAGACCAACCAGAAGTGCCAAGGAGCTATTGTTGCGGCCAGCCATCTTCCGAAAGAAAAAGTCTTATGACCGATCATTCTCTGGAGCTGCCCCTAGAGTCTGGAACTCTCTCCCTCCAAGTATCAGGAAGATTCAAAATATTGTTCAATTCAAACGGGAATTGAAAAGTCATATGTTGAGGAAATACCTTGACTAGGGAAGCTAACGGAACTCTAAGACGAATATTCTTATTCCGATGAAGAGCGGCCATCTTCATGAACAAAATCATCGAGAAGTGAATGACTTCACCCACTAATCGGAACTGAACTTTGTCCTCACTGCCATCTCCTTACTAGATGAACCGATAACTGTTTTATAGCAGAAAACTATATAACCTCTACCTCTTCTTATTTATTGATATAGATAGGGATATAAGCTAGCCTTAATTGCACATGCATGTGGAATATATATATTTATGCAATCCCTCATAGCCTTAAGTTCTTCTACCTCATATCTGTTTTGTTCTATAATTATTATTGTACTGCCAATTTGTAACCGATCTCGATGTTAAGCGCTCTGATACCCATGGGTCTTGTTCGCGCTATACAAAACACTATAATAAATAAATAATATAATAAATAGGAATTTTCTTTTTTTCCAAAGTTCGGGTAGGGTCTGCCAAGAATGGATATGCCAATGCCCCATCCACCTCAAAAAGATGCCACAGTCTTTCTGCAGGAGGTTCTGGGTAGGGAAACGTTGGAGAATCCACGCAAGCCATAGCTCATTGGACTACCCCTGGTGTCTAGTTTTCCTAAATGTGTATGTTTGGTAGGTTTCCCTAGATGGCCGCCGAGCCCGGGGCCAAAAACCCAGATGACCCCCCTTTCAAAACCAGGTTGTTTTGTGATAGGTCATTTTGATGTCTCATCAATCATTTTAGGCCCTTGCCTGTTGTGGGTACTAGACCGACCCACACACGTGAGGTACCATTTTTCTCAGAAGACTTTGGGGAATGAGGGGTGAGTGGAATTCTGTGGATCTACACACATTCCAGAACTTTCCACCACAGAAATGTGAGGAAAATGTGCTTTTAAAAAAAAGAAATGTTGAGGTTTGCAAGGGATTCTGGGTAACAGAACCAGGTGAGAGCCAGTCAAGTCACCCCATCCTGAATTCCCCTGGGTGTCTAGTTTTCAAAACTGTATAGGTTTGCTAGGTTTCCCTAGGTGCCGGCAGAGCTAGGGTTCAAAATCTGCAGCTAGGCACTTTGCCAAAAAAGGGTCAATTTTCACTGGGAAAATGTGGCGTGTCCACGTTGCGTTTGGGCCATTTCGTGCCGCGGGCACTAGGCCTACCCACACAAGTGAGGTACCATTTTTCTTGGAAGACTTTAGGGAACGCAGGGTGGGTGGAATTTTGTGGATCCACACAGATTCCAGAACTTTCCACAAAAGAAATGTGAGGAAAATATGTTTTTTACAAAGTTTTAAGTTTGCAAGGGATTCTGCGTAATAGAACCTGGTGGGAGCCAATCAAGTTACTCCATCCTTGATTTCCCTGGGTGTCTAATTTTCAAAAATATAGAGGTTTGCTATGTTTCCCTAGGTGCCGGCAGAGCTACGGTTCAAAATCTACAGCTAGGCACTTTGCAAAAAAAGGGTCAGTTTTCACTGTAAAAATAAAGCGTAAAAAATAAAGCGTATCCACGTTGCATTTTGAGCTATTTCCTGTCGTGGGCACTAGGCCTACCCACACAAGTGAGGTATCATTTTTCTCAGGAGACCTAGGGTAACACAGAAGTGTAGAGTAACTGTTATTACCTATTGACTTTCGATGCATTTCTGCCTTGAAATTTGAAAGACAATGTGTAAAAAATAAGTCATTTTGAAAAATGAGCTATAATTCTCATGCTAGTATGGGTACTCGAAAATGTGCAAATATCTACTGTTTCTAAACTCTATATTTTGTTCCAATTTCAGAAATTCATAGGTGTTTCTCATACTGATTTTTCAATGTATATATTTTCCCAAATTAATTGCCATATACCAGGTACATAATAAAAAACTATTGCAAGACACTGCTCAGTTATTGGCTCTAGGTTCGTTGGGTTCTTGGTGAACCTACAAGTCCCATATATCCCCACAACCAGAAAGGTCCAGCGGATGTAACAGTATATTGTTTTCAAACAGCTGTCAGAATTAGAAGAAGTTACAGGTGAAAATGTTGACACAAATGGCTGTTTTTGTTTCAACTAATTTCCAATTATTCCTATATTCAACTGTTAGTTTCTATAAAGAAACCTGGAAGGATCTACACACATGACCCCTTGCTGAATTCAGATTGTTGTTTACTTTTCTAAAATGTATAGCTTTCCAGGATCCATTATTGCTTTCATACCCATTTCTACCATTAACTGGAAGGAGGTTGAAAGCACGACAATAGCTATGGTCCAGAAAAATTCCAAAAAAACTAATGTAGCTGTATTTGGCTAATTTCTGAGTCTCCTCCAAAGGAATCCACAAACCACGTGTACCTTTAGAATTGACATGTTGTTGGAAGAAAAGGACGCAAATTTGGCGTGTGTACCTTATGTGGTCCAAAAGTTACAGGGACCTAAGCGCAAACTACCCCAAATAGCCCAAAAAAGGCTTAGCATAAGGGAGGAAAAGGCCAAGCAGTAAAGGGATTAATGTATATGCATACATATATATATTTCTTCGCATTGCTTGTGTAGCAGCCACCGCAAACTCCTGAACAGAGAGCGCGTCGTCACGCCAGACCACCCAAGCTTGGTCCATATTTATTAAATTTACACTCCTCTGCAAACAAGGATTGACGACAGGCTAGTACAGGCGAAACACGTCCAATCAGCCGACAAATAAAACCTTATATTTGTCAAAACACAGCGTTGTCAATCCTTCTTTGCAGAGGAGTGTACATTTCATACATATAAATATATACATATATACATATATATATACCTATATATATATATATACATATTCACTGAAAAAACCATAGGTTATAGACCATATATAGTTAGGAATTAGCATTTAAGAAACCTTTTTTTTACTCACACAAAACCATTGAAATTCCATATATAGTTAGTTGCACTAACTATATATCGCGCACCCGCAATCCACTGCTGATGATGTCACATATTACATCATTCATGACATGGTCAGTGACATCACTGATGACATCACTGATGACATCTCAAATGACATCACTGATGACATCACTGATGACAACATCCAGTGACTGTATGTTTCTGTAAAGTTAAAATATGTTTTACATATTGAAAAATGAGTAGATGTAGAAGTGCCTAAATAAAAGATTTAGTAGGTGCGTGACTGACTTTATGAATGAGTAAGTGATTAAATGTGTCTCACTGAGTGCATGGGTTAGTGACTAAACTGTCTTAATTTGTGCATCATTATGTCTGTTGTTCTGTAAAGTGCTGCATGTGTTGATCAGTAGCTATATGAGTAACTAAATGGGTTATTGATTGATTGTCCAAGTATTTGTATGGGAGACTGAGTGTGTGTGTGGCTGGCTGGGAGATGTGTGACTCTGTGCAGATCAATGTGTTCTTGTATCAATGATTGTATAAGAGAGTAAGTATGTGTTAGTATATGTTTGACAATGTAAGGTACTCTATGTTTAACTGTATAGATTAGAAAATGGAAGTGTGATTGATTCTTTACAGGACTGACTAGGTGTGTGAGTAACTCCATGGATGAGTGGCAGAGTGTGAGTGTCTGTATAGGTGTATGAGTGCATATGATAGTGTTGTAAAGATGAGTGATTGTATGTATGAATGATTGTATCGGTGAATGAGTGTATGTGTGTGTAGACGTAGGAATCAGTGAGTGCGTATGTAGTAACTAGTATTGGTGTGTCAATGGTTTAAAAAATTATATTCTGTATTTAACACTGGATGTAACAGAGGTTATATTAAAGTGTGAGGAGATGCATTATATTGTCACATGACTGATGTCATCAGTGATGTCATTTGAGATGTCATCAGTGATGTCATCAGTGATGTCATTTGAGATGTTATCAGTGATGTCATTTGAGATGTCATCAGTGATGTCATCAGTGATGTCATTTGAGATGTCATCAGTGATGTCATCAGTGATGTCATTTGAGATGTCATCAGTGATGTCATCAGTGATGTCACTGACCATGTCATGAATGATGTAATATGTGACATCATCAGCAGTGGATTGCGGGTGCGCGATATATAGTTAGTGCAACTAACTATATATGGAATTTCAATGGTTTTGTGTGAGTAAAAAAAAGGTTTCTTAAATGCTAATTCCTAACTATATATGGTCTATAACCTATGGTTTTTTCAGTGAATTTTCAAGGTTTTGTAAATGCTAATTCCTAACTATATATGGTCTATAACCTATGGTTTTTTCAGTGAATTTCAATGGTTTTGTAAATGCTAACTCCTAACTATATATGGTCTATAACCTATGGTTTTTTCAGTGAATTTCATATGTTTATTAATAGCAAATCTTTATAGTTTTAAAAAATAATAAATTTTAAAGCGAATTTTATATTGTATAATTATGTCATTTTTTTTTTCATTCTTTTTGGTGCGCTCCCGGGGCGCGGACTGGTGAACGCACGGGTAAGCGCAATCTTGCGGCGCGCCCCGGGGCGCGTACTGATGAGCGTCCCGATAGCGCTATTGCCGCGAACGAAAACAACATCGTGACGTATTGCGTAGCCGCCACGCCTTGCATCATAAGACACGTATCGCGTAGCCGCGAGATGCGTCTTATGACGCACCGCGTAAGCGCACCCGGAAGCGCATGCGATCGCGCAACGTAAGCGCCCCGATGCGCTTATGAAACACGCCCCGGGACGCGCCCTGGGGCACGTAGCGTAAGCGCGTCAAACCATGTGACTTTAAAATAACACTTTTCATTGGTTCAGAACTTTTTTTTTTCCAAATTGTGTGAAACCCACCCATTTCTCTCACTATTGCTTTGTACTTGGAGAGAGCAAGAGCTGTTCTGTGTACTGTCTTCATCTCCTACTTTCCTGATCTACAGCAATGGCTGCAAGAGAGTCATCTAGCAGTGATTCCGACGGATTTTTAGATGAGGACCCTCCTCAGCAGAAGAAAAAAGACCATTTCATCTGGAAATTCTATGACATCCCTGAAGGACAAAAAAAAGTCAATGCTCCCAAAGTAACCTGCAAAATATGTGGTAGTACTTTATCCAGAGGCAATCCTCTGAAAAAATATAGTTTTGGAAATGCCAATTTAATCAGGCATGTCAAAAGAAGACACCCAAACAACTTTGCCAGGGAGAGTGTCAGAGAGCTGGCACGGAATTTACCCACAGATGGCGGCAGCACCTCCACTGGTGGAGCAACACCTTCGGGACCACCCCGTGGAAGAATGGTCCCTAACATACAGCCGGTGTTTGCAGGCATCAAATTTCTGTGCACGGAGTGTGACGAACTGCTCTGCTATGGGGAGCAGAGTGTTGAACTCATTGCCATAAAGAAACAGCAACACCGCTGCACTGCCAGTCCCTAAATTTTCACATTTTTTTGCTCCTGTTGAGCAGTTTTGGAATCCCTGTTTTTGTTTTTCCCCTGACAAAAATCCCCAAAAAATATAAAATCGTTTTAAAAAGTCTAAAAAAATATAAAACAACAAAAACAAAAAAAAGTTCTTTTCAGAACTACCTCCAATTTATAAAAAAATGCTATTTTTTTTTTTAAAAAAGTCTGTCATTTTTTATCTCCATGGTACGCTCCCCCGTCCCCCCCCCCCCCCCGGCGAAAATCGATTTTTATTTATTTATTTTTTTTACCCGCAGGACCCTTTTATGGCCCCCACATCAAAACTAGGGGGTCAGGGGGGTGTACCCTGCCCCCTTTTGCTCATTTCCCCCTTTGATTTTTGCCACCTCTTGTGTCTCAATCCTACCGAGACACAAGATGGCGGCCGCTGCGGACTGTTTCGAATGTTTACAGACACCCGAGAACCAATCAGCTTGCCGTGCGCAAGTCGCGTGACGCGCCCGGAGCGCTCCCCGGTACGCGCACCGGGCGCGGCTCTAGATATATATCTTTTTTTAAACCTAATTTACTCAAAATTCACAGGAGCACATATCTTGAGACCTAGCAAAGGCACATCGGGCAAACAATATCTACAATTTTGCCAAGTTTCGTGGAAATCCATTCAGCCGTTCGAGCTAAAAGTGAGTCCAACCGCCCTAAGGAAAAATGAATGGGAAAAACACGTTTTGGGACCCCCCTTTTTTCTCGGCCCCCCCTTGACAAAACCCCCCCAAATTTTCAGGGGCTGCTCAGAAACAAAATGTTCCATTTTCCTGAAAATGTCATCCAATTCCGTCCACAAACGCCAAAGTTATTAGACATAGAATTTTCAAAAATCCCATAGAGAAAAAATCCTAACTATATATACCTACTGGCGACCGCCAGTAGGTAATATATACATTATATATGTATATATATTTATGTGTGTGTGCGTATATATATTACCTACTGGCGGTCGCCAGTAGGTAGTTATAGTTAGGACCTAGTTTCCATAGAAAATGCGCAACATTCTATTTGGAATAACTTTGGCGCCAGTTGACGAACCTTCACGAAATTCTCAAAGAAGACGGGGCGCTCCACTCCGCTACTTCCCTGAAAGTTTCGGGGTGATTCGTGAAGCGGGGGCCAAGAAAAAAGGGGGTTCCAAAACGTGTTTTCCCCATGCCATTTTCCATAGGGTTCTTTAAGTGAGGCTACAGCTCGAACTGCTGAACGAAATTACACCAAATTTGGCAAAAAGGTAGTTTGGTTTGCAGATTACGCTGTTTGTTAAATGGTGTAAATCCATTCAGTAGTTCCTTAGAAAATCAAAAGTATAATCGTAGATATATCTATAGACGAAGTACCGTACGTGTACTGTCCAAGGACAGTACGCATACCATTACGAGCACGAGCTGCATGCTAATTTGCTACAAACTGTCTGTCAACCCTCCAAACCAGGAAGTGTTAGCAGCCATCTTGTGCCTCTGTAGAACCGAGGCACAAGAAAACAGAAAAAGAAACGCAAAAAACGCAAAAAGGGGGCAGGGTAGAAACACACTGACCCCCTAGGCCTGCTTAGGGGGTCCCAAAAGGACCCCCAAGGCCCCAAAACATTTTTAATAAAAAAAAAAAAATCACGGGATACGGGTATGGTACACGTACCTTGCCGATCCCCCCCCAAAAAATTTAAGGCACCCCTCTGCAAACGCGCCCCCTGGCACGTTTGCAGAGGGGGAAATAATTCCCCATGAATACTGGGGGTCCCTGGGGGCCAAGTAGCCCACCAGGAACCTCCAGTATGTGCCAGGGGGCTGCCTTGCTGAGACGTGTAAAGAGGCAACGCCCCTTTTTACACCTCTCTGCAACACAGCCCCCTGGCGCATACCGGAGGTTCCTGCTGGTCTAGTTGGCCCCCAGGGACCCCCAGTATTCAAGGGGAATTAGTTCCCCCTCTGCAAACGCGCCAGGGGGCTGCCTTGCAGAGACGTGTAAAGAGGCCACGCCCCTTTTTACACCTCTCTGCAACGCAGCCCCCTGGCGCATACTGGAGGATGTATGACGTTACAACGCATACTTTTACAACGCATGCCTTTACAACGCATTTTTTACAACGCAACATCCGAAAACTACCTTTACAATGCATTCCATTACAAAGCATACTACCTTTACAACGCATACCATTACAACGCATACCATTACATTGCATGTATGGTAAGTATTGGATAGTATAGGGGTAACAATTACTATTCTAACACCAGGGGGTGCAACAGTAGGGTAAGTGTTGGATAGTGTAGGGGTAAAAATTACTATTCTAACTCCAAGGGGTGCAACAGTAGGGTAAGTGTTGGATAGTGTAGGGGTAAAAATTACTATTCTAACTCCAGGGAGTGCAACAGTAGGGTAAGTTTTAGTTAGTGTAAGGGTACTATGCATTGTAATGGTATGCGTTGTAATGGTATGTGTTGTAATGACTGCGTTATAATGAAATGCGTTGTAATGGTTGCGTTGTAATGGCATGCGATGTAATGGATCTTACGTTGTAAAAGTTTCGTTGTAATGGTAGTGCGTTGTAAAGGTTGTTTCCCATACTGGAGGTTCCTGGTGGGCTAGTTGGCCCCCAGGGATCCCCAGTATTCAAGGGGAATTAGTTCCCCCTCTGCAAACGCACCAAGGGGCTGCCTTGCAGAGACGTGTGAAGAGGCCACTCCCCTTTTTACACCTCTCTGCAATGCAGCCCCCCAGGAACCTCCAGTATGTGTCAGGGGGCTGCATTGCAGAGGGGTGTAATGAGGCCACACCCCTTTTTACACCTCTCTGCAACGCAGCCCCCTGGCGCATACTGGAGGTTCCGGGTGGGTTAGTTGCCCCCCAGGGACCCCCAATATGCAAGGGGAATTAGTTCCCCCTCTGCAAACGCACCAGGGGGCTGCATTGCAGAGAGGTGTAAAAAGGGGCATGGCCTCAGAACACCTCTCTGCAACACAGCGCCCTGGTGCATACTGGAGGTTCCTGGTAGCTAGCTGGCCCCCTGGGACACCCAGTATGCAAGGGGAATTAGTTTCTTCTCTGCAAACGGGCCAGGGGGCTGCCTTGCAAAGAGGTGTAAAAAGGGGCGTGGCCTCATTACACCTCTCTGCAACGCAGCCCCCTGGCGCATACTGGAGGTTCCTGGTGGGCTAGTTGGCCCAGAGGGACCACCAGTATGCAAGGGGAATTAGTTTCCCCTCTGCAAACGCGCCAGGGGGCTGCGTTGCAGAGAGGTGTTAAAAGGGGCGGGGCCTCATTACACCTCTATGCAACACAGTCCCCTGGCGCATCCTGGAGGTTCCTGGTGGGCTAGTTGGCTCCCGGGGACCCCCAGTATGCAAGGGGAATTAGTTCCCCCTCTGCAAACGCCCCAGGGGGCTGCGTTGCAGAGAGATGTAAAAAGGTGCGTGGCCTCATTACACCTCTCTGAAATGCAGCCCCCTGACACATATTGGAGGTTCCTGGTGGGCTAGTTGGCCCCCAGGTGCAAGGGGAATTAGTTCTCCCTCTGCAAACGCGCCAGGGGGCTGCGTTGCAGAGAGGTGTAATGAGGTCACGCCTCTTTTGACACCTCTCTGCAAAGCAGCCCCCTGGCACATACTGGAGGTTCCTGGTGGGCTAGTTGGCCCCCAGGGATCCCCAGTATGCAAGGGGAATTAGTTCCATCTCTGCAAACGCGCCAGGGGGCTGCATTGCAGGGAGGTGTAAAAAGGGGCATGGCCTCATTACACCTCTCTGCAACACATATTTATGGTCAGTGACATCACACATGACATCACTGATGACATCTCAAATGACATCATTGATGACATCATCTTTGTGAAAGAGTGGCAGGCCTCTTCTCAGCGTAATATAACCTTTGATACACACATTCAAAAATAGAAACTCAAATTTTCAAAAAAATGGAGACACCAATACCAGTTACCAGAACCTATTCAGTAATTCCACAATCTACATACACATCCACTCATTCATCAACAGTTCTATATAGTCACTCATACATGTACTCACTCATCATATGTGCTCATACACCTATACATCCTGTTACACACCGACACTCATCCATAGAGTTACTCACACACATAATCACACATGCAAATAAACTATCAAACATCCATTTATTTGCATATACAGCTATACACTCACAACTACACTTACTTTTAAAGAAACGTACACATACTTACTCTCTTAAACAATCACTTATAGCAACACATACTTATTTATACAGAAACTCTTCCAATCTCTCACTCTCACATATAATCACTTATTTACATCACTACTCACATATACTAGATTAAAACACATGTAGTTACTCATAAAGATACTATTGAGACAGTAATTCACTCACTAACACACCCATACACACACTCATCCACCCATACAGTCCTGCACACATGCTGTCTTCAAACCACATACACAAAATCAATCAAAGGGCTGTCCCTGGATAGATACAACAACAAAATCTAATTCCAGCACGAGGGGGGTATTATAACCTCATCCACGACTCCCTCTAGGACCTACTGGTCGCTATGCTGTGGTGTATCCTAATTCAAGAATAAACTACCGTCAAAGACCCACCCATAAACTGAAAAAAGTGTGAAAAGGAAAGAAAGCACCTCATGGTTGCAACACCAAGGGGGATGCTGACTGGTACTCACCAGCAAACCCACAGACTGTGTGAGGAATGTCTCACTGAGATACTTGAACTCGAGAGACTATTGAAAGAGACAGCACGATCACAGACGCTAAAGAACTAGCATGAATACAGGGTGATTTACTGGAATATAAGACCTACATGGTAAACCAGAAAATCAAAGGTTTAACAAGGAATTTGGACCATTTCACACACAAGTGGGCATACCCGTATGTAGAAGACAGATACTACCAGACAACAACTTAGCAGGTTCACCATCAGAACCAACAGAGGGGTGGTCGTAGACAGACAAGACGAACCCTGTCCAATTGGACATTTGATAATACCAGTAGCGAAGAGGAAGAGCAAGGAGAACAACAGGTTACAACATCCAATCAGAATAGAGTCAGATTGACCCCGGACACAAGATCTAACGAGGACCGTGGCGCTTTGTTGAGGTACTTTTTAGGGCAACCCCACAGAGGGAATCGGGGTGGCGGGGGCCCAGCTCTGAGAGGCAGAGGCAGGTGCAGAGCAACCCACATACAAACATGGCAGACATACTCTCCCCGCATCACGTGCAGCCGAGGCAGAACTCATCAGTAGAACCTTCTGGAGCAGCTGCGCGCTGTGCCCAGCACAATGACAATGATATTGTGGTGAATCTGTCTAGTTACACACTGTCCCGGGATGAATCTAGAGTGCTGAACAAGGGTTTGGGCTATGTTCCGACTCCACGCCATGATTCGTTTTCGGACAGAAATTTATGAGTTAATGAGAAAGATTAAAATTCATACATTTTTCAGTGGCGAGACAAGGAAACCCAGTCCGTGTTTTCCACTCATTTGCGGAGACCGTCGAGCTTTTGTCCGCCCAGTTCTTCAGTTGGCCCTGAGGTCGCTTAGTTTGAGAAGCGGGTACAACGTGACATAGAGGACCTTGAGCAGGCTTCGGCACAGGCCCGTCAAAATAATATGACCAAAGATGATTAGTTAGCTATAAAATCTCTACAGGACAATAAGCTCATTACAATTAAATCAGCCGATAAGGGCGGTGCTGTAGTAGTACTTAACACCAGTGACTACAAGGCAGAGGTGCTTAGGTTGTTGGGGTCCCGTACTAACTACCATCCATTGATGAGGGACCCCACACCAGGTTTACAAGAGACCATCAAGCCTGGGTGGTGGATGCGTTGGAGAAAAAGTGGATTACACATAAGGAGGCGGATTTCTTGATAAATCAGAAACCGAGGGTACCGGCATTCAACATCTTGCCGAAGATTCACAAACCCCAACGCCCACCCCCAGGCCGCCCGATTGTCTCGGGTATTCAGTCAGTATTGGAGCCCCTGTCCTAATTTTCTGATTTTTTTCTGAGGGAATCAGTTATTAATCAGCCTTCATTTGTGCAAGACACGACTGATGAATTGAATATCTTAAAAACTGTGGAATTAGATCCTAGGAATCAGTATCTAGTGACGATAGATATTAAATCGTTATACACCAGCATACCCTAAGATGCCACACTGGTGGCAGCAGCGCAGGCACTTGGGGTTATGGATTGGTATTATGACACCCCCCAGTCGTTTGTCTTAGAATACATCGAGTTAGACCTCACTAAAAACTTTTTGGAATACCAGAACCAGCTGTATCTTCAGGTGTCTGGTACTTCGATGGGGGCTACATTCGCCTTGAGTCTGGCCTGCATTTATGTGGGCCAGTTCGAGGAAAAGGTCATCTATCATCCTGCTAATCCCTTCAAAGAGAATATTTCTCTTTGGAGGATATATATTGATGATGTACTCTGCATCTCGACTGGATCAGCGGATCGTCTGACTGCATTTTTTACGTGGCTCAATCAGGCGGATGGCAGCTTGCGCTTCACTTGGGCTTACAGTAATACAACAGCTGTGCATCTGGATGTAGATATCACATCTACTGATCAAGGTTTGGTTACTAATCTCCATCAGAAGCCAAGTGACAGGAACTCTCTGTTACATTACCGTTCTTTTCACCCGAGGTCCCTCTGGGACAATCTCCCGTGGGGCAGTTTTTGCGTTATCGATGCAATTGTTCCACGACGGAGTTTGTGGAACAGTCTGAGGAACTAGTGGGGAAGTTGCAAGCCAGAGGGTATCAAGGTAAAGCCATCAAACAAGCATGTAAATGGCCATTGAGCACCCCCCGTGATGCCCTTCTGCAAAGAAATGTAAAAACTAAGCCTGAGTGTCTTCCAGCTGTCACTACGTTTGATCCCCTTTCAACGAGAGTGAGGCAAATAGTAAGAAAACATTGATCTATTTTAGATACTCCAACCAATAAAATGCCGCCGCCTCGTTTTACATTCAAAAGGGCTCCCAGTCTTAAAGACAAATTGGTGCATACACATACACTAAGTACACCTCTTGGTTCTAAACGTCCCTCGGGCCATTACCCCTGTGGGCGGTGCACAGTATGTGGCTTGACGAAAGCTACGAAAAGTGTGGTGTTGGAGGGTGGACGTGAATGGTTTTTAACAAATTTCAGTAATTGCAACACCAATAATGTTATATATAGACTGACGTGCAACTGTGGCTTGCATTACATTGGTTTATCTTCAAGAAAAGTCAAAATCTGGATACAAGAACATCTGAGTACCTTAAAAGCCCAAAAACTAACCACCCGGCTGGTTCAGCACTTCCAAGAAAAACAGCACGACCCCAGGGATCTGAGGTGGACTGTTCTTGAAAGGATCTTGGGTGACAACCATAATATTTAATCAATTCTGCCGAGAAAGGAGGCCAAATGGATCTTTTCAGAAAAGACAGATTAAGTGGGATTGAACGACCTAATCGAGTGGAGCAAGGTCACCAGGCATTAGAGTCGTCAATTTTGCTTTGGGTTTAAATCTGTTAGCTCATACTCCACATGCATTTGATTACAATTGTGCCTTTTTCTGAGAACAAGTAGGGCCCCCGCTATTTCATGAGGATACCCGGGCACTTGTATGCCTTTTTGAACTAGGGTCCTTGAATTACCTCGGGGAACATGCATCACAATGGTGTTGAGTACGACACAGCACGTCTATATGTGCTGAAAACATGCTGCCCCGTGGAAGTAGATACACCAGGGGCAAACTTGCCTCTCTCCCTTTTGTAAAATGAATAAGTTATTCACAAATAAGGAATATAATACCTTGTGAAATTGTTTTGGAATTATATACAATTCTGGAAATGTCCCCGTTGTTAAGTTTGGTGTTTAACTTTGTTTATAAACTGGTTACTGAAGTAGTAGGGGAATACTGAATTATGAATTAAAATCGTGTGCCCATTCCAAAATGGCGCCCGTGTGGGACACGTCCCGCGTGAATCACGTTTCTCACGTGATCAGGGGCGTGCAGGAACATCTATTTCTATCCTTACCTGTTGTAACTGTGGCGGGATGATCTTGGACACTGCCGAATCCCGATTGCGGTAAGCGGTGAGACTAACCGGCGGGCATTGTGACGCTATGCTTGAGGCAGTTGCTTGTGGTAAAAGACCGGTATACCACATTTAAAATAGATGGAATACTGGTTGGCATTGCTTTTGTTAACCCTTTCCATGCTCATGATGAGCTCAGCTCGTCATGCAGTACACTGCTTGTGTGCTCATGCCGAGCTGACCTCGTCATGAACAATGGGATTCAAAGAAGTTCAGCACCAGGGGTGAATTGCCTTAGCATTGATAGTGTTAACAATAGAGCGATGGGGATAAGACATGGTGTGAAGTCGGCAACATGTGTGATATGGATAAATGCGTCGCGATGACGCTAGATGAAATAACATTGCTTTTGTTAACATTAGAACGATTGGGCAACGACATGGTGTGAAGTTGGCAGCATTTGTGATACGGATAAACGCATCATGATGACACTAGATGTATTAACATTACCGAGTAATCACTATTTAAAAATGCGTGATGCGGAGAGAGAGTGGAGTGCTCCTGTGGGGGCTGTGTGGGCTAACATTGAACTCTGAGGTTGCTCTGTCTCTTTAATTCTTACAGGTGACAAGACCCTTTGGCGGTCACTAAGCCGGTACGTGATCAGCTGACGCGTGTCCTCCACTTTTTAAGGTTGCATATATGCAGTCTTGATGCAACCAAACGGTACGGGCATTTTTAATTCCCTGCGTGAAGAATCATGCCACTTCTGGGTTGGAATGTGTTTTACAGATGCGCTTTCTTTTGTTTTGTCTTTTACTACCATCGTAGGTTTGATGTAAACCCCCATGAAATTCTAACTTGGAACCCCACTAGCCCTGAAGAAGTTGCTTGAAATTTGTTACAGCAATGTAACATGTTGGCTAATAATGATTGACTATAGCTCTACATGAGCCATTTTTTATTTGGAAGAGCTTACAGCACTGAATAAAAGTTATCATAAGCAAGTAAGCTTTACCAATTTTTAACGGTGAGGAATATTTGTGTATATTCTCATGGGGTCCATACTTTGTGCATTTTTATAGCATGTATAGGAAGTACAGTCACATTTAGGTTTCTTCCATTCTGTTTGGTTTCATTGAGTATTGGTCTATATTTCAAGTGCACATACATTTCTTTTCTGGAAAGAAAGCAAGCTATGATGATAAGTGGGTTTGCTGGCGAGTACCAGTCACCATCCCCCTTGGTGTTGCAACCGTGAGGTGCTTTCTTTCATTCCCACACTTTTTTAAGTTTATGGGTGGATCTTTGATGGTAGTATATTCTTGAATTAGAATACACTACAGCATAGCGACCAGTAGGTCCTGGAGGGAGTCGTGGATGAGGTTATAATACCCCCCTTGTGCTGGAATTAGAATTTTTGTTGTATCTATCCAGGGACAGCCCTTTGATTGATTTTGAGTGCAGTGAGTGGGGGGCTGGCTGTCCTTTTGTTCCCCCTTTAGCTCCTATTGTGTTGATGGTTCAAAACACGTACAAACAGTGAGTCACTCTTTCATGCATCTATGCGCTAAGTAATACTCCCCACCGAACCATACAGACACTCATACTGATATTCAAAAAACCAACTAATAACCCATATAGACACTCATGTAGTTACTCACCAACCCATGCAGCCACTTATAGACAAAGTGAGACACTGATACAGATATTTACATATTTAAACATTACTCGCTAATACATGTATTCACTAAAATACACTTAATAAGTTATGTTATGTTAATTTGAATTTGTTGAACGCTTAATACCAAAGGTCTCTAAGAGCTATAATAAGATTGGCGATGGAACCAGGCAGATTAGCTGGACGATTATGTCCAAGTGATGTCATTTGAGATGTCATCAGTGATGTCATGAGTGATGTCACTGACCATGTCATGAGTGATGTAATATGTGACGTCATCAGCAGTGCATTGCGGGCGCGGGAGTTATAGTTAGCTGAACTAACTATCACGGGGGAATTTCAATGGTTTTGTATGAGTGAAATGTCCAGCTAACTATAACATGTGGGAAACCTATGGTTTTTTCAGTAAATTTCTAAGGTTTTTTAAATGCTGATTCCTAACTATAACGTGGCAGCAACCTATGGTTTTTTCAGTGAATATATATATATATATATATATATATATATATATATATATATAGATATATAGATTAAAAGATAGATAGACACGGTTACAGTGTTGCTTTAGTTAGGCTCAGATTGCACTTGTACAAAACCAGCACAGGTTTTGCAGAAATTTTTAAAGATCTTTTACATTTTATTTCCCAAACATAACGTCCCTCTAACCTGGTTGTGAGTGGTTGTGTGGGTGTGCAAGTAGGTGTTAGAGTTCATGTGTGATTGGATGTGTGGATCTGTGAGTGGGTATGGAAGTGGCTATCTGGGTGAATGAGTACGTGTGTGTGGCTGTGTGGGTGTGTCAGTGGTTTTGTGGGTCTGTGAGGGGATGTGCTAGAGGCTGTATGGGTGTGTGAGTAGGTGTGTGAGTGGTTGTGTGCATGTGTAAGTGGGTGTGTGAGTGGCTGTATGGGCCTTTGAGTGGGTATGTGAGTGGAGAAACATCCTAAACCACGATGTTTCAAGAACGACTCACCTGAACAACGAAGATTGAACAACGAAGAGGGCTGAACCACGAAGGTAACATCCACGAATGAAGGAACAACGAAGGATGGAACCACGACTTTTAGAACACCGGAGCATGCTAGGAAAACGTTTAAAAGGGTAAATGGGGGGTGTGGGGGGACCCCCCTGACAAATACAATTAAAAAAATATATATAGAATGAAAAATACGTGAAGATTGAAATCGAAATAGTTAAAAAAAAAATACAGCTAAGGTTGTTGAAGAAATTAGTTAACATAAAATACCAGTTTATGTCAGAAGATGGCAGTGTTGCTTTAATTTTAAAACGAACAGCATATGATCAGTGTGCTCGTTTTTGAAAACAGATCTAAAATAGTATTTTAGAAAAAAATGGTATTAAATCTAATTTTTTTCGTGGTTTATGGAGTAGTGGTTTAAAATGTAGTGGTTAAGAAATGGTCGTGGTTTAGCCTCCGTTGATCCAGAAGTCGTGGTTTAGGCAGTAGTTGTAAAGTCATACAACCATGTGAGTGGTTTTGTGAGTGGGTGTGTGAGTGTTTTGGGGGTTTTGAAGTAGGTCTGTGAGTGGTTAGGTTGGTGTGTACGTGAGTTTGTGGGTGTGTGAGTGAGTGTGTGAGTAGGAGTGTGGATCTGTGATAGGGATGGGTGAAAAATTCCCCTACGCCAGTGGAGTTCAGAGTGTTGCCCAAACAAACTTGCAAAGGAATGTGGAGCAGAGTTTTTACTCTTGAGCGGTTCACTCACATTAAATGTTTGTGTGCTAGACCTCCTCCTGGCGAGATTTCTCAACATGGGCGGTCAACACCATGTTAATAGAAAATCTTTAACCACAGATATCTCTAGTATGGTTCACACACACCTTTCCCTATGTATATATTTTAAGAAATGTCACAATTTTTATGAGATTTTTTGTAATATAGTGTAGAGCACAAAAACACACTAGAGGATGAGAGAGTGTATGTTTGATCAGTCCACTTATAATAAATGTAAGCAGTGGTGTTCAAGCCCATTGTTTCAAACCATAGACCCAGAATTACCACTGTTTGTACATAATGTTGACATTTTGATATATATATGTAATCAATGCACTTTAACTCTAGATCATTTATTTTTCTTGCTTCGTAGTATTCACTGGTAAAAGAAAAATCCTGAGGAAGGCCTTTGCCGAAACGCGTTGGTGGTATTCTGCAAATCAATAACAGTGTCTTTTTGTCTTATTTTGTTTCTATGTTCACAATATGTTCAAATTTACTGTATAAAATGAGATAAAATGCGAAAAATCTGTCATATAATCCTAATTGTGTTATCCAAATCAAATTTGTGTTTGAACTTATTGAAGTAATATATGCAACAATGTGTATTTATTCATGTGCATAATAGAAAAGTGAATGTAGATATATCATGTTTTTGATACTACACAAAAAACAAAGATTAATAAAACTAAAATTATTTTCTTAACTGGATTGATACAGAGTTTATTGTGTTAGAAAATATCTACAGTTAGCACGCAGATTCTTTGTATAAACAGCACTGAGCCCGGTGCTATTGCTTTTTTCTAAAAAAAGTTTATTTCCCTGTTAGGGTTTATCCTTGTTTCAGGGGCCCGTGTGTTTGTCAAAGCAAATTTGGTGTAACACCACGCTCCAGCATTGTTTTGTAAATATGCCCCTTATCTTATACTGTTTCCTAATTGGAAGGATATGTCATTGATCTCAGAATTTCACAACTCATGGATAGTGTGGCAACTGAAGTTCTTTTATTTCACACACTAACTTTTTTTTAAATTCCTAGCTGTTTGCCTACCGTCCAGTTGGGTGAGCACCAACAACCACAGCTGACATTTGGATTTTACTCAATTCGAGATGTCAATCAATGTGAGTTTTTATATCATGCCTGTAAGTGTAAATAAGGTATCCTGCTTAGTTGTCATTATCAGGGTTTGAGTTTCTGAAATACAAAAGCGTACTCTTAATTAGTGTGAAAGTTTACAGCTTAAGGGACCAAGACAATAGCAGCAAATATAGCAGAAAGAGCTAAAGGAAGCTGTAAGTGAGCAAGGGAAAAGCATGAGACATGTACGTGTTTTTAAAATAGGAGAGGTATACCATGTAGTGTCACTAAAAACACAGGGATCAGTAACAGATTTTGGAGTAACCTTTGAACTTTGTTTTTGTTTGGTAACTGAGAAATGATTGGAGCTAGACGTATGGTTCCTTCCCAACTCACAGCATGAGTTTAAAGGATTGGGAGAATAAGTAATGAGTAAATTATAGTGCTTGCTTTAAAGTTAACCCCTTGATGAAAAGAGTTTGTTGATTGGGATGTTCTCAGATGTGTTCACAATTGATTCAGTGTCTCCAAAAAAGTGTGGAAGATTGATCTTTTTACCAAAGTTGCACAAACATCATGTTTAGTTCTCATCCCACTACAGGCCTTCAATGTGAAGTGAAAGAGTTACACAGAACTAAATAATTTACTTCCCCTTCAAGGCATGGGTGAAATATAGGGCAACACACCAAGGAGGCTCAAAGAATGTGGTGAAGCCAGTAACATGGAGACCATGGCAGTTGAATATGTAGGTGTTGCTTTGAGTAGTTAGCTACTACATTTCAACAAGAAGATGGCTGCACAGGGCATAACAACTTGACTTAATGGCGAAATCTAGTTTTAGAGAGAATGAGCTCATGATTTTTTCTGCTTCTCCTGTAGTTGCAAATACGAGCCCGCCTGGGGTCAGTAATCCGCTGCTGTAGACCATATGCACTGCCTGAGGGAGGTAAGTGGTCAAAAACAAAACCCCTCATTACCTCATGGTACTAGACATAAATGTACTCTGGGTGGTCTCCTTTTGTGTGACTTTTTTGATTGTTTATAGTTGCATGTAAACAAATTAATGCAGTTCTGAAACAAGTACAATTTCAGACAGTACAAGCTGTCCTTGAAGCTATTGTGTAATATTATAGTACATGAAATGCAGGGGGAGTCAACCACTCAATATTGAAGTACATGAGGGTATGGAGGCAGCAGTCACTCAATATGTATGGTGGATGTAGTGGCGGCATCAATCATTCAGTAAATCAACTTTGGATTGCAGTCAACCCTGGGAGAACCATATGACTGCTAATGTTTACATTGTACTGCATACTCCCTTCCCAACTGGTTTTTCATGATACCCATGGGGCTTTTAGAAAACCAATTAAAGTCTGTTTTTTTTTTTAAAAATCAATCATTCAGTACTTCAGTTCTGGGCATATGGGGCCATCAGTCATTGAGGTGGGAGGTACTTACTTTGTTTCAAATCCTGGCACCACCCCAGCAGAAGGCTCAAAAGACAACCAAATGCAGCACTGACAAATTATTAGAGCCCTATGGCATGTGGGTGGTGGACTTGGAGGCCACAGGATTGATTGGCAAGATGGCCCCCCTCCCTCCCAAGAGACCCCATGGGAAAGTGCACTTTCTCTCTATTTGATCTCTGGCTATTCTAATTCTGTATCTATACCCTTTGCCTACTGCTACAGCTGACTATTTTTACCCTGTGTCATTTTAAAGACTTTTGACATCCTGGTCAAGACATGTTTCAACTAGTTATGTGACGCTGTTAACATATAATTTAGCTCTGTTTGGCATCATGTGGGCTTGAATTACCAGGAAATGGGTAATGCAATTCAAATTTGTACCGTACACGGGCCTTTATATTATGTTTTGCCCAGGACCCACAAAATCCTTAAGATGACACTGAAAATGATCACAGGTAGTGTGGCCTTTAAATGCATGCTGCCAAATGTTGGTGATGGCCGCAGAGCTACGTTACCCAACAGGGGTCCTTTGGAAGTAGCTAGACTACAGAGTCCAGAGGGACAATGTATGCTGATGGGAAATGGAGAAGGCTGCTCACCTCAGCAATCCTCACTCTCAAATTACACTTTTCTTCAGTGTGGAAAATTAGCACATCACTCCTCGTATTTGGATAGGAGTTCCGTGGCCCTAGAATTCCAAAGCAAAATTACCAATTGTAGATGTAGCAGTTTCAGGTTTGCAGTAAGTAGATTCATTAGTGACTGCCCAAAACAGTGACCAAGAGACAATACATTTGGGAAACTGCCACTACAACGCAGCCGTTTCCACGTGTAACCATAACCACGCCTGCATTACAACGCATTAGTGTTTACAACGAATAGCCTTTACCACGCATACCTTTACTACGAGATACCTAGTAAAGGCATGTGTGCAAAAGGTACCAAAAAAAGGGGGGCTTGGAGGGGTCTCCCCCTTAAAAAAAAAACAACAACATGGGTTTAGAAAAGGGGACTTGGGGGGTCTCCACCCTCCCCAAAAAAAAGAAATGCACCTGATTCCGTAAAATTATGAATCTGATGAAAAAAATGGGGAGGCAATAGGCGTCATTAGAGGAAACAGAAAGACACTTCTGTTTCCTCCTTACAATGTGAAACATCACCTCCGAAGTGCTTGGAGTGGAAAGGATGTGGAGAGGTAAGGGGGAATGAGGGGGTGGTGTTTCTAAGGGGAAAATTATAAGGATTAATTTTTAGGGTACATAAATAGTGATCGGAGATATCCTTTAACATAAAAATGCCGTTAACATGCATACAACGAAAATCCTAGTAAAAGTATGCATGTTAAAGGCATCTTCGTGGTAAAGGATATGCGTGGGGAAGGCAATCGTGTTGTAAAGCATGCGTGGCAAAGGCATGCGTTGCAACAAATGCATTGTAACATTATACTAAAGAATTCCAATGGGGTGCATGAGAACAGGCATGCCACTTGTAAACCTCTCTCAAAAAATGTGATACTTCGCTGTAGAGGCAAACTATAAAAACCTTCTATATTAATATATAATCAATGCAACAATCAGAATTATGTATTGTGTTTTGTTGTGTTATGTTATACTTTGGTATGTCATGTTGTTATGTTTTGTTATGTTGTGTTATGTCATGTTATGTTATATTATGTTATGTTATTGTTTCAAGCACCAGCAACTTGGGCCATGAAAAGAGGACCATCTGTGATCTACTATCTTTAGGTTGTGCAGTTATCTGGGACTCTGTAATCGAAATTCACATTGAATATAGTGATACTCATGCCCTTAATCTAACCCTAATTTTTGACCATAGGCTCTTTGTGATTAACAAATACCAAAGGTGTCCAATATGATGAACTCCAATCAAGGCCCTTTTATATAGGTTAGAGAGCTCATGGGGCCTGTTGTCTTGTATGCTGGAGGGCTTTTGCATAACATAACAATTGAGGAGTCTGACTATAGAAATTAAGAGTACCAGTGCCAAAACGTCTTGAAGAGGGCCACAGGGCATGAAGGGACTTTTGGAGTCAACTGTTGTGGTTGAGGTCTTCTTCTCCTGATCACCCAGGGTCCAACCTACTATGGGTCCTGAACAACTGGACCTAGTACCCCTGCTGCACTTGACTCTCAGTGATAGCTGTGGATAACCAGTTAAAGGCTCCCTCGCGGGGGAAGTGTAGATAAACACGACTCATAACTCGAAGTGCACTCAGTAATGTCAATAAATCAATGACGAGTGAAGTATTTGTTTTCATATTAAAAAAAGTATTTAAGTATTTCAGCATTCGAAAGCAATAACACAATCCCCTTGAGGTCAGGGCTCTAGTGTTTAACTGGCAAATCCCGGTTTCACACTTTTTCTTGTAATGTGGTTGGAGGTGTCCACCATTCACTGGTGGCCACTCTTTGGAAGCAGTCAAAAGTGTCTATGGTGACACAGCACCTTATCAGCGAGTGACCCTGTCCCTGGAAGGCCTGTATTAATATACAGCAGCACAGAAACATTCCGCACTACAGAGGGTGCCTTGACTTCGGGTGCTTCCAATGCTCCACTCCTGCTCAGTCAAGTTGAACTGCACTCTGGATGCGTGGCAGAACAGAGCAGGTGCAGGTTCTATTCTCAGGAGCAGAGCCGGCTTCAACAGCAATCGGAGGTGCTCTGGCTTTCACTGGTGTGGTAAATTCAGCTTTTCCTAATCAAGGGGAGGGGGTTGATCCTTGTGCCCCGACACCGTACCAGGGACGGGGCGAAGTCCTCTCAACCTACTCTGGAGTCCCAGGGTCAGGTCGAAGGGCTGGTCTTAGTGCTTCTTACTGAAGCTGCAGGTCGCAGCTTCAGTATACTCAGGCGACATCCCAAACATTTATAGTACTGGGTACTGGTAATCCCTCCTGGCACACGGGGTTGCTGCAGTATTTGCTGGCAAGACTTCAGTCAGTATTTCGCAGGAACATATACCACAACACCCCCTCCTGGAATACGATGTCACCGCTAAGGCCCGCACAGGTCTTGGCACTTTGTTAGCAACAATTATTGACATGGTGGCCCCTCCTGACATACAGAGTCATTGCAACCAAGTGGTACAGGCTGGGTTTAACGCTCTTGACACGGCTCTTAATTCACTGCTGAGTACACGGTGGTCCTCTCTTGGCATCCGGGGGTCGCTGATTTGATCCTCCTCAAATCTCACACTGGGAGTTTTTGTCAGAGCTCCCTTCTGGGCCTCACTCCCTTCAACGCGCTCCTCTTCCTCACAGGGCACACTGATCTTGACAAGCAGGCAGGCGATGATGCTCTAGGCTCCAGAGCAGCTGGCCTTGGTATCAATGGGTGAGGCCCTCCTCTTACACAGCAGGAAAACTAGCAGGCCTTGGCCCCCCAGTCCAGGTCACAGGCAGAAGTCTTGCAGAGCTTCCCTTCCTCTCGCAACCAGACGGGCAGCTTGGCAGAAGAAACATTTGGGTCTCAACCAACCTTTCTAATACTCTTTTTCCAGACGCCAAATGTCATTTAGGGTCTGAGTCTTTTAAGCTTTATGTTGGAGTTCTGCTTCTTTTAGAAGTGTACTCTTTCCTCTCTGTTTTCTCTTGAAAGGCTGTCTATTATAGCAGGAGAGATTCTGAAGCTCACAGTCACACAACAGAGGCCATAGGAGTGACTAGAGTTCACACCTCGATGCCAACCACAGCAACATCTGCATCAAAAGGTTAATCCCAGGCTCCCAGCTCTAGTCTTTCTGAGACATTCCCTTAGCCCCATCGCCTTCCTGAGATGTGGCCTGGCCCTTTCCTTTGTGATCTATTACTGAATGAAAGAGCACCCATTGAAGTGTACTGGGGGTCTCTTTCTCTCCCTTCTCCAGTGTGTCCCACCCAGCTCACAGGAATGCAGCCATACACAAAGCTCTCTGAGGGGAATCCCCAACTCCTAATGTCTTCATTAGGCAGGCCAGAGCTTCCCAAAATGGAACCCAGGGTCTCCTATATAATGTAACATTGCAGGCACATTTGTACTCAGTGTATGGACACAGTACACACTCAATGCAGTACTGTTACTTTCATGCATAGTGCCCTCACAGGCACACATGCACTCAGCACACTCATTCACTCTACTCACTGTTCATTACTGTAGCCTTTCTGTGTTGTGCCATGATGCGCTACTTGAAAACACACACACTTCCAGTACACATATTCATCAGGCACATATTGCACAACACGTAACCTTTTATGTATTGTACTTTTCGCAAGCATCTATATATCCAGTACATGCTTCCACTGTGCTCTAACTGAACAGCACTACATCTCTCATATCCTGTATTCCTCACAGGCATACATACAGCCAGTACTACTGATAGAGCGCGCAGGTCACCCGGCCAATAATTTCACCAATACACGTATCGGGCCCCTATACTTTTCAATTTATCTTATACATTAATCGGGTGACCTTACACTCTACTACCAGTAACCCTGGTTCCTTTCCTAATTATTTCTCGCGTACCCGACTTACCATTCCATCGTTACGGGTACCTATGACCACAATGGATCAGGGAGCTAGCTGTGACAGGAAGGCAGACAACCAAAATACCAACATTAATATTTCTTTGTCTTCGTAAATGACCACAAACTCAGGAAGTTTTCAAGGTTTTATCTAGAATTCAGATTCAGAAAGCATACAGTTTATAACTAATAAGCAATCAATAATCAAGATAACAAAGAGCACATATCCATATAGAAAATATATCAGGGCAACCATTTATGAGTCTAATGAAAGATAAGAACAAGAAACACGCTAATCAAACTTTCAGGGAGGAAAATGTGAGATTGACTAACTATAGATGGGCAATCTTAGACACAAACTAGAATTTCACTACTGGGAAATGACTTCAAAGTTGGATAAGAGTTTGGGAAATCCTATACATCTATAGGAAAGGGAAAACAGGGTACATGCTATAGTTCTAGCAATCTTACTTCAATCAACTTGGAAAAGGACAATTATAAACCACATCTATATTTCATAAACGGTATGAAGAGTTGTACTTAAAGGAAGGGTAACAAAGGAACATGCTAGGAAACAGCAATAACATATGAGCTTTCATTCAGTAGCTTTGCGAAAGCATGGAAAATCAATTATGCGCAAAGGAATGTCTTTATTAAAGCAAAAGACAGAAAATAGAAGGTGCAGTATAGAGTTTTCAGCACTATATATTTACCTAGAATGGTGTGAAGACCAACCCTGGCCACGGATCAGTCAAGGACAGGAAAAACCCCAAGGAAGGACAGTCATCAATGGGACAGCAGGTGCAGAATGGACACCCAAGGACAGGACAGGAAACCCAGATTAGGATTAGGACAGGACCACCAAGGAACGACCAGCACCCGTAGTTTGGAAGCAACGCCTGCGCTCCACCCTCTCTGCAGCTATCGGCCGGAACCCCGATTGGGTTATCGAACTCCCCAGCAAAGTGCTCCACCAGCACTTAAGGATTAGTAAACCTCTGAGTCTATGGATATTTCGGACAGAGTGCTCCGCAGCGCTCTGTATTCAGTCACCTATTGAGTGCGTTGGGTCAGTGACAGGTCAGCTATTCGGACAAGTCGGACAATTTCTCTAGCTAAACCTGGGCTAGTTATACTGTTTTTGGGTCAGTGTACCACCCCCCAAATGTTGCAAGTGTCAGAAGCCCCAATTTTGATTGGTCCCCAAGTAGGATAGGTCAACACACCAATCACATTAACTTTCTACAAGCCTACATTTGCATTTTCTGGGACCGCCTAGCAAATTTGGGGTTCCCATGACGTGCTCTACAGAATACAATGGATAAATTACAAATGTTTCAAATGTAGAACATTTTGACTTTTTCGGCTGGGTGACGGTGCATCTTCCCAGGCACATCTTGGCCGCCACCTCTGGTTGGCAGTCGTTCAATGTCACCGGCCAAAGTCTGTCATGCGCAGTAAAGCATCTTAATATGGAATCTCGAGCATCCCATCAGACCCTCGATATTGCGGTACATGAAAAGTAAGCGAAAACAAATTAAACACAGAAAGTAAATGAATACACTGTATACCATGAATAGCTACTCTATACCCCTTTACTTAAAAATATACTATTGCGTTAGAGATTAATGCAAACAGACAATAACATAAAACATCAGCGCAAGCTTCACCATGTGAGAACACAGACAGCCATCTTAAAAGCAAATGCGCAAGCGCAAAGGTTCCCACCAGAACTGCAAGTACGTCACGTCACGTGAGTGTGACTAACGCAAGCGCAGAAAGAAACCCCGCCAAGCAGCGGCCATTTTAGACACAAACGTTATTGAGTTAGTAAACACATATGCGAGCGTCTCTAGGACACCCCAAATGTCTGAATAAAGGGAAATTAGTATGACAAACAGGTTGAATTACATTGTTATAAGTAAATCGAGGTTCATGAATCCAAGCAAGTCGCGTAATATGCGAATCCTTGCTCCATCAATCCCCTCTTTGATGATATTTACTATCATCACAAACTAATGGAATCAGATGCCAACTTTTTCACACTTTATTCATTTCAATCTCTTCCAACATTTGATTCAGTTTTTCCTTAACGTCTTTGTTAGGGTGAGAATTTTTCACCCTTTTATAAATCTGATTATTTAGCTCCTCTAATTCAAGTTCATCCACACTCCGTTTCACACCTCTTTTATTCACAGTGTACTTCTTTTGGTGTTTGCGACATTTGCAACAGACAAATATGAGGAATATGATGAAACCTATTACTCCAATTGGCATCAGAACCTTAAACAAGAAACCTTTGCCTAAATTAGAAAACCAATGTCCTACAGCGGAGAGACCATCAGTGAGTCTCTTCCAGGCACTATCAACCTCCAGTGGTTTGAGTTCCTTTTCCAAATTTGTAATGTTCCTCACATACTTTTTGATTTGCACACTTTTATCCGGTATGTAAGTGCAACAATGTTGCGCTTTCAGCATCCGGCAGACTCCGCCCTCTTTTGCTAATAAGGTGTCAAGAGCAAGTCTGTTCTGCAAAACCATAGATCTGATCGCAACCATTTCGGTATTGACCAACAGAAATCCATGAGCTGTGTCAGTAGACAACAGATCCACTATTGTTGACAATTTGCAAATTCTGTGTGTGTTCAGAACCACTCCCACTCCAGGTATCAGTGCACTAAAAATACAACCCATTATTTCACCTACGCTTTCCGTTTTACTATGCACTAAGCCATTAGTGTTTTCACTGCTTTCAGCAATTTCATTCACATGGTATATTTTCGGGAAGACAATGCCAAAGTAGCAGCTTCCATACCAGTGATCCGGCAATTTGAAATAAGCCTTGTTTCCACATATATAATAAATTCCGGGAAACACAGGTTCTGACCCATTTTTGAAACCCCAACCTCCAATTACCTTGTAATTGTGTTCACATTGACTGGAACCAATGAAAATGTTATTATAATAACTAGTCTTTTCGCGGTGAAGACAAAGCTGTCCCTTCCTCTCGAAATCCAGCAACAAAGCAGGACCACTCCCACCATTTGAGGTGCTTTCCATGTTTTCAGCCCATTTAGGAGTTTTCTGTCTTTTATCATTTGCCTTTCTTTGGAAACTTTCCCTTCTTTTCTCTGCCATGTTTAAAAACATTTTCTCTTGTTCATGCAATGAACAGGTCAAGTTATCTCTGTGTGCTTCACCTAAATCTATGGTACCTATAGTCAGAAAGTATTCTCCCATATAACGTGTAACGTCACTTTTAGTATGTACAGGATTCAGATTTTCACGTATAGGGAGTTCAGAAAATATCACGTCTGAGTTTGAGTAATAGTACTGTAACGGTCCTCTTTTGTAAAATAAGCTTGCTAAAATACTACAGGAAATTCCATAAGTCAAGGGCAGGTGATGATAAGTCACGCCTTCAGCCACAGAAGTAGGTAGCTTCATGCAGACATAGCAATCTTCTATTTCCATTGTTTCTACGTAATGCACTAACAAGTTTGCGAATACATTTAAATGAGTCTGGTTTTTAACTCCGTGATAATGTAGTCCTTCCTCATCTGGTGCTTCTAAGTCTGGTCTTGTTTGTCTGAGGCTAAGTGTTTTCTCACGTCTTTCTACACTTCGTGTTGTCAGTTCTTCAGTGTCTTTTGTCACAGTCTGTGTAGTGTCAATATTAGTATTTTTGCTCACCATATAAGGAATAAAAACGGTTAGTCCTATCCATAATATTAATACTATAGCTATACTACATATACATACTTTGCAGCATGTTTTACAACAATTACGTCTAGGCCTTCCATTCACATTTGAATCAGACATTTTTGCTCAGAAGAAGTTCTCAACCCCTCTCTGTAACTTTGCACAGGTAGCTTACACTGAACAATTTCAGGTTGGTTCGTCTTCTTCGGCAGACTGATCAGCTGTCTGTTCTTGGTCACTTTCGTCAGTTATATCAAGATCCTCAAATTCCTCCAATATCAAATAAGTCCATTCAGGATCTTGGTATTTTTCGTTCAGTCTTTTTATTCAATCACTTCTTCTTTTGGAGCTTTCTCCAGTCTGCTCTGCTATACGAGAACTTTGTCTTCTTTGCTCAAGTTTTTTTTTCTACTCTTTTTAGTCTCAGTCTCAGTCTTTTAATAAACCTTGGTTCAGTATTTTTCTTTTTCTTGAGTCTTTTAGCTGGCACTGTGGTTTGGCTTTCTTCTAATGCTCTTTTATTCTCACTGGTTTGTGGCACGTCTGTTTCTGCTTCTTCTCTTCCTGTCTGACTAGTCCCAGGTCTTATATCTGTTTCCTCTGCCTGGTTACTAAGCTGGCCTTGTTCAGGTGTATACTGGATTTGACTTTTGGGCGTTTCAATTTCTGTGTCCTGAACACGTTCGTCTATTTCTATCTGTTCCTGTTCAAGTACTTCGACCCTTCTTCCGCTTGAACTTTCGCCCTAATTTCTGTCTGTCCCTTTTCAATTTCAGGAGTTCTTGGAGGTGTGTCGATCACCTGTTCTGTCCCTATCTGACTTCTTCTCCTTCAGATTTTACATGGATTTCGATAATCTGTTTGTCTTCTTCTATTCCTGTCTCTTCCTCACTATTCCACTCTCTATCTGCATAGGTTTGACTTTTTGTTCTGATTGGATCATCAGTCAGGTCGATTATGGGTATCCACTCATCTTGACTGGTGCTCGGTTGTTTGTTATCAGCTACTTCAGGACCAACGTCTGGAGACCCCTCAGCTGGACAACCTTCAGCGTCAGTTTTCTCGTCTCTGATCACCTTCTTGGTATGGCTGGCATGGATCCACTTTGGAACGCCGGCACACTTCACCGCTGTCGTGGTTACCAGTATCACTTGGCGTTGTTTTCCCCACTTCGGTGCAAGGCAATTTGAACGAGTATGCTTCTTGAGTACAACCCAATTGCCTGGAACCAATTTATGGACTGGAGTTGTTGGACTGGCGACGGCGTCTTCCCCAATCTGGCGAGAGATAGAACGTACTTGGTCACCCAGTTGCTTGCAGTACTCAAGTACCAAATCATCAGAAATGCTTATCAGTTTGTATCCTGGTACCCATGCTTGTCTCATCACTCTTCCCATCAGGATTTCATGGGGACTCAGGCCTGTTTTTCGGTCTGGAATACTTCGGATTCCCATCAGAACAAGAGGTAAAGCCTCTATCCAGTTCATGCCCGTAGATTCACACATCTTCCCTAATCTTGACTTGATAGTGCCATTTATTTGTTCCACTACTCCAGAAGCCTCTGGACGATATGCACAGTGTAGCTTTTGTGTAATCTTGAATGCTTTACAGAGCTGATCGATTACCTCATTCTGGAAATGCCCACCTCTATCTGATTCAATTGTGACTGGAACCCCGTACCTAGGTATTAGCTCTCGTAGTAACAATTTGGCTACAGTCATGGCGTCATTCTTTTTGGCTGGGTAAGCTTCCACCCATTTTGAAAACAGGCAGACAATGACAAGGACGTATCTCATTCCTTTACAAAGGGGCAATTGAATGAAGTCTACCTGCAATCTTACAAAGGGACCTCCTGACTTCCCAATTTTTCCCAATTCGACTACAGTTCCTTTCCCAGCGTTGAACTGCTGACATGTTAAGCACCTCTGGCAGAGTGACTCTGCTACCTTCCTGAACTTCGGGTTGTACCATGTTTGTTGGAAAACCCGAACCATGGCATCCCTGCCAATGTGTGCATCTCCATGCATCAATCTGGCCATAGAAGCAGGCAAGCGTCTAGGCAACACAGGCATACTGTCAGGGCCCACAATGATACCATCCTCACTTCTCTGTCGACAACCAAGCTTTCTCCATTTTTCCTTTTCCTTTGTTGGTGCAGCATACTGCCAATCTCTCAATTCTTCCCATGTAGGCACCTCCTCAAACACCATAAGTTGGCAGCTGTTTCCATATCCTCCCAATTTAATATTAACAGACATTCGATGTCTGGCACAATGTTGGGCCACTTCGTCAGCATATCGATTTCCCACTGTCACATGATCTGTGCCAGATTTGTGAGCAGCACACTTGACCACCGCCAATTCTTTTGGTAACTGGATTGCATCCAGTAATTCTTGTACAACCTTTCCATTTCTGATAGGAGTACCTGAAGAAGTCAGGAACTCCCTTTGTAGCCACAATTGGCCGAAGTCATGCACAACCCCATTACAGTATTGACTGTCAGTATATACTGTTATTCTTTTATTTTTCCAAATTTTACAGGCTCTTGTCAATGCAATCAATTCGGCTACTTGTGCAGACTTCACTCCAAATAGACAGGATGCTTCTATAGTGCGTTTTACCGTGACTACAACATAAGCAGCACTTAGGCCTACAAGTTCGTGTCTTAGACATGAGCCATCCACAAACAGCTCACTATCTTCTATTGGCAGGGGTACTTCCTTGATGTCTGGGCGTGGTTTAGTACTGAATTCTGTCAGGTCAATGCAATCGTGTTCGACCTCTCCCTTTGCTTCTGCAATTATTGAGTCTGGCAATAGGGTAGCTGGATTCAGTATGTTACACCGAGCAATGACCACATTTGCAGCACCTACAAGAATCCTCTCGTACTTAGTCAGCCGACTAGGTATGAGATACTGGGTCTTTGTTTTGGTCAGTAGGATTACAACTGCATGTGGAACATACACAGTTACAGGATGTCCCATAACAATGGACTCGCTTTGTTCAAGACTCGTGCAGGTTGCAGCTGCAGCTTTCAGACATCCGGGTAATCCAGCAGCCACTGGATCCAAAGTGGCAGAAAAATATGCCACTGGACGTCTAGTCAGACCATGGGCTTGGGTTAGGACTGACAATGCACAATTGTCTTGTGTATCACAAAACAGTGCAAACTCCTTTGAATCATCCGGCATCCCCAATGCAGGGGCTGTACACAGACATTCTCGTAATTTTGTAAAGGCTGTCAAGCTTTCCTCATCCCATTCCACTGGGTCCTTTGCTCCTTTCTTTGTCATTTTGATCAAAGGTTTTGCTAGGACTGCAAATCCCACAATCCATTGCCTGCAGTAACCTACAACTCCAAGGAACATTCTGACTTCTTTCTGAGTATTGGGTAACTGCATGTTTCTAATTATTCTGATTCTTTCTGAAGTAACCTTTCTGATTCCTTTCTCTATCTGGTGCCCCAGATATTTTACTGACTTTGTACAGAACTGCAATTTGTCAGGTGATACTTTATGTCCTCCTTCACCTAGATGGTTCAGTAGGGCAATGGTGTCAACAACACAGTCTTTCTGACTCTTAGACGCCACCAAGTGGTCGTCTATATATTGCACCAAAACTGAGTTTCCAGGTAAGGTTAAAGATTCAAGACATTTTTTCAGAATCTGATTCAAGATTGAGGGGCTTTCTGTATACCCCTGGGGGACGCGATTCTAAACGAACACGTGACTGTCGAAAGCAAATGAGAAAAGAAATTTGCTATCTGGATGCAAAGGGATCGAAAAGAATGCGTGACATAGGTCAATCACAGTGAACCACTCAGCATCCCAGAGGATCTGATACAGGATCACTGCTGGGTTTGGAACAATAGGACAGCAGGGAACGACAATTTTGTTTACCTTTCTCAGGTCCTGTACTACCCTATACTTGCCACTAGGTTTCTTGATTCCAATTATGGGTGAGTTACACAGGCTACTCATCACTTCCTGTATGATGTTTGCTTCTAATAATCTTTTTATTTCAATGGCAACTCCTGCTCTAACTTCTGCACTCATTTTGTACGATTTGGTATTGGGGTAAACTGCATTTTCTTTCATGGCTATTTTGATTGGGTCTACATTTGCCATCAGGCCTACATCCTTTCCAGTAAAGTCCCATACTTCTGGTTTCACTGTCTTTTGGAGTTCTTCTGGTAAGTCTTGTATAGTCAATTGTTTAATCTCTGAGTCAGGTTTGATTAACATTAATTTGTATATTCCATCTTCGTCTGGGGTTTGGATTACGACGCCCTTTGGTGTGCAAAAGATGGTACAGTTCATTTTACACAACAAATCACGTCCTAATAAGTTTACAGGACTGGTGTCACAAACTACAAATCTATGCATTTCTTTGAAGTTCCCTATTGTAATCTCCATGGGCTCAGTAACTGGGGTACTAATCAATTGATTAGATACACCCACTACTTGGATTGCTTCTCCCGAGAGGGGTAGGTTTGGAACGTCCGCTGTTCTCACAGTAGAACGAGTAGCACCAGTGTCCAACAGAAAGGTGACATCATTGCCTTCAACCTTTCCTTCAATGTATGGCCCTGACTGGTCTACCGGCAAGGAGGCGCCAGGTACGCACTCCTCGTCTTCCCCTCTCAGGCCCCGTCAGTATTGATCGTCACAAAGAAAAGTATCATTCAATAAAAATTGCGAAGTTGCTGCATTTCTGTCCTCGTTTCCTCCCCAGATCTCTATGTCATCACCCTGCGGTGTTTTTCCCTTATAATTCGGTTTAGGTGCACGGGGCAAGTGACTTGCTTTTACCTGTTGCTGGGTCTTTCTTGGCCTTTCATTCTGCGTCTGTGGATTTAAATCAGGGGTTTGAGGGTTATTATGCTGTGCATATGGACACTCGTCTCTCCAGTGCCCTATCTCTCCGCACTGGTGATAGGGAAACTTCTTTTTGGCTTCCTCTCGACTCATTTTTACTCTGGGCTTCCCTCCTCACCCAGAAACTTGATTTTGGGAAATGTTATTCATTTTACCTAATTGTTTTTCCTGCTGTTCCGCTAGTTTTACTTGTGCCCACATAACCTTTTCCTTCAGAGCCGTTCGCTTGTCTGCCATCTCGTCTTCGCAATACTTGGCGTAACGCAAGACTTCGTCTATTTTCTTAGACTGCCAACAGATTTTATTGTCTTTGATCCACTGACAAATTTCAGGTCTTAAACCGTTTACAAACCTGTAAATGAAGTGGGTCATATCCTTCTTCTCGATATTATCTATTCCACTGTACGTTTTAAACACCTGTAACAGTCTTTCATAGAAGGAGTGCACAGTCTCATCTCTTTCCTGTGTAGTTCTATCTATCTTGGTCCAATCAGTTTCCTTTGCAGGCACCTTTTTCTTTAGGTGTAACATAACCTGGTCGTATTTTCTCATCACCTCATCAGAGGGAGCTCCTGTAGCAGAGTCCCTTGTATTTTCTTTATTAGGCCAATCAACGGCGATTTTACATTCGGTCCATAAATCCACAGGCACCACTATGTCGAAAAAACCCATCCAGGTCTTTCCATAGGTATTTTTGCACTTTTACAAACCTTTCTACCTGTCTGTACCACTCCACAGGCTTTTCTCGCAACTTTGGAAAATCATTGGTAAAGGACACAATATCCTGTCTGGACCATGGAATGTGCACATATTTCCCTCCTGGCACTTCTCGCATGGGGTATAACTGTTTGGGCTTGTCTGCTTCCCTTAAAGCAAACTCAGAAGTCGTCTGTCTGGACCTAACCTCTTCCTTTTTCTTTGCCCACCTGGCTTTCCACTTTTCTACATCTCCCCATTTTTGCAACACGGTCAACAATTCTTTGATCTGAACCATCTTTCCTGACACATTCATATTCTCTAGATCTTTATCTGAGAAATCTGCTCTGTAGGGTTTTTGTAATGGCTTTGATTTGGAAATAACTATTCCCATACAAGCTGCAGTGTCTGTCAATTTCTCATGGAGCACTCGGGTATTAAGGGTAAGACTCTTGCAGATAAACAGCAGCTCTTCCTCAGAAAAAGTATTTAATCTGTCTAACCCCACATTTCCAGCCGTCAGTTCTTCCATTTCAATTCTTAATTTATAAATATCCAATGGTTTTCTCTGAGGGGTTTGTTTCTCTAATTCTCGACTCCATCTCTCAATCTCTTCAGGAGTTACCAATGTGACACTCTTGGTACCCGAAGTCGATTCCATTTGAATCTCTCTCGTATTGAAAGGATTATGTCTCTTCTGCAGACTCCTTCCTGAGTTCCTAATTGGTAAATCCATTAAAGAAGCTTCAGATTCACATTCACTCGTCTGATCATCTACAATTAAGGGCTCTCTTCGGGGCTGTACTACAGTCTGAGTAATAATTGGGGCTTGTGGACTCACTTGTCTATCCCCATACAAAGGAACAACTGGTCCAATAGTTACTGGGATAGTCAAGGCTTCGGGCTGGTATTCAACTGGGAGAGTTTCTGAATTATTTTGGTTCTTTGTTTGGCTAGAGCCTCTCGCTCCTTTTCCTGCAACATTCTTTCCAGGCTTATTTTAGGTACTATTTGCGGGCTTAATGTTGGGGCAGTTGGATGCGTCATACTTGGTCCTTCACCATAATTAGGTTTTGGGAAACAGCTTCCTGTGTTTAAGGCTCTCGGTCCTTCCTCATAAGGAGGTCTTGAACCAAAATCTCTTTCACCTGTATATCTTGATTCACCACTAAATGGTGGTCTTAGACAGGTGTCTCCGGCACCTATGAGTCCTGGGCCCTCGCTATAGGAAGGTATTTGACAGCTATCTCTTATGTTTACAGATCTATTCCCTTCCTGACACGGAGGTCGTTGGGAAGTATCCTCTACACTAGACGATCTGGGACCTTCATTATAAGGAGGCGGACTTTTCATAAACATGTCATCTAGCAAATCATCATCGGAATCCCCATTGGACCCCCAATGTTTGCATTTTTCTGTCTTTTTCTCTCCTGCAGGACCACCCATTGGCATCATTGGAAACAGTCCTTCTACAATCATATTCTGTCTCCACTGTTTCATTTTTTTATCTCTGGTTTCTTGCTTTAATTTCGGATAACATTTTGTTAACCCTTTATCCATTCGGGGCTTGACTCTCTCAAAAGCCTCGATCTCCCATTCCTCTAATGCTTCGTACTGCGTTAATCTAGGTCTGGAATGCAAATCATTCATTCGGGTTCTCAAATTAAATAGAATCCTACCATTAAATGTACCTTCTAACGGGAAAGCCAAAATTCCGTCATCTTTTGTGTATTCCGCCCAGTTTTCCAACCATACACATGAGTGGTACCCTTTATCAAACATCATGAACGATGCAGGGGTATTAGGTGGCGGTATGACAACACCTTCTCTAGTTTTGATGGGTTTGTCCTTTTTGAAATAATTCTTCACCTTATTTACAAGGGACAATTTTCTCTTGTTCCCGTACATAATGCTGGTGTTATGCCCTTTCCACTGATCGGTTTCAAACCCTAAATGTCGTGGATCCGGTCTAGTATTCGGTCTATCAGTGTGCCACATACGATTTCTGCGAGTGACTTTGTTTATAAATCACTCCCAATCCGAATGCGTCTTTTATGTTCGTGCAACCAATCAGGTGCACGGGTTCAAATAATTTCGACCAATGGGTGCGCGGCCTTTCGTGAGACAGGTTCTCACGCTTCGGCACTCACCCCTCCTTTACAATTCCAGCTCCGCTACACACCCGCTGTTTCGACCAATACCAGCGCGGCACAGAGTGACGTCAGAGCAGCTCCGCGACTGACTCCCTCCCTCACAAGGTAACGGAACCTTAATTTCTCTCTTAAAGTGCAAGTGCTTTTAGTTATTTAACAACGAAAACACATTTGCCACTGTACTCGAGTGTCTAGAAAGGAAAGATTATGTTTCACTGCAAGTAAACCTCCTCTGTCTACTTTTCATTCACTACGGATAGATCTCTTCTGCCTACCCTTCACTCAAGCATTAGGGAACCTGCTACTTCTTTGACTCATTCACTTCTTTTTGGGATATATACTAAGTCTAAAGTTTCACTAGCGAACCCCTTTGCTGTCACCCAAGCTCAGATGAACCTGCTACTCCTTCCGGTGTGACCCTTACTAGGTTATATCACGATAGAAGTTTTGCCAGCGAACTCGTTGCTATCATTTATTCAAACATATATTCAGAAAACCCTAATTAGTGCTTCCACCCGGCCAATAATTTCACCAATACACGTATCGGGCCCATATACGTTTCAATTTATCTTATACATTAATCGGGTGACCTTACACTCTACTACCAGTAACCCTGGTTCCTTTCCTATTTATTTCTCGCGTACCCGACTTACCAATCCACCGTTACGGGTACCTATGACCACAATGGATCAGGGAGCTAGATGTGACAGGAAGGCAGACAACCAAAATACCAACATATATATTTCTTTGTCTTCGTAAATGACCACAAACTCAGGAAGTTTTCAAGGTTTTATCTAGAATTCAGATTCAGAAAGCATACAGTTTATAACTAATAAGCAATCAATAATCAAGATAACAAAGAGCACATATCCATATAGAAAATATATCAGGGCAACCATTTATGAGTCTAATGAAAGATAAGAACAAGAAACACGCTAATCAAACTTTCAGGGAGGAAAATGTGAGATTGACTAACTATAGATGGGCAATCTTAGACACAAACTAGAATTTCACTACTGGGAAATGACTTCAAAGTTGGATAAGAGTTTGGGAAATCCTATACATCTATAGGAAAGGGAAAACAGGGTACATGCTATAGTTCTAGCAATCTTACTTCAATCAACTTGGAAAAGGACAATTATAAACCACATCTATATTTCATAAACGGTATGAAGAGTTGTACTTAAAGGAAGGGTAACATAGGAACATGCTAGGAAACAGCAATAACATATGAGCTTTCATTCAGTAGCTTTGCGAAAGCATGGAAAATCAATTATGCGCAAAGGAATGTCTTTATTAAAGCAAAAGACAGAAAATAGAAGGTGCAGTATAGAGTTTTCAGCACTATATATTTACCTAGAATGGTGTGAAGACCAACCCTGGCCACGGATCAGTCAAGGACAGGAAAAACCCCAAGGAAGGACAGTCATCAATGGGACATCAGGTGCAGAATGGACACCCCAGGACAGGACAGGAAACCCAGATTAGGATTAGGACAGGACCACCAAGGAACGACCAGCACCCGCAGTTTGGAAGCAACGCCTGCGCTCCACCCTCTCTGCAGCTATCGGCCGGAACCCCGATTGGGTTATCGAACTCCCCAGCAAAGTGCTCCGCCAGCACTTAAGGTTTAGTAAACCTCTGAGTCTATGGATAATTTGCTCCGCAGCGCTCTGTATTCAGTCACCTATTGAGTGCGTTGGGTCAGTGACAGGTCAGCTATTCGGACAAGTCGGACAATTTCTCTAGCTAAACCTGGGCTAGTTATATTGTTTTTGGGTCAGTGTACCACCCCCCAAATGGTGCAAGTGTCAGAATCCCCAATTTCGATTGGTCCCCAAGTAGGATAGGTCAACACACCAATCACATTAACTTTCTACAAGCCTACATTTGCATTTGCATTTTATGGGACTGCCTAGCAAATTTGGGGTTCCCATGACGTGCTCTACAGAATACAATGGATAAATTACAAATGTTTCAAATGTAGAACATTTCGACTTTTTCGGCTGGGTGAAGGTGCATCTTCCCAGGCACATCTTGGCCGCCACCTCTGGTTGGCAGTCGTTCAATGTCACCGGCCAAAGTCTGTCATGCACAGTAAAGCATCTTAATATGGAGTCTCGAGCATCCGATCAGACCCTCGATATTGCGGTACATGAAAAGTAAGCGAAAACAAATTAAACACAGAAAGTAAATGAATACACTGTATACCATGAATAGCTACTCTATACCCCTTTACTTAAAAATATACTATTGCGTTAGAGATTAATGCAAACAGACAATAACATAAAACATCAGCGCAAGCTTCACCATGTGAGAACACAGACAGCCATCTTAAAAGCAAATGCGCAAGCGCAAAGGTTCCCACCAGAACTGCAAGTACGTCACGTCACGTGAGTGTGACTAACGCATGCGCAGAAAGAAACCCCGCCAAGCAGCGGCCATTTTAGATACAAACGTTATTGAGTTAGTAAACACATATGCAAGCATCTCTAGGACACCCCAAATGTCTGAATAAAGGGAAATTAGTATGACAAACAGGTTGAATTACATTGTTATAAGTTATTCGAGGTTCATGAATCCAAGCAAGTCGCGTAATATGCGAATCCTTGATCCATCACTACACTCACCATGCATGTACTGCACAGCACTGCTCTACTATTCCCAGGCACACATACAACCAGTGCTTAGTCACCACTTCTGTGCAGCACTTTATGCATGAAGGCCAAGGGTGAGCTAGGTACACAGCAGTGAAACTTTTAAAATGGTGAGTGAGCCTTTAGGCCAAACTCCAGTGACACAGGGTAAAAGGGACCTGTACACTCATATATTCACTACACAGTATGCTGCCACAACAGCACTCGTGCTGCTTAATGTCTGGTGGAGGCAGTGGCCTTCCAGCACTTTTATGTTCCATATAGACACTCAATATAGACTCAGGTAGCAACCTAACCCCTCACCTATATTTCCATGCCATTACACTACATAACAGTTCTTGCGACTGACCTTTTACCTAGTTATAATGCTGCTAACAGGTTGTGGGGTTTTCCCTGAAACCTAGCCTCATTTATTATGAATAAGGATTCTTGGAAACTCAGCAGGACTACAATCTCCTGCATAGTAACTATGTAAAAGGACCATTCCTTCCGTCATCCTAAGTCTGACATGACACAGCAAGGTAGATCCCCTGAGGGTACCACGTTGGGTATATAAACACCATATCTTTGCAGAGGAAGGGAGAGGATAAAAAGGACTTCCATGCTGATACACTGACACAAGACGCTGAGATTCCTGCACGCAGACACTACAGCTCACAGCGGTCTAACATCTCTCGCGGGGTGTCCATCTCGAGACCAAGAAGGGGTCCCACAGCCTCCCACTTCATGTAATGGGGTTGTTTATATCCAAGCAGGATTCTTGGCTTTACACTTGCATGCATGCTAGGTACACTTAGGTACATCTAGTTACGGTTGCATCGTAGGAGTACGCATTATTCTGTGACGTATTTTTATACCTGCCTTTATTCATTGTTTTAGCACTATGGTAGAAATCTACCATCCTTTTACTCTGTCAGTGCCTATAATCATGTATATCTGTTTCTGTCAAATGGTTGTTTCAGCATACCTATTTTACACTAGAATGACGCTGGTTCAATAAATGCTTATTGAAAACGTTCCCACCGTTTATTCTGTGTATCTCTCTGAGACAAAGTGAGCACGAGTGACTGAGCGAAAAGTACTGTAGCCACGATCCCCGATGGGACAAAGTTGTCAAGTTCGATAGTTGCCAAGAACTATTCTGTCCTTGGTAAGAGGAGTTTACAGTGGCACTGTGAGAAATCCAGTGGGGGTGTCTGGAATCAGTCTGGACACCAATCCCACATTCTATGTTGTCTAAACGCGCAGACCCTATGTAGGTTTATAGGAACCACACAACAGCACTATGAGGGTAGTGCTTTGGGCGCCCCTCCCGGCCCAACAAGTACTCAATGTGTGAGTCAGGTCTATGTCATGGAGCAAACGCATGATATGCAATTGCTGATAACAACCAGCATTAAGGATCCAGGCAACAGTACAGTTGGGCACTCAGGGCAGGGGTACAGGTCCTTTACCATGCAGAGGACTTTTCCGTTCCAACAAACAGCTCTAGCAGGATACCCTTATGGGTACTTTCAGTACATCTGCATATTTATGGAAGTTTTGTTGTAGTTATGTTATGTTACCTTATATGGGGTTTTGTAGCGCGCTCAATTACTACTGGAGTATCCTGGTGCGAGGGGAGCGATGCAAGAGGCAGAAGTTAGAGGAGGGAAGGTGGAGAGTTAAGGTGCCAATTTAAACAGGTGGGTCTTAAGTGCTTTTTTAAAAAGCGCATAGTTCTGAGTGGAACGGAGGGCCAGAGGGAGAGAATTCCAAGCAATTTCTGCTTTCACAGCAATGGATTGACCTCCAAAATGGGAGCGCTTAAAGCGAGGAACCGCCAGCCGGTGTTGGGTGGTAAAACGCAGGGGGCGATTGGGAAGATATAGAGAGAACAGTTTCCTCAGATAAAGTGGGCCCTGATCATGGATGGCTCTGTGGGCGAAAGTAAGGGTCTTAAAAATAATCCTTTGAAACACCGGAAGCCAGTGCAGACTGCGCAGATGGTATCGGACGCTAGTCCTCCTTGAGATGTTCAAGACGAGTCTGGCAGTCGCATTTTGGATTATCTGGAGATGATTGGTCAAGGTGCCGCTGAACAGGGCATTAGCATAGTCAAGGTGAGAGAGAATAAGCGCTCTAGCCACTGTTTCTCTTGCCATTCTGGGAAGAAGAGGAAACATTTTTCAGAGGGCCTTAAGAGTGCCAAAGCAGCCGCAGGTGAGTTTCTTAATGTGAGCCTCAAATTTTAAGTCTTCCCCAAACCACACCCCCAGATTTTTTGCCGGGATGCCCACAGAGCTAGGGAATGGGAAGCCTGCAGGCCACAGGGATTCTCTAAAATGTGGGGGGAACTGCCCATAAAGTAAAGTTTCAGTTTTATCTTCATTACATTTTAACTGGGCAGAAGCCAACCAATTGATGACTGAAGAGAGACAGGTCTGGGTGGAAGCAGTGTCCAGGTCCGTAGCAGGCCAGGTAAACAGCAGCTGTGTGTCATCGGCGTAAGCTAATATTTTGGCGCCCAGTTGTTCGGCCAAGGCAATCAGAGGGGTCATTTATATATTAAACAACGCAGCCGCAGCGCAGCGCAGCGATTTAGGCTGTGCAGACCACTCGATACCTTTTTCATTGTAATAGCTGAGCTGATTAATAGCTTTTTAAAGCGGTCTTGCGCATTTAGCGCCGTGTGCATTTTAACAATACTGTAATTTTTTTAATATGTGTTTTTGTGACTAGTGAGTGTTCTCACCTGCTTCCTCACGCTCTAAGACCCCGTTCCGCCCCGGCTGAGTGCCGTTTGCGCGGAGGGTCGCCTTGCAGAGCGCCATTCACCCACCTCCTTTCTCCACTTCCGCCCTGCCTCATACAGCGGAGGTTAGCGGTTTAGTGGTTGTTGACCGTGTAGTATAAATCTTTGAGTGCTGCGGGGCACAATTGACAGACGCAGCGATTTAGGCTGTGCAGACCACTCGATACCTTTTCATTGTAATAGCTGAGCTGATTAATAGCTTTTTAAAGCGGTCTTGCGCATTTAGCGCCGTGTGCATTTTAACAATACTGTAATTTTTAAAATATGTGTTTTTGTGACTAGTGAGTGTTCTCACCTGCTTCCTCACGCTCTAAGACCCCGTTCCGCCCCGGCTGAGTGCCGTTTGCGCGGAGGGTCGCCTTGTAGAGCGCCATTCACCCGCCTCCTTTCTCCACTTCCGCCCTGCCTCATACAGCGGAGGTTAGCGGTTTAGTGGTTGTTGACCGTGTAGTATAAATCTTTGAGTGCTGCGGGGCACAATTGACAGACGCAGCGATTTAGGCTGTGCAGACCACTCGATACCTTTTCATTGTAATAGCTGAGCTGATTAATAGCTTTTTAAAGCGGTCTTGCGCATTTAGCGCCGTGTGCATTTTAACAATACTGTAATTTTTAAAATATGTGTTTTTGTGACTAGTGAGTGTTCTCACCTGCTTCCTCACGCTCTAAGACCCCGTTCCGCCCCGGCTGAGTGCCGTTTGCGCGGAGGGTCGCCTTGCAGAGCGCCATTCACCCGCCTCCTTTCTCCACTTCCGCCCTGCCTCATACAGCGGAGGTTAGCGGTTTAGTGGTTAAACGCCCCCTTTACATAATATGGTGGCTTGGCGGAAGCGCAGCGGACGAGCGCAGCGGGAGCGCCGACTTCGCGCCGAAGTCAAGCCAAAGTCCTGCCCGTCTGCGCCCGTCCGCGGCCGGATGCGGCCCATGGCCCCTCACCCTGCCCTAATGCTTCGCTATTCGTCAGCGGACCTATGTTCTTTACAACATGTAGTTCCACTGCCCCCTGAGACCATTAGGAGGTCCCAGAAGTGCGGGATTTCAACCTCTCCTTGCACGGTGAGTCCTCCCTCGCCTGGACCTGTCCCTTCCCCCGTCCCCGTTGTTTCCCCTTCTCCTTCACCTGCTATTGTTACCCTTAAAATTCTCTATCTCAACACGCGCTCCATGGTTAAACACCAACTTGAGATCTACCGCCTATTAGACGATACTAATGTAGATATTCTCTTTTTGTCGGAGACTTGGCTGACAGAAGATTCTGTACCCGATATCCTAGCCGCTCTTCCCAACGGCTACTATATCCTTCATGTCAACCGTCCTGGAGGGCAAGTTGGCGGGGGAGTAGCAGCCATTATTCGTAAAGAATATGCTTTTTCGATCTTAGACTGCACCCCCATCCCCAACTCCCAAACCCTTGTCATCCAACTTCGCTCAATCACTACCTCCCTCATCTGTGTTCTTATGTACAGACCCCCTACCCACATGCCTTCCTTTGCTTTCTCAGTCGGGGAACTTCTTTCCCAGCTTCTAATAAATCACTCCAGAATTCTCCTTCTGGGTGATTTCAACTACTGGCCCTTCGACCCCCAAGAAAGCAGGCTGTCTGAACTGTTCACCGAAACCCTCACTAGCTTGAACTGTCAGCAACTGATTGCCACTTCCACTCACTGTAAGGGTCATATACTCGACCAGGTCTGGGTGGCCAATCTAGACTTTTCGCCTCCACTGATCACCCCTTGTACCTGGTCAGACCATCACCTTATCTCCCTTTCTGTCGACCTTCCTAGTTTTCACCGCCCTTCGCGCCGCGCTGGCATTACGGCCCGTAATTGGAAAAACGCCGATATGACAACATTTCATTCTCTCCTGGCAGGCTCAATTCCTCCAGCCCTTGAATCTGTGTCTCACCAAGCCTCCACTCTTGAGATCTGGCTGAAGGCAGCTGCCGACGTTGTAGCCCCCCTAAAGACCATCAAAATCTCACGCCCCCATGATGCCCAGCGATGGTTTACTGACCAGTTGAAACTTGATAAGCTAGCCCTCCGCCAGGCTGAACGTCGCTGGCGCCAGAAGTACGACCCTGCACTCAAGATTGAATTTACGAACCTACTAAACACATACAAATCTTCCATTCTGGAGGCCAAGACCTCCTATTTTTCTCGCAAAATTCTCGAGTCGGCTTCAAAAGCCAAGGACATCTTTTTAATTGTCAATGAGCTCTCCCTTCCCGATCGTATTACCCTCCCGCCCGTTCCCACCCAGGCTTTGTGTGATGAGCTCAATGTTTTCTTTCAGGATAAGATTGCCACTATTAAAAACAATATTTCTCCATCTCCTCCTTCCAAATCATTTCCCCTCCCTCCTGAAAATGCCTTCAAATTTCACACCTTTCCTCCCATTTCCATTACTGAATTTCACAGCATTCTCCATAAAGTTAGCTCTGGCTCCCCTAGGGACTGTTGCCCCCCACAAATTTTCAAGGAAATTTTTAGGCTCTGCCCTGACCCCGCCCTGGCCTTTCTCAACTCCTCTTTAACATCAGGAGTTGTCCCAGAGGCTTTTAAGCAGGCCATAGTGTTACCTATTTTGAAAAAGCCTAGCGCAGACCCTCTTGTGATGAATAATTACAGACCCATCTCTCTCCTCCCTTTCTTAGGAAAGATTTTGGAGACATATGTAACCAAGTGTCTGAGTACCTTTATGGAAACTTCCTCTTTCCTTGACCCTCATCAGGCTGGGTTTCGCCCTCTTCATTCCACAGAGATGGTGATTGCAGCAGTAATGGACACATTGAGAACTGGTGCCGACAATAATATTCCTCAAGCCCTAGTATTGTTAGACCTGTCGGCGGCTTTTGACACGGTCGATCATACTATTTTGATCGACCGTGTCAGCAACGCCGGCATTCGTGGCGCCGCCCTGGACTGGGTTCGATCCTTCTTGCAAGGCCGTTCCCAGGCAGTCCACCTCTCCACCTTCTCTGCCCCTTTTATCCCCCTCACTTGTGGTGTTCCCCAGGGCTCAGCTCTTTCCCCTCTCCTCTTCAACTTATATATGCAACCGCTCTTGGCATCCCTTCGTCACTCCTCAGCTACTATATATAACTACGCAGACGACTTGCAACTGATCTTTCCTCTGGACACCTCACCCTCTTCCCGTCTTAATTTCCAAACCACAATGCTATTCATCTCTGATTGGATGGCTCATAGCCAACTCAAGCTGAATCCGTCTAAAACGGAACTTGTTCTGGTGGGCGGCCCTTCCAATCCCTGGGATGACAACTTCTGGCCTTCTTCCTTTGGCTCTCCCCCTCGCCCGGTCAGCACCGTGAAAAGTCTAGGAGTGATCATCTCTGAGGATCTCTCTATGAAACCTCAGATCTCAGCAGTAACATCTTCCTGCTTTTTCCAGCTGCGCAGGATCCGCAAGATCTGTAGATTCCTTACCAGAGAGGCACTCATACTAGCTATATTGGCTTTGGTCATCTCCAGGGTTGACTTCGCTAACGTCCTGTATGTGGGGATCCCTGCCTACCAGCTTCAAAAACTTCAGCTGATTCAGAACCAGGCTGCCTGCCTGGTGTTTCACCAACCCAAACACCAGCATGTTTCCCCCCTCCTGAGGAGCCTCCACTGGCTCCCGGTGGCTAAACGGTGTTTCTTCAAACTCGGCTGCACCCTATTCAAGTCCCTTCACAAACTCGCTCCTGAGTTCATCTCCTCTAAACTCAAGCGCTACCTCCCATCTCGTAATCTTCGATCCTCTGCCGATAATCTTCTTTGCATTCCACTGATCCGCCGCAAAAAACACGGCGGCCTTCGCTTCTCTTTTTTAGGCCCCACTTTCTGGAATTCCCTCCCTTCTTCCTTTCGCCATTGTCCCACCTACGAACGGTTTCGTAAAACCCTGAAAACTCACCTCTTTAAGTTGGCTCTTGAGTAATGTCTCCCGCCCCGGCTCGCCAGGTCTGTTATGAGCGCCAAGAAACCGTCTCGGTGTACGTGCGCGGTATAAATTGTTTAACATAACATAACATAACAAACAACAGCAGGCTTAAAGTAGACCCTTGAGGCACCCCTTTGGAAAGGAGCTTAGCCAATGACGAGAAAGGGGATAGCCAGACCTGCTGAGTCTGGAGAAGAAGAAAAGAAGTCAACCACTCTAAAGCCAAACCAGTGACGCCAATGGCTGACAGACGGGAAAGAAGGAGCTGATGGGGAACCGTGTCGAACGCGGCAGAGAGGTCCAACAATATTAGAGCCGCTCTGCCGTCTTCGACCAAACAGTCCCTAATGGCCTCCGAAATTTCCACCAATGCCGATTCCGTGCTGTGAGCAGCGCGGAATCCGGACTGGGCAGGGTGGAGGGCGTGAGATGTTTCCACAAAGGTGTTCAATTGACGGAAGGCAATCTTTTCGCAGACCTTGGCCATCACTGGCAGTAGAGAAATTGGCCGGTAGTTGACTGGAGCTGCCAGGTCCAAACCCGCTTTCTTCAACAGTGGCAAAAGTTTGGCCTGCTTCCAGCATTCCGGGACAATCGCTGACCTGAAGGAGAGGCTAACAATTTCGGTACCCTCATGACACACCACCTCGGCCACCCCAGCAAGAACGCGCGCGGGACAGGGGTCAGTAGGTGATCCTGATTTCAAGGATTTTAAGACTGCTAATCTGTCAGCTTCAGAAGGTGGAGAAAATTCCACAAAGGCGTAAACCCTGGAAGAAGGAGGAGAGGAGATCACAGGAGCTGAGAAGCTCTGACTGAGGCAGGTAGTCCGCAGGCTAGCCTGGATCCCTACTATTTTATTTTCATAAAATGGGGACAAATCCTCACACCTGCGCGCATAAGATGGCACTATTGGTTGCTCGGCGCAAGGGGAAAGAAAGCTGTTGACAATGGCAAACATTTCCCTGCAGTTATTGTTGGCCTTAGAGATCCTACCCGCAAAATATTCGCTCTTAGCCGTCCTGATACTAGCATAATACTCCCTCTGAGCTGTATGTAATACCCCTTTAGTGGTAGGACAATAGGAGAGCCGCCAACGTTTTTCCAGTCTTTTACAGCCGAGCTTAAGCTCTCTCAAGGCCTGCGAGAACCAGGGTTTAGAGGGGGTGGAGCGGATTTTGGATCTAACGCTCCCTTTAGAGGAGGACTCTACCCCCTAGCAGATCCAGGTGTTAAAGGTCTGCACAGCAGTGGACAGCTCCGGGCCTAACACTGGACGGCCCATACGAAGGGCATTGGACAGGGCAGACAGATTGATCTTCCAGGGACAAGTAATAAGTTTGCAATTGAAGTTTTTTTTTTCTGAGGACCAGAAAAACCTGATCAGCCTATGATCCGACCAGGTAAGGATTTCAGGGTCAGATACAGATAAGGGAAAATTAGAGCTAACCACATCCAGGATATGGCCCCCAGGGTGTGTGGGCAGCGTGACCCATTGAGTTAGTTGGGCTAGGCTAAGTGACTCCAACATATTTATGGAGTCTGGTAGCTCGCCCACCTCAGTATGGATGTTAAAATCGCCCAAGAGGAGAAATCTAGAGAACCTCAGGGCGTGGGGCACAATGACATCTGCCAACACCTTAAGGAATGGTCCGGTGGGACGATAGACCAGCGTGCCTCCCAACGTAAAATGAGTTGAGAGGGCAAGAGAAAAGTAAAGGACTTCGCCATCACCTAGCTCATCAGAGGAGTCACTGTGAAAGGACCATGTATCTTTAAATACAATGGCTGACCCCCCCCCTCTCCCTATTGCTCGATCCTCCCTAATGATTTTAAAGCCTCTAGGGATGGCAAGCTCAATAACGGGGGCCCTAGAGTTATTAAGCCATGTTTCTGTTATAAACAGAATATCAAGGTTGCCATCAGACAAGAGTTCAAATTTGTCAGCGGCATGCTTGCTCATGGAGCAAGCATTTATAAGAGCAGCAACAATTAATTGTGAGTGGTTGGTGACATGTGTGGAAGCAGCCATGGTTTGTGAGGGTCTAAAATCACACGTGGGGCAGGGGCTAGGGATGCCGTCTGACAAAGCCCATGGTAAAAAGCCCATGTACTCGACGGTTTTAAGTGCAAATAGTTCCTCTCGTGAATACCTTATTGGGGCGTCTATCAGAGTGGTAGGATTTCGGGCAGCATGACCAGCGCTGGTCGCGCCCGGATCATGGACGGGCAGAGATGGGCAGACCTTTGGCTTACCTTCGGCGCGCCAAGGGCGCGCCCGCTGCACGCGACCTCTGGCACCAATTAAACAAATACATAAATAATGTGTAGCTTGGTTCAAAAGCCACGAAAATGTAAAGGAATACATGATCACATTTATGGGTTTTTAGATGCCAACACCATGGAGGAGCAATTCTCATTGCAATTCTCTTCGTAGGCTTCCTCAGGTGGAAGTCATAGTTCAACCAATCAGCTGTAAATAAAAGTAAGATAAGGGAATTATCCAAAGTTGAGCATTTACCATCTGTATTTCTCCCAAAAAAAATCAAATACTCCAGACATAACATATCACATAAATACAACACACACTCAAGATGAATCTATGGTCAGCTATCATGGAGGTCACAACTGCACTTAAGAAACACCTTACCTATTTCCAACAGAGCACATAAGAAAGAACATATTTCACAAACCCAACTCATACAAGATATGTAATTTAGCTTGCTAGCATGTGACTCACAGCAGCACTACCGATTATGAAACACACCAAGTTCCAGAACATAATAAATAGAATACTACAAACATATTCAACATGCAAAGTAATACAGGTATGCAGTATAGATGGCTATCACAATAGCCATTCAACAGAAAACATTAATACTCTTAACCTTTTCGGTGTGTCGGACGGCCCCCGGCCATATGATGTCGCGGTGGTCGTCATTTTTTTCCCCGCACGGCGGTGGAATGTCTGCCGCTGCGAAGCGGTTAGCATACATTGAACACAAATTCAGATAGACTCTATAGTAGGCTATTGCAGTACCTGTGGAGAAGTTTGGCTCAATGGTTAGAGCCGCAGAACCTGATGCAGAGTTCTGGCCCGGGACCAGGGTTCAATTTCCGCCTCGGCGGGTCTTGGGCTCAATTTCCGCAGATCTGTTAATTCTCGCCTCGGTGCCTATTCCAATAATGGGTCCCACTCTGCAACTCTGGGTAATAGCTTGCTTAATCTCCATAATGGCCCCAACAGGGTTGGGATGCCTGGCTTCACCTTGGGGGTGCCCATGAGTGGACATTTCACAGGGAAATGCCAGGAAGGATTTCACGGTGGTTATGCATACAGCGCGCCAGGAAACCCCGGTTGGGGTATTAGTGCGCTTTACAAGTACAAATTTATTTCATTACCCAAAAGCACCAATGTTAAAAAATACTAAACATACAAGGCATACACAGGATTCAAACTCATGCACATGTATGTTTAACAATGCAGATAATGTATGAACAGTTGGGGAAGACTTACAACCTTAACTATCCAGCTAACCAAAAGCATGACCAGCACACAAATGCAATAACATATCTTAATTTTTGGTAAATGACACAGGTCTGCTTTATTACCACCAGCACCATGTAGAAAGACACCAAACTGTGGAAAGCCCCATAAGACCAGCCAAAGGCAAAATGTGCACTATGCAAATGCCTGAAATATGGTTAAAAATGCAGATACATTCAGCAGTAGCTGATGCTTTTACTAAATATGAGACAACCTACAGTTGCAATGGAAAATATCAATTATTTAACTTTGTACCCCAATATTTAGGTTTTGAGTTAGGTTGATATATGAAATTTATGATGAGATGCTTTTAAGTCAATCATTGGAGATTTCACAAGTTTTTCATCAAAATATATATTGAAGTGAACAAGTCATTCCACCATTATTTTGCTATTACATTCTCTCCCCTGCCCACGCTTATTTTTAATTTTTTACGCATTTCCTCATTATTTTGGTGCCGGTCCTCTGTTATGTTAAGCGGCTACATTTTGTTTCGTGGCCTAATGTTTAGTTTTCAGACAGGAACTACTGTCCCCCCGCCTGACCTACTTGTTGCTTCCTTCTTAATGAAATATTAGTCATTTGGAAACCTGGGTATGCATGATCCTCAGGGAGCCACACCTACCTGCACATTGTCTAATGTTGCTTAATCTATGTTCCTATTTACAGCATCTATTACATCTTACACTGCTTATCTTAAGTTCTGAAAATGTAACTCAACTTTTCTTCAGGATGAATTATCACACCACTTTCATCTTGCAATCCTTCTCTAAATTTACCCTTTACACTACATGTTAAGTTACCAAGACAAAATAAGCACTGTGCACAGCCTTCCAAACAGATTGAAAAGAGGGTCGATTGCCAAACACCACATGCAAGACTAAAGGCTCTATGGCATCTATATTTATTTATTTATTTGTTTTGTGTTTTATATAGCACAAACGTGACCCTTTAGTGTGTCAGAGCGATTAACAGAGATATAGCGGTCCCGAATGCGACCAATAGCAAGCAACATAAACTTACGCATACAGATAACATAAAACTATAAAAACAGTGGACAGTAAAAGTTCTCAGGACTTACAATAATATCTGAGACTGAACGAATACGTCAAATTACAAATGATCTTTTACCATCAAAAGACCCTCTGATTTATAAATCTGTAGTGAACGAAAGGTGTTTCGATCGGCAGATGAATTAGTCGATTCTTTGTATAGAGCTATGGCAGGAATTTCCCCATTAGGAAGATCTTAGCTTCCTTCTTGAATTTTGAATAGAATGGCATTCTTCTAATGTTTGATGGGAGCGAGTTCCAGATTCTGGGTGCGGTGCCTGAGATAGCTCTGTTGTATGTTTTCTTTTACTGGAAGCACAGCGGTTCCAGCACAAGATCTTATGCGCCTCTGGATTACCTGCCTCTTCCGAATATCATCACTTTCTGGGCAAGGTATGCCAGTGTTTTTGAGTGTAGCGCCTTATGTGTGATACAGGCCAGTTTGAGTTGTACTCTGGCATCGTATGGTAGCCAGTTCAGAGCTTTTAAGTGTGGAGAGATGTGATCAAAATTTCTAGATCCAGTTATGAGTCTTGTGGCTGCGTTGAGACAAGCTTTTAGCGGTGCTGTTGAGGTCTTGGGCAGGCCAGATAAAGTTGAACAACTGTATTCGATACTCGTGATGACCAACGCCTGAACCGCCATTTTGAAGTCTGACGTTTATAGCAATGGTTTCAGTTTTCTAACACAACTCAGGTGGTACCAGGCGTTTTTAGCCATCAAGTTGATTTGACTTTGCATGTTCAGGTTCTTATCCAACATGATTTCTAGTGATTTGGCTGAGTCCACTAAGGTCTGGGTGCCGTCAAGCACGGTGATCAGTGTGGTCCATTTCTTTATTTCAGAAGAGATTTTACGGGGGGATTTATTAGAATTCAGTTCTTTGCTCGTTTTGTTTACGCTAATTCCTTGTTAGCAATTGAATGGCCATCGTTAGCGCTTCATTCATTGACTTGATCTCCTCCAGTGATGGGACTTTAATGTAGATCTGTGTGTCGTCAGCATACATATGAAACAAGATGTTGGCTGTCATAGAATCTCAGCCAGCGGTTCCATGTAGAGGGTAAATAGACTTGGGGAAAGAGTTAAACCTTGTGGTACACCAATTGTAATAGGGGATGGCAATTATAGCTTTCGATTACCTAAAAATCTTTGTGATGTATTCTCCAAGAATCTCTATGATAACATGCCATATGCCAGACACTGCCTGGTACATCTCTCAAAAATTCAATCAGTTGTTCCACCTGTCCCAATAACCTAGAAAAAGGAGTCTGTCTGACTCTCTTGTTTTGGGGCTATTTTTAGGCCTCTTTAGTTTTAGATGTCTATTGTTGAAGACCTATTTAGCAATACAAAACAAAAAGTAGTGTTTGTGTTTTTTGTCAGTTCTTTGCTCATGATTGGGTGGTTTTTTCTTGTCTCTCTCAATTCTCTGCTACTGTTTTGATGGCTTTCCGCCCTATTCTTGTGCTTGTCGCTCATTTGAGCCTTTTCTACTAACTCAGTTTTGATTGTATGGCATGACTCCTCCACTACAGGCATCAGAATTGCACTGCAGTGCATTTGAAGTATTATTTTCTCTTCTTTTCTCCTGCTGCCAGATCTTTTACCACCACCCTCTCTTTGTTAAGACTGCCCCCTCAACATTTCCTTGACCCTCCAGAGCCTTTGGGCTCTTAGCTCAGCAAATAAAATGTTTTTTAAACATTCCAAGATGTCTGCCGGTGCTTCCACCTGCACAAGTAGACATGACAGACATTTCCCAATGCATTTTTATCAGCTTTAAGAAAATCCATTCTAAGATGGCTGACGTGGATGTATGTTCATGTGCAGGGATCATCTTTGAATGGATTTTCTTAAAGCATAAGAAAATCCATTCAAAGCTGACAACTGTGAATGTGTGTACATCCTCTATCAAGGATATACCATCCGTCCCCGCAGGTTCTCAAATTGTAAAACCAAGAACATTATTTATCTTTTGGTTTGTCCCTGCGGATTAGGTTATGTGGGTGAGACAGCGAGATCTTTTTGCACCAGGTTAACTGAACAGTGATCAGCGATACATACTTCGAAAATCAATGCTCCCCTAGTAAAACATTATCTAGACTGCCAACACAAACCAAACTTATTTTTTTTTTGTATTTTTTTTTTTTTAACACAAACCAAACGACATACGTTGGTTTATTATTGAAAATTTTGAGAATGATAGCAGTACCAAAACAGAAGACTTCCGTAAAAAACTGGAGGTCTTTTGGATCTTTTCTTTGGCAGCAAACATCAAGGGATTAAATAATGACGTTCCTTGGGAAAATGCAATTAAGTATAATACCTGACATATGAGCCACAAATTTTTTCGACATAGCAGAATCTTTTTGGGAATGTTCCAATTATTGAACCCTTAATCACATAATGACATAGTAGTACTCTGTTCTGAATTTTCCTAGCAATCACATTGATATTGGCATCCTCTTTTCTTTTCGTATTATTAATTTTAGTATCTGTTTTAATCTTTTTATTCAGTATTAATCCCTTTTATATAGTAATATCGATACATTTTTGATCTCAGCCGATACTTGAAATATTCGTTATGAATAATTCCTCTATTGCCTATTTTCATCATTATGCACTTCTGTATGTTTAAATTCTTTTGTTTAAATCCCTTTTCTTATTTTTATTATTACATTGCTCTGCGCTAGTCCTTCCTGAGGCCAGCGCACCAGTTATTTTATGTTTGTATCCTCTATCCTCTTTTTTAAGTCTTTCTTTTCTTTTTATTATTATATTTGATTGGCGCCAGTCTTTCAGTAGGTTAGCGTACCAGTCATCCTTCGCTCGTATCCTTAATCACGCGTTTTCACGTTGCGTCTATTATTCGCGCGCTTTCTTCTCAGATGCCAAACAAGATTTGTTGCTTTAAATACCGTGCTACTAAGAACCGCACACCATTTATCCTGGCAGCTGATTCCAGGCTGATCCACATACGCGAGGCTCTAAGTAAGTACTACGTGATTGCTGTTTGAAGTCTGACTGCATTGGGTAATTTTTGGACATTGAATTAGGACCCGTTCCAATATCATGTTTTTGGCAACTTTAAGTTATTATTTCCGGCCTTGCCCCTTTTGTGCGATACTCTGCCAATAATTTCGGCAGCTGACTTCAGGCAGGTCCAATTTCGCGAGGTCCTTCTTTAATATTCCTGCTATGTGGTCTACTGTTTCTTCCACTGGGTCCTCTCTGACATTTTAAGGGGACTCTCTGTAGGTTGTTTTGACATCGTTCTGTGGTTGTACATAACTGACACCACCACAGTACTTTCGGCCTAAGATAAATGTATTTGGGGGAATCGAGACCCGCATTCATCTTCTTTAGATTAGAGTCGGCCCACCCTCATTCAAGTTATTTTTCACATGGGGCGAGCAAAGATAGTCTTTACTCACCCTGTACATTATAATTGTGTTGTTAGTTTGCAATTTAGTGACAACGCATTATCCTTTATTGCAGATTTTCATAAGTAGGTGCCTTTAACGTCTGTTCATATTTAACCAATCCACTGACGAGATATCCAGGACTCAGAATTTTCATTTGGTCTGTCGTCATACAGGTAATCACAGCATAGTACATATAGGATGGCAGTCTACTTTAGACATCTAAATGCAAGTGCTTATGTGGTTTTACTTATTCACCGCAGCTCCTTTGTGCCCGATCATCCGGCTATCTAGTCTTTTTACTTGAAATCTACTATACTGAATCTCTTGTTGGAGTACCTTAGAACAGACAATGTATTTATATGACTCTGCCTGTCCCATCCTCCACTTTGATATCCTTTTTTTGGGCAATTGGAGTGATCAATTCATATCATTTTATAGAGGTTCCAGGTTGCTTTATTGAGATCCATCTGGTGTGTCGACGTCTATCTTCGACTTTGCACCTTCATTGCCATTATTAGGTACCTTTGCATGATCTTTTTTATTCTGCACAGTTGGTACTGCGGTAGTACACCTCAGTGAATCATTTCACTCTTTCTCTGTTTTAATAGCGGCCTATATCAGTCAGAGCATGCTGCCCCGCACTTTCTGATAGATACATCTGCCGTGTGGATTCCTCACCTTGTGAATATCCCCCTTGCGTCAGCAACATTCGGAAATTCTTTTGTAGCTTCGCGCCGACGTGGATCCGGACGTCACAGAGGCACGGCATCGCACGCGACCCCGCTGACGTCACCGGCGCCTATAACAGGCCCACGCCGGCGTGATGACATCAGTTCCCTTTTTTCCGCGTCGTCGACGCTAACGGTTTTCAGGGATCGTGTAGTAGCTTACAGTAACTTTGTTACTATTTCCTTATATTTGTGTCTTTGTTCATTCTCTTTGGAATGTCTTCGAAGAAGACTGGGTTTAAAGCCTGCGGTGAATGTGGCAAGACCATGTCAATCACCGACCCTCATGAGTGTTGTGTCTGGTGTCTGAGCTCCAACCATGATGTCGAGGACTGTTCCTGCTGCAAGAAGATGACTCCGAAGGCCTTGAGAGAGAGGGAGACAAAGCTCCTCGTGGCGAAACTCAAGAACAAGAAAGCCAAGAAGTCATCGAAATCTCGATCTCGCCGATCGAGGTCGAAATCGAGGTCGAGGTCTCGTTCGAGGTCGCACTCGGAGTCATCCTCGGCTTACGCTTCGAAGTCATCGAGGAAGAAGCACAGGAAGAGGACCCATGAGTCACGTCATCGCTCTGGGAAGGACTCGGGCTCAAGACCGAAGTCCCAGGTCAAACTCATGGGTAAAGAAGTGGAGGTTTCGGAGTCTGAACACGAAGAGGCTTCGCATCCGGATTCTCCCGAACCTCAAGAACAGGTCCATTCTCCGATGCCAACCAATCCTTCTGGTCAGGAGGATGAAGGTGAGGAGCAGGGGGCTGGTGGAGCCGAAGTTCCGGCACCTGATGGTTCATCGACTCCGGTTCCGGCGCCCGAAGAAGAGGTCGACGTCGTATCGACTCCGCCTCCCCGGGAACATCCAAGAGGTCCATATCCTGAGTTTCCGACTCCAGGTCAGGATCCTACCCAGTTCCTGAATGCCATGTTTGGTGTATATTCAAGAGCGATGTTCCCGTCTGGTGCACCTGTTGGTCCCACGGGTCCTATGGCTTTTAACTTAGGGGTTCCACAGGCTTATGCCCCTGCACCCTTCATGCCTTTTATGCCGGCTCTACCACCGCATTGGCATTTTCCGACACCACCTGTGTCGTCGACGCCGAAGCGCACGACGCCGGCTCCATCGACGCCGATCCCATCGACGCCAATACCCGCGACTCCGAGGCAAGATTCTGTCCGACCTCGTGTCGAGAGACCTCGTCCGACTTCGGGTTCGACGCCGGCACCGACCCCGTCGGAGTCGGTTCCGAATCCTTTGACTTCGGTTGGGAAAGAAAGGTCTCGGAGGAAGGCCCAGAGACTTCTAGAAGAGGAGAAATATGGGTATTCTGATACTGAAGAAGGGGAGTTGCAGGATTCTGAGGATCCCTTTGAAGACTTGTGTGAGGCCAGTGGGCTTGAGCTATCACCTGAATGGGAGTTAGCTTCTGTATCAAATGTTCCAACTAAGGATGTGGTGCCTTACCACACTGTCATTAAGAAGGCAGCGAGTTTGCTAAACATTACTTTACCTACGGCTGATTATAAGCCTAATATTTTAACGGATGTGCTTCATTCTCCCTCATCTGTGATCGAACCTATGTTGCCCTTCAACGAGGCATTGTCTGAACCTATCTATGAAGTCTGGAAAAAACCCTTATCTGCTCCTGCGGTTTTTAGAACGGTGGCGAGGAGGTATAGAGCTGCACCGGAGGATCCTGCATTTTTAACAACGCATCCTCTTCCTGAGAGTTTAGTAGTGCAGGCTGCCTGCTCTAAGAAATCTGCTGGAGCGTTTCCACAGGTTCCTGGAGACAAGGAATCCAGGAAACAGGACCAAAGTGCAAAAAAGGTTTTCTCGTCAGCCAGTATGGCATTAAAATCTACCAATGCTACGTGTCTGATGGGGAGATATATCCATGCTTTAATGGACTCTGTCAAACAGATTATTCCCAAAATTCCTGAGGAGGACAGGAAGGATTTTCAAGAAGTAGTCTCGGACACCCAAGCAGCTGCGAGACAGGTCATCCAGAGTGGTCTGGACACCGCAGACTCGGTGGCAAGAGTCATGGGTTCCTCTGTGGCTACTAGGAGAGCTGCTTGGCTCAAATCTTCGGAGTTTTCTGTTGATGTCCAGTCTGCGTTAATGGACTTGCCTTTCGATGGATCAGGTCTGTTTGGAAAAAAAGCTGATACTGCCTTGGAGCGTTTTAAGGACAGTAGGGCCACTGCAAAATCTTTGGGCCTTCAGTCCAGGGGTACTACCGGAAGACGCTTCAGGGGATTTGGCCGATCTTCCTTTCGATCTTATAGATCATCCCAGCAGCAGCCTCAGCAGCAGCAGAATACTCTGTACAAGTCGTACAGAGGCAGACAAAGATCCCGTCCTAGAGGTCGTCAAGCTTCCTCCTCCTCCTCCTCCTCTCCTTCCCAACCCCCGGCCAACGCAGCAAAGCAGCCCTAGATCCGCCATTCCGGATCATGTGGGCCCAGTGGGGGGTCGGCTTACTCATTTTCTACAAGATTGGGAATTTATAACATCGGATCTTTGGGTTCTCAATCTTGTAGAGAATGGGTATGCTCTTCCTTTCCAGGAATTCCCTCCCAATTACCCTCCTTGCCAGGGTTATTGTTCGGAGGACCACCTGCTTCTCCTGCAGGAAGAAGTCCTGGCACTGTTCCGAAAGGGTGCGATAGAGGTGGTTCCAGAGCAGGAAAGGGGTCAGGGGTGCTACTCCCGGTATTTCCTGATCCCCAAAAAAGATGGCAGACTTCGGCCAATCCTGGACCTCAGGATTTTGAACCTTTACCTGAAGCAGGAAAAGTTCAAAATGCTCACTCTTGCACAGGTTCTTCAAGCGCTGTTGGAAGAGGACTGGATGGTGTCGATCGACTTGCAGGATGCGTATTTTCATATTCCCATCTTGAAGTCGCACAGAAAGTATCTCCGTTTCACGGTTGGGTCACAGCACTACCAGTTTGTGGTCCTTCCGTTTGGCCTTACTACTGCACCTCGAGTCTTCACCAAGGTGATGGCAGTGGTGGCAGCTCATCTCAGAAGATCGGGGATTCACGTGTTTCCGTATCTAGACGATTGGCTGATCAAAGCAGAGTCGCCAGAGAAGGTGCTCCATCATCTGCAGGAGACAACTCAGTTGTTGCACAGGTTGGGTTTTTCGATAAATGTACCCAAGTCTCACCTGGTGCCCTCACAGCGCAACCTGTTCATAGGTACGGTACTGGACACTACTGTATGTCGGGCATTCCCTCCTCCTCAAAGGATTCGCGACATACAGGAGATGATTCCTTTATTTTTCAATGGAGCGGTCGTTCCAGTCTTGAAGGTTCTTCGCCTGCTCGGTCTGATGGCTTCATGCATTCTGTTGGTCAACCATGCACGCTGGCACATGAGGGCACTCCAGTGGTGCCTCCGCAGGCAGTGGTATCAGCACAACGGGGATCTCAGGGAGTCAGTGAGGATCTCCAGAGAAGCTGCGGCGGATCTGTCTTGGTGGGGCGTGGAAGGCAATCTGTCTCAAGGAAAGCCTTTCCAACTGCCTCCATCGGTGGCCACAGTGATATCGGATGCATCCACCCTGAGTTGGGGTGCTCATCTGGGGGATCTGGAGGTCAAGGGTCTTTGGTCTCCAGAGGAAAGGTTGCTTCACATCAACCTTCTGGAATTGCGGGCGATACGTTTGGCGCTCAAGGCCTTCCTCCCTTCCCTTCGCGGTCAGTCGGTTCAAGTCCTGACGGACAACACGACGCGATGTGGTATGTCAACAAGCAGGGAGGAGTGGGGTCGCAGTGTCTCTGCAGAGAGGCTCTGCGCCTCTGGTCCTGGGTTCAGGACCATCAGATTTGTCTGATGGCAAATCATCTGGCCGGGGTTCTGAACGTTCGTGCAGACAGTCTCAGTCGGCAGTTCTCTGCCGACCACGAGTGGAGGCTTCACCCGGAGGTGATTCGCGACATCTTTCAGATGTGGGGGACTCCTCGGGTGGACCTGTTCGCCACTCGCGAGAATGCTCACTGCCCATCATTCTGCAGTCTCCAGTATCCGTTGCAAGGAGCCTTGGGGGACGCGTTTCAGTTGAGTTGGGGAAATCAACTCCTTTACGCATTTCCTCCCATACCTTTGATTCCTCGGGTTCTGAGGAAAATTCGCCAAGACTGGGCCCAAGTCATATTGATCGCCCCGGATTGGCCGAGAAGGGTGTGGTATTCAGACCTTCTCCACCTCTCCTCTCACCCGCCGCTCCGTCTCCCTCACAGGGCAGATCTCCTCTCTCAGATGGAGGGGCAGGTTCTACACCCCCACCTCCAGACCTTACACCTTCATGCCTGGAGATTGAGCGGGGCAATCTGATTTCTTTTTCTCTCCCTCACGATGTGGTGGATGTCATTTTGTCAGCCAGGCATGACTCCACTAAGTCCATCTATTCTTATAGGTGGTCTAAATTTGTTGTTTGGTGCAGGGAGAAATCTATAGACCCTTTGAGGTCCCATTTATCTGATGTGCTCCAGTTTGCCCTTTCTCTGGCCCAGCAGGGGCTTGCTGTTGCCACGGTGAAGGGTTATCTTTCTGCGCTGTCGGCGTTTATCTGTTTGCCTGACCAGCCTTCTCTTTTTAAGTCTCCCATTGTTTTAAGGTTTTTGAAGGGCCTTACTAATAGGTTCCCTCCTACACCCTTTGTCGTGCCTCAGTGGGATTTGAACCTAGTTTTGACATTTTTGATGGGGGCTCCCTTTGAGCCTCTTCACAAGTGTCCCATGAGGCTTCTGACCTTGAAAACGGTTTTTCTCGTTGCAATCACCTCGGCAAGGAGGGTAAGTGAGCTTCAAGCTCTTAGTTCCAAGCCCCCATTCCTGACCATTCATGCTGAACGAATGGTTCTTAGGACCAGGGCTGCTTTTCTGCCAAAGGTGGTTACTCCTTTCCACCTTGGTCAGTCCATTACCCTTCCTACCTTTTATCCTCCCCCTCACCCTTCCAAGGAGGAGGAGCGGTTACACCGTCTTGACCCCAAGAGGGCGGTGTCTTTCTACTTGGACAGGACTAAAGACTGTCGAATGGACAACCAGCTCTTCGTTGGCTTTGCTGGCTGCAAGAAAGGAAGAGCGGTCCATAAGAGGACTCTGTCGAGGTGGATCGTGCTCTGCATTAAGATCTGCTACTCTTTGGCTGGTAAGGACCCTCCAGAGGGTATTAGAGCACATTCGACTAGAGCAAAGTCTGCAACATCTGCTTTGTCTAGAGGTGTTCCTGTTGAGGACATTTGCAGAGCCGCGACTTGGGCCTCCCTCCACACTTTCGCGAAGCACTACTGCTTGGATACCGAGGTGAGGAGGGACGGCCACTTCGCGCGCTCTGTCCTCCATGATTTCCTGGTATAGCAGAGTGGACACCCTCCCCTGGGAGTGGGGACTGCTGTGGGACTCTATTCACAAGGTGAGGAATCCACACGGCAGATGCATCTATCAGAAGAACAAGTTACTTACCTTCGGTAACGCTTTTTCTGGTAGATACTATATCTGCCTGTGGATTCCTCACTGACCCACCCACCTCCCCGTTGTCCACTCTTCTATGCCAGAGTTTCTATGATGTGTTATTTTATTGTCATGGAAATGTTTATTTCAAATGTTTTATTGCATTTGCTTCACACTGTGTGTGTTACCTTGTTTTCTATACTATGTATACTGTGTATATTTCTACTGTCATCGGTCCGTCCGTGTGCCTCGAGGGCACGGAAAAAAGGGCGGAACTGATGTCATCACGCCGGCGTTGGCCTGTTATAGGCGCCGGTGACGTCAGCGGGGTCGCGTGCGATGCCGTGCCTCTGTGACGTCCGGATCCACGTCGGCGCGAAGCTACAAAAGAATTTCCGAATGTTGCTGACGCAAGGGGGATATTCACAAGGTGAGGAATCCACAGGCAGATATAGTATCTACCAGAAAAAGCGTTACCGAAGGTAAGTAACTTGTTCACTAGTAACAACAGTATGCAAGCCCCAAATCATGCGCAACGTTAATCATATGGCCCTGTTAATCGCCGCATACTATTCATTAGCATAACAAGGGGCGCGGCTACCAACCCCAATCACGCATCCAACATAGCTTTCTCATGATTGGACGCGTCACCGAATAGACCTGTTAATCGTCGCGTGCTATTAATTAGCATAAAAGGGGGCACGGCTAACAACACCAATCACGCACCGACATACCTATCTCATGATTGGACGCGTCACCAAATACAACGAAGTAAGGAAAAAAACACGCGCCTTCCGGAAACATTGACGAACCGCCATAACATTAAACTTTCACTCTGTTTTGGGCACTTGGCGCTTTACTGTAAACTCCTCCGTCGCAGGGCTACACCGACCAAGGCTAATATTCAACATCATCACGCACGCACATTCACGCCAGAAAAACATTCACAATCAGCACAAACACACAACGAACGAACAAAAGATACGGCAACACACACGCACTCAAAGAAGCCCTCCGCCAGAACGTCAAACTTTCACTCTGTTTTGGGCACTTTGCATTTCACTCTTAACGATCCAGGTAAAAATAAAAAATCATCACCCAGGCACATTCACGCCGGAAAAACATTCACAATCAGCACGCACACAACGAAGGAAATAAAGATACGGCCAACGCGCACGCACTCAAAGAAGCCCTCGCTAATACATTGCCTTTGCTTCTACCATTAACAAATCTCAAGGTCAAACTTACAAAGTCATAGGCATAGACTTGCGAGAAGACTGCTTCACTCATGGACAGTTATATGGAGCACTCTCTAGGTTCGGCAATTTACTAAATCAATTTATTCTACGGCCACATTCCAATGAAACCAAAAATGTTGTATACCGTGAAATCTTGAAATAAATTAAACTTTGCCATTACAAACATTACACACATACTTTTTATATCCCGGACAACGTCGGGACGGGCTGCTAGTGTGTATATATTTTGGAATCTCAAGAGTTTCTCCCGGAGAAGGCGTTGTTACGCCAAAACGCACGTAGGGAGTGTCATCGTATCTACTTTAATCCTTGAAAAACCCTTGTCATTTTGTATCTTTAGAAACACAAGTTTTTTTATGTATTATTGATATGTGTATTATTTGGTATGATTGTATGCTGATGTTGCTTTAGTTTATTAATTGATTTTTAAGCACTGAAACAAAATAAAAAAATATATATATTTTCTTTAAAATGTTTTTGCTGTGTTAGTATACTGAGGTTTTGTTTATTAACTGTTTGTGTGAAACCTTATCTTTAATAGGTATTTTTTTGTCTAGGAACTGTTATTATTGAATTTACTGTTACCCTGTCCTAGGAACATTATCCAGACTCAGGGGGTCCCTTTTTATTACATTGAATGTACATCCACAGAAGTCATCTAAAAAAAGTTGGCAAAACAAATATGGTTCAGGGGTAGGGTTGCCACCTTACTTCTTTCCTATCAGCACCACTGTCATTTTAATGTTTCAGTCAGAACAAAAATAAGCTATATCACCTAATGCAGGAATTTTTAGGCCTTATCTGTGTATACTTCAAAGAGCAAATATAAATAGAAAACCAATTTAAATGTGTTCGATGCGTGAGTTAATGATCCATGACAAATGATTAAAGTAAACAAAGACAGAAGAGTCATTTTGCGAATGAATACATACGATTGTGTTTAAAGTCCTATTTTGGGCCTCTGCAGACTCTTAAAACATCAACATATTACTGCATTTTTCTCTTGAAAGGAAAGGTGGCAACCCAATTTAGGGGTTGAGATCTATTGCCTATGCCAATGCTAGTTTTACCAGTAGTTCATAAGCACATATATATAGTGAGCATAAAACTTGCATTCCATATGTAATCAAGCTGTAAAAAGATAACATACAACATAAATTACACAAGCACAAATGAATGTTGGACATCTGTCCTACCTTTAAAAATTCATGCAGATTGCGCTGCGATTTACAAATGTCTTGTGATACATTTTTCTAAATGACTAAAGAACAACATCTGCCTAGACATTATTCATATATGTGTCTGTTTCTTGGGGTTGTCATTACAGTTCGACTGATGGAATCGGTCCGGCGCTTGGACATAGAAAGCCTTATGGGCTTTTTGGATACGTCTGCTTCTGTCAAACCAGATGAGACCATTTTATCGTGTTGTAAAATCCTGGAACATCGAAAAAAGGTATCTGTGAGTCTCCATTGCTTTACATGACACTCAAGGCAATGAGAGGCAGTGAGCTTTAGCTACATATGTGGTTGTCTAACATTGTGTTATATTGTGTAGTGCTGTAGTGTGACATTCTAGGCTTTACTGTACTGTGAAGGACTGTGTGGTCTGAAGTACAGCTGTAATAGGTTAGGTTGTATTGGGTTGTAGTGCAGTGTGTTGCTATAATGTGCAGTATAAATAAGGTATTGTGCGATATTGCAGTGTTATATCACATTTCTGCAAACACAAGGAGATGACAAACAGAGCGCTGAAACCCTCAGTCACTCAGCCCAGTCACAGATTTGGGTTGAATCCATCATAGTTCTTTAGCTCACTTCGCAAACCCAGTACAGATCCAGCCATATGCAAACTAGTCTTTTTTTTATTTTTTATTTATTTATACATTTCCATTTGTCTCAAAATACATACATCTCATAGAGAAATATGTCTGAAGTGTGGTTCAATATCAATACTCCCAAACCATAACCCCCCTCCCACAATACCCCTCACACCCCTCCCCCCCAACTTTCTCCCCAACATTTCGGCCATGCATAGTGTCATCGTGAGTCAAGCATAGATCAAGATTATACACATTGAGATATTACCGTCATGTACAGTCTAACCTTTGACAGACTATAGAGTGCAAGTATCATACGGTAGGCGGGCCCAACATAAACAAGCATTATATGAGCCCCCAAAACATCTGTAGCTACTCGGTGGCCTAAACCTGCGCCACCACATCCGTCTCCAGTTGGTCCACTTCCTCCTCATCTTGGTGCACTCTGAAATAGGTCAGTAGCGGGCCCCAAATGTCCTTAGGCCTAGACTTCAGTGGCATCTGTTCCGCAAAAGCGTGTAAGTTGTCCTGCCATGTAACCATGTCGTGTAACCATCGCTTGAACTTGGGTGCCCTTCCCCTGCCCCATCGACACGCCACCTGGCGTCGTGCCAGTAGTATGCCCATTAGAAGAAATTTCCCATGTGGGGTATTAATGTCTGCGATTCGTCCCAGTAGAGCCGTTGTGGGGAGAGGTTCAATGGTGAGTCCTAACATATCAGTGACCCCTGTGAAGACCGCCTCCCAGTATTTAGCCACTTTGGGGCAGTTCCAAGCTAAGTGTATGAAATCTGTGGGACTCTGCTTGCATCGAAGGCCTATCCTGTGTAATCGAGCAGGTGTGTGGTAGAGTCTGTGCAGGAATTTGAAGTGCAGCAAGCGAAGCCTGCTGCTGCCGGAGACGCTTTCCGTCTGCGTACATGCCATTTCCCACTGATCATCAGTGAGTGGTTCAGGTAAGTCATTGTCCCATTCAGCCCTGGCTCTAGCATGCAGCGGGGGGGCACAGATCTGACTCTCGCATATAAGACCGACGTGGCGTGTTTCAGTGCGTCTTCCTGCAACATTAAGTGAAGGGAAGGGAACACTTCCGGTTCCGCTGGGAAGTCAGGACATATGGCCCGCACGCTCTGTCTGATCCTAGTGTAGAGGAACAAATCCATGAATGTAGAGGAATTATCTCCGAAAAAGTGTTCCTTCGACCGGAACGTCCCTTCGAGAAAGAGATCCCCCCATGTGAAATATTGCAGTCTGGTTAGCAGGTTTTGACAAATTTTCTCAGTGGTCACCTGTAGAAGCGGACAGTTACGCAATGGTATTCTAGGGGAGTAGAGTTGTGTAACACCCTCCGCTTTCGCCAGACAGTGTAGTGCTTTGACCGTGCAGTCCACGGTAGTAGGGTCTCTATCTCTTACATTATATGGGGCAAACACACACCCAGTCGGGGGGACCGGCGATATGTGACCATCCTCTACTGCGAGAGGGGCATGTAGGGGGGGGGGTGGAACCAGTACACCGCAAAGTGTGCCTGTGCACTATATTAATACTGTTCAAAGTGTGGGACATCAAAACCGCCGTATCCATATGGGAGTGTTAGGGAGTCCAGCTTCAGCCATGCGCGTTTCCCTTCCCAGATCAATAGAATGAGCTGCGTCTTTAAAGTGGCAAAGAAATGTGCCCCAGGGTGATAAGGAATGTTAATAAACAAATATAAAAATGTGGGGTCTATCACCATCTTGATTACCGATATATGGCCGGCCATTGATAGGGGAAGTTTAAGCCAGGATGAGATGTTGTCTGTCACTTTAGACATGGCTCGTCCGTAGTTTGTTCTCATGAGTGTTTCTTTATCCCTGGAGACATAAATCCATAAGTACTTAGCTTCGGATTCCTCCCATTGCAGTGGATAGTCCAGGGGTTGAGGGGGGGTATGATCAGTCAATGGGAACACTGCTGACTTTCCCCAATTGACCTGTACTCTGGCAATCGCTCCAAATTTGGTAATTTCCCGCAATACTGGATTTAAGTTGTCGCCTGGGTTGCGGATGTACAGGGTGATGTCGTCCGCTTAAAGGGAGACTAGGGCTTGTCGGGATAAATGGATTAGGCCCCTGTGATTATGGTGCTGGCGCAGCTTGGCCGCCAAGGGTTCAATGGCAATAGCAAATAAAACCGGGGACAGTGACAAGCCTTGCCTTGTCCCCCTGTTAATGTGAAAAGGATCGGATCGGGACCCATTAAGCAGGACTCTGGCCATTGGCGCTTTGTAGAGGAGTTTGACCCATTGTATGAACTGTTCCGGCAGCCCCATATATGTCAGGGTCCCGAACAGGCAGTCCCACTCCAAAGAATCGAATGCTTTGGTGGCGTCTAAGAAGACCGCCCCCGCGGCACATTTGGGGTCTATGTCCTAAAGGATCGCCAGTAGTGTGCGAAGGTTGTGGGATATGGCCCGGTTAGGGACAAAGCCCGCCTGATCCGGCAGCACTATCTTTTCAGGGAGAAGGTTCAGCCTAATGACCAGCACCTTGGCCAATATTTTAGTGTCGCTGTTAAGGAGAGACAAGGGCAGAAAGGAATTGCATTGATCAGAAGCTTTCCCGGGCTTAAGCAAGGACAGTATGTGCGCTTCTCTCATAGTACCAGGGAGCACGCCCTCTTCCAGCACTTCATAATATACTGCCTTGAGGATAGGGGCTAGAATGTGAATATAAGTTTTATAAAAATCAATAGGAATCCCGTCCGAACCAGGGCATTTTCCCGATTTCATGCTCATTATCGCCTCTTTAATTTCGTCAACTTCAAGGTCTAATGCTAAAAAAAATTGTTGCACGGGTCCCAACCAAGCAAGGGCCACGTCCTCAAAATAGTCCCCCAAGTGTAGTTCAGATTGCCTCCGCGATGTGTACTGTGCCTTATAATAGTCTGTCAGGATGTCCAGCTGCTCTCGTAGGGAGCTACAAATCTCCGCTTGGGTGTCCCGCAGTTCTGCGACATAATTACGAAAGCATGGAGGCCGTATCGCCCCAGCTACGGAGCGCCCCGGCCTGTCGCCCTCCCCGCATCGTCTAGCTACCCCCTGCTTCCCCCGAAACACTCCTGTTCAGCCACCTCACTATATTCCAACATTTTATCCCGTATTTGTGCCTTCAGGGAATTGGAGGCCTCACTGCCCACGGCCTCCTGCTCCAGAGCCTTTAACTCAACCTCCAGAGTGTGCAGGGTCCTTCGAAAATCCCGCAGGATCCCTTCCCCTTTGGAAATGCACCACCCCCTAACAGTTACTTTAAAGGCTTCCCAGACAGTTGTGAGACTCGCCACAGAGCCGGTATTCCTGGGGAAAAACTCTAACATCTCCTGTTCCAACTCCGCCTTGAAGACGGCATCCTGTAGGTGCAAGGGGTTTAATCTCCAGCTAAGGAAAGGTGCTAGGTCCACGGTGGTAATAAGGAGACTTTAACTGGGGAGTTGTCCGAAAAGGTCTTGGCCATATGGTGCTCCCCTTCACACAATGAGACATGCCCCTTGCTTGTAGCACATAATCCAATCTGGCCCAGGTGTTGTGTACGGTTGAGTGGTGTGTATCCTCCTTCTGCAAAGGGTGAGAAAAACGCCAGGCGTCCATAAGACTCTCAGCTGTTACAATATCCTGTAAGGTGCGTTGGGAAGTGGTGTAGTGCGTTGACGTAGCTTGCGACCTATCCCAAGTGGGATTTACAACTGTATTAAAATCTCCTCCCCATACAAGATATCTGCAATCCAAAGTTCGGATTTTGCCTCTGATCAGTTGTAGATAGTGGGGGTCATCGACGTTTGGCCCATAATAATTTACAAATACAATTTCATGCAATTGCAGTGACCCTCACAACAGGCAGTACCGTCCCTCTGAATCTACCTCCCGCCCTCCCTCCACAAAAAGGACCCCATGTTTAATCAATATAGCCACCCCCTGGCATAAGAGGAGTATGAGGCAAAGCACCCATGAGAAGCCCAGCGGGTAGCAACTTGAGGAGTGTTTCCTTTCTTCAAATGCGTTTCCTTTCTTCAAATGCGTTTCCTGCCATGTAGTCCAAACCCATTGCTGTGACTCACCATACATTATCAACATTTCACCTTGTGCCCCAACCCTCCCACACCGGCTGCCCCAACTTGCCAGGAAAAAACATCCCTCCCCCCCCTAAAAACACCCATAGGACCTAGTGCCCAATCCCACAATGAAAGTACCATTACGGAAAGAACAACTTAGGGGGAACGCCCTCAATAGGGGGCTGCTATGGGCTCCCGCCATTACCACTTCGCCTCTCTTGTTGCACCCATCCACAACCCGCTTGCTACAGGGGTCGATCTGACGGGACGAGGGCGAGTGGCCGGCGACAGATTTTGCCATCGTTATAATTACCAACATCACCAGTTCGTAGAAAGTCCTTGAGATGTCTTTATGCATTCATGCTTGGTCTACTGTGTTCAGGAAGTGTCTGATAAGGGTGAATGAGAGCGCGATCTGCGTCTTGCCGCTGCTTATCGGGAAGCAGAGCGTCGATCCTGTTTGAGAAAATCTTCTGCTTGTTGAGGCGTGGTGAAGATATGTTGTCGGCCTCTATGGTGGATCCGCAGCCGAGCAGGGTACAGCATGGCATACTGAATACTGCGGGATTGGAGTTGCTTCTTCACAGCAATAAACTTCCTTCTGGCTTCCTGCATCGCTTGTGTAAAATCAGGGTAGAAGGAGAGTGTGGTGTTTTCGTCCTTCACTTCACCTTTTTCCCTCGCCAGCCGCAGCAGCGTGTCCTGGTTGCGGTAGTTAACGAATCTCATAATGATCGGATGTGGTGGTGTCCCAGGTGGCGGTCTGGCGGCCAGGGAGCGGTGAGCTCTCTCAATGACTAATTGCGTGGAGAAGGAGTCCCTGCCAAAGAGATCCACCAATAATTTCTCCATGAAGTCCTCCAACCTCCCTGTGTTGGTCCTTTCTGCCAGGCCTAGCATACGGACGTTGTTCCGCCTCGAGCGGGATTCCAATTCCTCATTTTTCTCCGAGATAACTTTCAGGAGTTTGTCCATTTGTGATGAGCGCTGCCTGCTGTTGCTCGCATCATCCTCGAGGTCTGACACTCTTTGCTCTACCTGCTTCAATGTTTCCTCATGGCCATCCAGTTTAGCTACGACATCGTCCAGGTGGAGTGACATGGTGTCTATTTTTGAATCTATAGATGTCAGGCTCTGTTGCATGCTCACCAGTATATCTTTCCAGCCAGAGTCCCTCGTTTCAGGGGGGTCTTCATCGCCCTGGCCTCTTGATACAGAGCCAGGTGTCTTGCGAGTGTCGAAAGGCAGCTTCGACTGCTTCGGTTCTGCCTTACCCATGGCGGCACCGAAAGTTGTAATGTCCAGCACACGGGGCGTAGGCAGGGCCGCAGTCCGCCCCCCAGAGCAATCCGCAGGACTGTCCCTAGCTGATCTATATTCCAGAAGGTCTCACTGTGGCCAGGTGCGTAGCACACTCAGCAGGGGGTCAATGCGGGCTTGCTACAGGGGTCCCCCCAACCTGCTGCACTGCTGACATGCTTGTTCTTGCCAGGCCTTGGCGTCGCCTACAAAATGGCGGTAGATCCACAGCGTCTAGATCGTGTCCCTGGCGCGGTGCAGCTCCCCTAAGACGCGCCCGGAGCCTTAGATTGCGCTGGGCCAGGAGGAGGGTGACCGCGCACAGTATGGGTAGGCAGGGCAATCGTACAGTGGTCTGCCTCTCTATAGTCCGATGGTATGGTCAGGGCTCCCAGTGTCTCCTCGTGGCCACAGGCCCCTAAAATGGCGGACTGTCCCGCTCAGTCCCACCATGCGCCTCGGGGGAGGACGTCCTCTAAGAATGGTGCCGGCGTGGAAATGCCTGGTCTTCCTGCCCGCAGCTCGCCCCGCGTCCTCCACCACTACCTCCAGACAGATGCTGCTCGGTCCCTTCCCCTCACCTCACCAGGCGCGCAATGGCCGCACCGGGCAGCGCTCGTCCTCCGTCCCTTGTCACAGCCACCTTGGCCCGTATGAGCAGCCCGAGGATCTCCCGCCATCAGGTACTCAGTCAGCCGGTGCAGACAGGGAAGCCCGGGAGGGAGGATCCAAGCGTGCCTCCGCTCTCCCGCCAACCGCAGCCGCCCCAGGGGGATATAGGCCTGGAATCCCCGACCTCACGTAGATGTGGCAGCCGCCGCAGGCCTCCAGCGGTGACGGCTCCGGCAATGAGCTCCGCCTTTCCAATCCGGTATCTCGCGTTCCGTTCTGCGCAGCACGGTTAAATTTGTACCGCCGTCGCTCCTCACCTTACCAAAGACATTTGTGCTGGTGAAGGCAAATTATTTCCAGGCAGGATGAGGATAATGTTTCTTGAATCGCCTGACTCGGCGGGAGCTCTACGCCATGGCGTCCATTCCGGTCTGGCGCCACCTAGTGCCCCCATGCAAACTAGTCTTGACCCTGTGCCTCATAGTAACAGTCCAGCCCAAACTGCCAAACCAGGTCTTCCCTGCACCCGAAACAAGCATCCTGGGACCTGTTAATGTTGAGTGTCATATAAAGGAGAGATTTCTGAGAGACCAATCATTCATGGCTTGTTCCTCCTCTGGGTATGGATAGTTGAGAAAAATAAAGCACCAGAAAAAGGTCAATTATTACCAGTGCAAAAGGACACACACACACACATACATGTGTACATTTGCTCTTAGACTTTGTAGTAACTTTACTGCTTTTGTTACTTCACCATTTCCAAGCATATATACATGTACAACCATTCTCCATAGATTGGCCTGAGTCAGTGTTACTGCTTAAAATCTGCTGACATGGTTTACTATAACTTAGGTTCAATGGGACAACACGAAGCACTCAAGGGATCACAGTTTATTCTTAAATGAACAAGTAGACGCATTTCGGCATTGCCTGTTTCAGGCCTTGCTTAACAGTGAAAGGTGCATCTTAAAAGAGTGTATTTTTATATGTGAACACCATCATACATCCCGATAGGGGGATTTGAAAATAGCAAAGGGGGAAAGAGGGCTGCTCCGAAAGAATCACCCGGGAAGGCACTCCGGGAAACAAAATGAAATGTAATGAAACGTAGCAAGTGGCAGACAAAACGTCTATACGTTTGGCTTGTGAAGCCTTGATCTATATACAGATATATATATATATATATATATTTTTTTTAATTCAAAATAAGTTCATGTATTTCTAACATGTATTTCTATTGGGTTTTATTTTACGTCCTTATCTCCATTATTTGTTATGGAATGGTGTTGCAATTTCAGTGGTTTGACATGCGTGCTTCTACACTTACTCCAGATCTGGGCTGAAAAACATTTGTAACTGTTTTATGACCTTTATGGCTTACGTAATAAAGTAAGTACAGTTTTTGAATATCAACAAGCTTACCTTTTTGTGGGTAGGTGTTTGTCCCTCCCTAAACACCTCTTTAATCCTCCCTTTACCCCCTTACCTTTTCCAAAATCCCTCCCATTTTATAATAAATGTTCCCCATTTTCCAGCCAATCACCCCTATCCTTCCTACAGATAGAAAAAAATGGTAGGTATACCTGAGGGGCATAGATCTCCTTTTAGAATAGATAAGAGAGTTGGAGGCAGAAGTCTTCAGATATAGGTTTTGTGAAAAGCATTCTATAGTATGTTACAGTTTGTGAATAAGTCCCTGATTGACCCTGTTGTTCAGATGCATAAAATGTGCTTTTTACCCAGTTAACACCCCTGCAGGAACTAGCTATTATACGTTGTATGTACACTACCATCACTCAAAGGGATTTGACAGAGAGCAACATGTTGGTGACTTCTGACACTCTGGACAGCATCCTGAAGTACTCGGTAAGCAGATGGTAATTATTCACTCAATCTTGGGAAACCTCAGGAGCTTCAGGGCAGGAGCTGCAAAACACTGCATCTTTACTGGTGTGGCAAAGCAGAATTACTACTGATCATCCAGTCAGACCATTGGTATCCTAAATAGTTCTGTTGTGATCTGTAGTCAGTATGGAAACCAGCAGATGTGCCATTGTATTGTTAACAGGGATATACAAATGGCTCTCCCAGAGGTTCTGAAATAATTTACACAGGATGATTATCTTGATGCCACAATGGATGTGAGTAGAGAGCCCAGCTGAAGAAATGCATGGGAGATCCAATGGGGCACTAACAAATAGCAAGATATTCCTGACATGAAAAAGTTTAATTAATTACCCAGTGGCAATAGAAAGGATTTTGTAGGATGTACCACATGATTGGTGATATCGTGGGAGCTGCAAGAAATATAACAGCTCTTGAAAAGAGAGCACCAACTTAGTTTTACAGTGGGTGAGAATGTAATATTTAATAGGATTATATATCAGAATATTACATATAGAATATCATTTGACATCAATAGCCTGACCTAAATGTGGTGATAAACTTCTATCAACAATGTTTAGTACAGAATATTTATGCCAGACAATATACTGACAAAGATATTCTAGTACCAGACCTTAAAGGAATGTGGCACAGGATTTCAGATTCAAGAAAATAAGTGGTGATAGCGGGTAAATCAGTAGTGCTCGACAGGCACCATGTGAAAATCCAGTATGTATGGCCATATGTTGATCTTGCGCATGGGCCCATTTTTGAAGGCAGAGCGGAATAACTCTATGTAAAATACCGCATTGACACCAGCTGCTACTGTGTCATTAGATTTTGTCAGGAGGACCTATATAATATATTAGGTGCTATTCCAGAATTAAGTGCAGCAAGAAAGTATAACTTGTTTCACACTGTGTGAAATGCGGTCGTAGTATTTCATTTTCAATAAAAATATAAAAACTTAATATGACACTGTAGCCACACAAATCATTTTAAACAATGACCTTTTTAACTAAGTAAGCTTAAGCAAATAAGTTTGATTTGTAAAATGCATGGTTAATTAAAACCATTGCACGGATAATAAAATCAGAAACATTATTAACTATAAAATATGGCATTTTTTAAACAGTTTTTTCATTTACTCACCAGTTTCTCATTTATTTCCATTAAGAAGTCTTTAAGTAGGAATATAATACAAGTGCTGGATTTTTTTAACTACCATCACTGATACTTCTATTCAGTAGTGACTGCTGTTGAATAGTGGTGGTGGGGCGGGGGCACAGAGGGAGGTGGTGGGAAATAATACAAATAATTAAAAAGCACTTACTTATACCACCGACTGCAGGCTGCCGCCTCTTCTTCCTCCCTCCTCCTTCCACTGGAAGCACATAGCCTCACAGAATCCCCTGACCAATCACAAGGCTGCCTTACAGCCGCATTGTGATTGGTTGGATCGCCGTGGTTCAGCGCTCAGACAGGGGCTGGTAGGCTGTGCATGTTCTCCACGCAGGCTGTAATACAGCTTCCGTGGAGAACATGCAGTGTGCACATGACGCTTTGGCTGGCCTGAGATGACCGGCCAAACCATCATGCGCACTTTAGGTGCTGCCACGTATCCTCCCCCTGTGACACGTGGAGCCCAGCCCCACCCTCCTAGCTTCAGATGAAAGCTGAATACAGAAAACAAAATGATAATAACAAACATTATTATGATTTTATTTTTTGTATTCAGCTTGCAATTCAAACAGTGGGGCGATGCTCATCCACCTTAACGGAGGAGCCACCAATGCTATTGTGGGTTCAATATTCAATTATTCCCTTTTAAGGGTTTTAGCTATGAGTCACTCTACTGTTAGCACTCACAAGACAACAGTAAATTTTTGTGTTACCTAGTGTTTGCACGTTATTTGTTTTATCATTCCGGGCCATTTAGTTTGGTGTAGTGGTATTTTAGAGTTCAAAGGGATGAATTATTTTATTGATATTAAAGAGTGTCCCTAGGAAGGAACCATGGAGAATGGTCTGCCTCTATAAAATGAGTGTACTGACCACCATGATGCAATGCAAATTAGTGTAAGCATGCCACTCTGATACATTTTAGGGACATTTGACACCACCAGGTAAACTCTAACCTGCACCAACACTGCACTTACATACCGCACCTTCAATACCTACAACTTACATGAAACCTACATCCCAATGTTTGCTGTTCTACACACCTGCAACACAAACTACATCAGGTACGACTAGCTAGCATATAGTTCCTTCACCACCACATGCAGTCTACACTGCCATCAGCACTCGTTAATTCAGGTGACTTGACCCTTTTCTGAGCTTTTGTCTAATATAGGAGTGATAAAGGCACACAGAGGCCAAATAACGTAAACACTGCACCTAGATACCCTAGAGTAACTCATTCCAGATACAGGGACCATAAAGTGTTAATAGAATAGGAGATGTATCACAAAGGTTTACATTTGGGGTCCCTGTGTGTAAGTTGTGTCCCTATGCGCTTGAAAGGCCAAAATTGTGAAATAGAGATAGAGGGATAAAAGAGAAGAACTACTCTGGATGTATCTAAACCAGAAAACATTCATCCCATGTCCCTTCTTCCCTTCCTGGCTAATACTATTGAATTTTACATCAATTTTATTTTAACCAAATTTGTGGAGTCCATCGAAATCTTGGACTCCCAATGGTTTTATATCCCCCCACAATACCGAATATGCCCTGTTGGGGGGTACTGAACATCTGCGGGACTCCCTAGATGAAGGCAACACTTCTACTCTGTTCCTTCTTGATCTAAGTGCCACGTTTGAGAGCATTTCAGGTTGTTTCTTCCCCTTATTGCTTTCAGGTGCACACTGTATGTCATGGAGTATACCCCAGGGACAGCTCTGAGCCCTAGGCTATTTAACATTTATAAACAGCCTCATGTGGTGGTAGCAAAAGACAGGGGGCTCTCATTAGTATCCTATGCTGGTGTTACTCAGCTCGTGATCTCCATCTCCAACAACTCTAATTAGAGTCTGATCAAATTCCATGATGATATGGTGTTCGTTGCGGATTGGATGTCGGCCAACTGTCTGCAGCTAAATGCTAACGAATCAGAGATTCTTCTTTTAGGAAGAGATACCCACATATGTGGGCGATCATTGGTGGCGCACCTCGCTAGGGTCCCCCCCTTTGCCCAAGGAGGCTGTAAAACAATCTGAGTGTCTGGGTAGATGGTGCATTGTCCTTCGAAGCAAAGACGAAATCAGTGGCAGCTGTCTGCTTTAGACTTTTAAGAGGACTTAAGCCTTTGCTTGGGTTCTTTGACTCGCAGACATGCCAGATCATTATCTAGTCTACTTTACTCTCTAGACTGGACTATTGCAACTCTCTCTATCTGGGCTCTAATAAAACAGGTATCAAACAACTTCAGAGGGCTCAAAATGCCGCAGTGCGAACTCTATTCGCACTCCCTAAATTCTGCCCAGTTGCTTCATTTATTCACATATTGCACTGGCTCCCAGTGGATAGGAGAATCCACTTCAAGACACTGTGCTTTGCACACAGAATCCTTATTTCCCCTATCCTATCAAATTTATTATTTCCGTAAGTCCCACGTTGTGAGCTGTGTTCTGCAGAGCCAAACTTGGTATCTGTTCCCCCGAGTCAGAAGAGCAAGAGCAGGAGGGCGTTCGTTCCGAAATAAGGTACCGGCCTTCTCAAACATGCTCCCGGTGACCATCAGGAGTATCCAGAATCATTGGGCTTTCATAAAGGCAGTGAAGACTTGGGAATTTGCAGCCTATTTCTCTACCCCTTCTCTACTACCATGATATGACCTGGAACTAATGCTGGGACGCCCTATTGCTGGGGCAGAAAAGTGCTTTACAAATTCATTAACATACCATAACATTACAGGGAAGAGAAAAGAAAAAAACAAAAGGAAAGAATGATAGAATGATGGAAAAAGAAAGAAAGAAAGAAAGAAAGAAAGAAAGAAAGAAAGAAAGAAAGAAAGAAAGAAAGAAAGAAAGAAAGAAAGGAAAATAAAAAAGAATGAGGCAGCGAAATATAGGAAATGAAAATGGAACAAAATTAAGGAGAAAATCAATGAGGACAAAATAATCAGAGAAAAGAGCACAAGACAGGAAATTAAGGAAGAAAATAAATGAAAGATAAAGAAAGCAACCTTGAAAGAAATGAGTGAAAAGAAGGGAAGAAAGAAGGTATGGCAAAGGAGGAAGTAGAAGTAGGAAGAATGAAGAGCACAATAGAGAAAGCGAAAAGAAAGAAGGTAAGAGAAAAAAGACAACAAAAAAGTATGGAAAGGAATTAAAAGAAAAAAATTAGAGAAAGAAATTAGAAGAAAACAGAAAGAAAGTGATAAGGTCAGTAGTAGATGAAGAAAAGGCCAGTAGTTTACAAATAAAAGAAAAGAAGGTAGGAAAGAAAAAAGAACAATAAGTAAATACAACAAAAGGAAAAAGACAGAAAAAGAATAACAGACGGGGAAAGATGAAGGCAGAGAAAAAAGATAAGACTGAACAAAAGGAGGGAGAAAAAGAAACAATAAGAGAAAAAAGAGGAGAAAGAAAGACATTGAAAAAGACAGAGTTAGGACAAATGAAAAGAAGGAGCAAAAGCAAGTAAGAGTGGAAGATAGAAAAATTAACAGAGAAAAACAGACATGGGTGAAAAAAGAAAGAATGAAAGAACAAAGAAAATAATTACTGAGAGAAACAAGGGGAGAAAGAAAGGTGAAGAAGAAAGAATTAGCCTGGAAAAGAAATAAGCAGAGAAAAATAGGGAAACAATTAAGAGATTGAAATAGGAGAAGAAAGAACAAATATGAAAGAAATAAAGAATGGGGAAATGGAAGAAAAGGAAAAACTAGAGGTAGAAATGAAAAAAGAAAGATATATAGCAATCGGAAACTTTTGCCAAAAAGAAAGAGAACTGAAAAAGAATGCAAAATAAAAGAGGGAAAGGAAGAAATAATGCAAACAAATATTAAGAAAGAAGGAGAAATTAAGAGAAAGCAAGAAAGAGGGAATAAAATACATTAAGACAGGAACAAGAGACATGAAAGCAAGGAAAAAAGAAAGAAAAGGAAAGAAAGGCTAGAATGAAAGTAGAAAAAGAAGAAATTCTTTTTCAGAAAAGGGTATTTTGCATCATCCAGCACTCTCAGCTTTTGAGTAAATCATAGAAATGGGTTTTAAAATAGCTTTGTCATCTGTATGGCACCTGCATATCCTCAAGTTTGTTGACAGGCAATTATCATATGTGAGCTACTCAGTAGCAGCCTGCGAGCTACTAGTAACTTGCGATCAACCAGTTGGAGACCCCTGTTTTTAATCCACTAATAAGAAACATGCCTTTGTAAACTTTTAAATAGCCTACATTCCATCACCTACAATTCTTCTCCTTCTATGCCTTACACTAACACTTACACCAGACATCCTATAAATCTTACACTATTTTCTCCTTATCAACCAATGCCACCAACATTTCAAACTCACATTATTTAACTCACATTATTACCTATACCCCACATACTGACTAACAACCGTTGCACCACCACAGTCATTCTCACCACCCTCCAAATCATATGTCTCACAAAATTTGATAAACGGCTGTCAAACCGAGGATGGCCATCAACCAACCATTTTGTACCTAGAAGGAAACTCTGGGTACCAAAATAAATGTAACAACTCAAGTAACGTCCACTGACATCCTGGCGAACCAAAATGAGTAAGTGCCTTCTGTGAATACCAAAATGGTAGTAAGTTTAGGATTTTGTCTTAAGTTAGTTCTGTGGATCGAGGCCTAAGTGTTTGGTAGTCAGCGATATTCTGTTACAAACGTGAGGGACATCTTGTCCTCCAAATTACAATTCCATTATATCCTATGGAACTTGTAATATGGCGGACGGCATATCCATCACATTTATGACGGAGTATCCCATCCGCCAAACTCATAATCAGGCCCTGAATGATGTGTTTAGGCATCTCCTGTTTCACAATATTGTCTCCATACCTGATACTTTGTACTTAACTCTTGTTTTGGATTTGTTTATCTCGTCTTGTTTGTCATAAATCATTTAAATTACCAATATTTCATATTTCTACATATTTAGAAGAATTCTGCTGAACTCGAAAGGATGGCTTTAATGTGTCAAATTGCGCTTACCAAGGGGATACCAATGTCAATATCCTCTAGGATTGTAAATCTATTTATGGTGCCATCTATTCAAGAGGAGATTGTGTTTTGGGCCATCCATCAAATGACAATTCAATACGGTAATTTCAAAAATGCTATGTTGTTGTGAAACACTGTGATCTGTGGCAATCAAACGGATTCTACATTGCTTTTAGGTCTGGCTGCAGATAGTATTATTTGACTTTGGCTCATGTTATCACTAACCCTGGGCGTAGTGTGCGGAGTGGGGCTCCGCGGAGCTACGCGAAGTGGGCGCAAAACTACGCCCACCAGCGCACTCCGCGTAGCCCCACTACGCGCCGCCCGCCTCCCTCCCGCCCTCCCTAAATATTTAAATAAAAGGATAGAAAGCTTTTAAAAACACTTACCTTGTCCGCCGCGTCCCTGGGGCTCCCTCTCGCCGTCCCTGGATTCGCGCCGCCGCCATGTCAGATACTAATGCGCATGCGCGGCCGCCCGCGCATGCGCATTTCTCATGAGAAATGCGCATGCGCGGCCGCCCGCGCATGCGCATTAGTATCCGAAATGGCGGCGCGAATCCAGGGACGGCGAGAGGGAGCCCCGGGGACGTGGCGGACAAGGTAAGTGTTTTTAAAAGCTTTCTATCATTTTATTTAAATATTTAGGGAGGGCGGGAGGGAGGCGGGTGGCGGCCGGCTACGCACCGTCTGCGGAGCGCGCGTAGTGCCGCCTGGCTACGCCCGCTACGCAAAATGCATAGGAGACGGCACTACGTGCACTCCGTGCACGGAGCGTAGCTGGCCGCCCACCCTTAGTTATCACACCACTCAAATACACAGATAGTTGGCTTTGAAGCATGCCCTGACAGATGTTGGCTTCTTCTTTCTGGTCCCTTAATAAAGTGTATCACATTTTGTATTAGCCCATCATGGATTAATACATTTTACAGTGGTGTTTGAAAGTGGGTCAATCACTAGCATTGCATTTCTATGCAGATTGAAAGTGGAAAGAAGCCACACCGGGTATATTTAAGTTCTTTTCTACATATGTTTCAAACAAATAGTGGCATTGAGAATAGAAGCCCATGACTTTGTCTTTTCAACCCACATAGTTGAAACACTTAATTTGTGAGGAAATTGACAATGAACAGGAAAAAAATATAACAGCAACACTATCTGTTGCGACCCCATGTCATAATGGTTATGCAAATCAACTCTAAGATGATTACTTTCCAGACAGTGCTCATTAAAGAAACAAACATCTCAATGCTAATTCTATCGAGTGGCTTCAAATATGGGGCTCCAGCAATAGGCCTTTGAAGTGAATGGTTGCATCTTAAATATAGGTCCACCGACAGCAATTCTTGTAGGACAAACATGTATTGCTGCTATTTTGGTTATTATGTTAAAATGATACATATTGTTAAAGATTTGTTATTGTTCGTAGTCCTTTCACTTTGCAGATTCACATTTTAGCACCATATACCAGCACCAGATGTTCCTTACAGGTGTTGTTTCATTATGTCTCTTGCTAAAAAACAATTAAAAACTAAACAGCTCTACACCAACTAACTACTTAACTATGAAGCCGTTCTTCGTACAAGGATTTTGGATTTCTGTAAAAATGCAGCAACCCTGCTATAATTCCGCTCTCCTTCAACACCATTATAAAAAGGTGCAAGTGAATCCAGGGGATCCAAGGTAAAGACCGTGTGAAACTTTCTTTTCCGCTTACTGATTGAGGCTGATTGCCTTACATGAGCTGTAAAAAGTTGCTTTGACTGGAGCATGTTTTGTCTAAACGCCCTACTTGCTTTCTCCTGAAAAGTTAGTATAAACTTTGCTGTAGATGCAGAAATGCATCAACTGCACCAAGATGCAAAATTGGTAGTTAGGTCTTACTTGTGGGAGCCACGTTAAAAAGGAGTTGCAGTCATTTTGTCAAAAAAGAAAGGCGCCCATTTTCCTATATCAAATCTGGTGAAATTTGGTTCCCCTTTACCTCAAAGGTTTGAAGTTTCATTTACTGCTGAGTGGAAAACTTAGAAAGCCATGCATCAAGTTTATTTTCAATATGTATCATAACAAACACATGAGCTTTGTAGCACACTCATCATTTTAAGTTAGTATTCGTCTTTCTTTTCATTAATAATGTTTTTTTTATTTTCTCTTGCAGGACCAGAAATTGAATCACACCTAGGTCTGATTCTCAGAACCTTCTATCCTGTAATGAAGACTGCTTCTACAGTTAACCAGAAATATTGGTTTAGCCTTGGTATGTACCTGCGCTGGTGGAAGGGTGGGGTTCTGTATGATGGTTGGGGGAGTGTAACATTTGCAGAGAGCACCCTTAATGCAAATAGATGCAATTTCTTATGACTAATTGGTGCAGAGAATAATAGTCCATATTCATCCCATAGTTTTCAACAACTGCTAACTTATCTGCATTGAAGTCTCATTTGTGGCCCAAATCAGAATTCAACTGCAACATTGGTCTGCATAAAGTGTAACTCCACTAATTTCTAGTACATCTGCCAATTGAACTTGCATGCTGAGCTGCTGTGTCAAGTTTGCCATGTCAGAAGGGGAACACATCTCATGTCTGAAGAGCACATCTCTAGGAAAAATCTATTCTTTTTAGTAACAAAAATATAAGGGCCTGATTTAGAGTTTGGTGGACAAATTGCTCCATTGCAAACTTTACGTCTGTTCCAGCTGACTTATTACAAGTCCTTTATATCCTATTGTACCTGTAATTAGACGGACCGGTTCTCCATCATGTGTGTGACGGGATACCCATCTGACAAACCCAGAATCCGGTCTTAAGTTATGAAATTACCTTCATAGGAAGAGGAGCATTAAAACCTGTAGAAACCGTGCATCATTTTCAAGAGGTATTTGTTCATTTCATTGGCACAGGCATCTCGCTGCAACCTACAGCTCAGACAATTGCAAACTAAGCACCATATTAAGTAAAAGTTTTGACTGTTGCAAATCATGGAGTTAATATATTTTAACCATTTTTACCACTTAAAAAATAGAGAATGCAGGAAGCAAGTTTTGCTCCCAACTAAACATTTACAATAATAGGACAGGAAAGGGGGAAATTTGAGTCCACACTTTTTGTTATGTTTAAAATAGAAAATGTAGTGAATCAGTGTTTATTCAGATGTATGAGATTAAATTGGTTCAGTTTCTTCCTGCCTGAGGAGCAAAATAGTGCAAAATCATTACACCACTTTTTTTACTCTGGTGATACCCGAACCAGCACTTCTTTGTTAACCACATAGAATTTTAAGTAGAAAGCACCCTGGTGATACATATTCGTCCTTTCATTCTTTTGAGTTCAATACAGTGAGTTGCAGTAATGTGGAATAATTACCATGTAATGTCTAGAGTCTAGAATGCTACAAAAGTACAATAGGATGTAGGATTGAAATGGATGCCATTACATGACCCATGACAGTCAGAGAACACCTATGTGAATTGAGTCTAATTCATGCAAAAAATCATTTGCTGTAAGCAAACACATTGCCTTGTTTTTGTTCAGTATGTCCTACCAGGCAAGGTGGTGAATGTGCAGAAAAATGCAACACTTAAGCCATTGATCTTTAACTGTGATTTTTTAATGTTTCTGCAGTCATTGAGATGTTAGCAGGCCAGTTTGCTGCCACTGTAGATGCTACCTTAGTCACACTTTTCTTTGAAGCCTACTCAGCCTGCAAGGTCTTTCTTCTTGAAACCATCCCCAGCCTGCAGGAGGTGAGTTGGAAAAGTGGGGAAATAACAGAGCGCAGAGGATGATTGATTAGAGCTGTACCGTTTTGTGAGAAGACTGATTCATACACAAGACTCCCTCTGCCTTTGCATTTGCCCTTCATTTGATGAAATACAAACAAAATGTAATTCCTTCTCTTGATCCAGACTTGCGATCTCTATTCTTGTAGATTACTAAAATGTGTAAAAACCTGTATTGTACCATACCAAGTATCCAATGCATATCAGGCAGCTATATAAAAAAAAAATTAAAGCTAAACAATGTTATAATACTAAAGTACTAAGGAACAGTAAGTGTAATAAGTATTTTTGAAAAAGAAAGGGACAGAGTGAGATTCTAGGGTAATTTAATAAAATCGGAGTTGCAGGAGTCTCTGTTTTACGTCTATCACAATCTTAACAGGTAGAGGAGGCAAGGAGAACAATGGGTATTGGGATAAAATGATGGTACATATTTAAAATGGTATTGAGGATTAATGGCAGGAGTGGTAGTGAGGGGTTTCAGGGAAGAGATGACTTAAGTAGGGGAGTAGGAATTGTTGAAAACAGGTGAGAGACGTGATGGGTGGCAGGGAAAACATATAAAATACCAAAGTGGAGGAGGGGAGTAAACAGAGAGAGTGAATGTAGAACTCTCGTCCAAATAACACAAGAGAGGGTTGTGAGGGATACGGAATAGGAAGGGTATGGGGCGAACCCAAGGGTTTATGCAATTTAAAAAATGGAATTGGAGGTAATTACTCTGATATTAAATTCATTAATCAGGTTAAATATAACAACTTGGGATTATAATATATTTGAAGTATTTGTGGAAACAAATTCATGGATAAGATTTCTATTTTCCAGAATCAGTCTTGTCTAGTTTTTTATCCTGCCAGTAAAAACAAGCCTCTGCCTTTTTATGGCAAAACCACTTCCTGGAGAACAGGTGTCAGGTGCAGCTGCCTCTACAGGAAACCACCTACTTCCACATGTGGCTCATGTTTTTTAGTAGTTAATGTCTAGTGTGGGGTACTGAAAACCAGGTGTAATTTAGGTGTAACGCTTGCCAATAATTCTACCCTCACTTACGCTAATAACCAATGCCCCCAAACTCATAACCCCATTTCTAACACCCAAACCACCTGTGCCCTCCATATTGCTCTTCCCTCTATTCGCCCATTTTCCTCTACTCTTCATCCTCTTAAACACACTTCTCTCCCAAACTCTGATGGTACCCCTCCTCACACCCCTCTCGTCCTCTCCTCCTCTTCCCCTTCTCAAGCCTCTACTTCTAATCAATCGCTCTCTCCTGAATCCTCCCTTGACATCCCCAACTCACTCTGCATCTCCCCAAATCTCTTGCTCATGAACAAACCAAATCCCACGCCCTCTAATAACATCGCACATTGAACGGTCTCTCGAACTCCAACCTCTCAACCCTTTGCAAATCTTACCTCCCTTCAACACCGCCTAAGGATCTCTCCCCTTCACTCACTCATCCCAGTTATCCTGGGGACTAGTGGAATCCCCCTCTCCCTGCTCCCCCAGGCTCCCCCCTCAACGTACCACCATCCACTCCCGCTCTCCCCCCAAAACGTACCCTAACCCCCTCACCTGTATGCTTGCTAATGGCCACTCGACCATTTGCCATACATCTGAAATCTCTCACCTTCCTTCAACACCGCCTAACGATCTCTCCCCCCTCACTCTCTCATTCCAGTTATCCTGGGGGCTAGTGGAATCCCCCTCTCTCCTAGCTCCCCCAGACTCCCCCGCAACATACCAACATCTGATAGAGATCGCAGGTCACCCGACCAATAATTTCACCACTTATGTTTTCGGGCCCATATACTTCAATTCATCCTATACATTGATCAGATGACCTTACAATCTACTACCAATAATCATGAGTCCCTTTCGATTATTTCCAGTGTACCCGACTTACCATCCACCGTTACGGGTACCTATGACCACGATGGGTCAGGGAGCTAGCTGTAAAAGGAAAGGCAGCAAAATACAAAACCCAACCTAAAATTAATTTCGATGTTTCATCAAATGACCACGGACAACTGGGAAGTTTTAAGTTTCTTTATCTAGAATTCAGGCTTGAAAAATCATTTGGCTTACAGATAAAAGGAAAACGATAATCAAGGTAACAAGGGTACATAACCATACAGGAAAAATGTAAGGGCAACCATCTAAGTTGTAACTAGGGCTACAGGGAACACGCTAAGACAGTTTTCATGAATGTGAATGAAAATTTGGAATCCTAACAGATATAGTAAGGGTGAAAATTGAAACACGCTATAACTCTATCAAACTACTTCAGTCAGTTTTATACGAGAAAAGTATAAACCACATTAGGAAATTGCAAACTGCAATCGAGAAAATGATTTCTAAAAGGTAGGGTAACATAGGAACACGCTATAAAATTAAATGCAAATAACTTTATGATATGCAATGGTTGCGGAAAGCATGGAAAATTATCATATGCAAAGTATGTCTTTATTGAAGCAAAGACAGAAAATAGAAAGGTGCAGTTTTAGAGTTTTCGGCAAGATATTTACCTAGACTGGTGTGAAAACCAACCCTGGCCACGGGTCAGTTAAGGACAGGAAATACCCCAAGGAATAGCAGTCATCAATGGGACAGCAGGTGCAGAATGGACACCTCAGGACAGGACAGGAAACCCAGATTAGGATCAGGACAGGACCACCAGGACACGACCAGCACCCGCAGTTCGGAAGCAACGCCTGCGCTCCACCCTCTCTGCAGCTATCGGTCAGAACCCCGATTGGGTTAGCGAACTCCCCAGCAAAGTGCTCCGCCAGCACTTAAGGTTTAGTAAAACCTTAGTCTATGGTCAAATTCGGACAGAGTGCTCCGCAGCGCTCCGTATATTCAGTCACCTATTGAGTGCGTTGGGTCAGTGACAGGTCAGCTATTCGGACAAGTCGGACAATTTCTCTAGCTAAACCTAGGCTAGATATACTCTCTTGGGTCAGTGTACCACCCCCCAATGTTGCAAAGTGTCAGAATCCCCAATTTCGATTGGTCCTAAGGTAGGATGGGTTAACACACCAATCAGAACAGACTTATTCAAGTCCTATTTTGCATTCTAAGGTACCGCCTAGATTGGGGTTCCCATGAGAGAATACACAGAATACAATAGCAGAGTATACATTTGTTGCAAGTGTAGTACAAATTCTGTTTCTCCGGCTGGGTGAAGGTGCATCTTCCCAGGCCCTTCTTGGCAGTAACCTTCTCTTGGCTCGGTTTCAATGTCAGAACTGCACTCCAAGATGGACGCACAACCCCCATCACCCCTCCGTGCCGAGGATACATGAAAAGTAAGCGAAAACAAATTAAAACATATAAATAAACGAATAAACTACATAACATGATCGTGTACTTATGAATTATCACTATAAAAAATATACTATGCAATTATTTATTAGTGCAACAGACAAAATCACAAAAGCAGCGGTGCAAGCTTCACCTCGTTATTAGAAAGCGCGGCCATCTTATGGCTATTACGCATGCGCACCCTTTCCCTCCAAATGTGACTGCGTCATGTCACGTGATTATGTCTAACGCATGCGCAGAATCAGAATTCAAGCAGCATCCATTTTTAAAGACAAGGATTATTCGTATTAGTGAAACACATAGGCAAGCATCACTATGATACACACGCACATTCAAAATACATAAATTAGTAAAACGAACAATTGGAATTACGAGATTATAATACATTTTCGAGGTTCTTGACTCGAGCAAGTCGCAATGCGAAATCTTGCTCTATCAATCCCCTCTTTGATGATATTTACTATCATCACAAAATAATGGAACCAGATGCCAACTTTCTTTCACACCTTGTACATTTCTATCTCTTCCAACATGCGATTCAGTTTCTCTTTCTCATTTTTGGTAGGGTGAGAATTTTTCACCTTTTTATAAATCTGATTATTCATTTCTTCCAATTCAAGCTCATCTGCACTCCGTTTCACTCCTCTCGCATTCACTTGGTACTTCTTTGTGTGTTTGCGACATTTGCAACAGACAAATATGAGAAATAGGATAAGACCTATCACTCCAATTGGCATCAGTACCTTAAACAATAAGCTTTTACCTAAGCTAGCAAACCAATGTCCTACATTGGAGAGACCATCAACCAGTCTCTTCCAGGCACTGTCAACCTCGAGTGGTTTGAGTTCCTTTTCCAAATTAGTAATGTTTTTCACATATCTTTTGAGCTGTACACTTTTGTCCGGAATGTAAGTGCAACAATGTTGCGCCTTCAACATCCGGCAGACTCCCCCCTCTTTTGCTAATAAGGTGTCAAGAGCAAGTCTGTTCTGCAAAACCATTGATCTGACGCAACCATTTCAGTATTGACCAGCAGAAATCCATGAGCCATGTCAGTAGACAACACATCCACTATTGTGGATAATTTGCAAATTATGTGAGTGTTCAGAACCACTCCCACTCCAGGTATCAGTGCACTAAAAATACTACCCATTATTTCACCTACGCTTTCTCTTTTACTACGCACTAAGCCATTAGTGTTTTCGTTGCTTCCAGCCATTTCATTCACGTGGTATATTTTCGGGAAAACAATGCCAAAGTAGCAGCTTCCATACCAGTGATCTGGCAATTTGAAATAAGCCTTGTTTCCACATACATAATAAATTCCGGGAAACACAGGTTCTGACCCATTTTTGAAACCCCAACCTCCAATTACCTTGTAAGTATGTTCACATTGACTGGAACCAATGAAAATGTTATTATAATAACTAGTCTTCTCGCGATGAAGACAGAGTTTCCCTTTCTTTTCGAAATCCAGCAACAAAGCAGGCCCTGCCCCGCCATTTGAGGTGCTTTCCATGTCCTCAGCCCATTTTGGGGTTTTCTGTCTTTTGTCATTTGCCTTTCTTTGGAAACTCTCTCTTCTCTTCTCTGCCATGTTCAAAAATATTTTTTCTTGTTCATGTAATGAACAAGTCAAGTTGTCTCTGTGTGCTTCATTTAAGTCTATGGTACCTATAGTCAGAAAGTATTCTCCCATATAACGTGTAACGTCACTTTTGGTATGTACAGGATTCAGATTTCCACGTATAGGAAGTTCAGAAAAGATCACGTCATTGTTAGAGTAATAGTACTGTAACGGTCCTCTTTTGTAAAATAAGCTTGCTAAAATACTACAGGAAATCCCATATGTCAGAGGCAGGTGATGGTAAGTCACGCCTTCAGCCACAGAAGTAGGTAGCTTCATACAGACATAGCAATCTTCTATTTCCATAGTTTCTACATAATGTACTAACAGGTTTGCGAAAACATTTAAATGAGTCTGGTTTCTAACTCCGTGGTAATGTAGTCCTTCCTCATCTGATGCTTCTAAGTCTCGTTTTGTCTGTCTGAGTGCTTTTTCACGTCTTTCTACACTTCGTGTTGTCAGTTCTTCAGTGTCGGTTGTCTGAGTAGGGTCAATATTAGTATTTTTGCTTACCATAAAAGGAATGAAAACTGTTAATCCTATCCAAACTACTATTACTATAACTATACTACATATACATACCTTGCAGCATGTTTTGCAACAACTGCGGCTAGGTCTACCACTCACGCTTGAATCAGACATTTTGGCTCAGAAGAAGTTTTCAACCCCTCTTTGTGGCCTTGCCCAGGTACCTTTATGCTGAGCAATTTCACGGCGGTTCGTCCTATTCCTCTGTAGAGTAATCAGTAATCGGTTCCCCGTCGCTTTCGTCAGTAATATCAAGATCCTCTAAATTTTCCAGAATCAGATATGTCCATTCAGGATCCTGGTATTTCTCATTCAGTCTTTTTATTCGATCACTTCTTCTTTTGGAGCTTTCTCCAGCTTGCTCTGCTATTCGTATGCTTTTTCTTCTGTCAGCAAGTTTCTCTTCTACTGTTTTCATTCTCAATCTTAGTCTCTTAATGTATCTTGGTTCGATATTTTTCTTTTTCTTGAGTCTTTTGGTTGGCACTGTCAGTTGACTTTCTTCTAATGCTCTTTTGTTTTCATTTGTTTGTGGCGCTTCTTTTGTCTCTTCCCTTCCTGTCTGACTAGTCCCAGGTCTTGTATCTAATTCTTCTGCCTGGTTACTAAGAAGCTGGCCTGGTTCAGGAGAATTTTGGTTCTGGCTTTCGAATGTCTCTGTTTCTGTGTCCTGAACACGTTCTTCTAGTTCTATCTGATCCTGTTCAAGCACTTCGATCTCTTGATTTTCTTCCGCTCGAACTTTTGTACTAGTTCTAGTCTGTCCCTTTTCAATATCAGGAGTCAGTGGAGGAGTATCGATCACTTGTTCTGTCCCTGTCTGACCTCCCTCTTCGTCCTCAGATTTGATGTTAATCTCAATGATCTGAGGGTCTTCGCCTGTGCCTGTCTCGACCTCTCTATTCTACTCTCTATCTTCGTAGATTCGCTCTCTTGTTCTGATTGGGTCTTCAATGAAATCGATTATAGGTATCCAATCATCTTGGCTGGTGCTCGGTTGCTCGTCATCAGCTACTTCCGGACCAACGTCAGCAGGACCCTCAGCTGGACTGGTGCTCGGTTGTTCGTCTTCAGCTACTTCAGGACCGACATCCGCAGACCCCTCAGCTGGACAACCTTCAGCTCCAGGCTCCTTGTCTGGAATTACCTTTTGAGTATGGCTGGCATGGATCCACCTGGGAATGCCTGCACACTTCACTGCTGTCGTGGTCACCAGTATTACTTGGCGTTTTTCTCCCCACCTCGGTGCAAGGCAACTCGAACGAGTATGCTTCTTTATTCTAACCCAGTCACCTGGAACCAATTTGTGAACTGGAGTTGTCGGGTTGGCGACGGCGTCTTCCCCAATCTGGCGAGAGATAGAACGCACTTGGTCACCCAGTTTCCTGCAGTACTCAAGTACCAAATCATCAGAAATGCTTAACAGTTTGTTTCCTGGTACCCATGCTTGTCTCATCACTCTTCCCATCAATATTTCATGGGGGCTCAGGCCTGTTCTCCGATCTGGAATACTTCGGAGTCCCATCAGAACAAGAGTCAAAGCAGTAATCCAATTCATTCCAGTTGAGTCACACATTTTGGCCAACCTTGATTTAATAGTGCCGTTTATCTGCTCTACCACTCCAGAAGCCTCCGGACGATGTGCACAGTGCAACTTTTGTGTGATTCCAAACGCTTTACAGAGTTGGTCCATCACCTCATTCTGAAAATGTCCGCCTCTATCTGATTCAATAGTGACTGGCACCCCGAACCTAGGTATCAATTCTCGTAGTAACAATTTGGCTACTGTTAAGGCATCACTCTGTGGGACAGGGTAAGCTTCCACCCATTTTGAAAATAGGCAGACCACTACAAGGACATATCTTTTTCCCTCGCAGCGTGGCATGGTGATGAAGTCAATTTGTATTCTTACAAAGGGACCCCCTGACTTTCCAATTTTCCCCAGTTCAACTACTGTTCTCTTGCCAGCGTTGAACTGTTGACAAGTCATGCACCTCTGGCACAAGGATTCTGCTACCTTCCTGAATTTCGGGTTATACCAGGTCTGTTGAAATACCAGAACCATGGCATCCCTACCAATGTGTGATCCTTCATGTATCAGTCTGGCCATAGGGGCAAGCAGGTTCCTAGGTAACACAGGCATACCATCTGGGCCCACAATGACACCATCCTCACGTCTTGATCGACAACCAAGTCCCTTCCACTTCTCTTTCTCTTCCCAGGGCACAGCATGCTGCCATTCTCTCACTTCATCCCAGGTAGGCACTTCTTCAAACACCATAAGTTGGCAGCTGTTTCCAGTCCCACCCCGTCTGATATTCATTGACATGCGATCCATAGCACATTGTTTTGCTACCCGATCAGCAAAATCATTTCCCAATGACACGGGGTCAAGGCCCTTTTTATGAGCAACACATTTGACCACTGCCAATTCTTTTGGTAATTGGATTGCCTCTAGAAGGTCTTGGATAACTTTTCCATTTCGAATGGGGGTACCTGATGAAGTCAGGAATTCTCTTTGTAGCCAAAGTCATGCACAACCCCATAACAGTACTGGCTGTCAGTATACACTGTTATTCTTTTGTCTTTTCCCAATTTGCAAGCTCTTATCAAGGCAATTAGTTTGGCTACTTGTGCAGACTTTACTCCAAATAAACAGGTTGCTTCTTTAACTTTGTCTAACGCAACCACAGCGTAGGCAGCACTTAGGCCTACAAGTTCATGTCTCATGCATGAACCATCCACAAACCATTCCTCATCATGTACAGGCAAGGGTGTTTCTTTAATGTCTGGGCAGGGTTTAGTACTGAATTCTGTCAGGTCAATGCAGTCATGCTCGTTCTCTCCCTGGTCTTCTAACACCATTGAGTCAGGGAGTAGAGTGGCTGGGTTCAGTATATTACACCGAGTGATGGCCACATTTGCAGCACCCACGAGAATCCTCTCGTATTTAGTCAGCCGACTAGGGGTGAGATACTGAGTCTTGGTTCTGGTTAGTAAAATCACAACTGCGTGTGGAACATACACAGTTACAGGATGTCCCATGACAATAGATTCACTCTGTTCTAAACTTGTGCATGTTGCAGCCACTGCTTTCAAACATCCAGGTAATCCAGCAGCCACTGGATCCAACGTGGCAGAGAAATATGCCACGGGCCGTCTAGTTAAGCCATGTTCCTGAGTTAGGACCGACAATTCACAATTGTCTCGTGTGTCACAGAACAGAGCAAACTCCTTGGAATAATCTGGCATTCCCAAAGCAGGAGCGGTACACAGACAATCCTGTAGTTTAGTGAATGCTGTTAAGCTTTCATCATCCCATTCCACAGGGTCCGGTGCTCCTTTCTTTGTCATTTTTATCAAAGGCTTGGCATGGACTGCGAATCCCACAATCCATTGCCTGCAGTAACCTACAACTCCAAGGAACATTCTAACTTCTTTCTGAGTACGGGGTAACTGCATCTTTTGAATTATTCTAACTCTCTCTGAGGTCACTTTTCTGATTCCCTTTTCTATCTGGTGCCCCAGATATTTCACTGATTTTGAACAGAACTGTAATTTCTCTGGGGCCACTTTATGTCCCTTTTCACTTAGGTGATTCAGTAGGGCAATGGTGTCAATCACGCAATCCCTGTAACTTTTGGACGCCACCAAGAGGTCGTCAATGTATTGCACCAAAACTGACTTTCTAGGTAAGACTAAAGTTTCCAGGCATTTTTTCAAGATCTGATTAAAGATAGAGGGGCTCTCTGTGTGCCCCTGGGGGACCCTGTTCCAAACGTACACGTGACTGTTGAAAGCAAATGAGAAAAGAAATTTGCTATCTGGATGCAATGGGATCGAAAAGAATGCATGACATAGGTCAATCACAGTGAACCATTCAGCATCCCAGGGAATCTGATACAGAATCACTGCTGGGTTTGGGACAATAGGACAGCAAGGAACAACGATCTTGTTTACCTTTCTCAGGTCCTGCACTACTCTGTACTTGCCACTAGGTTTCTTGATTCCAATTATTGGGGAATTACACGGGCTACTCATCACTTCTTGTATGATGTTTGCTTCTAGCAATTTCTGTATTTCAATGGCAACTCCTGCTCTCACTTCGGCACTCATTCTGTAAGGCTTAGTATTGGGATAGGCTGCATTTTCTCTTATGGCTATTTGTATTGGGTCTACATTGGCCATTAATCCTACATCCTTTCCTGTAAAGTCCCATACTTCTGGTTTCACTGTCTGTTGGAGTTCTTCGGGTAAGTCCTGTATAGTCATTCGTTTAATTTCTGAGTCAGGTCTAACTAACATTAGCTTGTAAATACCATCTTCATCTGGGGTTTGAATCTCAACGCCCTTTGGTGTGCAAAAGATAGTGCAGTTTATTTTGCACAACAAATCACGTCCCAGTAAGTTCACTGGACTGGTATCACAGACGACAAATCTGTGCATTTCTTTGAAGTTCCCTATTGATATCTCCATGGGCTCTGTAACGGGGGTACTAATCAATTGATTAGATACACCCACTACTGGGATTGCTTCTCCCGAGAGGGGTAGGTTTGGAACGTCTGCTGTTCTCACAGTAGATCGGGTAGCACCAGTGTCCAATAGGAAGGTGACATCATTTCCATCGACCTTTCCTTCAATGTATGGCCCTGACTGGTCTACCGGCAAGGAGGCGCCAAGTACACACTCCTTGTCCTCCCCTCTCAGGCCCCATCAGTACTCGTCGTCACAGAAAAAAGTGTCATTCAATAAATATTGCGAAGTTGCTGCATTTCTGTTCTCATTGCCCCCTCAGATCTCTATATCATCTCCCTGCGGTGATTTTCCCTTAAAAGTTGGCTTTGGCGCTCGGGGTATTTGAATCGTCTTTACCTGCTGCTGGGTCTTTCTTGCCTTTTCATTCTGCGTCTGTGGAGTTAAATCAGGGTTTTGGGTATTATCGGACTGCAAATACGGACACTCGTCTCTCCAATGTCCAATTTCCCCGCACTGGTGGCAGGGAAACTTCTTTTTGGCTTCCTCTCTGCTCATTTTTGCTCTGGGCTTTCCTCCACCCCCACCCCCAGGGCCTTGGTTCTGAGTAGTTTTGTTTAACTTATTCAATTGTTTTTCCTGTTGTTCTGCAAGCTTTACTTGAGCCCACATCACTTTCTCCTTCAGGGCCTTTTTCTTTTCTGCCATTTCGTCCTCACAGTACTTTGGGTACCGTAGGACCTCATCCATTTTCTTGGACTGGCAACAGATTTTGTTATCTTTTATCCACTGACAAATTTCGGGTCTTAAACCGTTTACAAACCTGTAAATGAAGTGCGTCATGTCCTTCATTTCGATGTTATCTATACCACTGTACGTTTTGAACACCTGCAACAGCCTTTCATAAAAGGAATGCACAGTCTCGTCCCTTTCCTGCGTGGTTCTATCTATCTTGGTCCAATCAGTTTCTTTTGCGGGCACTTTTAGCTTCAGATGCTGAATTACCTGATCATATTTTTTCATCACTTCCTTAGAGGGTTCTCCTGTTGCTGAGTCCCTCGGGTATTCCTCACTAGGCCAACCTATGGCGATTTTACATTCAGTCCACAGATCTACAGGGACCACTATGTCGAAGAACCCATCCAGGTCCTTCCACAAGCATTTTTGCACTTTTACGAATCTTTCTACCTGCCGGTACCAATCGACGGGCTTTTCTCGTAATTTCGGGAAGTCATTAGTAAAGGACACAATATCCTGTCTAGACCATGGAACATGTACATATTTTCCTCCTGGCACTTCGCGCATAGGGCATAACTGTTCTGGTTTGTCAACTTCCTTTAGAACGAATTCGGGAGTTACCTGCTTAGACCTGGCCTCATCTTTTTTCCTAGCCCATCTGGCTTTCCATCTTTCTACGTCTCCCCATTTCTGCAACACTGTCAATAGTTCCTTGACCTGTGCCTTTTTCCCTGATATATTCAGGTTTTCCAAATCTTTGTCTGAAAATTCTGCTCTGTATGGTTTCTGCAAGGGTTTCGATTTTGAAATATCTATTCCCATGCTAGCAGCAGTATCTGTCAATTTTTCATGAAGTACTCGGGCATTTCGGGTAAGACTTTTGCAAATAAACAACAGCTCTTCTTCAGAGTAGGTATTTAATCTGTCTAATCCCACATTTCCTGCCATTAGTTCTTCTATTTCTACTCTCAGTTTGTAGAGATCTAAAGGTTTCGTCTGCGGAGTTTGTTTCTCTAATTCTTGACTCCATCTTTCGATTTCCTCAGGAGTCACCAACATGACACTCTTAGTACCCGAAGTCGATTCCATCTGAATCTCCCTCGTGTTAAAAGGGTTATGTCTTTTCTGCATCCCTTTCCCTGTGTTTCTAGTGGGCAGATCCAATAGCGAGGCCTCAGACTCGCACTCGCTTGTCTGGTCATCTACTATTAAGGGTTCTGGTCTTGGCTGGGCTATGACTGGGGTAATGACTGGAGGGTTTGGACTCTCATGCGATCCCCATACAATGGAACCACGGGTCCGATTGTTACTGGGATTGTCAATGCCTCAGGACTGGTATTTAACTGGGAAATTTTCTGAATTATCTCAGCTCTCTGCTTTGCTAGAATTTCTCGCTCCTTTTCTTCCAATAATCTCTCTAAGGATTTGTCATGTAATACCTGCGGGGTCAGAGTGGGAGCATAACTCGGGGCAGTGGGATGAGTCTCACTAGGTCCTTCACCATAATTAGGTCTTGGGAACAAACTTCCTGTACCTAGGGACCTTGGTTCTCTTTCATACAAAGGCTGTAAAAATGGCATTCCTGAACCTGAGGGTCTTGGCTCACCCTCGTAGGGAGGTCTCGGGGAAAAATCGCTTTCACGGGAGTATCTTGCTTCTCCACTAGCTGGTATTCTTGGATAGATACCTCTGGTGTCTACGGGACCTAAACTTTCGGTATAAGGAGGTATGGGGCAACCCCCTCCTACGCTGGCGGAACGGGCCTCTTCCTGGAGATGAAGTCTTCGGGAACTATCCCCCTCGCTGGAAGGTCTGTTTCTTTCATTATAAGGAGGCGGACTTCTCATAAACAGGTCATCTAATAATTCATCATCCGACTCTCCAATAGGTACCCAATGTTTGCACTTTTCTGTTTTCTTCTCCCCCCCAGGAGGACCACATGCTGGCATCATTGGAAACAGTCCTTCTACAATCATATTCTGTCTCCACTGTTTCATCTTTTTGGCTCGGGCTACCTGCTTCAATTTTGGATACAATTTAGTTAACCCTTTATCCATTCGGGGCTTATCTCTCTCAAAAGCCTCAATCTCCCATTCCTCTAGTGCTTCATACTGTGTTAACCTAGGTCTGGGATGTAAGTCATTCATTCGGGTTCTCAGATTGAATAGAATCCTACTGTTAAAGGTACCCTCTAACGGAAAAGCCAATACTCCGTCATCTTTCGTGTATTCCGCCCAGTTCTCCAACCATACGCATGTGTTGTACCCTTTATCGAACATCATGAAAGATGCGGGAGTGTTGGGTGGCGGTATGACAACACCTTCTCTAGTTTTAATCGGCTTGTCCTTTTTGAAGTAATTCTTCACTTTGTTTACAAGAGACAATTTTCTGTTATTTCCATACATAATGTCGTTTTTAACGCCTTTCCACTGATCGTTCTCAAATCCCATATGCCGTGGATCAGGTCTGGTATGCGGTCTATACGAATGCCACATACGATTTTTACGAGTGACTTTGTTTACAAAACTCACTTCCAATCCCAGTGCGTCTATTATTTTCGTGCGACCAATGAAATGCACGAGTTCAAATAATCTCGACCAATGGGTGCGCGGCCTTTCGCGAGACTGTTCTCACGCTTTGGCACTCACCCCTCCTTTACAATTCCAGCTCCGCTACAAACCCGCTGTGACTACCAATCCCAGCGCGGCACAGAGTGACGTCAGAGCAGCTTCGCGCCTGACTCCCTCCTTTACAAGGTAACGGAAACTTTCTTTCTTTCTAAAGTGCTAGTGTTCGGTTATTTAACAACGAATACACATTCGCCACTGTGCTCAAGTGTCTAGACAGGAAAGAGTTTTGTTTCACTGCAAGTAAACTACTTCCATTTACTTTTCACACTCTACGGGTAGATCTCTTCTGCCTACCCTTCACACTACCATTGGGGCACCTGCTACTTCCCTAGACTCATCCACCTTTCCGGGATATATCCAAGTCTAAAGTTTCACCAGCGAGCCCTTTTACTTTCACTCAAGCTCCGATGAACCTGCTACTCTTCCGGTGTGACCCTCACTAGGTTATGCCACCATAGGAATTTTGCCAATGAACTTCGTTACTAACATTTATTCAATCATACATTCAGAAAAAAACCCTAGTTAGTGCTTCCAGTTCTGCCTAACCTGCACCAACTTTCCTTAAAAGCCAGTGACCTCAAAGCAAGTGGATTCTATTCACCACTCGCTATTCAATTCCCCGAGGATTTCCGACAACATAGATAGCGTTTTACATACGAATGGATTAGCACATATAACAGTATAATAACAAGAACAACGATTTTAAAACATTTCATAATTTTTCAAAGCAAACATTTCAAGTGAGTGATCAGATCACCCGAATTGCCTACTCTCGTTAGCAGCAAATAAGGTTTCCTACCTAGCAGCATCCAACTTAGCTAATCTAACTAGTCCTACCTAACCTTTAACTATTCCCTAACCATCCTCGATGCTACCAGAAAATTACTGATAGAGATCGCAGGTCACCCGACCAATAATTTCACCACTTATGTTTTCGGGCCCATATACTTCAATTCATCCTATACATTGATCAGATGACCTTACAATCTACTACCAATAATCATGAGTCCCTTTCGATTATTTCCAGTGTACCCGACTTACCATCCACCGTTACGGGTACCTATGACCACGATGGGTCAGGGAGCTAGCTGTAAAAGGAAAGGCAGCAAAATACAAAACCCAACCTAAAATTAATTTCGATGTTTCATCAAATGACCACGGACAACTGGGAAGTTTTAAGTTTCTTTATCTAGAATTCAGGCTTGAAAAATCATTTGGCTTACAGATAAAAGGAAAACGATAATCAAGGTAACAAGGGTACATAACCATACAGGAAAAATGTAAGGGCAACCATCTAAGTTGTAACTAGGGCTACAGGGAACACGCTAAGACAGTTTTCATGAATGTGAATGAAAATTTGGAATCCTAACAGATATAGTAAGGGTGAAAATTGAAACACGCTATAACTCTATCAAACTACTTCAGTCAGTTTTATACGAGGAAAGTATAAACCACATTAGGAAATTGCAAACTGCAATGGAGAAAATGATTTCTAAAAGGTAGGGTAACATAGGAACACGCTATGAAATTAAATGCAAATAACTTTATGATATGCAATGGTTGCGGAAAGCATGGAAAATTATCATATGCAAAGTATGTCTTTATTGAAGCAAAGACAGAAAATAGAATGGTGCAGTTTTAGAGTTTTCGGCAAGATATTTACCTAGACTGGTGTGAAAACCAACCCTGGCCACGGGTCAGTTAAGGACAGGAAATACCCCAAGGAATAGCAGTCATCAATGGGACAGCAGGTGCAGAATGGACACCTCAGGACAGGACAGGAAACCCAGATTAGGATCAGGACAGGACCACCAGGACACGACCAGCACCCGCAGTTCGGAAGCAACGCCTGCGCTCCACCCTCTCTGCAGCTATCGGTCAGAACCCCGATTGGGTTAGCGAACTCCCCAGCAAAGTGCTCCGCCAGCACTTAAGGTTTAGTAAAACCTTAGTCTATGGTCAAATTCGGACAGAGTGCTCCGCAGCGCTCTGTATATACAGTCACCTATTGAGTGCGTTGGGTCAGTGACAGGTCAGCTATTCGGACAAGTCGGACAATTTCTCTAGCTAAACCTAGGCTAGATATACTCTCTTGGGTCAGTGTACCACCCCCCAATGTTGCAAAGTGTCAGAATCCCCAATTTCGATTGGTCCTAAGGTAGGATGGGTTAACACACCAATCAGAACAGACTTATTCAAGTCCTATTTTGCATTCTAAGGTACCGCCTAGCAAGATTGGGGTTCCCATGAGAGAATACACAGAATACAATAGCAGAGTATACATTTGTTGCAAGTGTAGTACAAATTCTGTTTCTCCGGCTGGGTGAAGGTGCATCTTCCCAGGCCCTTCTTGGCAGTAACCTTCTCTTGGCTCGGTTTCAATGTCACCTCGCCATGGCTGGTCCTGCGCAGAACTGCACTCCAAGATGGACGCACAACCCCCATCACCCCTCCGTGCCGAGGATACATGAAAAGTAAGCGAAAACAAATTAAAACATAGAAATAAATGAATAAACTACATAACATGATCGTGTACTTATGAATTATCACTATAAAAATATACTATGCAATTATTTATTAGTGCAACAGACAAAATCACAAAAGCAGCGGTGCAAGCTTCACCTCGTTATTAGAAAGCGCGGCCATTTTATGGCTATTACGCATGCGCACCCTTTCCCTCCAAATGTGACTGCGTCATGTCACGTGATTATGCCTAACGCATGCGCAGAATGAGAATTCAAGCAGCATCCATTTTTAAAAACAAGGATTATTCGTATTAGTGAAACACATAGGCAAGCATCACTATGATACACACGCACATTCAAAATACATAAATTAGTAAAACGAACAATTGGAATTACGAGATTATAATAAATTTTCGAGGTTCTTGACTCGAGCAAGTCGCGATGCGAAATCTTGCTCTATCACATCCACTGCCACCCCCTCAAAACTAACCCTTATCCCCTAACCTGTATGCATGTCAACTGCCGATCGGCTGGTTGCCATGCATCTGAAATCTTTGAAAATATCTTGAGTGAAGCTATTGATATCGCCTTCCTCACTGAAACATGGCTGAATGATCACTCATCACCCATCCTTGACCTACTCTGCCCCCGTGGCTACTCCATCATCAGAAAGGACAGACCAGTGGGGAAAGGAGGGGGAATAGCTATAATCTTTAAAAAACAACTCCAACTCTCTCTTGCCAAGAATACTAACTACCCATTTTTCGAATACCTCGGTGCTGAACTCAAAGTCCAAGGTGCTCCCCCGATTGGCCTACACAATATCTACCAACCTCTTGGTGACACTCCTCACTTTGTAGACAAATTAATAAACCTTCTTACTCAATCCTCTCTCTCTAACTCCAAAAATCTCTTCCTTGGAGATCTCAATCTCCACTGGAACGAACAAGATAACCCCTCAGTTCCACTTCTTTCCAATCTCCTAGAAATTAACGACCTCAAACAACTCTGCCTCTCCCCAACTCACTCTAAAGGCGCCATTCTTGATGTCATCATCTCTAACAATGACCTGGCCTCCCTTTCCAACATCATCCCTATTGACTGGTCAGAACACCACCTCATTCGTTTCACAATATCCCCCTCGGCCCCGATCCCCCACCGAAAAACACCATAACTGTGAAATGAATTTGAAACTTTGATCTCATCCCCCCAGGAGTATTAGAGTCCAAACTCCAAGCTCCACTTCGCCTCACCCCTCTTTCTCTTAACACCAATGAGCTCACCGAGCATTTCAATAAATCGGTCTCTGAGGTTCTAGACCAAATAGGTCCGTCTAAACTGAAAACTAAAACAAAATCCCCTCTAAATCTTGGTTTAACACAGCCCTCAACATAGAAAGACGTGCTCTCAGAATGACCTGGAAACTAGACCCTTCTCCCTCCCATCTTGCCCTCCTCAGAGCTGCCACATCCTCCTACAAGAAACACATCTTTAATGAAAAGGCATCTTTTTTCTGGTCGCAACTCTCAAGTGCCAAAAATAGACCCAGAGAACTGTTCAACATTGTTAGAAAACCAACCTCCGCTACCCCCTTAAGCTTATGGCCTCCACTACCAAATGTGAAGAAATTGCCAACTACTTCTCTTAAAAAATCGGCAAGATTGATCAATATTTTGCTCAAATTCAGACCCCTCCCAACCGACAGAGTACCCCGGTTGCCACCCCTGTACTCCCCACCTTAGCCACACTGCCCCCTGTTTCATCCCCACTCCGTCCTGCCGCAATCATACCAGAAACCAACCCCGCCCACCAACAACTTAAAAACAAAGCCTTGTGGCATAATTTCCTCCCTGTCTCCAAACTTGAAGCCTCTAATATCTTGTCTAAACTAAAACCGTCTTCTCACACAAAAGACCCTCTCCCTTCTAACCTTGTCCAAGATCTTAAACATATCATTGTCCCATACTGGACCAATATCATCAACTCCTCCCTTACCTCGGGGTGAAATCACCCCCATTCTCAAAAACCCTAAAGCTGATCCTGACGATCCTAACAACCTTCGCCCTATCTCCAACCTCCCCCTCTTCTCCAAAGCCCTTGAAAATATGCCCTACTCCAACTGGACAAACACATTGACACTTTCAACCTTCTTGACCCTCTACAATCCGGCTTTCATAAAGGCTGTAGCACTGAAACCGCATTGCTAAAAATCGTTGATGACATACACCACGCCCTGGATACGGGTGTGTCCTCCCTACTCATTCTCCTCAACCTCTCTGCTGCATTTGACACTGTCAACCACACAACCATTCTTAACACACTCAAATGTCGGTTTGGCCTTAATGGCCCTGTCCTTAACTGGTTCACTTCCTATTTTCAACATAGAACTTAACAAGTCAAAATCAAAAATTGTCTCTCAAACCCTTCTCAAGTCACTCGTGGTGTTACCCAAGGTTCTATTCTCTCTCCAGCACTTTTCAACCTCTTTATGGAACCCCTCACTGCCATACTAAAACAAGCCGATGACACTCAACTATACTGTAAAATTAAATCCCATTCTGATGTCCTGCACCTAAATAACACCTTGATTTTGATCCAATCCTGGTACCACTCCAACCATCTCAAACTCAACCCTAATAAAACTGAAATTATTCTTTTCTCCCCTGAAAACAACTCACTCCCTATCCAATCATGGATCTCCGATCTCAATGCCCTCAACTGCCCACTCTCCTTATCCAAAACATTTAAAACTCTGGGCATTACCTTTGACAAAAGGCTTACTCGCAATTCCCGTATAAAAAAACTAGGCTAAAGGAGCACTCTGCACTCTCCGCCAGCTCAAAAAAATTAAACCATTCATCCCAGATGAAGATTTCAAATCCGTACTCCAATTCCTAGTCCTCTCGAAAATTGACTACTCCAAAGATATCCTTTCCCGAACCCCCAAAGTCCACCTTGCCCCCCTCAACCATAATCAACCTGGTGGCCAGACTTATAACGGACACTAGACATTTCAACCACATCTCTCCTGCCGTTAAAGTCCTTAAATGGCTTCCTCTCAAAGGCAGATCTGCCTACAAAACTGCCTGCATTACACACAAAGCCGTTCACCTTTAGTCCCCGATCTACCTCTCAAGCAAACTCAAAATAGCAGGCTGCTCCCATCAGTTGAGAAGCACCAACACACCTCGTCCCCCCTCTTCAAAAAAAGAAAGCCTCTCAATCTCGTTCCTTCTCAGGTAATGCTCCCAACATATGGAACACCCTCCCTATTGATTTATGCTGGAACCCCTCTTACTTTAGCTTCAAAAAAGACCTCAAACTCTACCTGCTTCACAAATATTGGGGCCCTTAAATCTTCTCTCTTCTCGCCTACTCCTCCCTCTCCCCTAACTATCCACCTCTCCTCCCCCTGACTTTTCTCCCCCTCTCCCCTACCCTTTCTCCCACTCCCAATCTCTGTGACCCCTTCCTTCCACTCCTTCACCCCTCCGCGCACATCAATCCTGCTTCCTATACACACTAACCAAGTAGTTAATCCTCTTGTTGCTGTAAATAATTGCATGTACGCACTATCAGCCTGATTCATGTAGCTAAAAGCGCTCGCAAAAGGGCCAGATTCTGAGAATCTGGCCCTTTGCGAGTGCGATTTTTGCATTTGGTATTCATCATCCCAAATGCAAAAATCGCTATTTAAGAATTCGCATATTTGCGAGGAATGGCATTTAAGGAATCTCTAATAGAGATTCCTCAAATGCTATTCATGACACAATAAAAAATAGCGATTTAGCACTTTTGGGCCGCTATTTACCGAGAGGTCAGACCTCTCGGTAAATAGCAAAAACTCAGAAAAATGCTTTTAAAAGCATTTTTCTAAGTTGCATGTTGCACACACACATGTCCTTTGGACATGTGTGTGCGCAACACCTGTTCAAATGTGCATTTTAGGGGTGCTACAGGGTGTCCTTTGGACACCCCTGGCACCCTTAAAATCGCTATCTGATTTGCGAGTAGCAAATTGCTACTCGCAAATGAGGGATACTCCCCATTCATTCCTATGGGCCTTTTGGCCCATAGGAATGAATGCGGAGTTATTCCTTTTTTTGCGAGTAGCAAATTGCTACTCGCAAATAGAGAACATGTAGGAATCGCTATTGATTTAGCAATTCCTACATGAATGCCGTTTTGCGTGTCCTCAATAGCGAGTCGCTATGATTCGCTATTAGGGCCACGCAAAACGGCCCGTACATGAATCAGGCTGTATATCTTTTCCTTCAAGCAGTTCCCTCTGTCCATTATTTACCAACGCAAAATGTTATGTTTACTTTGTTCCCTTTACTGATCTTAACTTAACACCGCACTTTATTACTGTATCTTTTACTTTATGATGTGTATTTCTTCGGATACTTTCCGACTGTATTAGCTTCATACTTATGTAAAGCGCTCTGATACCCATGGATGTAGCCAGCGCTATAAAAAACCTTTCTAAATAAATACATAAATACATTTATCTTAACAGGTCTGGGGGCAGGTTATCACCACTCTGGGACATTTGGCCTCCGTCCTGCCAGAGGAGCAACTAGATAAAGAGCTTCCATGGTTGGTTAAAGAGGTTGAAAGCCTCCAACCACAGCTGCCTGCTGATATGGCATTTCGTTTGCTCAAGGTGAGTGTGACCTCGATTTGCTGTCCATGCCTGCCACTGCAACCATTCCCAAGTGATCCGCTCATAATGAACACCCTATCCCATAGTGAGAAATTAGCTTCAATGAAATAATAAATTATTGAGAAATGAAGACCAAATACAGAACTAAAGAATTACATTGGTGAGTCACTTACACCACAGGTGGAGTTGTGCAATGGTTCAGGCCTCCATCATGTGCACTTTTGGCCAACATATTGGTATTCCACTCCTGACACTACCAATGTTCTGAGTATCAGTAATTTTGAGTTACAGGAAAAATGTATGATGATATTTTCTTCGGCTTTGAGCTGGTGTATTGTGTGGGGAAATGAAGGGATTGCGGTGAATATAGTTTTTCAAGCATTCATTCTAAATACTGAACCAGCTAAATTCTGATTTGTACACAATTTGTGAAGACAGCTTGAGAAGCAAAACTTGTATTTTTATTTGTTACATATGAAATCGGGATAAATAAAGGAAAAATGTGAACCCAAACAATTGTGCTAGAATTAAAAAAAAATCAACCTTGCTGCAATATTTCCACTTGTTGTGATACTGGGTAAGTACAATTTGGTTATTTAAGTGAAATAAAGCATACTGACCATATTGGTGCGTTAATCACAACAGAACAGCAAATCTTCAGTTACTAGAACCCAGCGATAGGTCCTGAGCAGCTATGAGGCAAACTGAAGCCTCAGTGACCGCTTAGAACATACAGAGGGACATTGTATCTTCTCTAGTCTGAGGAGCTGCTTACACCTTTTGAAATACAAGTTGGATACCACAAGTACATTTTTAAATGACCTTCACTAAAGAGCACAATGACTTTGCATTACACTCCTGATGACTGAATATACGGGTAAAACAAAATAATTTTAAGAGGGGCGCTGGAATTGTATCATGTTGGTAATCAATAATTTGTTGGAATGATTGAATACTAATTTTGGTTGCTATGTGAAATAAAAAAAAATATTAGCAAAGGAAATAGTCCACAGTTACTGGGGTTCATACTGTATTTGCTGAAAAAGCAAGAGAAACGTAGTGCTTGGTGGAAACATTATTGAGATCATTACTTATTGAATCTTCCAATTTTCATTTCCACAGAAATATTGTTTGGAGAGGCTTTAGAATAAAAGATTAGTGCTGAGGCTCTAAGTGGGTCAGTTTCTGCAGGGTCTGATCACTTACAGTTCAAAGGACAAGATGTTCAAATTTCCTTACCAGGCCTTCTTTTGACAGACTCCACTTGGAATAAACATTTGAAAGCCAGCCACAAACCAAAAACAAATCACAAAAGTTTGGTGTAAGACATACTGACCATGCACTTAATTTGAGGCCATTTTTCGATGATTCTTCTGAGTCTTCACTGTAGGTGAGAATTCTCCTCATTAGCATCAGCGAAGCTAAATGTGTTCCTAAAACAGTTTTTAGGAACACATCTTTTGTCCTGCAGCTCCTACCTCCAAGTTACCTGAGATTCTCATAAGCAAATGCTTCCACATTTAGGCACCTCTGTACTCCTTTGGTTCACAGTATGCAGGGCTGCAAGGGGGACATTGAGGAACCTTGGTCCACAAATGCTAAAAGTGAAACAGGTGCAGTGGCACCGGGATCCAGGGCTTAGAAGAGCACCCAAATTAATACTGTATTGTACTATCTAACAGGAAACAAGGAGCTGATTTCATTTCAATAGTGCCCATCTACCCGTGCTACATCTCAGTGTGCCCTCTAGCTGGAGGTTTATCTGGTTGACTTTGTATGAGGATATATTGTGGGGGGTGGAGCACTTGAAGAAGCAGGCAGATACCTAAAGGTCCTCTGGAATAAAGAGGGAGAACCAGGGGAATGAAGAGGAGGTCACAGAGATGAGGAGGAATTAATGGAGGAGGAGGACCAGTTCCACCAGCAGGATTAAGAACTCAAGGAACTGGATGTCCAGGAGAATGTAGAGAAAGCAATAGCAGGAGGACCATGAGAAAGACCTGGAGGATCACCAGGACATGAGGATCAGTAAGCCCAAGAAAAAGAGGAAGCTCAGTAAAACCAGGATGAGATGTAGAATGAGGAAGCCCAGAGGACTAGAACCAGAAGGCAAAAAAAGGGGGAGATTGATGGCCAAGTAGAAAAGGAAGACTATCAGTAGGACGAAGACCACCAGAAGAAGTAAAAAAAAAATGACCATATCCACAAGGAGAACCTAGACCACTAAGAATACCGCACACAGGATGAGAAGAAGGAAGATGACCATGAGGATGACTAGTAAGGGGTCAAGTGGGGAGAGGAGTTGGCCTAATGGCTAGGGCCGTTGACCTTGAATCTGGGGAACCGGGTTTGTGTTTCGGCAATGATGCTGAACATCCTGTGATTCTGGGCAAATCACTTAATCTCCCATGCCTAAAAAAATTAATGTGTCCTCATGTAACGCAACTGGTGCTATGTAAAGCACTCTGATACCCGATACCGGGTCAAGTTCGCGCTGTATAAAACTCCATAAATCTTTTTACAAAGACGCCCATGAAGTTTTGGGACTTCAAGACCACCAGAAGGATTTGGAACACTAGAACCAATTGGGGACCAATACCATGCCCAAGAACTAGGGAAACCAAGAGGATCAAGACCAGGAGGACAAGGAAAAGAACTTCCAAGAGGTAGGAGAAAAAAGAGGAAAACCAGGAGGAAGAAGACCAGAAAGAGGAGGAGAACCAAGAAGAGAAATAGAAGGTCAGGAGGTCCAGAACAACAGTCACCACCATGACCATCCTGAAGGCCAACACCAAGACCGCTAGGAGAAATAGCACCAGAAGATTCAGAGTACCAGGATGAGGATGACCAGGACTAGCTGGACCACAAGCATAATAACAAGGAAGATCATGAGGACCAATAGGACTCAGACCAAAAGGAAGAACAACTAGGACGGGCACAGCAAGAATCACCATGGTGAAGATAATATGTGCCAAAAGAAGGAGGGTCTCAGGAGGATGAGGGCCACTTATGAACAATGAACAATACCCAGAAGGCTAGGACCAAGAATATGTAGATGAAGACCAGGAGGATGAGTTTGAGGAAAACTACGAGGTGGCCGAGGGGGAAGAAGAGTAAGAGGATTTTTAGGAGGAAGAGATCTAGAAAAAAGAAGAGCATGAAAATCAACACACAGATTAGGGGAACTAGGAAAAGAAGACTTGGTAAACCAGGAGCATGAAGATGAAAGCCTACGGGTGAGAGACCAGGAAGAGGAGAATGACCAGGAGGAATAGAGGGACAAAGGCAACTAAGAAGACCAGGAGCACTAGGATTACCAGGTTCACCAAGAGAATTGGTGGACCATGACCAGGAGGATCAGGACACAACCATCAAGAGATGTGGCAGGGCAGAAAGCTCAGGCACGTCGGGGAGGAACATGGCGGCAGGCTGACGCCTGTTGCGAGAGCTCCGTGTCCAGGGAGGCTTCTCTCGAAAACTTAGGCGGAGATGACGGCACCTAACGGTGAGCAGAAAATGTGAAATCGCGCTTTTAACAGTGGCGCAGTGCTAACGCACACTTTCTTTTCCCCTACCTTGTTTTTTCTTTCTTTTACGAGGAGGGGGGTTTCACTTATCAAGGCGGGTGTGCCTGTGCCTGCACCTTACTCGCACTAGGACCCTGTGATCTACATCGGCAATGGTCAGGATCTGCAAGCAAGCCTGCCTGTTTGGAGACGCTGGTGCTGACGCTGTCTCTCTCTCTGCTTTCGTGGTTTCAACTCGGATCCACGCTGCGGAGGGGCTGAAGGCCGGGCAGGGAGAGGAATACAGAGCCGGCTGGAATCGAGCGCGGCTGTCAGAAGTCAGAAGAGGCCGAGGAGACCGGACCTGCTTGTGGAAAAGGTTGAGGTGGTTTCTAGCCCGTGTGTGCCTCAGTGCTCCCTTATGTTGTGATTCCAGCAGCAACAGCAACAACAGTAAACGGTCAGTGAAGGGGGCATCGGGGCATAAGCTGGGGTCTCAGCTCCAAACTCAAGGAGGTGGCGCTTATTTAGTAAGAGTTAATCCCCCCTGGGTGGTGTCTGGGGTGTCTGGGGTGTCTGGGGAGTCTGGGTGCGCTGGTTGTACCGATCAAGTGGATAATGCAGATACTGCAGACACTGCCATAGCTACCTGGTACTCGGTGCAGTACGAGGGGATGGACCTGGGCGCAATTTCATTCTCTACACAAACACACCCCCCTTGCCCTCGCCCACAAGCAGATACAGCTGGCAACACAGTGGGAGCGAGGTGCGACACCCGGCTACATACATACCCTGCGCTCCCTGCACTCCCTGCACCAGCAACCCAGGTGGCACCTGGCAGGAACAGATACCAGCTCAGGTCCTATCTTGAGCAACAAAAGTCCGAGGGTGGGCACCAGAGTGTGTCTAAAGCAACAGCAACACCACTCACCCCAAAGAAAAAAGGGAGGAAGGATAAAGAGAAAAGGGACCGACCCGGGAGAACAGGCGAGTCCAAAAAAAAAAAACTGCCTGGCACGCTCCCGCCAAAACCCCCACCCTCTCTAAAGGCATATTTCAAAATTATGGAGCAAGTTTTCGACCCTAAGGGGAAAAAACCCCCTCTCCCTTCCTCTGCCTCCGTGCCCAACAATTTGGTTAGTACCTCAAACGTTAAACCCACTACTGAACTCAATGGGTCTCAGTCGGGCAGCAGGTACACTGTATTAGCTGACATGGAGGATTCAGTTGACATAGCGGATATAGAGGACCAGATGGAAAACGAACAAGAAAATCAAACAACTACGGCGGGGCTGGTTTCAGCTATTAGTCATGAGGAGATGCCTGCAGTAAGAAGGGTGGAAGTGGTGAAAGCTCATGGTTCAGCAGAAGAGGTAACAGGGGTTAAGATCCCCGATGGAGGCCTCTCACAGCTTGAGGCACTCCTCTTCAACCTTAGAGGAGATCTACTGTCCAAATTTGATACCTCGGAAGCAAACCAAAAGAACATACAAGATCAGTGCGCTAACTTGGAGACTAAATTAGACGATGTTTGTAAACGGACTACTGTGTTGGAAGAAGATGTCTCTTTGCTCACAGGGGCTTCCAAGAGGCATGAAAGGGATATCGAGACCCTTTGAGCTCAGAATAGGGCACTCCAGATGGACGTAGAAAGGCTAGAAATCCACTCTAGAAGGAACAACCTGAAGTTCTTAAAGATTCCGGAAGGCGTGGAAAATGGGGACGTAAAGGGTTTGGTGTGTAAGCTCCTCAGGGAGGGAGTGCTCAAAGACGGTCCTGAGATAGACTTAGAATCAGAAATACAGAGGGCGCACAGAGACCCTTTTAGGCGCCACGCCGACAGAGCTGCCCGAGGAAAATCTTAGTTAATTTCCATACATTTACTGTAAAGGAGCTGATTCTGAGCAAGGCATTGTCAGATAAAACCATCCAAATAGGCTCAGCTCACTACTTCATCCCCTCTGATGTGGGGAGGGTTACGGCCCAACGACAATGGGAACTGGGTAATCGGATGCCAGATTTAAGAAGTATGGGCGCTCAGGTGCAGATGAAATTTCCGGCCTTTTTGAGGGTGGTATGGAGAAACAAAACACATAACTTCACTTCCCCCGAAGAAGTGGACACCTTCTTAACTTTAATGCGAGATAGTTCCCATTAAGTATATAAAAGTTATCCAAGGGCAGGCAGAAACGATCAACAATGTAAAGTTCCCCACACAATGTTAGAACATAAGTACAGGGAAATAGTGGGTGTTGATCAAATGTGACAAAGGATCAAAGGATCTTAGGGCTCTAAGTATCATAGCTTATCCTTACGGCTCTTGCCCCTATTATCCCCCCCGGAGTAGTAAAAAAAAAACAAAACAAAAGGGAAAAAAAAAACATCACACATATCGGGAGATGGGAAAATAAATTTAAAAAAAAGAAAAAAAAGGAGCAGGGGGAGGAAAGAAAAAAAAATGCATTTTTTAATAAAGTAAATAAACAAATAAATATATAATTTTTGCACAAAAAAGGGTAAGCTGAGCTTATCCATATAGGTATACACATTTAAAGTAGAATCACATTTTTGGTGCCTACCTTTTGTTATTTTTGGAGGGAGTATCCGACTGGGTACGGAGAGCTCTCACATGGCGACATGATCGCCAAAACAGGTATGGGGGGGGGTTCCTCAGGGGAGGTGGGTGGGAAGCTAGGGGTTGGCAAGGTTGAAAAATGGAAAAAATAATCCTCATATATATAACAGAACATTATACTTACTGGGTGCTGGGTACGCGCCTTTTTCTCTAGAAATCGGTTCTTATGGCCAATATGACACATAAGTTAAAAGTTTTTAGTTGGAATGTAAATGGATTGAGGGATAGGAGAAAGGTACACAGGGTAACAGATTATTTATACAATTCAGGAGCACACATTTGCCTACTGGAGGAGACACACCTAGAGAAAGCAGAATGTAAGACGGCATTTAAAAAATGTAGATGGATCCAGGATATTCTCTGTTCTGAACAAAGTGGTAGCACAAGAGGGGTAGCTATATTAATCAGAGCTAATACAGGGATTAGGGTATCGAGGTGCGAAACGGACCATTCTGGGAGATGGTTGGTGGCTTCGTTAACAGCAGGACAAACTCCCCTCACCTGTGCAGTTTATTATGGGCCTAATCAGGACGCGCCAGGGGCCCTCACGAAACTAAAAAACAGCCTAGTAGAGACGGACGGACCGGTAATTATAGGGGGTGATTTTAATCTGATATTTGATAAAGATCTAGATCGCACCTCCAAAGTTAGATTCACTCCTCCCCAAAAGTCCAGACTGGAACTCAAGAACATTATGAGGGATTTTAACCTCATAGATATCTGGAGGCTCAAAAACACAGGGAAAAGGGAATATTCTTTTTATAGCAGAAGACATGGTCATCACTCAAGGATAGATTTTTTTCTACTCGATAAAACCCTTTTCTCGGCAGTAGACACCATATCTTACGCCCCGGCTATCCTGTCCGATCATTCTGCTGTCGAGATAGTAATTCGACTTAAACAGCAGATCCAGCAGAGAAGGTGGACCTTAGACAGAACACTCCTTCTGGAAGAGGCAGTTAAGCAAGATCTGGCAACTCAGTCAGAAGAGTTTTTTAGGACTAATGTTGGGTCAGCAAGCAAACAGATAGTCTGGGAAACATATAAAGTCTTCATAAGAGGCTGGTTGAGCACCCTGACGATTAGGAGGAATAAGCTTTCAAGAGAGAAGAAGGAAGACCAACTTCTGAGACTTAAATTAAAGGAACAGGAACTCCAGAAGGCTTCCTTAGGCCAGTTAGAGACTAGACTCACTCTACAAAAAGAACTCGATATCCTACGGGCGGAATATCAAGCAGAGCTAGACAGAACCTTGAAACACAGGTGGGATGCGAGTAAACTCCAATCCTTCTCATACGGGGAGAAATGTGGTCGCCTCCTGGCGTGGAAGACCCGAGTGGATAAAACTAGGAATCAGATCGATAGCTTATCCAAGGCCAGTACAGGGGAAACCACATACGATGATGATCTCATTAGAGAGGAAGTCAAAACCCATATGCAATCCCTGTATAGCACTACTCTGCCCCAGAGTGGACGGCAGGCTGGAAACTGGTTAAGTAAAGTCCAGCTCCCCGAATTATCAGAGGCAGACAGATCTTTCCTTGGCTCCGAGATAAGGGAAGGAGAGGTAAGGGCTCAGATTTTAAAATTGGTTAATGGCAAAGCGGCAGGTCCCGATGGGCTTCCGGTAGAGCTATACAGGACCGTTATAGATCAAATTGTTATAAGCTTAACGATATTATTTAATGAAATCCTGCTACGGGGAGAGCTGGCTCCTAAGTCTTGGGCGGAGGCCACAGTCAATACTGAAACAGAATAAAGATCCTCGCAAGGTAGAGTCGTATAGACCTATCTCTCTACTAAATGTAGATTATAAGATCTTCGCAGGGGTATTAGCAACCAGACTGGCCAAGACAATCAAATCCATTGTCCACTGTGACCAAAGGGGGTTTATCCCTGAGCGGCAACTCAATTAATTAACTTTCCAAGTCATTGCTGCAATAGATGTCGCCATTGAGAAAAAGCTGCCCCTGACTATTGTAGCTGTTGATGCTGCTAAAGCATTCGACCAGGTAGAGTGGGAATATCTATGGCTGGCTCTGGCAAAATTTGGTTTTCCAGTTAATTTTATAACCGCGATTAAATCCCTATACCATGCACCACTAGCTAAAATTTTAGTCAATGGCTCTCTCACAGATCAGATATGTATAGCTCGAGGAACCAGACAGGGCTGTCCCCTATCCCCTCTTTTATTTGATTTGTATATTGAGCCTTTTGTTTGCTTACTTAGATCGGACCCTCTTATTAAATCATTTAAGATTGCTGACCTGGAATTAAAATTTGCACTTTATGCTGACGACCTGTTGATGTACACCTCAAACCCGGGAGCAGCCATTCCTAGACTAATACAACTAGCAGAAAGTTTTGGCGAGATCTCTGGGTATTCAATCAACAAGGATAAAACTGAGATCATGGAATGGAATCAGGGGGTAGCCACGGCAGGTTGTAGGACAAAAATGAGATATCTGGGAGTACACTTAGTCAAAAAAATTGAAGACATCCCAAAAGTCATTCTGGACAGGGTTATAAAAGATACTACAGCCCTACTCCATCGCTGGTCATCTCTCCCATTAAATATCTTTGGGCGGGTGAACCTACTCAAAATGATTATCCTCCCTAAGATCACATTTCTATTTAATTCAATACCCTTATCCTCTCCCTTCATAACAATTAAGAAGCTACAAGGGAAATTGGGATCCTTTATCTGGAACACGAAAGCCCCTCGAATAGCTTGGAAGAAGCTTAGAAGAAGCTTAAAGACTGGAGGATTAGCCTTCCCTGACCTACACATCTACTGCCATGCCTTTCACTTCAAACATTTTAGACTTATGGCCGGCAAAACTGACCAAACCTCCATGGGTTTATTATTTCTAGCACTATTGCAGGATATCCCCCAGGGACAGGACTCTTTCTTGTTTAAGTTTGGGGACCCAAAATTCTTCAAGAAGGTCAGGCTTAAGACTCTGGGGACCGCGATCAGAAACTGGGTATTTGTCAGGAAGAGGCTTAATATCCCCTACTATGCAGAGCAGACCCCGATATGGGATTCCCCTGGGACACCAGCCTGTCTTGACGACCAACTGTCTCGACCATTGAAGGCAGCAGGACTGGAACACTGGGGGGACCTACAGGAAGGAACCCAGCTCCTGACATGGGACGCTCTCTCCAATTTGACAGAGGGATCACTCACCAGGTTCAAGTACTACCAGCTGTCTGGTTGGTGGTCAACCAGAAGGGAGGGCAACAAAACCCCAAACCCAAGATTCGACGCTGTAACTAGAAGAGGAAGGTGGAAGAGTCAAATTGCATATTGGTATACATCGATGCTTGAGGAGGAGGATGTAACTGAACCTGAACTGGAAAAACTCTGGATGAATAAGCTAAGTACGGATATTATTAACATTAGAGACTGGTGGCTTGACTCCTTTGCTATTCTACATTCAGTAGTTAAACCCGCAACGTTAAAAAGAAATCATCTATATACTATGTATCGGGTTTATATAACTCCTAAGAAATTAGTGAAGATCACCAAGCTAGAGCATTGTTTCCCGAGATGTAGCTATCCGGAAGCTGACGATGTTCACATGTTTGCTGACTGTCCCGAATTGAAAGGTTACTGGGAGAAAATCACCGATTTCCTGGGAGAGGTTCTAGGGGTCCCCTTGGTAATAACTACAACTACCATCCTGACGGGGCTGGGTATGGGCTATAACATCAATGACCCCTCTACAAAACTTGTCTTTTATGTCATCCTCCTTGCAAGGCGAGAAATATGTAGAGCTTGGAAGGACATAGCCCCCCCCACCTTCCCATGCTGCTTACGACAAATCATCCTTACCAGTAAGTCCGACTTGGCATGCGATCCCACAAGTTTGGTTAGAATCTGGGCGGCCCTCGAGGCATGGCAACACAGTTGATTGGTTTTCCAATGATTTATCTGGAGCCTTGCCGGTTCCCTTGACTCCAAAGTAGCACGGGGCACCAGTAAAACTGTAAACGGAGTATGGATGGGAAAGCAGTGGCTACTTGAGGGAGTAGGTTTACCTATCCCGCTTTTGGTCATGCATAACAACAAGGGCCGGATCAGGACGACCAAACAGCGCAAAGGTTACCAGTTTCCCATCAAGACTTCCAATAATGGTATATGAGGATTAAAAAAAAAAAACAACCATCAAGAGATTCACAAGAAGAAACAGCAGGTTGACTAGGTACAGGAGTAGCAAAGGTAGAATGAGGATTTGAAAAAAGGAAAGGGAGAGCAACAAAACTGATTAGTGCCATCAAGATCAAGACCAGCATGAGGACCAGGAACAGGAAGACCAAGACCAGGGAGGAAGGGACTAAGATGGCTAAGTGGATCTAGACAACAGTACCATAAGAAGCAGGAACAGCAGACAACCAAGAGAACTCGAACCACCAAGAGAATTAGGACAACCGAGAGAAGGGCCATCAGCAAGAGTTGCTAGGAATACAGGGCCTACAATGACAAGTAGTGATTCTAAGCTACATGTTAGGGCATGCCCCAGTTAAATGCTGCATATATTTGGTTGTGGTTCCTTGATAGACCACAATCCAACATCTAATGCCAACAGAGAACACTACTTTGTGAAGCACAGCGAGTCAAGAAAACAGACAAACCAGTGAAGAAATAATGAAACCTATGAATGGTCATTAGTCAACATGTACTTGTGGTAATGTCTATTTAGAATTAGAACACACGAGAGCTCATTCACACACAAACTTACTCACGCATTCATACAGAATTTACACTTTAAAGCTTGTAACTCACCACTGACCATCACCATTTCCTCAAATTACCCTTTAGCCTCATCCTAGTTTTCTTATCTCCTTACAGACCTTTGAGTTATGCATGCAGGCAGCTGTTACTAAGAGTTGCAGAGGCCTGAATGGAACTGTGCCAAATATTCTTGCAGCCCTGCATCACCTGGTAAGTATATACATGAGGATATACAAAGTATCTCCGTGGGAAACTACAGTCATTTCCTATGTAACATATTGTAACAAATAAAAGAACCACGTTGTTCCGATTTGTAGCAAGAGTGTTTTTAAAGGAGAACATTTGGGGAAAAATATTAAATTATAATCCATAAAAAGCCTTAAATGCAATCTCAACAACTAAAAAAAGAGCATGTGCCATTTGTATTTTTCGATGTAACCAGGGCAGGAGTCATGCCTCTCGAAAGCAATCAGAGCAGGTTGTCTTCACACCGCTACTTGGTAGTGTGGGATCTTCACTTATTCACCCCCAGGTATTCCCTACTATGACCTAGATTCCCACACGTAGACCCAGGATCACCAAATGGTAGTAAATGTCCAAACCGAAACATTAAAATCTGCTCAGGCGTACAACCCAGATGTGAGCTTCCATATTTTATTGGTTTGGGTCATCCTTGAGTCAGAGATGGTGAAAGTTGTCATGGCCTTGTACTTTTCCTTCCCACTATATCATTTTTAAACATTTTTTCCGACACATGACAAATTTCAGGGTGATTCATGCCAGACCAACATACAGAGTCTCATCAACATGAATACATTATCATACAGGATGCAAAGAAAGAAGATTATGTTAAAAACTATGTCACAACTGTCAGGGTAGAGCGGTACTAGGCAGGAACCACCCATAAATCCACCTCTCTGCAACTATGGCTCTTATAATAGGTAACAGAGAAGGATGGCGACTTGAAAGAGAAACGTCTTTCCAAAAGGAGCAAAAAGTGCACAAAAGATGCCCGCTCTGAAAAGCATGCAACCCATCTTTCTTGCCAGACACCTCGGGATGGAAAAGGGGAACTCACTTACTGTCCCCAAAGATAAACAAAGTTGAAGTGCAACAACAGTGTCCTCCTTTATTTCCTTGAATAGCTGACACCATCCCTAGTGCCAGCTGTGTTAAATAGCAGTCTGTATGAATGCCTGCTGCAATCTCGTGAGACTTCAGAGTCTCCAAACCATACAAAAAACCATTTGAAACTAAGGTGCCCATCTTAGAGTGGTAACTGAGGATTTTCAATTCCACCAATATTGGACTCCCAGAAAATGCTGTTTTCCACGCAATTGAATTTGCTGTAGCGCTGTATGGATCATGGCCCCACAAGGCCTGACAAACTCTTATGCTGTCATTCCCCCACTGAAAGTTATTTGCTGTCTGGATGTACGGGATTGGCTTTCAGATAGCCTAGCTTCCATTATTGTTTCTTATTGCTTTATTATTTACAGATCTGCACACCCTCAAGGGAAGGTTCAGATGAAAGGGAAGAGCCACTCAAGGTGTCCACAGCCATTATCCTGTCACTGGGTAAGTTGGTAAAAAATGCATGTATGTATATATTTGTGATACTGCAAGTATATTATGGTCTTTACTAGGGATCAGGTCCTCAGAAACATTAATTTCTGTTCACTGCCCTGCATATAACTGTATCTTCCCAAAAACTAATATTGCTTCAGTTTTTATCTCCCTTCCCAGTGCATTGGTTGGCTTTTTACTGGAACATGGAGTCCACTTTACTATATACAGTTATAGTAATCACGTCAGCACTATGTGCTCCTAAGATCATATTTAAATGTTGTAGACCATTGATACCGTGCCTCCTGGATATGAGTTGAAGAATTTGCGTATATTTGGCCTTGATGACCTGCTCCCCTGCATTGAGTTTCTCCTTGCATGATTTTACGTTGTGTTATTTTTCATTTATGTCTATTTTTTCTCTTCACTTTACTCTTGCAGCCCATTCTCACTCTAGTGAGGTCCTTAAATATTTTGAAAGTAGCTTGATCCAGATGGGTGCAGAGTCCCGTGCCGTAACAATACAGCTGCTCTGCAAGCTTTTTGCTGAAACTGGTAAGACTGTCAGTGGATAGGTGGCAGTGTGTGATTTAGATCGACATGGAGAATAGTTAAAGGGCTAAAATTCTTGTTATGGAATCTGGAGCCCTAAATTATAGTCCCAACGTACTCCCTTACTTAACCAATATGGTGCAGCTCTGAGCAAATCAGTTCAATTTCATATTCCCCAGCTATATTAACTGTGAATAGTTTCTGGTAGAGCACTGTAATTTAAGATCAAGGATCCCTTCCATCATCTTCAATAACATGAATAGTGGTGAAAAAATAAAGTAGTGGTCAAACAATGCCACCTCTGTCTTTTCCGTTAATTGTTCCCATTGTGAGCCATTAATGGGACAGGGACACTGTGAACAGAGATCCTGACATAGACACTGGACAGGAATAAAAAGGGACATAAAATGTTGAGCAGGAAGACACAGAAACGCTCAGTGGGACATGATGACACAGACATGTACAGTGGAACAGGAAAGCATTGATAGGCCCATGGGACTCACAGTCACAGACTCGCAAACCAAAACTAAAAGACAGGACCCGCAGGGTGGTCAGCACAGTTGATAGCGGAAACTTCATCTACTTATCTATTAATCTTGATCTTACTAGACAAAGACAATATCTATGTGTTATGAACATTTGGTGTATGGCTTTATTTCATAGATTCAGAAGGTGCCTCTTATCTGGATGCTGTCTGTCACGTGCTTGAGGATGACAATCGCAAGGTACCATCAAGCTATTATGTATCAAGCAATCTGTGTTAAAGCAGTTTCATACCCAACAACTCAATCTAATTAAAGTTTTGCACTTTTTGGATAGTGCAGTATTCTCTACCTAAACGGATCCATAGCAGTGGTATGCATACCACAGTCTGTTGATTTTCTCCAAGGTAAATCTTCCTGGAGGTGTTGGGTCATGGAACCTCCATTCATGTGTGTCTGTTCAGTGCATCCTGTGTTCCATTGTTTCCCTGTCCAAGTGGACATATCCCAGTTTTCCTGTCCTACGCGCTGTTCTCTAATTGTTGAATAAATGTGTTAAGAAACAATTCTTGTGTGCTGTCCACGTGTTTGGTCTGTATTTCACATTGAGTTGGTCTGTAATACCCTTCACTGAAGAGGAGAGTGTTGATGATCAAATCAGGGGGTTTGAAGTTTAGAATAATAATATCTGCCCAAACCTTTAACAATTGGGGAGTAAGATATTTTGTTGATGAGTCAAAGGTCTCATCCAAGAATGATATTTGGGCTATGACTCAGCGAAATCTCACCAAACGTGGATCAATAGTGCAGAATAATATTCAGTGTGCACATTTGAAAAGTCAAATTGTGATATAAAGATGTATTGCCTGTAGAGATTGGAATATATGTAACTTTCTTGACGCCATATACGTCCACAATGTGCCCAACTTCAGAGACATTGAGAAAGCAGGTAAGTTCAATAACAGCATCACCATGGTCAGCATGTAAGAAAGTACAGGACATAGGCATAAAGGAAAATCGAAAAAGTTATTTTCTTTAGATAATCAACAAAAACCTGTATTTCCATAACTGGGTCTCTAGTGTATTCTCTTTGGGAGGTGTAATGTGTTTGTCATTTTTAACCTCATGATATAAACCCAGTTGACTTTAGATACTTGACAGACTGAACCAGAAACATGAGAGACAGGACTCTACGAGGAACGTTAGAATCACAGAAATCAAACATGGATGTATTCTTTGGTGGTTGAAGCCATTGGGGCCAGCTTGTGCAAATATACACCATACAGAGCCATATTAGGGACGTGAATTTTAACCCTGCTACATGGATATAGGAGACTGTGACCATTTACGGTCTTGAGACCAAATGCCTTCTTGAAAGTGATATGGACCAACCAAACATCAAGGTGTGGGATAATGGACTTTTAGTACTTTAACCCATTTGTTAACTGTAGGCAGAGTAGGGATGGTGTAGGTTTGCTATATCCTGTGGGTGGAGTTAGACAGAGGCCATCATTCTTCCCACAGACTACTATAGGTTGTTTTCATTCCCACAGTAGTGGAATCCACAGCCTATTTTTCAATCTCATTTTTTGTAATCAATACCAGGTCCTGAGAAGTTCTTTGTTGATTGTAACCTACATGGACATATTTTGCAATCTTTTACCAAGTCCCAGGCACATATTGAAGGTGTAATCTACCTGGAATGTTTGAATATTCCCTCAATTGCACTTCGGTCAGACACTCTGTAAAAACAGTTTATTTAATTTGACTCCAGTTTCATTCTCAGAGTGTCTTAACCCCTTCGATGCTGGTGACGGAACTGTTCCGTCATCAGTTACGGCTGAGCTGTGCTGATGACGGAACGGTTCCGTCACGACCGCGCCCTGTTCTGGAATGTCCAGCACAGGGCGCGGCTAACGCGCCGCACGGAAGCGGTTAATAACCTTTTTCCAATATTTTTTAAAAGGTTGAATCCAGGTCTTAGCTTTCCACACATAACAAATGTGTATTTCTATCCTCTGTGAACAAAAGGGAAGGAGAGATTGTATGGTTTCCTCACACATGTGGGATTTGATCCTATTTATATGCCAAAAGTGTTTCTCACTAAACATGCTTACCATTTTTTTTATTATAGGTTATTCTTGCTACTTTAAGTTTAATATCCAGTTTAACATCCAAAGGTTATTATGATATGAACGGAAGAGCTGTGATTGAATATGTGCTCAAAAAGTACAACCTCCTCACCAAAGAGAAAGTAAGCGGTAGATTTACTTATTTGTTTAAGTGAATGTGTTAGGGAACAGCAACCGTAGTCAGTCAAAAATAAATAAGGAGGCCTTTTAGCCCCCTTGTGCCCAGATGAAGCTCCTATGCCATAGAATATAGATCTGCAGTGTTTCATATTTGCCCCAGGTCGTGGAATATAGACATTGTGTCCCTCTATTTAGTTCCCATAGGCCCACCTTGACATTCCATGTTTTCCATTTGAGCCCAATGTTCCCCCACTACCACTCCAGTGTGTCTTTCTTCCTCCCTCGCTTTAAAGGTCCCCCTTGCTCCATCTATCTGCTTACATTTGCACCTGAAATAAAATGCTCAGACACCGTGGGAATGGCACAGGGTCCACAGCAGTGCTCTCAGGCAGTGCAGAGGCCTACCACACAATCCAGCCTATGAGAGGCAACTGATCATTAGACTTTACCAGAGCTTCTAGGGTGATTGGGCAAGGCTCAAAGGCATTTCGCTACTGCACTGAAATGATGTCACTGACAGTGCATTATCCTGTTACATACCCTTCTTTGCCGTTCAAATGCCTGACAGGCCAAACTACCAAATCCTGCACAAAGTAGCACAAATATACTTCAAATCATTATTTCACATCAACATTGTCTCCCAAAATGTAGTTCCTGGTATTCTTTTGTCCTTATTACGAGTAAAAAGTCCCATTATATAGCACATACTTCCCCATCAAGCGGTGGGGACAGGGTGCATGAGCAGCCCAATCCATGTGTTAAGGATGAGAGACTACCTTTAGGTGCCAGAGGTGCAATGTCACAGGTGTAGTGTCCCATGTATCAGGCGCTTACATATTATAAGTGAGTCCACCTATATATCTGCAGTATATGAATGCTATACCCTTCCCTGCCAAATTACTGAATAATTTATACTCTACAGAGCAGTGCATGAGAGCATAACCTCATTTATACAGTTTTATTTACATGTTTGAGGTGATTGTTTTTGCTTTCACATTTGTATTTAAGCCAAGAGATTTTTTTTGTGCTTGCAACTTGGATTAGGAAGTTGTAATGTTTTGAATCTCACATCTTTTGTCCCTCCATAAGGAGAGAAAATATAGTGAAAATGATGTGAAAATACATGTTACTTTACTTCGCTTGCTTTCCACATTTTCACAGTGTACTAGTCACATGGATCACGAATCTGATGTTGAGGAAGAGACCATCTGCATCCAAATCTCTCAGCTCCTCAATAAAATTGCATTACGCCATAGAAATACCGATGAGGTAAGTGAGAACAATGTGGAACAAGGTGGGACATTTAACTAGGAGTGTAGAAAGTATACATTGCAGAATAGCCAGAGAGTCCTTCTTTCCCAGGTGATTCTAATTATCCTCCACCTCACATACGAGCATGTTTTAGTAAAGCTCCCTCTGCTGCAGGGTTGTATGTAGCAAGCATGCAGGCATTTATCATGCCTGCCTTAACAACGTGGTCTGAACCACGAATGTGTGTTTAAAATGCATTCCTTTACCACACCAGTTGTGAGAATGACTTGCCTTAGGGAAAGCGCTGGACTTTGGAATAGTACAATTTAGTATTCCAACTCCAGTCTGCGCAAAAGTAGGGAAAGTGTTAGATTTAAAGTCCAACACTTGTTGTAATTACTTCCATTTTTAAAAGGATGCATTGTAAAGATGCATTCGTTATTTGGACCACGTTTTTAAGCACAGCGTGGTTCGAGATGCGATGTAAAGGTTGTTCCTCTGCTGCTGGGATGGAGATCTGCTGTCCCATGCGGTCCTCATTCCCAGTGTTTGCAGCATTCGGGGAAGATTGCTAATCAACTCCTATCTCATTCATGGCCCCTGGCAGGAGGTTTTGTATCTTCTTCTAAATAACCAGTTTGAAATGAGACTGAATGGTACATGAGTGATATTGCAAAACATTGCTACTCAATTTGCATCTAATATTTGCTATCTGCCCCATGATACATCAGGCACCAATATTTCACATCAACAGGGTCTTGCATTCCTAGCAATGGCCTTGCATACTCTGGCACATTGATAAAGATAATTCTATGAAGATAACAGCAGATAATGAGATCATTTGCAAAGTTCAGCTCACTTGCAGGGTTTTTGGAGAGTAAATGTTGCACACATTTTCTGCAAATAATATCTTCATTCTCCTTGGATGCAGAGCCACAGATTGTAGCATTAAACAAGGTTGGTGCTACATGAGTGTAATACTAGGCATCTGCCTTGGACACCATCAGCAAGTAATGGTATAAGGAAGGGGAAGAATCAAATGTAGCCCCATTTCCAGGAGAGGTGGACTTAGAAAATGGCACATGACCTTAGGTGCCAAAAACCCTCCCACCGGGAATGACTGTTTATTAGCCTTATTAAATGCTAATGATACAAATAACGCTTTTGCCGGTCTTTCTTGCAGGAATTTTGGAAAGAGATTTTGAGCTACATGCTGGAAGAGGACTATATTTCATCTGTGCCAGTTCTGTGCCAGATGCTACTTGTTGTGGATAAACGAGCAAGCATCAACTTTCAGAAATGTGGTGAGTCTTATGCATCCTACTCATTGATACTGTGGGATCGATCATAGAAGGTGGTTAATGCTTCCTCCTCAGCTCCCCAGATCACCTCTTACATAGTCATGATATGGCATGAGGTGAAAAGCCAGTCCATTTGCTCAGGAGTTGTGGTTGATTTATTATAGCATGTGGGTGTCCTTCTTTCAAATAACAGTTTTTGCTCTCCTTTTAAAGATATATGTATCTGTGCCAATGTTGCTGCTCTCTACATACTTTGTGCAGTTTGCTAGCCATAAAGTTACGTTCCTGTTGGTTTCATCTCTTCATCTGGTTAATGCTCTCAACCCCTGTCAACTGTCCCAGGTTTCCACACTCTGTGAGGCTACTCAGTCCTCTAATGCTCCTCTGCATACCTTGGAGTTTTTTTGCTCTCTTTGGAATTACTTCTGTCTGGTATGCTGATCAGACCCTTCTGGGTATGGTACCTATTTATACACGTTTAATTTTGTTGACAGCAACAGTGGTGTGTTTTATTCCTCCTTGGAGTTACTTTTAGTTATTATATTTTTCTCTGCAATGTTTCTGGTTCAACATTTTGGACCTCAGATCCAGACAAAAATACTAGTAATTGGTCCCCACTTGACTTATGGACCAAGTACACAAGGATGCCTGTTCAATGAGGGTAAGTGAAAATAACTATTTTGACTGAGTCCAAGGTTAGGAGGAAGATTTGCATCTGTGGGTGAGTACCTGTAATTGCAGACTGCATTTCCAGGGTTCCAATTAGCTCTCCTCACTCAATTTTCCATTGGCTGTTTTGCTAAAATGCAAGTGACCTGGACAGATGGTATCATAGTCTATTTCTTTGTCACCTGTGTTACGGGGTTGTGAGCAGAAGAGAACAGGCAATATGTGCCCCTATATTGCCTGCCTCACAGGTCATTAACATTATTAGAAAATGGATATGCAAGAACATGTTCTGGAGTCCTGGGGCCAGATGTAGGAGCCATTTACCGACCGGTAACGGACGATTTCGGCCGTTACCGACCGGTAAATGGGTTTTTGGTATGTAAGGGGCATATTTTACAGATTCGGTAAATTTACCGAATCGGGGAATTTACCGAATCTGTAAAATACAGAATCGGTATTTTTACAGATTCGGAATCTTTCATATGTAGGTGGGACTCTTCAGAGTCCCAAAGCCATTACAGATTCGGTATTTTACCACCCAATCCAATTGGGTGATAAAATACCGAATCCAGGTGTGCATGCACATGTGTGCATGCACACCTGTGCCATGTGACAGACAGACATGCCCTTAGGGCATGTCTGTCTGCCACATAGCACACATGACAGTATTTGGGGTGCTAGAGGGTGTCAAAGTGACACCCCCTGCACCCTTGCAAAAATCGGTATTTACCGATTCGGTAATTACCGAATCGGTATTTCCCATTGATTCCTATGGGCTTCACAGCCCATAGGAATCAATAGGAAATACCGAATCTGTAATTACAGTTTCGGTAAATACCGAATCTTAATGATTCGGTATTTACAGAATCTGTAATACCTACATCTCCCCCCTTCATATTTACCGACTCTTAAATACCGAATCGGTAAAATTCGGTATTTAAGAGTCGGTAAATATGAATTACCTACACCTGTCCCCTATTTTCTTATGGGTATCTGCTGTCACAGAATGACATGGTCCATTCAGGATGCAAAGCAGGTCCACAGCTCCTGCGGCATCCTCTCTTATACCACTGAAGACTTTTGCCCCGCAATGACAGCTGCAGGGGGGATCTGTGCATGACAGCTTAGGTCATTCCTTGACAGCAACTGCTGGGGTTCGGCGGGGGGTCATTCGGCGGGGGAGCATTGTAACACAGGACATCGCGGCACCTTACAACTCTAGCAGCAACCTTAGTGGTAGGAGACCTTTGCCAGTATCCGCAGTGATCTCAAAGTATCCACATGACCTCTAAAGCATCAATGAAATGTCACCCATCACCCCAGCCTCTTCTTTGCAGGTACAACTATGTGTCATAAGTGTGTGTATCAGCAATATATCTTGCTTTAGTAAGTGTTACTCAGTATTATATGAACTGAGTATGACACAGATTCTTTCTTTTGTATCTAAACAGCTAAAGGCCTTCCAATGCGCAGCCTGTTCATCAGACTACTAGTGAGTACCACATACCACCCCCACCATATTCCACCAGATCCCTTTTCCCAAGTTCTTTGCTGGCATTTCTATACAACTTGCCCATGAAGATCTTAAATTCAACTCAGCTTTTATCCATATGAATTTGATGGTTTTATTTCCAGTCTATTGGTTATCAGTACAACATATTGCTTACATTGTACAGAAACAGGCAACATGTGGATTGAATAGAAAACAAGTTAGCATTTACAGATACTTTAAAGCCCAGAGAGTAAGACCTGATGAAATGATCATGTTTTGAATACTTTGTTGTGGATTTTCAGGTAATTTCTTCTTATCCCCACTGGGATGTTGAAAGGGGAACCTCGGTGTTGGCTCTTCTCGAGCACCTGATTCCTGCAAACTACCCATTTCTAGTGGGAATCGTAAAAATGAAGATTCCCCCCCTGATAGCATATTTAGAAGGTAAGACACCAACGCATGAGCCAGTGAGCACACAAATTAAACAAGCATTAATGGCATTTAAACAAGCATTGACAAAGCCAATAATTCTTGTGTTCGCTACTAGCTTTTAGGCTTTGTTCACGCTTGTATTTTTTAACGGTTTTTGTAAAACTTTTTTTGTGGGAGGAGACATCAGGAACTCACCAAGATAAAAAACATATTGTCTAAAGCATAAAATATTGTTTTGGTCTTGAAAAGTCCACATTCCCATAGTAGTCCCTGGAACTAAATAAAAATACTCTGTGTGTGAATATACTCCTTGTGTAAAAGTAGAATGTCATCACTCAGTGAAGTTAGCCTAGGGCTGATTGGCCTATTGTGAATGCTGTGGAGGACGGAAGAGAATGTGTTTGATATGACACAATAGATCCGCGAATGAGGAGGTCTGTATAAGTAAGCAACAAAAAAAGAGAAAGAAATACACACAGTCATTTTTTGTAGCCGGTTGCTGCCATACTCCAAACCGCATCGACAGAAGCTTCATCCAATTTCTGGGTTCCTCCCTCATGTTGACAGCATTGGTTTGCTGAAAATCAGTTAGTGACAAAGCTTCTGCAATGAAGTGCTTCAGCTGTCAGACGCAGGCTTGATCACATAAAGAAGCGGTATCTTGAATCCATGTTTTAAAGTGCACATTTGCTCAAAGATTCCATGAACATAGAAAAAATACTTCTTCAATATATCCAAGGCCATCATGATTATTACACTTCTCACATCCGCAACAGGTCTTATATTTCAATTGTGACTTATTTTAACAATGCAGTATCACCACTTCTTCGAAATTATTGAGCTTGAAAAAAGACCACAGGTGGCTTCAATATAAAACACATTTATTAACACCAAACGTTGTCTCTACTTTTATATTAGAAGCAGGTATTAGTCAGGGTACATGGGAGGGTAGATTAGCCTACTTGGGCATAACATTGTTTGTATGAAGAGTAACGCTGAACAGGGTATTTCACCGCAATTAATATGTAGGAAAATGTAAGGACACTGGTTCAACCATTAGTTGCAGTTCAAAGAAATGTATTAAATGTTGCATAACTGAATTCTACTATGTGAGAATTTCACAGTGAGGGACATTAAGAAGAGTTGGTGATATTACATTGGTAGTAATGAATTGATATGTATTACTGTTAGGTTGCATACTCTTGTTTTCTGAAACACAAGACATATTTCAGCCTGTGTATACCAGATATCATGCCGAAGTGTTTTTAGATAGATATTACTTATTATAATTTCATTTAGGTGAATTATGAAGTGTTAAAATCATTTTGGTCTTGGATATAGTAAAAGAGTATTTCTCTATGTGTATGTAATTTTAGAGCAAGTATGCACTTTTAACTCTGAACTATGATGATGATCCCCTTTGTGATCATGGCTGCACCTGACAGCCGAAATGCTTAAGGGCACAAGCTCTGTAATACACTGATTTAAGGACTTAAGAGTAATATCAAGTGCACATGAATAAATGAGGGCCTTGAAATCAATTACTAGGTGAGGCTGAGCCAACAGACACATTTTTCACACTTTGAATTGTGTGATTCTACTTCTGCCAGTGCTTGGTATGTAAGCCCTTGGCATTTAAAATGCATCTTGAAGTGTACCTTTACTTACCTATATATCTTTTTTTCCAACTGCTATTTCAGCTTCAACGGAAAGAACCTTTGACTTGGCTCTGTGGAAATGCATCCTTGTTTCAGTAAGGATTATTTGCTAATGAATGTCACACATGACTCTTGACTCTTTGTTTTCTTCCATAACCACTCATTCAGAGTGAATATATGCAGATATTTAATTCACTCCTTCATAGTGTTGTTCTGCTACATGGTTGCAATATTTTCACCATATTTCTATTGTTTCTCTGGATTATGATCGTTTCTGTGACCTTGATTATGATTGGGCACAGAGGGAGAGAAGCCATACTGGGTACACAACATTTTCCTAGGCTGTAATATCTACCAGCAGCATTAATAACCTCTTTGGCCCAAGTTGACACTCAGAAAATTGAAAATTATGTACTTACTGCACCTAGTCCTGCATGCATCAGAGTGTATCCCCATGTTTTACTCAGGTAAATTACAGGCTCTGCTGTGATTAATCCATTACTCATAAATTTGACTGCTGTTGCACAGGGCTAAAAATATAGCCACACACTGGTAATCGGGTACTCTGTCTTTTTTTGTCCCCAGGATAGTCACAGTAGCACAAAGTTCTTTTTCTCCATGGATTGTCACAATATTTCTCTTCCTGCCCACTGCTTTTCGAATTATCAGTATGTTGATATTATGCAGTCGGCTTGGCACATGATCAGTGCTCCCTATCCTCATCTGAATTATCACTCTTTCACCGTTCCAGTTCAACCTTGTGATGGCCATATAATAGCTTTCCCCATTCATCCCTTGGTTAGCCCACTACTACTTGGTTCCTTTTTAATTCCCAGACAGTCATATTAACTGTATTTTGATGAGGTCATCACACTCCACTGTGCTTTTATAATGCTCCTTGTAGGAAAGTGGAATCTGACTACATGGTTGCCCCCACTTTTTCCCTGGTGTTTTGCTGGTTTTTGACTTATTTTGGTTGGGAACCTGCTAGTCAGGTCCCCAGCCTGTTTGCTTTCTCTTATAAATTGATTCCATGTACTTTAGATTCACTGCAGATTGGATTATAGGGTACCCTTATAAATCCATAATATATAGTATAATATGTACCCAGGGCATAGGTACCTCAGAGGCCTCCCAGGGGCTGCAGCATGTATTATACCACCCCTGTGAAGCCTTCCAAAATGACAAAACAGGTCTGCTACACCAGCCTGTGTAAGGTGGTGTATGCAGCCCTTACTCATATATAGGTTTCATATAGGTATCTATTCACTACACATATGAACCTATCAGTCACCCCTATGGCAGGCCTTATCAATCCTGAAGGCAGGGTGCTGGGATTTGTGTGAGAGGGTGCCCATACATGAGCAGAGTCCCTCTGCAGCCTTCGGAATCTATCTTCCGGGGTAGTTAGTGATGCAGCCTAGACCATATACTCTTAAGTGCGGTATAACCTCGTGGCTTCACAGGACCATGTGGTTTTTAGGGTAACTGGTATGGTAGGTATGATTCCTCCATGGTAGAACCACTAGTGTGGGGCACCGGGCTACCCGGTACTAGGTTTCCTTAACCCTGGCATCACAAAATGGATGTTGCAGCCACAGACATGAGTCTGGCCACCTGCTGCTGGACGAAACTCCAGCATGGGGAGGCCTGGACTATAGGTTTCCTGTCACAGGGAGGTGTAACCACCTCCCAGACAGGCTTTAGTGTATTGGGGCTGTGCAGGTGCACTCCAAGAGTGCTTTGAAGTCTGCACTGGGAGCACATTTGGTGTCCCTGTGTATAGCCCAGTTCATACCAGTTGCAGGGGCTACCAGCCCCTGCTCTGGCGTGAAACTGGACAAAGGAAATGGGTGTAGCCATCCCTCTTCCCAAACCCTCCCATAGGTGGGTCCCCAGAGTTTGTCCCACCCCTTCCTTGGGTATAAAGTAGGAACCCCTGACTACAGGACTTTAGATTTACCTGGACAAAAGTCTGATACTGAATCCTGGAACTTCGACGATCTACCTGACACTAGATGACTGAAGAATCTCTCTTGGAGTAAAGGAGTTACTCCCCTGCGTGGAAGGCACCAAAGATGCATCTGACCGGTTTGCATCTCTGAAGCTACCGCCAGACTCCAAAGAATTTGCAACACAGGAGGTGGGTTTCCAGACTTTCTTAGGCTAACCTGAGCTCCCAGCAAGGCTGAGACCGGTAGCCCTCGTGGGGAAAGTGGAACCGGAACCCCTGCACACCATGCACATTTGCAAGTGCATATGCTTCTTGGCGATCCTTGAGGCTGTCCTTTGGGTTACATGTAGCCCAGATCCCGAGCAGCATTTCCACCAAAGATTGTTGGCCTACACTCCAAGAGTGTTCCGTGAGCCGACCCTTTGTGTTTTCTCTCGAGGTACCTTCGCGATCCCTGGTTCGTCGACCTGTGGGTCCCTGAGAAGGCAACTTTGACTTTCCTTGGGCTTCCCTGGTTGCTCCAGACGTGCCCTGACTCTAAATCATTTGGTGAGTACCCTGGACCCTGCTAGTTCTCACCAAAGCATCTTTTCTCCTTCTGCGTGGGTTGCTGTTGCTAAGGCTTGTGTTCAATCCGAGCACCGATGCCGCAGCACTCAACATGCTTTGTGGGACAGCTCAAATCCAGCTCCTGGTCATCGCCTATGCCTCCGGGTCCTCATTGCTGCAGAGTCAAGCTTCACCTCTTCGCACCTGAATCACCCGACATCGGTGGGCCTCGTCTATCATACCCGTGTTCACTGACAAGTGACCCAGACTCTGTCACCTCTGCTTTCAGGTTCTTCACATCTTCGATCCAGGCTTGGATCACACCGGACACTTTCCTTCTTCACGGCAGCAGCACTTTGCAACAGGTCGCCATTGAAAACAACAACAATTCTCAACACCATTTGACACCTATGCACCCGGCTTCCATGGGTGAGGTAACTTGAGTTCTCCGGTGTGCCTGTGGGTTTTGGCCCTAGAACCCCTTAAGTCTAAAGGAGTTTGCTCAAAGTCCTCTCCTAAGTGTCCTTAAACTTTAAAATTTCAACTGTGACTTTCCCCATAGAAGCTAAGGGAGCTCGCAGCTGTGTTCATAAACACAATAGAACTTAAGTAAATAGCACAATATACAATGGACCCCACGAGGAGACCAAATCATGTATGTATGTATATATGTATATATATATATATATATATATATATATATATATATATATATATATATATATATATATATATATATGCCACGAAAGTTCCAAGAATTGATAGAACTGGAGAGACACAGCGGGGTTTCCAGGTGAGGGCTTTAATTCAAAATAGCATTTGGCATGACGCGTTTCAACATAATGTCTTCCTCAGATGCCTGCTTCGATATTGCTTTTCACGCCAGAGCACTTTAAATACCTCCCCTCGTTCTGTCATCAGTGGACAATCCAGGTGCACCGGTTTAAGTCCGTACAATCCCTGTAGCTGCGTCGGCAAACTACAGTACCCAGAATGCTCCTCTCACAGCAAACTGGGAACATGACATAGACCTGGTGCAAGTGTCCTTCATTGGGTCCTGGATTCAATCGGGAACGGGGTTCTTGTGCTCTGGAAAGCGCAATCCCCGAAGAAAAGTCTCTCACCTCTGGCCCCCAGTACGCCTCAGCCGTAAAAGTCCTTTTCCCTTCGAGCCTGGAATTAACAGAAACAGTGTCCTGAAACTCCTCCGTGCAGTCACGGACTGTAATGCACAGCAGCTGTTACTGGAGAGGGTTACGGTGGGTTGGAGGTTCCAATACCTTGGACGGAAAACAGATGCCGAAGCTGTCCCTGTAACTCCTTCCACTTAGTGAGGCGGGTCTCTTCCTAGCGCGCCCAGGACACAGCACGCACTTTATGCCACGAAAGTTCCAAGAATTGATAGAACTGGAGAGACACAGCGGGGTTACCAGGTGAGGGCTTTAATTCAAAATAGCATTTGGCATGACGCGTTTCAACATAATGTCTTCCTCAGATGCCTGCTTCGATATTGCTTTTCACGCCAGAGCACTTTAAATACCTCCCCTCGTTCTGTCATCAGTGGACAATCCAGGTGCACCGGTTTAAGTCTGTACAATCCCTGTAGCTGCGTCGGCAAACTACAGTACCCAGAATGCTCCTCTCACAGCAAACTGGGAACATGACATAGACCTGGTGCAAGTGTCCTTCATTGGGTCCTGGATTCAATCGGGAACGGGGTTATTGTGCTCTGGAAAGCGCAATCCCCGAAGAAAAGTCTCTCACCTCTGGCCCCCAGTACGCCTCAGCCATAAAAGTCCTTTTCCCTTCGAGCCTGGAATTAACAGAAACAGTGTCCTGAAACTCCTCCGTGCAGTCACGGACTGTAATGCACAGCAGCTGTTACTGGAGAGGGTTACGGTGGGTTGGAGGTTCCAATACCTTGGACGGAAAACAGATGCCGAAGCTGTCCCTGTAACTCCTTCCACTTAGTGAGGCGGGTCTCTTCCTAGCGCGCCCAGGACACAGCACGCACTTTATGCCACGAAAGTTCCAAGAATTGATAGAACTGGAGAGACACAGCGGGGTTTCCAGGTGAGGGCTTTAATTCAAAATAGCATTTGGCATGACGCGTTTCAACATAATGTCTTCCTCAGATGCCTGCTTCGATATTGCTTTTCACGCCAGAGCACTTTAAATACCTCCCCTCGTTCTGTCATCAGTGGACAATCCAGGTGCACCGGTTTAAGTCCGTACAATCCCTGTAGCTGCGTCGGCAAACTCCAGTACCCAGAATGCTCCTCTCACAGCAAACTGAGACATGACATAGACCTGGTGCAAGTGTCCTTCATTGGGTCCTGGATTCAATCGGGAACGGGGTTCTTGTGCTCTGGAAAGCGCAATCCCCGAAGAAAAGTCTCTCACCTCTGGCCCCCAGTACGCCTCAGCCGTAAAAGTCCTTTTCCCTTCGAGCCTGGAATTAACAGAAACAGTGTCCTGAAACTCCTCCGTGCAGTCACGGACTGTAATGCACAGCAGCTGTTACTGGAGAGGGTTACGGTGGGTTGGAGGTTCCAATACCTTGGACGGAAAACAGATGCCGAAGCTGTCCCTGTAACTCCTTCCACTTAGTGAGTGTGTTCAATCCGAGCACCGATGCCGCAGCACTCAACATGCTTTGTGGGACAGCTCAAATCCAGCTCCTGGTCATCGCCTATGCCTCCGGGTCCTCATTGCTGCAGAGTCAAGCTTCACCTCTTTGCACCTGAATCACCCGACATCGGTGGGCCTCGTCTATCATACCCGTGTTCACTGACAAGTGACCCAGACTCTGTCACCTCTGCTTTCAGGTTCTTCACATCTTCGATCCAGGCTTGGATCACACCGGACACTTTCCTTCTTCACGGCAGCAGCACTTTGCAACAGGTCGCCAATGAAAACAACAACAATTCTCAACACCATTTGACACCTATGCACCCGGCTTCCATGGGTGAGGTAACTTGAGTTCTCCGGTGTGCCTATGGGTTTTGGCCCTAGAACCCCTTAAGTCTAAAGGAGTTTGCTCAAAGTCCTCTCCTAAGTGTCCTTAAACTTTAAAATTTCAACTGTGACTTTCCCCATAGAAGCTAAGGGAGCTCGCAGCTGTGTTCATAAACACAATAGAACTTAAGTAAATAGCACAATATACAATGGACCCCACGAGGAGACCAAATCATGTATGTATGTATTTTGAATTTAAAAATTTGAATTTAAAAACATTTATACAGCGCTCGCATACCCAGCGGTTTCATGGCGCTAGTGGTGATCAGTGGACAGGCAACAACTGAGAAGTTAGGTCAGATAGGCTAGTGTGAACAAAAAAGTTTTAAGTTCTTTTCGGAACAGAGGGTAGGAGGGTAAAGTACGTAAAGTAACGGGGAGAGAGTTCCAAAAAGTTGGAGCCAGGACAGCGAACCTCGCTCCGCCAGCCCTCTGCTTTTTAAAGCGGGGGATGGTAAGAAGGGCCAAGTGGGCTGAGCGAAGTTCTCTGCCTGGACAGTATGGCTTGATAAGGGAGCAAATAAACTCGGGGGCAGTGCCCGATCTAGCCTGGTACACAAGGCAGCCGAGTTTGAACAGGGCACGCTCTCTAACAGGAAGCCAGTGCAGTGTTTTGAGTAGTGGAGTGGCCCGATGATATCTGGGGAGGCCGTGGATCAGGCGGGCCGCCTGATTCTGCACTAATTGTAGCCGGTGAGTCAGGTATGCAGGGGCTCCGTTATAGACTATGTTTCCATAGTCTATACGGGATAGTACCATGGCTAACATAATGATTTTAAGGGCTGAGGGGGTGAAAAAACGGGAGACCTTTCTAATTACCCTAAGGGAAAAAAAACAGGAAGAAACCACCGAACTGACTTGTGGGTGAACAGTGAGTTGGGGGTTGAGAAGGATTCCCAGGGTTTTTACTTTGGCCACGGGGAGTGGGGGGGTGCCAAGGGAAAGGGGCCAAAAAGAGGGAGACCATGGACTGCAGCCACCTCCGGTCAAGACCAGTTCGGTCTTATCCGGGTTGAGTTTGAGGTGGCTGCAGTTCATCCAATCTTGGATGAGGGTCATGATAGTTTGAACATTCAAAGCAGATGAAGGTGAGTGGGACAGATTGAAAATTAACTGGAGATCATCCGCGTAATTAAACACGGTGACCTCCAGTTGCTGCAACATAAAAATGAGGGGAGCAATATAAAGGTTGAACAAAAGAGGGGAAAGTGATGAACCCTGGGGCACCCCGCATTCTACTTTTCGAGAGGTCGCCTTAAAATCAGCCAGCCGGACTGCCTGAGACCTCCCAGCAAGAAAAGACTCCAGCCAGGAGAAGGCCAGGCCTTCTATGCCCGCCGCCCTGACACGGTTAAGGAGGATGGTGTGGCCCACCGTGTCAAAGGCGGCGGACAGATCTAAAAGAATCAAGGCTTGCGGAAGGTTGATGTCGATACCTTCACGCAGCTTGTCCATGACTGAGATGACCACTTTTTCTGTAGAATGCAGGGGACGAAAACCAGCTTGACGGGGGGAGAGGCAATGATTTGCCTCAATGTGAGTGCTTAATGTAGTGCTGATATGAGTTTCAAGCACTTTTGCAAGATAGGGAAGGAGTGAGATGGGGCGATAATTGGAGGGAAGGGAGGGATCGGCGTCCAGTTTTTTTAGGATAGGGATGATGACCGCCGATTTGTGTGGGCTAGGGACATGACCAAGGGTGAGTGAAGCATTAAGAAGGGTTAGAGGGGGGGTAGGGCAAGCCAGGTAAACTTCCTTAAGGATACTAGCAGGGGCAAAGTCCAGGGGAGAGCCTGATTTGACCCGATGTAGCAGAGGGAGGAGAGTGTCAGTGGTTAGGAGAGGGATTTTAGTCAGCTTAACGGTGGTGGGGGGGGGAAGGGTCAACAAAGGTGGAAGGGGGCGGGGGGATGTTTTGTTTAATTTTGATAACTTTGTCTATAAAGAACTCGTTGAGCGAGTCACAGAGGGATTGGGACGGGGGGATAGTAGCCGTGGCTCTGGAAGATGAGGCAAGCTCATGAACGGTGGAGAAGATTTCCTTCGACTGTGACTCCGCGACCATTATCCTGTTTGTGTAATATTCAGTTTTTGCTTCCAGGATGCTTTTTTTATAAGTCTGCAAGATGGCCAAATAGATTGTTTTTTGGGCAGGGTCGTAGGTTCTTCTCCAGGTTCGTTCAGCCCTTCTTGCGGCTAGTTTTTTTCTTTAAGATCAGTAGTGAACCAACGATTGGCTGCATGGGTCCGCTTAACTGAGAGCCGCCTAAGAGGGGCAAATTCATCGCCTGCCGTCGTGAGCCAGTTGTTAATAACGGCCAACTGCGGGACGACTGATAGGTCGGATAAGTCAGGACAGGTTTTGGTCAAGGTAGAACAAAAGGAGGGCATATCGATTTTCCCCCATTTCCGAACCCAGGTGTTTTTGGGTAGGGGAGGTTTAAGCAGGGGTGCAAGGGTAAAGGAAAGAGTGATAATGAAATGATCCGACCATAGACAGGGGGATATGGTAGGAGGTGTAGATGGAATATTCAGTGCCCAAATTTGATCGAGCGTGTGGCCATGTGAGTGGGTTGGACTATGGATGAGCGAGACAAAGTTCAAACTTTCCATAAGGCATGTAAATTCCTTAGACTGTGGGGTTTCAGCAGGATCGTTGGGCCAATAGTTGAGGTCCCCTAAAACTAGTACAGAAGAATTATTAACTGCCAAGGTGGCCAAAAGGGTCTGAATATTAGGGAGAAAGGAAGGAGTGGGCTGGGGAGGACGATAGATCAGAACGAACGTAAGGGGAACTTGATGAGAGGTAGAGCGGGCTACAAGAAGGTCAACATCAGTGATGGAGGGAGAGGGAAGGACTTGAAAGTTGAGATCCGCACGGGCTATTAAGGCCACTCCACCGCCCCGCTTGCCTTCTGAACGGTCTGCACGGATGGCGGAATAGTTCGATGGTAATGCGGCAAGTACGTTGGGCGTGGAGTCAGTCTTGAACCAGGTCTCGGTTAAAAAAAGGAGATCTGGTTCATAGGAATCGATAAAATCGGCTATCTCGTATTGGTGACTTACTGCGGACCTCGTGTTAAGGAGGGCAGCCGAGGTAGTGGGCCGTTGAGCAGGGGAAGCAAGAGGTGGAGGATGAGCGGGGAGGAGTGAGGGGGCCGGGGATGCTAACGGAGGTGCTACCTCGGGGGGAGGTTTGGAAGGGAGACGATGTAGGCCAAGATGGTGTAGATAAGCTGTAGTCGAAAAGTTGATGCTACCGGGGACCCAATAAAGGCGCAACTGAGACGATGAGTAGGAGATAGGACCTACAGAATCTCCTGCCCCTAGCCCCGGGCGGCCGCGGACGGGCGCAGACGGGCAGGACTCTGGCACGACTCCAGCGCGCCTCCGTCGCGCCCGCTGCGCTCGTCCGCTGCGCTGCCTCATGTTGTCCGTATAAATAGGGGCGGAGCGGAGGGGGAATGTATATATGTATATATATATATATATATATATATATATATATATATATATATATATATATATATATATATATATATATATATATATATATTCACTGAAAAAACCATAGGTTATAGACCATATATAGTTAGGAATTAGCATTTAAAAAACCTTATTTTACTCACACAAAACCATTGAAATTCCATATATAGTTAGTTGCACTAACTATATATCGCGCACCCGCAATCCACTGCTGATGATGTCACATATTACATCATTCATGACATGGTCAGTGACATCACTGATGACATCACTGATGACATCTCAAATGACATCACTGATGACATCACTGATGACATCATCCAGTGACTGTGTGTTTCTGTAAAGTTTAAATATGTTTTACATATTGAAGAATGAGTAGATGTATAACTGTCTTTACGAAGGATTTAGTAGGTGCATGACTGAATGTATGAGTGAGTGATTAAATGTGTCTCACTGAGTGCATGGGTTAGTGACTAAACTGTCTTAATTTGTGCATCATTATGTCTGTTGTTCTGTAAACTGCTGCATGTGTTGATCAGTAGCTATATGATTAACTATATGGGTTATTGATTGATTGTCCAAGTATTTGTATGGGAGACTGAGTGTGTGTGTGGCTGGCTGGGAGGTGTGTGACTCTGTGCAGATCAATGTGTACTTGTATCAATGATTATCAATGATTTATAAGAAAGTAAGTATGTGTTAGTATATGTTTGAAAATGTAAGGTGCTCTATGTTTAACTGTATAGACAAGAAAATGGAAGTGTGATTGATTCTTTACAGGACTGACTAGGTGTGTGAGTAACTCCATGGATGAGTGGCAGAGTGTGAGTGTCCGTATAGGTGTATGAGTGCATATGATAGTGTTGTAAAGATGAGTGATTGTATGTATGAATGATTGTATGGGTGAATGAGTGAATGTGTGTGTAGACGTAGGAATCAGTGAGTACGTATGTAGTAACTAGTATTGGTGTGTCAATGGTTTCAAAAATTATACTCTGTATTTAACACTGGGTGAAACAGAGGTTATATTAAAATGTGAGGAGATGCATTGTATTGTCACATGAATGATATCATCAGTGATGTGGTCATTGATGTCAAATGAGATGTCATCAGTGATGTCATCAGTGATGTCATTTGAGATGTCATCAGTGATGTCATCAGTGATGTCACTGACCATGTCATGAATGATGTAATATGTGACATCATCAGCAGTGGATTGCGGGTGCGCGATATATAGTTAGTGCAACTAACTATATATGGAATTTCAATGGTTTTGTGTGAGTAAAATAAGGCTTTTTAAATGCTAATTCCTAACTATATATGGTCTATAACCTATGGTTTTTTCAGTGAATTTTCAAGGTTTTGTAAATGCTAATTCCTAACTATATATGGTCTATAACCTATGGTTTTTTCAGTGAATTTCAATGGTTTTTTAATAGCAAATATCATAAGCTGTCGAATGTCAAGTACGTGGTAAGTGAAAACATTTTCGTGTTTATGCACACTGATCTGCTTTGAATGGTGCTCCCCCCCCTCATTTCTATTAGGAGTACTCTCTCTTTGCACATAGTGAAGGGTAGTTAACGCAGGCCTTTGCCCCCGTTGTAATACGTCGTGCCTGCTTCTCTCTCCATTTGATTGATTGTTATCCAAGTATTTACTGTTTTAGAATTGGTTCTCTTTGGTTCATTCTCTATTTACAAACAAACACAGAGTCGCAATACTCTGTTTAGTCTTTGCAGATAACGAAAAATCGTGTAAAAAAAAAAGAAAAGTAATCGAGCAAAATCAGTAGGCCACTAATGGGATCTCTTTTTGACCTCGGTAAAATAAAAACATTAGGAACAACCCCTCATGACAAATACAAAACTAGTGAAATGAACTGAACTCCACACAATGATGGCTGCAAAACAGCTCGGCTCCGCCACCCACCCCGCCCAAAATAACGATAAAGAGCGGCTGCCATGATTGGTTGCGGAATGGCCACGACGGAGCTACGAAATGGTGCTGCTCTCATGCTAACCCCAGCTTCAGTCTGAAACATCCAGAAACACTGTAGACTACCAATTCGATCAGTTCCGGTAGCGCCCCAATGTAACCCGGTAGAGAAGAACTAGCCCTCCCCTCTTTGACTAATGGTTCTTGTTGCCTGTCCCTTCTGTTGTCATTTAACAGAACTATTTAGCCTGCTGAAAGGGGTTGTGTTCCGACCGCTGGTTGGTGGAGACATTTTGACTATATTCTGGACCTGCGTTGTCGCGTAATGCGTCATATGACGCGCCGCGTTAGCGCATCCGGAAGTCATCCGGGGCGCGCAGCGCGTAACGTAAGCATAACAAGTCATGTGACTTGTTAATAAAACTTTTCATTGGTTCATTTTACTTTTCTTATTCTAATGATGAAAGGCTTGGTCATATGACCTAAAAATTACGCTTTTTATTACTTCCGAACATTATTTTTTCTTAAATATATGTTATAATGTTCCAGGCTAATGTACTTTCCCGGAAAATTTACAACTGTCCTGCAAGTAAAATATATTCTTTTTTCGAGAAAAAGAGCGTTTCTTCGTCCCATGACGGAGCCGTTGAGCAAAAGAGGGTCGACCTGCTGTCTTAGTCGCCGATACGCCTGAATATGAGATTCTTATCGATCACTTTATGTTGCAGGAATAGAAAACACAACAGCCCTTGACCATTTATCTTTACTGCGTTCCTTCGTATTATACCTTTTACCCTTCATGTAATTGGTCTGCTTTATTTCACTTGCCTTTTAATGATTCTAAAACAGTGACTATTATTAAAAACTTTACCAATGTATATACTACTACCATGTTTTCTTTTAAAAACCTTTATTGTGAAAATTTCATTATACAAATACGAGCCTATAACCACGTGGGCCGGCCACGGAGCAAACTGTAATCGTATATGATGAGTAGACATTTACACTGTAGAGGAACGTAACGGGCGGGCCATTAGGTTGCAAGAACTAAGGTGTCTAACAGTTACGGAATCGGTGGACGTACATTTTATAATTAAAATACGACAGGGCCAGTTACAATAAAATTATCTAGATATACATTTGCGGACAAGTACCATGGGTGACGTTAATTCGAACTTTCAATAGTACAGTAATCAATAACACATCAGAACTTAATATCAATAGGGATGTCGAAATATTCAATCAATTCTCGTCCCCGCCCGCCATGTGCTTCAAAACTGCATACGTATCTCGTGATTTCAAGGTCCTGCAACCAGTACACAACAAGGAGTTACGAGTCCCATTTATTCCGGCGCCATTTTGGGCGAGGACGGGCAGGTCCAGGATATAGTCAAAATGTCTCTACCAACCATCGACTATGATGATGTTCATATGCTGTATTTATTAGAGTAACACTCATCTGTCCACATGAAATTAATTTGCCACAATCTAAACATGTCATTTTAATCTTTCCAAAGTTCTTCTAAATATTTGGGACCGTTTCCCTTGCCTCTGATGCTGTCAGTGCCACTTCTTTGATGAATGTACTAGCAGGGTTCTCCTCCAAATCTCTCTTTTATGCAGCACTATAATTAATTGGTGCCACCTCTCCATATGACGATGCATGGTATAGTTACCATAACTATATTTTTTTTCGGTTCCTCTGGAGAGTTCATCGTGGCAGATGAAGCGTGTAACGTACCGGGCATTTATCTTTTTTTGCATGTACAGGAAAGGAAAAAAAAATCGAGCGTCCGAGTTCTAAGGTGTCCCAGGGCCATTTTAGTGGACCAGGCCCAAATCCAAAGAACAGGCCGCCATTTTGAGAGTCCTGTTGCAGCCGCCTGTCGCTGTAGCATCAAGAGCAGCCGAAACTCAGCTGAATGGCAACTGAAACGGTAAAGGGGCGCCCCACTACAACAGACGAGCCTCCACCTAGGAAGGCCCGTTCACGCCGCCCCCTCCCCCCCCCCTTCGGGCACCCCATGCCGTTATTCGGAGCAGTATTGTAGGATGGCCACACCAGTGCGGCAACTTGCTAGACATCACCTCGGTGGTAACCGAATCTCAGCGCCTTTTGGTGTCTTCTCTTCAGAAAATATTGTTGCGCTACCTTTGGCCCCATTCGCACATCGGTCCGCTACTGACGCCATCTCACAGGCTAATGGGGCGCCCCACGCCGAGTTTCAGCATTGTAGGATGACCACACCAGTACAGCAACTTGCTAGACACCACCTCGGTGCCATCCGGATTTTGGCATCTCAACACCTAGTGGTGTCTTCTATTCGGAAAATATTGTTGCGCTGCCTTTGGCCCCATTCGCACATCGGTCCGCTACTGACACCATCTCACAGGCCAACAGGGCGCCCCACGCCGACTTTTACCATTGTAGGATGGCCACACCAGTGCCACAACTTGCTAGACACCACCTCGGTGCCATCCGGATCTTGGCATCTCAGCGCCTTGTGGTGTCTTTTATTCAGAAAACATTGTTGCGCTGCCTTTGGCCCCATTCGCACATCGGTCCGCTACTGACGCCATCTCACAGGCCAACGGGGCGCCCCACGCCGACTTTCAACATTGTAGGATGGCCACACCAGTGCACCTTACTAGACACCACCTCGGTGCCATCCGGATCTTGGCGCGTTGTGCTGCCTTCGGCCTATTCGCACATCGGTCCGCTACTGACGCCATCTCACAGGCTAATGGGGCGCCCCACGCCGAGTTTCAGCATTGTAGGATGACCACACCAGTACAGCAACTTGCTAGACATCACCTCGGTGCCATCCGGATCTCGGCGCCCCACTGCAGATGAAGTGCCTCTCAACTATGAAACCACCACGGTGACATCCGGATCTTGGCGCGTTGTGCTGCCTTCGGCCTATTCGCACATCGGTCCGCTACTGACGCAAACTCACAGGCCAACGGGGCGCCCCACGCCGACTTTCAGCATTGTAGGATGGCCACACCAGTGCTGCAACTTGCTGGACACCACCTCGGTGCCATCCGGATCTTGGCGCGTTGTGTTGCCTTCGGCCTATTCGCACATCGGTCCGCTACTGACGCCGCCTCACGTGCCAACGTATTTTCTCCGCATTTTATACCCTATGCCGCATAACAGGTCATGTGACTTGTTTATAAAACTTTTCATTGGTTCATTTTACTTTTGGTTTCCTAATGATGGAAGGCTTGATCATATGACCTAAAAACAACACTTTTCATTGGATGAAAACTTTTTTTTTTTCCCAAACGATGAAAGCCCCACCTTGTTTCTGGATGTTTCAGACTGAAGCTGGCGTCAGCATGAGAGCACCACCATCTCGTAGCTCCGTCGTGGTCATTCCGCGAGCAATCATGGCAGCCGCTCCCCACCAGAAGCCTACAGGAGTCGGGGGCCCCCAAAACTTTTGATGAATCCTCAAGGCGGAGGGGACGCTTTCGAGAATGGGGTCCAAGACCTAGCAGACAAGCGTCCGATTTCCAAGGTGTCCCAGGGCCATTTCAGTGGACCAGGCCCAAAAAGGAAACAGCCTGCCGCCATTTTGAGAGTCCTGTGACAGCCGCCTATCGCTGCACCGCAAGAGTGGGCGCAACTCAGCTGAATTGCGGCTTTTGACACAGTGGACCAAAAGCGGACGGAATGGCAACTGAAACGGTAAAGGGGTGCCCTACTACAACAGATGAGACTCTACCTGGAGAGGCCCGTTCACGCCGCCTCCACCGGGGCGCCCCACGCCGTTATTCGGAGCAGCATTGTAGGATACCAAAACCAGTGCGGCAACTTACTGGACATCACCTTGGTGCCATCGTTCTGCTGCCTTGGAACTATTCGCACAACAGTTTGCTACTGATGACCCACCCCCCGCGACGCCCCACGCCAGAAATATGGACGTTGTGCTGCGTTGGGACTATTCGCACAGCCGACCGCTACTTCGTTGTTTTTCCCTAAAAATGTTTATATGTTATTACTGTTTTTGTTTTCTTGTATATATTTATAAGTTATTAAAGTTTTATAATCTTACTACTTTGTTGGAGTGCTATATATTTTTAATGTGACACATAATTGTAAAAACTTTGATGTACAAAGAGTCATCCCTGGAATCTTCCGCTTCAGGCTCGGTCCCCTCCCCAATCACAATACAGGATGGTTTTTAGATAATAGGAACGCGTCTGCTGTGACGGATCTCATCGAGTGTGGGCCTTGATCTACTATAACTCCTTTGAAGAGGGGTGATTCTTTACAGCTGGGGCCATAAACTACATCTGCAGGGCTAGCTGATACCCTAGGACCGGCCTGGACAATCGGACACAGAGGAAAAGGAGTGTCAGAGGGTGCGGTAGTGAATAGGGCGAAAGGGAGGTGTCGGGCGGGCACAGGGTGTGATTCTCAGGGAAGAGCAGCGCAGATGGGGGGTGGTTTATTACCCATGCATAAGACAGAGAGCGGGGGTGACCACTGCCTGGGGGAGATGCTTGCGAGGGTGGGGAGCCATGCTAAGGATCGACAGCGTGCACAGAGTGGGTCTGGTCAAGGCATCTAAAATGACTGCCGTGCACGACAAAAGTGTGGCATTTGAAAAAAGGCAAGATGGCGCAGACAATGTTTTTCAACACTTCCTGATTTCCTTCGAATCGAACGTTAACAGACGTTGGGGCATATTACCAAAGTTAAGCGATATTTATCCCTAACGATGCTTAGCAACGATTTTTTTACCGCTAAGCATCGTCAGAAATTATCGCAGATAAACCTTGCTATTATCAAGGTTTATCGCAAATACGATAAAAAACGACCGCAATGCATTAATATCGCTGAAAACTCAGCGATATTCATGCATTACCGAGCTAATGCTCTTAGCCATGTTATCCACCTCCCATTGGATAACATGGCTAAGAACTGCTCAGGGCAGGTGCTAGCTTTTGGAGATATTCGCGCTTATCGCAAATATTTCCAAAAGTTGATAATAGGAGATAGCGATGTTAGCGACTGTTTCCAGTCGCTAACATCTTGGCATGCCCACTTTGCATGTCATTAGTGATAAATATCACTCACATGCAAAGTGGGGCCCAAGATGGTCGCTATCTCTTACTAGCCGTCGCTAACTGGTGTTAGCAACAGCTAGGTAATACAGATATAATTTTATCTCCGCGAAGCGGAGCGCTGTTACAGATATATATCTTGTTTTTGAACGTTAATTTCTCAAAATCCACTGAAGCACATATATTGAGACCTAGCAAAGGCACATCGAGCTACCAGTCCCTACAATTTTGCCAAGTTTCGTGCAAATCCATTCAGCCGTTCGATTATTATTATTATTTATTTTTTTGCCCCGCGGGGCCCTTTTAAAACCTCCACATCAAACCTAAGAGGTCAAGGAGGATCTACTATGCCCCCTTATGGTCATTTGCCCCTTCGCTTTGGCCTCCTCTTGTCTCTCGATCCTACCGAGAGACAAGATGGCGGCCGCTACGGACTGTTTGCAATGTTTACAGACGCCGGAGAACCAATCAGCTTCGCAAACCTCCGTTACGCGAAGCAGAGCGCTGTTACAGATATATATCTTTTTTTGAACGTTAATTTCTCAAAATCCACTGGAGCACATATATTGAGACCTAGCAAAGGCATATCGGGCTACCAGTCCCTAATATTTTACCAAGTTTCGTGCAAATCCATTCAGCCGTTCGATTATTATTATTATTTATTTTTTTTGCCCCGTGGGGCCCTTTTAAAACCTCCACATCAAACCTAGGGGGTCAGCGAGGATCTACTATGCCCCCTTATGGTCATTTGCCCCTTCGCTTTGGCCTCCTCTTGTCTCTCGATCCTACCGAGAGACAAGATGGCGGCCGCTACGGACTGTTTGGAATGTTCACAGACGCCGGAGAACCAATCAGCTTCGCTTCACAAAGCTCCGTACCGCGAAAAGTCCGCGAACCGGAGCGCTGCCCGGTCCGCTGTTACAGATATATATCTTTTTTTGAACGTTAATTTCTCAAAATCCACTGGAGCACATATATTGAGACCTAGCAAAGGCACATCGGGCTACCAGTCCCTACAATTTTGCCAAGTTTCGTGCAAATCCATTCAGCCGTTCGGGCTAAAAGTGAGGCCAACCGCCCTATGGAAAACTCAATGTTAAAAACACGTTTTGGGACCCCCCTTTTTTCTCGGCCCCCCCTTGACGAACCCCCCCAAATTTTCAAGGGCTGCTCAGAAACAAAATGTGCCATTTTCCTGAAAATTTCAGCCAATTCCGTCCACAAACGCCAAAGTTATTAGACATAGAATTTTCAAAAATCCCATAGAGAAAAAATCCTAACTATATATACCTACTGGCGATCGCCAGTAGGTAATATATATATATATATATATATATATATATATATATATATATATACATACCTACCTTGTGTGGTTCTCCTTTCATTTAGACATACAGGAGGTTATGATCTGGTAAACCAAGCTGCTTTACACTCCTTCAAGACTTAGCCTGAAGGCTGCAATCCATGGCTACCACTAGGATAGCTTTCAATAAAGGTTGTCTTAACCTATAATCAAGAAGGGTTGTTTGAACTGGTGCAATGTGCCCACTATAACTAGTGGCCAGCATATGCCAGACCAACTATTCACATTGGTGTGCAGTGGTTAGATTCAAGCTTGCTATTGCTTTACCAGATAATCTCATTGAGTGACTAACTGAAAACCACTATAGGTACATATAATTCTGAAGGATACATCTGCCAGTGGATTCCTCACCTCGTGAATATCCCCCTGCGTCAGCAACATTCAGAAATTCTTTTGTAGCTCTTCACGCCAAAGTGGACGACATCACAGAACGCACGGCTTCGCGTGCCCGGCTCCGCTGACGTCACTGACTCCATAATAGGACTCCGTCGGTGTGATGACATCAGTTCCCTTTTTTCTGCGTCGTCGACACTAACGGTTTTTGAGGGATCTCTGTAGCTATTGAGTAACTCTGTTACTGTTTGTTACTTTCAGTGTTTTCTTGTTTCTTTGTCTCTTGTCGAGATGTTCTCGAAGAAGACCGGATTCAAGCCGTGCGGAGAATGCGGGAGAATGATGTCGATCACGGACCAGCATGAAGATTGGCTATGGTGCCTGTCCTCAGACCACGATGTCCAAGGGTGTCCATGCTGCAAAAAGATGAACCCCAAGGCCCTTCGTGAAAGAAAGGCGAAGCTTCTGGTTGCCACGATGAAGGGTAAAAAGGACAGAAAGAGCTCGAAGTAGCGGTCGAGGTCCCATTCGAGGTCGCCTTCGAGTTCGTCATCGGGGCATGCTTCCAGGTCAACAAAAAAGAAGCATAAGAAGAGGAAGCACGGATCTCAACACCATTCTAGGAAGGATTTGGATTCGAGGCCGAAGTTGCCAGTTAGAAGACATCGTAAGGATGATGTATCTCCTCCTCCGGTTGTTCTGGATCCGGAAGGTGAGGCTTCGCCCATGGAGACGCCGGAGCAATCACCGGCTCCGGAGTCGAATCCCTCTCCGGCGCCGTCTCGAACACCAACTCGAGAGGAGGAAGAGGCTCCCTTGCCTGAGGTTTGGATGACTCTGTCTCACCAATCCGAGGAGCAAGTCGACAAACATCCGGTGCCTCCTCGGGAGCAGCCTGTGAGCTCATACCCTTAATTTCCGGGCCCGGGACAAGACCCTACACAGTATTTAAATGCTATGTATGGTGTCTTCACGAGAGCCATGTACCCCTCTGGAGCACTAGTTAGTCCGATGGGTCTGATGGCTTTTAATCTGGGAGTCCCCCAGACGTATGCTCTGGCGCCGTTCATGCCATTTATGATGGCTCCGGCACCGCCTTGGCATCTCTCGGTGCCGCCGAGGTCTTCGATGCCGATTCCTTCGTCACCGGTGGCAGTTCCTGTTCGACCTCGAGCACAGAGACCTGGTCCTTCGGCTCCGAGCTCGACGCCGGCTCTGGCTCCATCAGAGTCGATTGCGGGTCCGCCGACGCCGTTCCTGAAGGAGAGGTTGAGACGTGAGGCTCAGCGACTTCTGGAGGAACAGAGGTACAGAGAAGTGGAGATAGAAGAAGGTGAGCTGCAGGAATTGGAAGATTTCTTTGATGACCTAAGGAAGGCTAGTGTATTGGAACTGTCTCTGGATTTGGGAGTTATCCTCTGTCCCAGATGCCCCTTCAAAAGATGTGGCGCCATATCATGTGGTCATCAAGAAACCAGCAGAACTGTTGAATTTAAATCTGCCTACTGCGGAGTACAAGTCAAATATATTAACAGAAGTACTCCACTCTCCATCTTCAGTGGTAGAGCCTATGCTTCCTTTTAATGAAGCATTGACAGAGCTAATCTTGGAAGTGTGGCGTAGGCCTCTTACGGCTCCAGCAGTTTCGAAAGCTGTCGCAAGAAGATATAGGGTGGCTGCTGGAGACCCAGACTTTTTATCTTCTCATCCTTTACCAGAGAGCTTGGTGGTACAGGCAGCCTGCTCCAAAAAATCTGCAGGTGCTTTCCCTCAGGTGCCTGGAGACAACGACTCTAAAAAACTAGACCAATCCACAAAGAAAGTTTTTTCTTCAGCGAGCATGGCTCTTAAAGCAACAAACGCCACATGCCTCTTAGGGCATTACATCCATGCTCTGTTGGATTCTGTTAAACAGTTGGCCACTAAAATTCCAGAGGAGGACTGGCAGAACTTTAATGAGGTGCTTGTTGATACACAAGCTGCTGCTCGACGAGTCATCCAGAGTGGTTTGGACACAGCTGACTCTGTGGCGAGAGACATGGGTTCTTCTATTGCCACCAGAAGAGCAGCTTGGCTGAAGACTTCCGAATTCTCTGCTGATGTCCAGGCTGCCTTAGTGGATCTGCCTTTTGATGGCTCAGGCCTTTTTGGGGAAAAGGCTGATGCTGCGTTGGAAAGATTCAAAGATAGCAGAGCAACAGCCAGGTCTTTGGGTCTACTGTCCAGAGGAACTGTGAGTAGAAGGTATAGGAGATTTGGAAGGTTCTCCTTTCGAGCCTACAACCAGCCGCAACAGCAGCAGCAACAGCAAAATCCGATGTACAAATCGTACCGGGGCAGAAAAATAACTCGTCCTCGAGGACGTCAAGCTTCCTCCTCCTCCTCCTCCTCCTCTTCCTCTTCCCACCCCCCTCCAACCTCAGCAAAGCAGCCCTAGATCCGCCATTCCAGATCATGCGGGTCCTGTGGGGGGTCGGCTTACCTATTTTCAACAAGATTAGGAATCGGTCACATTGGACCTTTGGGTTCTCAATCTCATGCAGAGTTTTGCTCAGAGGACCACCTGCTACTTCTGCAGGAGGAAGTCCTGGCGTTTCTAAGAAAAGGTGTGATTGAGGTGGTTCCGGAGCAGGAAAGGGGTCAGGGATGCTACTCCCGGTATTTCATGATACCCAAGAAGGATGACAGACTTTGTCCGATCTTGGACCTCAGGATCTTGAACTTCTTTCTGAAGCAGGAGAAGTTCAAGATGCTCACGCTTGCGCAGGTTCTTCGAGCGCTGCTGGAAGAAGACTGGATGGTGTCGATCGACTTGCAGGATGCATATTTTCACATCCCCATCCTGAAGTCACACAGGAAGTATCTCCGTTTCACGGTGGGTTCGCAGCATTACCAGTTTGCGGTCCTTCCGTTTGGTACTACTACTGCACCTCGAGTCTTCACCAAGGTGAAGCACATCTCAGAAGGTCAGGGATACCAGTATTCCCTTATCTGGACGATTGGCTGATCATAGCAGAATCTCCAGAGAAAGTGCTCCATCATCTGCAAGTCACAACTCAGTTGTACAGATTGGGATTTTCGATAAATGTACTCAAATTTCACCTGTTGTCCTCCCAGCACAACCTGTTCATAGGTGCTGTACTGGATACAACTGTGTGTCGGGCATTCCCTCCTCCTCAAAAGATTCACGACATACAGGAAATGATTCCTTTATTTTACAATGGAGCAGTCATTGCAGTCCTGAAGGTTCTTCGTCTGCTCGGTCTGATGGCTTCCTGCATTCTGCTGGTCAACCATGCATGCTGGCACATGAGGGCACTCCAGTGGTACCTCCGCAGGCAGTGGTATCAATACAACGGAGATCTCAGGGAGTCTGTGAGGATCCCAAGAGAAGCTGTAGCGGATCTGACTTGGTGGGGCATGGAAGGCAATCTGTCTCAGGGAAAGCCTTTTCAACTGCCTCCATTGGTGGCCACAGTGATAACGGATGCACCCACCCTAGGGTGGGGTGCTCATATGAGGGATCTGGAGATCAAGGGTATTTGGTCTCCAGAGGAAAGGTTACTCCACATCAGTCTTCTGGAATTGTGGACAATTCGTTTGGCGCTCAAGGCCTTCCTCCCTTCCCTTCATGGTCAGTCGGTTCAGGTCCTGACGGACAACACCACCGCGATGTGGTATATCAACAAGCAGGGAGTAGTGGGATCGCAGTGTCTCTGCAGAGAGGCTCTGCGTCTTTGGTCCTGGGTTCAGGACCATCAGATTTGTCTGATGGCAAATCATCTGGCCGGAGTTCTGAACGTACGTGCGGACAGTCTCAGTCGAAAGTTCTCGGCTGAACACGAGTAGAGGCTTCATCCGGAGGTGGGTCGTCACGTCTTTCGGACGTGGGGAACTCCTCGGGTGGACCTGTTTGCCACTCACGAGAATGCTCACTGCCCGTCATTTTGCAGCCTCCAGTATCCAATGCAGGGAGCTTTGGGGGAAGCGTTTCAGTTGAGTTGGGACTCAAGACTCCTTTACACGTTTCCTCCCATACCCTTGATTCCTCAGGTTCTGAGAAAGATACGTCAAGACCGGGCCCAAGTCACATTGATCGCCCCGGTTTGGCCAAGAAGGATGTGGTACGCAGATCTTCTCCACCTCTCCTCGTGCCCGCCGCTCCGTCTCCCTCTGAGGGCAGATCTCCTCTCTCAGATGGAGGGGCAAGTTCTACACCCCCACCCCCAGACCTTAAACCTTCATGCCTGAAGATTGAACGGGGCAACCTGAATTCTTCTTCTCTCCCACATGATGTGGTGGATGTCATTTTATCGGCCAGGCGTGATTCCACCAAGTCTATCTACTCTTATAGATGGTATAAGTTTGTCTCTTGGTGTGGGGAGAAGTCCATTGAGCCATTGAAGGCTCGATTGTCTGACATACTTCAGTTTGCTTTTTCTTTGGCTCAGCAAGGGTTTGCTGTAGCTACGGTCAAAGGTTATCTTTCGGCCTTGTCGGCATTTCTCTGTCTGCTGGATCAGCCGTCCTTATTTAAATCTCCTATTGTTTTAAGGTTTTTAAAAGGCCTTACAAATACATTTCCTCCTACTCCCTTTATTGTGCCCCAAAGGTACTTGAAACTTGTACTCACTTTCTTTATGGGTTCACCTTTTGAACCTTTGCACAAGTGTCCCTTGAGACTGTTGTCTTTTAAAACGTTCTTCCTGATTGCAATTACCTCGGCAAGGAGGGTAAGTGAGCTTCAAGCTCTTAGTTCAAAGCCCCCATTCTTGACCATTCATGCTGAACGAATAGTACTCAGGACCAGGGCTGCTTTTCTGCCTAAGGTGGTAACTCCCTTCCATCTAGGGCAGTCCGTTACCCATCCTACCTTCTATCCTCCCCCTCACCCTTCCAAGGATTAGGAGAGACTTCACCACTTGGACCCTAAGAGGGCGGTGAGCTTCTACCTGGACAGAACCAGAGAGTTCAGAGTGGATGACCAGCTCTTTGTGGGTTTTGTCGGAGCCAGAAGAGGCAAGGCGGTGTACAAGCGCACATTGTCAAGATGGATTGTCCTGTTCTATCAAGATATGCTACTCTCTGGCGGGTAAGGAACCTCCTGAATGTTTAAGAGCTCATTCTACTAGAGCAAGGACTGCTACATCTGCTTTGTCTAGGGGTGTGCCTCTAGAGGACATTTGTAGAGCGGCAACTTGCCCCTCTCTCCACACTTTTGCGAGGCATTACTGCTTAGATTCTGAAGTGAGGAATGACGGCCACTTTGTGCGTTCTGTCCTCCAGGATTTTCAGGTATAGGAGAGTGGACACCCTCCTCCAGGAGTGGGGACTGCTGTGGGACTCTATTCACAAGGTGAGGAATCCACTGGCAGATGTATCCATCAGAAGAACAAGTTACTTACCTTCGGTAACGCTTTTTCTGGTGGATATAGTATCTGCCTGTGGATTCCTCACTGGCCCACCCGCCTCCCCGTTGTCCACTCTTCTATACCTGTATTAGTGTCATTGTTTTTATGTAAATATTTTATTGCCAAAGGAAATGTGTTATTATTATTGCTTACCTGCATTGACTACACACTGTCTGTGTTATTTTGATTATTTGATACTGTGTACATTATGTGTATATCTACTGTTGTTGGTCCCTCCGTGTGCCTCGAAGGCACGGAAAAAAGGGCGGAACTGATGTCATCACGCCGACGAAGTCCTGTTATGGAGTCAGTGACGTCAGCAGAGCCGCGCGCGCGAAGCCGTGCGTTCTGTGATGTCGTCCACGTCGGCGTGAAGAGCTACAAAAGAATTTCCGAATGTTGATGACGCAGGGAGATATTCACAAGGTGAGGAATCCACAGGCACATACTGTATCCACCAGAAAAAGCGTTACCAAAGGTAAGTAACTTGTTCATCAAGAATAGAATAAAGTAAGTTCTACTGAACTTAGAGTTGTGTGCCAAGGGTTTAGCACACCCTTTCTCCAACTCCAGAGAGAGTTTAGTAGTCCCTCTAGAGTAGGTAGGGGCAGACACCACACCACACTAGTATGTCTTCAAGAGCTGAAGCCAGTGGCTCCAGATTAACCAAGTATGACCATGTCCCATTTCCAGAATTGAGGACCATGGCCACGTCTAGGAAATTGAAGACAGGGAGACACTCAGACACTCAACGCCTCATAGAGGTATTGCTTTTAGATGACCTCAGAAAGACCCCAGGGTCTGATGATGCAGGCAGAGTGGGTGGGACAGCAGAAGGGGAAAGGCAAGGAAGTGAAAACGTCCAAGACCTAGACTCTGAAGCTGGCTAGGTGGATCAGGATGATTCTAACCTAGACAATCCAACTCTCCCAGTGGAGGAAGGAGAGAACTCCCTGGGGGCTCTCTTCACCCCTGCAGGAAGGGTTAGCATTGTACCTAGGAGGTCTAGATCTCCTTCTCAGGAGTCTAATCACTCTGGTACATCTGTAGGGACCTCTGTCTCTCATAGTACCTCAGCCTCCTACAGGAGAGAGTCCTCCCATGATAGAAATTGCAGACTGCTTGCATTTGAGGAAGAGAAACTCAGAATCAGGAGAGATCAGTTGGCTTTAGATAAGGAATCCATGGAGCTCCAGAGAGCTTCTAGAAATGGTGGAAGCATCAGTGTCCCTAGAGGTAGAGAACATACTCATGACCATAGGAACCTGAACAAGATTGTCCCTCCCTACCAGAGTGGGGATGACATCCACAAATAGATAACTGCACTTGAGAGGGCCTGTAAAGTACAGAGGGTCACTCAGGAGCAGTGGGCAGCAATCTTGTGGCTCTCCTATGCAGACAAAAGCAGAGACAAGCTCCTGGCTGTAAGAAAAGAGGATGCTGATAATTATACTGTCTTGAAGACTGCTCTGATTGATGGGTTTGGCTTAACCACTGAGCAATACAGGATTAAGTTCAGAGACACCCAAAAGGCACAGACTCAAGACTGGGTGGACTTTGTAGATTGTGCTACCAAGGCTCTGGAAGGTTGGATACATGGCAGCAAGGTGCATAACTATTTAGGATTGTACAATTTGATTATGAGGGAGCAGATCCTTAATAATTGTCAAAAACAGCTTTAACACCAGTACCTGGTAGACTCTGATCTGACCTCTCCCCAGGAGTTGGGGAAGAAGGCAGACAAAAGGGGCAGAACCAGGGTAAGGCCTAAGAGAATCAGAGTGGTGACCAGAAGAAATATTCTACAAAAAAGTCCCAAGAGAAAGGTGGGGATAAAACAAAAGGCAAGTCCCCTACAGGGCCCCAAAGGTCCACTTCTGGGGGTGGGCCCCTAATTCCTTCCTCCCCTGAAAAGAAACTCTATTGCCATGTGTGCAAGAAACCTGGCCACTGGAAAAATGACCCCATTTGACCTAAGGTTAGCAATAAAGAAAATGTTCCTCCAAGCAATACTATCATTCCTCCTGGTTCTACTAGTAGTAATCCCCCAGGTGGTAGTAATGCACCCAAAACGTCAGGTGCATTCTCATGGGGTACTGAGGTGGACCCTAGTTTAGAAAGGTCCCCCTCACAAGCCTCCTCAGTCTGTGATGGTGGCATGGGATTTGCCAATTTTACTATGAGTCCCAATACTTTGAGCAAGTACAGTCAGGAGTGCTTAATCAATGGTCAGAAAGCTGTGGCATTCAGGGACACAGGGGCTAGTGCCATCACGATGACAGGGAAACTAGTCCCCCATACCAGCTTTTACCTGAGTTTAAGTATCAGGTTACAAACATTGATGGTATCAGAACAGATCACCCCATGGCCATAGTCAATCTCAGCTGGGGAGGGGTCACTGGCCCAAAGAGAGTGGCAGTGTTCCCAAATTTGCCTGTAGATTGCCTGATGGGCAATGATCTAGAGATTTCTGCCTGGGCTGAAGCTGAATACCAGGCCCATCTTAGAATATCGGGCCTCCCTGAGAGGAGAATTTGTGGGGCTGTGAGGGACACAGCCCAACCCCAGGGAAATTTTGGAGAGGTGGAGCCTGAAAGAATGGTCCACTCTACTCCCCCACAGAGCAAAGGGGTTAAGGAACAGTCTTCCTCCCCCCAGACTATAGATAAGGGTCAGCTTCCTCTGGGAACTAAGCCTAGCCCTTATGAAGGAACTACCACAGAGCTAGTAGGGCCTGGCCTGGCAGCACCCCTGATGGCAGGGGGACCCTTCCAAGGTGGTACCCGGCCCGGAGCAGGTAACCTGCCCATCTCTACCCTCCCTCAGTTAGCCGAGGGCTGCAGAGATCAGAGAGGTCAGTGGACTCCACAGGGCCCACTGTCCAGAGAAACCCCCCATCAGCAGATTAGTGGCACATAGTCTAGTAGCCCTAGCCAGGTGAAAATTCCTCAACCCCCTGAGGGATCCCTTTTGACAGTGAATAGGGACCACCCCCAGATGGACTCTGCTGGGCAAGGGTAAACCTGGGACCAAAATGTTCCAAACCTGCCTTGTCCTTCCAGTGTTCCACCCAAAGGGACTCAGCCCCCAGCTATAGGCAGCCAAAGTTAACCCCTAGAGTGAAGTGCAACTCAGTTGTGGAAAGAAAGGCATCCATGGTGACCAGTGATCTGAGGAAGCTGAGACCAACTTTATTAGGGCCTCACTTCCCTACTCAGACACCTCACCAGCCTTTTACTTTACCAAAACACACCACAGGTAGTAATTCCCCATGGTGAAGACCCTCTCATACCCTTAGGGTGAGGGATTGCTTAGTGGACCATAAGAAAGGGGGTAACCATGCTAGTGCAGGTACTTCCTTATATGGCCACTTAGTCAATAAAGGCTCACCTGGGTAAAGTTAGCCTTATCTTCTTTTGTTTGGGGGGTTATGTAGGAAGGTGGAATCTGACTACATGGTTGCCCCCACTTTTTACCTGGTCTTTTGATGGTTTTTGACTTAGTTTGGCTGGGAATCTGCTAATCAGGTCTCCGGCCTATCTGCTTTCTCTTATAAATTGGTTCCATGTACTTTAGGTACACTCCAAATTGGATTTAGGGTACCCTTATAAGTCCCTTGTATATGGTATACTATATACCCAGGCCATAGATACCCCAGAGGCCTCCCGGGGGTTGCAGCATGTATTATGTCACCCCAGGGAAGCCTTCGAAAATTACACAACAGGTCTGCTACAGCAGCCTGTGTAAGGTGATGTATGCACCCCTTACTCAGATATAGGTTTCCTATATCTACCTTATCGCTACACATATGAACCCATCAGTGACCCCTATGGCAGGCCTTATCAATCCTGAAGGCAGGGTGCTGGGTTTTGTGTGAGAGGGTGCCCATGCATGAGCAGAGCCCCTCTGTAGCCTTTGGAATCTATCTTCCGGGGTTGGTAGTGATGCAGCCTAGACCATATACTCTTAAGTGCAGTATAACCTCGTGGTAAATGCTAACTTTAAAAGGGCTACACAGAACCATGTTGTGTTTGGTGTCAAACACCTTGGAATCGTACCTCCACACCAGTATCTGGTGTGGGAGGTATGATTCCTCCATGGAAGAACCACTAGTGTGGGGCACCAGGATACCCATTACTAGCTTTCCTTAACCCTGGCATCACAAAATGGATGCTGCAGCCACAGACATGAGTCTGGCCTCCTGCTGCTGGACGAAACTCCGGCAGGAGAGGCATGGACAATAGGTTTCCAGTCACAGGGAGGTGTAACTACCTCCCAGACTGGCTTTAGTGTATTGGGGCTGGGCGGGTGCACTCCAAGAGTGCTTTGAAGTCTGCACTGGGGGCACATTTGGTGTCCCTGTGCATAGCCCAGTTCAAACCAATTGCAGAGGATACCAGCCCCTGCTCTGGCGTGAAACTGGACAAAGGAAATGGGTGTAGCCACCCCTCTTTCCAAACCCTCCCATAGGTGGGTCTCCAGAGTTTGTCCCACCCCTTCCTTGGGTATAAAGTAGGAACCCCTGACTACAGGACTTTAGATTTACCTGGATGAAACTCCGATACTGAATCCTGAAAGTTTGACAATAAAATGTAAAATGTAAATGTAGTATACTTGTAAAGCGCACAGCTGCCCCAGCAACGGGGCGTCCCGGCGCTGTATAACTCTGGGGAACCCGTCCTGGCTTTCCCTGTGGGATGGTCCCTTGCTGGGAATCCCCAAGGTGGAGCCAGGGATCCCCGGAATTGGTGGGGCCGTTGTGGAGATTAGGCAAGCTAATGCCCAGAGTTGCCGAGTGGAACCCCTGATTAGAGTAAGCACCGAAGCGAGAATTATCAAGTCCGCTGACCAAGGTCCACGACCCTGCCGCGTCGGGAATTGAACCCTGGTCCCGGGCTGACTTCTGCTCTCAGGCCTGCTGCCTCTAACCAGTGAGCCACACTACTCCACAATCTACACAATGCTAGATGACTGAAGAATCTCCCTTGGAGTAAGGGAGTTACTCCCCTGCGTGGCAGGCACCAAAGACGCATCTGACCGGTTTGCATCTCCTAAGCTCCCGCCGTACTCCGAAGAATTTTCAACACAGGAGGTGAGTTCCCAGACTTTCCAGAAGCGAACCCGAGCTCTCAGCCCTTGTGGGGACTGTGGAACCGGAACCCCTGGACACCGTGCACATTTGCAAGTGCATATGCTTCTTGGTGATCCTTGAGGCTGTGCTTTGGGTTACTTGTATCCCAGACCCCGTGCAGCATTTCCACCAAAGATTGTTGGCCTACACTCCACGAGTGTTCCGGGAGCCGACCCTTTGTGTTTTCTCTCGAGGTACCTTCGCAATCCCTGGTTCGTCAACCTGTGGGTCCCTGAGAAGGCAACTTTAACTTTCCTTGGGCTTCCCTGGTTGCTTCAGACATGCCCTGACTCTACATCACTTGGGGAGTCCCCTGGACCCTGCTGGTCCACACCGAAGCATCTTTTCTCCTTCTGCGTGGGTTGCTATTGCTAAGACTTGTGTTCAATCCGAGCACCGATGCTGCAGCACTCGACATCCTTTGTAGGACAGCTCGAATCTAGCTCTTGGTCATTATCGATGCCTCCAGGTCCTCGTTGCTGCAGAGTCAAGCTTCACATCTTCGCACCTGAATCACTTGACATTGGTGGGCCTCGTCTATCATGCCCGTGTTCACTGGCAAGTGACCCAGACTCTGTCCCTTCTGCTTTGAGGTCCTTCACATCTTCGATCCAGGTTAGGTTCACACCGGACACTTTCCTTCTTCACGACAGCAGCACTTTGCAGCAGGTCGCCATTGAAAACGACAATTCCCAACACCATTTGACACCTATGCACCAGGCTTCCCTAGGTGAGGTAACTTGAGTTCTCCGGTGCTCCTGTGAGTGTTGGCCCTCTAACCCCTTAAGTCTAAAGGGGTTTGCTCAAAGTCCTCTTCTAAGTGTCCTTAAACTTTAAAATTTCAACTGTGACTTTCCCCATAGGAGCTAACGGAGCTCGTGGCTGTGTTCTTACACTGCACACGTCCCCCGTGGGTCCCCTGTGTCACTACCTTGGGTGGTTCCTTAGGGTCCCGGCGATTCTACAGGCTCTAGGCATTGTGTCTAGTCAAGTCGGGGTTCTTATACCACTTTCTTAACCGCATGCGCGCGGGCGGAATTCCGCCCGTACGCTTGGTTTTTTCAAATCGCACTTTACGTGACGAGCTGGGCTCGTCATGAGCGTGCGAGGAGGCTACGCCATGACGAGCCCAGCTCGTCATGAGCGTCGAAGGGGTTAATATATGGTTTGGTCTCCCCGTGGGGCCCATTGTATATTGTGCTATTTACTTAAGTGCTATCGTGTTTATGTTGTGTACCTGGCTCTGTAATCTCATAAAGAGATTACTAGAGAGTGTTTAGTAATAAATACATATATTTGTTTTATTACCTACTGGTGATAGCCAGTAGGTATATATAGTTAGGACCTAGCTACCATAGGAAATCTGCAACATTCTATTGGGAATAACTTTGGCGCCGGTTGAGGAATTTGCGTGTAATTTTCCAAAATTTTGGCCAGCTCCGCTGCGTTCCTTCCGTGACAGTTTCAGGGAGATTCGTGAAGTGGGGGCCGAGAAAAAAGGGGGGTCCCAAAACGTGTTTTCCCCATGTTAATTTCCATAGGACGTTCTGACAAGGCTACAGCCCGAACCGCTGAACGGAATTACACCAAACTTGGCAAAATTGTAGGGACTGGTACGCAGAAGTGCCTTTGCTATATTTGGTGAAAATTGCTCCAGTGGTTTTTATGAAAATTAACTTCAAAAACACATATATCTGGGCGGAGCCTAACCACACATCTCATCGTGAGAACTGATTGGCTGTCAGCACTTCATCCAAGAAGTGTTGGCAGCCATCTTGGGACCAATATACATGATAGCACCTCATTAAAAAGCATTGTAGTTAATAGAGGGTTTTAGGACTTTAGTTACATTATAAATCATTTGTTGATGGTACCATACTCATTTTAGGAATTGTGGTGTGTTCTAAGGTGATTTTACCATGTGAAAAAGCCTTCTGCTGGGATATCATGAATCATGTTTGAAAGAAAACTTATCTCATGCTTTTCCCACAGTGGTTTGGAAGGGGATCTATAAGCTAAACTGAAAACATATTTTCTGTAAAATCACATTATCTTTCTCAGTCATGTGAGAATGAAGTCTGACATTCTCAGTAAAACATGTACATCCAACAAGGACAGAGACTGTCAGTTGATTCCTTTGTGTTCTACTGCAGCCTCCTAGAGTGTTCTAAAGAACAACTAGAGCGCTAACAGTCCTACTTATTACAAAGGTATGGCACACCTGAAGCCATCTTGATTGGAATAAAGTGGTAACTCTTAAAACATTTAATTTAAAAAGGAACAAAATGAGGGGGTATATTTTGCCATAGAAAGTATGATTAGTGCTGCAGCAAGAAAAATTAGGGCACATTTTGAGTGACTTCCCAAATCCTTTTCTATTTCATTAAAAAATTCTGACATGCAGTCTCCCAAGATGGCCACCAGAGACAAAAGAGCCCAAATGTAGCCCAAATATCACCCAGATGTAGCCCAAGTATAGCCCAATGCCAGAATATCCCAGAGTGTTCTAAAGAACAACTAGAGCGCTAACAGTCTTACTTATGACAAAAGTATGGCACACCAGAAGCCATCTTGATTGGAATGAAGTGGTAAGTCTGAAAACATTTAATTTAAAAAGGAACAAAATGAGGGGGTTCATTTTGACATAGAAAGTATGATTAGCAGCAGACTTCCCTGGTGAGCAGTAGCTTTACTACAGTGATCTAATGAGCAACTAGAGTGCTAACATTCAGAATTTATGGCACATCTGTGACACATCTGAATGCCTTCTTGATGGAACCAAAGTAAGCAAGCATTGAAAATGCAATAGATCTCTCCCTTGTTTAAGTTAAAGCCATTCTGTTTGTAATGAGGTGGCTTTTTAGCTTTGCTTTTATTAGTGTTTTTAAAACTTTCATGTAAATAACATGCATATGTATGCATGTATGTATATGTATGCATGCATTTATATTTGTATTTATATAGATATGCAGATTATATATGTTTATATATGTATGTATATATATACACATACATAAATGCATATGCATATATATGCATATATATATATGTGTATATGTGTACGTGTAGAGAGATGTAGAGGTGTAGAGGTAGAGAGGTAGAGGTAGAGAGGTAGAGACTAGTAGAGAAAGAAGTAGAGAGAGGTAGAGAGAAGAGAGTGAGTAATAGAGTAGAGAGTGAGTAGTAGAGAGTAGTAGAGAGCAGTAGAGAGAGTAGCAGCGAGTGAGTAGTAGAGTGAATAGTAGAGAGTAGTAGAGAGTGAGTAGTAGAGAGTGAGTAGTAGAGAGTAGTAGAGAGTAAGTAGTAGAGTGAGTAGTAGAGAGCAGTAGAGAGTGAGTAGTAGAGAGTAGTAAAGAGTGAGTAGTAGAGAGTAGTAGAGAGTGAGTAGCAGAGAGAGAGAGAATAGTAGAGAGTAGTAGAGAGTGAGTAGTAGAGTGAGTAGTAGAGAGAGAGTAGTAGAGAGTGAGTAGTAGAGAGTAGTAGAGAGTGAGTAGTAGAGAGTAGTAGAGAGAGAGTAGTAGAGAGTGAGTAGTAGATAGTAGTAGAGATTGAGAAGTAGAGAGTGAGTAGTAGAGAGTAGTAGATAGTGAGTAGTAAAGAGTGAGTAGTAGAGAGAGAGTAGTGGAGAGTGAGTAGTAGAGGGTAGTAGAGAGTGAGTAGTAGAGAGTAGTAGATAGTGAGTAGTAGGGAGTGAGTATTAGAGAGAGAGTAGTAGAGAGTAGTAGAGTAGTAGAGAATGAGTAGTAGAGAGTGAGTATTAGAGAGTAGTGGAGTAGTAGAGAGTAAGTAGTAGAGAGTAGTGGAGAATATTCCAAAGTTTGGCACAGCACCACTTGCACAATAAGTCCAATCAAATCATATCCCTTAGAGTCCTTATTGAAGCGCTGAATCTTGGTGTATATTCAAATGCTTTTATTTTCCTTAAGTTTATCTACCACAGCCAGCTGACGCGTTTCGTTCTGTACAACAGAACTTCTTCCGGGCGTTCTTATTTCCTTCAAGTTATGTCGGTATCCTGTTGTCATATAACTAGATATTTCTTCCAAATGTTAGACGAGACGTAAGTACATTCTTACTCAAAGTGACTAGGTATCAATTTTACCCATACAATCCGGGCAGACTTGAGTAATTTATAGCATCCTCAAAGTCAGTCTTTCAAAAATTTCAAAGTATAGGACATGATAATCCAAATCCAAATGTTTCTCAAGAAAAGTGATTTTCAATCGTTCGGAATGTCAGCGTTTGAGCAGATATGACCCAGGGACCCCCAGTATGCAAGGGGAATCAGTCCCCCCTCTGCAAACGCGCCAGTGGCCTGCGTTGCAGAGAGGTGTAAAAAGAGGCATAGCCTCATTGCACCTCTGTGCAATGCAGCCCCCTGGCACATACTGGAGGTTCCAGGTGGGCTAGTTGGCCCCCAGGGACCCCTAGTATGCAAGGGGAATTAGTTCCCCCTCTTCAAACATGCACGGGGCTGCGATGCAGAGGTGTAAAAAAGGGTGTGGCCTCATTACACCTCTCTGCAATGCAGCCCCCTGGCGCATACTGGAGGCTCCTGGTGGACTAGTTGGCCCCCAGTATGCAAGGGGAAATAGTTCCCCCTCTGCAAATGCGCCAGGGGGCTGCGTTGCAGAGAGGTGTAACAAGGGGCATAGCCTCATTACACCTCTGCAATGCAGCCCCCTGGTGCATACTGGAGGTTGATGGTGGGCTAGTTGGCCCCCACGGGCCCCCAGTATGCAAGGGGAATTAGTTCCCCCTCTGCAAACATGCACGGGCTGCGTTGCAGAGAGGTGTAAAAAGGGGCATGGCTTCATTACACCTCTCTGCAATGCAGTCCCCTGGCGCTTACTGGAGATTCCTGGTGGGCTTTCAGGCCTTTATAGTTAGGAATTAGCATTAAAAAAACCTTTGAAATTCACTGAAAAAAATAGGTTTCAGGCCTTATATAGGTAGGAATTAGCATTTAAAAAACCTTGCAAATTCACTGAAAAAACCATAGGTTTCAGGCCGTATATAGTTAGGAATTAGCATTTAAAAAACCTTTGAAATTCACTGAAAAAACCATAGGTTTCAGGCCTTATATAGTTAGGAATTAGCATTTAAAAAACCTTTAAAATTCACTCAAAAAACTATAAGTTTTAGGGGTGTTATAGTTAGCTGGACATTTCACTCATACAAAACCATTAAAATTGCTCCTATATAGTTAGTTGTACTAACTTTATTTCGCGCACCCGCAATCCACTGCTGATGATGTCACATATTACATCATTCATGACATGGTCAGTGACATCACTGATGACATCTCAAATGACATCACTGATGACATCATCCACGTGACAATCACATACACCTTTTCATACACTAGTAAAATCTTTCATCACTCTTTGTAAAATACAGAGTATCATATTTGAATACATTGTTACAGCAATACAAGTATCTAAAAACCCATTCAGTGATTCATAGATGTATACACACATATAATCACTTACCTGTAGATTCACTCATACACGCTGTCAATGAACAATAGAACACTATCAAAAATACTTATACACCTAAATCGACATTACACACTAGCACACATCCTATTCACATATGAAGTCATCCTACTCACTTATGCAAACAATGGATCATACTTACATATTTACTTAGCTACACACTTATACAAACACAACTTCATCTATTCATTTAGATAGTAACTCATACTTAGTGAATTATAAAATCATTATTACAAGTATAAAGTTATCCATACAGTCACTCACACAATCATTGAGTCTTATGTATATTTATTAATATACAACAACTGACACATACACTGCATTTTATTTTTCTAGTTTGCTGGACATGTACCATTGAGAAATATATTTGCTCATCACCACACCCATAAAGATATTCACTCACCCAAACAACTGTTAGAACATGTAGTTTTAACTTCATATATCTAGTGAATCAACTATTCACACATCTTTGGGCAGTCACACCCCCCCCACCGAACCACACACACATTCACTCTCCCATACAAATACTCAGTTAACTAATCAATAACTAATACAGACTTTCACATAGCTAGTAACCAACTGGAGAACCAGTTTACACAACAACTGTCAAAGTGATACAGATATTCAAACAGTTTAGTCACTATCCACTATATTTAGAGAGACACTATAAATTGGTCAAGTAAACAGTCAATTACACTTCTACTAAATCCTCCATCCAAATATTTATTTTTATATATCCACTCATTCTTCAATGCAAATTGCTATATATATAATGCATATTTAAATAACGAAGCAAACCACATTCACTGAATGATGTTATCAGTGATGTCATTTGAGATGTCATCAGTGATGTCACTGGCCATGTCATGAATGATGTAATATGAGACATCATCAGCAGTGGATTGCGGTGCGCGAAATATAGTTAGTACAACTAACTATATAGGAGCAATTTCAATGGTTTTGAATGAGTGAAATGTCCAGCTAACTATACCACCCCTAAAACTTATAGTTTTTTGAGTGAATTTTAAAGGTTTTTTAAATGCTAATTCCTAACTATATAAGGCCTGAAACCTATGGTTTTTTCAGTGAATATATATATATATATATATATATATATATTATATATATACATACCTTGTGTGGTTCTCCTTTCATTTGGATGTTCAAGAGGTTATGATCTGGTAAACCAAGCTGCTTTACACTCCTTCAAGACTTAGCCTAAAGGCTGCTCTCCCTATCTACCATTAGGATAGCTTTCAATAAAGGTTTTCTTAACCTATCATCAGTAAGGGGTGTTTGGACTGGTGCAAGGTGCCCACTATAACTAGTGGAAAGCATATGTCAGACCAACTTCTCACACTCCAGAGATGCACATTTATTTTCCTTGTGTTCAGTCTTCCCCCTTGTTAACATTAAATTTACATTTGGCCCCCACGCTGGTGATCGAAGAGTCTATATGTTTGCATTCTGCTCCTAAGTATGTGATATTGTTGCACAGTCCCCATCTGCTTTCTGTCTGGATTGCTGCACTGTTGCTCTTTTCACAGTAATTTGCTGGCAGCATGCTTTTGTTTCGTGTGTGTCCTTATAAATCATGAACACTGTAAAGGTCTCCTTGTTTCTTCTGACCACTGATTTCACACCATACTAGTTAAGCGTTGCTGTAAGTGTTCTCTGGTTCTTCTGCCATCATAATATTTCGTCATTACTGAGGTTGTTGTTAGCCGTAGTTTGTTTACTCATCTTCTCAAAGTCAATGCACCCAGACGTCAGCTGTAGATACTGCATTTAAGTATATATTACTGCCTTAAAGTTTCTTCCTGTTTTCTTTGTAGTTCCTGGGGACTATCCTGAAACAAGTCCCATACAGAGAATGGCACGTCTCATTAATGGAGGAGTTCAGCTTTCAGATTCCCAGTTTCGTCCATCATGAGAATGAGGAGGTTAGTGCTCTCAAGGGTCAGCATTGAACCACTGGAGAAGTCAATTTAACACAAACGCAGAGAAGGATAGAACTGTGTATTCCAATTGCACTTTGATTGGTAAAGTTCATTTTTTATACTATGGGTACACAGGACTGGAATAGAACAGCCTGAAAAATAAGGTATGGTTCTCCTACTCCCTGTAAAAGCCGACCTACGAAGAATCAGATGGAGATGAACTCCATAAGGTAATTACTCTCCACCTGGCTCATTAGGAGCCACCACATGTCAGGGTTATACTCATTGCCCCAATGGATCTCCTTCAGCTAAAAGGTACTCTTCATGTTAGAGGCACTCTCCATTCAGTGGATCTGAGGTCATATTCATGAAAAAAGCAGTTTAGGTATTGTTCCTATCAAAAAGTAAAGAAGAAAGACAGGCAAACAAAGAAGGGGGAATTCTAAGGATTATTTCCTGGTGCCCTCACACTCCATGAGGATGTCATGAATCATAGTGCGCGTTTTCTTCTCAGGGTCAGTGCTGCAATGCCCCATGGGCCCCACAAAGTGCGTGTGTGGGCGTTTTGAAGGTGAGTGTGGAGTGAATGTGTGCAGTGACGTGAAGGGAGACTAAAACTGTCTCAGAGATATCAAACTTGACTTTAATGTAATGGTTCCCTTGGAAGGATTAAAAAAACATAATTTGATAGGGGCTACTACAGTGGTGTGATGTACCCAAGTAGCCTAAATCTGTGAGTGTGGCCAGGTTGACATCTTTGGCCCCAAACAGACTAAAAAGATCCACAACACTTCTTCAGGACCCAAATAAATGGGAAAAACCCTTCCCAACCCCTAAGACGTGAAATGCAATGTAGGTATTCCCTCACAAGAAAATACCTGTTTTAAAATGTTTAAAATTGATTTTTCAACCTAGACAATAAATGATGAAAATAAAGAAAACACACACTAAACAAATGCTTTGTTTGTATGGTCCAATACATCACCAGAATGGCTTTTCCAACTCACTGAATCATAGTGTATCCAAAGGTAGACATGTACATGCTATTGTTGGCGCTGATCAGTCGCCACAACCTGAAAGATGTGAAAAAAACAAGCTAGTGCATACAATATAGCAGAACAGGCAAGTGGACATACGTGGAATGTGTAATTGGAGTGATCGTTCTCAGGTGTGGTGTGTACAGCCCCGGGAAGGAGGGATGACCAAATGGCCAATGAGGAGAAGAGGGGCAAGCCTGAGCCAATAGGAGCGAGCCCCCTCGTACGCTAGTGCAACAGACGTATCATCCTTCAGTGGCGGCCGTCTCAGAGTGCGCATTGGTCAAATGCTGGCCAGCCCAAAGACACCATGGTTTTTTAAATGGGGCGTCTAAGCAGTAAAATAGGACAGTTGAATGTTTTCTTAATGGAGAGTGACGGTAAGAGAAAAGCATGGTGCACTGGCATATATAGTGACAGAGAGCAAGTCAGGTGCACATAACTGCTAGCCATCACTCATGGTGGAATCTAGGCCTATTGGTGTCTGTGTTCATGTTGGAAATATGGTCCTCCTCATGTAATAAGTAACATGGGTGACCAAGTGGTCTATTTCCAAGGGATTAGAGTGCTTGGAGAGCGCTATTTGGCAAAAGGCTAATGAGGAGAAGAGAGAAGAGAAGGGGTACGCTGGTACGCTAGAGCCAATAGGAGCAAGCCCCTCGCGTGCTGGTGTAACAAAAGTATCATCCCTCAGTGGCAACCATCCTGGAGTGTGTAGCGGTCAGATGGAGAATTGCCCAAAGTCATCAATGGTATTGGTAAGGGGCCGTCGAAACAAGTTGACACACAGTAATTGGAGGGTACTGCCTAATTGGTATCAACAGAAACATTCATGTTAATGAAGAAGAGACCCATGCCAAGTCGTAAAATTCTTTTCATAAGCACTGCTTAGTGTGGTGTGAGAGACTCTATAACAGGGCATTTCATATGTGACATTATGTGTCACTATATCCATGGTAAGGGAGTATCTGATTTTGCAGGGGACTGACTGGGGAATTACACCTCGCACCAGCCAGAGGTTTTAATTTTTCAGACATTTGCTGTTGGTGGAGAGGCAGAATATCTACTGTTGCTCTCTTCTGAAAAGGTTAACTAGGCCCCATGAGTTAGTTGCTTCAAAATTGTCCACCAGAGGTCATCTGGAGAGTAATTAGAGTCGCAAAAGTAATTGAACATTTTTGTAGTGCTGTGTCTGCAGTGGATATTGCGCCAGTGCTCCATTATTCTTAGTTTGATGGTGCTTGGGGTCATTCCCACGTAATGAAGGCCACACGGGCAAATGATCAGGTAGATGCCGTTTTTTGTATTGCAGTTAGTGTAATTTTTCTGTATCCAGGTGAACCTGGGGCCCAACTTGACCTCTTTGGAATGTTTATAAGAGGGAACATTCCCCGTAGGACTCACCGGGATAGTGTCTTGTGACAGGTGGTAAGACCCACAAGGTGTTCTACATGAAAGACTGTTGAATGCGGGGCCTGGTGTGTACCAAGAGGTCCTTCAGGTTCTGGGTACACTTAAAAGTAAATTGTGGCTGGTGACTCTTAAATAACAGGAGACTGTTGCTATCAGTGACATTTTTATATGCCTTAGTGCATAGTTTCCCCACCTTAATGGAGATTAGTAAATCCAGGAATGGTATCTGCCTTGTTGAGGCAGACTGGGTGAATCTCAGGTACTAGTTAAGAGTACTGATCCAGCATCCAAATTCCTGGCATGTGGTGTTATCACCTTTCCAGAAGACCAGAATAATATCTATGTATCGTGGCCACGTTAGAATGTTGGCATTGAAGGGATTCATGTCAGTAAAGATGCGTTGTTCTTCAAAATAGGCCATGAATAGACTGACCAGGCTCGGGAAAAGTGTGCTGCCCATTGATGTCCCTTGTATCTGATGATAGATCCATGTATTGAATTAAAAAGTCATTATTCTACGCTATCGTGGCACATTCGATAATAAAGTCGATCAGCGCTGCTGTTGTCCAAGTTTGTGCTCTGAGACAGGCCTCAATGACCTCTATGGTGGCGTCTTGAGGGATGTTGCTGTACAAGGCCTCTAAGGTCAAAAGGAAGTTGGTTTCCTGTTGATCATTGGTGTCATCAATCAGGTTCAACATGTCCCTTGTCCTAGAGACCAGTGGTATAAGGTAGTGGTTGCAGAACTTACTCAAAGGTTCCAATAGAGATCCAATGCCATAGACGATTGGCCTTCCTGTAGGGGGGCTGTTTTCCTTGTCTATTGTGGGCAATACATAAAAGTAGCGGGTCCTTGGTAATGTATTCACCAGGAACACTGCTTCATGTTTAGCGATTCAATCTTGTGCCTCCGCCATCATGACCATGGATTGAATTTATTTTATGAAGGTCTCAGTTGGATCTGAGCTCATTGAGCGGTAGTATCTCCCATTCGCTAGCTGGTGTGGGCCTTCTTGGTTGCAATCGGTGATGTCCATCACAACAATCGCTCTGCCCTTTTCTGCTGATTTGATCACGATCAAAGGATCCTCAGTCTGCGTTGTTCTGGATGACAAATTGTTGAAGAACATAGGAGCTCTTATCTGTGCAGTCTTCTTCAGTATGGCTTTTTCAAAGATGAGGACCTCACTGGGTGTCATGGCTGAAGTAGGTGTCAACTCAGATAGAATCCGTAGTCCTGAGTCCTAACTGTCAGGGGTTTTCCTGTCCTGAAATAAATTCCTGAAGGCAAACTTGCGGAAGAACTGGTGACTTTTTCTTATGAGACAGAATTGCTCTTCCAAAGAGGTGGGCATGAATACAAGACCTTTGCGTAGTACTGCAATCTCGTGTTCGGTCAGTGCACTCTTTGAGAGGTTAATGACTAGTCTTCCTTGGACGACTGACTCCTGGTCTGCATCTTGGTTTCTTGCTGTTTCCAGTGCACTTGTGTGTTGTTCCTCTTCTTCTTACTCTGCTCCCATCCAAAAAAGGTTGGGGAAAGGGGTGTTGGAAGAAGGGCTGCAGTGGTTGGGAGGGGACATCTGGAATCCAGGGTACCACATTTGTCGGTGTGCTGAAAATGGGGGTATTGGATATCCATACATGGATGGAGGGGAACCCTTTAGCCGTCGTTCTCATTGTTGCCCCAACTGTTATTACTCAAAATGCTGTTTGAAGAATGAGGTGTCCTGGGAAATGTGATAGAACCTTCGTCTGAAGAGAGCTTATGCTGCGGGAGGTAATCCTTGTGCTCGTTCATCTGGGCATTGATCTCTGAGAGCTGTGAATTGAATGCTGAGATACTGAACCCAGCTTTCAGTGCAATCCCTGTAATGTTGATTTTGATGATGAGTACATCAGACAGGAATTTGGCCACGTTGATGATAAGAATGAGCCAGTAATGTGTGTATTCCATGCAATTTGTGACCATTCATATCCTGAACACCATATCATCAAGAAACAGGCGTGGTGCTATATTGGCTCTAAGGTACACTGAAGATGTCCTTACTTGTGTGACCACCTTCACCTCCAACTCCGGTCAGATCAAATGCACCATTATGTAACATTGGGGTATTTTATGCACTGGGTCCCTTTAGATTCCACAGCCACAATTCACTTTTAAGTGTACCTAGAGCAACCTGAAGGACCTCCTGGTATATATGAGACCCCATGTTCAACAGTCCCACATGCAGAAAACCTTGTGGGCCTTATCACCTGTCACGAGACAATATCCCTGTGGGACCTGCTGGGTATGCCCACTCACTAAACATTCCAAAGAGGTCAAATTGAGCCCCCAATTCACCTGGATTCAGGAAGGTCACACAAACTGCAATACAACAAAAACTGTGTTGACCTGATCACCTGCACGTGTGGCCTTCTTTACGTGGGAATGACCATGAGGGCTATCAAAGCAAGAATATTAGAGCACCTGGGCAATATCTGTTGCAGGCACAGCACTACAAAAATGTGCAATAACTTTTGTGACTCAAACCACTCTCCAGATGACCTCCAGTGGAAGATTTTAAAAGCAACTAGCTCATGAAGCTCTGTTAACCTTTTCAGAAAGGAGCAATGGTGGATTTTCTGCCTCTACTCCAACAGCAAAGGTGCGAACGATGAAATCCTTTGGTGTGAGGAGTAATTCCCCAGTCAGTCCCCTGCGACATCAGATACTCCCTTACCATGGAAGCATTAATATTCGCTTCATACATGGGATCTGATTTAACATATCACCACTAACACCATGTCACATATGGGACGGCCTGCTATGGAGTCTCACACACCACACTAAGTCGTGCTTATGGTAAGCATTTTGTGAATGGCCATTTGCCTCTTCATCATTAACACAAATGTTTCTGTTGATACCAATGAGGCAGTACCCCCCCCCCCCCATCAAAACATTAACTGCTTAACCGCGGTGTGAATTCTGCCGCGGTGCGGCGGTTTTAATCAGTGGGCGGGGCCGCGTCAGCCAAAGGACTTGCACAGCACAACGGAGGTAGTGCTCGCGATGGCCGTTGGCCGACAGGAGCACTAAAGGGGTTAAACTGTCTTAGTCTACTGTTTTAGACACTGCTGTACTAATACCATTGATGACTTTGGGCATTTGACTGCCACACACTTCAAGATAGCTGCCACTGAGGGGTGATAATTTCACTACACCAGCATGCGAGGGTTCGCTCCTATTGGCTTGAGCATACCCCTTCTCTTCTCCTCATTTGCCATTGGCTCAATAGTGCTATCCAAGCATCCTAATATATTGGGAATAGACCACTTGGCTGCTCCATGTTACTTTTTAATGAATAGGCCCATATATCCAACATGTACGTAGATGTCAATATACCTAGATTTCACAATGAGGGATGGCTAGCGGTTATCTGCACCGGGCTTTCTCTCCGTCACTATATATCTGAGAGCAATTAGGTGCCCCATAGTTTTCTACTACTGTCACTGTCCATTAAGAAAACATTCAACAGTCTCAGTTTACTACTACGATTCTGCCTTTCAAAAACCATTGTTGACTTTGGGCTGGCCTGCATTTGACCACTACACATTCCGAGATGGCAACCACTGAGGGATGATACCTATGTTACACCAGTATGTGAGGGGCTTGCTCCTATTGGATCAATATCGCCCCTCCTCTCCTGTCCTCACTGGCCATTTTGTCATCCTCCTTCCTTTAGCTGCACGCACCCCACCTGAAATCAATCACTTCAATACCCGCACCTTAAAAGGCAGGTCTTCTCCTCTGCTGAGTCTCTATCCAGGTGACCAGAGGAAGGTAGGTCTCTGGCACTCTCAGTGCAGAATTCACATAAGTATGGTTGTTTCTCTAGAAATCTCTCAGCTTTTCCTTTTCTTTTCACCCTAAGGTCATTTGGGTCCCCTTGATTTACTGTTTCTTTATGTTGGATATCATTGCTCTTACCACAGTTAGCAGCTAAGCTCTACCCTCTGCTTTTGACCTATGGGGCATTATAGATTGATCCAAAGGATAAGACACGTCATTCACACCTGAGGACAACTAATCACTTATGATACACTGTGTAACACCAACACAGATTGGTTTTATTTTGTCTGTTAGACCAATGTCTACTTGCCTGTTCTGTTATATTTGATGTATCAGTGTGGAATGTATGTTATTATCCCGCTGTCTTTTTCACGGAAATCACAACGCAGTTGTTACAACAACTGCGTTGTAATCCTGCATACCATTACTCAGCAAGTTGGAATGACGACTTGTGGAGGTGGGCGCTGGATGTTGGAATAGTATAACTTACTATTCCAACTCCAGTCTGTGCGGACAATAGGGAAGGTGTTGGATATTAAATCCAACACCTTCCCCCCGCAAGTCGTTGTTCCAACTTGCGGAGTAATGGTATGCGGAATCACAACTCAGTCGTAATGACCGCATTGTGATTCCCTGCTGGGAAAAAGATTTGTGGTAAACGCTGTTTACCATCAGATTGTGCTTCATTTCTTTCACGTTGTGGTAACTGATCAGCGCCAACAATAGCATGAACATATCTACCTTAGGAGACACTATGATACACTGTGCTGAAAAAGGGATCCTGGTCTGGTGACGCATTGGACCATACATTCAAAACATTTGTTTACTGTGTGTTTTCTCTATTTTCTCATTCATTTTCTAGGTTGGAAGATCAATTTTAAACTTTTTGATCAAGGTATTTTCCTCCAGGGGAATGCCTTCACTGCATATTAGGTCTTAAGTGAGGGGTAGGTTTATCCCCCTTTTCTTTTAGATCCTGAAGAAGTAGCGGAGATCTATTTTGGGCCATCAGTCGTTAAACATGTCAACCTGATCACACTAACAGGATACATCATGCCCCTGTAGTAGCCCCTACCAAATTATGATTTTTTAATCCTGCCAGGAGAACCATCACATTAAAGTTAAGTTTGGTGTGTCTTAGACAGCTTTAGTGTCCCTTTATTTCAATATACACATTCACTCCAGCCCATACATTCAAAACGCACTCACACTGGCGCTTCTCATCAGACGGCAAAAAAATAAAAGGTTTCTGCTAAAGCTACCCTTTGTGGAGCCCTACGAGGAGCAAGTCCAATGATGATACATTCATCCTCATGGATGTGTAAGGGTACCTAGAAATAATTTTTAGGATTCCTGCTTCTTTGCCCGCATTTTTTTCTTCTTCACTTTCTAGAAGAAAAGTACCTCCACTGCTTTTTGCATTAGCACTTTCTGAGCCTAGGTACAGGACCTTTATTGGCTCCCACCCCCTCCCCCTTTTTGTTGTTTTGAGTCATATTCATGGCCATGTACGAATCTTTACAATGTCCATAGGATATAACATAACATTACATAATAAACATTTCTCCCAAATCATTAAAAGCAATTTCAAAGTGAGAGACGACATGTGTAGAGTTTAATCAAAGATGAATGCTCCTCTACAAGTAAGACTTTCATAGAGAGGGCAGGAGTTGCTGCATATTCTGAACTCGAACTGTCTTTAATTCACTCCCATATTAGGGTTTTATTTACCGGTGCATCGGTAAGTGCCTCGCCGCCTGTGATGATAATGCGCCGATCTTACAGTTCCTTCGAAGCATGTTCTTATCTGCCCGGTTCATCTTAACTCCTAACCATTCAGTAAGTACCAAGTGTATTTCTTACAATAATCATAGATCTATTCCCCTGAGATAAAATGTCCCCCTGTACGACCAGATCAGACACATGTTGAGAAGGAAGTCGTAAAGGACTGAGGAGCATCTGGGTGTACATTTTTCAGGTTTGTAACTTCATTAGAGGAGCTTGACGGTAAATTAATGATGACCATGAAACTTTCCTCACTCAGCACTTCCTCTCATCCCAAAGTGGGATATCTACTCCATGGATAGCCAAATCATATCAAACTGAAAACCCTCCACAGAGTAGATGAGGACTATGTAAGCAGAAACTAGACGAATTGTTCCTTTGTTCAGGTGACCACTGCTGCATTTCATCTGGGATAGTTAGGCGCCTCTTTAGGTGATCTCTCCTGATAGATGCAAGTGATTGAATAAGATTAACCACGTTTAATCAATATAGCAGATAAAGCGGAGGAAGGTCTAAAGCTATGTAAAAGCTTTGACATGATTCTCTCAGAGAGACCTACAAATAAGACAACAAAGCTGTCTGTTTCTACCTATTGTCAGGGGGGGGTTTCTCAAGGATTGAAGGGCAAAACCGAATCTGGTGTAATCCCTGCACAGTAGACTTGAGGAAGAAAGAAGAAGCCCTCCTGCTAAAGAAATCTCACTCCTTCGTCACAAAGAAGGCTTGTGAACTGAACTTTCCTTGCAGTGCCTTTATGTGAACACTAGAGAGAGAGCCTAGTGACGGAGCACAGATAATGACTGAACTCTAATCTTCTTATCCAAAGATGCTTCTTCAGTCCCATGGTAAGAACACTCCAGCATAGTTGTATAAGAGTATCCTTAAATCATGCTTTCTGGGCACTGAATATATTTGCTTTAGTAGTGGAGAATCATTCGCCAATGCCAGTTGTAAACACTGAAGGTCCAATCAAGTACCCCATCTTTAGCTTTTCTTTCTAATATGGAATCTCTTGTCCTAAATATCTGTGTTTGGTTAATGTCTCCCTGAGGCTGTGAGTTGTCTTTCATTCTTTGCAGGATATAGTAATTGGCTTTCAAACATGTGCCAGAGCTCATGAATTCGAATGCCGTCAAGTACTTGAAGAGTTCAAGGGCTCCCTTTTAGCTACTGAGCGGGTAAGAACCATGCAACTCTTTCTGTGTCATATTTTGAACTTTTCCCAGCAGCAGCGGTTCACATTTGCAAAAGTGTATTTTAAAATTAGATAAAAGTTTACAAGGAAAAAAACAAAAATATGTCTAAAGACTTATGCGGTGTACAATACTGAAAACAAAAATGTATCAAATAGATAGCCAGTTCAGTCTCCCGTGCCTGATGTGTACATAACATTTGTTGAAAAAATATTGAAATTTGTATAACATTTTTATTTTGAAGGCACCTATGATACCAAATGCAACAACCTCTTACATTCACCATTAATGACAAGTAATTAAACCTTCACTTCCTCCTTTGGATTACTCGTGACTTCAGAAGTGATAGAGCACAGACGGAAAGGCCGCTCTCCAAGACAACTCATATTTAGGAATGTGGGTGTTCAATACAAGACCGGGTCTAAGACCAGGTCCTGGACTCAAGGGTGGTGGGGTGCTCAGGACCAAACGTCAGGCATGGGTAAAGACTGGGCTCTGTATCCCCAGAATACAGAATACAGCTACATTGAGGAATGGGACAGGATGATAATATATTCTATAGCACACAGCTTACTGTGTTCAAAACTGATGCTGAAATAGTGACTGGTCCTGGCCAGGAGGCAACTGGTACTGACCCTGATGAGTTTTGTTACAGGATTACCAGTCCTCTCTTTTGGCAAAGTGGAGGGGCCTTCATAAGGTCGACGTGAACAACGCACCCTGACAAATGGCAGTGTATTGCAGTATGATTGCATTATACGGGCTGAGAGCATAGTTCTGATAGCATCCAATGCTATGTTGGCTAAAATAATGCTTCCAAGTTATTAAAATCAAATCGGAGTGCTCAGTCAGATCTCATTGGAAGCAAGCCTGCCTATAAGACCCGGCAATGAGATCTTAGATGGGACTAAGAGGGGCTGCAAGCAAGACAGGAAAAGTTGGGGTATAAGCTGCAGAGGGCTGCATTCTTTTCTGTAGGTTTTTTCCTCACCAGCAGAAACACTCGGTTTACTTGTGTACTTTCTTTCTGGTCTCCTCCTTTGACTTTGTGCACATGTTCATGTTTAACAGCGTGAACACTGTAATAATAATATATTATGTTTTCATTTATAGGTCTCGTAGCTGTATTTTTGTCATTTCATAGTGTTGCCACATGTCTTGAAGATACTATTTTTAATAAATTAATAACCCAGGCAAAAGTAAATATCACGTAGGCCCAGGGCTTTAAGTGGGCTGGGTCTTGCCGGTGCACCAGCTGTTCTAAAAAGCATGTGCGGGGACAACTCCCTATCAGGCTCAAGTCAAAGTCAAATATAACTTTATTCGATTTTTAGAAAGCAATCATAAAAGTATACATAAAAACAGTTCATTAAGATCTTTAAGAAACAATAGATTTTACAATTCATCTTTGGCGTACAAAAAAAATTCATCAATTGCAGGGGATTCAAAGTCCATAATATCATAAATTTTAAGGTGCATTTAGATAATCATACTTTTCCTACTGCGCATCACATATTTCAAATATAATGTTGTTGTTGCGACATACAGATGATTATCAAGACATTGAATGTTAAGCATGGCCACACGACATTGACGGTGGCCCATTTCTCTCAAGAATGGTAATAAAACATTACGTCTTATCACATCATAGAATTTACAAAAGAGAAAAACATGAATAGTACTCTGAGGTGAGATGTCATCACAGGGACAGGGAGGTAAGTCGTGCATCCAGTTATTTACTGTAGGGAAACTAACCAATCTATGGAAGGTACCAAATCTAGAGCAAGACAATAAAAATCTTTCGTAATTATCTAGCACATAGATTAAATAGGGCTGAATATTAAAAGTCGTTAATACCATTTGATGTTGCAGAACAGAAGGTTTTAAGACCTCAGTTGAGACTCTTAGAGAATCCAGGAAAGCTAAACCCTCCCTCTTCAAGTCTTTAGGCGAGATAGCTGAGATATTAGTAGGGTTTATAAAATAATCCACTTTTCCAATGCCATTAAAAAAATTACGGACATAGCTCAGCCACGGTATCCTCATGGCTCCCTCTAACTTTAAGATATCTGTCAGAATATCTCTATTAAGCTGTGTTGCTTCTTGTGTCCACAGCCTGTGCCATAATAGTACAGGGTCCAGCTTAATTAGGTCGGATATGAAAGCAAGACCCAATTCTGCATGACAATTGTAATTAGGGGTGCTCTTGGGAACAGCAGGGATAAACTTCAAGAAGGAGTTTTCCACCATCTGGATAGGCGTGGGGTCAGAAAAACCCCATACCCCGCTGCCATAAGTAGCACCAGCCACACATTTAGCTTTATAGATCTTAATTAGCTCCACAGGTGGTCTGGTGCCTAGTTTCTTTGAAAAGGTCTTAAGAGCGGCCGTCGATTGAATCATCGCAAGCTTTTTAGCTGACACAGCCTGCGACCACGACTCACTCTGAGTAAAGAGTATCCCGAGATAGGAAAACTGCTTGGTAGATTCAAGCTTCTGTCCTGCGATAAATATAGCCCTCTTAGGTTTACAGTGCCTGCCGCAATACATAGTAAAAGTTTTAGTTGTATTAACTTTTAAACCCAGCTCATTCATGAAGTGGAAAAAGCTATTTACCACACGCTGTAATCCCACTTGAGTATACGTGACAAAAGAACAGCGTCGTCAGCGTACAAAAGCGCTGGGATTGGGCGGCAGGCTACATATGGGGGGTCCAAACTATTATTGCACAGAGCTTTTTCCCATCCATTTATGTACAAGTTAAAAAGGAAAGGGGCCAGGACTCAGCCCTGTCTGACCCCACTCCTGATTGGAATTTTGTCGGTGCGTTCCCCCTTTAGGCCAAAGCGAACGTGGGCTGAAGCGTCACTATAAAAGCGTTTAAGATAATAAATAATATTTTCTTCAACCCCAAGTTTTCCCAGTAAGATCCATAGTTTGGAATGGATCACGCAGTCAAATGCGGCCGAGAGGTCAACGAAGGCCAAGAACAGGTTACCCTTCTTGGCCCTAGTATACTTCCCGACGAGCATTAGTAGGTGTAGACCCTGCTCCACTGTCCCTAAACCAGAGCGGAAGCCATACTGGAGATCAGATAAAATGGAATTTTCTTCTGCCCACACCAAAAGCCGGTCCAGAATTATTCGACCCGCTATTTTGGTAAAGGAATCTAAGAGGGAAATGGGCCTGTAACAACCGGGATCTTGTCTGTCCCCCTTTTTACAAATAGGGACTATTACAGATTCCACCCAGGTGGGCAGAATGTCTGAAACACAGCTAGCATTAAGCACCTGGACCAGGAGAGGGCCCCACAAAGAAGGGGTAGTCTTAAAAATATCTATGGGGACACCATCTGGGCCAGGGGTCTTACCACACTGGCTCACACACAGGGCTTTTTCAACTTCCTTCAGGGAAAACACAAATTTCTAGAGGTGAGATATTCAGAGGGAGATATCACAGATCCCACTTGTCCCTCACCCTCATACACTCTAGAAAAGTGCCTGATCCAATCAGATTCAGGAATTGCTATTTCCAATTTCGGACCAGCCTCTTCCCTAAGAAAGGGAGTTCTAATGAGTTTCCAGAAACCCGCACTATCATTCCTAGTAGAAGCAAGGTGCAGAGCTTCCCAGGCTTCCGTTCTCAACATATTCTTCCTATCTTTGATTGCTATTTTATATTCCTTCCTACCTCTACCAGCCTCCCCGACACACCTAGGTTTCTTACGCAATTCCTTCTTTAGGGCAGCATAAGCCCAGTACACTTAGAATCGAACCAACCTCCCTCCTGCTTATGGGTTTTAAATTGTCACATAAGGGAGATCTTAATTTCATTCGAAATTGTCGATAAGGAAGCAAGAAGCATTTCGGGGGGAGAATGTATCCTTAAGCAAGTCATTATTTTATGCAAGCATTTACCAACCACTAATTTAATTATTTCTGCCTGATTCACCATGGCCCATTTTAAACTGTATCCATTAACGCTACCAATAGCTAGATTCACGTCCACGCTGTCCCTTTCTTTATGATTAATCAGAGTAGACGTTGGTGGAAGCTGGATGGCCACACAGAGCGGAAAGTGGTCACTTAATGCAATGTCAGAGACAATTAAGGAGTAGATTCTACCACTGCATTTATTGGAAACAATAGCATAATCAATGGTTGTAGTACAACCCCTTCCATTAAATGTTGAGGATGGGACAGATGCAAGGTACAAAATTAATTTGCAAATCCTACGTCAAATTTAGCTAACAAGCTATTAAATTGTTCCCCCTAAGGAGGAGTGAGTAAAATGTAAATGACCTAGACCGTCTTCCTGTGTCATACCACACCTATTATCCTTCACCATACTACACAGAGTGCAATTAAAATCCCCAAACAAGAGTATCATCAATTTATGTCTGTAGATATTTTCCTGTAAAAACAGTGCTTTAGTCAATTTACTTAAAACAATAGGTACATCACCAGAAGGAATATTGTTATATAGGTTAACTAGAGCAATTGGAGTATCAAAAGCCAGGACATGTACTAAAAATTGAAAATAAATGTCTGTAATAGGCTCAATTACTCTTACAAGGTCCAATTTATTAGACAAATAAATACTCAGACCACCCTTTGCTCTTCCATGTAAAACGGCGACAGCTGGAGTGTGAAAGGTCCTAAAACCATTTAAATGGACCGGATCAAGACTCCAGGTTTCTTGAAAACAGAGCATATCTTGTGTCTGAATGAAATCCCACCAGATTGGATCAACGATTTTAGATCTAATACCGGCAATATTCCAAGAGGAAATTTTACACACCAATGGGACTACCGGGGGGACAGCCGAGACAGCAGGGGTGGAACCAGTTGGTAGAGAAGAGACCATATGGTCACCTCCCACTTCTGTTCCCCCATCTATAGTCACAGAACCCCCCGTATGTCCCAAAGCCCCAGACATAGTCGGGACTATACTAAACACTTTCCCCCCATTTGCCCTTACATTTTCCCTGTTACCAGAATAGGGGATAGGGTCAACTTTTACATCTAGATGAATGAGGGTAATGGTGCCTACCTGTAGTCAGTCGTTATGTTCTAAGCCACTAAGAGTGTCAAATGGATTAAATGTTGGGACGTCATATCTACTACCCGATAGTCCATCAACGTTTAAAGGTGGGCAGGGAGGAGCTAAACACCAAAGTTGGTCGAGGTGGACAGTAAAAATAACCGAGGGGAAGAATGTTAACAAAGTTTGAGTCAAGTATCCCAGTACAACCTCTCTCGATTAGAGTATGTACCAATTGTGGTGACCGGAATGACAGAATTACACAGTCACCCCTCACTGTTTTATCTGAGGTGCCCAGCCAGCTCACTCTTCTGGCCATCTTAAATTCTGAGAACAAGTTGTTTTTAAGCCCACACTTAATGGATAGAAAGTGAAGAGATGTATTCCTTAAAGTTGACCAATGTTTAAAGGCATTAGGGGGTAATGGAGGAACATTTGCTAACACCACAGTATATGGTGTCGCTTCTGGGGGCAAATTTAGAATAGGTAAGCTTATAGTGGCAGTTGCCTCAACTTTATCCTCAGCTCTTCTAGTTTGATTAGATGGTACTTTGAAGAATGCTGGGGTTGAGACAGTTAACCCAGGAGTATTAGTTCCAGTATCCCCCCTTGGTTTTTTATGCTCTAATCGTCCATTAACCTTGGAATTTTTGGTTTGATCCAAAATTTGGGTTACTGGGACCGGTAAAATAGTATTGGGATTTACATTCGAACAAATAACAGTAGGTTGGGGTAGAATAGAAACTGATTTGTCCTGGGATGGCTTCTGATTCATAACAAGCTGTCCCTCAATGTTGGTCAACCTTGTTTCAATATTCCTAACCTTTAAGCAAATTGGTTCTAGAAGCGTTATTAAAAGAGTCTCCATTCTTTCCCAAAAGGAGTCCTCTGCTATAGGGACCCTAACACTAGTTGATGGAAATACAATTTCTGGCTGGTTATTCACCTTATTTCCTCTTTTCCCATTAGGCTTTTCAACAACTTTTCTTTGTTTGTTGCTAGTGTTCCCTTTACCATTTTTTATAGATTGACCTTCCTTAATGATGTGCTTTGATTTACGTATTGCCTTCTGCCCTCCAGTCCTGACATACAGACTGTCACTGTTATTGGTTAAAATAGAGACAGAAATTGGGCTTAAAGGTGTGCCACATCCCACCATTTCTGGAGAATCCACATTCAAAGGAAGAGGATCGAGAATTACATTACTGGTGAATATTGTGGGGGTTACAGATAGCCTTGTTAAAGAGGGCAGGGGTTCAGTAAAAGCGGGGGCCACCCCAAGAGATATCTCATTAGTTGGTAAAGTGGGATGTACCCGAGGTAAAGCAACAAAAGATGGAGCTAACATCGAATCCTGAGAGTTAGTGGTAAACATCGAAATGTTTGTAGCAGGTAAGGGAGGAAGGGTACCAGCTGGGAGTGAAAAAAGCCTTTCTGTGCTTTCGATAGCAGAGGCAACCACACCGATAGTCTTCTATAGCATTCTGTCGATAGCTGTCAGATTAGGTAGAGGTGGATTAGAAACTACCCTTTGTTTTGCTATTGGAACAGGTTGAATAGGGATATTCTTCCTCATTGTTTAGCACTGAGTAAAAATAAAATATAGATAAAATGGTAAATGTATAAATATCCAAGACAAGATATCAATATAACCATACGCCAGAAAAATTAACACTTTAAAAAAAAAGTAAAAAGAGCACTTACAATGAGCTCATGATAAAACACAAATTAAACCCCAGTAGAGTGATTGCTTTTTAAACTAAAATGTAACTAATTACTATTTAGTGCCATATAACGTAAGAAGTATTAAGAACCTGTCGACAAAGTCAAAGAGGGGGGCCCAGCCCGGCCTCATCCGGCCCCTGACGGCCACAGACGGTCCTGCCCTTGTCCCGGGCTTCTCCCGGCGCGCTCCCGCGCGCGTCCCGCGGGACGAGGTTCCGAGGTGCCCTTTATGCGCCTCCTGGCGCCACGCGATGACGAATGCGGCGCCCTAGCTGCTAGCGGGGGAGCTGGGAGATGGAGTCCAGTGGAAGGGGCTCGGCGGAGCCAAGCCCGGCCAAGAGGGAGAGCGGAGCAAAGCCCTGCCCACAGGCGCTGCCAAACAAAGAAGGGGCTCGGCGGAGCCAATCCCGGCCAAAAGGAAATGAGCGGAGCAAAGCCCGGCCCGCAGGAAACAAGTCTGCCCAGCAAGTAAAGTTCCTATCAGGCTCTTTATTTGCTGACACCCTCCGGGCAGAAACCTCAGTTTTGTCTGACTCCTGTTTTCCCTGGAATGTCTGCTCTGATCCCACTGCTTGAAGAACTAATGTTCATTGCTGCTGTGAAGCGTGGCTCTTTTCCCAGTGCAGAACAGCAAGGCACTTTCTAATATAATGCAGAGTACAACATTACAGTGTTCACCACAAATGACATTAACTTTCATTGTCCTCTACTAGAGAAGGTTTCTACCCTTCATACGCTTGTATACTTTTACAGTCAAGGCAACTACTTACATGCTGTTGTTACACAAAAGGACATATTCCCCAGCCAGGACACTCCAAGGCCACGTTATGCTGTTCTCTGTTTTTTAATCTGTCAGTTTATATAGAGTAAACCCACCAGTGTTTCATCCCACATAGGCCCTTCGTCGCAGGCCAGGGTGTATTTCACAAAGCATGCTCCGAACAGTAACTTGCTACATTCCATTTTTTTTTCTTTCTGAGCATGATGAACTGGCAACTGTGGTAAAAGTGTATGCATGTGGTAATTCAGCATCATTCAAAGCTGGGAGAAGCATAGTGATATAGTGTTGGATATTTGCATAATGCACCCTGGCAGCTGGTGTTGTTGCAAATTGCTGGGGGCTTTGTTTCAATTATGTTGTGGCTAATCTTGGTAATTGTTTTCTGATTCTAACTCTTGTGGCCTTGCACGCCCCACACTGCAGTGGAACTGAAAATGCAAGCAATTAATTGTCCCTGGCCACCGCCCACCTGGGCAATCTGCAGGTAGGGCCTTTCAGTGCATAACGTGGCGCACACTGAAGCAGCCTCTCACTCCGTGTGCCGCCTGTTCAATAAAATGTGAACATCGGCAACTTTTTTAGAAAGTAAATGTGGGTGAAAAGATTGGCATGTGTATGGAAATGAGTGGCAAACCCTACGTAACCAAACTATAAACATTCTGGCAACAGTGGAAGTCATTTTACAATCGTTATCTGATCTGAAGAAACCTTCTACATATGTTTTTTTTCTTAAATGGGATTATACTGTAATTGCATGTACAGGTGATTTTCCTAAGATTACCTTTGTAGACGTGTGCTGCTTTCGTGGGCTGAGCTCGTCATGAGCATGGGGGCGCCCCCCACCCCAACCCCCAAGCATAGCAGGGGAATTTGCCCAGCTGTGAAGGGGCTATACTGCCGGCTCACACAGGCTACTTTCCTGTACCACCTCACACTCTGCACTGGTCCAACTCTCGCCTCCCCCATATGGGCCCCTGTTAATCGTACCTCCATCTCTCTCTGTCTCTTACTTTCTCTCACCCTTCTCTCTCGCTCTCTCACACTCTGTTCTTGCCTCTCTCATATGGTTCAATTCATGTCTTCCAGCACAGTTTCTTTCCTGGCCTTTTCAAAAAATTTCCATCCCTCAAACCCACGCTCTCCTCCTCTTCTTCAGGTGTATTCTGTGTACACATCTGCTCCCTCTTTATGCATCTGTGGCTTGCTCTCCCCTTCTTTCTCACACACTCTTTCTGCTCCTCTATCTCAAATTCAATCAACACTTCGTGCACAAACTACCTATTCCTGTGTATCCTCCTTTCTATCTATTCTGTGCAGCTCTCACCCCTTTCTATTCACCATGCCACATAATTCCACCACAGGAATACACCATACAATTCCATCCCACACAATTCCACAACTAACAATTCCAATACAACCCACATAATACATCTCAACACCACATACATCCACTACACTCCAAACCAAGACACATAGGTAAAAGAGTTTGTCATTTACAATGTCAATAGCTCTAACTCTCGCAAAACGAAGACATATTGTATTGCAAATGTTTGTTAAATTATCCAAGCCAATAACTGCGCAGGTCTCTGCTTATTGACTGAGGGGTATGACAGGGGTGATGAAGATGCTCAGTGGCTAACAAAAGCAAGGCAATGAAATGCTCAGACTAGATTAATAGTTTAAAAAAATGCCCCAGCACCAAAAAGACGGTGCCTACCTTAACCAATAGCTGTCGATCCAGAAACATGTCATATGATTCTCTAAGAATACGTCAGCCACAACAACAGTCCCAGCTCATTCTAGGTAACCTTTTCACACTGCACTGGTATTGCATGAATGTATGCAGAGATATTTCTATAATCTGAACATCAGAAATATTGGAGTGTCGATGGATGGGCCAGCCCATCAAATAATGTACTCCATTTGGACAGGGCAGTGTAGGCATGTACTCCACTGACCTGGCAGATATACTGCCCACCATATTGAGGGATTTCTGCCAGCCTGAAAATTCCATGCTAGTTTGTAGGACTGGAATCAATAACATCAAAAGTTGTGGTAAAATCCAGCTCGCACAACTGCAGGTCCGGGTTTGACTGTGAAGTGAACAGATTAGAAGCGTTTCATTGCTGCATTTCACCCTGATTCGAGAGCAGCTATTGCACAAGAGGCAATTCTTGTTGATTTGTCCTGCAGCTGGATAGTAATTTCTTTCTTTAAAAAAAATCTTTTGATTGAATTTTTAACAACGTTAAGATCACAATACTGTAGCACTGCATTGTCATCCACCCCATGCTCCCCTTGCACAACAACCCTTTTAGTTCCAGAATACCATGAAGTAGACCCAATTAAGTCAACTGCGACCAGTCCGGTAAACTATGGCGGGATCTATGCTCCAGACAACTGTGTGCTATCCCCCAAGAACTTCCTATGGGTTGTCTACTCTGATTTAAAAATTTGTAAAGCACACGAATGCCCTAAGGCGTATTGGCGCTACTCTGGGTATTTTTCTGCTGCTCTTTCCACTGTCCCCATAGTCTATCATACTCTTGTGAGCATCCTCTGGACCTGTACACTGCTTCCTTAACTAAAGAACAGTAATCCATACCTCTTAGCCGGTTTGAGATTGGGGAGGCCCCATGGATCCCCAATAGCCCGCTATGTGACGTTTAGCCAAAACACAACCTATCCCAGCCATCATTTTTTGCCCCCTTACCCATCCCATCCGTGGAATACTTCCATGATTCCCAATATGGGGTTGCGTTCTATCAGAAATCGACATACCATTTCTAGGTTGGAGAAAAGCAGGTTCAAATACACCTTAATCACCCGGAATTCCTATACCACATGCACAAGAGAACCTCTGGCCTGTCCCCAACTGAGACATTCAGGGCTGCTGTCACTCCCCATCCTCCACAGCCTGTCAGGGGTGTAATACATTCTAGGAAAGTATTTAACCTGGTCTAATCTAAAGCAAGGCAATATTTCCAATTCTCCAGTTCCCATTGTTTGCCTCAATCCATTTGTTATCATCCAAGGGCCGCAGATCTGATTCCTTTCTTTCCTGAAATTTGTTTAGCAGGTCTGGAATGTTTATCACCAGAGTTCTGTATAAGCAAGATCAGTCCTTCCTACCAGTAGCTGACATCATGAGTCAGATTTCTTATGGGTTGTACTCTGCGAGAGCTGTGTACATTGTGCCTGACCGCCAATTGGTAATTTTCATTATGCATCATTAATTAAAACTGTTACATACACATAGCATAAGTGAATAAATAGGATTGACTGTGTTAAATAGCAAGGTTAAAATGAAGGTTAAAAGGGCCTTATTTGACCAATTATGTCCATTTAGTGATTCTTTGGGTTAAAATCGAAAGAAAGCTGCTCTGTGCTCCATTTGTCCTTTCCCGTGCCGATGTTGTTTTGCCTGAAAGGGAATCTTGCATAGATTTGCATATAAATAAGTCTTGTGCGAAGTGCCGCAATGCAGAACAGGCTTATGAGATTAAGCAGTCCTTTGTTGTGTGTTGGCTGTATTGTAATGCTTATTGGAGTTGTGTAATGTGCTGGACTAGAATGGTTCTAACTTCAGTCTCTTCTCTGCAATATTGAGAAATTTTGTAAATCGACAGGTCAATTGCATGTTGACAGATATGAAACAAATCAGCACTGCCTGTCTGCAGGAACGGATCCCGTATAGATTAAAAAGAGGTAGCTAGAGTAGATGTTATTCTTGTACTTGGCTTTTCCAGTTGCAAATTATGTGCGCGAGATCTTCCGTTCCAAGGCTACATAGTTGACATATGTTGTCTCTGGGTTTCCTCTTCCATGGTGGAAGGTATGGTAAGATCGTCGTTATACCCATCCTCTATTGTAAACATTTATCTTTCAGATGGATATTGAATCCATAACTAAAATATTTTAGTAGTTTGGCTGCTACATAGTTGTTCTGATAGATACATCTGCCGTGTGGATTCCTCACCTTGTGAATATCCCCCTGCGTCAGCAACGTTCGGAAATGTTCTTCGTAGCACGCCGACGTGGACGACGTCACAGGAGTACGACCTCGCGCGTGACTCTGTCTGACATCACCGACTCCTTATCAGGCCCACGCCGGCGTGATGACGTCAGTTCCCTTTTTTCCGCGTCTTCGACGCTAACGGTTTTTGGGATCTTCTGCGATACTTTGTATTCTTCTACTATTACAGTGTTGCTGTTTTTCCTTTAATTCTTCTTCTTTCATCGAAGATGTCGTCGAGGAAGACAGGCTTCAAGCAATGTGGGTCTCGCGCTCGAATGATGTCGATCACCGATCCGCATGGCGACTGCTTGTGGTGTCTTGGGTCAGACCACGACGTTAAGAACTGTCGGTCTTGTTTCAAAATGAACCCTAAGGCACTACGAGAGCGTGAGGCAAAACTTCTTCTTGCAAAGATAAAAGGAAGAGAGACTGGGAGATCTTCGAGGTCGACGTCGAGACGCTCGAAGTCGAGGCAAAAATCTCGTTCGAAGTCGAGGTCGGCGTCGAGGTCAAGATCCAGAGCGAGGGCGAGGTCGAGGTCCAGGGAGAGATCGAGATCTGGATCCAAATCGGCTTCGGGTCACGCTTCGAGCTCCTCGAAGAGGAAGCACAAGAGGAGGAAGCACAGCTCTAGACATCATTCGGGGAAGGAGTCCTCGGATTCGAAGAAGAAGTCTCGTAAGCATCATAAGGACTTCGTTTCTCCTTCTCCTGCTCAGTCTCTCGGATGTTCCCCGGCTCCGGAACAAGAACCGGATCCGATGTCTCAACATTCTTCGGAGCATGAGGAAGAGGAGGAGGTAGTTCCTCAAACTCCAACTCAGATGGAAACTCCTGTGGATCAGGAAGGTCAGAATGAGCCTATGTCGGAGCGACCTCCTTCAGAACATCCGGTAGGTTCGTACCCTCCTTTTCCTGGTCCTGGACAGGACCCCTCGCATTTCCTTAATGCGATGTTTGGAGTTTACTCCAGGGCAATGTACCCCACTGGAGCACCTGTTGGTCCCATGGGTCCATTAGCTTACAACTTGGGCATTCCTCAGTCTTACGCCCCAGCTCCATTTGTGCCATGTATGCCGGCGCCTCTTACACCTTGGCTCGGTACGGCTCCACCGAGGTCTTCGACTCCGCATGCGGCTTCGCCGACTCCGGATCGACCTCGTAGTTTGGATCGAGGTACCACGCCAGTCCGTGAGTCTCGTCTTCCTGTTACCCCAGCTCCTCGTTCGACGTCGGAACCGGCTCCGTCGGAGTCGTTACCGGATCCGTCGACTTCGGTTCGTGTGGAGTGGTCGAGACGCAGGGCTCAGCGTCTTTTGGAAGAGAAGAGGGGTGAAGATGCTGATGTGGAAGAGGGTGAGCTTCTTGATCATGATGATTATTTTGAAGACCTACAGAATGCTAGTGGTCTGGAGCTCTCTCCTGAATGGGGTTTGCCTACAGTTTCTGATGCATCATCTAAGGACGTGGCACCCTACCATGTTGTTATTAGGAAGGCTGCAGATCTTCTCAACTTAACCTTGCCTACTGTTGAGTACAAACCCAACATCCTTACAGAGGTTTTGCACTCTCCTTCTTCCATTATTGAACCTACACTGCCGTTCACTGATGCCTTAACTGATCCGATAAAGGAGGTCTGGAAGAAACCATTGACTGCTCCTGCTGTTTCTAGGTCTGTTGCAAGACGCTACAGAGTGGCTCCTGGTGACCCTGAATTTATCTCTTCGCATCCTTCTCCGGAGAGTCTAGTAGTGCAGGCTGCATGTTCAAACAGATCTGCTGGTTCTTTTCCTCAGGTGCCAGCAGACAAAGACTCAAAAAAATTGGATCAGTCTGCAAAGAAGATTTTCTCTTCGGGCAGCATGGCCCTAAAATCCACTAATGCTACTTGCCTTTTGGGTGGATCACTGACATAACCTCGACAGACCGAATATCGACTGGACAAAATATCGATGACTAATTATCGACAACAAAATTATCGATTTACTATACTTACACAACAAACATCAAAAATATCGACTACACAATATCGACTACTAAAAACAACGACTACAACAATATCAACTCACAACATTATCGATTTCTAAAACACCGATTATTAAATATTTATATAACAACAGTCAAAATATCGATTACACAAACATAGATAGCAAATTTATCGATTGTAAAAAAATCGACATTAATAGATCCTAAAATAAATGACTTTATTATTTAATAATTAAGTCATACTGATCATAAAAAACCAGATTTAGTTAATATAAATAGATGACATATATTATTTATTTTCATAACATTTACAAACACACAATAAATACTAACATACATTTTATAATACATAAACAATGTTTCGACCTTCTACACATTTTTTACAACTAATTATATATATTCCTCCACTTTACAAATATCAAAATAACATTACCTAGAACATTACCTATACAAAATAAATCCTTACACATTCAATAAACGTTAATTGGCGTCACCCATATAAGGAAAACAATTAGCATAACAGAAAAAAAAATTCAAATCAACAAATAAAAACAGACTATCCATTTAAACAACCAATCCTATTTCTGAAACAATTAACCTAATACTATATAAATGAAATAATAAGTAACTAAAAACGCAGTATACATCTCCTAAGTAAAGGAAGACGAAACTCTGCTGGATTTCTGGAAGAAAACTGATGGACTTCAACAGAAAGAGACCTACACATATCTAAAGTAAGTACTACTACATTATTAGTCAGCGAAAATGTAACTCTCAAAGCTCACACCTATATTTTAAAGCAAAATACATCAAATATATCTTTTTTTTTTAGCACTCATCCTACAGATGAAAAAAAAAAACAGAAGACCTACACAACACCTGGACATCAAAAGTTACATATAAAAAAGTAAGTATATATTAGAAATGTAAAATCGAGAATTAATAGATAGGTAACTAAATCTAAACTAGCAAAAAACGTCGAACAAATTATCATAAATAGTAATAAAATATATCTACACATTTTCTCAACTTCCACAGGTACAAAAAGATATACACAGAAAATAACAGTTTGAAGAACATCAACAGCTGAAAATAACGACTTGAAAGCATCAAAACATTTACAGGTAAAATACAAATGTGTGAAACTGTATAATGTGATTAGAACATTTTTTTTCCTTAAAAAATATTTACATTCTCTTTTAATTACCTCCTAGCACTACAATACTATCATGACTGAAGGAGCTAAATTCATTTATTCACAAAAAGGGAAAATGCTTCTTTGTTACATGGGATATGTCTACACTCAAGAGAAACAAAAAGATTTGAAAGTGTTTTGGAAGTGTACGAAATATTATGCCAACAAATGTTATGGTAGAGCTATAACTCAGGAAACTACTGTTACTTATACTAAAGAACATAATCACCCACCCAATGTAACAGAAATAGAGATTAGACAAATGCTAGATTCCCTTAAAGAAGCTAGTACTAGCACTGACCAACCAACAACTGCTATTCTGAAACACCATTTAAGTGTACTTCCCCAACATGCTTCTAGCCAATTACCATCTATAGAATCCCTTAAAAGAACAGTAGCTAGACAAAAAAGAGCAACATGCACTACTCCTCCCACACCAAAAACTTTAGAAGAAGTCCAAATTCCACCTGAACTCTCTGTAACTCACAATAAAGAAAATGTTATACTCTATGACAACAAATCTAAAGATAAAAGAATTATACTGTTTGCCACAGCAAACAACATGACAAAACGTACCCAATGCCAAACTTGGATGATGGACGGTACTTTTTCTGTATGCCCCAAACCTTTTTATCAATTATACACCATCCATGGTCATTTCCAAAATGCAAATATTCCATTCCTTTATGCCCTTCTACCAAACAAACAGCAAACTACCTATCAAGAAATACTAACTGAAGTCAAGCAACATACTAACAACTATTTTCCACAAAAAATTATCATTGACTTTGAAAAAGCTATGATAAACAGCATCCTTAAAACATACCCACACACAGCAATACAAGGTTGCTATTACCACTTTAATCAATGTATCTGGCGACATCTACAAAAATCAACCTTGAGTATCCAATACGCCACTGATAGCACATTTGCTTATCAAATCAAAAAACTCATCGCCCTAGCCTATGTTCCACTAACAGATGTAACTGAGCACTATAACTTATTAATAGACAGCCCCTACTATAAAAGAAACGAAGATAAACTAAGCCCTATGCTTGACTACTTCGAAGACACATGGGTAGGAAGGCTACACAGATCAGGCCACAGAAGACAACCCAAATACCAAATAGCTTGGTGGAATGTCTACCTTAGCACACTAAATAAGGAAGCAAAAACAAACAATGCAGTTGAAGGATGGCACAATGCCTTCCAAGCAACTACAGGCCGAGGAACGCCTACCCTTCACAAATTAATACAATCCTTACAAAAAGAACAAAGTTACCAGGAGCTCCGAATGGAGCAATCAGTAACTTTGATTGGACCTAAACTCACCAAAGAAACTAAAAAAATGTATAACACACTCCAAAGTCAAGTTACCCTCTATCCAACTAGCAAAGGACTAGAATATCTATCAATGATTGCCAAAACTATTCTTTAAAACATTACATAACTATACACGTAAAACTAAACATATTTTTCCTAAAATTCTTCATTATAATATGTAACAAATTGCAATTAAATTATCAAATACATAATATTAACATATATAAAATGTATTTAGATAATGTATTTACAAAATGTTACATACAACGTAAGTAAAGCAAAATTAAAAACAGTTTTCCCACCCATTAAAAATCCAGAAAATACTTATATTTCTGATGCAGCTTCAAACGTAATCCAATTCCAAGCAATCCATAGGACACCATTCCAAAAACCCATACAATCCATGAAAGGCCAAAAAAAATGCAAAAATACAAGCAAATGCATAGCGACTCCTTTCCACTTCAGTAGACACCAGATACCATAGAAAACCCAAAAATCCGTAATGGCGAAAAATAAACGCTCCAAGAAAATGTAAAAACCCAAAAAATAGTGTGCAAAAATAAGAGTATATAATACTCGTTACACAGCTGTGATCAAAAAAGAAGGGAGTCCTCCAAAACAGCGAAACGCGACGATAACCTAGAAAAAATAAATAACATACCCACCCACATAAAAACACCCATACATATATAAAAACACATATTTATACATCAAACATATTATCTTAGTAACATTTAAACATATTACCTCACCTCACACACCTACAACAAAAACGCGGTAAAAATCCAATATCGTACACTCTACCTAACACCGAACACACAATCTTCTCTAATTAACTCTACCTACATAAACATAAACACAGCACACATACACTAGCAATAAGTTCAGAAACTTATAAAACACAATTAAAACAAACTTACCCTCTCTAACGCGAAGCAGCACCCAACCGCGATCTGTTGAAGCACCAAATACACCTAAGTAACATTACGCGGTAAAAAAGTAGTCCCTGTATACAGCTAAATGCTATTTAATTTCTATATTCCAACACTTTAAAAAATACACAGAGTATTATATTAAGTGTAAATATTTTTTTAAAGTGTATAAAATTATTTCATAAATATTCATAAGTTTGAAATAATTATTCAACTGTTATGTTATAGTTAAAAAATTAATTTTTGATTTATAAATACATTTAGTAAATAATGTTAATGTAAAAATAAATTGCATATATAAGTTTGTTACAAGAAATGTTTTTTTTAAATTTGCAAATATTATGTAAAACATTATGTATGTATATAATAAATGTTTTTGGTGTTTATGTATTTAAAAATGAATATTATAAATATGTTCAATATTCATAATAATTATTTCCAAAAATATAACATGACTTGGTAATAAACAAAAATGTTACAATTACAAAAAAATGTACATAATTTGCAATCACAATAAATTCAATGTGTATCTGAATAAATATTTTGTTATTAAATAAAAAGTACATATTACCAATTTGTTTCAGAAACTATTTAAATGTTAATATATGTAAAAGATAAAAAAATTATGTTAATATAATTTATGTGTTAAAAACATATACATGTACTTAATATTTTTGTTATGTTAATAAAAACATTGAATGAAAATTTTTGATTATAAATAAAAAATGAATCTCTACTTACAAATAAATTTTTATATGTGAATAAACAATTTTTCATTTATGGCATTTAACCCTGTCTATGTTTCCTTCTTTATTATTGTATATAAATATTATTTGCATATTAAATAATCTATTAAAAAATACCTTATACATTTAAATATGTTTAAAAATGTATTAATATTTAAAGTCCTACAATACCAATAATTGTTTTAATGTATATTAATTCAAATATTTTATATAAAATATATGAAAAAGTAACTAATTTAATAGACATTTAAATTGACCATATTTTTACCCTGTATCCCTCTAACCTAAAACCCTAAACTGACCCAAAGCCCTAAAAACACCCCTTTACCCACAAACTAAAAACTGACCCAGAACCCACAAAATACCCCTTTACCCACTAACTGAAAACTGACCCTGACCCCTAACAATAACCCTTTACCCACTAACTGAAAACTGACCCTGACCCCTAAAAATACCCCTTTACCCACTAACTGAAAACTGACCCTGACCCCTAAAAATACCCCTTTACCCAAAAACTGAAAACTGACCCTGACCTCTAAAAATACCCCTTTTCCCACAAACTGAAAACTAACCCTGCAACCAAAAAAATACCCTTTACCCAAATACTGAAAACTGACCCTTAACCCTAAAAATAGCCCTTTACCCACTAACTGAAAACTGACCCTGACCCCTACAAATACCCCTTTACCCACTAACTAAAAACTGACCCTGACCTCTAAAAATACCCCTTTACCCACAAACTGAAAACTAACCCTGCAACCAAAGAAAGACCCTTTACCCAAATACTGAAAACTGACCCTTAACCCTAAAAATAGCCCTTTACCCACTAACTGAAAACTGACCCTGACCCCTAAAAATACCCCTTTACCCACTAACTGAAAACTGACCCTGACCCCTACAAATACCCCTTTACCCACTAACTAAAAACTGACCCTGACCTCTAAAAATACCCCTTTACCCACAAACTGAAAACTAACCCTGCAACCAAAGAAAGACCCTTTACCCAAATACTGAAAACTGACCCTTAACCCTAAAAATAACCCTTTACCCACTAACTGAAAACTGACCCTAACCCCTAAAAATACCCCTTTACCCACTAACTGAAAACTGACACTGACCCCTACTAATACCCCTTTACCCACTAACTGAAAACTGACCCTAACCCCTAAAAATACCCCTTTACCCAAAAACTGAAAACTGACCCTGACCTCTAAAAATACCCCTTTACCCACAAACTGAAAACTGACCCTGCAACCAAAAAAATACCCTTTACCCACATACTGAAAACTGACCCTTAACCCTAAAAATACCCCTTTACCCACTAACTGAAAACTGACCCTGACCCCTAAAAATACCCCTTTACCCACTAACTGAAAACTGACCCTGACCCCTACAAATACCCCTTTACCCACTAACTGAAAACTGACCCTCACCCCTACAAATACCCCTTTACCCAAAAACTGAAAACTGACCCTGACCCCTAAAAACACCTTTATCCACAAACTGAAAACTGACTCTGAAAGAAAAAAATTACCCTTTACCCAAATACTGAAAACTGTCCCTGAACCCTACAAATACCCCTTTACCCACTAACTGAAAACTGACCCTGACCCCTAAAAATACCCCTTTACCCACTAAATGAAAACTGACCCTGACCCCTACAAATACACCTTTACCAAAAAACTGACAACTGACTCTGCACACAACATATACCCCTTAATAACCAAACAGAAAAGTAACCCAGAAGACTAAACCAACCTCTTTCCCCAAATACAAAATAATATATATATGAGAATATCTATAATTATATATATATATGTTATATATATCTTTATATATCTAATTATAAATATATTATATATATGTAATTAAATGTAATTAGACAATTATATTTCATATATATATATTTTATATTTAATTATTATAATATTAGTTATATCTATTTATATCTATATAATTAACATATTTTAAGTCTTTAACAATTATTTCATTATGAATACCAATTAATTAATTAACATATGTCATTACTTATAATTAATTAACTTCCCACCCTATACCCCTATTAACACACAACCCACTACATAACATAAAAATGTGATATGTAACATAATTTACTATAATAGCATTAATGTTAATAAATTTACAATTACATAAAATATAATTAACATATTTAATTTATTTTACAAATATTTAATTATTCATAACAATTAACTAATTAACATAATTAATTACTTACAATTAAATTATTTCCCACCCTATTCCCCTATAATCCCACAACCCACTACATATCCTAAAAAAGTTTGATTTTACATATTCAACAATAATTCCATTTATTTAAATAAATTAACAATTAAATTATATATAATTAACATATTTTAGATAAATAACAAGTATTTACTTATTCTTACCAATTAATTAATTAACAGATTTAATTACTTACTATTAAATTACTTCCCACCCTAATCCCCTATAATCCCACAACCAGCTACATGAAAAAAATTATTTAAATAAGCATAATTCTCAAATAAGCTATTAAAATAACATATTTACCAATTACATATTATATATTTAATTAAATAGTAATTTAACAATTAATTACATATTAATACTAATAATTATATTTACATATTTAATTAATTAATACCAATTAATATATTTACATATTTAATTAATTAATACCAATTAATATTTTTACATATTTAATTAATTAATACCAATTAATATATTTACATAATTAATTAATTAATACCAATTAATATATTTACATAATTAATTAATTATATTTAAAATACTTCCCACCCTATTCCCCTAAAAACCCACTACCCGCTCCTAGAAATTATTATAGTAATATAATTTTTTTTTAATTTATTAATTATTTTTAACATTAATTCTATATAAATAAATAAATAAAATTAATACATTTTAACACAAAATGCTATTATAAAACATTAAAACAATGTACATTGAACTATTACATATTATATATATACATATTAAAATTTGATATCATGAGAGTCGATATTGTGACAGTCGATAACACAACTTTCGATATTTTTAAACTAATAAACATATCGATATTTTTTACTGACGATATTACTTACTCGATATTTTTTATGTCGATATTTTTTACATACATAACAATCGATTAAAAAAAATTCGATATTACTTACCTCGATATTAATGCCATCTCGATATTCTCTAGTCGATATTATGTCCAGTCGAAATAAATGACTCGATATTAAGACTGTACACCCTTTTGGGTAGATATGTCCATGCATTGATGGATTCTGTGAAGCAATTATCATCTAAGCTTCCAGAGGAGGATAGAAAGAACTTTAATGAAGTGGTCCCTGATACTCAGGCTGCGGCACGCATGGTTATTCAGAGTGGCATGGACACAGTTCATTCTGTTGCCAGGATTATGGGCTCTACTGTTGCAACCAGGAGAGCCGCATGGCTAAAATCCTCTGATTATTCTCCAGATGTGCAATCCACGTTGCTAGACCTACCTTTTGATGGGACTGGTCTTTTTGGGAAAAAAGGCGGATGTCGCACTGGAAAGATTTAAAGATAGCCGGGCTACTGCAAGGTCTTTGGGTCTCCAGATGAGAGGATCGACAACTAGGAAGTTTAGAGGCTTCGGTAGATCTTCTTTTCATCCCTTCAGGCAGGGCCAACAGCAACAGCAGCAGAACCCTCTGTACAAGTCCTATAGAGGTAGACAGAAGGGTTGTGGACGTGGGCGTCAAGTCTCTTCCTCCTCCACTTCCTCCAATAATGCCCAACCCCCACCCGCATCAGCAAAGCAGCCCTAGATCCACCATTCTGGATCATGTGGGTCCGGTAGGGGGTTGGCTTACTCATTTTCTACGAGATTGGGAATCGGTTACATCAGATCTTTGGGTTCTCAATCTTGTAGAAAATGGGTATGCGCTTCCTTTTCAGGAGTTCCCTCCCAATTACCCACCTTGCCAAGGTTATTGTTCGGAGGACCACCTGCTTCTCCTGCAGGAAGAAGTCCTGGCTCTGTTCCGAAAGGGTGCAATATAGGTGGTTCCAGAGCAGGAGAGGGGTCAGGGATGCTACTCCCGGTATTTCCTGATACCCAAGAAGGATGGCAGGCTTCGACCAATCCTGGATCTCAGGATTTTGAACCTCTATCTCAAACAGGAGAAGTTCAAAATGCTCACCCTTGCTCAGGTTCTTCAAGCGCTGATGGAAGAAGACTGGATGGTGTCGATCGACTTGCAGGATGCGTACTTTCACATCCCAATCCTGAAGTCGCACAGGAAGTATCTCCGTTTTACGGTGGGATCGCAGCATTAACAGTTTGCGGTCCTTCCTTTTGGACTTACTACTGCGCCTCGAGTTGTCACCAAGGTGATGGCGGTGGTGGCTGCACATCTCAGAAGGTCGGGGATTCCTGTTTTCCCCTACCTGGACGACTGGCTGATCAAAGCAGAGTCGCCGGAGAAGGTGCTCCATCATCTGCAAGAGACAACTCTGTTGTTACACAGGTTGGGTTTTTCAATAAATGTGCCCAAGTCTCACCTGGTGCCCTCCCAGCGCAACCTGTTCATAGGTGCGGTACTGGACACTACTGTGTGTCGTGCATTCCCTCCTCCTCAAAGGATTCGCGACATACAGAAATGATTCCTTTATTCTACAATGGAGCGGTTGTGCCAGTCCTGAAGGTCCTTTGTCTGCTCGGTCTGATGGCTTCTTGCATTCTGTTGGTCAACCATGCACGCTGGCACATGAGGGCACTCCAGTGGTGCCTCCGCAGGCAGTGGTATCAGCACAACGAAGATCTCAGGGAGTCAGTGAGGATCTCCAGAGAAGCTGCAGCGGATCTATCTTGGTGGGGCGTGGAAGACAATCTGTCTCAAGGAAAGCCTTTCCAACTGCCTCCTTCGGTTGCCACATTGATCACGGATGCCTCCACTCTAGGGTGGGGTGCTCATCTGGGGGATCTGGAGGTCAAGGATCTTTGGTCTCCAGAGGAAAGGTTGCTTCATATCAACCTTCTAGAGTTGCGGGCGGTACGTTTGGCGCTCAAGGCCTTCCTCCCTTCCCTTCGCGGTCAGTCAGTTCAAGTCCTGACGGACAACACGACCGCGATGTGGTACATCAACAAACAGGGAGGAGTAGGGTCGCAGTGTCTCTACAGAGAGGCTCTGCGTCTCTGGTCCTGGGTTCAGGACCACCAGATTTGTCTGATGGCAAATCATCTGGCCGGAGTTCTGAACGTTCGTGCAGACGTTCTCAGTCGGCAGTTCTCTGCCGATCACGAGTGGAGGCTTCACCCGGAGGTTGTTCACGACATCTTTCAGATGTGGGGGACTCCTTGGGTGGACCTATACGCCACTCACGAGAACGCTCATTGCCTGTCATTCTGCAGTCTCCAGTATCCGATGCAAGGAGCTTTGGGGGACGCGTTTCAGTTGAGTTGGGGCTCACAACTCCTTTACGCGTTTCCTCCCATACCTTTGATTCCTCGGGTTCTGAGGAAGATTCGCCAAGACCGGGCCCAAGTCATATTGATCGCCCCGGATTGGCCAAGAAGGGTGTGGTACACAGACCTTCTCCACCTCTCCTCTCACCCGCCGCTCCGTCTCCCTCACAGGGCAGACCTCCTCTCTCAGATGGAGGGGCAAGTTCTACACCCCACCTCCAGACATTACACCTTCATGCCTGGAGATTGAGCGGGGCAACTTGAGTTCTTTTTCTCTCCCTCACGATGTGGTGGATGTCATTCTTTCTGCCAGGCGTGACTCCACTAAGTCCATTTATTCGTATAGGCAGGCCCGGACTGGCCGTTGTGTGCACCGGGCAATCCCCCTGTCGGCCGCCAGGGTGGGGCCGGTTTTGGGCCCTGGGGGCCGTTTTTGTTACAGAGCCGTTTTTGCAGCATAGCTGCAAAATCGGCCCTGTAACAAAATCGGCCGAAAAGTGGCCCTGGCAAAGCGCTCGGCCCCCCGAGGGGGGGCCGGCCGAGCACTTTGCCAGGGCCGGTTTTGGTTCCCAGTCCGGCTGCACGTATAGGTGGTCAAAATTTGTCTCTTGGTGCAGGGAGAGGGATGTTGACCCTTTGAGGGCTCATTTGTCTGACATTTTGCAGTTTGCTCTTTCTCTGGCGCAGCAAGGATTTGCTGTTGCCAAAGTCAAGGGGTATCTTTCAGCCTTATCGGCATTTCTCTGTTTGCCGGATCAGCCCTCTCTTTTTAAGTCTCTAGTGGTTTTGAGATTTTTGAAGGGACTCACTAATAAGTTCCCTCCTACTCCTTTTGGGGTTCCTCATTGGGATTTGAATCTTGTGCTGACCTTTTTGATGGGTTCTCCCTTCGAACCTTTGCGCAAGTGTCCCATGAGACTTCTTTCTTTTAAAACGGTTTTCCTCGTTGCAATCACCTCGGCAAGGAGGGTAAGTGAGCTTCAGGCTCTTAGTTCCAAGCCCCCATTCCTGTCCATTCATGCTGAAAGGATGGTTCTTAGGACCAGGGCTGCTTTCTGCCTAAGGTGGTAACTCCCTTCCATCTTGGACAATCCATTACCCTTCCTACCTTCTATCCTCCCCCTCACCCTTCTAAGGAAGAAGAGAGACTGCATCGCCTGGACCCTAAGAGGGCGGTGTCTTTCTATCTGGACAGAACTAAAGACTTCCAGATGGATGACCAGCTGTTTGTTGGTTTTGCTGGCTGCAAGAAGGGCAGAGCGGTGCACAAGCGCACACTTTCCAGGTGGATAATCCTGTGCATCAAGATTTGCTACTCCTTGGCGGGTAAGGACCCTCCTGAGGGTATTAGAGCACATTCAACTAGAGCAAAGTCTGCAACATCTGCTTTGTCTAGAGGTGTACCTGTTGAGGACATTTGCAGAGCCGCGACTTGGGCCTCCCTCCACACTTTCGCGAAGCACTACTGCTTGGATACCGAGGTGAGGAGGGATGGCCACTTCGCACGTTCTGTTCTCCAAGATTTCCTGGTATAGCAGAGTGGACACCCTCCTCCGGGAGTTGGGCCTGCTGTGGGACTCTATTCACAAGGTGAGGAATCCACACGGCAGATGTATCTATCAGAAGAACAAGTTACTTACCTTCGGTAACGCTTTTTCTGGTAGATACAATATCTGCCTGTGGATTCCTCACATGCCCACCCGCCTCCCCGTTGTCCACTCTGTTATACCTGGTCTTTATGTATATATGTTTGCTGCTATTGTGCTATTTCTACTGCACACTTTGTGTGCGTATTTGATTTGTATGTACTGTGTACACTGTATATTTGCATATTTGCTGTCGTTGGTCCGTCCGTGTGCCTCGAAGGCACGGAAAAAAGGGCGGAACTGATGTCATCACGCCGGCGTGGGCCTGATAAGGAGTCGGTGACGTCAGACGGAGTCACGCGCGAGGTCGTACTCCTGTGACGTCGTCCACGTCGGCGTGCTACGAAGAAAATTTCCGAACGTTGCTGACGCAGGGGGATATTCACAAGGTGAGGAATCCACAGGCAGATATTGTATCTACCAGAAAAAGCGTTACCGAAGGTAAGTAACTTGTTCTTTAGTACATACCAGGCATGTACTCTCTTCGCAAGTGCAGGCTTAGCTTCTTCCAATGACAGTGCTTTGATGGTCTTGTTAACCACTTTCTTGAAGCTGATGTGGGACACTGATATTGCCCATAGGTTTTCCAGACCAAGGAAATCTCTAAGATACATTCCCACCAGTAAGTTCTTTCTTACTGATAGTTCAACCCAAAGTTGCCAGTTCAGTGTAATTTGCTCTGCCCCTGTGATCTTGTGCCAGCATTTTTTTATAACTGCGCCCCTTCTGGCCAGTAAATACTTCTGTAACCCAAACTCTATCCTTATTTGGGCAGGGGAGGTGTATTTTGGGAGGCTGAAGATTGTTCTAAATGACCTGGTGATTATTTTTCCACAGTAGTGGTGTCTCTTCCTCTCATTGCCTCGCTCCCGGATGTTAACGTTGGCAGGAGTTTGACTTCGATAACCTCTAATAGAGGGCTCAGAGAGGGCCCGGCTATCACTTTTTAAAAAGTTTTCTTGGTGAAGAATATTGTATTACCTTTTTGTTTCAGTGTTTCCATATGAGTGTTGAAGGAGCCTTTGTTATCTAGTAGAACACCCAAGTATTTGTATTCCTTTGCTGATTCTAGTTGGTGTGTGTCTAGAAGCCTAACTGGTGCATGTCAGCGCTGTAAGATAAAGAAAGAACTGGGATATGTGTAAATCGTATTCAGCTGTGAGTGGATCATAGAACATCATGTGGTGTGTCTGCCAGACATCTCACAATTTAGGGATCCCCCAACTTATCTGCCCTGGACCCCTACCGTTTTCCATAGCCATGTACTAATCCACAGTGGCTTATTCCTAGTGGGCACCCTCCACTATCCAACCTACCCAACCTACTGCAGTGCCTCTTGCCAGCTAATCACAGGAATGGCTGCAATAGCTGGGAGAGAGGGCAGGGGGGACTCCCCATACAGCCAAAACCCTGGGTCCTGCCCGGTTAAGAGAGTCCGGTCAAATCTCGTAGCTGGGTCCCCCCGATCCCCAAAGATCCAGTCATTAACCGCAAGCATGATTGAACAAAGACCTGGGCACACATATTATGATCAACAGTTAATACAAAATTTGTAAATATGATATTGTCGACACCGGAGGTTTTCTTATAGGTTTTTATGTGAAGATGTTCATAGGAAAAACAATGCCAGCCGACACGTGTATCGTCAACAGGTCAGTGCCTGTGACTATTCAGGGCTTGGGAGGCGTGGAAGTGGTATTGAAATTCCGGTGATAATTTCAACCCGGAGTGCGGGTAACAGGGTAGAAGTGAAAAAATCGTCGGGTAAGAGAGTTGTCAGGCGGGCGGGTGCGTCCGTGACAAATGCGGAGCCTGTGATTGCAGACCCCAGTCGGTGCTCGTCTCGTCGGGAAGATTAAATCCGAGCCCGGTTAAGAGACTCCGCTCGAATCTCGTAGCTGGGTCCCCCCAATCCCCAAAGATCCAGTCATTAACCGCAAGCAGGTGGACCGACTAGTAATACAGTCTGATGTCTACTGCCCCTAGTCTGCCATTATAAGGGGATTGTATGCACTTCTTATGGGAGATTCACAGTGCAGATCCTCCCTACTTGTAGCTATTGATGTTGGCCAGTAGGATTGTAAATTAATGGGTACAGATTTTGTGGGGCTAGTGTTGCAAAACTTATAACAGCTTTGGCAAGTCCACTATTTTGAAGAGGGCTATACGCTCCATAATGTTCAGGGGAGGGTGCTCCATCTTGCCATATATCCCTTAAATTTGCAAGTCAAAGGGGTGATTTTCCTGTCCCAGCGTTCCTGTGGGTCTCTTGATATGCGCATGCTCTAATGTTAGACAATTGGTTTCTGATTGGCAAAAGTATGCACCCTGTCCAAGCAGAAGCCATAATCTTGGTCAGGGTAAGCTAGATCCACACTTAAAGATAACCTGTGCTCACCCTCTGTTGAGGCTTATCTAAAGAGGCAATGTGTAAAGTATTTGTGCAACACACACAGTAACACAATGAATACACCATAAAAAGACTCCAAACAGGTTGAGAAAAAGCAGTTTATCATATTATAAACAAAATAAGAAAAAAATTACAAAAATCCAATGTACAGACTTTGAGATATTGAATTTTAAAGGCATAAACTCAGTAAAGTGCTTAGAAGCAAGTAGTGCTAAAAAGGTTACTTTAATTCATGCTGGACCAGGTCAAAGTCAAATATCAGGCTGACCACATGGAAGTGCAGGCCAGCTAAGAATCCTCGCAGGACCTAGTGAACAAAGCACCTTTCCTGATCGCAAACAATGAGATGTGTCGATCTGCACCATCTAGTGAAGGCGATGTGTCAGCTCCGAAAATGGGTACTGGAGTCAAGAGGTGTCGAACAAATTTGTCGCATCGGATTCTACCACGCAGTCGAGGGGATGCATCAATCTCACCAAGCAGCAGTGGCGGTGTACTTTGTCTGATGCATCGATCTCTGAAGGCAAAGTGCTGGTTCCAATGTGATATGCTCATTTTACTTGCGCAACCGGATCGATGCACCCGTTGTGATATACACAGACAGAAGATGCGTCAAATTCCGTGCAGCAAGTATCTGGGCCACATCCAGTGAGTTCAGGCTTAGGAGTAGGGGTAGAAACTTTAATATCCCTCAGTCTCAAGCAAGAGGAGGAAAGCCAACAAGCCCTTGAAGATCACTTGGAGGGAAGGTAGAGTCCAGCTCTCCTTCAGCAGAGTCAAAGAGCTGCAGACAGCAGGGAAACACAAGAGAAATGCAAACCTTCCAAGCCTGCAGTCCAAAAATTAGTTATCCAGTATTGGGGTATCTTTCATAGATTCACATGCCTGAATCATTCCCCGTCGTCGAGGCGGGAGTCCCACGGTAAATAAAAAAGCAGTGCCAAAAGCACTTTGCAGTAGTAGGCCCTAGAAAAAAGGCCTGAGGCCTATATTATAGTAGCCTATCTACCTCCTTATGCTAAAAGACCCAAAGTCTTTGCTCCAACCAATCAGCTCACAGCACCCTCTAGAACCTTCCCTGCAGAGCCAGCTCTCCTCAGATTTTCACCGCACGTCGTGTGGAAGGGAGTCTCCCTGAGTCTTGACTCAGTTTTTTCTTCAGAGCTTCAAGATGTCTGACAAGAAGGCCTTGTTCAGACCCTGTAGAACATGTGAGAAGAAGAGGGTCCATGTGGATGACTTACACAAGGACTGCATTTATTGCCTATATCCCAAGCATGAGGCAAAGACCTGTAAGATCTGTGTTACCTTCCCTGCCAAGACCTTAAGGGATAGGGAAGCCAGAGTCCTTTTGTGGCTTAAATCCTCTTCCAAGGATGATGATGACAGAGCCTCTACCTCTAGCAAGAGGGCGAGGTCTCAAGAGGATAAGATAAGTGAGGGGAGAAAGCATGTTAAGGCCTCCCACTCTACTTCAGGCTCTTCACAGAGATCCAAACATTCTGTCTCTGGAGCCTCAGCCACCAACGATCCGGCAAAGAAAACAGTGAGTAAGACTTCTACTGTCTCCTCTCCAGTTACCACTGTCTCCACTTCAACCTCTTCTTCTATGGATATGATATCCACTACGTCTATCACTACACCTATTGTGTCTACTAAAATCAGTATCGTGACAAAAAGAACTCTCGTAGACGACTCGTCGACGAAGACGCCGTCATCATCAAAAAACTCGTCATCTAAGAAGAGCCCGTCGACGAAGTCGGCGACGCCGCCGTCGACGACTGCCTCGTCGACGAAGAAAGCATCAACGTCTATCCCGTCGACGACGAGCCCGTCATTGGTTGCCTCCTCGACGACCGTCCCGTCGATGGTGGCTCCATCGACGACGAGTCCATCGACGATTGTCCCGTCGACGTCCAGCCCGTCGACGACAGTCCCGTCGACGGCAAGCCTATCGTCGACGATGCCCTCGTCGTCGATCTCGTCGACGATAAATCCGTCGACGACGACATCTTTTCAACAAATGGATGCACCTTGGTCTGCGGGGTCATCAAGGTCGATGGAACCAGCTTTATTAAGACCTGCCACTGGGAATCAGGCCTTTTGTACGCCAATAGCGACAAAAAACTTTCAACTGGTGTCTTTTAAGAGGCAACAAGGTTCATACATATCTCCACTTCTGCCTTCTCATCTTCTGGAAACCTATGTGGACGATGAAGAAGATGACTATGAGGATGATGATGATGAGGGTGCTTTTGGTGTGGCACGTCATCCATCCGAGCTTGTCATCAAGTGCCAAGATGATGATGAGGAGGATTCATACGTTGAGCACTATTACCAAGAGGATATCATAGTGCCTCACTCGTTGGATCATCAGAGAAGGCCTAGAGTCCCGGAAGTCACTCAGTTGCCGCCTAATTTGATACAGGATTTACAGGCTATGCTGGCGGATTACAAACAGCGTTTTCCTCCGCAAGTACCTCAATCTGACACGGTAGCTCCTCCTCGGCAACAGCCACCGGCTTCTCCAATTGTGGACACTCCACAACCGGTCTTGCCTCCACAAACTCCGGATTCATCATCAGAAGAGGAGGTAGAAGATGGAGAGTTGCCTAACATTCCTTCATCGGACCCATGGGATGAATATGTTATTCCCATGCCGTCCCCTCCGACTCCACAACCTTCAGATTCACCGCCTGATGATGTAGGTGGTTTTCACAACCTGATGCAGAGGGCATCAACCAGGTTTAAGCTCCCTGTTACAGTGGAGCAAACGGAGTGTTTTCTCCATGACTTTAAAGAGGAAACAAGGAAGATATCTAGAGCCATTCCCATAGTTGAGTTTATTTGGAAGGAAGGCATAAAGATAATGGAAAACCCCGCATCTGTGCCTGCTGTGTTACCCAGAATAGAAAAGAAATATCGTGCCCCGCTTTCTAGTCCGGCGTGTCTTATTGGCCATCCACGCCCGGATTCAGTAATCTCTCAAGCGGCGCAGCAAAGGTCAAAGAACCCAGCTACCCCTATTTCTACTCCACCAGATAAAGAGGGACGAAGATTAGACCTTATTGGGAAGAAGTTCTCCACTATGGCTGCAGCATCCATCAGGATAGCAAATTCAATGGCGATTATTGGACGCTACGATCGCCAAATGTGGTCGGAGATGGCTAGGTTCATAGAGCTATTGCCAGAGGACTCAAGGCAAGAAGCCAGGAAAGTTTTAATGGAAGGAGAGCGGGCAGCGGAAGAATCCATCGACTGCGCTCTAGATATGGCGAATACGAACTTCAGGCAGTTGGCTGGAGCAGCCGTCCTGAGACGTCAAGGGTGGTTAAAAGCCACTACGTTTCGTCCGGAGGTTCAGTTGAAAATTCTGGACATGGCTTATGACGGAAAGTCTCTCTTTGGTAAACATGTCGATGAGGCTCTCCAGACGATTAAAACTGACACGGATACCGCAAAGTCGCTAGGATCCTTACAATATAAAAGAGGTTCGTTCAGAGGAGCTAGAGGACGAGGTTATTCTTCCAGGGGAAGTTATTACCAACAAGGCAGACAGTATCAACCACAATACCGTCAAAACTACCAGTCTTCTTACAGACAATCTGGATCGGCTGGTTTCTCTCGTCAAGGAGGAAGAAGGCGCGCAAACAACCAAGGACGAGACAGTCACAAGAAACAGTGAGAGCAATTGGGCGCCGCCTCCAACCCCTTACCTTCCCGTGGGCGCGAAAATATCTGCTTTTCAACAACAATGGCAGAATATAACATCGGATCGGTGGGTGTTAGACTTGATCCAATATGGTCACACCCTAGAGTTCATCACCAAACCTCCACCAACTCCGCCCAGGGGCCCCCCTCCCCCTCGTCTTCACTTATTGTTCAAGGAGGTTCAAGCTATGCTACTCAAGAACGCAGTAGAAAAGGTTCCAATCCATCAGAGAGGGACGGGTTTCTATTCCCGGTTTTTCCTCATAAAAAAGAAAACCGGGGAATGGCGACCGATCCTAGACCTGCGCAATCTGAACAAATATCTCAAGAAGCAGGGATTTCGAATGGTCACCCTCTCGGACATTCTCAGTTGCCTCAACGAGGGAGATTACATGGCCTCCTTGGACATGGAAGACGCATACTTCCACATCCCAATCCACCCAAACCATCGGAAGTACCTCCGTTTCACTGTGGCAGGCGCCCATTATCAATTCAAAGTTCTCCCATTCGGCCTCAAGTCGGCCCCAAGGATTTTCACGAAGTGCCTGGCCCCGGTGGCAGCAGCTCTTCGGGCAGCAAAAGTGCAGGTCTTCCCGTATTTGGACGACTGGCTAGTCAAAGGTCCATCAGAAGCCAAAGTGAGAGCCGACATTACGGCATGCTGCAATCTCTTCGCATCGCTAGGCCTCACAATCAACAAAACCAAGTCTCAGATGCATCCGGAACAAAGCCTGTTGTTCCTAGGAGCTTGCCTAGACACGGTGGAATGCAAGGCATCCTTGTCTCGAGAGAGACAACTCCGTCTGCAGGTGTTAGCCAGAAAGCTGGCAAGAAGAAAGTCACTTTCAGTTCGCCTATATGCATCACTTCTGGGGATGTGTTCTTCAGCCATCAACCTCATTCCATTGGTGCGTCTAAAGATGCGACCGCTGCAAGAGGAGCTAAACTGTCAATGGCATCAAGCGACAGGTTCATTCGAGGACACCATCACAGTCACCAACAGGATGGTACACGCACTCCAATGGTGGTCTCAGATCAGCAATCTGGAGCAGGGGCTTCCATTCTTGCAGAATCCTCCGGATTTTATTCTTACAACGGATGCGTCCATGGAGGGTTGGGGTGGTCACCTCCAGGAACTGCAAGTGCAGGGACGATGGTCTCAGCAAGACAAGAGATGCCACATCAACAGCCTAGAGCTGAAAGCCATTTGTCTGTCTCTTCAAGCGTTCCTCCCCAGGATAGTGGGATCCTCGGTCTTAGTCAGAACGGACAACACCACAAGCATGTTTTATATCAACAAGCAGGGAGGAACGAGATCGGCAACACTATCCAAACAAGCCCAAGAGCTATGGAGGTGGTTAACAGTTCACAACATAACCCTCAAAGTGGAGCATGTCAGAGGCCTCTACAACACCTTGGCAGACAAACTGAGCAGAACTTTGTCAGAGTGCCACGAGTGGGAACTGGACAACGGCCAGTTGAACTATGTGTTTCAGAGATGGGGCAAACCCAGGTTGGACCTATTTGCGACCCAACAGAACAAGAAATGCCGGTTCTACGCCAGCAGGTATCCTCAACAGGGGTCAAGGGGGAATGCCCTTTCGATGCGATGGTCAGGGACATATGCATACGCTTTCCCTCCGATCCCTCTGATTCCACGAGTGGTGCGCAAAATGAAAGTGGAGAGTTGTCGCCTTCTCCTCATTGCTCCCAAGTGGCCTCGCCAGTATTGGTTTCAGGAACTCATGCTACTTTCTCAGGAGCCACCGATCAAGCTGCGGGTAGTTCCGAAGCTACTATCACGCAACGAGGGTCAGGTACTTCACCCAGATCCTCAATCACTGAAATTGCACGCATGGCTCCTAACTTCTTAGAATTTGAGCATCTTCAAATTCCTCAGGAATGCCGGGACATTCTAGAGAAGGCAAGAGCCCAGAGTACATTAAAGACTTATCGTCTCAAGTGGAAGCGTTTTTGCGCATGGTGCATCTCTAGTGCTTTGCACCCTATAGAGGCATCGGCAGAAAAGATATTGCCCTATTTGTTACACTTGGCGCAATCTGGCCTTTCTTTTTCATCAATAAAGGTCCACTTAGCGGCTTTATCCAGGTACAGAAAGAGGACCAATGCTCAGTCACTCTGCTCTTCATCGCTAATCAAGCAATTTATGAGAGGTCTGTTCCGGGCTTATCCACCAGTCAAGCCCTCACCACCGGAATGGGAGCTCAACACGGTTCTATCACAACTGATGAAACATCCGTTCGAGCCTATCCATAGAGCCGACCTAAAGTTCTTAACATGGAAGGTTGCTTTATTATTGGCGCTAACTTCCGCAAGAAGAGTGGGAGAAATTCAAGCTTTCACTATAAAGGAGCCCTTTTTGCATTTCTCCCAGGAATATGTCACTTTACGAACAAATCCAACATTCATACCGAAAGTGCCTTCCCAGTTTCATTTAAATGAACCTGTCAAGCTGAAAGTTTTCTTTCCAAACCCGTCAACCCCGGCTGAAAAGACATTGCATTCTTTAGACATCAAGAGATGCTTAAAATTCTATCTTCAGAGAACCAAAACTTTGAGAAGATCAGATCAATTGTTTGTGGCTTATGGTCAAAATACTTTGGGGAAAGCGGTCACTAAAGCCACAATTTCAAGATGGATCGCATCCGCGATTCAATTCTGCCACGTCAAGGCTAATCGACCATTGACAAGGTCTGTTCGATCTCACTCCACAAGAGCTGTAGCAGCGTCTGCGGCTTTATTTGCAGGAGTGACGCTTGAGAACATTTGCCGTGCTGCGACATGGAAGAATGTCCACACGTTTACAAGACACTACTGCCTACAATCAGCAAATCAGGATGATGCGGCAGTAGGTCAAGCTGTTTTACGTCACCTGTTTCTATAAGGAGAATGTTCAGGTACTGATGTTCACTTATTTCATTTAAAGTATATGCTTTTATTAGATTGTATTGATATTTATATGAAGCATTTAACATGTTGTGTTTTTGTTGTATGATGCCTAAGATTTCTTTCCAGAAAGAAAATGCGTAATGTCAATGTTGAACTTGAACGTGATGTAGTAATGGTTCAATCTCTAAGCGTTTGTTGGTTGTTGACGATACACTTATGGGGGTGCACTGCAATAAGTCTCCCACCATCCGCAACCGACTTTGCCTGGCTTACTGCTTGCTATTCTGATTCATATATTAAACACAAAGGGTTAAACCCAATAAAGTCAAGGGACCTGGGTAATTTAGTGGTATATAGGGAAGGGGTCCCAGACAAAGCAACAAAATTCACAATTTTAAATGAACCTTTACAAAACAGATAAATCAATGCAAAAAGATTTATTTCAAATTTTGCATTCTAACCATTCATTGGTTGCATTTCATCAATAACACATTACAAAAATTCTTATCTATGTGCCCACATACACAACAGGGAGGGGGGTGAAGTGAGGGAAAGTGCCAAAGTTTTTGAAAAGGATAAAGAAATGATCAAATTCGTTCGTGATACGGATATATCCAAATTCAAAAAAACACAAAAGTTCACGTGATTCCTTGAGAACAAGGTCCACAATACTATGCTCATATAGAGTCCATCATAAAATTCCTTTAGACCACCTAGCTCCCCAGCAGCTGCTTTAGTCTAGCTTGGGGGTAGGAGTTGGTGGAGAGATTAGCGTCTACGTTTCGACCCGCTTAGCACGTAGGATGTTCGTCCTTACAACGGGGTCTTCTTCAGGACGGGAAGGTTGTGGGTGGGCAACCTCCTAAAAAAACATTTAAAAAATCATTTAGTACGCAACTACCTTGTTATACCATACGAGGTAGGTGGATATTTAAAGGAATTAATTTATAGGTCAGAAAGGGAAAGGGCATGTTGTCTACTGTCCACTGTACAAATCGACTGTGGGTAACTACGATTGGAGTGAACATCCATAGTCATTTAAAATGCAACTCACCTAACATACACAGGAAGCTGAACCAGATGCGAGTCTTGATCCAAATGATTCCCAAACCTTAAGGGTATGTTCCTAGGTGAAAATCATACAAGAAATTAGTGGGTCCTGCATAGGCCGTCCAGAAAAGTCTTGCACAACCCAACTCGGGTTTGCTTTGACGTGAAAGCTAACACTGGGATTTGCCGGATATTGTTGGCCAACCTACCTATTAGCAAATATGATGGCGATGGCCAGGGGGTACTCCTGCCTGGATCTATCTTAAAACGGGATTAGATTCAACCGTAGGGCCATCAGTGTGTCACCAGACAGTCTGTTGTAGAGTATGAATCAAAAAGTTCAAAAACACCACATATTGTATCCTTATTAGCCAGTAATTGCGTGTACTATAAATGGGGGCTAATACTGACTCGGCTACACGTACCTCTAATTATTGGGTGGCTTGGCTATATTGAGAAAACAGCTATGATGCTGGCAGGTGAAGATAAAGTCTGAAGGGTGATTGACTCAATTGCCTGCTAGTCCAAAGAAAAAAACCCAAATGCCATTATTGTCATGGAAGAATCACAAGGACTTTCCTTAGATAGATGGCTACATTCCACAAATATACTGCACCTTAAATTTCAAAACAAACTCGGGATAGTTCGATATCACGTTCTCATCACTAGTGGAGCCCTACAGCAAAATGATGACAACGTTAGTCACAGTCCACCTATCAATTAAAGACATTCAGGGGCCGGTGGAAAACAAAGATCTCACCTGGAGACTCGGTACGTATTAACTGTTCGTGTACCCGACTAAGCTGATTAATCATTGGCTCCCAAAGGAATAAATCTGGAAATCCAAAACAGTTAGGCTGTTAGTCCCCTGCATGTAATGCGCTGGCCGTAGTGTGTTAAACGGGGCATTTTCAAACTGGCGCTCACCTTCTTACTCGTCACAAAAATGAAGACTGGCGGCGGTGACCATCTGTAGAAAGTCAAAAAAGGGTGCAGACCGTATTAGAGGGACGTGACCCTATGGTTGTGTCAATCATCTGGATCAAGACTCGCATCTGGTTCAGCTTCCTGTGTATGTTAGGTGAGTTGCATTTTAAATGACTATGGATGTTCACTCCAATCGTAGTTACCCACAGTCGATTTGTACAGTGGACAGTAGACAACATGCCCTTTCCCTTTCTGACCTATAAATTAATTCCTTTAAATATCCACCTACCTCGTATGGTATAACAAGGTAGTTGCGTACTAAATGATTTTTTAAATGTTTTTTTAGGAGGTTGCCCACCCACAACCTTCCCGTCCTGAAGAAGACCCCGTTGTAAGGACGAACATCCTACGTGCTAAGCGGGTCGAAACGTAGACGCTAATCTCTCCACCAACTCCTACCCCCAAGCTAGACTAAAGCAGCTGCTGGGGAGCTAGGTGGTCTAAAGGAATTTTATGATGGACTCTATATGAGCATAGTATTGTGGACCTTGTTCTCAAGGAATCACGTGAACTTTTGTGTTTTTTTGAATTTGGATATATCCGTATCACGAACGAATTTGATCATTTCTTTATCCTTTTCAAAAACTTTGGCACTTTCCCTCACTTCACCCCCCTCCCTGTTGTGTATGTGGGCACATAGATAAGAATTTTTGTAATGTGTTATTGATGAAATGCAACCAATGAATGGTTAGAATGCAAAATTTGAAATAAATCTTTTTGCATTGATTTATCTGTTTTGTAAAGGTTCATTTAAAATTGTGAATTTTGTTGCTTTGTCTGGGACCCCTTCCCTATATACTGCTATTCTGATTCAGGCATGTGAATCTATGAAAGATACCCCAATACTGGATAAGAAAACAAGTTACTTACCTGTAACTTCAGTTATCCAGTATTGGTGTCTTTCATAGATTCACATGCAACCCACCCTCCTCCCCGGAGAGTCAGTTCTCTAAGTTTGGGATACTTGTTCCCACTTGTGCTACGAAAATCTGAGGAGAGCTGGCTCTGCAGGGAAGGTTCTAGAGGGTGCTGTGAGCTGATTGGTTGGAGCAAAGACTTTGGGTCTTTTAGCATAAGGAGGTAGATAGGCTACTATAATATAGGCCTCAGGCCTTTTTTCTAGGGCCTACTACTGCAAAGTGCTTTTGGCACTGCTTTTTTATTTACCGTGGGACTCCCGCCTCGACGACGGGGAATGATTCAGGCATGTGAATCTATGAAAGACACCAATACTGGATAACTGAAGTTACAGGTAAGTAACTTGTTTTCTTATTTAAGCAGCACAACAGTCCTTGCAACAAAGATTCAAGTTCAAGATCCAGAAGTGCCTAATTTGTTTTGGGGGGATGGTCAGAAACCCAGTACATATACCCAAAAGTGCCTTTGTTGTGGCGTGGGGTGACTTCAAGGCAGCTCTCTTAAATGCACATGTTTCCCTTACAGGCCAGACCTGTCTGCCAGGCTATCTATGGGGGGTAATCGGTCCTTTGTGTGGGGAAAGGATACTACCTATTCAAGTGAAGTGTTAACCTCTCCATTCCATCCAGCCCAGGCAAGGCCATCAGAATGCAGATGTATGTAGATGGGTACTCAAACCCACCTATCCCTCCTGTGTTGTGGCTGTCTAGAGGGAATGCACAGACATGCATTGGAGACGGGCTTTCAGGCACACAAAGCAGTAAGTGCAGAGAAATGTCCACTTTCTAAATTCAACGTCATCAGTAAGTAGGGTTTATCACTACCATTCCAAACATATGAAACAGGAAACAGATACTCTTCTCTGATAAGGAATTATAGCTTAAAAAGTGTATTAAGGAATTCCTGAAGCTAATCTATGAGAGGAGGAGGCCTCACAGTAGTGAAAAATGAAATATGCCATTTGTCACTACTAGGACATGCAAACTATAAAGTAAATGTTCTACCTTTTGCTTACTCACCACCCTGCCCTAAGCCTACCTTAGGGGTGACTTATATGCAATAAAATGGAAGTTTAAGGCTTGGAAAGTAGTTTTAAATGCCAAGTCCAAGTGGCAGTAAACTGCCCACAAAGGCACTGCAGTGGCAGGCCGAGATGGGTTAGACAGGCTTCTTCTGTTGGTGGAACAATCATGGCTGCAGCACACTAGCGGAAGTAAATTTACAGAGGCTGGGTATATGGTATACCACCTTACAAGGGACTTACAAGTAAATTAAATAGGTCAATTAAGTATGCACCAATTGCACACATGTTAAGGGAAGAAGCACATGCCCTTTAGCACTGATTAGCAGTGGTAAAGTGCTCAAAGTCCTAAGGCCAACAAAATATTCAGCAAAATGTGCAGCCAAAATGACCACCATAAGACTGACAAGTTTAACACGAATGTATGACGTTACAACGAATTCCGTTGCAACGCATGCCTTTACCACGCATGCGTTACAACGGAATTCGTTTACCACGCATAACATTTACCTCGATTGCTTGCGTGGTGACGTCATACGTCGTTAAGAGAAAGCGGAAGTTTATTTTCCGATTTCTCTTAAATGACGCTGATTAAATACATAACCCGACGTGACATCAAGTGAGTTTTTTTTGGGGGGGGGAGACCCCCCAAGCCCCCCTTTTTTTACTTTTTACCTTTACCACATATACCTTTACTGCAAATCTCGTAGTAAAGGTATGCGTGGTAAAGGTTTTCGTGGTAACCACACATGCGTTGTACTGCATGCATGGTTAACGATTTCGTGGAAACGGCTTCGTTGTAATGGCCGTTTCCCGTTTAACACCAAGTATTTAAATACTCCCTCTCGCCGGGGAGTCTGGAAGTAAATCTAGAGGAGGACCCACCATAGGATTTATGGCTGATTCCCCCCAGTTCACCCTCAGGCCTGACACTTCTTTGCAGATTTTTAAAATATCAATTAGCTTTAGGATGGATTGATTTAGGCACTGGATATAAAGGAGGACATTGTCTGCATACAAAGAGATGCAGCCCTCTAATTTTCCGCCATACCTCAAGCTCTACACCTGCACGTCCCGCCAATCTATTTGGCATGTGGTTCAGTTGCGAGAGTGAGCAGGAGAGGAAACAGCAGGCCTCTGCCTATCTGGAACAACTGTGAGTAAATCCTGTTCACTCTGACCCTAGCCATAGCATCATGTCTAACAGCCTCACATACTAAAGGAATCTAGGACCAAAATTAATATTTTTCAAGATATTGTGGAGGAAAGACCATTCAAATGGACCAAAGGCCTTCTCAAAGTCAAGTTGCATCATGGCTGTGTGGTCAGATACAGAATGTATGTGGTCCAAGTACATATTTAGCCTCCTAAGACACGGCCTTGTGCTTCTGACTGGCATGAAGCCATTTTGATCGCAATACACTAGGGTGTCTCACCTGTTTCAGTAGCCTGGTTGCTGAGGCCTTTGCAACTATTTTGACATAAATATTAATGAGGGAGATCAGTCTGTAAGACGCGCAGTCTGTAGGTGGCTATATGGTTTGGGGAGGGATACCACTGAGGCACTCCAGATATCATAGGGAAGTAGCAAAGCTGTCTCTGCAGCTTCAACCTTCGTGAGGAAGTGAGAGAGTAGTGTGGATGCAAACCTTTCCAAGAATTGCATATGGAATCCATTTAAACAAGGCATCTTCTCAGATTGCATCTCCTACAAGGCTGCAAATAACTCCTCCTTCGACAGGTGAGCATCCAAATTCACCCTCCCACTGCTGGAGAGCCTCGGCATGACCAGGTTTGCAGGCAAGAGGTTTTGTTGCTCCAACCCGCCCGGCAGCTTCGATTGGTAAAGTGCCTCATAGTAATGTGTGATTTGTAATGGGTCACCTCACTGTCGGGCCCCATGTCTATGGGACAAACCTGTCTTCCAGAGTTGGTTGCAAGCCTGTTTAGCAATTTCCCTGTCTTGCCTCAAATTCGTACTCTCGGTTTTTAAAAATAAGACACGGGTGCCCTGGCATGAGTCATCAGTTTTTGTTTAAGGGCCTCCTTAGTAGCTTCTAGATTACAAAATGTGTCACGATCTCTCATTTGGTTAAGGCGGTACTTTTCTTTTTCCTCCCACAGGGTATGCTATTATTAACCCCCAATGTGATTAGGGAGACTTCTGTTGTGGAGCTTGCTCTTAGTAGACTTCTATCTTTTTGTTCATGTGTTCTTAAAACCTAACACCCTTCAGCCACCCAACCTAAAGGCTCCAGTGCATGTTAGACCTACACCTCCCCAGCCCCATAGTTAATTACATCGGTGATTGGCCCAACAGTACCCCTGCATGAATTGTAGCTCCTAACGACTATCAGAGTCCAGCAGCTGGGAGGAAGAAGTAGTCTAGTCTTGAATGTGATCTATGGGAGTGGGAATAATATGTGAACTCGCATGCCGACTTGTTCTTTGCTCTCCACGGATTGCAAAGTCGCAGGGACTCTGCCCATGATGCAATGGTTTAGCCCCTCTTTTCACATCAAGTTGTAGGTACATGACATCATTGAAATACCCCTACGATAAGCTCCTCATCCAGGCCCAAGGTGATAACTGTCATCAGATTTTTCGTCGTAGTCACCTGCAGTGTCGGTGGAATATACACAGACACTACTGCCAATGGAATGCCAAACAGGAAGCCCGTAACCACCACATAACTCTCAATGGCATATCAGATAGTGTCCACGACCATCAGGGGAAAAGTAACTCCTCTGGAACCCCTAGTGAACCCTGCATGATTAAAGACATAGTGTCAAAAAAAGGACCCCTATTCCCAAGAAAATGTGTCTCTTGCAATAATGGAACCACTAGGACCAGATTGTGGGCCTGTCGAAGGATTGTTGTGCATTTTATTTTATCCAACAACCCACTGAAATTGCAAGACAATTGCTTGTAATGGATGGTGTTGTTGTCAGAGGTCATGGTAGGTCATTGCGCCCATTTGACTCGGGTCTGCCATCTGTCTTACATGAGACGTAGTGTTGTGACTAAAATCAACCCTAAAGGACCCAACTGTCCCCCCAACAACCCTCTACTCAATGCCTCTAAAGTGGAAGCATTTTTCGCCTCTAAAACAAGCAACCCCAATAGAAACAACATACAATACAATGTAATACTTAATCAAAATAAAGTAAACACAATAATCTTGTGTAGTGGGGAGTGCTTTGCCTCGGGCCAGCCCCTCTCCCAAGAGGCAATGTGTCTCTTCTCCCTCCATTTTTTTTTGTTTGAATATGTTTATTGCATTTTTCATCATATCACAGTGTTACAGAAATGAAGAAAAGAAAATGATTAGTTATGCCGCAATATAATTAACAGATCAGTGGCTACTGCAGACAGTCACATACATTAAGCAGTATGAACGTGAGGGCCAGTATACAATCAGATTAGCAAAGTAGCGTGTCAATCTCGTGAGGATCGGGCATATTAACAGTAGGTAGTAGGTTACATGGGGGTGGTAAAGCAAACGTTACTTCCCGACGTCACCTCAGAGTCTCATTTAGTCCGCAACATAGAGGCCAAAGTAGGTTGGGCATATCCACAACGCAACATACATTCAAAGCTTTATTGCTAAACAGTCAAAGATAAAGAACAATCTGAAAAAAAAGGATGTTAAAACCAAAGACTGGGCGGTGTTTAACAGTGAGTGCATGTGTTTGCATGGAGTGCGCAGGTTAGGTGGGCGGAGACAGGCGGGGATCAAAATATAGGTTTCGTCAAGTGCTCAGCAGGGTGGAAGGAAGGAAAAAAGGGGGGGGGACAGGGCCGGACGGGAAGGGGGAGGGGGGGATTCCCAATCAGAGTTACGCAGGGGTAGGCAGCAACGCTCAAACAATGCCATTTTGCAGGCACGCTTGATGGAAGGCCGCCAGAATGCTATCCCAGTCCAGCGTTATGGGATACTTGCGGAGCCCCGCTGTTTCTTCCCTATGTAGCGCTGTGCTTTCCGCTCTTGCCCAGTTGTCAAGGGATGTACGCCAGTGCATTGCTTGGGGGGGAGTGTCATTTTTCCAGTGCTTGGTAATGAGGCGTTTCGCCGTTATCAACCCCAGATCCCAGAACCTCTCCCGGACCCTTGTCTGTTTCGTCCGTCTGAACAAACCCAGCAAGCATGTCTCCCATGTATGCGGCAAACTGCCTCCCGTCGCTTTAGTCAGGGTATCTGTCACCGCACGCCAGTAGGTGTGCTGGGATGGGCATGTCCAAAGTGCATGCAGGAATGGTGCATCTATGAGTCCGCATCTGGGGCACGCTGATGTTGTCAGTCCAAAGTATCTATTTATTTTGTCATGGCAACAGATAGGCGCGGTGCACAATATAGTACTGTATAATCTTAAATCGGGCATTGCGTGGTATGTGTAGCATTCCAGCCAGTACCCGTGACCACTTCCTGTCAGTCCAGTCCCGGCCCCTATCAGCTGTCCACTTGTCGCGCAGTCGCTGTGACGAGAACTGCGTGTGGGTGTGTAACGCCTGAGCAAGCCAATGCACCACGTGTGAGCCGTTCCCCATCACATGCAGATATTGAATCAACAGATGAGTTGGGGGCTCCTCTGCCAGCGGTCCCCAAGCTTGCGTCAAGACAGGCAGGAGCGTTGCGTGAGTCAAGAATTGTCCGACCGGTAGGCCCGCGTCGCCCACCAAAGTCGCGAAAGGAAGTAGGGCACCATCTTCAAACAAGTCGCCTAGGCTCTCCAGATCAACCGCCGTCCAGCTGCTCAACGCAGGTCCCGTGAGTGCTCCTCCGTCCCAAGGTGTACCCAGTAGTGGCAGGTTGGGTGCATATGGTTTGGTAGAGCTCGTGAGTTTAAGTGATCGCACATAGCACTTTCTGGCCACCGCGAGGTGGAGTTGGTCAGGACAGCGGGACCTAGACAATGGATGAAACAATGCATGTATTTGCGGGGCCGTCATTATCTCATCCATCGTGGCAGTATCCCCCAAATTCTTCCCACTTAGCCAATACGTGACCCATTGTAGTTGCGCCGCCAGGTAATAGAGCTCATGGTTAGGGACCGACAACCCCCCATTCTCCGTTGCAGCGTACATGATTTTCAATGCCACTCTGGGGCGCCCCTTGTTCCAGATCAGGCGTCTGATCAGAACTTCCAGTTCTCGGAAAATACGAGTAGGAACATACACAGGTAAGTTTGGATAAAAGTACAGTAACCGAGGTAGGGCAATCATCTTTGCCAGTGTAATGCGACTGGGGACGCTCAACGGTAGGGAGGTCCAAAAGGACACTTGGGCTGTGAGCCAAGAGATTGTTCTTGTGATATTACCATCCAACAGAGCAGCGGGATCACGATAAACTCGAATTCCCAGGTATCTGAATACGGTTGGATACCAAAGAAGCCGCTCTCCCACCACCGTAATGTCGCACTCCGGGGTGTCTGCGGCGAAAGAGTACACCCCTGATTTCGCCCAGTTGACGCGTAGCCCCAATGCATCTCCAAAGGTGTTAAATATGGCAGTGAGCGCACGCGGAAAACAGGTCAGGTCTCTGACATAGATCAGCAGATCGTCAGCGTACAAGGACACTGAGTGCACCCCATCAGCTAGGGGGATGCCCCAATCCACGCCCGAAGTGCGTAACTGGGCAGCCAAGGGTTCCATCATGAGCGCAAAGATCAGAGGGGAGAGGGGGCATCCCTGTCTGGTGCCTCTACGCACTCGGATCGGGTCCGAGAATAGTCTGCCAGTGCGTACCCGCGCCACTGGGCAAGAGTAAAGGAGTTCTACCATTCGGATGTAGTCAGCACCTAGGCCAAATTTTTCCAGAACCTGGACGAGGAAGGGCCATTCCACTGAATCGAATGCTTTCTCAAGATACAGTATAACACAACCTGATCGCGGCCAACGGGACACAGCCAGGCTCTGCACCCGGAATAGGCGCCTAATGTTATAAGATGTGTTACGGGTGGGTACAAATCCATTTTGGTCGGTATGTACCAGCATGGGGATCAGAGGCGCTAGTCTCTGAACCAGTGCGGACGCCAGAATTTTAAAATCCGTGTTAAGGAGGTCTAGCGGTCTATAAGATCCCATATTGAGCCCGTCTCTACCAGGCTTCAAAAGGGAGATCACATTCGCCTCGTTGAGAGTGGGCGGGAGAATGGCATCAGACACCGCCGCTCGATACATTCATAGGAGCTCGGGGATGAGGATCGTTGAGTAGGCCTTGTAAAACTCCGCAGGCAAGCCGTCAGGGCGTGGGGCTTTACCGTTCGATAGGGAGAAGATAACGGTCCGGAGTTCCTCTGCCGTGAGAGGCGCGCCCAGGTCGTCGCGTTGCGCATCAGTGGCTGTTAGTAGTGGCAGGTCCGACAAGTACTCAGATATATCATCTCTAGTGGCCCGTAGTCGGGAGCCGTACAGATCCGTGTAGTGACTAGTAAAAGCCTTGTGTATGGCCCTCTGTGTGTACACCGCAGTCCCCTGTGCAGTGCGGATCGACATTATCGGCAGTGTTTGAGTGTCTTGCCTAATCAGCCAAGTCAAGAGATTGCCTGGCTTGTCACTAGCATGACGTGTGCGCGCCAAGTGTGCGGCATAATCCAGGTTCTTTAGTCTTTCTAAGAGTTGGGCATATTCCGCGCGTGTGGTTATAAGTCTCGTGTCGTCGCCCTGCGTTGCTTCTTGTTCGCAATCCAACAGTGTGGACTCCACTCTCGTCAGGTCCCTATCCACTTGACATCTCAGTCCCGCCTGTGTGCCCAGACAACAACTGCGTGTGACCACTTTAAATGCGTCCCACTCAACCTGTGGAGTGGATGCAGTATCAGTGTTATCCTCAAAATATTGAAGAATGCGAGATGAGAGCGTTTCCCGGAATGGGGCGTCCAGTAAGACATCTGGCTGAAGTCTCCACGTGGGGATCGGTTGGTGCGGGCGTTCCCAGGCAAAGTTAAGTGTATGAGGGTTGTGATCTGAGTGAGTGCGGCCTAAATAGCAGGTGTCCGTGACATGAGGTAATAGGTCGCTAGACAACATGTATCTGTCCAGTCTTACGTGCAATGTGTGTGCGCCTGAATAATACGAGTACATTCTTACGCTGGGATTGCGAGTGCGCCAGACATCGTGGAGATCCCACTGAGCCGCCCAGTCAGCAAATGTTCGCGATGCACAGGCTACCGGTGCACTCGCCAGTGGGGGGAGGTCTAGGTGGACATCCAGCACGCAATTATAGTCACCTCCGAGCAAGAGTGGGACACCCGGCCATGCCGCCAACGCTGTCGATAGCTGCGCAAGAAATCGTTCCTGGTCAGTGTTTGGGGTGTACAGAGAAGCTATGACTATCTGCTGACCGTCCAACCTACCCTGCAATATCACATATCTGCCCTCAGGGTCTAGCGTGCTGTGAGTGAGAGCAAAGGGGACCCCTGGGCGAATCCATATCAAAGTACCACGCTCATAGGCTGAAAAATCTGTGGCATGTAGCTGCCCCCTCCACCTGCGTCGCAGTATGCGTGTCTCATGTTCTGTCAAGTGTGTCTCCTGCAGCAGCGCTATTTGTACTTGGTGTCGTTTGGTAACGTCGCGAGGGGGTATGCATGCCACGCATGTTCCAGGTGCAAAATTTAACAGGAAACATCACATTGCCATTTCCTCACCTCCCACCCCCACCACCCACCCCCGGCATCCCACCCAACAGCACAAAAGATCAGTTCGTCCCACCATGGCCACCGCAGCACCCGCACAGCCCCACCGCCCCGCAAGCACAGAGCAAAGGGGAAGAGAATAAGTACCAGTCTCATAAACATGATAAACATAAACAGAATTCCAAAGGGACAACAGCAGAACATGTCGTCGTCCAAAACGCTCTAGTGAGCACTAACAGTTCGCACCTTCAGGGGGGGTGTACTGAGGTTATAATGTTAAGTATATCAAGGATACATGTAAACAGGGTGAGGATATAGACTCCCCAACACAGGCAGTTATAGTTTCAATGTCCACCATTAGAGAAAGGCGCCAGTACATGGTGTAGGCAGTCCAAATGGGCCAAGCGCCAGGGGAAGGACAGTGGTAGTTGGCGGGGCACGTATAGGCACTCACCTCTGGGGAGGTATGTCCACCTCGCCATACAAACCCGGGATATACCATCATTCGGAGCAGACATGAGGTTACATCAATGTATGAGACGGCACACAGGTGCACAAGAGGCAGGTCCAGAGTCCGCCACTGTATCATGGTACCATCCCCAGAAGTACAGCAGCAAGGCCAGTGTCTTGGAGGATAACCTCTGGATATATGATGTCACCTTGTATGTGTAGGTCGATCCGTTGCAAAATATTGTCAATGGAGTAAATCAGCCGTTTACGGTGTAACGTCTGGAAGGTCTCCCGATACTTGGGAGTCTGGCAGTCCGTAAAGGTATTCATCGTCGCTCAGCTGGCGTTCAGGGCTAGTACCCGGGGCAGGGTCTCCCGACAGCGATCCACTGATCTCCGCAACCATGCGGAGGGCCTCCTGTTGTTCGGTTTGCTGATGTTCAGGGGTAGGGCCCACCTCCGTTTCTGTATGTGTCGAGGCCGCCGTCGACGGTCTCCTACGCCGGCGCCGCCGAGCTCCCCTGTCGCGGCGCATCCTTGGGGGCATCCCACCAGGATCGGTGTCAACGCCCGAGTCGAGCCATGACTCAACCGCCTCAGGGGTGTTGAAAAATTGTGTCTTGTCTTGAGCCACGACACGTAGGCGAGCAGGAAACAGTAAGGAATATTTGAGAGCCAGGCGGCGGAGGCGCTGTTTCACTCCCAAGAATGAGTGTCGTTGACGCTGTACTTGTATCGTGTAGTCTGGAAAGAACATGACTTTTGCATTATCAACTCTGACTTCAGTGAGCTTCCTCACTTCACGGAGGATAGCGTCGCGATCATGATAATTCAGCACACGAATCAGCAATGGCCTCGGGTTGGAGCCCTCAGGGGGAGGTCGGGCCGGCACTCGGTGGGCCCGTTCCACAACAAAATGCTGAGAGAGGGTACCGTCCGGAAGTATGTCTCCCAGCCAACATTCCACATGTTCAGGTGCCGCTCTAGGTTCCCACCGCTCCGGCAGGCCCACTATGCGAATATTATTCCTTCGGGCCCGGCCTTCCGCGTCCTCTGCACGGTCCTCCAGAAATTCCACCCTGATAAGAAGGTCCCAGACGTGCATGTCTAGTTGGGTGATCTTGGGAGTTAGCTCTGTCACCGTGGACTCCAGGGTGGTTGTGCGCTCAGAAAGCTTCTTGTGGTCAGCCCGGAGGTGTGTCAAATCTATGCCCACACTGTCAATTTTAGTCTCTAGAGAGGTGCGGGTCAACTGCATTGATTCCTCTAGTCTTTCCATTGCCGCCAGCATCGTGTCTAGCTTGGAGGCCGTGTGATCCTGCTCAGGCAGCTTCATTGTCTTGCCCCTCGCCTGTATGCCACTGGCCACAGCTCTTGTTTTGGGCCCCGTAGACATGGGAGGCTTCGCCTAGTATAGCCAAGTGTAAGGCGCGAAGATCCTATGCGCATATGCAGCAGAGGAGCAGCTCTCCGCAGGGGGGCAGCGTTATATGGCTGCAAGGAAATGGAGTCACCTGCGCTCTGTAAGCATGTTGCGAACAGGTCCACAGCAGAAGTAGGCCACGCTGACAAATGACTCAAGTCCAGGACTAGCGTGTCACATCCCAGGCGCAAATAAGGAGCCACAGTGCCAGAGGGCGCCCGGAGTGAAGAATCCCGTGCAGGAGGGGGGGGGAATCCATCCCCCAAGTGCACCCACGTCCGCCCCCACCGGCGGTAGCTGCTGCGTACCAGTTCGCAATCCCCTGCGGTCCTCTCCGCGCCACTGGGCACTCGGCGGTCTCCTCAGGTGCCCCACCGCCCCGTCCACACTCAGGGCACCGGCACCAGCGCCTCAAAGGGGAGCACGGTATGTATGGGTAGGAGTCGAGACAGCCCAAGGGTCCAACGCTGTCTCCACAAGGCAGTAAGGGGCGGACGGAGGGCACAGCACACAAATCAGGCCTGTAACTGTAATTTGGGCCCAGAGCAGGGGGCCGTGTATGAAAAGCGGCAGGCCCGTATCGGCCGTGGGGTAAGGCAGCGGGTGAGTCTTCGTTACAGTCTCTCAATGGCGTCACCCACCACAGCGCCGGCACTCAGGGGGAGGCCGTTCCCGCATCTCAGTGGGGGTGAAGGGGGTGTCAAGCGCAACTCACTTCGTGCCTCGCCGTCCCCGGTCCGGGCAACAGGTGGTTCTAACGATCTCCCTCCGCCGAGCGTGGCCCTAGTTAGGATCGCAGCCGAGGCGCCACAGCCACCCTCATTGGTCGGCGCCCCGCGCCTCTGCAGGGCCGAGTAGATAGGGCACGTCTCCTGAATCAAGCGGCCTCAAGCGCCGGCCGGAAGTGGTCGCAGCCGGGGGGCCCGCGTTCAAAATACAGGGACGTAGTTCATGGCACACAGTCAATCCCAGTCCCCAGCGGACAAAAGAGACCCACCGCAAGGCACCTCGGAGCAATCCACAGTTCAAGCCTGGTAGCCCCAGCGCCGGGGACAGTCGCGGGCAGCAGCTCAGCCTCACGAGCCCCTCCGCGCAGCAAAACAACAGGTGGGGGTCGAACCCGCCTCGCCCCTGCAGGCCCCTCACTAAGCCACAGACACAAGCTCCGGTGGTGGAGCCGTCGGGTGTTCCGAGGCGCTGTCCCTCCGCACAGGGCCCAGTCGGCCAGCTGGATCCCCGGCCTCGAGTGTCGCATCATGCCGGCCAGGAGCGCCCGTAGGCAAGGCGGACAGCGTCTCTCTCCGCCGGAATAGTTCAGCAAGAGCCAGCAGTCCCAAACTTCGTCAGGGGAGAGATGGGTGTTCCATGCACACTCGCTGACAATCTCGAGGCGATACGGGCAATATTGGCGGAGAAATGGCCTGTGGTAGGGGAGCCTCTCACGGAGCTCTGCCCAGGCATGTCCTCCACCATTGCGTGCTCAGCCACGCCCCGTCTCTTCTCCCTCCATGAATGAGAAAACACTTGTAGCTCTACATTGCGGAAATAAAGGAAGGGGACTAAACCCCTCCTCTATACCGCTGAATAATATCTCATCATCCACTAGTAGGGTCCCCTTCCTGGTACTCACCAGAGCTCTATGAGGAGGATGCCCTATGTTTATCCTCCTGTTATAACCAGATTTGGCCTCATATCAGTCTGCTGCATTTCAGCCTTCAGTCTCCCGAGATGTCATTGGCTCCTTTGTTGATATAGGCAGTTGTTTCATCTCTGCCGCTCAGATCCAGGCTCCCTACTGATACATAACTTTTAGTTTGGCAGGGTACATCAGCACATTCAATGTACATAGCCCTGACTTTCCACTTAACCTCTAACATTTACGAAGGAGCTGCACTTAACTGTGTAATTGGGGAAGAGTATAAACTTGGAGTCAGTGCAAAGGACGTCTGGATGTTGGCGTGCCTGCCGCGGGAAAGAGTCTCTGCCTACAAAGTTCAGTACCCTAATGATAATGGCGCTAGGCTGTGTCACCGGCGGAGGGCATGGGGCCAGCGCTCTGTGTGCCCTTTCCAGAACAAAGTAGGGGGATAGCTCACAATCCGGGACCCTGGTTCTGAACTATTCTGTGAGGAATTTCTCTGGGTGCTGGTCCCCCACGCCATCTGGCAGGTCTACCAGCTGGGAGGGGACAGAAGGGTCCTCCTCACACACAATGCAAGGGACATCTGCCCACGCTTGTCTCTGTGAGGCCATGTCTTACTGGCCCAATGCTGGGGCCCCCCTCTCTCCCCTCCTTTCTCCAGATGTCCTCCTGAGACACCATGGCGATCAGGGGTGGAATAAGGCTGGGCTTGTGCAACCGTCACTACCCCCCCATTGGCCTTAGCAGTCTCCCAGGACTTCTGGGCTCCCAGAGGGGGATCACCTCCTGAGGTTGAAGCCATCTACCCAGTCTCCTACCTTTGGGGCGAGACATCTTGTGTGGGTCCCGGCCCACCTGGGCTGTAATCTTAGTCGTTGATGCTCATGCTGCCTATCTAATCTCCTCTAATGTGGCCCACCAATTCGGCTCAGCAGTCACAATCCGATGTGGCTGCCTAAACGTGAAAAGCGGTCCCTACCACTACCCTCCCATGTGGCTGTTTCCTCTGTGCCCCAAGAGTCAATACGGAGGTAAAGATGGATCGCCGCTGTGGGATTGCAGCTCCACGATGGGTACGTTGGCAGCAGGCGTTGTTTGCCTAATGCTTTTCTCTCATGCCTAGCTCCCTGCATGGGCTTGGGTAGGACAAAGGGTACAAGAGTAGGGGCCGCAACATGGATGTTTGCATCGGAGAAAAGGTTTCCCCATAGTCGGTTCGCCCAGTCTGCAAACGCAGCCCTGCCCACGTATCGCACCCAGTCCCACTCCTCCACTCTAAGGTCCCTGTTCTGCTGTTTCCAGCCACCGCTTGGAAGTGAAAGCGGCTTTGTGCCACACCCAGGCCACTTGGCTGTCTTCTCTCCCTTGCGCGACCCAGGAGTCGATGCACAGGGGGGTTCACCATTGTGATTTCACAGCTTCAGGTGATGTTTGTCACCGGCAGGCACGTCTCCAGGCAGGTCGTACGAACATTCATTAAACCAGGAGGAAGAGGGTCTGAGGGATGGCTTAACGACCCTATATTACTACTATCCCTAGGAACAGTTACTTCAACAAAAGGGAGCAAAGGGTCAAAAATACAAACTAAATAAATCCCTACATGACAACTGAACAAGGAAGGGAAAGAAACCACTAGTGTGTGTAGTGCAAGTCACACAGAGGGTCTCCTATCGTTCGAAAGAAGATTCCCATCAGTCACCACTCGGATCCGCCCTTCATCATCTGGGATCCTTTTACCCTCAAAGATAGATTCTGAGACCCACAGTGGACTGGCAGATGTAAATAGCCTAGTCCTACTGATGGTGTCTAATGTGAGGGGAACATTAAATGTCTTGTGATAACTGAAAAGCAGTGCTGAACAATTAAAGTGCAAAGTGAAGTGCTGGGAAAAAGAGTGTGAAAAACTGTAAAATTAGGTAAGGAAGTGAAAAAATTATTTATTAAGGTTCACTTCAATCCTAAAGCTAAAAAAGGGGTGCGTAGTGGTCTAAACAAATAACCACTGTTGGAAAAGTGAGGTCGACATGTTTCTGCAGACTAATGAGATCCACAAGGTATCCAGCTGCTTCTTCAGGACCATAACGCTACTGCTTTAACACAAAATATAGTGAGAAAAAAAGAGAAATAAACAGATATCACCTGAAATTTAGTGATACCGTCCTTCTCCTGACAAATTTGCAGGAGAGTAAAATCCCACCTCACCTGGCTACAGCTCAGGTAAAACAGGGCACCGCTCTAACCGTCGGTACCCCGGGCGTCCCTCTGGGCTGACGTACGAACACCCAGGCTGTCGATCGCCAAAATTGTCTCTCATCCCGGACTCCCTGGATGGGCTTCTGTGGGCCAAAGGGGGTTAGTATATGGGCCACCACACCGGTGCTTACGGCTGAAAAAAGGTATCCTAATGCTCGGATTCAGCAGGATTCTCGGAACTGGCACGGAGCTCACGTAAAATGTAGCCTCCATCTTACACTACTTGGCAACTCCTCCCAGTAATTTCTTTCTTGATGCTCTTTACAATGTAGTGGAGGTTAGTGATTTGTCAACAGTAGGCGAGAACTTTGGGAGCCAGGATGGTATTCATCAGATAAGGTAAACACTGTATTGTTTAGAAAGAGACATACACAATTTCTTGGGTCAAGGGCAGAGTGACCACTTCTGGCAGCAGCACACTTGTACACTGTCAGCTTACCATTATTCACTGTTTCTGCATCTTTGATCCATTACTCGCAAAAGTAATAGTTCTGCTTTTAAAGGGGATGAACACAAGGTGCTAAGGCCGTGAAATACCCAAATAGGAAGTGAACATAGTATGCTATTTCTTGTACAAATGTTTTTCTTAGTTTTTTAGTTTCTTGAGGTGTGCAGCCTTTTGTGACTTCCGTCTCTGTGAGACTCATGAGAGTCTAGATGTGTTGACAACGGTCTTGGAAATGCTGATATTTTAATTATATTTTCAGGATCCATCTATTCTGCTTGAAGAAGTAACACCACCGGAACACAGGGATGCCTTCGACATGCCCACCATTGCAGCTGAAAAATATGTGAGTCTTCTTGAAAGTTCTATACCATCAAGTTCATGTGCCCTCTATCTCAAACTCTGTCGCTTCCATTCCATCTACACAAAACAAAGTAAATCCAAAAGATACCAGAGGAATAACTGCCCATGGAAACTGTACTCCATTCTCAGAAGCAAAAGGGATTCATTACAATATTACCAAGGAGTGAATGGTGTAGTAACTCACTCGGGGCTAGATGTAGGTAAATAGTATTTACCGATTCGAAAATACAGAATTTTACCGATTCGGTATTTTCGAATCGGTAAATGCTATGTAGCTAAAAATTCGGTAAAAATTACCGAATCGTTAAGATTTGGTATTTACCGAATCAGTATTTACCGATTCGGTAATTGCCATTCATTGCCATTCATTGCCATTCATGGGCCTGGAGGTCCATAGGAATGAATGTCAATTACCGAATCGGTAAATATCGATTCGGTAAAATAGAGAAAGAGTCAAGGGTGGCAGGGTGGCACATTGACACCCTGAATAGTGCTTGTGTGCACATGTGGCAGACATACATGCCCTAAGGGCATGTATGTCTGCCACATGGCACTGGTGTAAATGCACAGATTTGCATTTACAGAGGTATTCGTTATTTACCACCAACTAATAGTTGGTGGTAAATAACGAATCCTTAAAGCACAGAAGCACTCTTCAAAGTGCTTCCTACATGTCATTTACCGATTCTGTAAATACCGAATCGGTAAATGATGATTCGGTAAATACCGAATCGGTAAATACCGATTCGGTATTTACCGAATCTGTAAATTGGCCCCCCGTTACCGACCTATAATAGCCGTCCTACATCTGGCCCTCAGTCTCTCTTCCAGTGGTACCCTTAGAGAGCTAGAACCGATTTAGTAACTTCAACACTGGTTTTAGTGCACAGTATAAATGGACAGAGGTGGAAGCTATCTCTTGTTAGGAAACAGGAATTAATTAAAACAATCACCCTTCTGACTACAAGACTAAACTCTTCTGTGAGAGAAGAGAACAAAGTACACAGGGGTTGATCGTATTTGTGGACGAGCAAGGAACTATGGGATAAAAAATTCCCTTTCACCTTAGGAGCAAATTTAGCTTTTTCTATCCTCACTTCTAAACCAGGCAAAGGATTCAGCTGCATTGGCAATGAGCAACAGAGAAAACAATCTCCTATTACCTGGGATCAACCTGTTACTGGCAATGCCCACAGTTTACAATTTTTTAGAAAAATAAGTCTTCTGTTATGCATGTTGTCACATTTAAATAGCCTTCTCGTTTCCATTCTCTCTATCTACCAGCTCGAGGACATGATCAAATGTATGAAAAACACTCTCAAGTTGTGCGACTACATACTTTCTAAGTAGGGTGAGGTAAGATTTTGATGCTTTTGTTTTCTGTCAATGTCAGTGAGAGTGTGAGTACTATCAGATTGAAAGGATAACACAACAAACCATCACCAATCAATGGGGTCACTGGAATGTAATGTAAATGCAAGGTGGATTTGTACAGTGCTGCTTGTCACCCATGAGGGTAGCTAGGCGCTTCTTCCATACAATTTTGGGTTTGCTGTACTTACCAAATAATCCACCCTATGCTACATAGATTGCAGATTTCCACAAATAAATGTATTGATAGTTTAGAATAATCAAAAATAACACATGGTGCTGCGCCACGGCAAACATTAACTACTCACCAGATTACCTCACCCACGTGCGATACTGGTATTAGAGAGGCAAAGCTTTTTGGGAGAACAGCATTAATGGGTGATAAAATAGCAGAATAGTATTCTCACAGAATGTAATAAATTATGCTGCATAATTTTCACTGTGTCCCATAATATAGCCTTCCAAATGTGCCTCCTGAACATTGATATTGGCATACACTAATATAACTGACAAAAAAGCGAGCCAAAATATCAAAAGGTAAAAATGAACAGATTTTCTGTACCTAATTCCACATATGTGTACCAAAAATATATATACATATATCTTCATTTATGTGGAGTTAAGAATGGTAAATATATCTGCCCCTCTTTGCATTTACCATTCAATATTTTGTCCTTCGATATTTTGTCCATGGCATTAATGTGCAACAATATTCTTGTACGAGATGTTCAAGAGAACAATTGGCCCTTCATAGTCTCATAATTTCAGAAGCACTTCTGGCAGAAGGCCTTTGATTAATGTTTTAAATTACATTACAATTGGGTGTGTTGAAAAGGAACGAAATACATAGGTTTTCAAGTCTATAGAAATATGTAACCAACAATGGACATGGAGAGACTGAGGGATCACATCACATTGGTGCTGGAGAAGGAGCGATTCTGGGGTAGGGTTGTCCAAAGCAGTTGTCATCAAAGAAATACCTCTATGTTGGGAAATATTGGGTGCAAAACCTTTTAGAAGAGAAAGACAGTGGACCTTTACTTTTGTGAATCAGGCCCCTTGTTTTTATGAATTCATAGATGTATCATCTGAAAATACAGCCACCAAGAGCTTGGCTCTAATCCCAGTATGGATGCTTTGTGATTTCCAAAGAGGAGCATAATAATTCTGAAAATCTGGTTCAGATGCAAGGGGGGGGGCATGAATAAGCATTGGTATCTGCCCCCTTGAGTTTAAGCCTGGCATTTATCAGGTTGGGATCACATTGTTAAAAATAATCCATCTGATTACAAAACACCTACTGCCTGTTTAGAGACTTCACAGAGTCTTGAATTCTGTGGAGTAGCTCCTGTATAGTAGAGGGTGTGACACTGAAGATGGCAAGAGGCAGCTGCTGGAGTACAATATTTGAAGGCAGCACATTTTTATGAACTAACTTACCTCTTGTCATATTTGAAGAGGCACAGTCTTTTCAGTGCTGACTCCCCTTCACCTTGGTTAAATTCATTCAAATTCTTTGCAAGCCAACGTTGGAAACATGGCAAAATATATCTTATGAGTTCATGGTGCCTCAATTGCTTGCTCCACTGTAAGGATGGACAATTGCCTACTTGACCTATCTAACCATGTACCTTTCAACTTCCAGGTACCAGCCTAAGTCCCATCTCTTTGGCCTTTGATTCGGACTGATAGCATTTATTGAGGATCCCTCACCATCTCCCTTTCTGATAAGCACTCAGTGCGCTGAAACACCATCTCCCACCAGAGGACATGCAGAGAACCATTAGAAATCATTGAACAGTAAAGCTTCACCAGCCATAGAGAAACACGAAGATTCGACTTTTGTGATTTGGTGAAGGATGATGACCATATCTCAGGAGTACGGTTGAGGATCACCTTGAATGACAACGAAGTATTGCTTCCTCCGGTCTGGGGCTCCTACATCAAATAATTAACCGATGTCAGTCTTGACACGTTGGTTCATCACAACCTGAGCAATATTAAGCAGTTGTAAATCGTTATTGTACAGCCATGATGAATTTTAAATTGCCTACTATTTCTAATGTTTTAGGGCCCTTGGCAGTAAATATATATTTTTTAAAGATAATAAATCACTCTTACCTTTAATGAGAACTCTCATATATTCTTGGCTACACGGTAATCCTTCAAGATCGAGTTTCATAACTAAGTAGGTTTGGGGCCCATTGCATCACCATGCGTCACTCATGAAAAATCTATCTCAGCATGGTATTTCTATGCAGAATTTAAGATTTGGATTAAACATGTTTCTTCAATCACATAAAAAAGTTTGAAACACAGGGACCCACTGATCTTTGTCTATTAATTGACTTGGGTCAGTCCTGTGCAAGGGAAGCAATATAAAATAAAGAATTCCTTTCATTAGCCTGGGGGTAAACTGCTCCACTCACGGAGTTTGCAGAGTTTTCCCCTCTTTGCTCTCCGCACAGAGTGCGGAGTTTCAAAAAACTCTGTGTAGTAGCATGGAACTGAGTTTTTCTTCTCGGATGGGTTGCCAACGTTAATTTGGCAAGAGCAAGCTAGGAAAATCCACCGCTAGACTATCTCCCGGGGAGATTTCTCAACACGGGCGGTCACAGGAGGTGATTACCGCTCACATTGAGAAGCCTGCCACTTGCGTTGAGAAAGCTGCCACTAGAGTAGAACATCAGCTCAAGGGGCAGAAGGAAGCTGTACCCTCTTGTGCTGCAGGTGGTGCCATTTGTGCTGTAATAATCCCAGTATGAAAAATCTGTAGCGTGTCTTAACTCACTCCGCCGCATGCGGAGCTCAGCGGAGCACAGTGGAGTTTTTTATGACTTTGTGAACTCCGCCCAGGCCTACTAATGTGTCCTTGTTTATGTAAACGCTTATGCCAGCAATTAAAAATCCATGAAGAACCTAGGAAATCACATTTACACAAATTACCATAAAAACAAACAATGTTGATCACATTTATTAATGGTCTTCAACTATTTTCAACCCTCATCACAATTAGGGGTGTTTCAAGGGACACAAATAATCTCACTCTTTAAATTGTGATTCAGTGTCCTTGAGCAGGGTAATGGGCACATACATCTTTCTTAGGGAAATAAATAAAGGACAATTTTTTTTTAAAGTGACCTCACATGGCTTTTTTACTCTTGACTCATTCTAAGAAGGCAGAGATGTAACTGAGGGTCATATGGCTTCTCTGGCATTGGTCAAAGACAAGGTAATTAGTAAACAACCCCCAGTTGCTGTTTGTCTCAAAATGTCCTTTGTGAGAGAGAATTTGCTTGTTGTTTTGTAAAAGTGGGAGATATGGAATCAAATGAGCAGGATGAGGGTTTGGTGCTTTTTATGGCAGGCTTAACTTTACTTGATGTATGAAAACTCATATTATTGGGTATAGGGCCTCACTAAAGTCCCATACCAACTGCCTTTTGGGGTATAAGTCTTTTATTTTCTTCTTTTTTTACAAAGAACTGTATACACAACCTGTGGTCTGTTCTCAAATAGTGTTAATTATTCACTGAAGACTTGTGCCTTGTGTTTCCATACGAGCTCTCTGTAGTATGATGGTTGTAATGTCACCTTGCCCAGCAAAAGATTGCTAAAAGACTGGACCTAGTAATGAGTAACTAGGGTGTGGCTTAACAGCTGGGGCGGCTGACTTTGAAACTGGGGAGCCATGTTAGAGTTGGGGAGGCTCAAACATCCTGTGATTCTGGGCAAATCACTTAATCTCCCCCACCTAAAAAACAAAAAAAATGAAGGTGTCAATCCGTAATGCAACGGATGCTCATGTACCGGGCTCTGATACCTTAGGGGGGAGCTCACGCTATATCAAACTGAAAAGAAACCGCTTCACCCAACAACAGCTTGACAGACACACTACCAAACAATCGGTTTTCATGCCATTCTAAATAGGAAACAGCTACAACCAGGCTACAATACAATATAAACCTGTCTCTCCTAAGGAGAGGAGGAAAGACTGTCTACAGAACTAGGAGCACTACCTGTCCAAAAGACATTCCAGCTGATAAAGTAGAGGCCAGTCATGTTGGTCGTAAAATGGTGTGCAGGTGGTGTTACATAGCTTTTCAGATCTAACAGCAATTGCAGGCTTTGATTTCCACTAATAACATATACTATTTTGCTTTTGATACTTTTAGCCCTAATGTATTGTGCCTTTGTTAGTACTGGCCTTGTTGGGATGACTGTTCTAATCCTTGGATGATACTAGAGGATGGGGCTTTTTAAACCCCAGTACATTAATCACCTATTGCCTGCATAATGAATTGAACAGCCACAATTGTGGTAGCAACATCATAGTCCCTCCAACTTATCCGGTAGATTTGGTCACAAATGGGCTTTCTTCCACCATGTATGGCCCATAGGGAGGAGTGTGAGATAGCTGTGTATTTTCCCTTTACCTGCAGAAACACACATATATTCCTACAGCTCTGTAAGCTAGCAAACCTAGCCAGGAGTGATTTTAGAAAGAAGTGATATGATAAAGTGGTTCCCAAAGTTAGGCCATTTCCCTGGTTGCTCCAAATTTCACTTTTGAGTGACATACCGATATTATTTAGGGGACACATATGTACCTATAAATCTTCAATAGATTCAGGAAACAAGCCCTCTTATCCATCAGTGCAAAAACAACAGCTGATGGACAGAATGTAGAACAATGTCATACATTTACCCCATTACTGAGATCTGGGCCTAAATCCATCGTTTTTTTGCTCATCAAGCCATTCCAGTTCGAACCCAGCCATATGCAAATCAGTCTTGACCCTGTGCCCTATGGCAACAGTCCAGCTGGAACTGCCAAGCCAGGTCCACCCTGGACTGGAAAAGAGAATCATAGGACCGGTTTCGGGCTTTCAGCCCTCATCAGCCAGGATAGCTTGATTCCAGAGGCTGAAAGCCCGAAACCGGGCTTTCAGCCACTGGATGCTTGTTTCCAGTCCAGGGAGGACCTGGCTTGGCAGTTTGAGCTGGACTGTTCCCATGGGGCACAGGGTCAAGACTGATTTGCACATGGCTGGGTTCAAACTGAAATGGCATGGTGAGCAAACAAACGATGAATTTAGGCCCAGATCTCTGTACTGGGGTGAATGTATGGCATTGTTCTGCGTTCTGTCCATCAACTGTTGTTTTTGAATTTGTCACCCCGAGTGGGACGGGTATGCTCAGACGTGAGTACTCTGCTCTCCATGCCTCTGGAATCAAGCTATCCTGGCTGATGAGGGCTGAAAACCCGAAACCGGTCCTGGGATGCTTGTTTCCAGTCCAGGGAGGACCTGGCTTGGGAGTTTGGGCAGGACTGTTCCCATGGGGCACAGTGTCAAGACTAATTTGCATATAGCTGGGTTCAAACTGGAATGGCATGGTGAGCGAAAAACGATGGATTTAGGCCCAGATCTCTGTACTAGGGTGAATGTATGACATTGCTCTGCATTCTCTCCGTCAACTGTTGTTTTTGCATTTGTCACCCTTATCCATTAGGGCTTGTTAAGTGTAACAGATACAAAAGAAACCTCAATGTTACTAAATCTTGGCTGATGAAGTAAATATTCCACAGAAAGTGCATCCTGTGGTTACAGCCTACTTGGCAGGGAATAGAGTTTCTGCTGACAGAAGAAGTCACATTCATTCCAGGGACATGATCACTTGTTAAATCTATTTTTAATGGGTAGCTGCAGCTGCAGCCGAAGATAACACATGATGAAAAAAAATGACTTGCTATTATACCTGCCCAAAATCATCATTACCAATGCAAAGAGCTTCTCTTAACATATTCAGAGCACATTAAGTGATATCAAGGAGGGTTACCACATGTCAAGGAGCCAGGGTGGGCGAGTCCATTATTGTTACCTGTCAGCAGTGGCTAGCATTAGTAGAATACACCTTTCACCTACCAAGAGACCAACAGTAATTAGTGGTTGGCAAAAATATTCTACAACAGATTATACAAGTTTACTGACAGCTGAGACAATATGTATTACATGAACTGAGACTGCAGGAGGCCCACTTTACTTGTTACTCCTACCCTGATTAATCCAGACGGGGCAGGAACAAGAGAGGGAACAGTGTGAGTTGGCAGGGGGGTACGAAACCGACCCCAGAATGAATACCAGGAGTATGACAGGTGCCCTACAGAACCAACCATCAACGAGCAAGAGAGGTACCTAGTGGTCAACATTACTCCATGGCCCCTTACAGACATACAGAGCCAAGTGCTAAACAAAGGACTGGACTATGTCCCGACTAACAGATTGGACTCTTTCAAATTACATACAGAAATACAGGAGTTCATCAGAAAAATCAAACTCCAAACCTTTTTCCGCAACCAAGAAGCCCCTCAGAAAAATTCAGACACAGTTCTGAAACCAAAATCTACCTTCACTCCATCAGATGCCCTACTGCCAGTGGAAGTACTGGCATTTGAAAAAGCTCTGATGCATGAATTGAGCAAATTAAACACCTCTAATTCCAACAGCTATCAAAACACTAGTCGTAAGGAGCGAGAAGCCTTGAGACAACTATCAATGAACAAAGAACTTACCATCAAGCCCGCAGACAAAGGCGGGGCCATAGTGGTACAGACTACGGCAGCCTATGATCAGGAGTGCCTAAGACTCCTATCTGATAGGAGAAACTACTAAATTGTAACAACTGACCCCACAGAATCACTACGTATCACCATAGGGGCTATGGTAGAAGAGGCACTGACGCATGATTGGATGTCCAAAAAAGAAGCCGAATTTCTGATCCAGAAGAACGCAAAAATTCCGTACTTCTACAGTATCCCGAAGATACATAAAGACCTGAACCATCCACCTGAGAGACCCATTGTCTCCGGCATCAGATGCTTTCCTACGCCCTTTAGTCCAAGCCACAGACACGTATCTTAAAGATACCAAAACGGTCCTACAACTACTCAAAGATTTACCATTTGATCCAGAAACTCAGTTAATGCTGAGCCTTGACGTGGAGAGCCTTTACACAAGTCTGCCTCATGACGAGACCCTTCTCATCATAGAAGAAGTTCTCTTTTCAACCACATGGCAATATCAGACCCCAAGGGGGATTGTCATGGAATGCATTTCCATGGCATTGACAAAAAAATTTTTTGAGTACGGAGACACACTGTACCTCCAAAGCCACGGGACCAGCATGGGCAGCACATTTGCACCGAGTCTGGCCGGACTATATGTCCACCATCTAGAGTCCACTAAAATCCTCCACCAAAACAACCCTTTCAGAAACGAGATCTTAACATGGAAAAGATACATAGATGATGTGCTGGTCATCTGGCAGGGGGATTCACAGTCAGTAACAGAGTTTCTTTCGTGGCTGAACATCCAAAACGATTTCCTGAAGTTTACACATTCAGTGTCAAATAAGTCAATGATTTTTCTAGATTTGAATATCTATAGCAAAGGAGGTTTCCTCAAGACCGTGACCCATTTCAAACTGACAGCAAGGAACTGTCTGTTACGATTTAACTGTTTCCATCCTCGACATCTACGAGAGAACCTTCCCTATGGCCAGTTCCTGCGATTGCGCCGCAATTGCAGTGATATAGGCCAATACAAAGCGCAAGCATCTGAGTTGAAAATCAAACTACAACAGAGGCAGCACCCTGACAGAGTCATAAATTCCGCAATGAAAAGAACTCGCAACAACAATCGCGAAGCTCTGCTGGAGGACAGGGGCGAAAAGGAAATGAACAAAAACAGACCGGTCTGTGTGACAACATACTGTACCCATTCAAACGACGTATCCAAATTGATTAACAAACACTGGCGCATTTTGACTAGTGGTGAACTCAATTTTGAGAAACCTCTTTTTGCCCACAGATGGGGCAAGAACCTAAAAGACATTCTAGTACATACCAGACCACAGACAAGACACCAACAACAAACTACAGTACATGGGATACAAGGCCAGCATCCGTGTGGCAATTGTAGCAGTTGCCACCTTACCAAAAAAAGTCAACAACTGACTTTCAGGAATTGAAGCAAGTGGGAACAACGCAAATTCACCAACTGCAATAGTAAAAATGTAGTGTACCTTATCACGTGTCCCTGTGGTTTGGCATACGTCGGAGTGACCACCAGAGCAGCCAAAGTAAGAATAAACGAACATAAAAGCAATGTAAGGTGCAAAAAGAGCACTACAAAAATGGCATCACATTTTTTACAGAAACAACATTGCGTCAACGACCTCAACTGGACAATAATTGAACAATTGCCATCTGAAGTAGGATTATTCAAAAAAGAGCAGAGATGGGTGTTCCGCCTGGGGACAAACAACATTGGTCTCAATGATGAAATACCTTGAGGTCAATTACGCTGAGCCGCAGTTGACCTATAAGTCTCTAACATAACATAGGCACTTCAATTTACCCATGATTCTGTTGATAAAATCCAGGATTACGTGGGTGTGAACATCACCAGTCTACCAGTGGTTATAAGCAGTTGCCAGTGGTATTACTGTATTCCAAAGACTAGGAACACCCGGAGAGGATACAAGCACCCCATAAGAATTTATAAACACTCGTATTGGTCCAGACATACTCTGTTTTATGTTTTTATGTATCTAACAGTGTGGAGTACTTTCTGATATAATGTTATCGGTTTACAATATTACACAAGATCCCTATATATTTTGCCATCACACAATTTTTCCTACACCAGACCTTTCTAGGTCGCGAACACCATTGTAAGAGGCGCCCCAAACAACTCCACTCTCGAGTTGTTACTACCACGCATGCGCATTCGTATAGTACTAGCTTTGCGCATGCTCTGGTGTACTAACAATACAATCAGAAACCGCGCATGCACGCAGGACAAAACACAGCTCCCCACACCTCACGGGGAACAACAATTACTGGCACGCCCATGTTTGGGCATATTGCTGGACACTTCCGCCTCCCTATTAACCAATTTACTGGCAATTAAGAGCATATTTCCAGTATATAAGGACATGACCCGCTCAGAACCTCAGTTCCAGTGGAGCCGCATCGAGGGGATGGAGACTGACCCTACAAACAGCAATCGTGAGTAAAAGCCTGTAACGAAGAGGGTAACTGCAGAACCATGTAAGTAGAAACCCTGAGCCAGAGTCCTTTTTGTCCGCAGATTGCATAGTGGCCCGATCCAACCCCCAAAACGCAATGAGGCTCATTATTAAGTAAGAAACACACTACACAAAATTTTAATATTTATTAATTTTCACAGAACACCAAAACCCATGGAACCAAGTTACTTTAGAAGCGTGTGCTTTATGTTTTTTGTGTGTTGTTTGTCCTGTCCTTGTCCTTTTTTTACAGGGGGCACGATCACTAATAGTATGACAATTCTGTCTAGATATCGGCTTCCCATCACTTTACTATGGTTACATTACCATGAGAAACGTGTATATCTTTGTAAATAATGATTACAATGCATTATTCCCTTCTAGGTCTTTTCTTACAGCAACGCCTATTGGGCGAAAGACTACGAAAAATATTGTGAATTAGGTACAAATATATCCTTAAGTTCAATTTTCTGTATAATACACTTTTTTAACATATGTGAGTAAGGTGGGTGTTGGACCTAGGGAACCCCAAGTCACATAGGGTAGCTTGGCACTAAGTGGGAAGGCCTAACTCCAAGGAACATGTGCTAAGTTAGCGGCACACCCATCAGTAACATCACCTCCATCCACTCAAAAAGGACACTACACCAACATTTTGTAGGAAAATACGTGTCTCTTTATAAAAATACTTTGTTTTCCTTTTCGCTTTATCACCTTACTTTGGTCAATTCATTGCCTTGAATCACAAGTTCTTTCCATTGGTTTTAGTTACATACATAACAAGAAGATTTAACATTTCATTGACTTGTAGTTGATACCAGAGGTTCTCCCTCCAATGACTGATTCCCAGTAATCTCATACAGTGCTAAGATTCTTAGACAGTCATCCTGTAATACTCTACACCATTCTTTACCCTCCTCCTGTTTTGGGAATCAGGGTTAATGCCTTAACTGAATAGAACAATACCCTCACAAGCCCTTGTCTTCAGATCAGGTACAAGTAGAGATCTAGTCAGAGTGAGTTCCAGGTACTCCCAATGGGACCCAAAGAGGAGTTGGACACTGCCAGTTCTCTTAAACAGGTTTCACCCAGTTCTCCGATTTCTGGTTTCCAGATCCGTTTTCTACTCGGACCGTCCCCTGCCGCTAGGTGGAAGTCCTGTGATTTCCCCTGAACCCCCGACACTTCTTCCCCTGGAGTTGTCAGATGGTTCGTTAGTAGGCACCCTGCCGGGCTATCCCTCCAGAGCCCCCACTCCCCCGTCTTACTTGAGGTTGAGCACAAGCGTTAATGGCCTCTCCCTGCCGCCGGGAGTCTTCGGTCACTTCACAGCTTCCCGGGGGGAAATGCAGGCCGTTTACCCGCTCTCCGCCGCAGCGCCACCTCCGCTGAAGTTCCGGTGTACCAGGGGGGACGGAGCCTCGCTTCGCTCGTCAGATAACCTTCGGCCCCTGCGTGGCGCCCGACGAGTGAAGACCAGCCTTCTCTCTCACCAGTCCTGTGCCGCTGGAGAGACGCTACCATTCAGCGTCGCCTCACGGAGCGTGCGCGGAAGTAGGACTGCTACGGTACTGCACCGCCCACCACCGGAGGCAGAGTCCTCCCCAGCTTCCTGGCTTGCGCACTCGGCGGGACACTACTCCGGGCAACACTCTCCACTCCAACAAGCCTCAGCGGAGCGCCAGAACTCTCCGATCACCAGACGGAGCCACAGTTCCTCAAGGGGGGCAAATGCTCCCACGCACAGCAACGGGGTGAGCTCCCTGCATTCGTCGGAACCCAGAAACGTTGGTAAGTGGATGGGGTTGTCCCCGTACAACAACCCTAGCAATCCAGACGTTGGGGGTTAGCAAGAGAGAGGGAACACCTCAGCCCCCTTCTTCCTCCTACACCACCAGGCCAAGTCCTCAGAATGCGCTCACCGCTGTCGTTTTCCCTTGTGCCCAAACTAGGAAAACTGCCACAGGAAAGTCTAACTCAGCTGGGCCAGATCGGCTGTAAGAGAGGCAGATTCTCAGCTCGGGCAGCAGACCTTAAAGGACTATCAACCCTGACAGGACCTCCCTTCTCTTATCCACAGTAGTCCACGCTCCAGTCAGCCGTCAGTGATGCCTCACTACCTAGCACCTTCTAAAATGGCTGCCCAGCATTCCGCCTTATATAGGTTGACCCTAGAAGGTCCAGAAGGGACCAGAATATTCTGGAATGCTCCTATTCTATTCTATGGGTCAAGTCTCAGCAGTGGCAGTTATGGCAGTTGATGACCACCATTTTGTGAGTCTGGATAATTTTTAGTCAGGAAGGACACCTAGGCCCAGAGATAAAAGACCATGAGGGCAAAGAACACCTAACCCCTAGGACAACACCGCAAAAATTCAGTGGACATAAAAATCAAGGGTTTTGAGGGGCAATAAGGGGACAAAATAAATAAATAATTAGGAGGGACTACCCAAAGGCAGACAGGTCTAACACGCGTCCCCCCCAGCTGAAAGTGGGGAGAGCTACCCAACCCCTTGGGAGTCCTCATCACTAAGGCGGAAATACCTAGAGAGACCGTCTGCATTGGCGTGGTCCACTCCAGGCCGATGTTCAACCCGGAAGTCCATTCCCTGTAGGGAGATGGACCATCTCAACAACTTGGGATTTTCCCCCTTCATTTGCATCAGCCAACGAAGGGGTCGGTGGTCAGTCTGAACCAGGAAGTGCGAGCCAAACAGGTATGGCCGCAACTTCTTCAGAGCCCACACCACTGCAAAAGCCTCCCGCTCAATTGCACTCCACTTCTGTTCCCGGGGAAGCAGTCTCCTGGATAGGAAAACTACAGGCTGATCCAGACCCTCTTCATTGAGTTGCGATAACACTGCCCCAATGCCATGTTCTGATGCGTCTGTCTGGACAATGAACTCCTTGGAGAAGTCTAGGGCCCTCAGGACCGGTGCTGCACACATTGCCTGCTTCAATTTCTCAAAGGCTTGCTAACAAGCCTCTGTCCAGACTTCCCGTCGAGGTTGCTTCTTGGATGTGAGCTCTGTGAGGGGCGCTACAATAGTGCCATACCCCTTCACAAAGCGACGGTAGTAACCTGTGAGGCCCAGGAAAGCTCGGACCTCAGTCTGGGTCTTGGGGGGTTCCCAGGCCATGATTGCCTCAATCTTTGCCTGGAGGGGCTGCACTGTTCCCCTACCCACCAAGTGACCTAGGTACACAACCGACCCCTGCCCAATCTGACATTTGCTGGCTTTGATTGTCAGGCCAGCTTGTTTCAAGGCCTGGAGAACTGCTTGCAAGTGATGCAAATGGTCCTCCCAACTGCTACTGAAGACGGCAATGTCATCCAGGTAAGCAGCGGAGAAACCCTCCATTCCGGAGAGGACTTGATTCACCAGCCGCTGGAAAGTGGCAGGGGCGTTCTTGAGCCCAAAGGGCATCACACTGAACTGGAAGTGTCCCTCAGGCGTGGAGAAAGCTGACCTTTCCTTTGCTCCATCTGTAAGGGAGATCTGCCAGTACCCTGAAGTAAGGTCAAAGGTACTCAGATATTGGGCAGCTCCCAGCCGGTCAATCAATTTATCCGCCCTAGGGATCGGATGAGCATCAGTTTTGGTAACTGAGTTCAGTCCCCGGTAATCCACACAGAACCTCAGTTCTGGAGTGGTGCCTGGTGGAGTTGCTTTTGGCACTAGAACCACCGGACTGGACCAGGGGCTACTGGAAGGATCAATAACTCCTAGCTCCAGTATCTTGGTAACCTCTCCGTGGATGCTGGCCTTCACCTTGTCTGACAGCCGGTAGGTCTTTGACTTCACTGGTGGGCTGTCTCCTGTGTCCACATCATGAGTACACAGGTGGGTCCTTCCCGGGACAAGGGAGAACAACGTAGAGTACTGCTCCAGTATCTGGCGGCAGTCCTCTCGCTGCTCAGGAGTTAGGGATGGGGAGAGAATCACTCCCTCCACCGACCCATCCTTTTCCTGAGACGAAAACAAGTCCGGGAGAGGCTCGCTTTCCGCTTCCTCTCCTCCATCAGTCACCATCATTAAAGGTACCTTGGGTTCACTGTAGAGGAGTCCGTCCTCCCAGTAAATGTGGTAGTGCCCTGCAACGTTCCCTGCTGCCTGGGCTTTGGCCTGTCGCCTCAGTCCCTCAAGGGTAGGGCACTCCTTCTGGCCCTTACAGAACTCCTCCCAGGTAGGCCCTCCCTCCACATGCCACTCAGCCGGGATGGGTAGGTCCTCTAAGGAGACTACTTCCCCCTCCACGGACTCCTGGCCCACCACCGCAGGTGGCCGATCTGTCTCATGGGGCGTGGAAGCCGAAGCAGGCTTCTCCTGTCTCCGGATCTGTCCCTTTTTGGCAGCGGGCTGGGCCATTGTCCCAGGCTCCAGCCCAGGCGAACTCCCTCTCTGGGCAGTCGCAGACCTTGTGCTTACACAGGCCCAGTCAGGTGTACCCAGCATCTCCGAATGAGTCCGGTATTCCACCTCTCTCCAAGCATTGTGCTCCATGTCATTCCCCAGCAGACAATCGACTGGCACGGCAGGGCTTACGGCAACTCGAAGTGAACCTGCAACCCCTTCCCACTCAAAGGGAACCTCGGCTACAGGGTAGTGGCCCATTCTGCCGTCAGCCATCGCGGCAGGGTGGAGTACATTGGGAATCACCTGCTCTGGAGACACCAGTTGACTCCTCACCATAGTCATACTGGCTCCTGTATCCCTCAGAGCCTCCCCTCTTTGGCCATTGATGGTGATCCATTGCCCATACTTTACAGTATTTGGGGGCACCTGGATCTTAGGAACCATCTCCCGATCTCCCAGGGACACTAAGGTGACACCCGCCCACTCACCCCCCTTATTTAAGGGCAACTCCTCCCCGAGCACTACACTAGCTACTCCTGGGGCTTTTCCTCCAGTGGGAGGGGGTGGTCTCTTTGGGCACTTGACATCTCCCTTATAATGTCCAACACCACCACACTCAAAGCAGTGGACAACCCTTGGCTGCTGGCTTTGGCCAGGATGAGGGTTTCTGGGCGGGTTAGCCTTAGGGGTGAAACCTGTTCCCTTAATCTGGAAACTATTTTGGGGACCTTTAGAGAACTCCCGCTTTTTATCTCCCCCCTCCTTCTTCCTAGGGGCGCCCTGTCCGGCCCTTTGGGAATCCCCTCCAGTCCCCTTTGAGGACACCCGGGTACTTTCCCAGATATCCGCCTCCTCTGCAAGCTTCCGGGGGTTGGTCAGCTTGCTGTCCACCAGGTGTTGACGCAGCTCGGGAAAACATTTCTCGAGTAGATGCTCTTTGAGAAAAAGGTCATATAACCCCTCATAATCCTTCACCTCGCTGCCCTGTATCCAGCCCTCCAATGCCTTTCTTGCATAGTCCAGGAAATCCACCCAGTTTTGGGTGCCTAATTTGTGACTCCCCCTAAACTTTTGGCAATACTTTTCTGGGGTTAGCCCAAACTTTTTAATTAACGCCACTTTCATGGTGGGGTAGTGGGTCTGCTCATCCTGCTCTAGGGCCAATAGTGTATCCCGTCCAGTAGGAGGCATGTACTTATATAAACCACCCCCCCAGTGTTTCTCCTGGATCCCATGGGCTCTTAAGGAGACCTCATAGGCAGCCAGCCACTTGGCGATGTCATCCCCTTGGCTGTAGCTAGCAACTATGTCTTTAGGTAGGTAGGGTCTGGATTCCTTGGTTAATTCTTTGGTTTCGCTGCCACCATTCGGAGAATTGGAGGGCCCTAACTGTAGGGCCTTGAGTTCTAGCTCTCTCAGTTTTATCTCATGAGCCACCCTCTGTCCCTCCCTCTCCTGCTCTAACCTGGCCAATTCTAACTTTAATTGTCTTTTCTCCCTCCTGTCCATTAGTTCAGCTTCGGTCAAGCTTCCTCCGGAGACACTACTGCCCTTCCTTGAGCATGTCATCGGTCCTGGAAGTAGGTTTCCCATCTCAGGATGGAACAATCCCTCTACCCCTATGACTATGTCCCGGTCCGTCCCCTCTTCCTCCTCCTTCTCTTCTCCATGTGCTGCCACCCAAGCCCTCAAACTGGTCTGGAGTTCCCCCTTCTTAGCACCACGCTTAAAAAACACTCCCATCTTTTGGCAAAAGTCTCTAAGCTGGGCTGCAGAATAAGTTTCCAGTTCTTCCAGAGCAAATTCCATTTTGCTGAAGAGCAATGTAGGGACAATCACACAAAAAGAATAGATTCACAAGGGGCAATTTGAAGCCACCTCCACCCACCACCAGGAATGAATTTAGAAAAAACAAAAGTAGTAATTGGTAAGTCCGCCAGGAGAAAACTCCAGGTGTAGGCCTGTGGGGAAGGCTTTGTTACTTCAGAGTAGACACAAACACAGTTTAGATCCCACCGCTGGACACCAATTATGTTGGACCTAGGGAACCCCCTGCACCCTTGCTAAAATCGGTAATTACCGATTCTGTAATTACAGAATCGGTATTGCCCATTGATTCCTATGGGCTTCTTAAAGATTCGGTATTTACACATCTGGAAATACCTACATCTCCCCCTTCATATTTACCACTTCTTAAATACCGAATCGGTAAAATTCGGTATTTAAGAAGTGGTAAATAAGATTCGTATAGATACATCTGCCGTGTGGATTCCTCACCTTGTAAATATCCCCCTGCGTCAGCAACATTCGGAAATTCTTTTTGTAGCTTCGCGCCGACGTGGACTCGGACGTCACAGAGGCACGGCATCGCTCGCGACTCCGCTGACGTCACCGACGCCTACAATAGGCCCACGCCGGCGTGATGACATCTGTTCCCTTTTTTCCGCGTCGTCGACGCTAACGGTTTTCTGGGATCGTCTGTAGCCTTTACTGTAACTTTGTTACTATCTAAATTTCTAGTATCTTTGTCTTCTCGTTTTCATCATGACCTCGAAGAAGACCGGGTTTAAAGCTTGCGGAGAATGTAACAAAATAATGTCCATTACAGATCCGCATGAATGCTGTTTGTGGTGTCTGAGCTCCAACCACGAAGTCAAGGACTGCCAGTCCTGCAAGAAGATGACACCAAAGGCCCTCCGGGAGAGAGAAGCAAAACTTCTGGTTGCTAAGTTTAAAGAAGGAAAAGAAAAGAAGAAGTCAAGATCGCGAACTCGTCGTTCGAAGTCAAGATCTCGATCGAGGTCGCGGTCGGATTCGTCCTCGGCCCATGCTTCAAGGTCTTCTAGAAAGAAGCATAAAAAGAGAACCCATGAATCCCGACATCGATCGAGGAAAGAGTCGGGTTCCAAGCTGAAGTCACAAGTGAAACTGATCGAGAAAGTAGTTTCGTCGGCTTCGGAGGATCACGATGTCGAGGTTGAGGCGTTGCATGCAAACTCACGGAGTTCACCGAAGCAGAAGAGTGTTCCATCTCCGGACCCATCCCATCCTTCAGGTCGGGAGGATGAAGGTGAGGGGGAGGAGGTTGGTGAGGGTGGAGCTCGGATGCCCGAAGGTCGTATGACTCCGGTACACCAGCCCGAAGAAGAGGTCGACGTCGTTTCGACTCCACGTCCTCAAGAGCAACCTGGGGGTTCATACCCAGCCTTCCCGGCTCCAGGTCAGGACCCTTCGCATTTCCTGAATGCGATGTTCGGAATTTATTCAAGGGCTATGTATCCCTCTGGGGCTCCTACTGGTCCTATGGGTCCTTTGGCATATGGTTTGGGTGTTCCTCATTCCTATGCACCTGCGCCCTTTATGCCTTTTATGCCGGCTCCGGCGCCGCATTGGCATTATCCGACTCCGGCGAGGCCTTCGACACCGAAGCCATCGACGCCGAGATCGATGACTCCGATTCCTTCGACTCCAGTTCCATCAACTATGATGCCGAACCCTGAGCGACGTCGTGAATCTCTCCCTCGTCCGACGTCGAGTTCGACGCCGGCTCTGGCTCCGTCGGAGTCGATTGCGGATCCGACGGCTTCGAATGTGAAGCTAAGATCTAGGCGTGAAGCCCAAAGATTGATGGAAGAGGAAAGATATAGAGAGGAAAATCTGGAGGAGGGCAAGCTTCAGGATTCTGAGGACCCTTTTGAGGACCTATCTGTAGCTAGTGGCCTTGAACTGTCACCTGAATGGGACCTTGTTTCGGTTTCTAATGAACCCTCAAAAGATGTGACACCTTATCATGTGGTGATAAAGAATTTTTAACATCTCATCCTCTACCTGAGAGTTTGGTGGTGCAGGCTGCCTGTTCCAAGAGATCTATGGGTGCGTTTCCGCAGGTCCCAGCGGAAAAGGAGTCTAGAAAGCAGGATCAGGCTGCTAAGAAGGTCTTTTCCTCTGCCAGTATGGCTTTTAAATCCACAAATGCAACCTGCTTAATGGGGCGTTATATCCATGCTCTTATGGACACGGTGAAACAATTGGTACCCAAGATACCTGAAGAGGATAGGAAAGACTTTCAGGAGGTAATTTCTGATACTCAAGCTGCAGCAAGACAGGTTATCCAAAGTGGATTGGACACGACTGATTCTGTGGCAAGGATCATGGGTTCTTCAGTTGCGACAAGGAGAGCCGCATGGCTTAAATCTAGTGAGTTTTCCACTGATGTCCAAGCTGCATTGATGGATCTTCCTTTTCACGGGTCTGGATTGTTTGGGAAGAAGGCAGACACTGCATTGGAACGCTTTAAAGATAGCAGAGCAACGGCAAAGTCGTTGGGCCTTCAGACCAGGGGCACTTTTGTAAGACGTTCAAGAGGATTTGGCAGATCTTCTTTTCGAAACTATAAATCAACCCAACAGCAGCCACAGCAGCAGCAGAACACTTTATACAGAGCTTATAGAGGCAAACAAAGGGCCCGAGCTCAGGGCCGTAATGTTTCCTCCTCTTCCTCATCTTCCCCATCCCAGCCCCCAGCCACAGCAGCAAAGCAGCCCTAGATCCACCATTCTGGATCATGTGGGCCCAGTGGGGGGCCGGCTTACCCATTTTCTACAAGATTGGGAATTGATAACATCGGATCTTTGGGTTCTCAATCTTGTGGAGAATGGGTATGCGCTTCCTTTCCAGGAGTTCCCTCCCAATTGCCCTCCTTGCCAAGGTTATTGTTCGGAGGACCACCTGCTTCTCCTGCAAGAAGAAGTCCTGGCTTTGTTTCGAAAAGGTGCGATAGAGGTGGTTCCGGAGCAGGAGAGGGGTCAGGGATGCTACTCCCGGTACTTCCTGATCCCCAAAAAGGATGGCAGGCTTCGGCCAATTCTGGATCTCAGGATCTTGAACCTTTACCTGAAACAGGAAAAGTTCAAGATGCTCACTCTTGCACAGGTTCTTCAAGCGCTGCTGGAAGAAGATTGGATGGTGTTGATCGACTTGCAAGATGCGTATTTTCATATTCCCATCTTGAAGTCACACAGAAAGTATCTCTGTTTTACGGTTGGGTCGCAACTTTACCAGTTTGCGGTCCTCCCGTTTGGTCTTACTACTGCGCCTCGAGTCTTCACCAAGGTGATGGCAGTGGTGGCTGCACATCTCAGGAGGTCGGGGATACATGTGTTCCCGTATCTGGACGACTGGTTGATCAAAGCGGAGTCGCCGGAGAACGTGCTCCATCATCTGCAAGAGACAACTCAGTTGTTACACAGGTTGGGTTTTTCGATAAATGTACCCAAATCTCACCTGGTGCCCTCCCAGCGCAACCTGTTCATAGGTGCGGTACTGGACACTACTGTGTGTCGTGCATTCCCTCCTCCTCAAAGGATTCGCGACATACAGGAAATGATTCCTTTGTTCTACAATGGAGCGGTCGTTCCAGTCCTGAAGGTTCTTCGCCTGCTCGGTCTGATGGCTTCTTGCATTCTGTTGGTCAACCATGCACGCTGGCACATGAGGGCACTCCAGTGGTGCCTCCGCAGGCAGTGGTATCAGCACAACGGAGATCTCAGGGAGTCTGTGAGGATCTCCAGAGAAACTGCAGCGGATCTGACTTGGTGGAGCGTGGAAGGCAATCTGTCACAGGGAAAGCCTTTTCAACTTCCTCCATCGGTGGCCACGGTAATTGCAGATGCATCCACTCTCGGGGTGCTCATCTGGGGGACCTGGAGGTCAAGGGTCTTTGGTCTCCAGAGGAAAGGTTGCTTCACATCAACCTTCTGGAATTACGGGCAATACGTCTGGCGCTCAAGGCCTTCCTCCCTTCCCTTCGCGGTCGGTCGATTCAAGTCCTGACGGACAACACGACCGCGATGTGGTATGTCAACAAGCAGGGAGAAGTGGGGTCGCAGTGTCTCTGCAAAGAGGCTCTGCGTCTCTGGTCCTGGGTTCAGGACCACCAGATTTGTCTGATGGCAAATCATCTGGCCGGAGTTCTAAACGTGCGAGCGGACAGTCTCAGTCGGCAGTTCTCGGCCGACCACGAGTGGAGGCTTCACCCAGAGGTGGTTCGTCATGTCTTTCGGACGTGGGGGACTCCTCAGGTGGACCTGTTCGCTACTCGCGAGAACGCTCACTGCCTGTCATTCTGCAGTCTCCAGTATCCGATGCAAGGAGCCTTGGGGGACGCGTTTCAGTTGAGTTGGAGCTTGCAACTCCTTTATGCGTTTCCTCCCATACCTTTGATTCCTCGGGTTCTGAGGAAAATTCGCCAAGACCGGGCCCAAGTTATATTGATTGCCCCGGATTGGCCAAGAAGGGTGTGGTACTCAGACCTTCTCCACCTCTCCTCTCACCCGCCGCTCCGTCTCCCTCACAGGGCAGACCTCCTCTCTCAGATGGAGGGGCAGGTTCTACACCCCCACCTCCAGATCTTACACCTTCATGCCTGGAGATTGAACGAGGCAACCTGAGTTCTTTTTCTCTCCCGCCTGATGTGGTGGATGTCTTCTTGTCAGCCAGGCATGACTCCACTAAGTCCATCTATTCTTATAGGTGGTCAAAATTTGTCATTTGGTGAGGGGAGAAGTCTATAGACCCTTTGAGAGCCCATTTGTCTGATGTTCTCCAGTTTGCCCTTTCTCTGGCGCAACAGGGTCTTGCCGTTGCTACAGTGAAGGGCTATCTTTCAGCGCTGTCGGCATTTCTCTGTTTGCTTGATCAGCCTTCTCTTTTCAAATCTCCTGTGGTTTTAAGATTTTTGAAGGGCCTCACAAATAAGTTCCCTCCTACTCCTTTTATTGTTCCTCATTGGGATTTGAATCTTGTGTTGACCTACTTGATGGGTTCTCCCTTCGAACCCTTGCACAAGTGTCCCTTGAGGCTTCTTTCTTTTAAAACGGTCTTCTTGGTTGCAATCACCTCGTCAAGGAGGGTGAGTGAGCTTCAAACTCTTAGTTCCAAGCCCCATTCTTGTCCATTCATGCTGAAAGAATGGTTCTTAGGACCAGGGCTGCTTTTCTGCCTAAGGTGGTAACTCCCTTCCATCTAGGTCAGTCCATTACCCTTCCTACCTTCTATCCTCCCCCACACCCTTCCAAGGAGGAGGAGAGGCTTCATCGCTTGGACCCAAAGAGAGCTGTTAGTTTCTATCTTGATAGGACTAAAGACTATCGTATTGACGATCAGCTCTTCATGGGTTTTGCTGGCTGCAAGAAGGGCAGAGCGGTGCACAAGCGCACACTTTCCAGATGGATAATCCTGTGCATCAAGATTTGCTACTCTCTGGCGGGTAAGGACCCTCCTGAGGGTATTAGAGCACATTCAACTAGAGCAAAGTCTGCAACATCTGCTTTGTCTAGAGGTGTTCCAGTTGAGGACATTTGCAGAGCGGCGACTTGGACCTCCCTCCACACTTTTGCGAAGCATTACTGCTTGGATACCGAGGTGAGGAGGGACGGTCATTTCGCACGTTCTGTCCTCCAAGATTTCCTAGTATAGCGGAGTGGACACCCTCCTCCAGGAGTGGGGATTGCTGTGGGACTCTATTCACAAGGTGAGGAATCCACACGGCAGATGTATCTATCAGAAGAACAAGTTACTTACCTTCGGTAACGCTTTTTCTGGTAGATACAATATCTGCCTGTGGATTCCTCACTGACCCACCCGCCTCCCCGTTGACCACTCTTCTATACCAGTGTTTCTGTTATATATTTATTTTGTTGTAAAATGTTTTATTGCATTTGCTTCACACTGTGTGTGTTACCTTGATATTGGTATTGTGTATACTGTGTATATGTCTACTGTCATTGGTCCGTCCGTGTGCCTCGATGGCATGGAAAAAAGGGGCGGAACTGATGTCATCACGCCGGCGTGGGCCTATTGTAGGCGTCGGTGACGTCAGCGGATTCGCGAGCGATGCCGTGCCTCTGTGACGTCCGAGTCCACGTCAGCGGGAAGCTACAAAAAGAATTTCCGAATGTTGCTGACGCAGGGGGATATTCACAAGGTGAGGAATCCACAGGCAGATATTGTATCTACCAGAAAAAGCATTACCGAAGGTAAGTAACTTGTTCATTACCTACATCGGGCCCCTAGTCAGAGTGAGTTCCAGGTACTCCCAATGGGACCCAAAGAGGAGTTGGACACTGCCAGGTCTCTTAAACAGGTTTCACCCAGTTCTCCGATTTCTGGTTTCCAGATCCGTTTTCTACTCGGACCGTCCCCTGCCGCTAGGTGGAAGTCCTGTGATTTCCCCTGAACCCCCGACACTTCTTCCCCTGGAGTTGTCAGATGGTTCGTTAGTAGGCACCCTGCCGGGCTATCCCTCCAGAGCCCCCACTCCCCCGTCTTACTTGAGGTTGAGCACAAGCGTTAATGGCCTCTCCCTGCCGCCGGGAGTCTTCGGTCGCTTCACAGCTTCCCGGGGGGAAATGCAGGCCGTTTACCCGCCCTCCGCCGCAGCGCCACCTCCGCTGAAGTTCCGGTGTACCAGGGGGGACGGAGCCTCGCTTCGCTCGTCAGATAACCTTCGGCTCCTGCGTGGCGCCCGACGAGTGAAGACCAGCCTTCTCTCTCAAAAGTCCTGTGCCGCTGAAGAGACGCTACCGTTCAGCGTCGCCTCACGGAGCGTGCGCGGAAGTAGGACTGCTACGGTACTGCACCGCCCACCACCGGAGGCAGAGTCCTCCCCAGCTTCCGGCTTGCGCACTCGGCGGGACACTACTCCGGGCAACACTCTCCACTCCAACAAGCCTCAGCGGAGCGCCAGAACTCTCCGATCACCAGACGGAGCCACAGTTCCTCAAGGGGGGCAAATGCTCCCACGCACAGCAACGGGGTGAGCTCCCTGCATTCGTCGGAACCCAGAAACGTTGGTAAGTGGATGGGGTTGTCCCCGTACAACACCCCTAGCAATCCAGACGTTGGGGGTTAGCAAGAGAGAAGGAACACCTCAGCCCCCTTCTTCCTCCTACACCACCAGGCCAAGTCCTCAGAATGCGCTCACCGCTGTCGTTTTCCCTTGTGCCCAAACTAGGAAAACTGCCACAGGAAAGTCTAACTCAGCTGGGCCAGATCGGCTGTAAGAGAGGCAGATTCTCAGCTCGGGCAGCAGACCTTAAAGGACTATCAACCCTGACAGGACCTCCCTTCTCTTATCCACAGTAGTCCGCGCTCCAGTCAGCCCTCAGTGATGCCTCACTACCTAGCACCTTCTAAAATGGCTGCCCAGCATTCCGCCTTATATAGGCTGACCCTAGAAGGTCCAGAAGGGACCAGAAGGTTCTGGAATGCTCCTATTCTATTCTATGGGTCAAGTCTCAGCAGTGGCAGTTATGGCAGTTGATGACCACCATTTTGTGAGTCTGGATAATTTTTAGTCAGGAAGGACACCTAGGCCCAGAGATAAAAGACCATGAGGGCAAGGAATACCTAACCCCTAGGACAACACCGCAAAAATTCAGTGGACATAAAAATCAAGGGTTTTGAGGGGCACAAAGGGGACAAAATAAATAAATAATTAGGAGGGACAATCCAAAGGCAGACAGGTCTAACAGTGGGGATTTGTGCAACCCCGTCCTGAAGAAGGAGTTTTAGACTTCGAAACATGTTGACGCACAAGCGAGGTTAATGTACATCACTATACATTGGTAACCTCACACCACACCCTTTTAACAATACCAGCCCGGGGGCATATTAAAAATGTTTCTACCCCATGAGCCAGGTATTTTTTAATCATCACCTATCACATTCCAAACCCCACTACTCACTGACAAACCACTACCCTACACACACCACACATAGTCTGTGTATAAGTGCTCCCGCGTAGTCGTAGGTAGTAGCACGCCGCATCCCGTAGAGGGGTGCGAAGACCCCAATGATGAAGCATGACACCAAGGCTCCTTTAGGTGTGTGAGGGGTATTTTAAAAACACTAAGTGCTCCCCACCATTGTAGGGACCACGGTCACTCTTCAGTGGATTCTACTTTGTTTATGATATACTCCTCTTAACATATTCAGAGCACATTAAGTGATATCAAGGAGGGTTACCACATGTCAAGGAGCCAGGGTGGGCGAGTCCATTAATGTTACCTGTCAGCAGTGGCTAGCATTAGTAGAATACACCTCTCACCTACCAAGAGACCAACAGTAATTAGTGGTCGGCAAAAACATTCTACAAGAGATTATACAAGTTTACTGACAGCTGAGACAATATGTATTACATAAACTGAGACTGCAGCAGGCCCACTTTAATTGTTACTCCTACCCCGATTAATCCACTGACTATAACTGTTACAGGGCAAAATGAGATGTCTCTTAGGTAGCCATTAAGACATGTTGAATCATTTTTAGGCGGCCCAAGACAGAAAATGGTTACTGGTCTTAATTTTAACAATGAGAGCCTTTTACCAATGCCGTCCTGTGGCTAAGTTTACAGATGAACCAAAAATTGAGCAACAAGTATACCCTTTTAACACTAGGCCCTCAGGGTCGAAAAGTTGAGCAGACCAAGGCTTGTCAGGGAAAAGGTCCATCGAACAATCAATCAGGATTTATAAAGCATGGCTAATCACCTGATAGGGTATTCATGGGCCTTCAGGCCCCACAGGCTTATTCGAACAGCCAGGTCGTGAGAGCCATTTGAAATTCTGAAAGTGATGTGATTGTCCGGAGGTACGTGGAGACGCTATTCCAGGTTTCTGTTGCGATGTGGGAGAAGTAGAGTCCTCTACTTCGGTAGATGCAGGGAGTACGGGCAAGTGAAAGGGGGGCAGAACCTAGTCTTCTTGACGGTTGGTGGAAGTTCAGGCGGTGGTTAATGTAGGCAGGTCCTTGGTTGTGTAGAGCCTTGTGTGCATGGATCAGCAGCTTAAATTGGCATGTTTTCTGTACGGGGAGCCAGTGGAATTTCCTGGGGTGGGGTGTGATATGGGTTCATCGGTGAAGGCCAATGATGAGTCTGGCTGTAGCGTTCTGTATGTTCTGAAGTGTCTGTAGGAAATGTGTGGCAATTCCTACATAGAGGGAATTGCTGTAGTCCAGTCTGCTGGTGAGTATGGATTGTGTCACGGTACACCTCTTGTGTAAGGGGAGCAACTTGAGGATCTTACATGGCATGAGCAGAGTGAGGAAAGCAGGCAGAGGAGAAGGCATTGATCTGTGATTTCATGGTGAACTTGTTGTCAATTAATAATCTGAGGTTTCAGGCATGGTTAGAGCGAGTGAGGTCTGATGGCCACCAGGAATAATTCCATGTGTTGCTGCTGTTGCCAAAATCAGTACTTCCATTTTGTCTGTATTCAGCTGCAAGCAGTTGTTTTTCATCCAGTCGGTAACATTTGTCATGCATCTGTGGAAATTGGTTCTGGTGGTGGTGGGGTTGTTAGTGAGTGAGAGGATGAGTTGGGTGTCCTCTGCATAGGAAATTATGTTGAGAACGTGGGATCTGACAATGTTGGACACTGAGGTCATATATGTGTTGAATGGTGTGGGGTTGAGGGATAAGCCCTGGGGGACACCGCAAGCGACCTCCTTGCGGTCAGAGGTGAAGGTGGGAGGTCGATCCTCTGGGTTCTTCCTGTGATGAAGCAGGTGATCCATCTGAGTGTGTCCCCTTGGATGCCGATATAGTGGAGTCTTTCAATCAGTGAGTGGGGTACAGGCTGCCGAGAGGTCAAGGAGGATCAAAGCTACTGTTTCTCCTCAGTTGAGGAGGATTTGTATGTCATCGGCGGCTGCGATCAGAGCAGTTTCGGTGTTGTGATTGCTATGGAAGCCAGATTGGGAGGCTTTGAGTAGTTAGTTCTGCTCCAGGTTTGTCATGAGCTGACTCAGCATTTTTCCAGGTATCAGGAAACGTTGCAGAGGTGATAGAGGTAGTGAGTAGGGTGGTGAGTTCCTGACATAACCTTTGGTTTTCAAGGTTGAAGATGTTGTGCGGGCATAGGTTTGTGGGATGAATTTCATGGTGGAATTGGTGTCGTTCGTTGAAAGGATGTTACAGGTGGTCAGTGTGTGGTTCATGTCAGTTATGGTTGAGGCGCATCTGTTGAGGATGTCCGTAGGTGTGGTTGGGGTTCGAGGTTTCTGTATATGGTTGCAATCTTGTCGATGTAGAAGTGGGTGAGGTTGTCGCGCAGCTCCTGTGAGGATGTGAGGGTTGGGGAGTTCCTTAATGATTTAAAAAAAGTTACTTGGTGTTTTTGGCACTGGTTTCGATGGATGCGGCAAGGACTGTCTTCTTTATTGTCCTCAGCAGGCAGAGGGTAGAGATTGAGGGAGGTCTTCAAGGCTGCCCTGTCTGAGGTGTCCTTGCGCCAACTCCTCTACAACTCTTTGCTATCTCGTTTCGCTGTTCTGAGTTCTTGGGTGTACCAGCTGGCCTTTTTGGAGGATTTTCTCTGGACATTGCTCTTGATGGAAACAATGCTGCCTGCGCAATTGGTAATCCAGGCATTGAGGTTTGTCACTCACTGTTCGAGGTTGGTGTCGCTAATAGGGTTGGAGGTGTTGTGGGCATTCGCCCAGCTGGTTTCTGAGATTTTGTTCCACCTCCAGTGGGGGGTGTTGACCATCTTGGGGGTGGGGGTGCAGGGGCTGGAGATGCTGAAGTGGATGATGGAGTGATAGGTCCATGTGAATTCTGTGACATGGCTGTATTTGACACGGTTGCTGGAGGTGAAAATTGGGTCCAGCGTGTGTCCTGAGGTGTTTGTAGGGTCGTTCATACTGTCCAGGAGGTGTGCAGTGTTTTTGTCAATGGGGTCGTCGATGTGGAAATTTAGGTCACTCTGGAACACCTAGTCCTTGGAATCTAGCCCTGGGGGTGCAATGAAGTCTGTCATGAGGTTGACCAAGCTGGAGCATGGGCCTGGGGAATGCGTGGGTGCCTCCACTGGTTGTTTTGTCATCCGTGTGGAGCTTGAAGTTGAGATGTTCCATGGGGGTGGTGGTGTTGTCGGTGGTGGTGTTACACTGTATGGGTTGTTGGTGCGGTCCTGGTGAGTGATTTTATATGCATCTATATCACTGTGGCAATGCCTCGGGTTGATGTGGAGTTGAACTAGGTCTCAGTGAGGAAGCCGATGTTGGGTGTGAGGATGGCGATGAGGTCTTGTAATTAAGTGGAAGGCTTGCATAGTGAGCGTGTGTTGAGAAAGGTGCTTGCAAGTTTGTGTTTTTGGTCAGGTGGTGTCTGTGGTGTATTCATGGTGGGCTGGTATGTGTGCAGTGGCAGGTGAGGTGGCAGTGGGTGCAGGTCAAAGGTCCTACTGTGGAGCGTGGCTCGCGCAGTGGCAGTGTTTGTTGCGGCAGCCGGGTCTGAGGGTATAGAGCTTGGCAATGGTATATATTTGGGGTCAGAAGAGCCAGGGGACAAGGCACTGGGTGCGGTCCATGAGCAGACGGGCACAGACAGGCTTGCCTTTGGCTCACCTTCGCCGCATTAAGTGGGTCCTGGAGTGGGCGAGGCTCCTGTTGGTAGGAAGAATGCTAAGTTGGGAAAATCCCTGCGGTGTCACTAGATCAGTCTGGAACAAGCAGGAACTAGAGGCAACAAGCAAGAGGCAAGCCAGGTGCCCAGGTGCCTACTAAATGGTGTATGGTAAAGTCAATGAGACATCCAGTGTCAGCAATGAATCCAGGTCTAGCCATTGTTTTCACTCAAAAAGAAAAAGTAATTCACTTCTAACATTTAAATGTATAAAGTTCATAAATTTGAGAGAGTGAGCAAATAATACACAGCTATCAAAGCAATAATTGCTGTGAGCTGAGACTCATAGAACTAATCTAGGCTACTCCTCTGAGAAAGGTATAACATAGTTCTTCAATGAATATTAGGACATTAGCCCCTATTGAGTAAGTGGTGGGTAACATTATTATTTTTACTCTTTTAAGTCAGTCTATTCCTCCACAAGAAATTGTGGTGAGGTGGATCATGGATAGTACCCAGTGACAGCTCTTCGTGGGTGACATCACCTTTCTATCTTTATTGTTTCTCAAGCAGACCAAGGCTGTGAGTGCCAGTGAAAGGCCAAGACCTCACTGAATATTGTCTTTCCTACAGACCCACCAAGCGGGATCACAGTGGCTCTGCCTCAGCCCAGCTGATGTTGCCCCAGACCTTCCCTTCTATATGTGGTGCACCTGCCCCTATCTGACGAAGACAAGCAGCACCAGCACGAACAATGAGGAGATTGCAAACCGCTCTCTGGTTGTGTTCCATTGAATATTCACTGGGGGAATCTTCCTCGGACCCAAACACAACCCCATCACCCAAATGACCAGTCCACCCTATGTTGCAGCAATGATCAGGAGATGGAGACCGAGGCCACCACTGATTCTGGAGAGTGGTCTGACCTAGTGCTAAGCTGCTTACTGCACTTCAGTTTTTCAGATAAGGCTATCAAATGTGATCAAGATTTTCTCAGTTTCCAGTAATCACAAGCTCCATGTCTTCATGGCGGGAATACCACAAAATGCATTTGTGGTATCCCTGGTCATGCCTCAGCTACAGGAGATAATTTCCTGGACACACAGCAGTGCCACTAGGGTCTCAAGGCCTCTCCACACAGCCTGAGGTGCAGATACTTCTCTGTTTAGCCGTTCACATCTTTCAGTTCTTCCTCTCAATTCCTCACTGTTCCCTCCTTATAGGTATGATCTTCTTCATGTAAGAGCACCTCTAGCACCCTTCCACAGCAGTCAGCCAGCTGCTTTCTTCAAGGCGGACTCCAGGCATCTTTTTTCCCGGCAGACTGCAGAGCGTCAATGTTCATATTCTCACACATGACAGAGGGTGGCTGGCATTTAGAAGCCCCAACCCTCAAGCAAAAAAGAATTTCTGAGTCTCCATTGCTGTGGGACCCTGGATTCTGCAAGACAAACCATGAGACACTGCCTGGTAGTTTCTGCCTCACATGTATACCATGTTTCCAGACGGAGTGTGCATACTCCAGAGTGTAACTCGGGTATTTGTTTCAGGCATTTCCTGACTAACATGTATACCTCCCAGACTGGGGGGTTGATTATGATCTTGGCGGATGGGATACTCCATCGCAAATATGGCTGATATCCCGTACACCACATTACAAGTTCTATTACATCCTATTGAACTTGAAATACAGCAGAAGGGATATCCATCACGTTTGTGATGGAGTATCCCATCCGCCAATATTGTAATCAGGCCCTTTGTTTCACAGTGTCAGTAGAAAGGAGGGGTAGAGTTGGGAGTCTCTTCTAAGGTAAACCCTTAACAAAGGCACAGAATTGCCACTTAAACACCTCTGAAATTATTGTGGGCAACACTTCTAGCGAAGAATTAAGCAGCAAAAAGTTAACGATTTTCCCTTTACAATGAAGGGTCCTTCTATCGCCTATCCTGCACACTCTGGAGTCTGGTTCCCTACAAAGGAACTAAGAAATACTGGATGATAGCCCTGCCATTCACATTGCCACTTACAGCTCTATCCATCTCTCCACGCACAGCGTATTGCACATAGATGGTTCACACACACTCACACACATGGATCATCCATGTCCCACATTGATGGAAGAAATGACTGGCAGTCCAACTGAAAAAATGCAGACCACAGTCCAGCAGGAAACTCTTTCTGACACATAACTTGTAAAAAGGCCTCTACAATCTTTTACCTCCACCAATGTTAGTTTCTACAGTCCTGTGAGTTGCAGGTAGTTACACTCAATGAAGGGAGAAGCATCCACTCTAGACCATTCTATGTCACAGAAAACCCTCTGCACACACAGTTTACTTCAGAGAGTGCACTATTTGTGCACTGACCTGTAAACAGTATCATCCAACTGACATCCCATAACATTCTCACATTTATGGGTCGGGGGAGTTGGGCTCTTGCTACTCAAGCTCTTCATGGGAGCCCTAGCTTAACTTCCATTTTTCTCAGAGTTAAAAAGTTTAAGCAAAATGGAAGTTAAGCACAGAGTTCCCATACAGCAAAAACAATAACACATTAATCTCTACAAAGCACATGAGAAACAAAGAACATACTATGTATTGAAGAGTACTGATATGTTTTCTGCCTCTCTGGTGCCTGTCACTATCTTTGCATCTGCGTGGATCTAAAGACCCGCTCTTTTCTTTCTTTCACTCACAACTCACTTGAATATGTTGTGGGTGCACAGCTTTGGTGGTAGAGTAGGAGATCCTGATCCTTCATGGCTGTCCTTGTCTCATCGATCACAGGATTACTGTGGTTGACTGGGCTTTGGAATAGGCTCCGCTGGCACCAATGATTGGTTGTTGGCAACTTGAATAATGAGAGATGCACCTTAACAGGATATGACTCTTTGACGCAGCACACACATGCATAACCTGCTGCCAAGGACTGGATGCATCAAAGTTCTCTTTCTGTTTTTCATGAATTGGCCGTAGAAAGGGTGACTTCTCCTAGGAGCCACTGTCTCATCAAGTAATAAGTTATATACATTTTTCACAGAAAGATACCAGTATCAGATGTTAACCACTGAATTATCATAAATATGGCTTCGGACCAGGGGAACTGGGTTCGAGTCTCGGTAATGACACCAAAAACATCCTGTGATTCTGAGCAAATCACTTAATCTCCCCGTGCCTAACAAAAATGAATGTGTGTCCTCATGTAACGTAACTGGTGCTTTGTAAAGCGCTCTGATACCCGATTTGGGTCAAGTTTGCGCTATATAAAACTCTTTAAACAAAAAAAAGTTACATTTATTTCAAACATTCTGTCTGAAATTAGCTTATTGCAAAAACAACAATTGATGGACAGAATGCAGAACAATGTCATACATTCACCCCAGTACAGAGATCTGGGCCTAAATCCACCGTTTTTTTGCACTTCACACCACCCCAGTTCAGACATGGCCATATGCAAATCAGCCTTGACCCTGTGCATCATGGAAACAGTCCAGCCCAAACTGCCAAGCCATGTCTTTCCTGGACCGGAATCAAGCATCCTAGGACCGGTTTCTGGCTATCAGCCGTCTTCAGCCAGGATAGCTTGACTCCAGTGGTGTGGAGAACATGGGATTCACGTCTGAGCATACCCATCCCACTCGGGGTGACAAATGCAAAAACAACAATTGATGGACAGAATGCAGAACAATGTCATACATTCACCCCAGTACAGAGATCTGGGCCTAAATCCATCATTTTTTTGCACTCCACACCACCCCAGTTCAGACATGGCCATATGCAAATCAGCCAGGGTAAAGACTGATTTGCATATGGCCATGTCTGAACTGGGTTGGCTTGGTGAGCAAAATAACGAAGGATTAAACCCAGATCTGTGACTGGGGGTAAATGTTTTGCCATTGTGCAACATTCCGTCCATCATCTTGTTTGTTTTGTTGTTCACCCTATGTGGGAAGGGTATGCCCAGACGTGGGTCCCATGCTCACTGCGCCACTGGAGTCAAGCTATCCTGGCTGAAGACGGCTGATAGCCAGAAACCGATCCTAGGATGATTGATTCTGGTGCAGGGAAGACATGGCTTGGCAGTTTAGGCTGGACTGTTCCCATGAGGCACAGGGTCAAGACTGATTTGCATATGGCTATGTCTGAACTGGGGTGGCGTGGTGAGCATAATAACGATGGATTAAACCCAGATCTGTGACTGGGGATGAATGTTTTGCCATTGTGCAACAATCCTCCCATCATCTTGTTTGTTTTGTTGTTCACCCTATGTGGGAAGGGTATGCCCAGACTTGGGTCCCGTGCTCACTGCGCCACTGGAGTCAAGCTATCCTGGCTGAAGACGGCTGATAGCCAGAAACCGGTCCTAGGATGCTTGATTCCGGTCCAGGGAAGACATGGCTTGGCAGTTCGGGCTGGACTGTTCCCATGAGGCACAGGGTCAAGACTGATTTGCATATGAACATGTCTGAACTGGGGTGGCTTGGTGAGCAAAATAACGATGGATTAAACCCAGATCTGTGACTGGGGGTGAATGTTTTGCCATTGTGCAACATTCCGTCCATCATCTTGTTTGTTTTGTTGTTCACCCTATGTGGGAAGGGTATGCCCAGACGTGGGTCCCGTGCTCACTGCGCCACTGGAGTCAAGCTATCCTCGCTGAGGAAGGCTGATAGCCAGAAACCGGTCCTAGTATGCTTGATTCCGGTCCAGGGAAGACATGGCTTGGCAGTACGGGCTGGACTGTTCCCATGAGGCACAGGGTCAAGACTGATTTGAATATGGCCATGTCTGAACTGGGGTGGCTTGGTGAGCAAAATAACAATGGATTAAACCCAGATCTGTGACTGGGGGTGAATGTTTTGCCATTGTGCAACATTCCGTCCATCATCTTGTTTGTTTTGTTGTTCACCCTATGTGGGAAGGGTATGCCCAGACGTGGGTCCAGTGCTCACTGCGCCACTGGAGTCAAGCTATCCTGGCTGAAGACGGCTGATAGCCAGACACCGGTCCTAGGATGCTTGATTCCGGTCCATGGAAGACATGGCTTGGCAGTTCGGGCTGGATTGTTCCCATGAGGCACATGGTCAAGACTGATTTGCATATGGCCATGTCTGAACTGGGGTGGCTTGGTGAGCAAAATAACGATGGATTAAACCCAGATCTGTGACTGGGGGTGAATGTTTTGCCATTGTGCAACATTCCGTCCATCATCTTGTTTGTTTTGTTGTTCACCCTATGTGGGAAGGGTATGCCCAGACGTGGGTCCCGTGCTCACTGCGCTACTGGAGTCAAGCTATCCTCGCTGAAGACGGCTGATAGCCAGAAACCGGTCCTAGTATGCTGGATTCCGGTCCAGGGAAGACATGGCTTGGCAGTTTGGGCTGGACTGTTCCTATGAGGCACAGTTTCAAGACTGATTTGTATATGACCATGTCTGAAGTGGGGTGACTTGGTGAGCAAAATAATGATGGATTAAACCCAGATCTGTGACTGGGGGTGAATGTTTTGCCATTGTGCAACATTCCGTCCATCATCTTGTTTGTTTTGTTGTTCACCCTATGTGGGAAGGGTATGCCCAGATGTGGGTCCCGTGCTCACTGCGCTACTGGAGTCAAGCTATCCTGGCTGAAGATGGCTGATAGCCAGACACCGGTCCTAGTATGCTTGATTCCGGTCCAGGGAAGACATGGCTTGGCACTTCGGGCTGGACTGTTCCCATGAGGCACAGGGTCAAGACTGATTTGCACATGGCCATGTCTGAACTGGGGTGGCTTGGTGAGCAAAATAACGATGGATTAAACCCAGATCTGTGACTGAGGTTGAATGTTTTGCCATTGTGCAACATTCCGTCCATCATCTTGTTTGTTTTGTTGTTCACCCTATGTGGGAAGGGTATGCCCAGACGTGGGTCCCGTGCTCACTGCGCCACTGGAGTCAAGCTATCCTGGCAGAAGATGGCTGATAGCCAGAAACCCTTCCTAGGATGCTTGATTCCAGTCCAGGGAAGACATGGCTTGGCAGTTCGGGCTGGATTGTTCCCATGAGGCACAGGGTCAAGACTGATTTGCATATGGCCTTGTCTCAACTGGGGTGGCTAGGTGAGCAAAATAACGATGGATTAAACCCAGATCTGTGACTGGGGTGAATGTTTTGCCATTGTGCAACATTCCGTCCATCATCTTGTTTGTTTTGACAAACAGCTTATTGTCATCCCAAACAGTACAATACAAAATCTCATAAGGATTCTTCAAAAGCATGTGATTATGAAGTTACAAAGAATCGAATAGTAGGTAAGTTATTCTTGAACAAAGGATGTTCTCTAAATTATCATTCAACAGTGTGAATTAATACAGTTGTAACTGGAACCTAACTTCAAACGCGTAATTCTGAAAAATGTCCTGCCAAAACAGGTTTCACTGTGTATAGCTACCGCTTATTCAGGGCTGGAATTTAAGAAACAAAACACAACTATCTTTAGGAAACAAAAATTCCCATCCAGATAGTTTGTAATTCACAAACAAAAATTCCAGTATATCTACCCACAAGGGGGTTTTCATTTGTGCTACATAAACTCTTTCTCTGGTGCTATACGGACAATTTCACTTCTCTTATATTCCTTACTTCAAAGTAATGAACCTAAAAGTACCCAAAATCTTTTCATGGTACATTTTTTCTAAATTAAGCACCTTTTACTCTATGTTTATATCATGCGTTCACTACAACTCAAGGTTACATTGGCCTAATCTCTTCAAAGGACTCCGAATCTTTTACAATACATTTATTTAAGAGCACCTATTACGTCATACTTACATCATATGTTAACTGAAATTCAAGATAACATTGACCTAATAACTTCAAAATGTTAATCCTCATGCTATGATTAAACAAAATCTCAAGAGATTGAGAGTTCTCCTCCTCTCCTGTTAAAGTAATGGTTGGAAAACCCTTGACAAGTTCAACTTACCTGTATTCTAAATCATTAGAAATGCCTGATTCACCCTATTGTTTTATGCTCCTAAAACTCCAAAGTACAGAGAATTATAAAAGGTCTGAAAAGTAAAGGAAGAAAGGGATATAGAATATGATAACAAATTAATTTAGCATTGTTCTAACATTCCTGTCATCAGATACATATATTTCCCACTGGTTTATGCTAGAACCTAGTGTCTCTCTCTTTCCACACTTTGAACTATAAATCAACGTCCCTTCAAATAATATAGTTAAAGCTTCACACATATTTACCGGGGGCATCCCATTCTCCTATAGAATCTACATCCATAATGTTAGACCTGGCATCTTTTGGCATGTTGCCACTGTCTTTTTGCTTTTTGACCTCTCGGTTTTGACTGGGTTTGCTGGTTTAGTGTCTCTGCGCACTTTCTCACTGATGTTCAGTGTTGAGGTGCAAGTACTCTTATTGTGAATTGTGTTGTGGATTGGTGTTTCCATGATTGGCATATTTGATTTACTGGTAAGTCCCTAGTAAAGTGCATTGAGGGTGCCAGGGCCTGTAAATCAAATGCTGCTACTGGGCCCGCAGCACTGGTAGTACCACCCACACAAGCAGCCCTGTAAAGGGTTCTCAGACCTGCCACTGCAGTGTCTGCACATAGTTTGTAACTGCCATGTAGACCTGGTACGTGCATGCACTTGCCAGGCCCTAATCATTAGGCCTGGGTGGCAAATTCCGTTCCGTTTGCGGAATTTGGGTAATTTTGCGTTCCGCAGAGAACGCAAAATTTCCCAAAATTCTGCGTTCCGCGACTTTGCGAATTTTTTTTGCTTGTTCGCGTTCTCAAATGCGTGTTTGCGAGATATTTCCCCCTGAGCATGCAAACAGCGATTGCGAACAGTAAAAGAGAATCGCGAACAAGCAATTCCACGTGTTCGCGGAATTTCTGCGTGTTCACAGAGATTTGTTACCGTTTCGCAGAGATTTGCGTAAGGCGATTACGCAAATTCCGCCCACCCCTACTAATCATCCCTTTTCTTTAACCCTGCGGGCATGGTGCTGTGTAAATTAAAGGTAAGACATGTACTGGTGTGTGTGTGACATGTTGTGGTAGTAAATTACAGTGTATGTCATTTTTCACTATGGAAAGGCTATCTGTCCCATAGGATGGAATGGGAGTTTGCTTATAACATCTAATAAACATATTTTCCCATTGGGACAACATAGAGAAATGGGGTTTAGTATGCCTAAACTCAGAATATAAAAATGCATCTTTTAGTAAAGATGATTTTTATGTTCTGTGTTTGAAAATACCACTTTTAGAGAGTATGTATTTTCTTGCTTAGCCATCATGTGTGCTTCTGCTGAGAGTGTGGTTTGACTGTCTAGCTTCGGAGTGACAGGTGCTGAGGGTGTACACTCTCTTCCGACAGCCACTGGGGAGTTGAGGTGTGTCCTGCCTTTCCTGATGGATCAGGGCTGGGCTGAACAGATCTGAGCTGCATTTAGAGTAGTGGGAGGAGACTTCCTTGCACATGAATGGGTCTGGTCAGCCTCGGACAATGCTGTTTCCACCTCCTGCCAGGAAGCCGGGCCAGAGAGGACAGAACTGGTTTGGGCGGGGCACAGGCACTCTCTGTCCCACAGAACAAAGAGAAATGCAGAATAAATATTGGGACCCAAACCCCAGAACTTTAGGACTCGCTGGATTCAAGGAACATGCCAAGAAGAAGAGCTGGAAGAACAGCCAGGAGGAGTGCTGCCCCTTCGCTATGTTGTTGCTTTGTTGTTTTTGGCCTGCAGTTGCTGCTTCTGCCTTGGGCAGTGATAGGACTGGACTGAATTTTCTTAAACTTGTGCTGAGTATCTCCAAGGGCTTCAAACTGAACTTGCCTCCTGTTCACGAAGTCTCAGGGACAGCAAAGACTTCTTTTACCTCTGGGTACCGCCTCTAAACCGCTGCTTCAGTTGTCCAGAAGGGGAATGCAACAGACTTCGTGTTCTGAAGGCACTGCAGAGAGCACCAATGCACTTTGTACCGCAACCCTGGTCTCAAAGACGACGATGACCACCGCCGCCACCGAGCCGCTGCTTGCACTGCTACCTGTGGGCACTGCACTCCGCACTGCCTTGCTTCACTCTGCCGCCCTGGTCTTACCGACTACGTCATTGTCCGCTGAGCATGCCACCTGGGACTGCACTGTGGTTCGGGGGCACTGCTCGTAAAGGAACAGATTTAAGGCTAGCCATGCCTTGTAATGTAATGTTGATTTGCAGAGCGCTTCTTATTACCCGTGAGGGTGTCAAGGCACTGAGTAGATGACTGTAGGCATGTGGCGAAGCTGGGCCTTAATACAGGCCGTCTGATGGCCCCCGCATGAAGATTAATAAAATAGCCAGGTCTTCAGCTTCTTGCAGAATTTAAGAAGTGAGGAGGAGGCCCTGATGTGTTGGGGGAAGTGATTCCAGGATTTGGCAGCTTGGTAGGAGCATGATTGACCTCCCGTTGTGCTTCTTTGGATGCTGGATGTGTGTGCAAGTGAGATGAGAGAAGTTGTCTGGTGGGTTGGTGGAACTGAAGCCCGTGATTGAGGTTGAACTAGGGGGCGTGGCTTGTGCACCGATCATGGCAAAGGAAAGGGATTGACACTTTTGTGGACAGGCTTAATTTAGTAAGGCTGCAGGGTTGGAGTACAGTGTATAGGGTGTAAGATCATGGCTTAGGTATTATGTGGTTCTTGTTAAGGGTTAAAGAAAGAGGGCTAACAGTGTGGGTTGCAGGATTAAGGAAACCCTTAATACATTTTATGAGTAATAAAGATATAAATGTTTTAAATGTGGTGTAAGCTAATGAGTGTTTTGGGAAATGGTAGCCCATCCGTATGAAAACATACGCAGGTTAACATTTCACCTCGACATTGCACTAAATTAATTTGAATGGAACACACATGACTTATCAATGTACAAAAACACACCTACATGTACAAACACACACGCACACACACCCACACACAACTTGCCTACATATCTACATCATTATCTATAATAGTTTCTAGGACAATCATGTACACCTCTTATATCCTATTCTTCCTTAGTTTTAAAATAAGTAACCAAAAGATTTGGGCACTGTGCATCAGTTCACATGATTTTTTTGAGGGGAAAAAAAGCTAGGGTTTATGTTTGAATGCTAAATTTTGCTTGTGGTTAATTGTGGGTGTTGTGTATTTTATTAAACATTTAGAAACTTAGTATTTGTTTGTAAAGTGTTTTAACTGTTTGGGACAAAGGCGTTTAAAGAGTTACATCTTAACTGATTTATAGAATTCCTTCATTGTCAAAAATTATCTTAGTTGTTTAGAGTTGATTTTCTGAAGTGAAAAAATATTCTTAGTGATTTATTGTTCTCAACATTTTATAGGTATCAGATTAGGTATTTTGCTTTGGTACTGTGCATAAATAAATTTTCTGGTAAATTTTGATTTTTGCCGCTCTGTTGGGCTGGAATCGCTGTTAGTAAACTCTGCTCTTCCTTTTAGCTGTTCTTGTTAGTTTTGTTTTTGAGGGCTGCCAATCTGTTAATCTATGTTTTGAACCTGGGTAGCGGAAGGGTATAAGTGTCAAACTTACAGGCCGTGGTGAAAAGACAGAAGGATTACTGGTGTTTGAATAAAACCCTATTCATCATATAGAGAAATCAAATATATGTTTGAATTAGGCTGGGCTTGCTGACCTATTAAATAGTAAAAAGCAGAGAGGTTTCCTGGATACCCATACTGAATACCCACATATTTGCATATAATTAATTTCAGAGGTGATGGCATGAACATCCACTGGTCAGCCTGACAACCTGCTTCGCCATTTCTATTTGATGGGCCCTCACTATGAGCTTTAAATGTTTCCAGGAAGAATGAGAAAAGTTGGTCTATTTAATTTAAGATTTGATACTCTAAGTCAAAAGAGAGTAATCAGTAAATGCATGGATATATTCTCAAATGCACGACAGTCTTTTAAATTAGTTCCCATGTATACCCTCAGATTTAATCTATCCTTTGTAGCATGGGGGCCAATGAGGCAGGGCTATCAATTATCTCTCTTCAGATCTTCTCAAAATGATTCCTTCTAATAAAGATTTAATCAGACTTCATTTACGTAGCACACTATGAAAAGAGATTACCCAAAGGAATTTCATGTGCACCTTCCAACAGAAATGAAATGCCACATTGAGCTACGCTAATTTTGTATTTTCCCCAGATTCAAGATCAATTAGCTATGAACGTCACTCAACCCCCAGTTTAAGTTGAACTGGAAAATGCATTCGTCCTTTACACGTTTTTACTTCTATTAGACGAATTATATTTATGATCAAATGCTTTATTTAACCACTACTAAATGTTGATGCCTGTTATTGAATTAGATTATTTATGGTTTCTCACTGAGCAATGAAGCATTCATGACAGACAAGCATTTCACACAACTGTCTAGACGTTTTGCTTCCAGGGGTCCTGAGTGACATCAAACAGAAAATTAGATTGAAGCTCGAGTTGTAAATGATGCCTCTCAGAATCCTGAGGTGAAAAGCATTGAAGTTAATCACTGATACCCATGTACACTTTTATGTAATGTATGGCTCACCCAAGTAATATGTCCCACATTTCACCAGCTGTGCAGGGGTAGAGGAGTCATGGGAAAGCCACTGTAGCCTCACCTCCCTCAGCACCTTTTCCTGTGTTACATTTGGTGTCCTGAAACACTTCTCATCAACCTCTGCCCATACCCACATCACCTCCATCAAAAGAACGAATACCCATTATCCTGCCACACTCCAGACATTCCTTAACATTACTTTATCATTTCCTTTGCAAATATTTACAACAAATTCACCAGGTGTCTTGCTATCCACCCTCAGCATCCTCTGCATCTACTGTCTCCTCCCGTTCCAATTATCTTTTTTTATTTTGAAAAAGCTGGTGTTTTTCCTCCCACTCATTTTGGATTTCTAATATATGAAATTTATTTTGCAGAGCCAAGTGCTGCATGGCCAACAGTATATCTGATTTGTTTCTCTTGCTGTAGTATTTCAGTTGTAGCCTCAGAGAAACTAACTTAGCCTTATTAATACTAAGAAGTGTGAGGGCCTGATTACGTGTGTGGTGCAATGGCGCCAGCTCAACGCCGCCTCCGCTGACCCAAACCCCGCATGGACCACTGGCTGTAATGTGAGTTGGACCACTGGCCGTATTGTGAGTTGTATAAGTACAACTCTTAATACGGCCGGCGGTCAATTTAATACGGCCGGCGGTCCTTTATTCTTTCCCATGGCGGTGCCTTGGAAACAAGCATTGCAATGGGAATGGCCAAAAAGTTTCGGCATGACATACACGGTGACATCCATGCTGTGCTGGAACTGGGGGGAATACAGACAGGGGGGCATTTGTTGTGCCCCCCTGAATGTATCTCCATGGTGGAGGGGACATGGGAACCCTGCAGGCCAAACACACAAGAGAGCAAAACACACAAGATGATGGACGGAATGTTGCACATTGGCAAAACATTCACCCCAAGTCATGGATCTGGGTTTATTCCGTCGTTATTTTGCTCACCACGCCACCCCAGTTCAGACATGGCCATATGCAAATCAGTCTTGACCCTTTGCCTCCTGGGAACAGTCCAGCCCGAACTTCCAGGCCATGTCTTCCCTGGACCAGAATCAAGCATCCTAGGACCGGTTTCTGCTATCAGCCGTCATCAGCCAGGATATCTAGACTCCAGTGGTGTAGTGAGCACGGGACCCACGTCTGGGCATACCCTACCCACTTAGGGCGAACAGCAAAAAACACAAGATGATGACAGAATGTTGCACATTGGCAAAACATTCACCCCAGGCACAGATCTGGGTTTAATCCATCGTTATTTTGCTCACCACGCCATCTCAGTTCAGACATGGCCATATGCAAATCAATCTTGACCCTGTGCCTCATGGGAACAGTCCAGCTCGAACTGCCAAGCCAAATCTTCCCTGGACCGGAATCAAGCATCCTAGGACCGGTTTCTGGCTATCAGCCGTCATCAGCTAGGTTAGCTTGACTCCAGTGGTATAGTGAGCACGGGACCCATGTCTGGGCATACCCTTCCCACTTAGGGCGAACAGCAAAACAAACAAGATGAAGGACGGAATGTTGCACATTGGCAAAGCATTCACCCCCAGTCACAGATCTTAGTTTAATCCATCGTTATTTTACTCACCACGGCACCCCAGTTCAGACATGGCCATATGCAAATCAGTCTTGACCCTGTGTAATGGTTTCCAGGCAGGTTCCGCAGGAGCGTCAGGAATCCGAAGACAATCCACAGCCTTCCCCTAAGGCCTTCCAACTCTATCAAACACTAGGGTACCGAGAGGCTCGCCAGGGGAAAACAGGGAGACAAAACAAGGAAAGGCGGAGAAGACAAAGACTGTGGCTGTAGTCGTCTGTGTGTAGGTGGTAGAAATACTGCAAGGACTTCTGTTGGATGTGGGGGCTGAAAGAAAACACAAACTGCTAACCTCAGTTAACATACACACAAAAACGTCACTATTTGTTGTAACCAATATTTACATACCATACATGTCTTAAGCTACGTTGTAGAGTAGATCTGTAATCCCTGAAAAGGTTCGGCTCTGGCTAGTATATGAAGAACAAGAAACAATAGTAACTATTCTATATATCTGTGAGCTTGTATATTTCTGATTTGTAGAGTTCTTACATATTAACCTGTAGAATGCTCCTAAACCAGCGTCTATATTGACTTGGACTGGACAAGATTCTGATAATAACACCTCTGTTATCTGAAAGTCAATGATACCAAACAATGTCTATTAGACCACAATGTAGAATTAATCAAGGCACAATAAAAAGAAAATATGAGTGTAGCGCATAGCGCTGTTACCGTGATTCTGAGTTGTGATGAGGAAAATCTGCGCCCCACACGAGTCCACGCAAGAAAACCCCAAACACACAGTATGGGGATGACCCGAATTACAGGAAGTGAAGGAATAGATCGGGTTACAGCCAAGAGGTAATTAACGGGCAAAATATAAATGGGGACCCACCGGATGGCGGAGACTAGGCCCGGCCGCCGGGTGAGGAGGGAACAGGTAAACAACCTAAATACCTAAAAGAGAGTCCTTCTGATCGGCGGAGACCAAGCCCGGCCGTCAGAGGAAGCAGGTAATAGTCAGGGCTAACAGCGGGGAATACTACCCGGCCGGACGGCGGAGCAAAAGCCCGGCCGTCGGGCAGAGCAGGTGAGCAATGGGGGATTGCGAGAACTGCTGCCCGGCAGGACGGCGGAGAACAAGCCCGGCCGTCGGGCGGAGCAGGTAAGCAATGGAGGTCGAGGGAACTGCTGCCCGGCCGGACGGCGGAGAACAAGCCCGGCCGTTGGGCGGAGCAGGTAAGCAATGAAGGTCGAGGGAACTGCTGCCCGGCCGGACGGCGGAGAACAAGCCCTGCCGTCGGGCGGAGCAGGGGGAAGCAAACAAGGATTCCGTAAACCTGAGTAAGCCACAGAACAGCAAGGAGAGCTGGAAAAACTTCAGCAACGTAGGACTTTGAAAAAACCCGGTCTCAGAAGGACCAGCAGGAAGTCAGGCAACAGGAACAAGACGGAACTGCAAAGACGGAGCTTGACGCTAGAACGTAAAGCGTTGCTCCAAGGGCTCTGTATGCATTTATAGAGTTTTTTCTAAAAGGGACAGCACATCGGGAATCTCGGGGCATGACACCCTGTGCCTCTAAGGCAACTAAGTTTGGCTTCACAATGCCTTCCTCTGTTTTGCGGTGGAACAACCAAAACCAATTTTATATTAGAGATTGACTGTAAACAGCAGGGAGGCCTCAACACTAGCGAGGATCTCTATACCTATTTATGATTTAATAATGATTACATCTATGCACCGGGATTAACTGGGAGCATAAGTGGGTCAGTACTGACGAAGACATGGGGGTATCAACACAACAGTGTATATCTCAATGAATCTTAGGGAATACCATTATAGGATTATACATGTGTATTCACACTACCCTCTTTGTTTGAATCTATTGGCATGCATACCAACTGATGACATTTTCTTCGTGTCAATGCAGCTTTCGAAACTACAGTAGATTTTTTATATGAATTTTACGGATCTTTTTGGTTTTAGTGTAGTAATTTATATATATATATATATATATATATATATATATATATATATTATATATATATATTTATATATATATATATATATATATATATATATATATATTTATATATATATATATATATATAGCAGTATTTTATTTTCAGAAAGCAAAACACACACAAATATACATACATACACATGCATACACATGCTACACCTACATATCTAGGCTAGGTACATTTAGGCAAATTACATAGGGAACGCATTTTAGAAGTATGCAAGTGCTGTTGTTTTTCTTCTTAGCACTATGGTAGAAATGTACCTACTGTTTATTATATTGGTACTTGCGATTTCTTTTGTATGCTTCTGTCTCCTAATTGTCGCAGCAAATATGTTTTACACAAGACTGACACTAGACCAATAAATACTTATTGAAACGTCCTAACCGCCATTCTGTGTATTTTCTGAGAATAAGCACAAGTGACTGGGAGAAAAGTACTGTACTGTTTTCCACGATCCCTGAGGAATAAGGGTTGTCATGTTCAGTGGTTGCCAGAAATTACCTTCACCTCTGTAAGATACGGGGGGAGGGGTGATAGTGGCACTTCAGAGCTAGCTGCTCTAACGGCTGACATATCCTGTGGGGATGTCAGGAAACAGTTTGGACACCAAACCCTCACTTTAGGTCATCCAAAAAGCACAGGTCCTGGGGATTCCTAGTAACTACACGACAAGCAAGCATAATAACCTTCTATCATTGACAGAAAAGACTGCACCCCCACATCCATTACATTTATTAGATTTTAACAGAGAAGAGATTTTAGCTCTAGGTGTTTGTAAGATCTAAATCCATAGATAGACAGAGGGACCTCTAACTTTAAACCAACACCACCCTATACCAGTATGGCATTCTTCAAAACAATGGCTCCATCCTATAGAAAAAATTACTATTGAAGGTGTTTTAAATACCACTTCCAGCTCCAGAAGACATTGCTACCAGAGGAGGGAGTATACAGCACAGGCCCACAAAGAAACTGATGATACACAAAAAATATATTTTTTATAATTTGTTTGATTTTTTTGTGATTAATTCGAATAGGGAGTGCGCTTCCAACCCCCTTTATTCACTGTTACTGAGACTGTCAATAGGGAGCAGCACCCAAACGTTATAAAATGTCTTTTGACACAATAACTAATATTACTGATAACCGAGCTAACACAAAAGCATATACGACAGATGAGGCCACTGATATCTATGCCTTAATTCAGGAGGTAAAATCTGCCGACACCCATGGCGGGTCGATTACTCAACAACTTCTGCAATTAGAATTCATCACACGTCGACAACTCAATCAGAAGCTACATGCATCCACCTTAGTCCAGTACCACAAAGCCAAACGGATACCCTGTGGTCTTCGTTTATCCATTAAACCATTATTATTCAGGTTCCACTTAAACTTCGTGTTCATGGATAAGTAGTATTCCATACTTAAGAAGTTTTCCCTCAACCTTATTTTACTAATTATAGAAGAATTATCCAAAACCATACGAGAACTGGAAGTGGAGATCTACACATTGAAAAGCGAGTTGGAAATGAGATTAGAATCCAACGCATGGAAGCTTCAACTGGAGGTTCTCAACCAAAAACTTGAGAAATATGAAAAAGAACTTCAAAAAGGTAAACTTAGGAAGTATAAACGCGATACCATTGACTATAAACTGAACGGGGTTTATACATGGGCAGATATTTATTCAAAAAGACGATTTGACAATCGCAAGCCGAAATCAGCACTAAGTTCATCTGATGAAAGTGTAGTATCAGATAAAGATACAACTATGAATCGTACCCCAGCTCAGGTAATCATGGAGAAACAACTAGCTGGTCCTTCGACTAGGACCATAGAGACAAATCAAACTACATCAACTGTGTCTTTTTTGGCTCAGGTTCCAGATCTGGACAATCCACCAACGGAACAGCAACCAAGTGGGGTAGTAACCACAGAAAGACCAGGCGAGGAGTAAAGACAAATCGGGCAGAAGTCTTCGTAGTGGCAGGACTGTAACTTAGTAATGAATATTTCATCTAAAAACCGAGATCCTCAACAAATAGCTGTTTTATCCAGGGGCATGTCATTTGTCCCAACAAGCACCACTACCTTATTACAAGTGCAGGCTGAGATCTACAGGTTTATGAGATTGCTAAAATTACAACACTTTTTCACCAATGTGGCCCCTGAAATGCCTCTTCAATCTACACGGCCTGAGCAAATCTTCAAACTTAAGAGTACATTTGTACCTCCAGTATCCCATAAAATGTTGGATACATTTGAAGCTCTGGTCCACCAAGATATTGAACAGTTACCTTTTCTGACTAAGAAACATGATAATTTGACTAAATTTGAGCGGAGAACAATCAAAGCATTAGCAACTGATGCTTCGTTAATGATACAACCAGCGGACACGGGCAGAGCCCTTGTCGTTATGGACATGGCATATTACGAAAGGAAGGTCAATGAACACATTAATGATGACAGTACTTACATGTTGCTGATTTATGACCCCACTACACAATTGCAAGATATGTTACATCAACTATTGTTAGAAGCGTTAAATAATGACTGGATCACAGACCAAACTATGGCTTTTTTAACTACACAGAATCCTCAACGGCCAAGCCTATATATGATACCCAAAATGCATAAGGTTGCGAATAATCTGCCGTTCAGGCCAATAGTCTCGGGCTGTGGCTCTATTTTTGACCCAATTGGAAAGTTTTTGGATTTTTATCTGCAGAAGTTTGTACAGCATTGGTGTACGTATCTTAAGGATACGACTCCTTTTTTGCAGAAATTATCTACTATTACAGCTGAAGCTGATTCATCTGTACTTTTATGTACAATAGATGTAACAGCACTTTATACGTCAATTCCCCATGCTGCGGGTCTTGAAGCAGTAGAGTGGGCATTATTACAATCACCAGATATCACCATGGAAAAAGTGTTTTTGTTGCCTTTGTTAAAATTCTGTTTGCATAACAGCTATTTCGAATGGCAGCAACACTTTTATACACAACTCACTGGAGCCTCCATGGGTTTTTCGGGGGCTCCAGCAGACGCCAACATTTACATGGCGCAGTATGAATCAGACAACATCATCTCGAACACAGAATGGTGGAACACCACATTAATGTATTGTCGATTCATCGACGATATTTTCCTGATCTGGAAGGCATCTGAGCAATCGTTAGTGACAATGATAAATCAATTGAATAATTTAAATCCACATATACGATTGACATTCAATATTCACCAGGACACCATACACTACTTGGATGTACAGATAGTGAAGTTACCAAACAATCAATTTCGTACCTCTGTTTACACCAAACCAACTGATCGAAACAGCATGTTGCAGTTCTCCAGTTTCCATCAAAAAGGTCTCATACGCAACTTACCTTACTCGCAGTTCATAAGAGTACGGAGAATTTGTTCTGATCCACTTGAGAGTAACATTAAACTAGAGCAGCATGTTCAGAGATTTCACGAAAGGTGTTATCCAACCCAGATCATTGAGCAATGCCGGAGAAAAGCACTTGGTAACACACGAGATCAGCTACTGCAGAAAAAAGTAACGGAGGCAAAAACACGTATGGTCTTTGTGTCTAGATATTCAACGGTCTCACATGCCGTTAAAAACATCATCTCTAAACGATGGGACCTATTACAGCATAAGCAAGACTTTAAAGGTATATACTCTGACAGACCCCTTTTTGCTTACACTAAGGGCAGAAATTTGCGGACTCTTTTGTCTAGGAAAAAACAGAGTGACATAGAGCAGGAGTATCTAGGGTCCAAGCGATGTAATAGTTGTACCCACTGCAATAATGTGGCAGTTGCAGATTCCTTGACACACCCATTATCAGGCCAAAAGATTAAACTTCGACACACTAGTGACTGTAATTCAGTCAATATTATCTACTGCATAAAATGCCCTTGTGGTAAAGCTTATGCTGGTAAAACAACAAGGAAACTGAGAGTCAGAATCACTGAACATAAGAGTAGGATTCGCACAAGGAATTCAACATCGAGTTTAGCGGTTCACTGGGAAGAAGCAAAACATTCTATTTCCCAACTAAGGGTTCAAGTTGTAGAACAAATTAACCGCAGATCAGGAATGAATGTCGACAGGATCTTGTTACAACGTGAATTACATTGGATCCAAACTTTGGGCACTATGCAACCAATCGGTCTTAATGACCGCTTTGACATGAGTTGCTGTTTATAAATGATACCAGATTCAATATAATAATAATGTTGAGCCCCTATCTCAAATGTCAATACCATTCCTTAGTTTCAGCTCACCATTTCTTTGTATTCTTGTAACCCTGAAGTATTTTGTTGTGACTCAATCGTTTTTAGAATGTATCTTTGTATAGGGACATACCTTTGTTTGTGATCATGGAGCTGTGAACCTGTGGGCTTTAGTGAATCTATGTACAGTTACCGTTGTATACAGTATTACAAAGATTGTACTTTATAGAGCATTGTGTGCACTTTGGATTTCCCATTCATATCTTTTTCCTTTTTTTCTATCCTTTATGCCTCAGCATATTCCATTAATACTATTCTTAATTATTATTATCATTTGAATACTTTCTTTCCCTGGGATTTTTTCATTTACTCGATCCTGTTTCTCATTTCTTGTCACCAGGTATAATCCACTGACATTTTCTGATCATATTGTGAGGCAGGACGCCGTTATGCTCATACCTAAGTCACTAGGGACCTATATGTCTGACACCTATTTAGCGTTAATTGCTACATTTTGCCACTTGAGGGTATCCTTTCTTTATATTGTGTTATCTTTTTTAGATTTTACATGTCTCATGATTTATATATTTTTAGCCATGATATCCATTTTTCCCCTGATGGTTACTTACCTGCCCCTGATCAGGGTAGAGACTCTTCACCCACTTAAGACGACGATTGATCATAGTGATGTGTGCTCGTGCATTTAACTTGTTGATAGGTCAGTTCTCTTCAACACATCTATTTAGGAGATATTTTTCAGCGTTAATATTCCATTTTTATCTTTGGAATTCAGCCGTATACTTATTTTAGAGTTTTTAGTTGTCCCTCTTTCATTTCTATGATAGCAGTTTTTCCTGCAGCTAAACGTGTTGTGCTTTTGCACAGGCCTTATCGTGTGAAGCCGGCAGCAGAGGACGGTGGTTGATCTATCACTCCTATCCACATAGACAGGTGAGCACTTGTCAGGGGCGTAGCTAGAGCTTGTGGCGCCCGGGGCTATCCCTCAGATTGCCGCCCCCCTGTATGTGCGCTGGAGGTTGTCATTGCCCAGGAGAGACTGCCCGACTTCCGGATGACCGGCCTGTCGCGGCGCGCACACCACACCACCATGCGTGCAACGTGCGCATAGCTGCCAAGGTATCAGATTGGTTAGGTGTGACATTTTCTGAATTTCTCTGTAATTATGAGTGACATACAATGACTATGAGTGACACTGTGAGAAAAATAAAGCAATGAAGACGAGAAAAACATATAAATACCAGAAATTACACCCAGCTGTCAAGTTTTCAGATTGATAAATGTGATATTTCTATGGAATAATTGCTTTCATGAGTGACATTGGTAGTTCCAAATCTGTGACACCTTGAGTAACAGTTTATCACAAATGTAACTGAGGAATAAAGTCCATGTGAAGAAATAAATATCGGAAACTACCACTTCTGAGCCGTGAGAAGGCTTACAAAAGACTCATAGCTGCTAAGATTTCAGATAGCTATGTGTGACATTTTCATAATTTCAGTGTAAATATGAGTGACATTTCAATTACCATGAGTGACACTTTCTCCCAAACAAAATCAAGCATTAAAGACGAGGGAAACATATATAAGTATCAGAAATTACACCAATCTAAGCAACAAGAAACTCTAAGAAGAGTCACATCATAGGTCACAGGCTGTATTTAAAAAAGAAATAGGGTCATCAATAAAAATCATTAGGTGCGCGGTCCGCCCTGGTCTGCGGCATCGCCTGCTACCTCCCCAGCCCCACTTGCAGCACAATCAGCTGCAGCCTGTCACACAGAGCTATATTACATACAGGCTCTGCCTTGGTCTAAAGCCTGATGCCCGATACTTGGCATGGCTGTTAAATGAGGGGGAAGAATGCGCTCAAAAATGTTTTCTTCTAAAAAAAACTCTTATTGCTATAGTAGTGCCTGCCACTGAAAGGGGGTGATTTCTGTGTTGAGGCATTCCTTGTGAAAGGGCAGAATTCTGTCCCTCACAGTGAAGTTAGCAGTAGCTGAAATGGGCTTACCCACTCACTACCCCATGCTCGTAGCTGTCAATTTTTCAGTTTGTTTATGTGACATTTCTATGCAGGCAGTATGTTTATGTGTGACATTTGAATACTTCTAATGTAACACTATTCCGGGCTGACCGAAGCGGCCACGTTAGCGTAAGGTGATCAATTAAAGAAATGATTTCCACTTCTTGCACCTTATTAGGGTCTATAGAAGGCAGAACCAGTGGAAATGCGCCTGAAGTTCTTATACACGGGTATACAACATAAGCATTCCTTTTGCATGCTGGGACTTTTGAGCCCATTATGTAATATAATGGGAGAAGTCTGAGGTGGCTTAAAATCATAAACACAATTAGCTCTAGTAAAAGGCAAGGTTAGCCAAAGTTGTCAGACACATACAATCTGATACAGGCTGCACAACCATGCGAGTAAACAAAATATTTCATAATACAACAGTAATGGTTAATTATAAAAAGCATGCAGGCAGCTTGATGTCCGATTTCTGCAGTTTTATGTAGACGTTAAAATGTGTGAGCACTCAGAGTCCCTCTCCCCCACCAGCTCCTCTCGTGCCAGCTCCAGGCTTCTAGTCGCATTGAACAGAACAGGTCCTATTTTGCTTCTGTTTGCAGGCTCCACGTACGGCAATAGTTAAGAGCAAACAAAGAAGTGTGAAAAAGCACCGCAGCGGCTGAGCAGTGTTTCAGTCTGCCATGCAGGCACCCTTGCCAGGGGGTGTATGTGCATGCTCCAAGGAGAGCTTGGAGCTCTGTCTCGGAAGTTAGTCCCTTGCACCTGGTGGAGGGGGGCTTTGTCAGCTGGCAGATTGAATCTAAGATTGTCTTCTGGACAATCTAACCACCGGGTAGATCTGCGCATCTCCTTCTTATAAGAGGCACCAAGTGAAATAACTGACCTACACTGTAATTAAACAGCGTTAACGGCCTTTCATGGTATGTGTGCACACTTTTAATCCCGCACAGATTACACACAAAGTTTTCTTTCAGAACAAACTTTAGCCAGAGCTAAAAATGCACAACGAATATGGTATTCGGGTGAGCACTGTTACCTGTTCTGTTGGTTGTCCTCGATCATCAGCAGAGACTAGTGCTGCTGCTGCTGCCATGATCATGCCCTCCAAATACTTTACTTGAACTGTTACACGTCCTCCATGGCCACTCTCTGCTGCTGGCAACTCTGACACCACCACCCGGTGTCTACCGGGTCACACGCAAGCTGCGCTGTCACTTGTGTGTGTGAGAGAAAGGAAACAATCACTTGTGCTGCTGCATGGACCAAGACAGACATTTCTTATTTTTTAAACTCCAAGGTAGCCGATGAAGTCCCACATCACGTGACTCCATGAACGCTCCCGGGACCACACTTAGCAAGTTATTTTTCCAGTGCGCAGTGGTCGATACAATGTATAATAATTCTTAGACTACGCGGCGCCAGCCAGCCTAACCCGGGTCACTAAAGCAACAACTGAGTTCCCCCGGCCCCAACCAACATGACAGCTAGGTGTGAATTGTCTCGGCAGGCAGAGCACAAAAGCAGGGAAATATAAAGCACTGCCCACTGGCTGCTTTTATGAAACGAGGAGACCCTCATTGATCCCCTCGGCGAGGCTGGGGAAAATGACTGGCAAATTGTCAGACAACCCCGAATAAATCACGAAGGCTGCCACAACGGGCCACAAGTGCCGCTCTTGCCGCCTCCAAAACAGTGCCGCCTGGGGCGGTCCGCCCCCCTCGCCCCCCCCCTAGCTACGCGGCTGGCACTTGTTAGCAGTTTAGCAAGATTTTTTACGCTTTCTAGTGTGGGAGGTTCATTACATACGGCCTTTTAACATTCTCACAGAGAGGCACTATCAGCAAGTTAGTTCAGCGTTGGATTGTACGTTGGGAGATTGCGGGGGCAGCTGCTGGCATTTCTGGCGCCGGTAAGTTACCACAGTAAGATTCCTTGCTTCACACGTTTTGTCATTTGGTCACTATTGGAGCATTACGATATGGTACATGGTATATTTTATTTTTATTAGCAATTTACGAGTAACACTGGCCCCCGATCGCGCATAGAAACCACGCAGCACAGAGCGAACATTGAACAATCTGTACCGGTTTTCATCACCAGGTAGGCTATTGAGTTGGTGATCTAGTTATTGTTGATACATTAGTTTGTGATCCATTTCCCTTGGTATTTATAAGCAACTTGTTTGCTGTTTGTTGTAGTTGGTGAGCAGAAGCGTTCAGCCCGGTACCTTGACAATCTTTCTTCGATTTTTCCTTATTTTTCCTTTTTTCTCTTAATTTTTTATAACTTTCCCGCTTTGGTGAGGGTAACACCGCGTGTATTCATCTTTCCCAATCACTATTTATGAATCATTTCTTGTGTTCTCGGAATGTTTATTTGTTGATTTTCACTATTAATTTACCACACCATTCAGCACACTGTGGATCATATAGTTCAAGTAATTACACAATTGGGGACTTGTGATACTATAGCATGTTACGACCAGCCCAAGGATTTGGTCACTATTTACATCACAATGCATTTATTTGTAAGTTGTTAGTATTTTTACTGTTAACCTTGAAAAGTCGTTTTTTGCATTTACAGATTCCCCTGAGGAAGGGACATCATTGTTCCGAAATGCATCGGGCATTGCATAAAATGTTATGCTATGAATTTCATTGATGGAATCACTGGGTTTCATGATTTCAATGGACCAGTGATTTATTTTTGTTTGAGTAAAATGATATATCAGTATGTATTAAGTAATTGTTAAAACAAATGAAGCAACATGATAATTTATAAATATATAAAGGAATATCTGATTAACCATTTGATTGAAATATTTGTTGTACATGTAGAGCGTATCGTTTTAACTTGATAATTTAATTGGAGAGCCCTCACGGACTACACATGCACAGTGCGCAGCGTGTTCTGCCATCTTTGGTAGTTTTTTGTATTTAATGTAAAATAACGTAGCAGAAGCTACTGCAATGTCAGACCAACTGTCAATGCACCTTGGGTGGATCAACTGTCAGGCCTCTTTGTCTTCTCTCAGTTCTTCTGGTTCTTTCTGTGAAACTTTTTCGAAGTCCCACATTTAGGGCTAGGTAGGAGCAGGATCTCGAACACCACTTCCAAGAGTGCAGGACCTGGGAGGCACCACTTGGTGGGGGGATTAAAACTCTCCAGCAAATAGTAGGTGTTGAGTTCATTGTCTCTGGAGCTTGTTATACCCCTGTAGTTCACACAGAAGGACAGCAAACTATCCCTTGGACTCATGTCTGGTGGTCCTGTGTTCATGAAGATGGTCCAGTTCTCCTTCAATCATCAAGGCAGGCCTCTAGAAGCAGGGAAGTCTTTTGGTGAGCAAGGCATTCCTCAAGCAGCAGAGCAGTCCTCTGGGAACTGGAGAGAGGATGTGGCCTAATGGCTAGAGTGGTTGACCTAGGAGCTGGGGAACTGGGTTCGAGTCTCGGCAGGGATGCTCAACCTCCTCTGATTCTGGGAAAATCACGTAATCTCCCTGTGCCTAACAAAAATGAGCGTGTCCTTCTTTAAGGCAACTGATGCTCATGTAAAGCGGTCCAATACCTTTGGGTCTAGTTTGCACTATATAAAAAACTAATTTCTGTTTTTTAAAAAGGCGGGCCTCAACCAGCAGAGCGTTCTTCTTGGGGTCCAGGAAAGCATTCTGAAGTCTTCAACAAGTTCAGAAGTGTACTAAAGAGGTGTTCTGTGGGTGCAATATTTATACAGTGAGCCAGCCTTTGAAGCGGGGAATTTCCCATGCTACCCTCACATCTGGTTCTGGAAAGTTCTTCCCTTAACCTACCAAGGCACCAAGAAGTCTGGGCTGAAAAAAGGCCAGTGCCAGATTCCCTAGTCTGTGTGCTGGAGGCAGACCTTTGAACTGTAGGTGGGCAGGGAAAAGCTCTGCCCCCTGCCATCCTGGCAGGCTAGCCAAGTCTGCTAACACCTAATCCTATTTTTGTCTCACTGGGAGGAATACACAAAGCACAACAGCTAGCTAATCGCAGGCATGTGACCAGCCTATCCAAGTACTACGCATCAGGCGTTAAACTAACGAATTTCAGACTGGTGGCCCACATCACCGCACTGAAATACATTGTTGCACATTTATAGCGCCTCCGTAGCAAGCTGGAGCCGATTGCTGCCAATTAAACCACACTGACAGAGTAAGGCCTGCTGGCTGCACTGCACTGCTTGCTACAGGCTTGAAGGCTGAGTCAAATCGCTCAACTGCCTACAAAGAATAACATGATATTTACCCAACACACTGGCGCAGCACCAATGATTAACTCAGGACGTCAAAAGGCTGAGACAGCCTTGCAGGGCACACTGCGAGAGGTACACCTACAGAATGCGGGTGCAGGCGAGCTATAGTTTAAGTTTGGAAGCCTGGCTCACAACTGGGAGACTGCCACCACTGCTGCAACTCCCACTGCATTGCGCCTCTTGGGGCAGAAAGGACCCAGAAGCGTTATAATCAACCCAAACTGACTCTCAGCTGACTTGCGGCTGCCAACTGAGTGGTGGCCTGGTGCCATAGCACTGTAGCTTGGCCCCTAGGTGAGTAATTTTCACAGCTTCAGAGCCTGGTGGCTTTCTGTAATGTAATTCATTTTGTACTTCACATCTCTTTCTCTGACATCAAGGAATGAGGTTGTGTGTCTTTAATAAAGCTACCTATTCTTTTGGGCAAGGCTCTATGATGTGATTTTGATCACTGTGGTGTCACAATAAACTGAGGAGGCCTCACAGGTGAGTCAAATAGAAGAAGAAGGAGGATTTAGTGACAGGAGATCCTTGGGACGGGATGCAGTTCGTGCAGCCTCTGCTTCAGAATCTCCGTTGTAATGTAGCACCTTTTCATTCCGTCATAGAAGTGCTGCAAGGGCAGAGTGCATGACCCTGTAACCTAGTATGGTGCCATTCGGTGGTCTAGAGGAACCCTTGCTCACCTCCAAGAAACGAGGCCCGCCACTGTGAAGGACTGGATCCCCTGTGGCCTTACTCCCCCTGACTGAAGCTGTCAGCAGAACTCGGGGCCAGTCCATACGTAGCTGTAGGCCGGAACACCAGGATCCCTGTGGAACCCCTAGAAAAGTGAGAGACGCCACATATTTAGCAAGGGTTGCAAGCAGTAGTACCCACATGACATGTCTGTAATGTTAATTATGCAGAAGGGAGAACGGCGTACTCTAATTAATAACATGAAGACCTAGTGGGAGATAAGTAATAAGGGTCCATGCACGAGTAATAACAACATGCGGAGTGAATTCTTTCCCAGAAGAAGGGATGCAGATGCATTAAGAAATCAAAGATTTAGCTAGAATGCATGGTGTCAGCAACATGTACAAATGGTCTCTCTCTGATAAGTGCACAAAGTGTGAAGCATCAAGTTTTAATAACAGAATACATTCCATGTCTTGTCTTTTAAGCAAGTTTTATTTATCACTGCTCAATCTGTTGTATCAAACATCTTCAGTATTGTCTGTCTTTTCAGTAACCCTGGGCGGGCGGCTACGTTCCGTGCACGGAGTGTGCGTAGTGCCGGCTTCTACGCATTTTGCGTAGCAGGCGTAGAATCCGGCACTATGCACGCTCCGCAGACGGAGCGTAGCTGGCCGCCACCCGCCTCCCTCCCGCCCTCCCTAAATACTTTAAATTAATAGTGTAAAAGAATTAAAAGGCACTTACCTTGCCCGCCGCTGCCTGCCGCGTCCCCGGGGCTCGCTATCTTCATTGCTTCCGTCTTGTGTATCTAATGCGCATGCGCGATCGGCCGCGCATGCGCATTTCTCACGAGAAATGCGCATGCGCGGTCGCCCGCGCATGCGCATTAGTACACAAGACGGCAGCCATGAAGATAGCGAGCCCCGGGGACGCGGCGGGCAGCAGCGGGCAGCGGCGGGCAAGGTAAGTGCGTTTTAATTCTTTTCCACTTTTAATTTAAAGTATTTAGGGAGGCCTGCGGTGCGTAGTGGGGCTACGCGGAGTGCGGAGGTGGGCGTAGTTTCTCGCCCACTTCACGTAGCTCCGCGAAGCCCCACTACGCCCACTACGCCCAGGGTTACTTTTTAGTCAAAAGTGCCCAGAAAAGTTACACTACGTGTCCCCGAATGCAACTTTATATTGGATAAGAAATGTCATAAATGGCTGAAAATGTAACACATTATGAGGCTACTTTTGGAAAGCGGTTCACCTGTCTTGGTACAACTTAATGTTCCTCTACATCCATCAGCTCAGGTCACACTCCCTGACTTTCACATCTGTGCACCCGGCTCCCGAACACGTAATTGAAACCATCTTGGTAATTGAATTCTGCAATGTGGCTTTGGTTTGTACTTTATAATACAGTTCATATTTGCATTCTTTAGAAGATTTTGCTCACATCACCCATCCTGTAGTCTCTTAATATCATGGCTACACATTTGTTTAACAGTCAAGTTGCTAGGGCACTAATGCCTTTCCATTTCTGATACTATCCAGCAATTTTAAGATTTTCTTAGAGTTTCTTGTTTCTGAAATAGGTATAATTTCTGAAATGTTTATGTTTCCCTCGTCCTCATTGCTTGATTTTGCTTGTGAGAAAGTGTCACTCATAGTCGCTGAATGTCACTCATAATTACACTGAAACTATGAAAATATCACAAATAAGCAATCTGAAACCTTGGCAGCTATGAGTGACCCAGGACACTGGCAGCAGGCAACGAATGCTCTACCCTTCTTCTCTACCACCCTGTTCTGACATTTACGGCCAGAGCTGTTCAAGTCTCAACATCTGCTCTACATTCTGCGATTCTGGGCAAATCACTTAACCTCCTCATGCCCCCAAAAAATGTGGCCTTGTTTAATGTAATTAAGAATGTAAATATTGCTGATATGAAGCGCTCTGAAATCCTACGGTTCAGTTTGTGTTATATGAAAATTGCTGAAAAATTCATAAAGCGGTAACACAGATTCATGAAGGTACCAATCTGTGAATAGCAAATTGCGAAAATTTGCGATTCGCATATTGATAATCGCAGAATGCAATTCATGTACAAATACGATCAAAAAATGCGAATCGCAAATGATCGCAATTGCCGATAGCGATCTTGCCGCAATCGCAAATTATTCGCAGATTCTGTAATTTTTGATGTTGAAGTTGAGATATCGCTATTTGCGATCTCGCTAACTGCGAGATCGCAAAAACGGGAAGTCGCATTTCGAGCCCACTTATGACATCACAACCAGGAAGTAGGCTCACCTCACCCACAAACAGAACACAGAGCCAGGGAGTGGCAGCAGGAAACTGAGGAGCACCAAAACCAACACTGTGCAGCACCCCAGCCAGAAAAAGTTTGCCAGCATGTCCCAGGATGCAGCAGGGAGCAGTGGGCAGGAGAGAAAGAGGAAAATTAAGTTTTCCGAATTAGAACTGGAGCACCTAATTGAAGGGGTCTGCAAGGATTATGCCCGGCTCTTCGGAAAAGACTCCCAGAGGGTGCCAGAGGCAGAGAAGCGCAGGATCTGGCAGCGCATCCGCGCGAAGGTCAATTCTGTTGGTGTGACCCAGCGCACAATTGACGAACTTAAAAAGCGCTGGTACGACCTGAGAGGTTGTTCTAAGGAGCGGATTGCTGAGAGGCTTGGGGAGCGACTGGCCACCGGTGGAGGGGAACCTGTAGCCACACCGAACACCCCATTGGAGGACCTGATTGAGGACACCATTGTGCCTGAAGCCTGCGTGGTGGTCCTTCAGCTGGACTCATCTTGACCCAGCAAACAACCTGAAGGTAAGTGCCATGCGACTGCGACCCAGTCCCCCAACAATGCCTTTAAGTCTTGAGCTAGCAACATGATATCGCCAACAATGCAGCCCATGCTCACCAAAAAAGCCCCATTGCATGGTGGAAGTTGTAGTGTAATCATGTACCCGCAGTTAGCCCAACATTGCCAGAGCAGTCAATGCAACGTAAATCCAAAAGCCAGTCAGGGAAAGCAAGGCTGCATGCATGTATCAACATTGCATGCGCAAGATACATGACTTTAATCATGCACCCTTTCACATTACAGGTGCAGGTGAGCAAGCCAGCACAGACAGCGAGGCGCTGCGCATCGCCGAGAGCCAGGAGGACACTGAGGGTGAGGGCCAGTCCTCCCAACTACCCGGCCCATCACAGCCACCAGCAGTGCTCCCACCACCACCACCACCACCCCGTGTGGACAGGGCCACCCCTGCAGCCACAGCCGTGCAGCCAAGACCCCAGCAAACAGCCACAGCAGTGGTACAGGCTCCACCACCACCACCCCGGAGGCAGACGAGGCGCACAGCTGGTGCCAGGTCACACACCAGCGCACTGAGGCGCCAGCAGCGCCAGGGCCCAGCAGGCACCGGCAGGGCACTTGAAACACCAGATCCAGGCCTGGTCATCGAACGCCGCATGCTGGCGGTGCATCGCACACAGGCGCGTCACATGGCAGCAATGCTCACACAGATGCAGGCGAACAGCCAACACAAAGCCCAGATGACCGCTGCAGTCCGTGAAAACAACCAGCTGCTTGTAGCCCAGCAGGACATGACCCGCCGACGCTACCGCCAACTACTGTCCCGCCTATCGGCCTACACTAGGTCCAATCATGTAGTAGGTAATGCTACATCACAGCTGGCACGAAGGCCACTCGCCATGCAGGCCCAGATGGTGCAGTGTTGCCAGGATGTGGCAAGGTCACTAGACCTACTCACCGCAGCAGTGCTCGGCCGCCAGGCCACTGGCCATGAAGAACCAGAGGGGGCTGACGACGCAAGTGAGGCTGCGTCAACCAACAGCAGTGCATCCTTGCCAACGATGCCTGCACGTCGCCGCAGCAGCAGGGCAACATCAGCAACTGGGGCCAACACCGTCCCTCAGGATGCAGAGAGACGACTTGGGGCGTCTCGTCGTCACCGACCGTAAGGACTCACACACTCTGAGGGAGGCCATGCAGTCAACCCCTGCTAACCCCCTACCCCAGCATAGGGAGGTATGGAGCAATACTCTCTCCATCAGACAGTTCAATGATTTAAGGCCAATTTATTGTGCATAAACAATAAAGAATAATGGTCAAAGATGATTCACACTCATGTCATTATTACATTAGTCATGCATGGGTGCAGTGTTGTGATAGGGGAATGGGTGCACTAGAAACAGTTAATAGTGATGTGGTTGCAGCGCCTGTGTCCCTCAGCAGGATCTTCTCCGCGTGCATGACGTACATGTGGAGGCGGCCGGTTGTCACCTTCAGACTCACTGCCAGATATCTCCACTGGTATCCTGCGCTTGGTAGCAATGTTGTGGAGTATTGCACACACGCCCACGATGCGGCAGAAGACCTCAGGTGTGTATTTGATGGCCCCACCAGTCTTGTGCAGTATGCGGAAACGGCTCTTCAATAGGCCAAATGTCCTCTCTATGCAATTTCTTGTCCGTATGTGTGCAGCATTGTAACGCCGTTGCTGTGGTGTGGCAGGGTTGAGGTATGGGGTGAGGAGGTACTCACGTAGACCGTAGGCGCTGTCACCTGCGGGTAATGAGCAGAGGGTGAGTGCCTAATCTGCACAGATACATGCTCAAATTGTAGTATTTGGGGACATGTGTACTTACCCAGTAGGTGCCCTTCGCCAAAGTCTCCCCTTGCCAGTCGTGTGTGAATGCCGCTGTGCCGGAAGATGAAGGAGTCATGTGTGCTGCCCGGATATTGTGCCACTATGTCCGTGATGTAATTCTTTGCGTTGCACACCATCTGGATATTGAGGGAGTGGTAGGACTTGCAATTGCGGTACATGTATTCCGTTTGTGCTGGTGGGCAGAAGTGGATATGGGTACAGTCAATGCATCCGATAACATGCGGAAATTGTGCAATGTTATAGAATTTGAGCTTGGTGTCATTTAGGTCCTGTTGGGTGGTGTGGAATGAAATGTAGTGGTGTAGCCGGGTCAGCATTGCATCCAGGAAACTCCTTAGGCACCGGGACATGTTGGTCTGGGATATACCCCCAGCAACAGCAACTATCCCCTGGAAGCTTCCGGAGGCCAGTAGGTGCAGGCTGCACAATACCTGTACATGGGTGGGAACGGCATTGGTTCTCCTTGTTGGATGCTGCAGCAGGGGGTCTAGGTCCTGGATCAGCTTGATGAACATTGGGCCACTTAGGCGGTACTTGGCATAGATTTGCTCCCTGGTTTGGCCCAGAAGGGTGACCCGCTGCCGGAATATCCGCTCCTGGATCCTACGCCTGTTCTGTGCTGCTCGCTGCAGCCTACGCCGCCTGACCACCATGTAGAGTCCTGGCATTGTGAGAGTCCTCAGTCTCCAGCTGCATATCCTTTAGTGTGTTTACTCAGGCCAGCACCTGTATGCAGTTAACATTAATCAACTTTTGCTGGTTACCACCTGGTTTGGGTTCTCCTTAAATTGCACGTCGCTATTAGCGATTTTCGTGTTTTTCGCTATCTGCGAATTTTCATGAATGGCAATAGCGAATATTTAGCGCTTTCGCTAATGATTTCACAATATCCTTGGATTCTCGCTATTTCTTGTTCGCTAATGGGCAGGTTTCAGGATTCTGAGAATTTATTAGCGAATTCACAATTTTATTTTAGCGCTTCCGCACTTTTGCGACTTTCTATTTCATGAATTGCTTTTCCTCAATTTGGGGTCGCAATTGCTAATTCGCAGCGATTGCGAATGCTATTTAGCTTCATGAATCTATCTGTTAGCCTTAAAATAATAAGGAGACAAAACCATACCCATTTAGCGAATGATTTTTACAAAGTGACATTAGAAAGCCTGTATAATTCGTGGCTTCCCTGTTTAATTTTGTGATCTTAGGCATATATTTTATTTCACAAGCACTTTCAAATACATGATTTCAGAATACCAGCTGCAAAAAAACCTACTGTGTTTGATTGAATATACCATAATGTTACTTGATAATGTTCTGGGATGCAGCCAGAGTTCACATGATAACGGTATTGCCTCTTATTTTACTAATGGCACTGTCACCAGTGTAGTTATGGTGGCCGAAATGGTTCTGAATCCAGTACTACTCAGTGCAGCTTTATCATGTGACCTACCTATTAATGTCAAATGTTCCAAAAGTGAATTCAAACATTTCCAAGGTTCAGCTTGTGCACAGGCTCTAAGAGTGAAGGCAGACCCTTGGCTCTGCTTTCTGTGTTAATTTGTTGTATTGTCACCTCTGGGTTGAATAAGGAGTCAGAGAGGTGTCTCATGAGATATCACCACCAGACACATGTCCATATGCAAATAGGGAAGTATTTTTTCTGCTTCTGTCCATGTAGTATCTCTAAGGCTTTGAATATATGTTTGTTTTTTTTTTAAACACTTTTTTATTTTCAGTAAACAAGCTTCTCATCAACAGTTGTTACAATGAATAGATATCAATAGTAAATTTTCTGTCTCTATACCTCTTCGGACCCCATCTCCCCACCGTGTATTAACAGAACAGTTTTCCTGGAAGCCATTACATTAATCTCTACATGCGCAGTGCATCATTAATCCTCTTCCATGTCATCGTCCGAGCTGTCTATGTCATTTTCCGGCAACAAATCCAACAGATCCCCTCTGTAACTATTCCACGCCGCCCAAATTTTTTCCATTTACGCGAGCTTCATCTATTTGCATAAATCGCACGTTCCGCAATCATTGCAAGGTCCATGTTCCCGCACCATCCCGCCAGTGTGGGTGTGCCCACCGCCCCCCATTTCTGTGCTATGTCTCTCTTCGCGACCATGCAGCCTAGTGTAGCCCAGATCTGGAAATAACGTGTAAGATCGTTAGGTTCCCATATATTTAGAAGACAGCTACGTGGCTCAGGCAAAAGAGATAGCTCCAGTGTTTGCAAAATGGTATGGAGCACCTGTTTCCAGTATTCCAGTATTACCGGACACTCCCATATAGTGTGGAGAAAAGTTCCTTCCCCCCCGCACCCTCGCAGACAGTACGGATGTTGTGCTCTTTGCAGTTTATGCAGAGTGGACCTTGTGTAATAAATACGGTGTAAGATTTTCAGTTGTACCAGTCTAAGCTTCGCAGAGATTCCTACCTCCCTGGGTGACGCCAATCCCTCCCGCCATTCCGAATCATCCATGTCTCCTATTTCTGTCGCCCAATTCTCCCTCAGTTTCATGGTAGGGTCAGGCATGTTGTTAAGCAATTTTTGATATGTGAGTGACGTCGCTCGCTTTTGCATAAAGTCCATGAGCAGGCGGTCCTCCAAGGGGAATGCCTCAGGCACTTCTGTGTCTTGTGGAAGAGCCGTCAATAATGCATGTCGAATTTGCACATACCTATATGTTTCAGTCGGGCCAAGACCATATTGTTGCTGCAGCTGGGCAAACGGCACCACTGCACCCTTGTCCCACAAATCACCCACTGTAGATATTCCAATATTGTCCCATTGCGTAAACCCCTTGCTACTTCTCAGGCGCCCCAGTGCTCTGGTGTCCCAAAGCGGAGTAAGCTTCGTTATAACCCCCTTCCATCCCAGCTTCGCCTGTGCCCTGTACCATATGGCGGTCGTTTGCTTCGTGGGACCCTCTAGTTTTGCCACAAGACGTCTGTCATAGAGTGCCGCCAACATGGTATTCGTGCCTAGTTGCACCCTATCTGCCCTATAGGCTGGATCATCTTGGGGAGCATGTATCCATTGATTAATGGTCTTAAGTTGTGCCGCCCAGTAATATAGTTGGACGTCCGGTAGCGCTATCCCCCCATCATACCAACTCCTGTGCAACTTGATCTGTGCTATGCGAGCCGGGCGGGCTCCCCACAGCAGTGTTGACACTTGTGCCGCTACCTGTTTAAAGTATCTGGGTGGAATCGGATAAGGGGCATTGTCAAGCGCGTAGAGAAATCTCGGCAACGCCATCATTTTGTATAATGCTGCCCTCCCCAAGAGTGTGAGTGGCAACGATGCCCAATACGAGATGTGTCTTCTCAACCTATCCAGGGGTGGGGCTAGATTTTTTATAAAGAACTCCGTCGCATCTTTAGTGATGTGAACACCTAAGTATTTAAAGGAGTTCCCCGCCAGCACCAAGGGGCCCCCTACAGGGAGCAGTGGTTCCGGCCCCCGCAGTATATACAGCACCGATTTGGACCAGTTAATTTTATATCCTGACGCCTTCCCGTGAGATTCGCACAGTGTCAGGAGTTCCGGGATTCCGGGTCCCGGATCCATCAGTTAGACCAACATGTCGTCCGCGTATAACAAGAGACGGTCTTCCCACCCCCCTCCCCAGCTAAATCCTCTCAATAATGGGTCATTCTAATTAATGTCGCTAATGGCTCCAGTACTAATGCAAATAGCAACGGGGACAACGGGCACCCCTGGCGTGTTCCCCTTGACAGTTCTATTGTATGGGACATATGACCATTTGCTGTAATCTGTGCCAGCGGTGCTGAATACAACAGCCGAACCCATGCTCTAAATTTTGGACCGAACCCCATACGGGTCATGACAACAAATAAATATTGCCAGTCTACCATGTCGAAAGCCATTTTTGCATCCAACGATAAAATCACCGCGGGGTCCGATAGCTTCGAGGCCCGTGCTAGTACCCCATGCATGCGTCTGATATTAAGCGCTGTGTTCTCGCTATTTCTTGTTCACTAATGGGCAGGTTTCAGGATTCTGAGAATTTATTAGCAAATTCGCTATTTTATTTTAGCGCTTCCGCACTTTTGCGACTTTCTATTTCATTAATTGCTTTTCCTCAATTTGGGGTCGCAATTGCTAATTCGCAGCGATTGCGAACCCTATTTAGCTTCATGAATCTATCTGTTAGCCTTAAAATAATAAGGAGACAAAACCATACCCATTTAGTGAATGATTTTTACAAAGTGACATTAGAAAGCCTGGATAATTCGTGGCTTCCCTGTTTAATTTTGTGATCTTAGGCATATATTTTATTTCACAAGCACTTTCAAATACATGATTTCAGAATACCAGCTGCAAAAAAACCTACTGTGTTTGATTGAATATACCATAATGTTACTTGATAATGTTCTAGGATGCAGCCAGAGTTCACATAATAACGGTATTGCCTCTTATTTTACTAATGGCACTGTCACCAGTGTAGTTATGGTGACCGAAATGGTTCTAAATCCAGTACTACTCAGTGCAGCTTTATCATGTGACCTACCTATTAATGTCAAATGTTCCAAAAGTGAATTCAAACATTTCCAAGGTTCAGCTTGTGCACAGGCTCTAAGAGTGAAGGCAGACCCTTGGCTCTGCTTTCTGTGTTAATTTGTTGTATTGTTACCTCTGGGTTGAATAAGGAGTCAGAGAGGTGTCTCATGAGATATCACCACCAGACACATGTCCATATGCAAATAGGGAAGTATTTTTTCTGCTTCTGTCCATGTAGTATCTCTAAGGCTTTGAATATATGTTTTTTTTTTTTAAACACTTTTTTATTTTCAGTAAACAAGCTTCTCATCAACAGTTGTTACAATGAATAGATATCAATAGTAAATTTTCTGTCTCTATACCTCTTCGGACCCCATCTCCCCACCGTGTATTAACAGAACAGTTTTCCTGGAAGCCATTACCTTAATCTCTACATGCGCAGTGCATCATTAATCCTCTTCCATGTCATCGTCCGAGCTGTCTATGTCATTTTCCGGCAACAAATCCAACAGATCCCCTCTGTAACTATTCCACGCCGCCCAAATTTTGTTCCATTTACGCGAGCTTCATCTATTTGCATAAATCGCACGTTCCGCAATCATTGCAAGGTCCATGTTCCCGCACCATCCCGCCAGTGTGGGTGTGCCCACCGCCCCCCATTTCTGTGCTATGTCTCTCTTCGCGACCATGCAGCCTAGTGTAGCCCAGATCTGGAAATAACGTGTAAGATCGTTAGGTTCCCATATATTTAGAAGACAGCTACGTGGCTCAGGCAAAAGAGATAGCTCCAGTGTTTGCAAAATGGTATGGTGCACCTGTCTCCAGTATTCCAGTATTACCGGACACTCCCATATAGTGTGGAGAAAAGTTCCTTCCCCCCCGCACCCTCGCAGACAGTACGGATGTTGTGCTCTTTGCAGTTTATGCAGAGTGGACCTTGTGTAATAAATACGGTGTAAGATTTTCAGTTGTACCAGTCTAAGCTTCGCAGAGATTCCTACCTCCCTGGGTGACGCCAATCCCTCCCGCCATTCCGAATCATCCATGTCTCCTATTTCTGTCGCCCAATTCTCCCTCAGTTTCATGGTAGGGTCAGGCATGTTGTTAAGCAATTTTTGATATGTGAGTGACGTCGCTCGCTTTTGCATAAAGTCCATGAGCAGGCGGTCCTCCAAGGGGAATGCCTCAGGCACTTCTGTGTCTTGTGGAAGAGCCGTCAATAATGCATGTCGAATTTGCACATACCTATATGTTTCAGTCGGGCCAAGACCATATTGTTGCTGCAGCTGGGCAAACGGCACCACTGCACCCTTGTCCCACAAATCACCCACTGTAGATATTCCAATATTGTCCCATTGCGTAAACCCCTTGCTACTTCTCAGGCGCCCCAGTGCTCTGGTGTCCCAAAGCGGAGTAAGCTTCGTTATAACCCCCTTCCATCCCAGCTTCGCCTGTGCCCTGTACCATATGGCGGTCGTTTGCTTCGTGGGACCCTCTAGTTTTGCCACAAGACGTCTGTCATAGAGTGCCGCCAACATGTTATTCGTGCCTAGTTGCACCCTATCTGCCCTATAGGCTGGATCATCTTGGGGAGCATGTATCCATTGATTAATGGTCTTAAGTTGTGCCGCCCAGTAATATAGTTGGACGTCCGGTAGCGCTATCCCCCCATCATACCAACTCCTGTGCAACTTGATCTGTGCTATGCGAGCCGGGCGGGCTCCCCACAGCAGTGTTGACACTTGTGCCGCTACCTGTTTAAAGTATCTGGGTGGAATCGGATAAGGGGCATTGTCAAGCGCGTAGAGAAATCTCGGCAACGCCATCATTTTGTATAATGCTGCCCTCCCCAAGAGTGTGAGTGGCAACGATGCCCAATACGAGATGTGTCTTCTCAACCTATCCAGGGGTGGGGCTAGATTTTTTATAAAGAACTCCGTCGCATCTTTAGTGATGTGAACACCTAAGTATTTAAAGGAGTTCCCCGCCAGCACCAAGGGGCGCCCTACAGGGAGCAGTGGTTCCGGCCCCCGCAGTATATACAGCACCGATTTGGACCAGTTAATTTTATATCCTGATGCCTTCCCGTGAGATTTGCACAGTGTCAGGAGTTCCGGGATTCCGGGTTCCGGATCCATCAGTTAGACCAACATGTCGTCCGCGTATAACAAGAGACGGTCTTCCCACCCCCCTCCCCAGCTAATTCCTCTCAATAATGGGCTCATTCTAATTAATGTCGCTAATGGCTCCAGTACTAATGCAAATAGCAACGGGGACAACGGGCACCCCTGGCGTGTTCCCTTTGACAGTTCTATTGTATGGGACATATGACCATTTGCTGTAATATGGGTCAGCGGTGCTGAATACAACAGCCGAACCCATGCTCTAAATTTTGGACCGAACCCCATACGGGTCATGACAACAAATAAATATTGCCCGTCTACCATGTCGAAAGCCATTTTTGCATCCAACGATAAAATCACCGCGGGGTCCGATAGCTTCGAGGCCCGTGCTAGTACCCCATGCATGCATCTGATATTAAGCGCTGTGTTCCTATTGGGCATGAAGCCTGACTGATCCGGATGAATCAGTCGTTAAAGGTGAGGCATTAATCTAAGTGCCAGGAGTTTAGCTAAAATGTTTGCTTCTGCGTTTATCAATGATATCAGGCGGTAGGAGGTACACTGGTCCGGGGGTTTACCTGGCTTTGGTATCGCCACTATCCTCGCTATTCTTTGATCCAAGGGGAGTATTTCGTTCTTTAAACTGTCATTATACATCGTCAAGAGGGGCAGACTAATATTATCAGACACAAGTTTGTACCATTCTATTGGGATCCCGTTAGGGCCCAAAGCCTTTCCCAACAGAAGCAGTCGAATGGCCGTCTGGATTTCGTCTTGTGTTAGGTCTGCTTCTAGCTCCTGAGCTACCTCCGTAGGGAGTGTCTGCATTTCAATGCGACTAAGTGAGTCCAGTACCGCCGCTTCCGACAAGGTCTGGTGGGCAGTGTAGACCTCTGTGAAATATTCCGCTAGTACAGTTACTATCTCTGCAGGGTGTTTCCGCAGCTCGCCCCCCCCTCGTCTGCAATTGTTGTATTCCCCTGGAGCCTTCCCTTTTTTTTCCAACCAGACCAGCATTTTACCTGCCTTATCTCCCACCTCATATACTTTATGTTCTGTTGCTACTATGTTGCCCATCATTATTTGTGTAATATGGTCCCTGTATTTCTGTTGACAGACATGCAAGGAGTGTGTCGTATTTGGAGTGGGGTTCGTCATATGCATTGTGTTCGCTTCCTGTAGCTCCAGCTCTAGTTCGTCCAACTCTCTTTGTTGCGTCCGCCTGTGTCCAGTAATAGTGGCAATTGCCTGACCCCTCAGTACCGTCTTGTACGCCTCCCAGACTACGGATTGCGAGCTTACTGAGGCTGAATTTTCAATAAAATAATGTTTAGTGGCATTCTTGAGTTCCTTTCTAATTCTGGGAACCTTTAGATAAGTCGGATGAATAGGGTACATGCGCCAACGAGCTTTCTCCTTGCAAGCAATCGTCAGCACTACCGGGGAATGATCTGAGATGCCTCTAGGTTTTATTTCAATCTCGTCTACCAGCTGTAGACCAGTTGCCAACATCAGGTAATAATCTATGCGTGACAAGCTCTGGTGGACTGCTGAGTAGTATGTGTATTGGCAAGCAGTGGGGCACATAGACCTCCAGACATCCACCAATCCCATAGCCTCCAGAAATCCCTGCATCTTGGAGGTCCCGGACGCCTGTGGCCTAGCCGGAAACCTATCTGTCACAGCGTTTATGGCTGTGTTGAAATCCCCTCCCACTATGAGTTCACCCTCTGGAAGCGTCAGCAGGAAGTCCCCAAATGCAGGCAGAACCACTGATTGAAGCGCCGGCGGAACATACACTGACACTATATTCAGGAGCCGCCCCTCCTATTGCCCCTGTACCGCCGCAAATCTTCCCTGGTCATCAGTCTTAGCCTTCAGAACTATAAAGGGTGAGGTCCTCTTCACTAGTATACCTGTCCCTCTGGATCCTGCAGAGAACTCTGAATGTGCCACCATTCTGTATCCCCATCTATCTAGAGCTCTACATGCTGTCCCCGTAAGGTGCGTCTCCTGTAAAAGCACAATTGCCGGGCCCATTCGTTTTATTGCCTGTAACACTAGTCCTCTTTTTATTTTATCACCTAGCCCCCTTACATTCCAAGTCACTATTCGTAATGGGACCACCTGACGTTCCTGTGTCAGATCTGCAGCATGTTCAAGTTGTGACTCCCTCGCCATGAGTGTATTGCTGAACGAAGCGGTATTGCCGCCGTACCATTTCAGTGGAGTATTCGTTGGGTATCCTTGTGTACAATATGCCTACCCTGTTGAGAGCTACTCTAAACCAATAAAACAAATCAACAGTAACTGCACCCCAAACCCCCCCCCTCCCTGCCTCCCTGCTCAATGGACTTTTAACCGCCCGCCTCCCCAACTTAGCAGAGCGCTTTAATCCCCTCCAACCCATATTACTTGCTTGCCGGGGTAAAAGGTCCGGGAGATTCGCGGCCCTTCTCATTCTCCGGGGCCTGCCTCAGCCCAGTGTCCATGTCCGGCTCGACCGTAATGTATATAACCACAGGCAGTCCTTCGGGAGCCGGGCGTTTATGGGTCTACTACATTGTTCGATTCCTTACTGTTCACCTGCTGCGAACCCTCCGGTGCTTCTGGACGTGATGCTTAAGATACAGGGTGGTCATCATCCTTCCGGCGTTGGCGATTAGGTGTACCATGCTTCGTGCCTTCCACAGTCCTCCAGCCTTCTAACCAGTCATAAGCAGCTTCTGGCGTCTCAAAGAGCCACGTCTTCTTGTCGGCTACTACTCTGAGACGCGCTGGGAATAACATTGAATTTGGCAGTTCTTTTGCTCTCAGTGCCCTTTTCACATCCATGAAGCTACGTCTGCGCCTAGAGACTTCGGCTGTATAGTCTGGAAAGAAGGCAAGTGTAGAGTTCTGGATTTTAATTGGCGGAGTAATTCTTGACGTCTGTAAGATCACATCCCTATCTCTAAAGTTAAACAGGCGGGCTACAACCGGTCTCAGAGCTGCTCCGGGCTTCGCCCTGCCTCCAGGAACTCTATGCGCTCTCTCCACTGAGAATAAAGCCGCTTGGGTTGTAGCCTTGTTTTAATTAGTTCCTCTACGTAGAGGTCCATTGCCTGGGTGCCTTCAGACTCGGGAACCCCAAGAATGCGTACATTATTTCTTCTTGCGCGTCCTTGTTGGTCATCCAATTTCTCTTTCAACTGTTTATTCTCCGTCTGAATGTGGGTCATTGCTCTCTGCAATTCCGAAGTTTCCTCCACTAGCGACTTGGTAATTACTTCAACCTCCTTGACCCTCTCCGCCATTTTATGGAAATGTGCTCTGAGTAGAGAGACATCTGTCGATATTGTCCCCACCGTTGCTTGTACACTGGATAGTGCTGTCATGATGTCCTATATTGTCACCTTCTGTGCTCCACCATCTTCAGGCGTCTTCCCCGCTGAAGGGCGGCCTTCTGTCAGGGGCGGTAAGTGCTTATCAAATGCGTATTTATCTAGTTTTGACTGCGTCTGTTGATTCCTGGGCCTTCTTCCAGCCATGGCGGCCCCTCCCGTTACACAGTCTTGCTGCTTCGTTGGTGTTAATCGTCCTTGGTCCCTTCAGTCTGTGGCGGTCGGCACCCTCGTGAGTCGCCTCCACGCACTGTCCGAGCTAGAGTCTGCGCGGTAAGCCCTATACCATCATTGACCTCGCCCTTAACATGCCACCATGTCCTGCCGCCACCTCGGTCGGGCCCTTCTATTCCCGAGGAAATCTTCTTCCCAGCCGGCTGCACCCCTATATTGTTGCGCTGACGCCGGTGCTGGGAATCACAGTGTCTCACTCACACAAACGGTCGTGTGGCGTGGTATGCCTAGGGGGTCCGTGTAGTTAATTTTTTTTGGTATGCACTTCAGGGTACCTGAGAGTACTTTTCACAGTAGAGTAGAGCCTTCCCGTTGTTCGTCCCTAATCACCCCCTCTGGCATGGGCTATATCGCGTCCCGGGCGATCACTGTTGCTGCAGCCTCCTCACTCGCAGCTCTACGTCCGTTTTCTGCCACCCTCCGCCTCCAGTTTGAATCTGCCTCCTCTCCGCTTCCCAGGGACCTCGTCTCCGGTCTGCACCACACTCACCCCTGGCTCTCGAAGTATCCGGTGGGGGCTATGATGTATTAGGGACCTCCGACCTTGTCCTTCGTGCGGGTATGGAGATGCCACTTCTATCTGATGTGTCAATACCTTGCTCCACAGCGCGTCACCAACCCGCTCGGCCTCCAGCGCTCGTCTCTTCCTGCATTTCCTCTCTGGGTAAATTGGGCATTCTTTGCCTCTAGCTGCTACTTCACCCAAGCCGCTGTAAGTGTTTAAATGTCCCTCGCCTTCCGAATCGGTTCCGTTGCGCCTCGCCTGTCCACCCCTCCGCAGCCCGCAATACCTCCGTCCGCCGCTTTGGTTTGCAATGTACTTTGGGACGCGGCTGTTGGTGGACGGCTAGGCCTCATATTGCCGGGTACCGTATCTTGCGGGTCTCGGCTCCGTTTCTTGTCCGGATTTCTCCCGGTCCGAGCCTTTGGTCCTGAGCGTCGGCTGCTGCCCTCAGAGTTCTGTTTTTTGTCGGATTAACTTGCGGATAGATGTGAAGGGCCGCTATTACTCCGGAGCTCCTCAACTACGTGGCCATTTCAATCAGCTGCTAGCCACGCCCTGAATATATGTTTTTAATTAAAAAGCTAAAATGTTTTCTTTCTCCATTTTCCTCTCATGCATTCTCTCTTGTTCTTTTTTAATCCTGAAATTGTTCCTTGTTCCCACTTTACTCTTTGCATTATTTCCTTGCTTTTTCCAGTACTGTGATGCTTTGCCCTACCTTTTAATTCTGTTTAACTCGTGTTCTTTTCATTCGATTTCCCTAAAGTAATCTTTTCTCTTCATAATAGCGTTCGTTACTATCTTGAGGCTGTCCGCTCAAATAATCAGAGGTCACGGCCGAATCAACAAACAAAACAGCTGAGTTCTTTATTGAGAACCGGACCGCCAGACTTGAACCTCGTTCCACAAGTACAACCTAGTGAGTAACATTAGGGGGTCTCTTTCAATAAGGCCACAACTCAAGTACTGTGTCACATATCAAGCATTGTGTTCTGTTTTAGAGGCCTCTTCTGGAACTTTGTGTCTTATTTCGGAGCTCTCATATGGCGAATGCTAAGTCTAGTTCCAGAAGCAGCTCCTTGACTAGTGTGTCCATTTCTGAAGATTAATTTGTAGTTGTGTACGTGGTTTTGGTAGCCTCATCCAGTGGATTAGTTTGGTCAGTATGTTTGGGGGGCTGTGAGCTTCAGATGTTCCGACAATCGGACTGGCATATAATGTTTCAATACATTTTGCGAAGCAGGGTACATGAGAGGGACCTAGGTAGCAGTGGAAAGGGAGAAGAATGCGATTTGTAGAAGTTCTGAAGAGAAAACACAATATTTTGTAAAACAGAACAATATGTTGAGGACTTTCAAAACTGAAATGGAGAAAGTGTGTGCACGTGCTTTTGTCTGTGTATGTAAACATCCCTGGCGAAATTTGACTGACATCTCACAATACCCAACTGAAAGCACCTGTACCCAACTATTTACCAGAAAATACATTTAGTAGGGGAATGTAACACCCCAAACACTCAGCCCCCCTGAAGCTAAGCCCCTGGCCTCATTGTAAGTACTGTGTTCAGTTACAGAGACCACATCTTAAGCATTGTGCCCCTTTCTGGAGGTCGAGTGATGTTTTTCTAGAGACCTCATTTTTTATGAGATCTAGAGGCCTTATCATGAGTATTATGTTAAATTCTCGAAATTAATTCTAGGTCACTGTGTCCTGATCTAGAAATCTCATTAGAAGCCTAGTGTACTTTTTTGCAGGCTTTGTTTTTGGTATTGTGAACAGTTCCAGAGTCTCATCACATGTATAGTATCCAGTTCTGGAGCACTTACCTAAAATCATATATTCCGCTTTGAACACCAGATTAACAGGCAAATAAATGCAGAACTGAGAGATGCCAAGAATGTGAGCGTTGAGGCACAAGCTTAGGCATGCTGTACTAAAATAACTTAACAAAAAGGAGCAGTGAGACCCTGAGGCAGCATCTTAGCACAGATGACAAGAACAAGATGTGAACATGGACCAACGAGGTGCAGGATGAACATAGAGGGCCATTACAAGTCACAGTAGATCTGAAGACCATGTATTGTCTATGAGCAAGAAGGTGGTATAGTGAGTAAGAGAGTTTATGTACTGTTGGATTCCTTGTCTCTCTGTTTCAGTGGTGCACAACAGAGCAGCCCCACTGCGTCAACTATCCTGGCACTAGTGTGCACATGGTCTGAGGATCAGCAAACTCTTACACAGCCTCCCCATGGCATGGTTGAGGTTCTTATGGACTTTCAGTAGTTTCTCAGTCTAGAAGCTAGTCATGGCCAACCTCTTCACAGCAGGGTATCTCGCAAGGCATAAAGAGCATGTTCTCTCTGCCCCAAAGCTCAACCTCTTCATTTACTCCTATGTGTCAGCACAGCAGGAGCACTATTCCTTCTCAACCCCAACATAAAACTCTTCACAGAAGTGTATGTGTTAGACCTGGCACCATTGGCGTGGGTCTCACTTCCATTTTACGCTTCTATCTACTCTGTGTTTTGCTGTTGTTAGATGCTCTGGGCGCTGTGCCACTGCCATTCAGTGCCACAGCGCGAATGCTCCCTATTGTAAATTGACTGGTATCATCCTAATTGATTAGCAACAGTCCTGCACACTCATATCAAATAACATATCATATGGATGAGTATTTAGGAGTAATAGGACCAATCCAACGTTACAGCACCATTCTTACCTTCAGACCAAATACCAACCAACGTCAGTAGTGCTAGAGCGCCATAACTTCCTGATTACTAAAACCCGGTTCTACCCTCATCCTAATTGACCCATGGAACATGATAGGAAAGTTGAAGCTTTGCTGTTATGTGTTTTGGCTGTCTGGTTTTGGAAGGTGAGGGCAGGCTGAGGCCGACCTTGATTAAATAGAGAGATCTGCAGTTGGAGTATGGGGTTACCCTTTGATCTGCGCAGGGCTGTGCCTGGCAAGGTGAATGATGGCTCCACCTCCCAGTGTGTGTCTGATGGCAGACCCCCTCTTCCTGAAAGGCAGGATGCCTGCTTGTAAATAGAGTGCTCCAGGATGACACCAAACTGATTCTGGCTGGGTTCAGTGATTTGTGACTTTTTGAGAACAAAGACTTTTCAAGTATAAAGATCTGTGCTGAAACCCCAACACGGTGTGTTACTTCTGGATGTCAAGACGAACCTCTGTCCGTGTAACTAGAGGGAAAGGACTTTGAAACTTTCATCCATCTTGCTGAAGCAACTACCCAAGGGCCTGATTTGAGCATGCCTTCTGCTGAAGTCTCAGGGACATTAGACTTCACCCATCAGTCGTCCGGATTCCTTTTTGAGAGGGATTCTACTCGCAGGTGAGGCCTCTGTCAAGAATTCCAGAGCCTCGCTATTGTGGGCCGCCGCAGCTGAGGAGCTGTTGCCGCTGAGAGCTCACAATTGCCTGTGTTACCAAAGTCATTGCATCGCTATTGTGGGCAGCAGCAGCTGAGGAGCTGTTGCCACTGAGAACCCGCCTTTGCCTGTGTTACCAAAGTCATTGTTATCGCTATTTTGGGTCACCACAGCTGAGGAGCTGTTGCCGCTGAGAGCCAGCATTTGTCTGAGTTACCAAAGTCATCATATCGCTATTGTGGGCCGCTGCAGCTGAGGAGCTGTGCCACTGAGTGCCCGCATTTGCTGTGCTACCAGAATCATTGCTATCGTGGGCCGCTGCATCTGAGAAGCTGTGCCGCTGAGTGCTCGCATTTGCCATCCTACGAGAATCATCTCAATGGCTATTGCGTGCCGCTGCAGCTGAGGAGCTGTGCCGCTGAGTGTTAGCATTTGCCGTCCTACGAGATTCATCGCTATCACTATTGTGTGCCGCTGCAGCTGAGGAGCTGTGCCGCTGAGTGACCGTACTAGTCACCACATCGAGGATCTTATCACCTGCGTGTGCTGCTGGGTGCCCGCCTTGAGGCCCCATCCCATGATTACCATGAGTGCACGCCGTGGACCGCTACAGCTGAGAGCTGTGGCCGCTGCGAGTCTGCCTGTCATCACTGGGGCTTCCTTGTGAGGCTGCGTGCCATGCCCCGTTAAACCTCAGGTACATTGTGAATCACCGGGTCGTGGAGACCCGGCCTCGAACTAAATTAGTTTCACAAGCTTTTGAGTGCTTTTATTGCTTTTTAAGTGAATCTGTATGGATGTGCATTGTGGCTTCTTTTGAACCTTGTGTTAAGCTTATATAAAGATACTTATTATTCTATAGCTACTTGTGTGGTGTTCCGTTGTAGTGTCTTCACTGGTTTATTGTGTATGGCCATAAATGCTTCACACACTGCCTCTGAGATAGGCCTGTCTGCTCATGCTACATTATCACAGGGTTGAGCAGGGGTTATCAAAGGGTGTAGCTCACTTACTCTGACTTAGGAAGAAGGATCCCTATTTGGACCTCGGCGCCAGCCGCTGCCAACTAGAGATCCCCATTTTAACATTGGTGGTCAGCGGTGGGAATCAGGACTTGCATTTATGATCCACATACAATAACTGGTGTACGCTACTAGTGAGTGTAGACCTAAGTGCAACCACATACATGTTGATTTTGTTCTATTGTTGATTGTAATTGCCAGCTATGTCTACTACAATGGGTAGGCCAACGTCCAATGCTTTGGAGGATCTCATCTTTGAGGAAGACAGGTTAGAGACCTACACTGCCAAACAGCTAAAGTCTTTTTGCAAGCAATTCCCAGTACCTGTTGTGGGTCTCTCTAGGAAGGAGGAGTATCAGAAGACCCTTAAGGCCTGGTTAGAAGCGAGACAGTCCGCTAGGAATGAGGGAGAGAATGCTGGATGGTAGCAGGATGATGAAGTGAATTTAGTGGGAGGTAAAGCACTTTCCAATCCAAGTACTAGTGTGTCCTCAAAGAGTCTGTCTCCAGAAGAGATGGAGAACAGAGAGAGATAGGAAGCATAGTTTGGAGATGGCCAAATTGGAAGGTCAGAAGGACCTAGAGAGTAAAAAGTTGGATATTGAGAATAAAAGTTTGGCATTTGAATTTGAGAAATTGAAACTTGAGCATCAGAGAGCATTGAGGGAGTTGGAGATCAAGGCTAAGAGTTTAGATATCTCCCCCTCTGGTGACAGCATACCTTTAGTACGTACAGAGAGTAGAGTTTACATACCCAAGGATGTCATCAAGGATTTCCATAAGAGTGAATATATTGGGCAATGGTTTGCCACATATAAGATAGCCATGGTGTCCCATCGGGTCCCTGAGAAGGATTGCGGAGCGGGGTTGTGGGGATGCTTTGAGAGTGATGGGAGGGATACCCTGTTGGATCTGCCTGAAGAGAGCAGAATGGTGTATGCCCATTTGAAAGAGGCCTTGATGATGCCATATAGTTTGACCCCAGAAATGTACAGGCACAGATTTAGAACCTGTAAGAAATTAGAGGGTACCACTTGGGTTGAATATGTGTCTTTTTTTTGCTGAGAAATGGATCGCTGGGAAAAGGGTAGCAAAGTGAAAACTTTTGAGCAATTGTATGATTTGTTTGCATGGGAGTATTTATCTAGGAACTGTTTTCCAGAGCTACGCCAGCACCTTATTGATAGCAAGCTAACTAACCCTAGGAAGCTTGCTGAGTAGGCGGACCACTGGGTGAGCACCCAGGTTCGCAAGGGTCCTGTGGGAGACTTTGCCAAAGGTGGGCAGGGTCCCCAGCAGAGAAGTGGGGGGACAGGGGCAAACAGAGGGAGTTCCAGAGAGGGCCCCAAGGTAATTCCCCAGGGAACCAAGGAGTGATGTCCCAGCCTCACCCTGAGAAGAAACCAGTGCCCCGACAGGTAGGCCTGTTCAGAGGGGGCCTCTTACTTTCTTTAAGTGTGGTCAAGTGGGCCACCGGTATTATGATCCCCAGTGCCCCAGAGGGACTCCAATGCACCACCCCGTGCACCCCCCGCCAGATTGCCAGTGTAGCCCTGGGAGGGGAGGAGATGGGTGCCCAAGGTGGGTGGGATCCCGTAGAATTGACCCTTGTATCGCAAGGAGACTTTGAGAAGGTCCCTAATCCTGCAATGCCTGCTAATACCAATATGTACAGGCAGTGGGTGACCTTCAATGACCATAAGGTGTAAGCTCAGAGGGACACAGGAGCTAGTGTGACTGCTGTCAGCTCCCGGTTGGTGTCCAAAGAGCAGGCTGTCCCCCATGCATTCTGCCCAGTAGTACCAGCAGACAACTCTGAGAGCCAGTGTGAGTTGGCTCAAGTTCCCTTAGAGTGGGGGGGGTCTCAGGAACCCTTCAAGTATCTGTGAGGCCAGTCAAGCCGGTAGACTGTCTGTTGGGCAACAATTTAGAGACCTCCCCGTGGGCTACGGTGGAGAGGAAATATCACTTGGAAATGTTGGGTCTGCCTGAGTGAGAGTGCGCGATCACTTGGTCCATGGCAGCCAGTAAGGATGTTCAGAAGGACCTGGAGCCTGAAAGTATGGCCCAGGCCCATGCCTTAAAGAGAAGGGGTAGGGGGAGCGGGAAACCGGCCCCCATGGTTCCCATGGTCCAGGAGAGAGCAGACCTTGAGGGGGATGCCCTGGAGCTTACAGGGGAACAAGTAGCTGAACTGGGTGACCTGCCTGAGCTGACACGATGGCAGCAGGAAGGAGGGCCCACCAGGGAGGAATTTTGTGAACAGCAGAGAACGTGCCCTTCTATTGAGGGGCTGCGGCAACAGGCTGCAGCCCAGGCAGCAGGTGATCAGTCAGGGTCACATCTGATCTATTGGTAGAATGACCTTCTTTACAGCAAGCCTAAGGCTAATGAGCCTGGGTTAGCCGGTACCCCAGCTCTTCAGAGCTTTCCTACTGGGGTTGGCTCCTGATGTGCCATTGGGTGGACATCTGCGGCAGACCAAGACCTTCGAGAGGCTGGTCACCCACTTCTATTGGCCCCAGATGCATAGGAGCTCAGATGCTCACTACAGGACATGTGTAACTTGCCAGGCAAGTGGGAAGACTGGGGGGAAGATCAAGCCCCCACTCCAGCCCTTTCCAGTTGTCAGTACCCCATTCAAGCGAGTGGGCATTGACATTGTGGGGCCTCTGGACCCCAATGCAGCCATGGGCAACAGGTTCATCTTGGTATTGGTGGACCATGCCACCCGGTACCCTGAAGCCACCCCCCTCAGGACAGTGACAGCCCCCATGGTAGGAAGTGCACTGATGGGGATTTTCTCCCGTTTGGGATTCCCCAGAGAGATGGTGTTGTAGTGTAGTTCCTATATTCCCAATAGGCTCTGCGCATTGGAATAACATAAACGATAGTTTAGACGTAGGACTTAGGTCGACTAGGTCTCTATTGAATATGTTAGACTTAATTATGAATGCCAGCTAGCTCAGAGGTCACTAGACACTTTCTCGAATTCACAAGAAGGGATTAGTTTCTGACAACCGCATAAACATGACAACTTTGCTCCCCCAAGAATAAGGAGTATATCTCCAGAGTCGCGGAAACAATAGCTAGCTATTTTACTCAGTCAATCGTGCATGCTTAGTTTCACCAGAAGTGCAGAGAAACAGAGAGACGGGTGCTTTCAATAAAAGAGGTTATTTATTGAACAGTCTTCTTTCTCATGCAAGAGAAGTGAATTGCTACAATCGCAATACTTGTCATAAAGTAAAGTGCGTACAGTAAAAGGAGTATTATAAAATAATACTGTAAAAGCATGGTATGGTTTCTAAGCCATACGGTGTTTAAAATGGATAAAATACATACAATGATAAAATAATGACTAAACGTACTCAACTGGTGCTTCTAAGATACGCCTACCTCGGTGTACCTAACCTAAGCCTAGTACATGGGAAGGAGTAAGTGAGATGTAGTTTGAGTTAAGATAGTTTCTGCCAAGAATCTAAATCAAGAATTCTCTAAGGGTCTAATCAGCTCCGTACCTTGGTTATAGAATGAAGGAGGTCTTGTATCTCTCTCTCAGGACTCGATCTCCCAGCAACCAGCAAGGGTGACAGGGAAACACTGGAGCTGGATTTCTCGGCAGGAGAAAAGACAGCGTCTCTCTCAGTGCGTCAGCGGGAGGGTCGGCACTTGCTATAGCAGGGCGTCGGGCAAGTAGATAGCCGATCTGCTCCAAACCACCGTGTGTTTTGCTAGGGCAGATGCTGGTATATTTATACCTGGAAGGTGCCGAGTTGGACGTAAGGTTGGACATAAGACGTCACTAAAAACTCGCAGTTCTTTCAGGACTCCAAGAGTTCTAGGACAAATCAATACAGAAGCAGGGGGAATTCCCGGTCTGCTGGAGGCTTGGTTTATCTACGAACGCGTTGTGCTTTCTAGGAGTCTATGGGAGTAGCCTTGCCGTATTTGGACTGCATTGGCTATGTCTTAATATGGGTATGATTCTTATGCCTATATAAAGATATGATTTGATATAACCACATAAGGGCATAAATCGGGAATATTAACTAGAGTCCTAGATTCGTCTACAACACCCACTCCACGTATAATGTCCATCATTACTCAATACTAAGCAATTTGAAACATATCTATGCATGTGTTTTCCATCCCACCCCAAAATACATAAAATGCATTTGAAATGGTATATACACAAAAAATGAGTATTATACTGTACGTTTTCAAGCAGTGGTATCATTCAGATAATGCATATATAGCACATTGGAATATTGACTGAATGAAGCACAAAATTTACATTTATGAAATGGCTCTTAATACAGAAGAGAGGGTCGAGACCATTTCATCACATATTTATACAAGACCGTACATGTGCTAGAGGCTAAGTAAAAATATTGTCTCTAGAGTTTCAAAAATAGAAATCTTGTTCTCTAAGAATAGTTCTACTTTAAGCAGAGTATCATGTGCCAAAAGGTAAATATTTTGGGAACGTGGAAAAATATAATTTTGCTTTCAGGGAAAAAAATAGTTCCAGAGTTTTTAGAAGTTCTGTTTATCAAAACTGAAGGCCGAATTCAGATTTCAGGGAACGCTGTGTGCTCGTGTTTTCAAAAGTTATTCTCGTTGTTAGGAGAGAACAGTAACTCAGATAGGCTCGCAAAGAATTCGTCTACAACAGTAGGTGAAAGTTGGACCATGTCCGAAAAAGTAGAAATAGTGCATATGTGTGATGCATTGTCTTCTTCATTGTCTAGATCAGCAATGGTTACAGAAGGTTGTACCTGTGTGCCGCTTTCATCTCGTACCTCACCGCCACCTAATCGTAATGGTGAGGTCTCAACGAATGCCGTCATCAGAATAGGTAGCCGCTGGGGACAACACGTTGCATGAGCCGTTACCGAACCAAGCAAAGTATCGATATCCATAGGTACTGCTTATGGGAGTGTGAGATAGACGTCTAACACGCATTCTTCTCCGCAGAGCAGGCATCATAGAACAGGTAGGATGCAATCTTGCCAGATTGGTCTGAATGAAAGAAACCAGGTAATATTCAGATCTCTTAGCCGAGCCAAGCCGAGGACTTTAGTAATCCGATCTCGGTATCGCATTGCTAGGAGCGTTTCTTCCATTGTAGCCTGAGTTTTGTCTGTAAAAGGACTTGCCATATCGGAGCAGAAAGAACAAAAATAGGATTCCTGCTACGAGTCCCAAGATGAGAGGCAGGCCGCCAAACACAGAGTGCACAAAATTCGGGAAGATGCTCAGGACTGCTTCAAAGGGTGCTAACAGTCCCGAAAAAATTGGCTTAAATACATGTGTGATGCCACTGGTATCAGACATGTTTAAGATTTGACTTAACATTTCTACGAAATGCACGGGGCAATTTGTTGATAATAATGCATGTATCTCTGCTGTTGTCCTTGCGACTTGCAGATCACACGTTTCTCTAGACGAGGTTAAAGGCACAGTTGTTTGTAAAAGAATGGACTTCATTCTGCTTAAAGTATCAATTCGAATAGAAGAGATATTCAATGAAGGCCATATCGTTGCCTCCTTGTCTGGTTTGCTGTTTGGATACAATACTTGCATACAGCAAGTGACCCTGGATGTAACAATGACGAGATAGGCCGTTCCTGGCAACATGCCACAACAGCTGCGGTCACTTAACATAACGTAACTGCTGTTGGAAAGTTGTCTGAAAAAAGGCTCTATTTGTGTAGCAGTGGTGCCGTGCAGGTGGCATGAAAGGTTATTTGATGAACCTTCGCAGGCTCCATGCAAGTTAATTCCTTGACACAGAAGTGTACCGCTTAGTGAATTTTTACAGTTGTTACCACTAAGAAATACCTCTTTTTTCCCCCCACTCCAACATCTATGTGTGTAAGGTAAATTCCAGGTTGACTTGATGTACCCTTTACCCAACCTTTCATACAGGCCCGCTGGTATGTGCTTTTGGCAATATTGAAACTGAAAAGTCGTTATCGGAATTGTAATGGTGCCATGTATTATCCATTCAATGACAGGTTTTTCGGAGACTGTTAATGGTAATCTTTCTAGTTTTTCAATGCTCAGCACCGTATAGTCTGCCCCTCTTTGTGCCAAAGAGATTTGTTTATCTGTAAGGTTAAAGACAGAAAACAATGACGTTGTGTTGATAAGACGCCATGGCACGTAGCCTGAACGGAGATTTTGTAACGTCCAGCCTAACTGTACAATAGAACGTAACCGGGACAGGCCATGTTGTAACATTAGCATATCCTGTTCTATTATATCAATAGCAGATGATACAATGCTGTCCAGTGAATAAATTCTGGAGGACAGAGCCGTTGACCCATTGTCCACTACAGACAGTGTTTTTTCCAAATGAATACGATCAATTTCTCGTATTTTTTCAGCAGTTTCAATTTGTGTTAGTTTCCAAGCTTCGTTGTAAGCAGCATATATACCGGCGTATATGAAACGTTTTTGACGCTGTTTGCGAGGTCCCAATAAGAAATCTCGCAAGTCAGCACCTTCTTTAAGTAAGGTCAAGTGTTGCTTAATTTCAGGCAGTGTGGATTTCTGTATCCATTCGAGGCATAGTTTTCCTACACTGTATGTTCCCTGGATGTTGTCTCTGGGAATATCTTGGGTCTGGCCTGTTCTGTTTGAATCCCTGTGTTTTGTTCAGGAATCTATCTTGACAGTTATTAGTGTCTGTGGGCCAGATCAACCATTTTCTCCAATCAGGATTAGTTCTATTTTGGTGTAAAATATGGGATACGTCTATCTCCACATCTGTAGTGCTATTACTATCAGGTATGGGCTTTGGTATAGACGATTTGTTTAAGTCCTTTATCCTGGCTAGGCCAAGACAGGTTGTTTATTGAATGGTGTCATTCAGGAACATTATTTGTTCTGGGATCATGCAGGCTCTGAATAATGATTCTAAACCTTGTTCCTGCCAGTCTTTTGTACCCCAGACAGTTTTTGTCTCAATGTTGTGTTTCCAAAATTCAAATCCAAATGTAGACAATTTTTCATAAAAATTTTGCAGAATATATCAGTTTAGTATTCGTCAACATGTTTTTCGTTCCTGTCTTATATATAATCTTAAAATAAAACGTTTCTGGATCAGTGTCATTTAACCCTGAGAAGTATGGGAATTTCTCATAAAATGTTTTCGAGCTGCCTTTTGGCGGTGTTGGACAATGTTCCCATTGATTATAAGTAAAAACATTTTTAGGATTAGCAGATTTATACAAATAGTGATGCCCATAATGATTAAAGCAATACATTTCTTCATAGTCTGATGAACCTTCTAAATAATCATGTTCTGTAAATTTTGCTGACATTTCTAAATCTGACATCATATTATTAATATTTTCAACGTCCCAATCATCAGAGAAAGTACTAGGTGATACAAAGTCACTTAAAGAAACCTTGAACTGATGTAGGTATTTCAAGAGTTCAACCGGGCCATAGATGTCGTAATCAGTAGCGTCCCATGCTACACCACCAGGTATAGGAATGGCTGTGATGTTTACTGATGATAATTCTCTTTTTTCAATGTGAGAAGATCTGTGAGGCTTTAGAACCAAGTTGATTTTCTGACTTGCTGTGTCCATTGTACTGTATTTTCGATCAATCATGCTTCCCAAGCTTAAAACCAAAATGAGCCAGAGTAGGAGGAAAAGTACACCTAACACAATCCACAATTCAATCCATAGTGAAATCAGATATGTTTCTCCAAGTTGATGAAAGAGTTCAGTTATTTTTTCTTTGAAAGTTTTATTTGCTGGCTTGTCTTCATGTTCACTTGGATCTTAAGAAAAGTAATCGAAATTGATAAAGTAGCCTGATGCAGTTCTGTCAATTGTTGGGATTGCTTCCGGATTTTCATTAATCTTCGGATTTGTATGGTCAGAGGCTACATCATTGTAGACCGGTATTTCTTGACGAACTGTTGCAATTTGGGTTTCAAGAGGCACAAGTTCCATGGCTTTGTTGCATAGTCCTTCTTTATTCACTGCAGGTTTATCAAATGTGATTAGTCTCTCAGTTTGAACCTCTTGAATTGTAGCAAGGTTTGGTCTTCTGCTACATCTTGGGAGTCCACTGGGCCTACTACTTATTATTGGCCACATGATTGTGGTTTCACCAGGTCGATTGATGCAACTCTGTTCTCCTTTTTACCAGCAAGGGGCGGTAGTACTACTGATCTTGTTCCGCTGACTGCTAGACAGGTACCGCTTTCCTGTAAGAAGGCCCACATTCCTTCTTTACCGCGATCTTTTCTCTGACCAGATCCTCAATCTTTGGAATCCAGACAGGTCTTGCTGGGACAGGTGGTTGTTCTTCAGTGGCCGTTGGCTTTAGCTTTATGTTACTTAGACTTCTTCTTGTTTCATTTAAGTCTGTAAAACAGCAAAACGATCTTTGATATCAAAGTTTTTTTGTTCCACCACTGAAGTCTGACTATCGAGGTCTTCGATTATCATTCTTGTACCAAACAAAAGTTCATACGGAGTGATTCCACCCAGAGAATTTCTTGGGAGATTAGAGTCAAAGTCACTTTATTCGATTATTTTAAAATCATAAAAGTATGCTATACCTATACATGATGACTTTCAGGATTATATAGTATATAAAAACAATTTGATAAAAAACAATACAGTACATGGATATAAAAGCAGCGGCCTATATACATGATTCTAGGAAAATATTTTACAAAAGTATTCATTATCTAATAACAAATATTTTCTGAATTTGTAGCGTTATTAATTCATTATATACATGGTATGTCATTTATGATAGCTCTGGCAATTAAACATATTCGGTTCCAATGATGTAATATCCCTTAATCTGTTCCGTCTAGCACGGATAGATGCTATCAAAAAGTTCGCAACCCCAAACATCACTACTGGGGACTCCATAAGTTGTAAATATAGCAGTGAAGGTTTTAACTGTATAAACCCCTTATCCCTTAGCAATGGTACAATATACTTTTTCCGTCCTCCCACAAAAAAAGGGCAGAAAAACATAAAATTTATTAGATCTTGGTCAGAGAAACTATCGCATTTACATGGTTCATTTTCCATTGGTCTACACCACTTCACGTAATAGCCCAGCAAAAAATGTGCTTGATTAAAACGAAATTTTGTTAAAAGCCACCGGTGGTAGGGTCTTGTGACAATGGTTAAATAAGGTTGTATAGACATTGTCATAATCAGGGAATAATGTACCCTTACTGTTGGCTTAGCAATTTCTCGGGCTTCACGCTCTATTTCTCTGTTACCAACAAAGTGTTTCTTTACCCATGCAATATCATCCTTGCATAGGTTTTCAGGGTTGAGGTATAATTCAGGCCGACCCAGTTGCTTTGCTGTGGCTTTGATAAATGACAGCCACTGAATATCCTTTGCTCTATCCCGTCCCATACAGTCCTTAATGATCTTGTGGTTTAGTGTAAGGTTTGGGTTCAACCATGTTTTGATCCAAAACAAGAGTGGTGCCATGTTAAGGGTATCCTCAATGTAACCCAGCCCCAGTTCCATATGTGCTGCAAAGGATGACGTGGAGTGAGGCAGCCCTAAGAGTGAACGCATGAATTTATTTTCCTCTCTCTGTATTTGGGCAGAGTCTTTATAGCCCCATATCGCTGCTCCATACCTTGCTATGGCTATAGTTTTAGCTCTATATATAGCCAGTATGGCCTCTGCTGGTTTCCCGCCCAATCTTTTTGCGAAGCCTAATATAGCAGCCGACGATCTTCTCATGGCAGCTACTTTATTAGAGACTTGGGGTACCCAGGAGCCTATGTCATCAAACACCACTCCAAGGTAGGTAAAGACTTTAACTTTTGTTAATACAACGCCATTACAGGAGAGTGTTTTAGTATTATTTTTCCCTTTCCCCAGGGACATAACATGGGATTTCTCCATATTTACCACAAGATCTATTTTGTGCATAAAAGCCCCAAAGGAATTAAGAAGATGTTGTAAGCCGATGGAGGTCCTTGATATCAGGACCGTATCATCAGCATACAATAAAACAGGCAATGCCCCCCCCCCCCATGTATGGGACATCAACGGTAGCTGTAGCCAAGGTATTTCCTAGTGAGTTGATATAAATAGAAAATAACATTGGAGCCAAAATGCACCCCTGGCGCACACCTCTACCTGACTTAAAGCCAGCAGTACACTTCCCCTCTTGTGTCATGCGTATTGACGCTTTCAGGTCTCTGAGGAGTTCTGCCAGGAAGTTCACAAGGGCCCGATCCAGACCCAGATCCAAGAGCATTGTCCACAGCTTTGACCTATTAACTACGTCAAAAGCTGTGGACAAGTCCATAAAGGCCAGGTGAACTGACCCCTTAGACGCCACAGTATATTTATTGATTATAAGCTGCAAGTTTAGACACTGATCTTCTGTGCCTCTCCGAGTTCTGAACCCATACTGCGCATTACACAAGATATCGTTGTTATTAGCCCATGTGGAAATTTTTGGCAAGATAACTTTCCCTAATATTTTAAAGGATGAATCAATTAGGGATATCGGCCTATAACACCTTGGATCCCCCCTTTGGCCCTTCTTAAAGACAGGGATTATAATGGACCGGGACCAAGATGTAGGCACTCTAGTGTTATCTGTGCAGGCTGCATTAAAGACATTTGTAAGGAGGAGGGACCAAATATAGGGATTAGCTTTATACATATCTGCCGGTACCCCATCTGGGCCCGGCGCCTTATGTCCCGCCGTGTCATCTATAGCCTTCTGCACTTCCTTAACTGAAAAACTCAAAGGGGGCTCTGAGCGCTCAGGTATTTTGGGTGTATAGGGCTCTACAGTATGGGCGGATCTAGCGGATCTCGCGTACGCGAATTTGCGTATTTACGGATTCGCAATCCGCGAGAATACGCGAACTCTCGCGGATTTGCGGATTTTCCCGTTTTTTGTGTTGGCGAGCGTTCGCGCGGATTTTGGGACAATTTCGCAATTGCGAACTTACTTTTCGGCTCGCAACGGCCGCGACTATGTTGTTTCTACGTCTGGTTTATCATCACAGGTTCACAGCACCCTCTGTTTCACCACTGCCACCCTCTGGGACACCCATGCCACCCTCTGGTACATCCTCACTGCCACCCATTAGGTTTGTTTATCACTGTAGTTTATGGGGGTTGAAAAAAGCAAGCACACCTCCCCTACTTCAACTGCCATGAATTAATTTGGGGTTGATTAATGTGTCAGTTATTTTGAAAGTTCCAGTCTGGCTGGCACCTGCTTCCTTCCTTATCTGTAATTTGCTTTCTGTTGCAGTGCAATTTTTTTTCACAGGACCTTTATGGTCTACTTGTAGCTATTCTATGAGCCTGCTGTTTGGGTCATAGCAGGGTCATAGAATAGTTGCAAACTCTGGAGGGGCCCCTCAGGAAGCACTAGAGTGAATGTTACTAATGTTAAGTTTGAACTTTTGCACCTGCTCATTGCTTTCAGTTTAGCAAAAATCGTTTTTTCTGCAATTTCGCGCGTTTTTTGGGGCGCGAATCCGTGCGAGATCGATTTCGGAAGCCGCGAATGCTTGCGAATACACTAAGTTTTTCTTTGCGACGTGTATGTTCGCGTGATTTTGTGCGTGTTCGCGAGGCGCTTGTAGCTATACGTTTGCCAAGTTACCCTAGCGGTCGTACACGGGCGCGGCCATCTTGTTTGCGTGACGTAATTCCGTTTCCGGCCGCTATGTGTAATCTCGCAAACTGTGCTGCTCGCTAGTACAATTTCGCGCGTGCTCGCGAGGAAAATCTCACGCGAACTTACCCACGCGGTCCTGAACGGGCGCGGCCATCTTGTGTCTCATTCATTGCTATGGTTCTGGGCATGCTTTCTGTATCCTCTCTGAATCTCTGCCATCCTTTGCTTGTTTGAAGTTTATTTGATCTATTTTACTTATTAATCTATCCCTCTATTTTTCTAGCTCTATATTTTTGTGTTTTCTGCTGCTTTTAGTTACTTTTAAACTACTTTTTTAAACTCTTTTCTTTTCTTCTTCACTATTCTATTTCTTCTTTATCATTTAACTTTATTTCTGCCCAGACCATGGTAAAGGGAGCCGGGAAGCACCCTGAGAAGGGGAAGGGTCCTGCACCCCGTGCCCGGCTCCCGTGCGGGCGTTTGAGGGGGGAGCAAGTGGTGCCACGGGAGATCTTTAGCGCGGAGGAGGTGGCCGCACTCATCTTCCACGTCCAGCGCCGCCTCCCCAAGACGATCCTGGGAGGCGGCAAGATCGCAACCGGCTATGGCATCCGGGAGCGCCGGAAGCGGTGGGAGAAGATGTGCCGGGCCATGTTTCAGCTCTCTGGGGTCCGGCGCACATATAACCAGGCCACCCACCGCTGGACAGATGTCATGGACCGGGAGCGGGACTTGCTGGACGCTCTCGGCGTAGAGGTCCCCGGGCTTGGTGAGTAGTAGTAGCTATTCATCACTACTCTGTTTTATCCGGCTCTGTCATTTGCAAATCTTTGTTCTTTACCAAGAGCAATAATGCTGCCGATTACATTGTAGGTAAATTATATTTCAAAATCTTCTATGCATTTCAGGTGCACTGCTCTCCTTCTCAGTAGCCTTGCTTGCTACTATGCTTATTTGTTTTGTATTTTGTGTTCATTTCATTGGCCTGAGAAATTATGTATGAGTGTAGTGTAAAGATAAGAACTGCGTAATGCTAGACACTAAGGGTCATATTTTCAATTACCGGCGCATCCCTGCAAAGTAGCAGGGGTGCGGCAGTAATTGTGTGCCATGCCACCACCACCCATTGGCCCAAAATGTCACAGAAGCCTTACGCATCTGTGCCGTAAAGGCGGCGCATTGCTGGAGTTGCGTGCCAACGATGGCGCAGCTCCAGCAATGCTCTGGGGTACCCTATCTCCCCAATGCTGCATCAAGCCGTACGTCGGCTTCAAGCACGCAGGGTTTGAGTCATGCATCATTGTCCTAAAAGTGACTGATTGACATCTTGTAGATTTCCCTCAGCCACTTTTAGGATTTGTTCCTGCGCAGGTACGCCCTCCCTTGCGCCGGAACGCCCCCTGATGGCGCAGGGCTTTACAACGTGATGCATATATACGCCGCACCAACACCATGGCGAGTCTTTTGTTCTGCCGCTGCCTCACAAAAGTCATGCAACAATGGAGGAAAATGAGCCGCAAGGGACTTCTAAATCAGCCCCAACAGACTGAAGTCCAGTCCTTCCTTTAGACACATGGCTATAAGAAGAAATAGTGGCGGTGGTCGGTGGATTGATAGTTTGAGTATTCACTGATCTGCAAGCAGGATGGACTTTGTCTGTCACTTCGCGTGCTGCGGACTGCTGCCTGCCAGGCCTAGGCAAACCTCTTTAGTAGTCTGTTTATTGAGTTACATAGGAACTTTCTAAGTCAACGGTCCGCAAATCAGGCAATACGAATAACGTAGTATACCACATGAGATAGATCCCGTGGAATAGTTGTCTATCTATTTGCTATTTCTCCAAAATATTTTGTTATTGTTCTTTTGAAATGTTTGATTTGGTTGACAAATCTCATCCATGTTTTCTGGTCTTTCTTTCTTTCATGTTGTACATCAGCTCCCCCCAAGGGCAAGAGGACACAGGAGGAGGGTGCTGTTCAGGAGGATGCAGGCCAGGATCGGGCAGGCGAGGGCTCCTTTGCTGGCCCCAGTAAGTTTAAATTTTAATAAAGAGTACCTATTTTTTCCTAGCGTTCCTCATTCGATTTTTTCTAAATCGTCTTTGATCTTCTTGTAGACTGGATATAAATTCTTATCCTGCCTCGAATATGACTCCATGTGGTATTACTAGATTATTCTTATTAGTCTGTCTGTGTAGCTAACTAAGATTGGACATTTGGCAATTCCATTGTACTCCCATTCTATTCAGCAATAGCTCTATGCACTGTCTCCTTACTGACTAGATAGTGTGGCAGAGTCATTTAGCTCCCGAAGTCACCGATGATTGATCCCCAATGATCTTTAGATTATCCTACGCAGGACAAGAGTACGGAGTCACAGTCAAGAAGTGTCAGAGGCACTCATGCTTGCAAAAATTCCAAAACCTTTAGCTCATCCACTCTAGTCTGGAGGACCAAAAACCACAGAGTCTATTTAAGTTTAATAGCTTTATTAAAGGTAAACACATTTATTAAAATCAACTTTGTCATAAAACTATTTAACTGAAAACGGAAAAGTGCTTAGTGCTGACGATTAATTGGACACATTTCTTGTGGTCGAGCCGAGCTCTCACCTGGTTTGAAGTTGATCCTGGACTCGTGTTCTTAGAAGTCAAGCTTCTGTCTGTTAGGAGAAAAAGTGGTGCGTGTTAAAAATAAAAAGCAAGCATTCATCAGTTGTGCATAAAAGTGCAGCAAGACAACAGCCTTCCCTGGAAAAAGGGACATTTTTACTTTAGAGTAGACAGTCACAAATTATTACATTGTATTCTGTTTTTTTAACATTTCTTTATTACTCCTAGACCAAATATTATATAGTAGTGAGTGGTGTATTCTAACATTCTTAAATGTACTTTGTAGGTGGAACATCTGGTGGCGGGGCCAGCGCGGAGGTGGCGGTGTTGGGCGAGGACTCGGAGGACTCTGGGGAGGAAGCGGTGCAAGAGCCGGCGGACGGTCCTGTGGGGGTTCCCACGGTGGTGGCGGGAACAGGTAAGCTATATATTCCTTGCTTATTGAGATTGAAGACTGCATAGTGTGCTTTCTGCACAGGTGTATTACAAATCAACCAGGTAGTAGCCTCCTCGAAATGTACTCCGACTTAGCTGTGAAGTTTTTGGTGAGAAGAATCCCAATAAGATCTTAGATGAACGTGATGGATGGAATGAACGAAAAGCGAAAAAAGGGTGTACGTAAGTGGGACGCGAAATGTTATGATGGCTGGCAAAGAAGAACGATATGTGTTTGCTTGGCCCCCGAGGTGGCTGGGAAGGAATGAATATGGTATGGTGCATGGCTGGGTCAATGATGAAGCAAGGATGGGTGGAAGGACAGCAGCCTGGGTGGGTGAAACAGAAACTGTATGTGTGCGTATACTTTGAATGAATGGATGCCTGGAGCATGGTATTCTCTGACTCTTAGATAGCACATGTGTATCTAGAGAGAGTAGATGGTCGCTGGATGAACTAAGTGTTACCTTGAAGAGCATGTACCACCGCACCCGCACGTCCGTTCCAGTGTAGGGAAGGCAAGGAAAAGAAATTGTAAATGTGTCCAATACTACCATGAATAGTAGCAGTACTTTGTATTGCAACTGCAAGCACAGCATATATCCGGTTATTACGGTGGACACTCCGTACCTCTCTTAATAACTTTAGTTTAGTTGTAGTACGTCATTCATGTGTGGGTGTATCACTGTTCACTCAATATTAAGCAAAGCACCTAAAGTCATCCCATATGTCATCAAATACGTCCCATGTGAAGTGATAGATAATCAAATTATTTAGCTTCTTCATTTTCCTTTTCTAGTACTCATTTGCACTGTAGGGTGAAAGGTAAATTAATTAAGCAGTAGCCCTTGTAACAGAGTATTCTCAGTGCCACCCGTAATAGAAAAGTAATAGCTTCACCACCTGCATGTACTGGACCGGTACAGTAACGCCAGTGTGTCTCACTCATCATGGTGTGCAACTGTTTTTCTCGGGTGCAAGTTCACTGTGCTGCCATTCTGCCGGCTTGCATAAGATAACGTACCAATTTTCCTAAACAAGAGAGAAGAAGAAGAATAAGACTGGGGTACTGTCATAGTCGACTGTAATGGAAGTCCATAGTGGTCGTAGAATTTGTTCATGAAACTACCACTAATGTTAGAGCAAGGATGCAGAAGTGGGAGGTTACATAGATACTGTCCTCAATAGTTATGTACTGTGCTTTCAATTTGCTACTTGTACTGTGACCCAACTTTCGGCTCATTCACTTTGTGTTATTAATGCTAAGGAGCATTGGTTACAGACTATGTCTTTCTTTCTTCATATAGTTGCTCCTTCCAAATCAACATCACGGAGGGAGCTGGCTCGAATGGCCCGGCAACGGAGGCTGGATGCCACTGTCGCCGAATATCGGCGGCTGGTGGCCCTGGAGGAGGAGGAGGACACGCAGTCGACCGGTGCAACCACCACAACATCCTCGACTGGGACAGCTGCATCCTCCTCCGTGACCCCACGGGCCGCCAGCATGCGCAGTGCTCCAGCGGTACGGAGCCGGGCTAAGAAAGCCAACCGCCACCGCCAAGCAGCAGAAAGACCAGCTGCCCCCCACAGGAGCTGCAAGGCACGCCAGCGCCGCCTAGGAGTCCGAATGTCCTACCTGGAGCAGGAGGTCCTTACGTACAAGAACTTGGTGGAGGGCCTCCGCTTCGACCTTGCCACCCTCCGCAAGGAGTATGATGCCCTGGCCGCAAAATTCACCAGCACCCTCCAGTAGTGGAGTGTCCCTTGCCCTTTTTTTAGAGACTTTTGGGGGGTGGGATTTGGGAGTTGGGTTCTTTTTGGGACTTTTCAAAGACAATCGTTGGGGTTAGGGAGGGTCTTGAGGGAGAATATTTTGTTAGGGCTACATAAATATACTTTTTTGAACTTTATCTGACCATACCTGTTTTTTACTGCTTTTCAGTCTGGTGGGTGGGGGACGGGGGTGTAACAGTAAGTTTGTTTTCCTGAACAGTCGTAGGACTTTAGTAGTACTACCGTCAATCTCTCGTCTAGTCCTAATACTCCATTATACTACCTCCCACCAAACGCTTATCTTACCTGTAATTTGTGTTAGAAATTAGGGCTAGGCCCAGGGCTGGCTCCACGTGAAATGGGGATTAACGTTGGCAATCCTGGGCGGGTGAAATTTCCTCATTGCGGTGGTACTAGTGGTGTGACACAGTGGCAGTTGCATGCCTATGGAAAAAAAGAAAACGTTTCCTGGTTTGTCCTTACTGTAGCATTACAACAGTTACGGTACGATCGAGAATATAGCAGGTGACAGTACACTAGAACAGTGCCATAATGTAGCCTAACAAATGGTAAAGTATTTGCTTGCAAGTATAACTAGTACTTGCGTTGAATTTATTTGACATTGGCTCCTACTACTAGAAGAAATAGTACTGAAGCTGAGTAAGTCTAGAAGATATCCTCGTATTCCTTCGCCAGCCTGTTGCTATGACCTTATCCTCCCCAGCAAGTGTGTGGAATTATTGATGTCATTTTAGTCAGACATCAAGCAAAACAACACAGCCCGGGGGAAGAGGGTTAGGGTTTGGAAAATGGATGGGAATGGGGGTTTCTTTTTGGGTAGGTTTTGTGGAGAGAAGAAAAAAAATGCACAGCCTGGACAAACAATAATTGAAGATAAAGAAATCTTTTGGTACAAACTAAAGCTAAGCACATGCAGTCACACTCATAGAAGAAAACAATGGATACTGTATCTGTATTCTGTATGTTGTTGGAGTTGTCCTGTTGAATTTGGTAAGTAAGTTGCATGCAGCAAACAATTCCTCTTATTAGCGGCACTCCTCCATTCCAGCTGACGCTTCGTCCATCAATGTTGGTGACCACTGACAGAAGACACCCTGTCCACTGCCTGCCTGGCGGATGTTGACTGAAACCCGGCCTGTAATTATTGAACGGAAAACAGGAAGTGCTATTACAATACCACTGATAAATAAATAAAAGGTATGTGTGGTGCAAAAAGTCACACTTTGATTTCCCTAATAGACAGTACAATATTTTTGAAATTGCGTGCTCTGTCTGAGTCACCTTTTTAAGGATAAATAAGTATGGCCAAAATATTATAGCGGATCTTTCCCCTCAAGGTAGGTGTACCGTAAACTGTGTTTTAGAACACAATTTGACCTTCCCAGCAATGCTCCCACCAAGACCCTTACTAAAGCCAGTCGCAAAAATGTAGAAGACCCCCAATCAGATCTCCAAAAACGATGCCTAGCAGAAAAATGGTGACAAAACGTACTTTGAAAGTAACAGTAGGCCCAAATACACCCTTACCGACCGTGGATTGTATTCAAACCACTTGCAAGCAAGCAAAAGTATCCATAGCCAGCATCGCTCTAACAGTGCTCTAAAACCCCAGAACTGCGTTGCAATAGAACACCCCGAAACACATGCAATCCTGCTGCTAGGGCTAACCCTAACGAACCCTAACTTACAAAAAGTGCCAAAAGGTTTTTCCTTATGGATTTTGTCCAAAACACTTCTATCCGTTATTAGACCTTCCCAGGAATGCCCCAGCCAAGACCCGCCAACCCACCCGCAAAAAAGCACGCGACAACACCCCCAAACAGCGAAAAAGATAAATCTCATACTTACTATATCTCTCGGCCTTCAGTCCAAACGCGCTGTGCAGCTAGGTCATCATCATAACTCCTGTTTTCCACCACGGATTTCCTGAAAAGCAAATGCAATCAAGATTAGACTGTCGCAGCAGTGCTTCGACAGAGACCACGGCCGCAACCCACCCACGAACAGCAGGAAGCCCCCCAAAACGCTACATTGAGCAAGATGTCAGAAGAAATAGCAAAAAAAACGCTTTTCCTTAAGGTTTTTGTCCAAAACACTTCTATCCGGTATTAGACCTTCCCAGGAATGCCCCAGCCAAGACCCGCCAACCCACCCGCAAAAAAGCACGCGACAACACCCCCAAACAGCAAAAAAGCTAAATCTCATACTTACAATATCTCTCGGCCTTCCGTCCAAACGCGCTGTGCAGCTAGGTCACCAATCATCATAACTCCTGTTTCCCACCACGGATTTCCTGAAAAGCAAATGCAATCAAGATGAGACTGTCGCAGCAGTGCTCCCAGACCCCAAAACTCACCCACAAACACCCGGAACCCCGCCAAAGAGCACCTCAAAGGCAAGCAAGTCAGCAAAAACGGCAAGAAATTTCCACCTCATATTTGGTCCAAAACACTTTTATCCATTATTAGAGCTTGACAGCAATGGGCCCAAAGCCGTCAACTCACCCGCAAAGAAGTAGAACACCCCCACAAGTGCTGAGTCTTTCTTCATTGGGCGTAATCCAGCACTATGCTTTGAGGGAAATCGCAGTCTGGAGGAGGAGGATAGAGGAGCATGTTCTTCTGAACTTGTGAACCTGAGGAATGTAGACTGCGGCACCTTCAAATCAATAAGCAAACAAGTGAAGACAGTTCTGCTGATGGGCTTGTTTTTGTGGTTAGGTGATTAAAGTTTGAATTAAATTAACTGTGCAAAACAAAGAAAGACAGACACACAGGAATAAAAGTGAATAAGGACGAAAAAGAAAGTTATTGATTCATTGTCTCATTTTCAGGGCTCGCTGTCAGGGAATAAGAATAAGAGTTCGTCATCATACTCTGCGAATTCAGGCAGGATGAGGTCAGCGTCACCGAACAGAGAACAAATTCCCTCATCTACGTTGCTGTCCTCCTCGTCTTCATGCGGCGTGCTTTCTCGTACTTTGTAATCTGGTGGTATGAGGTGCTGATTCATCTTGATCATTGTTAGCCTCTCCACATTTTTGGGCGAGAGGCGGCTCCGTTTGGGAGTTACAATGCCACCAGCAGCACTGAAAACACGTTCAGAAGACACACTTGCGAGTGGGCAAGACAAGTAGTTTATAGCCAGGTTGGAGAGCTGTGGCCACAATTGTTTTTTGCCATGCCAATACTGCAATGGCTCATCATTAAGAAAGACCTCTGTTGAGTCATTCAGATAGTCCTGCACCATCGACTCAAGGTCATCAGCGGTTCCTCCACTTTGCTTACTTTTTGCTGTGCCTGTGACTTTTTTTCGAGAACCATACCCAAGCAAACTTAGCCAATCCTCTACAGCAGCCACTGTTACTGTTGTGTGTGGTGCAGATGATCCAGTTGCCGGTGTCTTTAACGGCTGAGAGGTCACTTGTGCCTCAGCCACAGGTGCAGAAGTGGATTCTTGTGACTGGGGATGGCCTGCTGATGCTGATGTACTGCCTTCTCCTTCAATAACCTGCCGTTCTTTTTCAAACCTCTTGGCTGACCAGGCTAGCCAATGTTTGTACTTTTGAACATCTTCATCAGTAAAAGGAAAGAATGCTTCGCCTGCCAGCGCCTTTTTGTAGCGTGGATCCAGAATAGTAGCACAAATGTAATGCTGTTCTGACTTGATCTTTTGAAGACGTTCATCACCACGTAGGCGCTCTAATAATTTCTCAGACAAAATAAAAGGGTCTTTTTGTTTTACATCTTTTTCAAACTCAGAAGACACCGCCATCAGTTGGTGCTCCAGCATGCACAACAATGGGATAGCTTTTCCCAAATTACAGTCCTCCTGGCTGACTGCACGCGTGAAGAACTCAAAAGGACGAAGCATGTCTGTCAGGCTTTTAACTATGTCCCATTGCGCCGCAGCCATCCGCAGGTACTCCTTCTGAGATGTACCCTCTGTTAAGAAATAGTGATCGAGTACCGTATACTGCTCATACAGGCGCTCAAGCATGTAGAAGGTTGAGTTCCAACGTGTTGCCACCTCCTGGATGAGTGCTTTCACTGGCATTCGACGTTCAAGTAGCAGCCTCCTCAGATGCTTCCGGGCCTTAAAAGAATGGCTGAAATGGTTGCATATTTTGCGGCAAGTGGCCATTACCGCGAACGCCGCACTGTCTCTATCACTCAAGAATTTTTGAACTACCAGGTTGATACAGTGCGCCAAACACGGCACTCTGAAATAGCCACCCAGCGACATGGCCTTAACTACATTGGCGCCATTATCCGTGGAAACATAACCAATCTGGCGTTTTTTTGGGGATAGCATTTTCGAGACCTTTTTGTTAAACTCGTCCAAAATGTTTTCAGATGTGTGACTTTTCTCCAAGCCAAACATGGCTAGTGTTGCTTGTTTCCGAGCAGCTTTGAAAACTTGGTCCGGGTCAACACCTGCGTTTAGCTTTGCTTTAACACCTGAAAAAGAGACCCAGTGTGCAGTGATGCACATGTAATCAGCGCCTGCGCCACTGGTCCACATGTCTGTTGTCAGATGTATTGTGTGAACAGCACTCTTCTGCAAAGCTGCCCCAATCGCCTCCAGCACATCTTCATGTAGTGCTGGAATCGCAACTCTGGCAAAATAGAACCGGCTAGGAACCTTCCATTTAGGGCAGAGCATTGCCACTAATTCTAGAAAACCTACCGCTTCTACAAAAGAAAAAGGGAGAAGGTCCACAGCTAGCATTTTAGCCAGCTTAGTGTTATACAGACGCGTCAGTGGGTGGTTGCGTTCATATGACACGTCTGAAGAAAACATGGTTCTAATGTTGCCCTGGACCAAGCATTTACGGGCTGATAATGACTTCGTTGACCCAATTTTGCTCGCTGGTGAACTTTTGTGCGTTGGTGTCTCACTCGCTCCAACACTCTTAGTGTGCCTCACATTGGGTGTGCTGCTGACAGGGGTACTGGGTGTAAGGGAAGTGTTTTACACGTCTTCTTCCTCCTCGTCATCATCAGATGCAACATCAACGTTTTCTTGAATTCAGGCTTCCTTGATCGCATCTAGGTGCGCAAACCATTGGACAGTGTGCTGTCTCCTAAGATGACCTCTCTGGCCTCCGGTACCATAGTTGGTACCTGACTTACCACGACTAACTGCAAGCTTACAAAGGGTACAAATGGCAAACTTTGGATTTTTTTGACAAACAGTAAAGAAGTCCCAAACTGGGGGCTTGAAGTGTCTGTGGGGCCTGGAGGAGGCGGCGATACTGGTGGTGGTGGTCATGAAGCTAATGCCAGTTGAAGTGGAGGATCTGGATTGCCCAACTTTTGTACGTTGTGCACTTTCACCGCCACTAATTAAGGTCGAGGTGGATGGAGGTCCCTTCTTGCCAGAAAGAAATATGGAAGCGGGACGAGTTGGTGTACTACTTAACTCCAATGATTGTGGTGTTTCCACTGCCTCCTCATCGACAACATCATCATCATCACGCTCAGCAGCTCTTCGGGCTAGGGTCAAAATGTCTGTTTGCTGCATGCCCGCTGGGGCTGCAGTGACCTTTATGATGACTGGGTCGTCGTTGTCAGAGTCTTCATCAGCAGCAGTATCCGCCACTTCTTGTTGAGCCTCATCACACTCCATAACTCTGAGACTTTGGACGAGCTTCCTTTTACGCTTAACTACCTTTGTCAGATCATGGTGTGCCTCACTGTCAGACGGCAGTGGTGCTGGTTCCCAAGTTTGATCCATATCATCAGAAGGAGGTGTGCTTGAAGAAGATGTAGACACCACCCTTGATCTCTTCCTTGCTAGGGGTGTGGAAGACAATGAATGATCATCAGGAGGAGTGGCTTCCTCAAATGATACCTCGCCTTGATTGTCGATTTCCTGATGTGCCCCTACTTCGGGAGGAACAACTATTGTGGGCACTTGTGACCCTCCATGCACCTCTGCTTGCGCATCTCCTTGCGCTGCCTCTCCTTCCACATGTACTTGGGCTTGTACTTGCACATGTGATTGTTGTTGCGGCTGTGGTTGTTCAACACTCGTCAGATGAGCTACAACAACCTGTGTTGATTGACGGACATTGCTGCTGCTTTCTTGCGATGAGCCAACATCACTGGTCGATGGTGATTGAACAAGTAGATTGGCTGCCTCTGCAGCACTCAAGGGCTTGGACTTAAGTTGGCGTGGTGGTGGTGGTGGCACTGAGCCCAATGGAGCGGGGGTGCTGCTGCCAGCTTGGTCCCCAGCAGATCCCGCTGCTGCTGCAGGCATACTTTTTTTTTTACTCCCAAAAAAAGGGGCGGGCGGCACACCAGTCTCCTTGGTAACTTGCTTCTTCTGCTCCTTACTGGCACCTTTCTTGCTAGAGGAGCTACGGGTAACTTTTTTTGGGGCCATCTTCTTCAGAGCAGGTCAGAACAGCAGGCAGCAGTTGCACGAGTTGCAGAGTTGTCTGTGTCCAGACGTGACGTCGCGTGACGTTATGCTGCACACACACACCGCTGCAGGACTTCTTCCTGGCACTGGTGGTTCTCTTGAGTCTTGTGCACCTAAAAGCAATGGAAGACAGAGGAACATCAGTTCAGTTATACACCCCAAAAAATCGACAAAACACAGAAAAATCAGCACAATCCCATGCCATCCATGATGTTTACATTGAAGACACCCCACAGAAAGACTAGGGCCATGCAAGTATGCAACACTCACTACCCCTGGGCATAATGGATGAAAAGTAGGCAAAATAAGTGCAGGCCTCAGACACTGCCTCTCTTCGAAATGGCCCCTTACACCCCAAGCCAGTCCACATCAACAGTACACCCCAAAAAAACAGAAAAACAGCCAAAAATCACCACAATCCAATGCCATCCAGGATGTTTACATTAAAGAGAGTGAGACCACACTACATGCACACTCAGTCCATGCACCACTACCCCTGGGCAAAAGGCCCCACCAGCAGCCCCAAAAAAACGACAAAAAACAATAAAATCAGCACAATCCCAGCCCATCCATGGCCTCAATGGTGTTTAAATTCAAGAAGACACCCCTCAGAAACACTAGGCCCATGCAACACTCACTACCCCTGGGCATAATGGATGAAAAGTAGGCAAAATAAGTGCAGGCCTCAGACACTGCCTCTCTTCAAAATGGCCCCTTACACCCCAAGCACATGTTGCCTGTACCAGCCAGCACTCAAGATGGCCACCACCACCACCCACATGGCCAGTCCACATCAACAGTACACCCCCAAAAAACAGAAAACCAGCCAGAAATCACCACAATCCAATGCCATCCATGATGTTTACATTAAAGAGAGTGAGACCACACCACAGGCACACTCAGTCCATGCACCACTACCCCTTGGCAAAAGGCCCCACCAGCAGCCCCAAAAAAACGACAAAAACACAACATTCAGCACAATCCCAGCCCATCCATGGCCTCAATGGTGTTTAAATTCAAGAAGACACCCCTCAGAAAGACTAGGCCCATGCAACACTCACTACCCCTGGGCATAATGGATGAAAAGTAGGCAAAATAAGTGCAGGCCTCAGACACTGCCTCTCTTCAAAATGGCCCCTTACACCCCAAGCCAGTCCACATCGACAGTACACCCCAAAAAAACTGAAAAACAGCCAAAAATCGCCACAATCCAATGCCATCCAGGATGTTTACATTAAAGAGAGTGAGACCACACTACATGCACACTCAGTCCATGCACCACTACCCCTGGGCAAAAGGCCCCACCAGCAGCCCCAAAAAAACGACAAAAAACAATAAAATCAGCACAATCCCAGCCCATCCATGGCCTCAATGGTGTTTAAATTCAAGAAGACACCCCTCAGAAACACTAGGCCCATGCAACACTCACTACCCCTGGGCATAATGGATGAAAAGTAGGCAAAATAAGTGCAGGCCTCCGACACTGCCTCTCTTCAAAATGGCCCCTTACACCCCAAGCCAGTCCACATCAACAGTACACCCCAAAAAAACAGAAAAACAGCCAAAAATCACCACAATCCAATGCCATCCAGGATGTTTACATTAAAGAGAGTGAGACCACACTACAGGCACACTCAGTCCATGCACCACTACCCCTGGGCAAAAGGCCACACCAGCAGCCCCAAAAAAACGACAAAAACAACAAAAAACAGCACAATCCCAGCCCATCCATGGCCTCAATGGTGTTTAAATTCAAGAGGACACCCCACAGAAAGACTAGGCCCACGCAAGTCACCACCCCTGGGCAAAGGACCCCACCAGCAGCCCCAAAAAAACGACAAAAAACAATAAAATCAGCACAATCCCAGCCCATCCATGGCCTCAATGGTGTTTAAATTCAAGAAGACACCCCTCAGAAACACTAGGCCCATGCAACACTCACTACCCCTGGGCATAATGGATGAAAAGTAGGCAAAATAAGTGCAGGCCTCAGACACTGCCTCTCTTCAAAATGGCCCCTTACACCCCAAGCACATGTTGCCTGTACCAGCCAGCACTCAAGATGGCCACCACCACCACCCACATGGCCAGTCCACATCAACAGTACACCCCCAAAAAACAGAAAACCAGCCAGAAATCACCACAATCCAATGCCATCCATGATGTTTACATTAAAGGGAGTGAGACCACACCACAGGCACACTCAGTCCATGCACCACCACCCCTGGGCAAAAGGCCACACCAGCAGCCCCCAAAAAACGACAAAAAACAATAAAATCAGCACAATCCCAGCCCATCCATGGCCTCAATGATGTTTAAATTCAAGAAGACACCCCACAGAAAGACTAGGCCCATGCAACACTCACCACCCCTGGGCAAAGGGCCACACCAGCAGGCCCAAAAAAACGACAAAAATCAGCACAATCCCAGCCCATCCATGGCCTCAATGGTGTTTAAATTCAACAAAACAGTTGTATCATGCACCCCTAACCAACCCTGGTCCTACTGGATACTGTGGCTACCCAAAATATAATTTATTTAATGCTCTGAAAAAGTTCCAAAATTGTACTTGCAGCAACTGTAATGCCCCAAACAAACTTACTTGTGAAAGTTGATTTCTAATCCAAAAGTGATCCCAAAGACAGTCAAAAAGGCCTCAAATCCAAATATCCAGCAGCACCCACAAAAATTAATCCTTCCAGCTCCAGATCCAAATGAAAGTGACCAGGAGATGGACAAAGCACTGGGAGGAGCCTGCTGGACCGCAACAGGAAGTTGGAGGCTGTGGGGCACTTCCTTCCTCCCCCCCCCCAAAAATGGACTCCTTGCAAAAAAAAAAGGCCATGCAAATGTCAACCTGAGGAGTGATTCTGATAAAAACCATAATTTTCTGAAGGTTTATCCTGTTTGCTGGTGATTTTCTTGTGCAGAATTGCAAAATCTCTATTTCGCGAGTGCGAGATTGTTCCTTTCCGCCGCAACTACGTGTTCGCAATTGCGAACTCTCGCGAGGTGTGCTGTGCAAGGTGGCAAGCCGCGATTACGTATTCGCGGGCGCCAAACTCCCGCGGGATCACGCAGCAAGATCTAAAATGGCGCGGCACTAGAAAAATATGATCGAGAAAAACAACTCGGCAAACGCTTAATGACGGAAAGTGAACGCCGTGCACCACGCCGCGGGCCGCAACCAAGCAAAAAATCCGCCGCGAGCGGATTCACGGATTTTCGACAAATTCGCGAGAGTTCGCGGATTGCGAATTTGCCGAAAATCCGAAAAATCCGCGAGCGGAGCGGATTTTACGCCCATGCTTACTCTACAGCGATATTACTACCATAGATTTTCTCGAAGTGGTCCAACCATTGCCGTTCCGTGATATTAAGCTCAAAAATGTCATTTTCTTTACCATTAAAAAGAGACGTATTAACAATCAACCAAAATTTAGCACTATCCCTCAAGGTTGATCTTTCAAAAAGGGACTCCCATGCATTTGTCTTTATTTCATTCTTACGGGTCTCTACCGTAGTTTTATATTTTTTCCTTAGCATAGCCACTTCCTGGGTATCTCGAGGTACCCTTTTTAGTGCCTCCATTAGGTCGTTATGGGCTTTGCAACAATGAGTCAAGCTTTGAAATGCACCGCCAAAAGAAGTTTTTTCTTCCCTTCAATCTCCACCGTATGTGTGGTTGACAAAGTTCTGTATATGAAAATTATTTTTCAAAATAAGAGACGCTGAATCCGTGAATGCCAAAAATAAATTTTTCAATGTTCCTTTAATAATCCTTTAAGGTATCAGCCAACGCGTTTCGTTCCGTCAAGCGGAACTTCTTCAGGGCGCAAAGTGTGTTGAGATGGGATGTTATAATATTCTCCCCATATCCATTCTTCTTTTCAAAAAGGCTATTTTGCGCCAATTTTTTCAAAAAAATTTGGTAACGATGTAGTGTGTACCTGATATTCTAAGCTGATGTATTATTTCTCTCTATTTCTCCATCGTTATTTTGCGATGTGAATCTCTTCTTATTCCTCATGTGGCACTAGCCTTAAAGATCATAGCGTGCACGTCCTGCACCGTTATAAAAGTCTGACTTCAAAATCCTCTGTCAGCTTTGTAATATCCAATTATGTTAAGGCAGTCACCTATTAGGGTCGAAGTCGAGGACCCCTAGTTGGCGTCTCCTGCATTCGCGCGCCAATTCCTTTCCGGTAAAGTTTTGTGTAAAAATGGGCTTTGCAACACTCCTTGTTAAACCACCCATATGCTTTTTGTGCCTTATGGTTCGGCTTGCACAATAAATCCAGAGCCACTTGTTGGCAAATTATTTCAAAGGCAATCGTGACATTCCCTCCATACTTTAACGGGTCTCGACAGATATTTAATTCTTTACCCACTTTGTCAGAAAGTTCATCAAAAAAGTCATCTGGGATAATTTTGCTCCACTTTACCCGTCTTCCCTGGTCTTGTACCCCTACTTTTAAGGGGTAATCTCTATTACCTTCTTCATTTAATAGGATTGGGTTATTGTTGATCAGTTCCATGATCACCGGGTTGTGTTCGCTGAATGTTGCATGTATAGCATTATAAAAAATAACATTACGTAACAAGCCTGGAGATACAAAAATGAAGTCTATTATCGTATTACTGCCCCTAGCACTATATGTTGCCACTCTATCATTAGTGTCAATAAACTCTGGCTCGGACAAATCTATGTCTGTCAATAATTCTTCCAGGGCAATCCCTTTTGCCGAGTGTTCAAAATGAGAGTGGGGCAGATAATCCGCATCTACATAGGCTCCATATTGACAGTGCAAATTACATAAATGTGTATTAAAATTTCCAAGAAGGATAAGATGAACAAAAGTGGTTTGACCCTCTTTATAATCAATTAAAAATTTAGCAAGTAAATCAATATTCTCATTACCATAGGTGCCGTGTGGGGCATTATAGAAATTGACATACACAATTTTATGCTTGTTAGGCATAGTTACTTCCAAAGCCATATAGTTAGGGGAGGTGGTGTTTAGTACCTTAATGACCCCCATATGTCTAACAGAAATTAGAAACATGAGCCCTCCTCTATCTCTCCCTGCGGTTGAAGCTTGGGCTGCTAGGAAGTAAGATACATAGCCATCTATCCAGAAATTACATGCAGTGTCCCAAGTCTCCTGTAAAGCTACAACATCACAGCCCTTGATTTTCTCGAGCCATATTCTATCTTCCCTTTTTGAACGAAGACCAGCAGTTTTCCAGCTCATAAGTTTCACAACTTTCCCTCTTACCTCTATGTTAGTTGGGCTACATTGTATCTGATTGTCCGAGCTCGCAGAGAAAGTCAGTCAATCGTTTTCCTCTAGCTGTGATAGGGCTGTGAATCTGTTTGATAGCTCCAAGTCAGGTCTACTTACTGGTGCGATGTCTTTAATGGATTTAGGAATAAAATCTGGTGTTTGTGTTGCCCAAGATGATAGACAAGTGTTGTGTCTCGAGGTAGTATGATGTCCATTCCAGACATTAGGAGGATTATGATGCTTGGGCGATGGGTAGAAGAAACCCAAGGGCACAGCTCGGATTTCTCCTTTCTTTACCTCAGTAGCATCCCAGAATAATCGAGTACACACATGGGGTCTGTTGAAGTTTACTATAAGGCAATCCTCCGGTAGTTTTTTTTTCCGTATGCCCCAACCAGTCAACTCTTCTCCCTGTACTTATGTTCGAGGATATGTTCCTTGGGCCTGAACAGTTTATATCGCACCATGACTTAATGTTTTCCAGTAAAGTAGCCTGGGATTCTATCTCCCCTGGTTTCATAGCGGGGACATTTACCAGAACGGCAACAAAAGGAGTAGCCTACGGAGGTAAGTTGACCCGGAGCTTTGTACGCTGTCTTTTTCCCCCATGTAGATCTCCTTCATTATGCCCATTAGCCTTTGTGGAGGGGATACTGGGGTTGGATATACTCTGTCCAGGTATCTTTGGGCCCGTAGTGTGCAGAGCTGGCGTGGTTATTGTAGGCGGCTTTAGCATTCGTGGGGCAGGGAGGAGATGGGAAGCTATTGATGATACATTTCTTATCACCTCCATAGGTTGCGCCTGAAGATCCAGGGTCCCGGGTATCTTAGAGGGCAAGTGTTCAGGCATTTTTGTTGATAACAATGTATTAATCCTATCGCATTTGCCCAATATCTCAGACACACATTCTCTTAGGGTGTCAATAATGTCATTTGAGATCTGAACAAGGGTGGTTTCTATTTTATCCGTGAGCACCCTTTCAACCATGTCTCTTATCGGGCCTTCAAGATTACTTGGGATATAACGTACTTTTTTATGGTGTTGCAAATTTTGCTTTTTCAACCTATTTCTCAACCATGTAGCTCTTTTATTGACCGGACTTGCCACCTCCCGTGTGCGGTCTTGCTCATTAGCTTCGTTAATTGAATTAGGCTTTTCAGGGCCAGATGTGCCTTGGGCTTGGGGTATAATATCCTTAGCTGTGATAATATGAATCTTAGGTTCCAAGGGGACAACTTGTCTATTTTGTGGGGGGACTCCAAAGTAACTGGTGGTGTAGTTTCAAGCCCCAGTTCCCTTCTTTGTCAGCAATCTCTTGGTTTAATTTTCCCACAGCTGTAGTGAGGTATGTCATAATATTGGCAGATGTTGTAGATTTACGTGGGATTTTTATTTTCCCAGTACCCCCAGTAATAGATGTTTGCAACTTTCGCTTACCCATGCTTGAGTATGAGGCTTAGGGGAGTGGCCCGTCCCGTCCCTCGTCGTCCCTAGACGGCCACAGACGGCCGGCCCTTTGCCTGGATTTCGCCCGGCGTCCCGCGAGGCGGGGCTGGTGCACAACTTATGCGCCTCCTGGCGCGGTCGTTTGCTGGTCAGTGCACTGGTGGATGCGCTAGTGCTTCTGGGGGTTGAAGTCCCCAAGCCCGCTCTCCACTCTGCGGCCGCGCTCCGGTGCTGGAAGAGGAGCGGGTGGCGGGAGGCAGGCGGGAAGCAAGCGAGCGGCTGGTGGGTGCTCCGCAAGTGTAGGCAGCTCTCTCCCCCCAAGGCAGCAGGTGACTGTTTTCTATTCCCCCGCTCAGCAAGGGCTGATGCACAACTTCTTGGGAGATTATTAAGACTACGTTGGACACTTATTAGATGTTTGACCCACCCATTACCCGAACCTAATACCCTCGCTGTTATAGATTGCTTTATGTAACGTTTTTTTCTCTCCACTACCGCATTTCCCTCAGGATGGAATGGACTAGAGTACCGCAATGCAATGCCCAAGCAGGCCATGGCCTCCTTGTAAGCTCGAGAGCTAAACGCAGGACCCTGGTCAGAGTGTAGCATGCCAATTGCGTATGTGCCGATAAAGACTCGCAAATCTTTTATAACAGTTCTGGCGTCAGCCGAGCGCTGGGGCCACATCCAAATGAATCTCGTCTTAATATTTATGGGATCGCTTCTTTCCGTGTGGACGTCTGCGTGTCGATAGCCTAATGCTGTCTAATAGAGGTGTCTGGGCTGGTCTTACTGTGCCTGAATCAGGTATCTGGTCCGGTTCACAACTGCGATCTCTGTTGCAGTCCTGACAATCTAATACAAAGTTATAAACATGCACGCTCATCCCCGGCCACCAGTATTTTGATTGCAATTCTATTAGAGATTTCAAGATCTCTTGGTGCCTCAGACCCATTCCCATGTGTGCTTCTTGAATCAAGTAAGCCCTCCGGTTCGTGTTTGGAATTACTCTGTCCCCCACTCCAGGGATTCGAGCAAAAGGAACGGAGTTCGCATCAATTATGTATGTATTATTGAGTGGATAATTCAGAGGTTATGTCGCATAGTCGCCTTTTAATGAGGCTTTTACTGCCAGCATGGTTTCTCCATCTATTTGTTTTTTAGAACACTTTTTTGTAGCTACGGAAGCCGGTTGAACAGCTGCCGTTGTGGCTGTGTTAGCCAATGAATTCCCTGCAACGTGAACGCCATCACGTTGATGACTCAGTGTATGTATCACGTGAGTCTTTTGTAGTTCTTTCTGTAAAATAACTACTTGTTCCCAGAGCATTTTATGCTTGATTGTGCCACCTTTTGCATCTTTGAAACTGTTTTGAACCCAGTTCTGCAAGTATTCATTGTAAGACTGGACGCAGTAATATGAATCGCACACTATTAGTGTGGGGAATTCGCGATCGGTATTTTTAAGCGCCATCTTAAAAGCCTGTAGTTCAGCTCGCTGAGCTGTACAGTTTCTGAGTGATTCAGTTTTAGTGACAATTGGTCTGAATTTACCTATGCGCCAGCGACCTTTAACTATCGCGCATGCCGCACTGTAAACTCGTTTATCCACAACGTTATGTTGTGCAGATCCGTCGGTGTAGATTACACAGGCGTACTGTTCAAGAGGCAGAATATCGATCGACAGAGGACATTTATGTTCGTATTCTAGATGTTCTAGCTTTTTCATTTTGGGATCAAATGCGTGTATCACGTTTGTTGCAGCAAGAGAATTAACCCATTGTATCCACTTTGGATCTAATGCCATAGCATTTGGAATGCTTGGCCTTGTTACTGCCTCAAGGACTGATACTGCTGTTAAAATAGATATGCTCTTCCCTTGGGCTAGGGCTCTTTCTTTTGCTACAGCAGTTTGAACCGCAGTTATAATTTTTTCAGTAGAACTGAATTTCATTTCAGCTTGTGTGTACAAGTGTGATTTATAAGCTATTGGTACCGTTTCTCTCTCATTATAGGTCAGGTACGTAAATCCGCATCTTCCTGGGATGACTCGGATTACAAGGTGGCGTTCGTTTGCGCATGTTTGCAGTTTTGTTTTAGTTAACATGTCTGTTTGTATTGATCGTAAAATTTCTGTGTGTTTCTGTGTCCAATTAATTGGTTTGAAATCAGGTTTTATTAATTCGTAGAGAGGTTTAACCCTCTCTGCGTAGTTTAGAATGTAAGTTCTTCCGAAATTCAGGAAACCTAGAATTGATTGTAAGTTTTTCAGCGTTTTTGGAGCTTGGAGTACTGCACACTTCTCTAAGAAGTTGTCTGCTAGGCTTTTGCCTTCACTTGATAACTCATATCCTAAAAATAGGACAGTGAGGTGGACTATTTGTGATTTTTTAAAGTTGAATTTGTACCCTTCAGATGCGAACCCAAGTATAATGGTGTTCACTCTTTTCAAGTGTGTCTCCAGGTCATCGTCTGTAAGATAGATGTCATCGATATAAGATAATGCCTCATCATCATACATTTGTAGTAACTCTGTTACCCTGGCTGAAATAATCCTGGGCTGTTCTTGAATCCCTGGGGGAGACGACAAAATTAACTCTTAGCCCCCATACTGGAGAAAGCGGGCAAATACCTGCTTTCTGGTGCAATGTTTTGACAGAAGAAACCATTTGAAATATCTTATGTCGTTTTATATTTTTTGCGCACAATGTTATTCATTAGTGCTGCACTGTGTGAATTTTGTACTGCAAATGTTTTGCGACAAGAGTTTAGGTGTCTGTAGTCCAAAACTAGACAAAATAAATCATCTGGTTTGGAGACAGGAAACAAAGGATTGTTCATTTGTGAGGTGCATGTTTCAATCACCCCCTGGTATTCAAGTTGATCTGAGATCTCCCTGACTTGCTTTTTAGCTTCTTGCTTAACAGGATACTGCCTCTGTGCAGTAGGTTGATTTTTTAACTGAATTTTATGGTGAGGAGAATCCTCATCCCATCCTACATGATTTTTATATAATGCAGGGGCTTGGGCCACTGCCCATTTTCTAGCATATGTGTATTTTGTATGAATTGGAATGTGATTTGAGAAGGCAGGCATAATCATTTCTTCGCCATGTGGGCACTCCCTGACAAACTCTGGTGGCCAGTCTTTCTCTGCTAGAAGGATATCATAGCCTTTAGATAGATTCTCTCAAAAGAGACCTCTTATTTTCCTAGTTTTGTCCCCTTCTAAACGTAATGTTATTTCATATAATGTATGGGGTACACTAACTCTGGTGTCTGCAGTTTCCACCTGAATGTATTCATTCATGTCCACTGTCTCCGGAAGATTCATCAGGATCTTGCGAGCTATGGTCACTGCTGCTGCGCTGTCTAGCATTGTCTGGGCCCACTCTCCGTTCTTGAGTTGTGTCCTCAGAATCCTGTTTTATTTTAATACTAGCTACCTTCTTTTTGGGAAATTGTAATTTTTTACTTTGATGAGCAGGTTCCTTGTCTTTGGACTTGACGCGCTCCTCTTTATGTTCTGACCGTCCTCTTCTTTCCGATTTCTGTGAGGAAATCTGAAAAAATCGAGAGGGACGTGTATTATTATCTTGATATCTGTCAGGTTTTCTTAAATTGTCCCTATTTCTAAGGTTGTATCTTTTTTCAGAGGGCTCCCGTTATGGAGACCTGCCCCCCGTTGTGGAGATCTATCTCTCTGTTGGGGAGACCTTCCTCTGATTGAAACTGGTTTTCTCTGGGAGTAATTTGTTTATTACCCTCCCACTTCTTTTTTTGCAGTAATGAGATTATTCTTAATAAAGGTTTTTTCAGGATTTTCAGTTAGTTGTGGTTTTAGTGGTTTCCCACCCAAGCTACCTCTACCTAATTCTTCATAGCACTTTTCAATTCAAAAGGTTGGTGTGTTATTTCTGTTTCTTTTAATTTTTGGCAGATCGCCACAGATGCTGCTTCTCCTTTTATGTTGGCTAGTAGTATAGCCGAGACTTGCTTAAAGTCTTTCAGTAATTTCATACCCAGATTTAAAGCAGGCTCCAGACCGTATTCATTTTGAATCTGTCTTAGTACGTCTGGTATAATCGCAATAGACGGAACACCATGTGTTTTTGTGTATATTGAAGCAAAGACTGTTCCCCAAGTGTCGCAGTCCTCCACATGTGGTGCGATCCCCATTGGTAGACAGATTGTCAGAATTCTGTGTTTTTCATGAGGTGTACTATCAGGAAATACTGCCTCTATTTGAGTACTTTTCTGAGCTAACCAGAACGGAATTTGTTCCCGTTTTGCAGGTAATTTGCCAATGACTGATTGTATAGTCTGTGGTGTAATTTTATTTGTGTTCCCCTGGTGAGGGGTGTGCTGTGGAATTTTTATTGCTGGTTGGACTGTTAAAGTCCGCATGACATATTGGACCAATTGTCTATGTATTTTAATTAATTGTTTTAGCTGAACTAAAAGTTCTCTGTCTGACCAGCAGCCTGCGGAACCATTTTCCGGTTACCTCCTAAGGCCGCCCACTATTCACTGTATCTCTGTCATTTGTCTCAAAACTCAGTAGTCATTCTCACATACGGGCAGGCGATCTTCCCAATATGGAGGACGTACCAGGATTGAGTTTTGATGAAGAGGCTATAGCCGAGGCATTAAGATCAGCCGCTCCACCCTTTGGGGCTGGAGGGGCCACTGCCTCCAACTCCACTAATGATGACTGGTCTACGCTTACTGGATTGAAAAAAGAATGGTTAAGGATAACTGTGCATGGTATTATGATGACTGAATACCTTAGGGCTAAAATAGCTCTGCAAGGACTCCTGGTAACCATCATACCAAGACTCTTCCTTGAGGATAGTCAATTTAAGGGGGAATGGTGCCAGGTTTCCTGGAAGTGCACCAAGGACCTTCTGTTCCTAATAGTTAAAACAGCTAAGAGACTGGCGGATGCACTCCTAGCAAAGATTACGGCCTTGGAAACTGCCATCAGGGGCACTCTAACTAAAACTCCCTTCACTACGAAACTGGCAGAAATCAATCAAGAAATTGCCGACAGCCAAGAGTTTCTTCTCAAACAAAAAATGACCAAACTCCAAAAGGATGTTTCCAAATTTGATAAGGAAAAGGTCTATCCCTACCTGAGGGAAGGATATTCCAATAAAAAGACTAGCTACTCTTCTGACGAGAGCTCTGAATTTAATAACCGGAGGGGCTCCTCCAGTAGTGATTCCAGCGGGGGCAACCCAACATATAATAACAAAAAGAATCAGCAGCAGCAGAGATGGAACCAAGGTTTTAATCAAAGCCATATGTTCCAAGGGCCGCCGCAAATGATACCTCCCTGGCAATATCCGTTTTATCCCCAGGGTCCGCCACCACAGTTCTTCCCCATGAACCCCCCTTTTCACGACAGAGGTTGGGGCAGAGGAAGAGGGCGAAGGCGAGGCAATCAGAAAGGGGTACAATTCCAAGACCAACAGACAGCATCGACATCAGTGGAGACGAGGAGCACAACCCGAGGGAGAAGAGTTTAATAGTTAACCTCTCCAGCAGACCATTGACCCCTACTGAGACAGTGGTTCTTGAAAAAGGTCTGGGATTCGTCCCCACTCCCACCCCAGATAGTTTCACAGAAATGTGTGAGATTAAACAGTTTTTTAGGAAAATACGCTTACGAGCCTATTTTGGAGATAGACCTGAGAACGTTCCATTGGATACTGGGTTACGCAAACCCTCTACGTTCAACCCCACTGATGGCATGGTTCCCCCTGAGATCCTGGTTTTTGAAAAGGCAGTCCTCAAATCTATGAAGACAAAGCCTAACATACCAGTCTTCAACAACTTGAGCAGAAGGGAGAGGACAGCTGTACAGAATCTTGGTAATGACTGCTCCATCGTTATCAAACAAGCAGACAAGGGTGGAGCGACCGTGATTCAAAACATCACGGACTACGATTCTGAATGTAAACGCCAACTTGCCAACACTAGCCATTATAGACCACTACCATCAGATCCCACCCCTAGACTGACTACCGCCATAACCAGTTTAGTTATGGAAGGAGAAACAAATGAATGGATCTCGAAAAACGAGGCAGACTTTCTGATCACAAAGGACCCGGTCATCCCTTATTTCTATACCCTTCCTAAAATACATAAGGGTACAACTCCAACCCCCGGGAGACCGATAGTATCTGGCATAGGATCACTCCTTGAGCCGCTGTCAAAATTTTGTGACATATTCTTACAACCCATAGTGAGGAAGATACCATCTTTCCTCCAGGACACTAGGGATGTCCTCCGCCTCATCGAATCCATTGAGGGCAGAGGGAATGTAGACCTCCTCCTGACTTTGGATGTGGAGGCCTTATATACTAACATTCCACAACAGGCCACTCTTGACGCAGTTGAGCAAACCCTTCGGCTGGAGGATTGGAGCTCACCAACACCCATTTCCTTCATAATGGCATGTGCCAGCATTGCATTGACAGAGAACTTTTTCCAATATGGGTCTCAACTTTACCACCAGATCCAGGGGACCTCTATGGGTTCGACCTTTGCCCCTAGCCTAGCCTGTATCTTCAGGGCCACCTTTGAGAGTAATTACATTTACTCAGCTAACAACCCCTACATCCAGAACATCACTATGTGGCGAAGGTATATTGACGATATTCTGGTCCTATGGCATGGTGACCGAGAGAGCTGTGAAGCTTTCTGTTTATGGATTAACCATCAAAATCAATTCCTTAATTTCACAGCCACAATCTCAGACAATAAGATACCCTTCCTTGATCTCACAATCAGTCTCACTCAGGAGGGACTGAGTACCTCCTTGTACAGGAAAGAGACAGATAGAAATAGCTTGTTGCTCTTTGGGAGCAATCATCCAAGATCCTTACGAGAAAACCTCCCTTTCGGACAGTTTCTGAGGATCAGAAGGAACTGTACCTCAGTCTCTGATTACAAGAAAGAATCTAGGATGCTTCAACACAAATTGCAAGACAGAGGCTATCCATCTAGACTGGTTAACAATTCACGCAAAAGAGCCTTAAACAATCCTAGAGAGGCTTTATTGGAGACACGCCCCAAAGAGTACGAAGACGTCATCACGTGCGTAACATGCTATACACAGAATTCAAATGCCTTGAAAAAGACAATCAACCAACATTGAGGGTTGTTGAACACGGGTGATCTGGAAATACCACGCCCTCGCTTTGCATTCAAACGCACGGCAAATTTAAAAGATTCCCTCATCCACACTCGCCCCAAAAAACAGACTACCACCACCAGCCAGACTACCTTGTGGAAACTTCCACCGGTGGTTGGTCATGATCCTTGTGGCGGCTGTGTTGTATGCCCACAAACAACACAATGCAAAGAGATCAAACTTTCTGAGACGTTCACCTGGCACTTGAACAAACATACGAATTGCAACAGTTCACGATGCATCTATCTACTGACTTGCCCTTGCGGCAGTCAGTACATAGGCATGACGATGAGACAAATAAAACTGAGAATTATGGAACATAATAGCAACATCCGGTGCTTCAAAACCCACACCAGATTGTACGAACACTACGTGCAGCATGGCCACCATGCTGATAGCATTAAATGGGTGGTCCTTGAGTCCCATACTTCTATCACTCACCAAGCTCTATTCAGAATCGAACAGCGTTGGATACATCGTCTACAGTTAGACACCCGGGGTCTTAATGATTCCGTACCCTGGGCATCACTAGCAAGATGAGTCCTCCCATTACTAGAGATGTTCTCCCTCCACCAGTTATTCTCCGTCTTGAAAATGATTTATCCCCACCTTGGTTGACTGGTTAGTCTCCATCTTGACACGGATAGCCATTATGGATGTCAGCCTTAGTTATGACATAGGGGGGTTCACCACAGTCTGTCGTCATAACGTACAGACACATGAGAACATGACAGGGTAACATCATAATATCCGGTCACATTATAGCACCATTGTGAACTATGTCATAATATAGCACCATTGAGAATGCTGCCTCTGGCAATTTAGCCACTCTCCCTGACTACATCCCACACCACGCCTGTAGGTTGATACCCCACTGCCTGTCCCTTTTCCAACCTATCCTTCTTCGAGACACGCCTGTCCTCGTCCTTATAGGTTAAACTCCTTACTGATTGCAGGGCATCTAAGGTCTCTGGTCTATAACTTTCAACACTATCACACACCACAATACAGACCATGAGATCATAATGTATAGTGGAGTATCTTCCTACTCTCCTACCTTCCTTTAATTTATTTTAAAAGTGACTTCCTGTTGCATTAGTAAGGTGTGACAATTCAACTTTTTGCCAACCAATCCTGTCGGCAAAATCACAGCCTTATTACTATGGCTTTGGTTTAGTCCCCAACTGCTATATTGCCCTAGATAGACCTTTCCTGTACACACACTACCCTTTATAAGATGGCCGCCACGATAGGGAAGACATGTCCCTCCACGGATGGCTGACACGCGCTCAAGCCACTGCGCATGCGCAGCCTGGGTGGCTTGGCCACGCCCACCAACAGAGCGCAACGCGGCAAAGTCGCGGTTATACAGCATATAACCCTGCCGATCCCACCGGGACAGGACCAGCTGTTTCGCGCTACCGGTTGGAGCGCCGTGCGTGGGGGGTAGGTCTTTCCACCTTTGCTGTTCGATGCCAAGGTAAGAGCGTGTGTGTGTGTATTTGTGTGGAGAGTCACGCAGTGGACATGGTGCTTGCGTGATTGGCCCTACTGGTGAGAGCATTATCACGGGTCTCTCCCCGCTCTGCGGCCAATGGACATTTACCTGGCGGTCGGGTGCCCGGCAGGGACGGCAGACATTAGGACCGATAGGGGCATGGCCCCCCGTACCTCTGTGACGGGGTGCGGGCGGGGACCACCGGTCCGGACCCAATCGGCCCCGAACGCGGAGGCGGGGCGGGCCGTGCTCCATGGCCTGCTGTTGCATTCCGTGTTTGGCCACCCATTGGCAGGGCTGGCCGACAAGTCGAGAGAGGGGGAGGGGGGTTTGAGATGGCTCTCCCTGGTCCCCCCCTTCACTCAATCACAGTCCTTTCAGTCAGGCCCAGTGTCCGGTTACCAACCTGGCCTGACTGCACTTAACTACCCCATTCCACACCTATAAACAAACCCTTTGGGTTCCTGTATTTGTTCTTCCTGTCACAGGTATTTACCTCCTCGAACAGCCCCACGGGAACAGACTGCGGGGCCCTCCAGGGTTATATTGTAGGGTAAGCTCTATTCCAGTCAAGCATTATTGATTGTTGTGATAACCTCTTCTTCTGTTTATTATTTTTATTGTTATTGGTTTAATCCTTCATTACACTGCCATATTTTCAATGAATGGACATGCTACTTTAACCATGCCTATCACTGTGTAATTGGGGAAACAGACCTCATAGACCATTGTTGTATGGGTTATGGAGCACATTCTTGGATCCTAGGTTTAGTAGGAATTGTATCCACCTAATGTTAAAGTGGTATTCCTGTATATATTTCTTCTAGGTTCCCCCTTAGAGTAGGACCGGTTGGCTTGCTCCCTGATTGACCCAGTGAGGTTGTATCCTTTTAATTTTTTACCTTATTTTTCACTGTGTAGTACATCTCTATTGAGGTCCTGAAGAATTGCCAGACAGGCATGAAACATGTCGACCTTTTAGAGGGTTGAGTCAGTCCGCTGTCAATTAAACAGTTTCTTTCTCCCCTCCCACCCTTTTAATAAGGGAGTCAGCCACCCGAATAAAATCCCTTTTGGACTGACTCACCTCCTTTTAAACCTCACTTTCCCTTCACGACTACACCACCACCAGACCCCTCACACGCACGCAAACTATTGGCTGGAACAAAAGATCTCCAACAAAGAGCGCCTACGGCGCCCGTCAGACATTGCAGCGCCAGTCTGACGAGGAGCAGGGGACCAATGATGAAGCATGACACCTAGATTCCTGGGTGTGTGAGGTCCCTTAGTTCCAACAAGGGAACACCCAGTTCCCTGACTTTAGTTTTGTCTCCACTTTCCCATACCTCCTTTTGATCTCCGGGGAACTTAGTATCCTTTTTGCTTACATGACATTTCTTCAATGTCAGGATGTGGTGTATAGCTGGCTAGAACCGGCCATGTGGCTTCTGGTCTACCTAGTGGACTGAGCCTGGTAATGGGATTTTGATGTTTTAGGGCGCCCTCAAACCAGAGCTGATGCTCCTGGTAAGTTAGTGGAATTTCAACGTCCTCGAAAGGAGCGTATTTCACTAGAGGTTTCTCTGCTTTGTAGTAGTGGAACTCGTTTGTCACAGCATTTGCTGCTGGAAAATGTATCCATGAATAGAATACCTCTGTCTGCCGATCTTCATGTGCCTCTACCACAAATATGACTGTACCACCTCTTGATGATACTCCATTATTTATAAGTTTGTAAGTTACACTTCTATTTATTGGATCTTTAATGCATCCAGGTCATTTTGAAGTGCTGTGTCATCTAAGACTGCTTGAGCTTCTATTCTAGCTCTTTCCCTTTTGTCTTCACTATCCATCATTTTTTCTGACAGAAAGTTTGCAGAGCAAGTTTCAAGGAATCAAAGATTAGGTGCACAATATTTTGGAACACTGTATCCTTCAACGTTGACAAAACCAAAAACTAATACATAGGATTCTCCTCCTACTAAGTTTTGGCGGATATTAACCTTTCGCCCACTCCAGACGTCTATTGGAGTTTTTACGGGAAAAAGGGGTCTGTGTGAAAAGCACGACTGAGTTACTCTAGTATCTAGCGTTAAATTATCGCCTTACCAAACATTGGGCGCCATGTAGTGTAGTTCCTATATTCCCAATAGGCTCTGCGCATTGGAATAACATAAACAATAGTTTAGACGAAGGACTTAGGTCGACTGGGTCTCTATTGAATATGTTAGACTTAATTATGAATGCCAGCTAGCTCAGAGGTCACTAGAAACTTTCTCGAATTCACAAGAAGGGATTAATTTCTGACAACCGCATAAACATGACAACTTTGCTCCCCCAAGAATAAGGAGTATATCTCCAGAGTCGCGGAAACAATAGATAGCTATTTTACCTAGTCAATCTGGCATGCTTAGTTTCACCAGAAGTGCAGAGAAACAGAGAGACGGGCGCTTTCAATAAAAGAGGTTATTTATTGAACAGTCTTCTTTCTCATGCAAGAGAAGTTAATTGCTACTATTGCAATACTTGTCATAAAGTAAAGTGCATACAGTAAAAGGAGTATTATAAATAGGGCTCCCGGTTTTCCGTTTAAACGGATTTTTACATATAAATACAGACGGAAAACAAGTTTTCCATTACCTGTATTTATATATAAAAACGGGAAAATACGAGTACATTTTATCATTGACTTCAAAAGAATTACACCCCCAGCCATCTGGTGTCTCCCCCTCCTTAAGGGTTAAGAGGTGCAGCCAGGCTGAGACAGCTTCCGGGCGCGAGCGCACACAGCCTACTTCACAGGTCTTTGAAAGACCATTTACATGTTAATGAGGCTTTGTTGTTCACCCCTCAGCCCCTACATCTTCACTCTGTTGATTGCTCCAGCACCTTTGCAGTAAAAGTGTTTCTTCTTTTTTTGGATCCATTTCATTGTGGTGCTTCAACCTCTTGTCTCATTTCGCAGCCCACGCACAATAAAGCTCTCTGTTCATTTCTCTCTTTTTTTTTAATCTTATGTCGAAAACTTCTCTTAATCCCCTGCTTTCCTGGTTGGAGAGGGGGAGGGGGACTTTTTGCCCTTTTCGGGCTGCAAAATGGGTGCCCCTCCATGTTCCGCCGGGAACGTGGGACCCAGTGTACTAGTTGTACTGTGCTTATCTAAATAAATACTTTTAGAAACCTGGCTACCTGTGGCTTGCCACAGTTCCGGCTCATGCCCTTCCCACCTCCTCAGCGTTATCAGTATATCTTTATGGCTGTGTACCTTCACTATCTCCATAGCCAGTTGTCTAGTGGCCGAAATCTTCATTTCCAAGAACGTGGGCAATCCCACAGGCAATCGGCTTTTATCACAGGCAGGTGCCTAAATGGTTATTTTCTTTCCTAAATCTGGTAACTGTGACATCTATTCCTGTTTTGTAGTTGTATTTAGTTGAAATTGGAACACACTTTGCACATAAGATAAAAACCATTCAGAAGGCATTTATTGGTGGGGTGGTTAAATATACATAAATGAGATGATGTTGGATAGTCGTAGCTAGTGAGACGCAGACACATCACATACAGTACATAGAGTAAGACTATTGCAAAATACAGGAAAGTTGTAGGTTGGCAAGATTGCATCACAGTGTAGACGCAGGTAGGATGCAAGGAGGGATGCTGGTTCAGGGGTACCCATATTTAAAGCTTTTGAATCTGAAGAGATGGACTTTAAGGACTCTTTCAGAGGAAATTTCCATTAAACTTATTAAATATGATAGGTGTACTCCATGGTGGAGCTTTCTATCCTTTCAACCAAAAGAGCCAGGGTGGCTTCACAGAGCTCAGTTATTATTTGGGTATCAATAACATCTGTCAACTCCTTACGAACATATGATTGGTTGAAGCCACTATAAACTGTAATGTACACATGTACTCTGCTATGAAAACAAAAGCTTTGTGTGGGGTAAAGATGTAACAATGTGAAGAGAGGAATATCTTTGTGAAGGCGCTCTCCATACATTGTTCTTAACTGACTGTCTTCATTCCTTCTCTCGTCATACCTTAGTGTTGCTGTTATGGGAACAATACGCTTGATTTTCTATCCCCTGATCAAGTGTTTGTGGTTTTACAGATCCTAACAAAGAGGAATGCAGTTATACTGTGTTTGTCTGCCAGCTTCTTTGATTTATTTCCATGCCCAAATCCCTTTAACGCTTTAGTTTTATATTGCATTATATAATTTATAAAGCAAATTCATATCAGTGGTGCGGCTCTGAAGCGCAGTCTGTGAACTGCCGAATTTGAGCCAACTCTGTGGATATGCATGTTTGGCAGAGTCTATATTTATAGCCTGACCTATGGGGGTTTTTTGGGTTAAGTGTGTGAGATCCGGGACTTGCTCCCTTCATGTTGCTGCAAACTTCTTACTGCGCTTAGGCATTTCAGTTATGCAGGAAGGTGTAGGGTACCTAGGCTGCTGTAGTTGGTACCATACTTCCAGTGTGCACCACAGTAATGGGGAACATTCAGTGTTGTGTAAAATACCCCTCACACACCAACAGGCCCCTTGGTGTCATGCTTCATCATCGGGGTCTTCGCACCCCGCTAAGGGGATGCGGCACGCTGCGACCTGCGACTACGCGGGAGCGTTGACAAGTATAGACTATGTGTGGTGTGTGTTGAGTGCACGTGAGGGGATTAAATGTGAGTGAAGGGTGTGGTGAGAATTAAAAAGTACCTGGCTAGTGGGTGTAGCGAAAAAAACTTTATTCCATACCCCTAGCTGGTGCTGTTAAAAGGTGTGCAAAGGCGAGGTTCAAAGTCTTAATTAGGGACTAGACCTCTGGTGTGCGTCGACATGTTTCGGAACTGGTGTTCCTTCTTCAGGACGGGGCACAACTTCCCACCCCTACTCACGTATTTCTATAAAAAAGTGTAAATCTACTTATTAAAAAGTGATAATGATCCTACGAAGGCTATCAATGTGCCTACAGCGGTATCTTCGGTTCATGCATTTGCATGCCCTGAAAAAAAGGAAAAAATTCACCTTTAGTTTGGTTGTCAAATAGGACTGGCTCAGACAGGTGCAGTCACCTGGAGCCCCAAACAGTCAAATTGACCTGTAAAAAAGAGGGACATACAAAACACACAACATAAAAGACACACTAGAAGGTTTTTTGTATATGTTTTTCATTTGGACATACTCATTGTCACTGTTGTAAATTGCGTCATGAGCATATCCAGACACATCAGGGTAGGTAGGTGGATCCACAATCTGTGAGGGTAAAGAGGTGGATTCAGTACTGTTACTCCTATTACTCACTGTTGGACTCCATACTAGATCAGGATATCATGGAGTTGTTCTCCTGTTTCATATGCATACTCACAAGATCCGCCTAAATTGGCCTCCTTCTACCACCCTGTGCTGCTCCGCCGTAAATGCGAATGCACGCACCATGGTGGTATTTATTGTGGGTTCAGGCGGTCTCTCATTGGTTAATTAGCGGATGTCGGATGATGGCCTAAAAAAGGCACATCCGTGTGTCCGCCTATCGTGTCATTTTGCACACTCATCATGGGACATGTGTCCTGTCGTTATTGGTTTATTGCCGGGTTTCTTCGAAGACCAAATAAGGGAAGTCCGCTTCCCCGCCTATTGCGTGCCAAGACTGCAGTTAGTATCGGTCATATCCCTACTGCGCATGCCTCGTAGTTAAAATGGTTCCAGAAAAAGGATGCGTATGCGCCATGGTGCCCTTGGTTTTCTGATAACTGGCGCATGCGCGAAAGCATCACATCCGTGTGTTTAGCACACTCAACATGGGGCATGCGCTATGGTGTCCTTGGTGTTCTGCTAACTTGCGCATGCGCGAAAACATTACACTGGTCGTGCGGTCATGGGGAAATACCTTCCTTTTCACCATATCGGAAAGCTGTTTTTACCTCCATTCTTGGTCATCCGTTGTTCTAAAAGGGCGCGCGCATGCGTATTGCGTGTTTATTCAATGTTTATTAAGCCCTTATATGCAAATCGACTGCGCACGTGTGGATATTTCAGTCGCACTAATCTAGTCCTGTGTTTCATGGGTGGAGGTCATAAATAAAGAACCCGGAATAAAAAGGCATTTACCAAGAAAGTATTATTATTAATAATACCGTGTTGGTCCATTTAGTGTGTGTTTTCCTTTACCATGACTATTTAGACCATTCTCAAAGCAGAAGACGATATCAGGAATAAACTGGTTCTTATTCCCCTCAACCCACACCAACGGTTGAATGGTAAAGGTTTTAAGTTATGGTCCAGTGATTTGGCTCCAGGGGATGTCATCATTGAGTCCTGTGACATGGGTTCCCAAGCGGAACACCCACCGTTGTTCTTTCTGAAACAGGCCTGTGTCAGATGGTAGACGTTCGATGACCGTCCAGCGTAAATCATTAATGCAGTGCTGAAATTCCAAAAAATGTGATGCCATCTTGGTAGTTGTTTTTTTGCAACGTATGTTGCTTTTATTTTCGCCTATCCTTACTTTGACAGGTCGGGTGGTCATGCCTATATATTCCAGACTGCATGGGCACGTTATCATGTATACCACGTTCTTCGTGTTACAGTTAGAGAACTGGCGCTGTTCCCATGATGTGCCATTCCTAAACGTCAGGGTTTTGCTTTTTTGGGTTTGATGACAGCAACTGCAATCGCCGCAGGGAAAATGTCCTTGAACCCCAGTCACATTCTGTCTTCCTATGGTAGTTAGTCGTGGTCTGGTATGAACAAGCATGTCTTTGATGTTTTTGCCCCGGCGGTGTGCAAGCATTGGTTTTTCGAAACCCAGGTCTCCACAGTTCAGTATTCCCCAGTGTTTATTTATGACTTTTGATACCTGGTTTGATATGGACGTATATGTCGTCACGCATATTGGTCTTTGGTTCGATCCCTTATCTTTAGGATTGTCTTCTAGAAGAGCCTCCCTGTGGTTGTTCTTTGCGCGCTTCAGCGCTTTTTCAATGGTTTTTACAGGGTACTGTCTCTGTATCAGTTTGCTTTTCAAATCCTTTGCTTGTTTGTTGAATTGGTGCAGTTCTGTGCAGTTTCTTCGGAGTCGCAGGAACTGCCCATACGGTAGATTCTCCCGTAGGTGTCTGGGATGGAAACTGTCGTATCGTAACAAACAGTTTCTGGAGGTTGGTTTGAAGTGGGTGGTACTTTTCAGCCTTCCCTCCTCCGTGTATATATTCAAATCCAGGAAGACCATCGATGTGTTGGAGACAGTACTGGTGAATTTTAGGTACTCATTTTGGTTGTTAAGCCAGGTTACGAAGTTGGTGGCACTATTAGTATCCCCATTCCATATAATGAAAATATCATCTATGTACCGTTTCCAAGTGTCAATCTGGGAACGGTATGGGTTATCTTCATGTAGGATCTTATGCTGTTCCAAGTGGTGGACGTATAGTCCCGCTAGGCTTGGGGCGAAGGTGCTACCCATGCTTGTTCCATGGGTCTGTAGGTATAGGGTATCCTTGTATTTAAAAAAGTTGTCTTTTAAAGCCATGGCGATGCACTCTAGGACCAGATTTCTTGGTGTCTGATATTTCCATGTATTACTGTAGAGGACTTCCTC